>NC_135722.1:80191417-81432410 GCF_964656455.1 Halichoerus grypus | reverse complement strand
AGAGCTTCCAGGACCAGCAGAAACTGAAAGAATATGTGACCACTAAGCTGGCCCTGCAAGAAACATTAAGGGGGATTCTATAAAAGGAGAAAGACCCCAAGAGGGATAGAGAACAGAAATTTACAGAGACAATCTATAGGAACAAGGACTTCACAGGCAACATGATGACAATAAAATCATATATTTCAATAAACACCTCAACATGATCAGCCTAACTTCTCCATAAAACAGCACAGGGTTACAGGTTGGATAAAAGACAGGACCCATCCATATGCTGTCTACAAGAGACTCATTTTGAACCTAAAGATACATCCAGACTGAAAGTGAAGGGATGGAGACCCATCTTTCATGCCAAAGGAACTCAATAGAAAGCTGGGGTAGCAATTCTCATATCAGACAAATTAGATTTTAATCTAAAGACTGTAGTTAGAGACACAGAAAGATACTATATCATTTTAAAGGGTCTATCCAACAAGAAGATCTAACAATTATAAATATCTACTCCCCCAACATGGGAGCAGCCATATACATAAGCCAACTGTTAACCAAAACAAAGAGACATATTGATAATAATTGGTTAATTGTAGGAGACCTCAACACTCCACTCTCAGCAATGGACAGATCATCTAAGCAGAAAATCACAAAGAAACAAGAGCTTTGAATTACACTGGACCAGATGGACCTCACAGATATATACAGAACATTCCATTCCTAAAGCAACAGAATACTCATTCTTCTCAAGCACACATGGAACTTTCTCCAAAAATAGACCATATACTGGGTCACAAATCAGGTCTCAACTGATAACAAAGATTGAGATTATTCCCTGCGTATTTTCAGACCATAATGCTTTAAAACTGGAACTCAGTCACAAGAAAAAATTGGAAGAAATTCAAACACTTGGAAGCTAAAGACCACTCTGCTTAAGAATGTTTGGGTCGACCAGGAAATCAAAGAAGAACTTAAACAATTCATGGAAACCAATGAGAACAAAAACACATTGGTCCAAAACCTTTGGAATACTGCAAAGGCTGCCCTAAAGGGGAAATACTTAGCCATCCAAACCTCATTCAAAAAAAATAGAAAAATCCTGAATTCACCAACTAACTTTACACCTTAAAGAACTAGAGAAAAAACAGCAAATGATGCCTAAGCCACACATTAGAAGATAAATAATTAAGATTAGAGCAGAGATCAATGGATTAGAAACCAGAAATACAGTAGAGCAGATCAACGAAACTAGAAGTTGGTTCTTTGAAAGAATTAATAAGATTGATAAACCACTGGCCAGAATTATCCAAAAGAAAAAAGAAAGGACCCAAATTAATAAAATTATGAATGAAAGGGGACAGATCACGACTAACACCAAGGAAATAGAAACAATTATTAGAAATTATTATCAACTATATGCCAATAAATTAAGCAACCTGGAAGAAATGGATGCCTTCGTGGAAACCTATACACTCCCAAGACTGAAACAGGAAGAAATTGACAAGCTGAATGGACAAATAACCAGTAACGACATTGAAGCACTGATCAAAAACCTTCCAAAAAACAAGAATCCAGGGCCTGGTGGATTCCCTGGGGAATTCTACCAAACCTTCAAAGGAGAAATAATACCTATTCTCTTGAAGCTGTTTCAAAAAATAGAAACAGAAGGAAAGCTTCCAGACTTATTCTATGAGGCCAGCATTACCTTAATCCCCAAACCAGGCAAAGACCCCATCAAAAAGGAGAATTTCAGACCAATATCTCTGATGAATATGGATGCCAAAATTCTCAACAAAATCCTAGCTAATAGGATCCCACTATTAAAAGGATCATCCCTCACGACCAAGTGGGATTTATCCCTGAGTTGCAAGGGTGGTTCAACATCTGCAAATCCATCACTATGATAGCACACATTAATAAGAGGAGAGAGAAGAACCATATGGTCCTCTCAATTGATGCAGAAAAAGCATTTGACAAAATAGAGCATACTTTCCTGATTAAAACTCTTCAGGGTGTAGGAATAGAGGGAATATTCCTCAAGTTCATAAAATCCATCTATGAAAAACCCACAGTGAATATCATTCTCAATGGGGAAAAACTGAGAGCCTTTCCTTAAGATCAGGAACATACACGATGCAATCAGGAAACAAAAAGAAATAAAAGGTATTCAAATTGGCAAAGAAGAAGTCAAATTCTCTCTCTTCACAGATGACATGACACTTTATGTGGAAAACCTAAAAGACTCCACCCCCAAATTACTAGAACTCATACAGCAGTTCAATAATGTGGCAAGATACAAAATAAATGCACAGAAATCAGTTGTTTTCTTATACACTAAAAATGTAACTGTAGAAAGAGAAATTAGATAATTGATTCCATTGACAATAGCACCAAATGCCATAAGATACCTTGGAATAAACCTAACCAAAGAGTCAAATGATCTATACTCTAGGAACTACAGAACACTCATGAAAGAAATTGAAGAAGACACAAAAAGAAGGAAAAACAGTCCATGCTCATGTATTGGAAGAATAAACATTGTGAAAATGTCTATGTTGCCCAGAGCAATCTACACTTTCAACACCATCCCAATCAAAATACCAATGGCATTTTTCAAAGTGCTGGAACAAACAATCTTAAAATTTGTATGGAACCAGAAAATATCTCGAATCGCCAAGGAAATGTTGAGAAACAAAAACAAAGCTGGGGGCATCATGTTGCCTGATTTCAAGCTATATTACAAAGCTGTGATCACCAAGACAGCATAGTACTGGCACAAAAACAGACACACAAATCAATGGAACAGAATAGATAGAGAGCCCAGATATGGACCTTCAACTCTATGGTCAACTAATCTTTGACAAAGCAGGAAAGAATGTCCAATGGAATAAAGACAGTTTCTTCAACAAATGGTGTTGGGAAAATGGACAGCCACCTGAAGAAGAATGAAACTTGATCATTTTCTTACACCATACCCAAAGATAAACTCTAAATGGATGAAAGACCTCAATGTGAGATAGGAATCCATCAAAATCCTAGAGGAGAACATCGGCAGTAATCTCTTCAACATCAGCCACAGCAACTTCTTTCAACACAGGTATCCAAAGGCAAGAGTCACAAAAGTGAAAATGAACGTTTGGGACTTCATCAAGATAAAAAGCTTCTGCACCCAAAGGAAATGGTGAACAAAATGAAGAGACAACCCAGGGAATAGAATAAAATATTTGCAAATGACACTACAGATAAAGGGCTGCTATCCAGGATCTAAAAGGACTTCTCAAACTCAACACCCAAAAAACAAATAATCAAGTCAAAAAAATGGGCAGAAAACATGAACAGACACTTCTCCAAAGAAGACATACAAATGGCTAATAGACAAATGAAAAAAATGTTCATCATCATTAGCCACCAGGGAAATTCAAATCAAAACCACGTTGAGATACCACCTTACACCAGTTAGAATGGCAAAAATTGCCCAGGCTATAAACAACAAATTTTGGCAAGGTTGTGGAGAAAGAGGAACCCTCTTACACTGTTGGTGGGAATGCAAGTTGATACAGTCACTCTGGAAACCAGTGTGGAGGTTCCTCAAAAAGTTAAAAATAGAGCTATCCTATTACCTAGTGATTACGGTACTGGGCATTTACCCCAAAGATACAGATGTAGTGAAAAGGAGGGCCAGATGCACCCCAATGTTCTAGCAGCAATGTCCACAATAGCCTAACTGGAAAGAGCCAAGAAGCCCTTCAACAGACAAATGGATAAAGAAGATGTGGTCCATATATACGATGGAATATTACTCAGCCATCAGAAAGGATGAACACCCAAATTTTGCATCAACATGGGTGGAACTGGTGGTGATTATGCTAAGTGAAATAAGCCAAGTAGAGAATGTCAATTATCATATTTCACTTATTTGTGGAACATAAGGAATAGCATGGAGGCCATTAGGAGGAGGGGAAAAATGAAGTGGGGGAGTCAGAGGGGGAGATAACCATGAGAGACTATGGACTCTGGGAAACAAACTGAGGGTTTCAGAGGGGAGGGGGGTGGGGAGATGGGTTAGTCCAGTGATGGGTATTAAGTATGGTACGTATTGCATGCAGCACTGGGTGTTATACACAAACAATGAATCATGGAACTCTACATCAAAAACTAATGATGTACTGTATGGTGAGTAATATAAATAAATTAGATAGGTTAGATAGATAGATAGATGATAGATGATAGATAGATAGATAGATAGATGATAGATGATAGAAAGAAGGTTTTTATAATAAGTTACCCATATCTTAGTATTATTATTATCCCACTTCCTAAAATTTTAACGCTAGGAAATGATTATAGAATGCCAATTCATCACAATTTTGTTGTTTTCTCCACCTTCCTTTTCAGGATTACCAGACACCACTATTCTTTGGACATTGGGCTAAATCTAGGATCAGATTCTGCAATGTGGAACTGGATCACATCATGCCCCAGAGATTCTGTCTGTAGTCCAGGCCAAACTGACTCCTGGCATTGAACATTCAGAGACACTGAATCAGAAGCTCCCTGGGGTATCATATGAATCCACCCCATAATTGGATTTCACTCCTGCAGGGCATATTACCAGTTTCCCTGAAGGACTGGAGCAGAAGGAGAAACAAATGAGGCCCCTGAGAGAGTATACCCAGATGTGAGAGTGCCTGCCAGTGCAGGCCATGGTAAGGAGCAGCAAGAGGTTCTGGGGGGAGAAAGGAGACTGTACCTGACCATTTGAAAGACATACTACCACTACCACCCAAACAGCGTCCTGGGAGATAATAGTTTATAAACATCTGATTCCTGACATGCTGCTTCAGCTTTCATCCTGACCTTCCCCCTTTGCTCCTGAAATCACTCTGAGTGTCTAGAAAAGACCTGGCAGGAGGGCAAATATTATTATGTTAATGATTGCTTTGAAGAGTAACTGAGAGTAATTAGTCTTTCTGAATGCACAAAATCATCAGAAAAGGCAATGGGGCATAGGCTTAAGGGAATAGGATTTCAAATCTGACTAGAAAAGATGATTTACTAGTTTTATGACTTTTCTTCTTCATTTTTTCATATACAAAATGGGGAACTTAATAATACCATGTTTTATAACAGTTGTAATGATCAAATGGAATATCTATAAAAGGATGTTTAACAAGTAACAAATTGTGACCGGGTTAATAAATATTATTCCACTCTGATAGTGAGTAAGATTATGTAAAGATCATAACAAAAATATGAAATTTGATGCACTTATCTCTTGTGGTTGCTGTTCTGTAGTTATTACTGGTAAAAAATAAACTATGAGTGAGTTCCAATGATAAAATATTAACTGGAAAAAACAAAATTTAAAAATAGAATATATCAACAATCTTAACATATAAAAATACATAAGTTTAAAGAGAAAACCAGGAAAAATATATCTCTGGGGGGATTAATTACAAGCTTAAAAGGGAGATTTATTGGAATGTTTGCTCAGTACCCTTTTTTGTTTGTTTGTCTTAATTTTTTATTTAAATTCAATTTAGATTGCTCAGTACCTTTTTTTTTTTTTTTTTTTTTTTAGGAAGTCTGCTCTCATCCCCTAATCCAATTAGGTGCAGTGGAAGCGACTATGTTCTGTCATCATACTTCTCTAATCCAGGTTGTGCTATATATTATTGGGTCAGAGATAAGCCATATAAGTTGGGCCCAGGCCTCTTTCTAAAGGGTCCAAGTAGAGAGAGGGAGTATGATAATTAAGTTTCTCTCTGCATAGCTGAGCCATAAATTCTAAAACTTGGGAACTTGGTAGTTATGTTTTCTGTCACATGAAAAAATACAACAAAAATAGACACTCCTAGATTTTTTTTTTAATTTTTTAAAGATTTTATTTTATTTGACAGAGAGAGATAATGAGAGCAGGAACACAAGCAGGGGGAGTGGGAGAGGGAGAAGCAGGCTTCCAGCCGAGCAGGAAGCCTGACGCAGGGCTCGATCCCAGGATCCTGGGATCATGACCTGAGCCGAAGGCAGACGCTTAACGACTGAGCCACCCAGGGGCCTCGACACTCCTAGATTTTAAAAACACTAAAAGATTTGTTAGGAGATCCCTGTACAAGAAATATTAGAAAAAGTTCTTCAGATTTCTATTGCCATTGGCCACAGACAGTAATTCAAATCTACACAAAAATCAAAGTGCAACAGTAAAGGTAATTACATAATTACAAAAGAGTATATATGCATATCTCTTCTTTGTCTCTTAACTGATTTAAAAGGCAATAGTATAAAACAAAATGTATATAATTGTATTCCTGGGCCTATAACATATGGAAATATATTTAGCAATAACAGCACAAAGGAGGCAAGTGGGAGCAAAGCTGTACAGGGCACAGATGATAACTTGAATCCAGTGAAAGTAATAAAAAGAAACAGAATGATTAATGTAACAAATTCTATATATGTGTGTGTATATATGTGTGTGTGTATATATATACACACACACACACACATAATCCTACTGCCTTCTAACCTCCTTTATTTCTGATGAATCAGTTCTTAAATTTGTTGGGGTTTTTAAAAATACATAATCATATACATTATCTACTAATATACATAATTGCTCTTTACTTATCTCAATATGTTTAAAAGCATAAGATTATACAATCATTTTAAAAATAAATTTTTGGGCTTGTAACATATATAGATTTAATATGTCTAAAAAAATTCCATAAGCTATGTGGGGTAAAAATAGATCTATTTAGGGGTAAAGTTTTATATTTCACTGGAACTAAGTCAGAACAATATGAAGTAGATTCTGATAAGTTAAGATGTATATTTTAAGTTTTAGAGCAACCACTAAGAAAATAACTCAAAAAATATACTTTCAAACTCCTTCAAAGAAATTTAAATGTTACACTAGATAATAACCACTTAATGTAATAGAAGGCTATAAATGAGGAATAGAAGAACAAAAGTGACATAAGACTAATAGGAAACAAAAAATAAAATGGCACATGATAGAGCACCTCGGTGGCTCAGTTGGTTAAGCGGCTGCCTTCAGCTCAGGTCGTGATCCCAGCCTCTTGGGATCAAGTCCCATATCAGGCTCCCTGTTCAGTGAGGAGTCTGCTTCTCCCTCCTCTGCTCTTGTGCTCTTGCTTGCTCTCTCTCTCTCTCTTTCTCTCTCAAATAAATAAAAATAAATAAAATGGCACATAAAAAGTTAGCTATGTTAATGATAACATTAAGAGTGAATGAATTGGATAATTCAATGAAAAGGCAGACATTGTCACATTAGTTTTCCTTTTTTTTTTTTTTTTTAAGATTCAACTATATGCTATCTACAGGAGAAATAACTTAGGTTTAAAGATATGTGCACTCCCCAAAGTCCTCCTCCCCAAAGGAACCCATCCCAGTGTATTTATGACCTTAGAGATAACAAATTTTGGAGATAGATAGATGATAGATAGATAAATGATAGATAGATGATAGATAGATAGATGATAGATAGATGATAGATAGATGATAGATAGATAGATGATAGATAGATAGATAGATAGATAGATGATAGAATCTTTAAAATGCATAGTTTTTAATGTTTTTTCATGTTTTTAGATGGTATTATACTATGAATTATGCTTTTTCTTTTACTTTTTCTTTTACGCTTTTTTCATGTTGCTATCCACTAGTACCCCATATTCCTCCAGGAGTGTCCTTTCTCCTTTTCCTTATGCTCAGCCATTTTTCCTTCCCACATGATAATGATCCCCCAGGATTTGGAATGCCAAAACCTCCAAAACCCAAACCTAAGAGTTGATACTGCCAAAGACATAGAGATCCGATGATTGCCATAGCTGGACTAGCCGGCATCACCATGAGATGCCAATACCCCAGACGCAAGACAGATGGAGATGGGCTGAGTGTCTGTGGAAGATAAAAGTAAGGAAGGAACTAGATCCAGCCATGCAGGGAGTATTTGCTGGATATCACTGGATCCTGTATATGCTAGGTGCTACCCTAAGTATGGAATGAGGTATTGAAAAGGAGATGAAGTCATTCCAGTTCAAGATAATGATGACAGAAGACCCTGAATTCACCATCTCCCATGAACACACCAAATCTGCAGCTATATATGAACAATTCCCTCTGGAAAAAAACTAAAAACCACCTGAGTGGATCCTATACATTGGGCAAAAGAGAAAAACACACACACACTCACATACATTGAAGTGGATAACAGAGGCTGAGACACAAACAAACCCCATTCTCAGCACAGTGACCCACAATTGGGAGGGAACTAAAAACCTGGAGTTTCTCCCTGTGGAGTGAAAGGTTTGAATATCAAATTGGACATCCCAGCTTTAAGGCCTGCACCTGAGAGACAAACCCCCAAAATATCTAGTTTGAAAAACAGTGTTCACATCCACAAAACCTACAAGTATATAGTGAACTGAGTAAAGGCTCTAAAAGGTCTCACATGCTTGGACACACTCACCCCAATGCCTAGCACAGAAACAGCTGATCATGGCCACGAGTTATGTGAGAAAGGCTCATTTGATGATATTAAAGCATAGGCCTCAGGAGCAGGCATCTCTCTAACACACAAATAGAGGCTGGCGAGGATACACTCCAGGGACAGAGGCTAGGGAGTACCATCTTTATGCTCCCCCCAGCCTCACTCTAGCAGGTATTCACTCTTCTTTGCTGTGCTTCAGAACATCATATCTCCCAGAGGTGAGCTTTTACACATTTCTGGTGCCCTGGGTTTTATAGCTGCTGCCTAGGTAACAGTCTTTGATTTCCTGGCTCTGGAAGCCAGAGAGGTTTATTTTCTTGGTACCTTCGGACTGTAAAATTTGGAGAAAGTGACATTTCTTGGCAGAATATCACCCCTCCCCATGGTGCTGCATAGACAGCAGATTAAGATACACCTCTCCTCCACCCTACCCTCATCCTTCTGATAAAGAAGCTTATTTGCTTGTCTAGGAGTTTTGTCCTGAGAAGCAGACTTCTGATTTGGTACTCATTTAAAGGTTCTACAGAGGACTCTCAGGGAACTTTGACCAGGAGAAGCTATATTTGTGCCCTTCCTCTGTCTCACTATAGCTCTCTGGTATCTCCCAGGAGAAAAAAAAATGCACTCCTCTGGAGCCCCAATTTTTGTTGGCAAAGGGAAACCTCCAGATTTCCTGGCTCTGGAGACCAGCAGGGCTTATGTTTTGGTCCTACAAAACTATATATTTGCATACTTTAAGAGCTATTCCCTGAGGGTCTGGCTTTTAATCAATCTGAATCTAACTGCTGACTAAGATCCTTCCTTTTGGGGAACTGACATGTCTGGGAATACTCTCAACTACTGGGAGCTATTAAAATAAAATAATCTGCTTGGATGAACTCAAAATTTAAGAGACAAACTATACATAAAGTATGCTTGAATGATAAGATTCATCTATTCGAGGCCACTCCTTCAAGACTGGTAGAGGTGGCTGTTTCATCTGATGCATAGAAACCAATGCAGAGTAAAGCAAAATGAAGAAACAGCAGAATATATTCCATGTGAAAGAACAAAACCTCAGGAAAAAAATTAATGAAATGGATATAAGTAATTTATCTAATAAAGAGTTCAAAGTAATAGTCATAAAGATGTTCACTGAAGTCAGGAGAAAAATGGATAAACATTATGAGAGTTTTGACAAAGATAGAAAATACAAGAAATACCAAATGAAAGTCACATAGCTGAAGAATAAAATTAGTGAAATGAAAGATACACTAGAGGGTTTCAACAGCAGACTAGATGAAGCAGAAGAAAGGATGAGTAACCTGAAAGACAGGGCAGTGAAACCCCATCAAAGCAGCAAAAAGAGAAAGGAATTTTAAAAAGTGAAGATAGCTTAAGGAACTTACAGAATAACATCAAGCATACTAACTTTCACATAAAATGGGTCCCAGAAAGAGAAGAGAGAAAGGGAAGAAAACTTATTTAAAGAAATAATATCTGGAAATTTCCCTAACCTGAAGATGTAAACAGATGTCCATATCCAGGAAGCCCAAAGATTTCCAATTTAGGTGAATCAGAGACACACACCAAGACACATAATGATTAAAATAACAAAAGTTAAAGAGGTAAGGAAAATCTTAAAAGCAGCCATAGAAAAACAACTTGTTACATACAAGAGGACCCCCCCCCCCCAAGACTATCAGCATATTTTTCAGCAGAAACTGTAAGGAGTAGCATAATATGTTCAGAGTGCAGATAGAGCAACAACAAAAAAAACAGCCAATAATATGCTATATGGCAAAGTTATCATTCAGAATTGAAAAAGAAATAGAGAGTTTTCCAGACAAGAAAAACCTAAAGAAATTAATCACCAATAATTCAGCCTTATAAGAAATTTTAAAAGGACTCCTTTAAGTTAAAAAGAAAGGGCACTAATTAGCAATAAGACAGAATATGAAAGTATAAACATCACTGATAAATGTAAATATAAGGTAAAGGTAGTGAGTTAATTGTTTATAAAACTAGTTATGCAGGTTAAAAATAAAGTAGTAAAATTGACTAAAATTACAATAATTAAGAGAAAAACAAGATTAAAAGATGTAAAATATGGCATCGAAAACATAAAATGTGGGGTGGGAAGAATAAACATGTAGAAATTTAGAATGTGTTCAAATTTATTATCAACTTAAAATAGACTATTATTAATATAACTTGCTTTATGTAAGCCTCTTGGTAACCACAAAATAAAACCTGTAGTAGATACATGAAAGATAAAAAGAAAGAAATCTAAGCAAACCACTAAGAAAGTCATCAAACCACAAATGAAGGAACCAAGAGAAGAAAGGAACAGAGAGGAACTACAAAAAAAAGAGAAAACAATAAATGTATGACAATAAGTTTACAGCTATCAATAATTACTTTAAATGTAAATGGACTAATTACTCCAATCAAAAGAAATAGAGTGGCTAAAAAGATTAATTTTTTTAAAGCCCCATTTACATGCTGCCTATAATAGAATCACTTCAGATTTAAGGATACACACAGACTAAAAGTGAAGGGATAGAAAAAAAAAGATATTCCATCCAAATGAAAACTAAAAGAAAGCTGGGTTAACTATACTTATATCAGACAAAATTGATTTTAAAACAAACCTGTAATGAGAGACAAAGAAGAGTATTACATAATGACAATGGGTTCAATCCAACAAGAATATATATATATATATATATATATATATATATATATATATATATATATATATATATAGAGAGAGAGAGAGAGAGAGAGAGAGAGAGAGAGAGAGAAAGAGACATCCAGCATAGGTATATATATATATATATACACACATATATATAAAGAATATATAACAGACCTAAAGGTAGAAATAAACAGCAATACAATAATTAATAGGAAGGGACTTTGATACTCCACTTGCATCAACGGATAGATCATCCAGACTGAAATTTATCAATAAGGAAATATAAGCCTTAAACAACACGTTAGGCCAGATGATTTTAACAGATATATAGAATTTTTCTATCTAAAAGCAACAAAACACATTTCTTTCAAGTCTGTTAGAATATTTTCAAGGGTAGATTATATGGTAGGCCACAAAATAAGTCTTAATAATTTTAAGAAGTTTGAAATATCAAGCATTTTTTTACAACAATATGAAACTAAAAGTAATTACATAAACTGGAAAATTCACAAATATGTAGAAATTAAACAACATGTTACTGAACAACCAATAGATCAAAGAAGAAATTCAAAGAAAAATTATATATATCTTGAGACAAATGAAAATGGAAAGACAATATACAGAAATCTTTGGGACGCAGCAAAAGCAGTTCCAGGAGAGAAGCTCATAGTGATAAATACTTTCCTCAAGAAACAAGATTAATCTCAAATAAACAACAGGCATACCTTGGAGTTACTATGGATTCTGTTCCAGACCACTGCAATAAAGCTAATATCACAATAAAGTGAGTCAAATACTTTGTTTTTTGTTTCCTAGTGCATATAAAAGTTATATTTGTAGTATACTACTATACTACTATACAAATGGCTTCTTTCCATAAACCTCAGAAACCAACCTCTGTTAGCTTAAAACTTCTTCTGCAGCTTCCTTCCCTCTCTCAGCTTTCAGGAAATTGAAGAGAGTTGGGGCTTTGTTCTGGATTAGGCTTTGGCTTAAAACAATGATTAAAACAATGTTTTGGCTGGTTTGATCTTCTATCCAGACTGTTAAAACTTTATCCGTATCAGCAATAAGAGTGTTTTGCTTTCTTATCATTTGTGTATTCACTGAAGTAACACCTTTAATTTCCTTCAAGAACTTTTTCTTTGCATTAACAACTTGGCTAACTTTTTGGTGCAAGAGGCCTAGCTTTTGGCCTATCTCAGCTTTCAACATGTCTTCCTGACTAAGCTTAATCATTCCTAGTTTTTTATTTAAAGTGAAAGACATGCAACTCTTTCTTTTATTTGAATACTTGAGGGCCATTGTAAGGTTATTAACTGGCCAGATTTCAACATTTTTGTGTCTCAGGAAATACAAAATCCTGAGAGGGAGAGAGATGGGGAAACAACCAGTTAGTTAACAGTCAGAACACACACATTTATTAAGTTTGCTGTCTTATATGTGTGGCTCATGGCCCCTCACAATTACAATAGTAACACTAAAGATGTCTGATCAGAGATGATCATAACAAATATAATAATGATGAAAGAGTTTGAAATATTGGGAGAATGACCAAAATGTGACACTGAAACATGAAGTGAGCAGATGCTGTTGGAGAAATGGTCTTGATAGATTTGTTTGGTGCAGGGTTACCACAAATGTTCAATTTGTAAGAAACACAGTATCTGAAAAGTACAACAAAGTGAAGTACAATAAAATGAGATATGCTTATATACAGAAATAGGTTGCGTTTTTATACACTAATGATAAACTATCACAAAGAGAAATTGAGAAAACAATCCCACTTACAATTGCTTCAAAAATAATAAAATACCTAGGAATAAATTTAATCAAGAAGGTGAAAGATGTGTAAACTGAAAACTATAAAACATTAATGAAGGAAATTGAGGAAGACACAGATAAATGGAAAAATATTCTCTGCTCATGTACTGAAAGTACTAATGTTGTTAAAAATGCCCATATTACCCAAAGCAATGCATAGATTCAATGCAATCCCTATTAAAATACCAATGCATTTTTTACAGAAATAGAACCAGCAATCCTAAAATTTGTATAGAACCACAAAAGACCCCAAATAGCCAAAGCAATCTTGAGAAAGAAGAAAAAGTTGAAGTCATTATGCTTTCTGATTTTGAACTATATTACAAAGCTGTAGTAATCAAATCAGTACTGTATTGGTATAAAAACAGACATACAGAACAACAGGATAAAGAGCCCAAAAAGAAATCCACAAATATAAAGTCAATTAATTTATGACAAAATAGCCAAGAATATACAATGGGAATAAGACAGTCTCTTCAATAAATGGTGATGTAGAAACTGGAAATCCACATGCAAAAAATAGATAGATGATAAATAGATGATAGGTAGATAGATGATAGATGATAGATAGATGATAGATAGATGATACATACATACATATATACATACATACATACATAGAAAAGAAAAGAGAAACTGGACCACTATCTTACACCATACACAAAAATTAAAATGGATTGAAGATTTGAATGTAAGACCTGAAACTATAAACCTCCTAGAGAAAAAAAAAAAAATAAGCAGTAAGTTCTCTGACCTTGATCTTGGCAATATATATATATATTGATCTGGCACTAAAAGCAAAAGCAACAAAAGAAAAAGGAAACAAATGGAACTATATCAAACTAAAAATCTTCTGCACAGCAAAGGAAACCATCAACAAAATGAAAAGGCAACCAACTGAATAGGAAAAATATTTGCAAATCATATATCTAATAAGGTGTTAATATTGATAATATATAAAGCGTTCATACAACTCAATAGCAATAAAACAAACAACCCAATTAAAAAATGGGCAGAGGACCTGAATTGACATTTCTCCAAAGAAGAAATACAGATTTCCAACAGGTACATGAAAAGATGCTCAACATCACTAATTATCAGGGCAATGCAAATAAAAACCACAATGAGATTTCACCTTACACCTATTAGAATGGCTATTATAAAAAAGACAAGAAATAACAAGTGTTGGTGAGGATGTGGAGAAAACAAAACCATTGTGCACTGTCAGTGAGAATGTAAATTGGTGCAGTGAAAATGTCAATTGGTACAGCCACTATGGAAAACAGTAGACAGGTTTCTCCAAAATCTAAAAATAGAACTACCATATGATCCCACACACACAATTGGATATTATTCAGCTATAAAAAGAATAAAATCTTGCCATTTGTGACAACATGGTTGGACCTTGAAAGCATTATGCTAAGTGAAATTAGGAAGACAGAGAAAGACAAATACCATATGATTTCACTCATATGTGTTATCTAAGAAATAGAAAAACCCATGCTCATAGACATTGCCTGCCAAGGGATTGGGTGGAGCTGTAATGTGTAAAGAAGGTCAAAAGGAATAAACTTCCAGTTATAAATAAGCAGGTCATGGTGTGTAATACACAGCATGGTTACTATATTTAATCATACTGTATTACATATTTGAAATTTGCTAAGAGACTAGATCTTAAAAGTTCTCATCACAAGAAAATATTTTGTAACTTGTATGGTGATGGATTTTAACTAGACTTATTGTAGTGATTATTTTGCAATATATACAAAGATTGAATTATTGTGTTGTATACTTGAAACTAATGTTATATGTCAATATTACCTCAATAAAAAATATTTTTGCCCCTAACATTTTCTAAGTGTACAATAAGGAAAAAAAGAGAGAGAAAGAATAAAAAGGAGATTTTCCTACATTTGGGAAAGTTAAGCTGTCTGGGAGATAAGATAAGCACAGAGGTAGCATCTGAGAACTAGCAAGAGTTTCTGAATCCAGCTAATGTGTGTTTTGATCCCACAGGGTGCTGGGGAGCTTGGCCAGCTGACTGCACAGTCTGATTGAGCAGTGGCATCAGGGTGGGACTTGCTGAAGTCTTCTCTGAGATGGAAACACAGTGTCCAGATCTCATGATGGATGGCACCTTCGAAATCAACAGCCCCTTATCTCAGGCTATCTTCCATTTTGATTGGATCTGGTATTTTCTGTGTAAATCCCAGAGATAGGGGAAACATGGTTGTTAATTTCATTATCTAGCTCTCTGAAGATGTGTGTGTGTGTGTGTGTGTGTGGTTTAAGTAGCTGTGAAACACATGCACACTTATTTGTGAAGCTGGGATCCATAATTCTCTTTCCTTCTAAGCTTTGGCAACAAAGTGAGATTGTGCTGTCCATGAGAACTGTCCTGCTCTAAATATGGAGTAACAGAGAATGTGGTCCTTATTTCCTGACTTCCTTACCTGAAAGCACTTGAAAATACATCCTTCTCTGTGGTGGTACAGGTAAGAAGGCATTAGCTGAATAATCAGGAGATCTGTATTCCATGCCAGCTTTGCTTATTTAAGGGAGAGGCCTTGGATAGGACATGTACCACCTCAGACCCCAGTTTTCTAATTTGCAAAGATGTCACAGTAAGATCTCAAGATGTTTTCTATTCTGACTTTGTTGTGGTTAAATCCTGCCATTTACCATGCTGTGGAACCAAGCTGGGTCCACAGACACCAAAGGGTAAAAGGAAGAGATGATTTTTAAGTACAGAGGGAAGTTTGCTAGACAGTAAAGGAGCAGATATTGTAGCCTGAGCACCAAAAGGATCAGCTTGGCAAAATGTCAGGAGAGAAGGCCCAGAGAGGGAAAAGAGGTGTGGTGGAGGCAGCCTGAGAGGGTTAGGTCTGTTGAGTGGAGCACAGGCAGGTGGTTCCTGATTTTATCTGGTCTACAGTTTGCAGAGTCTAGTTCAGCTGACACCAATGAGCAATCCTGGGGCAGGCAGCTTAGAGGCATCTTCCTGGAGAGTCTGCAGGACCCTGAGGGCTGAGGGGAGTTGTGTTTTAGCCATTCAGAGGTACCAGAAGAGCTGCAAATGCTTTGCTTAGATACAAAATTAGATGGGGTGGCTGGGTGATAGACATTGGGGAGGGTATGTGCTATGGTGAGTGCTGTGAATTGTGTAAGACTGTTGAATCACAGACCTGTACCTCTGAAACAAATAATACATTATATGTTTAAAAAAAGAAGAAGAAGAAGAAGAAGAAGAAGAAGAAGAAGAAGAAGAAGAAGAAGAAGAAGAAGAAGAAGAAGAAGAAGAAGAAGAAGAAGATGATAGCAGGAGGGGAAGAATGAAGGGGGAGAAATCGGAGGGGGAGACGAACCATGAGAGACGATGGACTCTGAAAAACAAACTGAGGGTTCTAGAGGGGAGGGGTGTGGGAGGATGGGTTAGCCTGGTGATGGGTATTAAAGAGGGCATGTTCTGCATGGGGCACTGGGTGTTACACGCAAACAATGAATCATGGAACACTACATCAAAAACTAATGATGTAACGTATGGTGATTAACATAACATAAAAAGAAAAAAACTGCGACTAGTGTTCCAGATCTGAAAATTCATTAACTCTTGTAGATCTAAAAAAAAAAAAAAAAAAAGATAGAACTGTTTTGCTTAGAAAAGTCCCTGGTAACAACTCAATTACCCTGAGTTATACCCCTCAGTGACTCTTTAAAGCTGAGTAAATAGAAAATTTGTTTAAATCTTCTCTGAGTGGGGTGGGGATATATGTGTAGAACCACAAAACCTGAACTCTCCCTTTTTGAAGCAGGCCTATGAAATCCTGCTCTAAATGTACAGTGTTTGTACTTAGAGGTTACCAGACACTGGAATCCAGGCTCCACCAGCCCCAGCTCTGTGGCTTTGAGCAGGAGAGTTAATGCCTCTAAGCATTTATTTCCTCATTTGTAAAATGGGGATAATAATACCTTCCTTACAATGTAGTCATGAGGGATAAGCTAACAAATATGTGACATATGATAATGGTTCAATAACAATGGTTGCAATGATTAAACCACTACTTAATCAGGCTCCATACAAAAGGAGACCAGGGTAAGAGGACCACTTCTTCCTCCCTAGGGTGAAGATTAAGAGAATGACACTCTCAAAGTGGGTATGGGGTTTAAAGGAGAGCCAGTCGTCTCTGGGAGTTGGTGAGCCTCCTTCATCACAAAGCAGGATAATATGCATAATATGGTTATAGAACACATTGGAGTCGAGCCTAATCAGCCATGAGAGGCTACTATGGGCCTGCTGGAGCCCAGAACAGCTACCTGAACACCTTCTACTTACTGGACTGAATCAGGAAGGGCTATTCCTACAGGCACATCTTTTAGCCTTCTGAGCACACACCCTTCCAGCACTGGCAGTAGAAGGAAAGGTCAGCCTCTCTGAGCCACTCACACTCTGCTTCTTCGGGAATCAATGGAGACTGAGTCCTAAGCCCTGTTTCCAAGAGCATCCCTACCTCCCATTCAAAAATCATCTTGATTTTTGGCTTATCCAAGACAAATTCTTAATCTTATACTGTGAAACATCTCCTCCCACCATCATATATAATAAACATTGAAAGAAAGGCAATCAGTTGAGAGGTCAGCATCTTATTCCCTCTTAAGTGACATGCAAGCAATTAGACTTGTTGCTCTCTTGGTGTTTCCAGTTCCCGCTGTGCTGCAATGTATAATCTCCTAAGTCACATACAAGTAATTGGGCCTGTTGCCCTCTTGGTGTCTCCTGTTCCCTCTGTGCAACAGACTTGAGAGGAGTGTAAAAGCCTTCCATCCCTTCTCCCCTGGCTGACTAAGCAACAAGACCTGGGCCTGGCTGGGGCTGTGGTCTTTGTGTGCAGAGCTGGGTCCAGGGTACTCAATTTGCTCAGGAAGACAGTGTGGGAATCACATGTGTTTTTTTTTTTTTTTTAAAGATTTTATTTATTTATTTGACAGAGAGACAGAGAGACAGCAAGAGCGGGAAAACAAGCAGGGGGAGTGGCAGAGGGAGAAGCAGGCTCCCCGCAGAGAAGGGAGCCCGATGCGGGGCTCGATCCCAGGACCGCGGGATCATGACCTGAGCCGAAGGCAGACGCTTAACGACTGAGCCACCCAGGCGCCCTGGGAATCACATGTGTTTTAACTTTCATGTCTTGTAGCCTCTTACTGGTCTCCAGGACCTCTGGCTGCTAATTCCAGCCCCAGCCTCTCTACAAAGGCTTCAACCAGCTTCTCAAGGACACCACCTGACAGCACCTACACTCATACCCATCCTTTGGGGGACTGAAGACCCAAAGGGGTAAACTTTTGACCAAGAAGATATAGTAACATATATAAATTCTTTCTTCTTTTACTTCACTGATGAAAGATCCTGGGATATAATTTGTATGAATTCCAAGGATGTACCCTTAGGACAGAACAAAATCACCTATGTGTAGTAGCCTCCCTAGCAAATCCTCATTCTTGGCCTACATGCCCTGCTAACTTCACTCCCCTTGCTCACTCCCTAATCAAGGATATGAGCCCTATAACTCAGTCTCTGCTTTCTGTGTTACATGGGCTAAGACAAGGCTTTCACACCAGGAGAGCTAGTCTCACATAAGCCATGTGGACTATAAGCCTAAAATACTTCCAAAATGGCCCTTGGTTGACCCAAAGTGCCCATATTCACCTTGCTTGTAATCATTTTATAAAACTATACTGTGGGTAGGAGGCAGAGGATACTGAAACTTTGATAGACTGGAATCTTCTACTCTCCCTTTTCATGCTTTATTCCTACTTTCCTTTCCTTTTCTTTTTTCTTTTCTCTCTTCTCTTTTTCCTTTTCTTTCCTTTCCTTTTTTTTTTTTCAGGTTGGGGGAGGCCTTCTGTTCCCAGACTTCATTTCTCTTCCCAGTGCTCATTTTTCCGCTTATATAATAGTATTTCATGACGGCTTCTCCAATTCACATGAACCTGCAGCCAGAATCTTGGAATTGTCATTGACACCTCATTCCACCCTTCTAGCCTCACATGTGATCCATCACTTAGGCCCATCAATTTGATCCACTAGATCATCTTTAATCTGTCCACTTCTCCCAATTTCCTCTGTAACACCCTGGTCCAAGTCACCTAGATGTGACATGCAAGCAATTAGACTTGTTGCTCTCTTGGTGTTTCCAGTTCCCGCTGTGCTGCAATGTATAATCTCCTAAGTCACATACAAGTAATTGGGCCTGTTGCCCTCTTGGTGTCTCCTGTTCCCTCTGTGCAACAGACTTGAGAGGAGTGTAAAAGCCTTCCATCCCTTCTCCCCTGGCTGACTAAGCAACAAGACCTGGGCCTGGCTGGGGCTGTGGTCTTTGTGTGCAGAGCTGGGTCCAGGGTACTCAATTTGCTCAGGAAGACAGTGTGGGAATCACATGTGTTTTTTTTTTTTTTTTAAAGATTTTATTTATTTATTTGACAGAGAGACAGAGAGACAGCAAGAGCGGGAAAACAAGCAGGGGGAGTGGCAGAGGGAGAAGCAGGCTCCCCGCAGAGAAGGGAGCCCGATGCGGGGCTCGATCCCAGGACCGCGGGATCATGACCTGAGCCGAAGGCAGACGCTTAACGACTGAGCCACCCAGGCGCCCTGGGAATCACATGTGTTTTAACTTTCATGTCTTGTAGCCTCTTACTGGTCTCCAGGACCTCTGGCTGCTAATTCCAGCCCCAGCCTCTCTACAAAGGCTTCAACCAGCTTCTCAAGGACACCACCTGACAGCACCTACACTCATACCCATCCTTTGGGGGACTGAAGACCCAAAGGGGTAAACTTTTGACCAAGAAGATATAGTAACATATATAAATTCTTTCTTCTTTTACTTCACTGATGAAAGATCCTGGGATATAATTTGTATGAATTCCAAGGATGTACCCTTAGGACAGAACAAAATCACCTATGTGTAGTAGCCTCCCTAGCAAATCCTCATTCTTGGCCTACATGCCCTGCTAACTTCACTCCCCTTGCTCACTCCCTAATCAAGGATATGAGCCCTATAACTCAGTCTCTGCTTTCTGTGTTACATGGGCTAAGACAAGGCTTTCACACCAGGAGAGCTAGTCTCACATAAGCCATGTGGACTATAAGCCTAAAATACTTCCAAAATGGCCCTTGGTTGACCCAAAGTGCCCATATTCACCTTGCTTGTAATCATTTTATAAAACTATACTGTGGGTAGGAGGCAGAGGATACTGAAACTTTGATAGACTGGAATCTTCTACTCTCCCTTTTCATGCTTTATTCCTACTTTCCTTTCCTTTTCTTTTTTCTTTTCTCTCTTCTCTTTTTCCTTTTCTTTCCTTTCCTTTTTTTTTTTTCAGGTTGGGGGAGGCCTTCTGTTCCCAGACTTCATTTCTCTTCCCAGTGCTCATTTTTCCGCTTATATAATAGTATTTCATGACGGCTTCTCCAATTCACATGAACCTGCAGCCAGAATCTTGGAATTGTCATTGACACCTCATTCCACCCTTCTAGCCTCACATGTGATCCATCACTTAGGCCCATCAATTTGATCCACTAGATCATCTTTAATCTGTCCACTTCTCCCAATTTCCTCTGTAACACCCTGGTCCAAGTCACCTAGATGTGACATGCAAGCAATTAGACTTGTTGCTCTCTTGGTGTTTCCAGTTCCCGCTGTGCTGCAATGTATAATCTCCTAAGTCACATACAAGTAATTGGGCCTGTTGCCCTCTTGGTGTCTCCTGTTCCCTCTGTGCAACAGACTTGAGAGGAGTGTAAAAGCCTTCCATCCCTTCTCCCCTGGCTGACTAAGCAACAAGACCTGGGCCTGGCTGGGGCTGTGGTCTTTGTGTGCAGAGCTGGGTCCAGGGTACTCAATTTGCTCAGGAAGACAGTGTGGGAATCACATGTGTTTTTTTTTTTTTTTTAAAGATTTTATTTATTTATTTGACAGAGAGACAGAGAGACAGCAAGAGCGGGAAAACAAGCAGGGGGAGTGGCAGAGGGAGAAGCAGGCTCCCCGCAGAGAAGGGAGCCCGATGCGGGGCTCGATCCCAGGACCGCGGGATCATGACCTGAGCCGAAGGCAGACGCTTAACGACTGAGCCACCCAGGCGCCCTGGGAATCACATGTGTTTTAACTTTCATGTCTTGTAGCCTCTTACTGGTCTCCAGGACCTCTGGCTGCTAATTCCAGCCCCAGCCTCTCTACAAAGGCTTCAACCAGCTTCTCAAGGACACCACCTGACAGCACCTACACTCATACCCATCCTTTGGGGGACTGAAGACCCAAAGGGGTAAACTTTTGACCAAGAAGATATAGTAACATATATAAATTCTTTCTTCTTTTACTTCACTGATGAAAGATCCTGGGATATAATTTGTATGAATTCCAAGGATGTACCCTTAGGACAGAACAAAATCACCTATGTGTAGTAGCCTCCCTAGCAAATCCTCATTCTTGGCCTACATGCCCTGCTAACTTCACTCCCCTTGCTCACTCCCTAATCAAGGATATGAGCCCTATAACTCAGTCTCTGCTTTCTGTGTTACATGGGCTAAGACAAGGCTTTCACACCAGGAGAGCTAGTCTCACATAAGCCATGTGGACTATAAGCCTAAAATACTTCCAAAATGGCCCTTGGTTGACCCAAAGTGCCCATATTCACCTTGCTTGTAATCATTTTATAAAACTATACTGTGGGTAGGAGGCAGAGGATACTGAAACTTTGATAGACTGGAATCTTCTACTCTCCCTTTTCATGCTTTATTCCTACTTTCCTTTCCTTTTCTTTTTTCTTTTCTCTCTTCTCTTTTTCCTTTTCTTTCCTTTCCTTTTTTTTTTTTCAGGTTGGGGGAGGCCTTCTGTTCCCAGACTTCATTTCTCTTCCCAGTGCTCATTTTTCCGCTTATATAATAGTATTTCATGACGGCTTCTCCAATTCACATGAACCTGCAGCCAGAATCTTGGAATTGTCATTGACACCTCATTCCACCCTTCTAGCCTCACATGTGATCCATCACTTAGGCCCATCAATTTGATCCACTAGATCATCTTTAATCTGTCCACTTCTCCCAATTTCCTCTGTAACACCCTGGTCCAAGTCACCTAGATGTGACATGCAAGCAATTAGACTTGTTGCTCTCTTGGTGTTTCCAGTTCCCGCTGTGCTGCAATGTATAATCTCCTAAGTCACATACAAGTAATTGGGCCTGTTGCCCTCTTGGTGTCTCCTGTTCCCTCTGTGCAACAGACTTGAGAGGAGTGTAAAAGCCTTCCATCCCTTCTCCCCTGGCTGACTAAGCAACAAGACCTGGGCCTGGCTGGGGCTGTGGTCTTTGTGTGCAGAGCTGGGTCCAGGGTACTCAATTTGCTCAGGAAGACAGTGTGGGAATCACATGTGTTTTTTTTTTTTTTTTAAAGATTTTATTTATTTATTTGACAGAGAGACAGAGAGACAGCAAGAGCGGGAAAACAAGCAGGGGGAGTGGCAGAGGGAGAAGCAGGCTCCCCGCAGAGAAGGGAGCCCGATGCGGGGCTCGATCCCAGGACCGCGGGATCATGACCTGAGCCGAAGGCAGACGCTTAACGACTGAGCCACCCAGGCGCCCTGGGAATCACATGTGTTTTAACTTTCATGTCTTGTAGCCTCTTACTGGTCTCCAGGACCTCTGGCTGCTAATTCCAGCCCCAGCCTCTCTACAAAGGCTTCAACCAGCTTCTCAAGGACACCACCTGACAGCACCTACACTCATACCCATCCTTTGGGGGACTGAAGACCCAAAGGGGTAAACTTTTGACCAAGAAGATATAGTAACATATATAAATTCTTTCTTCTTTTACTTCACTGATGAAAGATCCTGGGATATAATTTGTATGAATTCCAAGGATGTACCCTTAGGACAGAACAAAATCACCTATGTGTAGTAGCCTCCCTAGCAAATCCTCATTCTTGGCCTACATGCCCTGCTAACTTCACTCCCCTTGCTCACTCCCTAATCAAGGATATGAGCCCTATAACTCAGTCTCTGCTTTCTGTGTTACATGGGCTAAGACAAGGCTTTCACACCAGGA
Organism: Halichoerus grypus; assembly: GCF_964656455.1. Lineage (NCBI taxonomy): Eukaryota > Metazoa > Chordata > Mammalia > Carnivora > Phocidae > Halichoerus > Halichoerus grypus. The sequence goes on along the minus strand of NC_135722.1, from coordinate 81,409,312 downwards.
GAGCTAGTCTCACATAAGCCATGTGGACTATAAGCCTAAAATACTTCCAAAATGGCCCTTGGTTGACCCAAAGTGCCCATATTCACCTTGCTTGTAATCATTTTATAAAACTATACTGTGGGTAGGAGGCAGAGGATACTGAAACTTTGATAGACTGGAATCTTCTACTCTCCCTTTTCATGCTTTATTCCTACTTTCCTTTCCTTTTCTTTTTTCTTTTCTCTCTTCTCTTTTTCCTTTTCTTTCCTTTCCTTTTTTTTTTTTCAGGTTGGGGGAGGCCTTCTGTTCCCAGACTTCATTTCTCTTCCCAGTGCTCATTTTTCCGCTTATATAATAGTATTTCATGACGGCTTCTCCAATTCACATGAACCTGCAGCCAGAATCTTGGAATTGTCATTGACACCTCATTCCACCCTTCTAGCCTCACATGTGATCCATCACTTAGGCCCATCAATTTGATCCACTAGATCATCTTTAATCTGTCCACTTCTCCCAATTTCCTCTGTAACACCCTGGTCCAAGTCACCTAGATGTAACAATCTTTAACTTTTCCCACATCTACTTTTTCTCTTTCTAGACATTAAATTTTAATTGCTAATCTCAGCCCACCTATGCTACTGTTCCTGCTCATTTAACACTTCTAAAAAATGTTCCATCACTCAACATTAAATCCAAATTTCTTGGCATGACCTACAAGAATCTGTGAAATTCAACCATTGCTAGCCTGTCTAGGATCATCTCATTCCATGTTTTCCTTTCCTATATGCCCGTCATAATGGATTCCCACTCTTTTTGGTGCCTTGCACATGCTATTCCCTTATTTTCCTCTTTCTCTTCTTCTCCCTAGCTTTTCTGGGTTCTACTCATTGTTCAGGTCTCAGGAAAATGTGATTTCCTCAAAGATTTACTGATCACCACCCTAAACTCCTCCTGTAAAGCATGCCCTGTCTTCTATGCTTTCCCAGTATTATACAATGTCTGTTATCAATTTAATCACAATTTTAACTAGATGTGTATTTGTGTGGTCATTGGTTTGCTTTATTTTTCTTTCTCAGTAATCTGCAGGCTCCAAGAAAGCAGGAACAGTGTCTGTTTTGTTTGACACCAAACCCAAGTGCCTAACACATCATAGAACCTCAGTGAAAAAAAAAAAATTGTTGAATGAATAAGTGATTGAGTACAAGCAAATGAGGGAGTGTGAATGAATTAGTTAGCAGCTGTATGAGTAAATGAATGAGTCAGTGAGCCTATGAATACTTGCAATAGTGCTCTTCTATTAGGAGCAATCAGGGAAACACTTAAAAAATCAAAAGTGCATTTCCCAAATAAAAAAAAAACAAAGCAAGCGAGTTCTAAAATGAAAACAAAACAATCACAAACTTGGGTTATTTATGGAATGATTTGTTTGGATTAGTGAGTAGCATAACTGATAGAAGTTTCAAAAACAAATATATTTTTATAAATCCCAAAGATATAAATAAACTCTGATATGACAATTTCTTTTTATAACTTAGTACCAAAAATATTTCACCTCTCTTATTTTTATTTTTTTCATTTAATTTTATTTTATCATGTTATGTTAGTCACCATACAGTACATCATTAGTTTTTTTTAAAGATTTCATTTGTTTACTTAACAGAGAGAGAGATAGCGAGAGAGGGGACACAAGCAGGGGGAGTGGGAAAGGGAGAAGCAGGCTTCCCTCTGAGCAGGGAGCCGGATGGAGGGCTCAATCCCAGGACTCTGGGATCATGACCTGAGCCATAGGCAGATGCTTAATGACTGAGTCACCCAGGTGCCCCTAACATTTGTTTTTGATGTAGTGTTCCATGATTCATTGTTTGCATATACACCCAGTGCTCCATACAATATGTGGCCTCCTTGATACCAGTCACTGGGCTAACCAATCCACCCTCCCTCTTCCCCTCTAAAATCCTCAGTTTGTTTCTCAGAGTCCATAGTCTCTCATGGTTCATCTCCCTCTCTGATTTCCCCTCTTTCATTTTTCCCTTCCTTCTCCTAATGTCCTCCATGTTATTCCTTATGTTCGACAAAAAGTGAAATCCTATGATAATTTGCATTCTCTGCTTGACTTATTTCACTTAGCATAATCTCCTCCAGTCCCATCAATGTTGATGTAAAAGTTGGGTATTCATCCTTTCTGATGGCTGAGTAATATTCCATAATATATATGACCACATCTTCTTTATCCATTCATCTGTTGAAGGGCATCTTAGCTCTTTCCAGTTAGCTGTTGTGGACATTGCTGCTATGAACATTGGGGTGCATATGGCCCTTCTTTTCACTACATCTGTGTCTTTGGGGTAAATACCCAATAGTGCAATTGCTGGGTCATAGGGTAGCTCTATTTTTAATGCCCTGAGGAAACTCCATGCTGTTTTCCAAAATGGCTGTACCAACTTGCATTCCCACCAACAGTGTAAGAGGGTTCCCCTTTCGGGCGCCTGGGTGGCTCAGTTGGTTAAGCGACTGCCTTCAGCTCAGGTCATGATCCTGGAGTCCCTGGATCGAGTCCTGCATCGGGCTCCCTGCTCGGCAGGGAGTCTGCTTCTCCCTCTGACCCTCCCCCCTCTCATGTGCTTGCTCTCTCTCATTCTCTCTCTCAAATAAATAAATAAAAATTCTTTAAAAAAAAAAAAAAGAGGGTTCCCCTTTCTCCACATCCTTGCCAACGTTTGTTGTTTCTTGCCTTGTCCATTTTTGCCATTCTAACTGGTGTAAGGTGGTATCTCAATGTGGTTTTGATTTGAATTTCTGGTGGCTAACGATGATGAACATTTTTTCATGTGTTTGTTAGCCATTTGTATGTCTTCTTTGGAGAAGTGTCTGTTCATGTCTTCTGCCTATTTTTTGACTTGATTATTTGTTTTTTGGGTGTTGAGTTTGAGAAGTTCTTTACAGATCTTGGAAATCAGTGCTTTGTCTATAGTGTCATTTGCAAATATCTTCTCCCATTCTGTGGGTTGCCTCTTTGTTTTGTTGACTGTTTTCTTTGCTGTGCAGAAGCTTTTTATCTGAGTGCTAGTTCTTAGGAAGTGCATGAAATAACAAGGCAGTGCTTGGGATTCAGGAAAGCTTTGATGCTTTAAAGCATTCACTAAAGCAGGGTCCAGGGAAGGATCGTGGTTGTAAATATTGGGACCCAGGTTGGGGCTCAGCTCAGGAGCCCCACTATCAGATTCTTGTTATTGTGCCAAGGTTGGACTAGAGGCAAGGTGTCCTTAATACCAAGTTCCTGTGTTTATGACTACAGCTGATGAAGTACTACCATCAGGACTCTGGTGGTGGGGTCAATACTCTCTGCAAGCAGGACCAAGTAGCCTCACTGTGAGGAGGAGGCTGCATGCAGAGGCTAAAAAAAATAGACTGGACCTGGTAGGTAGAAACATCATTTATAGACCAAGTGTGTGGCTTTCAGTCTATGTAAGCCTTGGCACCATTCAATAGCCAATGATTTATATCTGCTAATTTTCTTTTAAATGCATATTATGCATACCGTAGGACCAAATGAATGATAAAGAGATGAAACAATGAGAGGCCGGCACATAGCAACTGCTCATTAAACCCTACAGAATTAATGAATAATACTAAAACAATCACCAGCTAGGAAAAAATCACTCTCAGCACTCCTCTACTGAGGAAAAAAGGGTTATTAGTCTGAGGCATGGGTGACAATATGGCAGGGTTAAATAGAGGGGTAATAATATGCTTTCAGCTAGGAGGATAACTTGAATACAGTGAAGACAAATCAAATCAATACAACCTACATTTTTCATGTGACACCTTGTCACATTAAATACCTAAGTAAAATAGGTAAACTTTACAGCAACTCCATGAAGTTGATATTATTATCCATACTTTACAGCCCAGGAAATTGAGCCTCAGAGAGATGGACTGTCAAAGGTCACACAGCTGTTTGACACCTAGAATTCTGCAGTCACTTTGAAGCAAACCATGGTTTAAAGTGTTCTCTAAGACAGGACACAGAGTTAGGTCTCATAGAAACAAGCATTTTGTAAGACAGGATCTAGAAAGTTGGTATTGATGGCTCTGGAGACAAGATTGGTGCACTCTAATGCTAGTGAAGAAGATTTTGCTCTTCAGAATGTGAGCAAGCTGGGATCCCAGGTATAAATACCATTGGAAAGAAGATCAGAAGCTTGTCTGTGTTTGAGGAAGGAAGGGAAATGCAAGGATCAAATTCATATTAATTGTGCTCCAAAGAAAAGGAATAGATTGTGAAATCTTATAAACTAGAGTTAGGTGCAGAACTTGAGAAATATTTGCTGATGTTAATTAAGAGTGATAATGTATTTATTATTCCATCCATGAAACTTTTAGAAGTGAATGTTTACACATTTAATAATTACCTTGAGATAGCAGACATAACCCAAACCTGTCCAAGGCAAACCAGGAGCTATGGCACCATAGATATGGAGACAATGTCTCCACAGCAGGCTGGGGATGCTCTTGGATTCCAAGATGCAGAGTATCCAATGGCTGAAGCCAGACATGGGCAAAGGCCAGCTCTCAGTATGAAAAAATTTTGGTCTCTCTTGGCAGGAATTGTTCCCAATGGGCCCTTGGAAAACTACAAGGGGTTAACTTAAAAGAGAACACAGACCTAACTGGAAATAATAAAAGCTGTTCTGAATGGTTTGATACCCACTGATACACTGGAAGTTTGTACCCTTTACCAACATCTCCCCATTTACCCCACCTGTCAGATCCTCTACTTTCTGTTTCTATGAGTTTGGCTTTTTTTTTTTTTTTTTTTAGATTTCTAAATGGTATCTTTCTTTGTCTATTTCACTTAGCAAAATGTCCTCAAAGTTCTGTCCATGTTGTCACAAATGACTGAGTTTCCTTCTTTCTCATGCCTGAATAATATTCCAGTGTGTGTGTGTGTGTGTGTGTACACATAACACAGGATTCAGTTCTTTGTGAGTTATTGTATCAAGGACCTCTGTTCCTTGCTGGCTGCTGACTGGAAGTCACCCTTAGATTCTGACCATACAGTTCTTTCCATACAGCAGCTCACAACATGTCAGCTGGCTTCATACAAGCCAGAAAAAAAAAAGAGCCTACATTAAGACAGAAGGTACAATCTTGTATAACTTCATTATATCTGTCACAAATATGGCATCCCTTCAACTTTGAGGGATTGTTAGAAGGAACTGACTCCAGGGGAGGAGATTTGACAAGTCTGTGAACACCAGGAAGCAGGGATCAGTGGGGCCATCTTAGAAGCCACCTACCACAGTCTGCTCCCTGGTCCCCAGTGATACTCATCTCCTGGTATTCATGCTGCTGTGTAACTTCCTCCGCTTGAGTGTGGGCAGGACCTGTGACCAGTTGAACAACCTACAACAATGTCAATCCTCCAACAACCTCATGAGCTTGGAAGTGGATCCCTCCCCAAATTTTCACATGAAAACTCAACCTGTCCAGCATCTTAATGGTAGGCTCATGAGACACCCTGAAGCAGAGGACCCACGTAAACTATGCCCAGATTTCAGAGGAGCCTATGGTGAGCCTTTGTTGTTCAGGTGTTTGTACAAAACTCTCCCCATTTTCTTTACCACCCTATCCAGCAATCACCATTCTACTCACTATTCTATCAGTTCAAAATGTTGTGTTTTTTGTTTGTTTGCTTGTTTGTTTGTTTTTTTAGGATTCCATGTATAAGTAACACTGTGAAGTATTTGTCTTTCTGTGACTGGCTTATTTCATTTAGCATAATGTCTTCTGGATTCTTTCATATTGTCACAAATGTCAGGATTTCCTTCTTTTTAAAGGCTGAATGATATTCCATTGTATATACATACCCCTGATGCCTCCATTAGCTGCCCTATGGAAAGCTTAATTCTTTTTTTTTTTTTTTAAAGATTTTTATTTATTCATTTTGCGAGAGAGACAGAGAGAGAACAAGCAGAGGGAGAGGCAGAGGGAGAGGGAGAAGCAGGCTCCCTGCTGAGCAAGGAGCCTGATGCGGGACTCGATCCCAGGACCCTGGGATCATGACCTGAGCCGAAGGCAGACGCTTAACCATCTGAGCCACCCAGGCGCCCTGGAAAGCTTAATTCTTGACCCTCAGGGCCCACCAGCCCTTCTGACTTTGTGTCCACAATCTTGCTACTTCTGCTTTCAATGTCCTGTGAGGAAATTTTTATCTACTCTCTAGATTTTTCTCAGAAAGAAATAAAAACACTACACCAAAAACTAATGATGTACTGTATGGTAACTAACATAACATAATAAAAAAGGAAAGGAAGGAAGGAAGGAATAAAAGAAAGAAAGAAGAAAGAAAAAGAAAGAAAGAAAGAAAGAAAGAAAGAAAGAACGAAAGAAAGAAAGAAAAAATGCCTCAGAGACATTCTCCCCACTGTAGCAATAGCTGCCTCCTCAGAACCCTTCCCATTTTCCCATTTAGCCTGCTATCCTCCAGCCACACTGCAGGGCTTTGAGGAGAGAGAAGGAGGAGAAGAAAAAAGATAAGTGTATGATAGTTCTGGCCACCAGTCTGACTGCTCTTGTCTGGCAGGAAGGTCCTTTGAATCCTACATTCTCTCCTGTTCACTGCATAGGTTTCAGCTGCAGAACATTTCTAGAGCATCTATAAGCCACTCAACCAATTTTAAAGGGCTGAATAACTCTCAGACAAAGGGTTTGACTTCTGCCTTCACAAATACACTTACAGTCTACTTTGAGGACAGAAGCCTCTCTCTGTCCACCTGCAGAGAGGCAGGCAGCAGGTGCCTGTTTTGAGGGCATCTTTTGGATTAAAGTCAGGCTGAGCAAAGACTATGAATGACCACAATGTCTGTGGAGCCCATGGTGTCTCAGCTGCCCATCATTTGAAGGGGAAGAAATCCAGTTCTAGAAGAAATGCCATTTAGGAGTTCTTCCCTCAAAGTTGTTCCCAAGGCACAGGCAACAGCCTGGACCTGATGGTTGTTGTCAGCTCCTGAGATTTGGGACCCCCATAAAGTTTTTGTCACTTTTATACCTTCTCCCTTTTTTTTCCCCTCTATTTTCTTATATGCTCTTCCTTCTCTGCCTCATTCTCCCTTCTAATCTCATCTTTTCTTTCCATCCTTCCTTTTCTGCTCTCTGTCTTCTCAGAAAGGAGATGAGGTGGAAGAACATGTTGACATCATTCCCTTTGTGTCTTCCAGGCTCTTGCCCTGTGTTTTCTCTTCTCAACCCAACTTTTCTCACCTACAGCCCCAACCACATTTTTAGCTCTCATGCAGAATAAGCCACATGGGCCCATTTGAATTTCCTCTCTCCTTCTGAGAGGAGATCAGGGACCAACAGAGGATCCTCAGGTTTCTGGAAAAGGAAGAACCATGGTAGAGTGAGCCCTGAGAGCAGGTGGGGGGCACCCATCAGTTGCACCCGGATGTCAGTGGTGGCTGAAAGACCACACACTTGCTCCGTTCCCTATCTTCCCTTCCTCAAAGTCTTCCTGCTCTGAATGGTTGAAAAAAGAAAATGTGTGGATGTGAGAGCTTTTATCAAATCATCATGTTTTTTTTTTTTTTTTTTAAAGATTTTATTTATTTATTTGACACAGAGAGAGAGAGAGGAATCACAAGCAGGCAGAGTGGCAGGGAGCGGCAGAGGGAGAAGCAGGCTTCCCGCGGAGCAGGGAGCCCGATGTGGGACTCGATCCCAGGACTCTGGGATCGTGACCTGAGCCGAAGGCAGAGGCTTAACGACTGAGCCACCCAGGCGCCCCGATCATGGTTTTTAATGTGCTTTTTGTGCAATTCCTATTGGCAAGAAGATGAGAGCAAACTATGTCTAGATAATTTCACACACATGAAAACACTGACAATCAACTTCAGTGTCTTGTAAAAGCATCTTCTACATTTTTTTTAAATTTTGTTTTTAAATTTTATTATGTTATGTTAATCACCATACATTACATCATTAGTTTTTGATGTACTGTTCCATGATTCATTGTGTATAACACCCAGTGCTCCATTCAATACGTGTCCTCTTTAATACCCATCACCAGGCTAACACATCCCCCCACCCCCCTCCCCTCTAGAACCCTCAGTTTGTTTCTCAGAGTCCATAGTCTCTCATGGTTCATCTCCCCCTCTGATTTCCCCCCCTTCATTTTACCCTTCCTACTATCTTCTTCTTTTTTTTAACATATGATGTATCATTTGTTTCAGAGGTATAGGTCTGTGATTCAACAGTCTTACACAATTCACAGCAGTGACCATAGCACATACCCTCCCCAGTGTTTATCACCCAGCCACTCCATCCCTCCCATCCCCCACCACTCCAGCAACCCTCAGTTTGTTTCCTGAGATTAAGAATTCCTCATATCTGGGGCACCTGGGTGGCTCAGTCAGTTAAGCGGCTGCCTTCAGCTCAGGTCATGGTCCCAGGGTCCTGGGATCAAGCCCCGCATCAGGCTCCCTGCTCGGCAGGAACCCTACTTCTCCCTCTCCCACCCCCCTGCTTGTGTTCCCTCTCTTGCTGTGTCTCTCTCTGTCAGATAAATAAATAAAATATTAAAAAAATAAAAGAATTCCTCATATCAGTGAGATCATATGATACTTGTCTTTCTCTGATTGACTTATTTCGCTCAGCATAATACCCTCCAGTTCCATCCACGTCTTTGCAAATGGCAAGATTTCATTCCTTTTGATGGCTGCATAATATTCCATTGTGTGTGTGTGTGTGTGTGTGTGTGTGTGTGTATACCACTTCTTCTTTATCCATTCATCTGTCGATGGACATCTTGGCTCTTTCCATAGTTTGGCTATTGTGGACATTGCTGCTATAAACATCAGGGTGCATGTATCCCTTCGGATCCCTACATTTGTATCTTTGGGGTAAATACCCAGTAGTGCAATTGCTGAATCATATGGTAGCTCTATTTTCAACTTTTTGAGGAACCTCCATACTGTTTTCCAGAGTGGCAGCACCGGCTTGCATTCCCACCAACAGTGTAGGAGGGTTCCCCTTTCTCCACATCCCCGCCAACATCTGTCGTTTCCTGACTTGTTAATTTTAGCCATTCTGACTGGTGTGAGGTGGTATCTCATTGAGGTTTTGTTTTGGATTTCCCTGATGCCGAGCGATGTGGAGCACTTTTTCATGTGTCTGTTGGCCATTTTGATGTCTTCTTTAGAAAAATGTCTGCTCATGTCTTCTGCCCATTTCTTGATTGGATTATTTGTTCTTTGGGTGTTGAGTTTGATAAGTTCTTTATAGATTTTGGATACTAGCCCTTTATCTGATATGTCATTTGCAAATATCTTCTCCCATTCTGTCCGTTGTCTTTCGGTTCTGTTGACTGTTTCTTTTGCTGTGCAAAAGCTTTTTATTTTGATGAAGTCCCAAGAGTTCATTTTTGCCCTTGCTTCCTACTTTTGTCCTTTACCAGAAGGTCTGCAGTGGCTCCTGCAGAAAACCACGGCAGTATTTCTCCCCTTTCTCCTTCACCCAATTGTGTCTGCCATCCCCACACTCAAGGATGTATAAAAAAACACACTTGTCCTCATATGTGTTTCTTACACTTGATAGAATTATTGCTAGTAATGGTCATTAACTTAGTGGGTGCCTTATACCAGGCCTATACTTAGTGGGTACAGAAGAAAAAAGACTCTGGTCCACATTTAATAGCCACTCACCTGGAACAGGCACTGTACTGAGAACTCCTGGAGAGAGAAGCTGGTTAGACCCTTTCCTGTCCACTAGGGGTTTGCAGTCTAGTTTAGATGAGACAAGCTCCCAGATGACTCCTCACATTGGCTAAAGTTAGTCTTCAATTAGAGTACACAGCCTCAGGCAGATGCACCTGAAAATATAGATAAAGGGAACCTGCCCTATCTATGAGGTTAGCAAATGACATCACTGGCTCAGGAGAAGGTGGAGCCATGGCTCACACTCATACCCCACAAATAGTCATGGTGGAAGCAAGAGTAAGGTCAGGACCTCAGAGAAGCTGAAGGTGCCCTGAGAGATCTACAATAAGGATCAGACACACCTAGAAGTATCAGAAGTGGCTTCACAGGAAAGGTGACACTTGGCACAGACCTCAAGGAATGGGGCAGAGCAGTATGTCCTCACAGCCTGTGAGAAAGGGGACTGGAGTCATCTGAAGGTCACTTCAGTCAGAAAAGAAGACACCCTTGTAGCTCATTTCAGGAAAGTGAGTGGCCCAGTTTGACTGGTGTTTCTGGAGCATCAGTGTGCATGCTGGTCAAGGGCCCAGAGTCCTAGGCTGAATTGTGGCTTCCCCACTTACTGGCTTAGTCTCCCCAGTCTCATGTTTTCCATTTGTAACCTGGGCACAGATGCCTACCTCAGGGTTTTGTATTAGTCCAGGTAATATGAAGGAGATTGGCAGTTAGGGGCCCCATAGAGCATGTGTGCCCCTCAGTGGCAGGAAGATCTGACTCAGTACCTCCCATGGGGACTCTCCAGCTTGTACCACTGCCTCCCAGGCTTATTTGTTTCTCTGAGGAGGGTAAGTCAGAACTGGACATGAACTAAGTGTCCCTACTTCTCTCCCTTCCTAAATCCAGCATGTGGGCTGATGTTCTGGTTTATGAGTCCATTAACAGAGAAGCCCACAGTCACCAAGACAGAAGCACATGAAGAACTACAGACATGAGACTGTGGCCTTTGGACGTACTGGTGCCTCCTGCCCGTGCTACTTGAGACCCCACTATCTTTGTCTCTTGTTTTCTCTCTTTTCTTCATTTGCTGCAGTGTTAGAGGAACAGAGTGGGAGTTAACCACCATAGTGAAGACCCTTGCAGAATTGAATTACTGCCTTCAATTACTTCATTAAAAAGTTAATATCATACATGGGAAGACATGCAGCTCAGCTCCAGTATCCAGGAGATAAGCATGCTGTTGTTTGTCCCAGTAAGGCTGCAGAAGCAGGATTCCTGAGGTCCTGCTCTCCATTTGTGAGATTGCTGTTTTCCTCCACTTCTCCATGTTTCTAAGTTCTTTGAGGGAGATTGAGATGGAGAGGGGCTCATGGATCTCACAAAAACAAGACTAGAGAGGTGGAAAGAGGTAGCAAGATGCAATTGCCAGAATGATCAGCAAAGCCTTCCTCCCCTACTTGAGTCCCTCATATTGATACATGTCTCAGCTATCTCCCCAAGTACTCTCTTTCAGTTTTGCACTGGTTGCCATCATGGCACTATGGCCAGTGGCCAGCTACACAGGCCTGAGCATGTGGCTGCCATTCCGCAGGAGGCTATATCTACAAAAGTTGACAATTCATTGTCCCTGCACTGAGTGGATATAGGTAAGCCTCCTTCCCTTCTTGTTACTAAACATGGTCCTAGACCTGAAATGGTTGTTGGTTCTGTCTTAAATTGTGTCATCTCTGTTCATAAGCACATAAAACTAAATTATTATGGCTACGCTGGTTACTTAATTCACATGAGAAGGAATGTTTCCTGAGGAATATTTGTAGATCTTAACTAGTGATTAGTAATTTGAATAACTATTTTCCCCTCAGGAGCCTCCTCCATGTTTCAAGGAGGCTGACTATTCCCAATCTCCACCATAAATGAAAGCCGTCTGTATCCTTTAGGTACTTGGCTAGTCTGGCCAGCACTGTGACTGTGCCACCAGAACAGTTTTCTAGAAAGGTGAGATGGCTCCTTTGTCAAAGCCCCTAAAACTCCAAAGAGTTGTCAGAGATTGGAGCAGAGCCCCACAAAAGGCTAATATTGCCTGGCAAGACAGCACATACACGTGGTCAGTGCTCAGCATCAGCAGCTACTGTAACAATAATCACAGTAATAATAACCACTACCACTATTATTATTATGATTTCCACTATCTACAGCAACTTAGGTTTAGAGTTGAATAACCTGTTTCTGATTCAGCAGTGCTGATCCTGCCTTTGTGAGCCTCAGTTTCCATGTCTATAAGTTGGTTTCACAGGTATCTTTTTCCAAGGCTTCCATGAGATTTACAAAGATAACATCTCTAGAAGTGCTGACAAGATGCCTGCCACATTATGAAGGGTCCTATCTTCCTGGATTTTCAAAATCCACTTGTGGATAAACCATTCATGTTTCAACCAGTATCAGGAAGGACTTGACCAGTCAATGCCAAGAGAAACCAGACCCCATCCCAAATGTCTCACAGCTACTAAACATTTACTGGGAGATTTCCAATCTACAAATTAACACCTCTATGATTCAGATGGTTTCAGTTAGAAGAATGTGGCCCCATCTCCCTAAAGGCAGAGGGTGGGACTTCTGGGCACATTAGTTGAGTCTCTATTGAAGTAGAACAACTGCTCAACTGTGGGTGACCTAAGCTAATACTCTGGGTGAAAAAGGGAGACTTTATACATGCACTGTGCTTGTCTACATGTGTCCACATGTTGGCATTGACTTGTCAGGACATCTGGATATGAATTGTCTAAGTTTTTTCTCAGTGTTTGATGTCTGCAGGCAAAGACACAGGACTGGTGACATCAACAGGAGTATCTGCCACTGGATGTTCTCTTATGTGGATGAGAGACTACACTTTACTTTGTAGGGTGGAAAGTCAGGAACATGTACAAGCCTGCCTCTTGGTGGGTGGGTGACTGGAGATAATAGAGACATCTGGAGATTGGAGCAAAGGACTTGTCCCAGATCCTGGCTCTGTTATACCCTGGCAACATGAGCCTGGAAAATCCACTTAACCTTGCTTGGCCGTAGTATTCTTTTTTTATTATTATTATTAACATACAATGTATTATTTGTTTCAGGGGTACAGGTCTGTGATTCATCAGTCTTACACAATTCAAAGAGCTCACCATAGTACATACCCTCCCCAATGTCCATCACCCAGCAACTCCATCCCTCCCAACCCCACCCCACTCCAGCAACCTTCAGTTTGTTTCCTGAGATTAAGAGTCTCTTATGGTTTGTCTCCCTCTCTGTTTTCATCTTGTTTCATTTTTCCCTCACTTCCCCTATGATCCTCTGTCTTGTTTCTCAAATTCCTCATATCAGTGAGATCATATGATACTGGTCTTTCTCTGATTGACTTATTTCACTTAGCATAATACCCTCTACTTCCATCCACGTCGTTGCAAAGGGCAAGATTTCATTTTTTTTTTGATGGCTGCATAATATTCTATTGTATATATATATATATATATATATATATATATATATATATATACATATATATATATATACCACATCTTCTTTATCTATTAATTTGTTGATGGACATCTAGGCTCTTTCCATAGTTTGGCTATTGTGGACATTGCTGCTATCAACATTGGGGTGCATGTGCCCCTTCAGATCATTACCTTTGTATCTTTGGGGTAAATACCCAATAGTGCAATTGCTGAGTTGTAGGGTAGCTCTATTTTCAGCTTCAATATTCTTGTATATAAAGTGGGGATAAAAAGTGTTGGTGAGTATACTAACTAGATAAGCACATGAAAAGGTGATGTTTTGTTGGAAAGTATTAGTTTATATGTAAGATTTCTTTCAGGTATATTCTTTGGAGCAAAAATGATGGGTCCAAGGATAACTTATTTTCAGATTAACTAGGCATTACCTAATTGTTCCCCAAAGTTTTTTTTTATACTGCCATCAACAGTGTTGATGAGAATTCAATTTAAATGTCCAATCACATTAAATAATAAGGTATGGTATATTCATTATCTATTGTGTGGATGGAGGTTTCTGTGATTTGTCCTGCATAACAAACCACCACTACCTGCATGTACACAGGCAGGCTAAAAAATGTTGTTTGTGAGACTAATGCTGCGTAAGTGACCTTAGGAGCCTGGTTAGTTAACATTAGCTAGCCTCCAGGTCAGAACTGACCCTTCTGGATTAGATGCCAAGAGCTATAAAATTTTGCTTTGCTTCCCCTCTGGCTCCAGGTTGGGCTGGCCCTTGCGGATTCTACTATGGCAAACACACCTAGTCCAGGCTCCTTGAATATGTAAATACATGATAACATGGGAGGGCAGCTTGCTCCAAACTACACATAGGCAAGCAAATACTTCAAACTCTGTCATTTGACCTATAAATACAGCCCTTATGGGATGGTCGGTTGGAAGTCTCACCTGAGGGGAGGATGCTCTACCCAGACCTCTCAATCAGGACTGCAGCCTGGTTGTCTCCAAGGGGCTTCCTCAGTTAATGAGGTTGGATATTGTAAGTACCCGATTTGATGTAACTCTTACTCTCCTTTACTGCTTGTTTACTATTGCCCTCATCTATACACAGATTTCCTCTTTTTTTCTTTCTGTTTCTATTAGATTTTTATAAATCAATAAAGTGTTTTTTTTCCCCTTTGAAACTGAGAGTACAGCTGCCATGAATCTTTTCTTCAGAACGCATTAGTGGAAAGTTTTCTGACAGCAAAAAATAATCAAATATTTGTCAACATAGATAATATCAAAGCAATGTGAAATGAGAAAAGGAAATAGCAGATGAATACACCCAGTATAATATCATTCCATAAGGTTACAAAATATGAAAAATTATGCAATATATCACATGATGTATGAAACCATTTGAGGGCAGGATCCTAGTTAACTAGGGGAGAAGAATGGAGGATAGATCTGGAAGAGGTGATGATGAAGGCTTTAACTGGCAACATTTGTTTCTTAACTTATGTGCATAAGTGCATTATTCATATGCCTATTTGTTTGTCTTCAGTATTGCACAATTTATTTTGAAAAATTAGTAAAAATATATAAAGTGTTCTGCAAATATAAACTATTCTTATCTCTGCACCTTAGTCTCTTTCCCTGTATCAGGGAATGAGCTTTACTATGCCCTGTGTCTAAGGGATGTCTGAAGGAGAGGGTCCTGGATGAGAATGTAGAAAAGAAACTGAACTCTCCTCTTGCGGAGGAATGGAAGTCCTGCCTAGGACTTCTGCAGACAATCTGTCTTTATAAAATATCTTTTGGGTGAGCCATGCTCAGAAAGCATACAAAGTGTTGGATCATTGGAATCTCTCTCTCTCAGAAATGTTTACTTATCATGGGCTTATAAATGAGTGGCCCTAAAACTTGCACTCCCCATTGAGAGGGCAGAAGCAAGCCTGCTGGTTTCATCATGAAGACAGCTGAATGGAATGCTAAAATTACCATATGGAAGGAACCCTGAGTCATCTAACAGTTATTGCCTTTATTTTACAGATGAACGTACCAAGGTTAACGATCCCTTGGATAGAAGTGCCACCATCAGGGAAAATGAAACATGTCTTTGTTGAACTCAGGTAACACACTGCCAGTTTGGGGCTTCTACCCAAATTTTTCTAACCAGGTTCTAGGGTAAAGTCTGGTTTTCTTAGCTGGACATTCTAGGTCTCCACTGTCTATTCCCAGCCAGCTTTCCAGATCCATCTCCATGCTGCCCTGTGAATGCCCTGCACACCTCTCCAGCTGGCTGCTCTCTGAGTGGGCAGCACTTTCCCACCTGATTTTCTTCATATTATTGTCCCTCACTTATTTCTGAGAGCCACAGTCTTTCCCAGAGGGCCTTATCTTTGTTGGAATTTCACTTGGCACTTTTCAGAGCTAATTTGGTTACACCCTCTTCTATTGTGCACATACACAGACACACACATACATATAATCTCCTTGAGAATCCTACAAGATGTTATCTTAATAGTCCTTTATTTTGCACATCCTTCAGGGGTAATATTTTTATTTGCTCCTTTACACCATCTTCTGAGGCAGGTTTCTTTATCCTCATTTTACAGATGAGAAAACAACAATGGAAAGGCAAGTGAATGTCCCAAAGCTTCATTGTGAGTTACTGACTGAGACTATTCTCCTGAAGCCTATTCCAGACATATTTTTTGTCTCTGGAATCCTTCCAAGCTTCAGTTTTTAACACCAATACCACTTTGCTTATCAGTTACCTGTGTTTTTATCTATCCTGTTCCTTTTTAAAAGCCTTGTGAACAGGGACCATTTCTCACTCAGCTATGCATCCCCACAGCTCTTCTCAGTGTTTGGTTTATAGTTCATGCTTATTTATTAAATGTCTGCTTATTTACTGAATGAAATCTATGTTTAGTATCTGTGTGTAAGTGTGTGGTGTCTGTATGTGTGTCTCTGAATGTGTCTGTATAAGTATGTGTATATCTATGTCTGTGTGTGTTTTTGTGTGTGATTGTGTGTGTGGTGTGTATGTGTGTGTCTCTATATGTGTTTTTATGTGTTATGTGCCTGTGTGTGTGTTGCGTGTGCATTTGTGTCTGAGTGTGTCTGTGTGTATATGTGTTTATCTGTGTCTGCATGTGTTTTTGTGTGTGGTATTTATGTATTTGTGCATGTGTGTCTCAATGTATGTTTGTGTATGTAGTATGTCTCTTCTTATGTGTGAAATGCAGTGTGTGTGTGTGTGTGTGTGTCTGTGTGTATGTGTGTGTGTGTGTTATGAGCAGGACAGGGGAAATGAAGAGTGATAGGGCAGGGTGTGCTGCTCTAAAATCCAGAGCATGTGTTTCCATATGAATAGCATCTTGGTGCTCTACAAAAAAAAATGTTAATATTTGGAAGCAGTAGAGCCTGGTCTTCCTCACCCATATTTCTCTTCTTTTCTGCCTTTGATTCCCCTGTTGATGATGGCCACACTCTAGACACGGGTCTGACCCTTCACTTCTTTATCTCATTCCTCTGGCTTTTTGTTAACTTGTCTGAAGAGAACCAAGCTCTTGATAGAAGAAAAGTGTCCCTATCAGCCATGGTACCAATGATGTCTCCTAAGCAACATCAATTGGTTCCATGAAATGCTCTTAAAGGAAGAAGATGTGACAGCTACAAAAGAGTGGAGCTTGCCAGCATAGTACAACCACATGTATTCCCACTTGATAACCTCACCCATTCTTCAAATAACAACAAATACCCACTGCTTGGCTGGATCCATTCTTCAGCACCAGAGTGATGGATTCCAGCTGATAAAAAGTTTCCAAATAATTCTACATGATCTTTTATATAACAGCTGCTTCTCTTGAGAGAAAAGGAAATAGTAAGCTATGAGAAAATTTATCACCTCACTGCCATTTCAGCCTAAAGGGGACCTGAAGCAGGAGAGGTAGGAATTTGGAAGATAAAAACCCCTTCCTTTAGGACACTTGGGATGGGGGACTGAATGGCTTGTGAATCCAAATCTTGGCTATTGTCCCTCACTTATTTCTGAGAGCCACAGTCTCAGGAAGCTGCACACTGGCCTAGGGCAGGAACCATCTAGAACACAATGATGATTTTTTTCCATATTCTTATTTCTTATGGGCATTGTTACAATAGCTTTTTGTTTATTGTATCTATTAATTCTTAGAACATTATATATAAAATAAGTGTAATTAAACCCTTTATACAGTTAAGCAAACTAAGATCTAGAATAACTATGTTTTACAAGGTGATAAAGCTAATAAATAGAAGTGTGAGGATTCAAGACCAGGTCAGCAAGAATTAAAAATTAGTACTATAGCACCAGAACCTGGCATAACTTATAGCTTCTGGCAGATATTCAAATGAATGTAAGGAAGGAAGAGGAGAAGGAAGGAAAGAAGGAGAAAGGAAGGAAAGAAGGAAGGAAGGAAGGAAAAAAGAAAAGAAGGAAAGGAGGAAAAAAAGTTGGGAAAAGGTTGGTTACTCTCAGGCTGCTCTTAGCAGGGATAGTGGCACCTCCTGGCCTGGCCAACCTAAAGCTGAGGGCTCCACACTAAACTATTTGCACTCCTACTGCCAACAAGGGGATCTGGGTCCTGCTGACTAGTGCTCCAAAAGTTTCTCCGGTCTTTTTCCCAGGACATCAACTGAAAACTTCTCAGAAAATAGTCCATGTAAGGATGGTTAAGACCTGACCAATCAAGTCACAATTTAGAAGCATGTCTGTGGACTCTGAGACACCAATCCTGGTCTAGTGTACCCACCTTTTCTGGCTTCAGCCCAGCCCCTGCCCAGATAAAGGGTACTTTTGAACAAGAATAGGAACTAGAGGTTATTTGGTCCTAGTATAGGAAGAGCTGAGTTGGTCTTCTAAGTAACCAGACCAAAAGGGCCATAGGGGAGAAAAACTTTTTTCAAATATGAGTTCTTTCTGGATGTGGGGAAAGCAAATGTCCCTTTGTATAAATGTTAGCAGGAATTTAATCTGTCTCCTTGGTGACCTAGTATAATGAAAATGGAAAAGCACTTCATGTTCCCAATGCAACCCTGCTGGAAGAGTATAACAAGGCTAAGATGCCCGGCACCCACCAAATGAAGTGCTGGATGAGGGTCCCTCTGGGCCCTCACTGGGGCCAATGGAGAGTCAAAATGAATAAAGCTAGCATTGCTGATATTTCATGAAGCAAGGGTCAACATATTTTTGGAGCCCTACTATATTCAAAGAACCATGTGAAATATTGGTTGGGGGGAGAGTATATAATCAAGTCTTTACCCCCAAATTCCATCATAATCTAGTGAAGAAGAAGGGCATACAATTCAATATGCAGTGAACAGTACATAGATCTGGGTACAAACTATACTCTTCAAGCCATTCTGAGGATAGAACCATATTGGTAATCAGAAATCTTGAGTTGTAAATTCCTATATCTGGGCCACCTACATTCTTGGCGGAGAGATTCCTCAAAAAGGCTACCCACGGGAACCAAGGCCATTCTTCAACCCACCAGCTTGACCTCTCCATGCCTTATACATCTATCCTTCAATAGGCTCTAGTGATGCGATATCTCCATTTCCTCCCAGACTGCTCTCCAGCATTGCTTCCACCATCAGATAGTTGTCTTCCTGGCTACCCCACTAAATTATCCAATGAGCAAAGGTGACTGGGCTTCCTATAAGACATATGACTCCTTACCAAGAGTGGGTAGAAGAGCATCTTGTGATTGCTCCAAATAAATGTCATATACATCTGCCAGCTCCAAGGACATGTGACTCCAGGAATCCTTGCAGAGAATGAGATCCTCCTTTCTATAATGTCCTATCAGGAATGTTTGTTGCAGCAGGACAAGCAGGCCTGAGCAAACCCAGGAACTGCCAAGTTTTTGCCCATGGGAAGATTAGTACTGATGGCTTCAGCTTTTCTATTTTCTTTTCAGGGAAGTAAATAAATTGGGTCTCCTGAAAGCACTGAGGAGCATGTGTGGACAGAGATTCAGGTGAGTATGAGAAACCAAAATTATAATGTGACCAAATCTTTTTTACTACTATGTTGATTCTCTTTCCATTATAGTTGGATTCCTTTAAGACATGCCTGAACTTCTGGGGTTCAAAGTAGTTTCCAAACTGGTTATTGGTGAATGTGTGTTCTGTTATTGGTGAACACAGGTATTCAGATGAAAGAAGTGAGCTGGGGGTAGGAAGAGGGAAAGAGGAAAATACCAGAAAGAAGTCCCAGGGAAAGAGAGGATTCAGAAGTTGAAAGAAGAGAAAGGTGATAAATAAAGGTGGCAGAGAAGAAAATTAAAAAAAAAGAGAGAGAGAGATAAAGAGCAAAGGCAAGAGATAAAGAACCTGAGAAAGGAAAGGAAAGAAAGGGTAAAACAGAGTTATGAGAGGATAGGGGAAATAAAAACAAAACAAACAAAAAAAAAAGCAGAGAAGGGACAAAAAAGTGTCTAATAAAAGAAAGGCAATAGAAAATCCAAAGGTAAAAAGAAAAATCATCTCAGGAGATACAGAAATTTACATAAGTGAGAGAGCCTGCAAAAGAAAAGAGGAGAGAATGAAGGCATGGAGTGGTGTCAAAGCTGAGATCTGAGAAGAGAGAACAGCCTGAGAGTGGGTAGGGCCTTGGGTGTAAGGGATGGAAGGCCTTTAGCTCAGGTGAAACTGGTTTGATGATGTCCCCCCATCCTCTGCTCATTTCCTGGACCCTGTGGCCAAGTTGAGTGTTTAGAGTGAGGTCAAGTGAAAATTCTTCTCCATTGTTCTTGACATGGCTGTCATACCATCAAGCTTCTTGCTATGCAGTCTGGGTGCCCTGACAATTTTTTTTTCTAGGTTTATAGAGACTAAATTGACATATAATATTGTATATGTTTAAGGTGTTGACTTGATAGATTTATATATTACAAATGATTACTAACATAATGTTAGCTAACACCTCCATCATGTTGCATAATTACCTTTTTTTGTAGTGAGACTATTTAAGTGAGACTTTTTATCCATTCATCTATTGACAGATACTAGATTGTTCCATTCTCTGGCAATTCTTAAACCAGAGACTAATTTCCTACTTTGACCTGATGCTGAAACAGCCTTCTTCCAGGAGCAAGAATGCAGCCCCTCCATGAAATTGAATTGTGGCAGAATGTTAATGCTGCCACCACTGAGAAGAAAGTGGAAGATATGAAAGTTTAGATCCTGAGCTTATTCACAGAGGTCTGGCAAATGCTCAGAGAAGGGCACGAGGACTAGAGGAAAGCAAGATGGTGGAAGAGTAGAGGACCTCATTTCATCTGGTCCCCTGAATTTATCTAGATAACTATCAAGTCATTCTGAACACCTATGAATTCAACCTGAGATGTAAGAATTGCTGGAATTCTACAAATAGAAAAGCAACCACTTTTGCAAGGTAGGAGGTGTGGAGAAGTGAAGCAGAGGAGTTATAATAGAAGATAAACAGTGGCGGGGGGAGAGAGCCTCTGTAAGTTGGCTACGGAAAACAATATAAAAAATCGGAACTTTTAGAAGTCTGCTCCAGTGAGGGCACCTGGGTGGCTCAGTTGGTTAAGTGACTGCCTTCGGCTCAGGTCATGATCCTGGAGTCCCTGGATCGAGTCCCGCATCGGGCTCCCTGCTCGGCGGGGAGTCTGCTTCTCCCTCTGACCCTCCCCCCTCTCATGTGCTTTCTCTCTCATTCTCTCTCTCTCAAATAAAGAAATAAAAAAAAAAAATCTTTAAAAAGAAGTCTGCTCCAGTGAAAGACATCCTTGCCTGAAGGGTGCTCAGGTGGTGAAGTGGTGCAGAATCCTAGGTAGGACAGTGTGGTCTCAGGATTCCTGGGGTCACAAAAAGAATGGGGGTGCCTGAGGTGACAGAGTTCCCAAGCATTGGAGTGGGGAAACCAGCTACAGTCAGCAAGCCTGGGAGTGGGCCCTCAACTTGGTTTGCCATAAACTGGAAACCATGGCAGATTGGATGACTGCTCTCCATGCAGGCGTCATGCAAATGGCAGAAATATAGACCGCCTTCCTCACACACAGTGGGGTGGTGTGTGTGCACATGCATGATTGGATGACCACTCTCTGTGTGGGGGTCCTCCAGTAGCAGGCCTGAGGCAACTCTCCTCCCTCCCCTGAGAGGATTGGCATAGGTGCACACCACAGGAGTCTGCACAGTTTGATGCACACGAAAGTGAAGATTGCTTTTCCTTGAGGGTTTACTACAGAGAGGGGACCATGATCTTTCAGCTCTAGGACTGGAGATTGGGGTGTGGACATTTTAATTTTCATCCTCTGAAGTGGCACAGAAATCCTTCAGGGGAAAAAAAAAAAAACATGTAGAAGAACCCGAAGCAGTTTACACTGCCTGGCCCACTGACAAGGGGTGGTACAACTCCACCCAGGCAAAGACCTGAAAATCAGCACAGCAGGCCCCTCCCCCAGAAGACCAACTGTAACATCAAGGGAATACCAAGTTTACCAAGCACGAAGAACTGCAAAACTCCAGCACTAGGGGAAAATAGTATATAGAATTTGAGGTTTTCTCTCATGATTCTTTTATCTTTCAGTTTAAAATTTTCCTTTTTTTTCTTTTTTTTCCTTTTCAACTACTTTCTTATTCTATTAACTCTTTGTTTTTAAGTCTTGTTTTCATTTTTACATTTAAATTTTAAAGATATATTCTTCATTTGTGGCTTCCTGTCTCTCTATTGAATTTTATTTTTCTATATATATGTTTTGTTTTCTTTACAATTTTGGGACTTAGTGTCTTCTGACAGACCAAAAAACACCCAGGACCAAGTGGATCACTCTGTTTTGTCCACCTTTGAGATTATATTTTCTCTCTCCCCTTTTTTTCCTATTTTTTTCTTTTTCTTTTTTGGTTTCTGATGTTTTTGGATTTGTCTAGTGTGTATTTCCCTTGGGTCATGGTTGATATTTTTTATTTTATTCTCTCATTAATCCATTCTTCTGTGGGAAAAATGAATAGAAGGAGGAATTCAAAACAAAAGAAAGAACCAGAAGTAATACTCTCTGCCACAGATCTAATGAATTTGGATATAAGTAAAATGTCAGAGCTGGAATTCAGGATAACACTTATAAAGTTAATAGCTGGGCTTGAAAAAAGCATAAAAGACACTAGATAATATTTTAGTGCAAAAATAAAATCTAATCAGGCCAAAATTAAAAATACTTTTACTGAGATGCAGTCTAAATTGGATGTTCTAACAACTAGGGTAAATGATGCAGAAGAGTCAGTGACATAGAAGACAAGATGATGAAAAGGAAAGAAGCTGAGGAAAAGAGAGAAAAACAATTAATGGACCATGAGGGGAGGCTTCAAAAAATCAGTGATACCATAAAGGGAAACTATATTAGAATTATTGAGGTCCCAGAGGAAGAAGAAAGACAGAGAGAGGGCCATAGGTATTTTGAGCAAATCATAGCTGAGAACTTCCCTAATCTAGGTCAGAAAACAGGCATTCAAGCCAAAGAGGTAGAGAGAACAACCCTAAAATCAATAAAAAATAGATCAAGGCCCCAATACATAAATTCTGAAATTAAGAGAAAATCCTGAAAGCAGCTTGAGATGAGAACTCCTTAACCTACAGGGATAGGAACATTAGACTGGGAGCAGACCTAATCACAGAGACCTGGCAGGCCAGAAAGGGCTGGAATGACATATTCAGGGTCTTAAATGAGAAAAACATGCAGCCAAGAATATTTTATCCAGCAAGGCTGTCATTCAGAATGGAAAGAGAGATAAAGAGCTTCCAGGAAAAACAGAAACTAAAGGAATTTGTGATAACCAAACCAGCCCTGCAAGAAATATTAAAGGGGATCCTGTAAGCAAAGAGAGAACCCAAAAGTAACATATACCAGAAAGAAAAAGAGACAATC
The DNA here is from genome assembly GCF_964656455.1 of Halichoerus grypus. Classification (NCBI taxonomy): domain Eukaryota; kingdom Metazoa; phylum Chordata; class Mammalia; order Carnivora; family Phocidae; genus Halichoerus; species Halichoerus grypus. Next base: position 81,386,233 of record NC_135722.1, on the reverse strand, counting down.
TACAGAAACAGGGACTTTACAGATAATACAATGGCACTAAATTCAACAGTTACTCTGAATGTAAATGGGTTAAATGCTCCAATTAAAAGACACAGTGTATCAGATTGGATGAAAAAGCAAGACCCATTCATATGCTGTCTACAAGAGACTCGTTTTAGACCTAAAGACTTCTCCAGATTAAAAGTGAGGGAGTGGAGAACTTTTATCATGCTAATGGACAGCAAAAGAAAGCTGGGGTAATAATCCTCATGTCAGACAAATTAGATTTTAAACCAAAGACTGTAGTAAGGGATGAAGAGGCACAGTATATGATATTTAAAGGGTCTATCCAACAAGAAGATCTAGTAATTATGAATATTTACGCTCTTAATTTGGGAGCTGCCAGTTATATCAACAAATTAATAACCAAATTAAAGAAACATATTGATAATGATATGATAATAGTAGGGGAATTTAATGCCCCACTTATAGCTATGGACAGATCATCTAAGCAGAAGATCAACAAGGAAACAAAGCCTTTGAATGACACACTGGACCAGATGAACTTCACAGATTTATACAGAGCATTCCATCCTCATGCAACAGAATACACATTCTTCTCAAGTGCCCATGGAATATTCTTCAGAAGAGATCACATACTGGGTCACAAATCAGGTCTCAGCCAATACCAAAAGAATGGGATCATTCCTTGCCTGTTTTCAGATGACAATGCTTTGAAACTTGAATTCAATCATGAGAGGAAATTTGGAAGGAACTGAAACACTTGGAAGTTAAAGAGCATCCTACTAAAGAATGAATGGGAATCTTGACACTGCTGCTATTTGAGAGATTCCAGACTTGTCATGATGAGCACTGAGTATTGTATAGAATTGTTGAGCCACTTTATACTGTACACCAGAAATGAATATAACACTGAATGTTAAATATACTGGAATTAAAATAAAAACTTCACTAAAAAAAAAGAACGAATGGGTCAATCAGGAAATTAAAGAAGAATTTTAAAAATTCATGGAAACAAATGAAAATGAAAACACTGCTGTTCAAAATCTTGGGGATGAAGCAAAGGCGGTCCTAAGAGGGAAGTATGTAGCAATGCAACCCCTTCTCAAGAAACAAGAAGAAAAGTCTCAAATACACAACCTAGTCTTACACCTAAAGGGACTCAAGAAAGAGCAACAAAGAAAGCCTAAGCCAAGCAAGGGAAGAGAAAATATAAAGATTAGAGCAGAAATCAATGAAATAGAAACTGGAAGAACAGTAGAACAGATCAATGAAACTAGAAGCTTGTTCTTTGAAAGAATTAATAAGATCAATAAACACCTAGCCAGACTTATCTAAAAGAAAAGAGAAAGGACCTGAATTAATAAAACCATGAATGAAAGAGGATAGATCATGACCAACACCAAAGAAATACAAACAATTATATGAACATATTATGAGCAACTACATGCCAAGAAATTAGACAATCTGGAAAAAAATGGATACATTCCTAGAAACATATAAACTACAAGACCTGAAACAGGAAGAAATAGAAACCCTGAACAGACCCATAACCAACAAGGAAATTGAAGCAGTAATCAAAAAAACTCCCAAAAAACAGAAGTCCAGGTCCAGTTGGCTTCCCAGGGGAATTCTATTGAATATTTGGAGAAGAATTAATACCTATTCTTCTGAAGCTGTTTCAAAATACAGAAAGCAAAGGAAAACTTCCAAACTCATTCTATGAGGCCAGCATTACCTTGATTCCAAAACCAAAGACCCCACCAAAAAGGAGAATTACAAATCAATATCCCTGATGAACATGGATGACAAAATACTCACCAAGATACTAGCCAATAGGATCCATAGTTTGTTAAAAGGGTTATTCACCAAGACCAAGTGGGATTTATTCCTAGGCTGCAAGAGTGGTTCAACATTCACAAATCAATCAACGTGATACATCACATTAATAAAAGAAAAGACAAGAACCATATGATCCTCTCAATTGTTGCAGAAAAAGCATTTGACAAAATACAGCATCCTTCCTTGACTAAAACTCGCCAGTGTAAGGATAGAGGGAACATACCTCAATATCAAAAAAAGCCATCTATGAAAAGCCCACAGCAAATATCATTCTCAATGGGGGAAAAAATGAGAGCTTTTCCCTTAAGGTCAGGAACACTACAGGGGTGCCCACTCTCACCACTGTTGTTCAACATAATACTAGAAGTCCTGGCCTCAGCAATTAGACAACAAAAAGAAATAAAAGGCATCCAAATTGGCAAAGAAGTCAAACTCTCACTCTTTGCATATGATATGATACTTTATATGGAAAACCCAAAAGACTCCACCTCAAGATTGCTAGAACTCATACAGGAATTCAGCAATGTGGCAGGATACAAAACCAATACACAGAAATCAGTTGCATTTCTGTATACCAACAACAAGACAGAGAAAGAGAAATTAAGGAATTGATCCCATTTACAATTGCACCAAAAACCATTAGATACCTAGGAATAAACCTAATCAAAGAGGTAAAGGATATGTACTCTAAAAACTACAGAACACTCATGAAAGAAATTGAGAAAAACACAAAGAGATGGAAAAATATTCCATGCTCATGGATTGGAAGAATAAACATTGTTAAAATGTCTATGCTGGGGTGCCTAGGTGGCTCAGTCATTAGCTGTCTGCCTTCGGCTCAGGTCATGATCTCAGGGTCCTGGGATCGACCCCCGCATCGGGTTCCCTGCTCCACAGGAAGCCTGCTTCTATCTCTCCCACTCCCCCTGCTTGTGTTCCCTCTCTCACTGTGTCTCTCTCTGTCAAATAAATAAATAAAATCTTTTTAAAAAATTAAAAATAAATAAATAAAAATAAAATGTCTATGCTACCCAGAGCAATCTATGCAATCCCTATCAAAATACCATCGACATTTTTCACAGAGCTGGAACAAATAATCCTAAAATCCTAAAAGACCCTGAATAGCCAGAGTAATGTTGAAAAAGTAAACCAAAGCTCGCAGCATCACAATGCCAGACTTCAAGCTATATTACAGAGCTGTAATAATCAAGACAGTATGGTTTTAGCACCAAAACAGACACACAGATTAAAAAACCCAGAAATGGACTCTCAACAATATGGTCAACTAATCTTTGACAAAGCAGGAAAGAGTATCCAACGGAAAAAGGACAGTCTCTTTAATAAATGGTGCTGTGAAAATTGGACAGACACATGTAGAAGAATGAAAGTGGACCATTTTCTTACACCATACACAAAGATAAACTCAAAATGGATGAAAGTAGTTAAAAATAGAGCTACCCTATGATCCAGCAATCGCACTACTAAATATTTACCCCAAAGATACAAATGCAGTGATCCGAAGAACCACTTGCACCCAAATATTCATAACAACAATGTCCACAATAGCCAAACTGTGGAAGGAGCCAAGATGGCCTTCAACAGATGAATGCATAAAGAAGATGTTTATATATATTTATATGTATAGTTTATAAATATATTTAAATATATATACACACACAATGGAATATTACTCAGCCATCAGAAAGAATGAATACTTACCATTTAGATTGACATGGATAGAACTGGAAGGTATTATGCTGATGGAAATAAGTCAATCAGAGAAAGACAATTATCATATGGTTTCACTTATATGTGGAAGAAACAGCACAGTGGATCATAGGGGAAGGGAGGGAAAACAGCACAGTGGATCATAGAGGAAGGGAGGGAAAACTGAATGGGAAGTCATCAGAGCTGGAGAAAAACCATGGGAGACTCTTAACTATAGGAAACAAACAGGGTTGCTGGAGGGGAGGTGGGTGGAGGATGGGGTAATCGGGTGATGGGCATTACAGAGGGCACAGAATGTGATGAGCACTGGGTGTTTTGCGAAACTGATAAATAATTGAACACTACATCTGAAATTAATGATGTAGTATAAGTTGACTAATTGAATTTAAATTTTTAAAAAAGTGCAGGAGGAGCTTTTCCTGGCAGGAGCTTAGTTTGATTTGCTAAGTTAGACTCTCTTCAAGAGCTAAGTTCTCAGCACTGTTGGGAAATTTCACTTTGAGACTGATACCATTCTGGGTCATAGTTCAATGAAAAGTCTAGTGGCTTAGAAGAGACCCCAGGGGCAGGGAAGTGATATGGGAGTGTCTCAAATGTGTGTACACTAGCAGGCCTGGCCTGCAAAGACAAGAGGGGACACAACATTAATTATCAGCAGAAAATGGGTCAGAAGTATGAGAAGGTAGAAGCCTCTTTTATCCCTGTTAACCAAGTATGGAAAATACTCTCTGAAAGTCACAAGTGTTTCATTCATTATCATACTGTTTCCCAAATGGCTGACAGTCCAGGAAATCACAGTGATGTGGATTTACTGATAATGAGGTTCTTCAGGCCAGGAGCTTCCACAAGTCATCAGGACCAGGTTTCTGCCTTTAGCCAGCCAGACCCCAGATCCCAGGGCTGAAGGAGTCAAGGGAATTATGGAAGACAGGAACTATCAGATAAGGTGTCTCTGTTGCCTAAAAACCAGATCACTTCATCCTTATTAAATAAGTACCAGTGTTAGAATCACAGAATCATGGATATCGGAAGTGAAAGGACTCGCAGGAGTCAACTCTATCTGGTTTTGGAGTCAGAAGTTTAATTTCTGTTTCTCCAGTGGGATAACTTTGATCACATCACAGGCTTCTCTGAGCCTCAGTGTCTTCACCTAGAAAGTGGGGGTGACAGTGCTTCTCCTGCAGGCACCTTGTGAGTGAGCCGGTGCATGTCTTGGTCAACTGAGACTCCTGGTGCAGTGAATGATGCACAGAAGTTTTGATCACTGCTCTTTATGAAGAACCTGTTGACCATGTGTTTGTATGACTCTTACGAAGGAGATCTCAGTCAGTTCAGACAGTCAGGAAGAAATTACTCCTTCATTTATAAATCTCTGCTAGAGATCATCCAGCCTTCACATGCAGCCATTCCAAATACACATTCTTGCCCATTTCCTACATTCTAACGTGCAGTGTGTGGGTCCTAAAGGAGACCATGTGGTCAGACAAAGACCCTGAGCCATGAGACTGCCTCATTATGAAAGCTTCTTCCACAGAGGTAGAATGATGATTCCCTCCAGCTAGATGCCTTGTCTCTCCTCCCCTGAGTGATTTAATCAATGGACTAGAAGTGGTGTCAGTCCCATTGCCTCATTACTTTGTAAATGATTATGGCATTTCCCAATCCCAGAGGGTAATTCCCAAAATAATTCACATCATTCATGTGGAAACTATGCACGTCTGCCCCTAACCAGGGCTTTTATTTCTGCTTTTTATGTGTTTCACAGGTGGAAACTTCCTTGAGGCCAAAGGCAGAACCACCACATTCTCAGACTCACAGCAGAAGTTTTGCCACCATAGAGAAGATGAGATTGGCTCTCTTAGGTATCAAGTTAAACAACAACAACATCAAGAACAAAACAAAAACAACAAAACAAGTTTTGTGGAAGGCTTTGACTGGCTCCAATCTAGGGGAGATGGCCCCCTTCTCCCTAGGACACGGAGGCAGGATCTATAATGTGGCAACTCCTCTTCTAGTCTCCTTGATATGGTTGGTCATAGGGAAAGGGCTACTTTCCAAAGGGTGAGATGTGGGGGGAAGGGCCAAACTGTGCTATTGTAGATAGAAAAATAACTAAATATCTACTATGATACATTAAAACCTTTCAGAAACAAACCTAGCAAGGATATTTGGCATTTATATTTGGCCAGCCTCTCTTGTGTTTTATGGGCTTTCTCTGCTCTCTCCTGTGCTCAACTTCAAATGTGGAGACCCAGGCCCCCTTTTTGATTGCTTAGTGCTGGCCTTAGAGGCAATTATAGAATAGAGAGAAACCAAGTAACTCTTTGAAGATAATGATAGATATGCCATTCCTATTTTATTTGCAGGGTCATCCTCCTCTACTGGACTATGGTACATGAAGATCATTAAAGGCTGATTCCTAAGTTTCCTTTTCTTTTCATTATAAACCCTCATCCTTGAAGACCCTTATCTAAACCTACAAATTCTATTACCACTATATGTAGAGGACACAAAAGCAATTATCGCCATACCTGTGTGTCTAATTGCCTCCTTGGCTTTTCTTCTTGAATGTCTCATAGGCATCTCAAAGACAGCATGTCCCAAACTGAGTTCTCAATTTCCACTTCCAGACTGCTCCTCCTTCATTGCACCCTCAAGAAGTAATCTGACTTCCATCCACTTATAGCAGCCAGAAGTCTAGCACTCACTCTTGACTCCTCCTTCTCTCTTACCCCATATTCAGTTCTTTACTTCTTAAACACCTCTGCATCCATCCATTTCTTTCCACCTTCACCACAATTCTTGTCCAGGATGGCATCATCCTCTACCTGAGCTGCTTAAATCTACCTATTTTGTCTAATGAACAATATCTCTACCCATAACTGTAGTGATCTTTCCAAAATTCAAATATATTCATATTACCCATGACTTAGATACAGCTATAAATTCTCCACTTGGCCACCGAGGTGCTGTCTAAAACAGCAGGCAGGGTTAAGTTTGGAGTTTCATGGTGATTCAGCTGCAACTGAGACCAACAGGACCACAGATGTCAGTTTCAAAACCAAGGCCAGAATAGAAGCCTGAGATCAAGGAATCCTTGCCTACTCTTCCCCACTACCCATTCTCAACAATCCCAGCCTGGACCCTCATTGAACATCTGCCATTCAGATCAATAGTGCATATTAAATTTTAAGTAGGCTGTCATGTTAGCAACACAGCCCAGAGATTAACAGGACACTGACATAAAATAGAATGTTTTATCTCTAGAAGTCATTGAGCTCCCAGTGGTAAACCAGTCATAACTCAGGGATCTTGGATGGGCTGAGCCATCATACAATATGTTTGTATGTTGAGAATGAGGAGGTGTGTGTGAGCATGTGAATTATAGGGAGGGGTTTAGGGGTGGTATGAAGCCCTGGTGAACCTCAGGCCCTATGGATTTTTTTTTCTTTTCTTTTGAGGATAACGTGTCATTTTAGCAGGTATCACTAAGTCTTCAATGAGCCAGTAGGGCATGGTCATTAAGACTGACACTGAAGCTAGATTGTTCTAGCTAAAATCCCCATCTGTTACAGTTATCTTCAGGACTTTGGGCAAATCACTCAATCTGTCTGTGCCTCAATTTCTTGTTTACAGATGAGGATACCCATGATCATACCTACTCCTAAACATATTTAAGGATTCATTATTTCCTAAACGGATTGGTTAGAAAAATAAATAAATAATAAATAAATACACATCAGAAAGGAAAAGACCATAGTGGAAATAGAAGATTTTGAGTCAAACAAAAATGGGTTCAAATCCTAGCCCCATCATTTACTATTTCTGTAAGAGTGAGCAATATAGGGGCACCTAGGTGGCCAGTTGCTTAAGTGTTTCCCTTTGGCTCAGGTCATGATCCTGGGGTCCTGGGATCAAGCCCTGCATTGGGCTCCCTGTTCAGTGGGGAGCCTGCTTCTTCCACTCCCTCTGCTGCTCTCCCTGCTTGTGCACTTGCTCTTTCTTTCTCTCTCTCCCCCTCTGTCTCAAATAAATAATAAATACATAAATAAATAAATACATAAATAAATAAATAAATAAAATCTTTTTAAAAAGGAGTGAGCAATATACCTAATTTTCTTGAATAATCACACTTGTAAATGTGCATAAAAATAATTCTCTAGCCTCTCTGGGAGGCTTAGAAATGTGTATAAATTTCTATGCTTGAAATGTAGCAAATATTAGATAAATAGCAACCATGGGTGCTAAAAGCCATGGATCCTGATTCTAAGCAGTTTCAGTCTAGAGGGGAAGGCAAAACTATACAATAAAGTGATATAAAACTAAGAAAATGTGACATGTCCTACAAGAGAACAGCTCAAGTTCTTAAGGTATTTAGGACAGAGAGAGACCAGCTGGAATGCCAGAGGTATTCACATCAGGTTTAGGAGAGGTGGAGCTTCTAGATTTTGCAATGAGAATTTTAGCCAGGGATAGTGAATATTTGTACATGTAGGGCTGCTCCCCTATTTTGGGCTCACAAGCACTTAACACTTGAGTACAGCCTTCTTTACCTGAGTCAGGACAGCATCACCAAATCTTCTTCCATGTATCCCCCTGGGCAACCACCACCAATTAACTGCAGCTAAAGCCCAAATCAAACTATTTCCTTTTCTGAGTTTGATATATGAAGATGTGGCTGAAAATAAGTCCAGATGGTGGAAATAACATGGACAAAGTCATTAAGGCCAGGCAGTCATGAATCAATCATGGGGAAGCCTGGGAAATTAAGATATGTACAGTGAGTATTGGGAAGTTAGTATTGTAAAGTGACAGTTACTAATAGGTAACATTCATTAAGCATTTACTATATACCAGGCACTTTTCTAAGTATTTAATTTTCTTTTTTAATTAAGTAAACTACCCCCAATATAGGGCTTGAGCTCACGACCCCAAGATTGAGCCACATGCTCTACTGACTGAGCCAACCAGGCACCCTTTTTCTAAGTGTTTTATATGTATTACCTCAGTTAATCCCTATAAGAACCATGAGGAAGTATAGCAATCATTTCTGCTTCACAGATGGAGAAACTGAGGCACAGCATATGGCTAGTGAGTGGTGGATCTGGGATTCAACCCTGAGAAGTCTCTTCACAGCCTGTACTCTGAGCCATGCCCTATACTGTATGTAGATGGGGCAGATCAGAGGGCTCTGAATGCCAGGATTCTGTCTATAGACAACAGGGAACCATGAATTAACATTGAATAGGATGTGTTCAGGTGAGAGCTCTGGTAGCAGGGCACAAAGAGATCAGATGTGTCTAGAGACAGAAAGACCAGTTGGGGGAAAGCACACTTGTTAAAAAGAAAACCATGGAGCCATAATGGAGACACTTATGTTAAGGTTCCATGTGAGTAAACCAAGACTTAATACCTAACCTGACATCAGTTTTGACGCCCTCAGAAATGTAACCTTTAACCACCCAAACTGTACTTTTCTGGAGGCAATCCCGAGAGACCTCTTCCCCTTTACAAAGGCAAATTTGCCTAAACAATCTATTTCTTGCTAATAATTTTTCAATGCCTTCTTTCTGCCTTTAAAAACTCTTCCTTTCTAGCAGCTCAGTGGAGCTCCCCTCTGCTTGCTGGATAAGATGCTGCCCAATCCATGAATTATTTAATAAACAATTAGATCATCAAATTTACTCAGTTGAATTTTGTTTTTTAACACACTTAAAAGGAAGGGATGGAGGGGTTGGGTGGGGGGAAGAAGGAGAGAGAGAAAAAGATACAGAGAGAAAATGTGTGATTATATTCCAGCTATAAGCAGCTGGTGAGCTTCTATGCAAAGAATCATTTTAAGAATTTGTCAGGCCTTCTTGGACCAAGAATCAGGATAATCAGTTTTTGGAGCCATGAAAGCTTACTGTGAGTGGCTGAGTTAGTTATCTCACTCAGTAAATTAAGAAATGCCTTGCCAGAAAGAAATGGAAATATAGTTATAGCTATGGAACTTATCTGCAGTGTCTTCCTTGGGTGTACATATCCTTTTATAAGTTTTTATGCAAATAACTGTAAGGAATGAGGTGATGAGAAGCAGAATAAACTTCATAATGTTGGCAGTGCATTCCAGCAGTGCAGCTTCCTAGGGTCTCTGGGAACTTCAGGATCATCCATCCACAGTATCTTTCTCTTTCTGCCATTGGCCTCCCCTGATAATGCCAGAGCTATAAGGCCCCCACAGGAAAGATCACAATAGTCACACTGCCACAAGGTGGAGAAGGATGTGAATGTCATATTTTCTAGCCTAGAGAGTTGTTTGGTAAAATTTCATCTTAGCCTTCTAGAAGAGTGTTTACTCTTTTTTAAAATTAATTAATTAATTTTTTAAAATAATAAAATAAAATAAAATCTCTATGAAGTCTATGAAAGATAAGCCAGACATTTTCTCACTATGGTATCACATCCCCTATAGTTAAATAGCTGTTCTTTCTGTCTAGATTAAACCTTTTTGGCTGTACCCTATTAAAAATATAGTGCAAATGAAAAAGGAACCTTGATTTACCAATTGGGTGACTTCTTAAATCCCCATAAGGCTCATTGAGCCTCAGTTTTTCTCATCTGTAAAATAGGAATAATTATCATTTTTATAATGTTGGAGGCCCATAAGAAATTTAAAATGAGGCAGCACTTGTGCATGGAGAAAAGTAAATAATACAGTAGCAGATGGCAGATGTGAAATGTTAACTGCTGACCCTAAATACAGACAGTAAGAAGACAGAGACCAAGAATGAAGCCATGGAAAAGGAAGACTTATGCTGGATAGAGAGCAGAGCTGGAGCAGAGAAAGATGAAAGGTCAGCTTTGGCAAGGAAGCTAGCTGAGCAGAATCCATGAGAATGGGCACATAAGTTTAAGAACTCCCCCTCAGGTCCTAACGGGGTGACTCAGCAACTTCTGTGTCATGATGGAGATTTTAAAAGAAGGGATGATCTCACTGTTCTTTTAGGCATCAGTTCCATTTGCCCCCATAGTCTTCCCCTAAAGGGTTGTAGGATAGACCAATGTCAACCCCTCCCTACTCCAGAAGGGAATGAGAGCAGAGAAAGGATAGAGATCCAGCCATTCCTTTCCTAGCTATTTAACACAAATTCCTTTCCTAGCTATTTGCCAAAATTCATGAAAACAAGTGCACAAAAATACTTGTATATTTGTGTTCAGAGATTTGTTCTTAATAGCCCCAAACTGGAAATGACCAAATATCAACAATAGGTGAATGATAAACAAAATACAGTGCATACAAATGATGTAATACTACCCCAAAACAAAAGCAAAAAACAAAAAAAGATATGTTTGAATCCATTTATGTCATTTTAGAAATTACAAACTAATCCACAATGAAAGAAAACAGTTGAGGTGAGTGGGAGTCAATGTTTCTTTCTGAGTCTTCTGGGCCTTGATTGTTTTCAGCTTAATATAATCTGCATCTACTTTGGGGAAGCCTGCCTTTGACTCCTACATGGCCAAGCCAAGCTTTCACAAACAGAGCAGACAGAAAAGTCTTCCTGAAGGAAGTGATGTGAGCACAGTTGGACCTGTTGTAGAACCCAGTGGTCTGTGGGTGTCCCTTATCTGCAGCTCCAAACAACCTCTCTCTTCTCCTTTGTTCTCCACCCTCAATCCCTACTAATCACCCTGCCTTCACTGAGGAGAGGTTGATTCTTGATAAGAAATTTATATTCTAGTTGAACCAGCTGCCCTTTGGCCTTGTGCATTATTTCTCCCTGCCCCTGTAACAGGGGCAGTTCATCATTCTCTTTCCCTCTGCCATGGTGTCAGGCTACAGATCTGGGCAGACTTGTGAATGTGTCCAAACACCAAGGAACATTATGTTAGGAGGATTTATTGGTGGTCAGCCTCACTGTTGTCTCCACTGGCAAGTGACTGACATGGCAGGGCAGCCTTTGTCCTCAGCCCATTCAGTCATTCTTTCAGCAGCAAATCAGGGTCTTGACTGGCTCTGAAAGATAGCAAGAAGGAAGAGGGAGAAGGAGAGAGGACAAAGAGGAGACTTTACATGTCCCAACAGAAGGAGTCCTAGAGCCTGAATTCTCTTCTATACCATCCATGGTTGGGCCTCAACAGTCTTAAAAAAAACAAGCCAAAAAAAAAAAAGATTTGAGTTACCAAAAGAGATTTCAATATAAAGAATTTCTGCCCCTGGCTGTTGTTGACCACACAATGATTTCAATATTATTTTGAACCTTTTGTCTGTTCTGGGACCTTGGGTGTTCAGGAAGAGCAGAAACAAAGGCCATGTGGATGAAATGAGATCTTTACCATAACCTCCAGGCCTTCTGAAGCTCATCAGTAAAATGAGGATACTGCATTGCCCAGTCTGGCTCCAAGTTTGTGGCAAGTAATAAAGTGAAATTATGTATGTCAATGTTCTTGAAAAAAAAAAAAAATCCCTAAACTCCTTATCTGGACATAGAAAACATTACTATCCCATATTGTCTTTGCCTGGCTGTGTAAAATTGGATGAGTTAGTGATGAGAAGAAGGCAACTAGAAAGAATCACAAGCAGAATAGACAACCAAAATCCTCAACATTCTAGAAGACAGCCTGCCTCAGGGCATGTCCTCATCCTTTTGTTACTTATTATTCATAAGAAATTCCAAACAAGCTCATTTAAAGCCCAATGATTTAGGATAATAGTAATTACAATTATAAAAACAGTAATGTTGATGATAATAGTAATATAATAATAATGGTAATGATAATAATAATAATGTAGCTATAAATTGCTATGGGAGCAAATGGAACTGATGCTTAAAAGAACAGTGAGATCATCCCTTCTTTTAAAATCTCCATCGTGGCACAGAAGTTGCTGAGTCACCCCATTAGGACCTGAGGGGCAGTTCTTAAACTTATGTACCCATTCTCATGGATTCTGCTCAGGTAGCTTCCTTGCCATACATATATATATAGCTACATTATGCATATGTATTATATATTATACGTGTGTGTGTGTGTGTGTGTGTGTGTGTGTGTGTGTGTGTGTGTATTACATGGAAGATTGAGACAATTTTCTTCCATCAACTCTGAATATATACAGATAGCTGATCCATGGAGTCTCAAACATAATATATCCAAAGATGAGATGGTTCTTTTACTTGCTATTCCATATCCCTCCCTAATGCCCTAACCTCCTTTTCTTCCCGTGCTGTTACGTTATTATGAAATTAAATAAATAGAAACATAATTAAACAATAATACAGGGATGGGAGCCAGTGAATTATCTAGTATTGCACACTCTACAACCAGAATCTTCACATGGGGGGGGGCAAAATTCGCACCCTAAAATATACCCTTTTGGTACGAGGATTATTTTAGGTTGATTTTTTAGAATCAGAAGACTCAATACGTTTTCCTTTTTATCTGCCTCTTAACTGCCCCCCCCCCCCCGCCATATTAGGTAGGGAGCCATCACCAAGAATACAGCTATCATCAAGATAACTTTTTGTTACATAAAAGAGTTCTCTGCATGGTATGGCAAACATTTGTTTACCAAACATTTGCACTTCTCATATCTTTATGAATTGTCTCCCTCACCCCCTTAAGTTCCAAGCTGCTATTCCCTTCTCCTTAACTCAGGCCAGTATCATAAAAGCCTCATTTTCCTGAGATCCTTTGGGTCTCATATTCTTATGGGGCCCCTGTATGTATGTAATTAAACTTGTTTTTCTCCTGTTAATCTGTCTCATGTCAACTTGATTAGACTAGCCAGAAGAACCTAGAAGGGTAAAGATTTTTTTTTTTTTTTTTTTTTTTTTTGCCTTCCTGACAACTACAAAGACCACTGAGTTTAGATCTCTAAAATGTATCTACTTCTTTCTTTATTTTTACCTGGAGGGGTTATTTTAACCTAGAATTTTATGACATTGGTAAAGAAACATAGAAGACTTAGTATTTTCTCTGTAAATAAATTAAATATGCCCTGGGAACAGCCACAGCTCAGAAGTGTTAGTTCCTCATCATTTCTCACTCAATGTCACATATCTTACAGTTAAAAATAAAGCATAAGCACAGCCTGGAGGCCAGACAGATGACTTTGAACTTTATTATGTGGGCAGTGGAGGAATTACTTAAAACGTTTAAAAAGGGAATGCCACTGAGCACTTACTGCATTCTGAAACTAAGTAAGAACTCTTGGTTATTCCATGTGAGTGTTTATTATATCTCCCCTTTCTTTCCATGCTTATGGTCATCCTCTGTTAACTTGTTTGCAACTCCATTATAACTTTACAAACTCCCCTTTATAACAATTCTAGATTAATCTTTCTAAAACACTGATTTCATCGCATCATGCACATGCCCCCAAATGTCTAATGATTCTTCATTATCCAGATTACAGAATAAAGATTCTCTTTTGCTAATGGCAGACTAGCTTGTAGCAGAACAATTTTCTTGAAAATATCTAGAAAATCTTGTCAAAATACACCAATCAATACTTTCAGTTATTGGAGACCTACCAGGAAGGTGGAGAATTTGAAGGACCCAGAGAGAAAGGAAGTGCACAGAGGTGATCCCAATATTTGGCACTCTTTCCCTGCTGAAGCATTTTCCAATTCTCTAATGGTAGCTGAAATGCTACAAAGGTGAGCATGAAGGGGTAGCTGAAAGGTATGTAAGATAAGCAGAGTTCTTGGCAGTGGTACAAGGTAGGGTGAAAAAATTAGAGTTCAAGTTCGACCACTAAGAAAGTTCCTGGTAAACACTCAGGCCATTCATTTGGAATTTTCAAAGCACTACATCTTGTCAGTAGGGGCCACAAGAAATAAAACAACCTTCTACCTAGCCTGAAGGCTGGGTTTAAATTACCTTGTTCCCTGATCAGATTAAGTGATCTGACTTTATGCTAACTGCCTGCCAGAAGCAAACTTAAATCCTCTCTGTAGGAAGGTAACATCATTCATAAATATAACTTATCTCTAGAATTTTCTGTCCACAATATCTGACATTCAATCAATATACCGCACATGAGACAAAATTATATTATTGAAAATTAAAAACTAATAAATAAATACAAATGTGGCCATCATCAGATAAGGGCTTTTAACTAACTGTAATTAAATACTATGTTCAAAAATTTATATGACAATGCAGAGAATTTCAGAATAATATATATGTTATACAATTAGATTTTAATTATATTTAGTATAATTAATTACATTTTAATATATGTTATATATTAAGTATATATTAAATGTATACTTAAATAATATAAATTATATATCAAAATTACATTTTAATAAATTACTATATAATTATATTATATATTTTTCTCCATTCTTGCCATATATATAATAAATATAAATAAATATATAAATATATATTTAAATATTATAAATTAAATATATATTAAATTACATTTTAATATAATTAATATACAATTTAATATAATTACTATACAATTATATTATATATATCACACATTCCATATATATATATATATATATATATATATATATATATATATGGCAAGAATGGAGAAAAAATAAAGAAAAATAGGTGTAATAAAAATAAACACGTAAAGAGGGAGTTCCAAGATGGTGGAGTAGTAGGGTGACCCTGAACTTGTCTTGTCCTTTGAATAGAACTAGATCAACATTTAACTATTTTGAACAACCAGGAAGAAGATCGAGGAGTACAGAAACAATCTGCACAGTTGGAGTGAGAATTTGGCACAGGTGAGGTTCAGAGCCCTGAATTGGGGGATTGGGAAACAACAGCCAGGAACGGGAGGAAGCCCAGTTCCCAGAGCAAAGGCAGGAAGAGGGAGGAAGTTGAAAGGAGGCAGCAAGTTGTGACCACACAATAAGCCATGGTGAGGAGATCCCCTGGGTCTCTCAGAGAGAGATTGCTCCCCTTCCTGGTGGGCATATGGAAGAGCTTATTTATGCTTTCCAAGACAAAAGGGAGCCATTGAGA
This sequence comes from Halichoerus grypus, assembly GCF_964656455.1. Taxonomy (NCBI): domain Eukaryota; kingdom Metazoa; phylum Chordata; class Mammalia; order Carnivora; family Phocidae; genus Halichoerus; species Halichoerus grypus. Next base: position 81,370,690 of record NC_135722.1, on the reverse strand, counting down.
GGAGATGAGCAGCACGGTCAGAGGGGCATGCAGAGGGCAGAAAACCTCTTAACTTTTCAGTGTGAGCCACAATAGGTTTAAACCTCTGTGAGCCCACCAATTGGCCACTTTTCTGGGGTTGACTGAGCATAGCGGAGAGACTGGAACAGACTGCAGATAACCTGGCCACTTCTTTACACTGTCTGTCACAATATATTCAAGCCTCTGGGTCGGCTTTTCTGGAACAAAGGGGAATAGGGGACTGAGTCATGTGCAGATAGCTGATAACCTGGCTCCAGCTTTTAGATGAGCATTACAATAAACACTAGCCTCTTCATGAGCACTTTGTCATGGCTTTTCAGGGACTGCATTGGGCTGGGCATGCCCCAAGCCTCACCTGAGAAGGATGGGAGTGAGTGCATACATTACCAGGCCCTTTAAAACTGTAGGAAACCTACTTCTCCCTCTCCTACTCCCCCCACTTGTGTTCCCTCTCTCGCTGTGTCTTTCTGTCAAATAAATAAATAAAAGCTTTAAAAAAAAATAAAGAACTTAGAGTTTTAATTCCTAGCCACTGGCCAAAGATAAAATAGAGGAGATTTGTGACACTGGGCATGCCGACAACCTGGGCACAGACATGTTAGGGCAGGTAACTGATGAGGGCCCTGGTCACAGAAAACTGCACACTTTTCTAAGAAGTCCTCTTGGGAAGTGGCTACTGGGAGATCTATTCCCCAGGGAGGAGACAGTGAGGTGATGCCATATTCTTCCTCCTCGACCAGCCCTCCCTCCTCCCACCCAAGCAGAGTCACTCCCGATAAAAACAGCACATTTAGTGGAGGCTGGAGTCCCCTACATTAAACCCCACCCCCCTGACCTGGCAGGAGCATCTTTACAAGGGCAAGACAGCTTGTGAGCCAGCAGAGCAGGTCTCTCCCTCAGAAGACCAATAAAAACACCAGCATCTCCCAAGACTAGTGATTAAAGAAAACCAAAAAAGCAACTTCTTACTTAATTTCACAAACAAATCAAAGCATACCTACGTAAAGAACCAAACACTCCCCACTACAAGCAAGGAGGAACTCTGTAGAGGAATGACCAGTGGGAAAAAAACACAACAGCAGAGTATACACAGCATACACCAGAATCACTTCTTGAGGATGTTGTTGTTGTTGTTATTGTTGTTTTTGCTGTTTATTCTTTTTTTCTTCTTTTTATTTTTCTTCTCTTTCTTTCCTCCTTTCTTTTCTGGACAAAATGACAAGAAGAAATTCAGAGCAGAAGAAAGAACCAGAGGTAGTGTTCTGTGCCATAGATTTAATCAATATGGATATAAATAATATGTTAGAACTAGAATACAAAACAATGATTATAAATATACTACCTGGGTTTGAAGAAAGCATAGAAGACACTAGAAAATCCCTTAGTGCAAAAATAAAAGAACTAAAATCTAATCAGGCCAAAATTAAAAGTGCTATTACTGAGATGCAGTCAAAAATGGAAGTTCTAATTGCTAGGATAATCAAGGCAGAAGACAGAGTCAGGGATATAGAAGACAAAATGATGGAAAAAAGAGAAAAACAAATACTGGATCATGAGGGGAGACTTCAAAAAATCAGTGATACCATAAAGTGTAATAATATTCAAATAATAGGGGTCACAGAAGATGAGGAAAGAGAGGGGGGAAGAAGGTTTTTGAACAAATTATAGCTGAGAACTTCCCTAATCTGGGGAATGAAACAGGCATTCAAGTCCAGGAGGCAGAGAGAACCCACCTAAAAATTAAAAAAAAATAAATAAAAAGTCAACAACCCAACAAATAATAGTGAGGCTTGCAAATTTGAGAGATAAAGAGAAAATACTGAAAATCAGCACTAGACAAGAGGTCCTTAACCTACAAGGGAGGAAATATAAGGCTGGCAGTAGACTAATCCACAGAGACCTGGCAGGTCAGAAAGACTGGCATTCATTCAATGTGCTAAATGAGAAAAATATACATCCAAGAATACTTTATCCAGAAAGGCTGTCATTCAGAATGAAAGGAGAGATAGAGAGCTTCCAGGACAAATGGAAACTGAAAGAATTTGTGATCACTAAAACAGACCTGCAAGAAATATGAAAGGGGATTCTTTGAGCAAAGAGAGAGCCTAAAAATAACATATACCAGAAAGGAGCATAAACCCTAATTTCTCTTTCTACAGTTACATGGACAAATTAGGGAATTGATTCCATTTACAATAGAACCGAAAGCCATTAGAACCTAGGAATAAACCTAACCAAAGAAGTAAAGGATCTATACTTTAGAAACTACAGAACACTTGTGAAAGAAATTGAAGAAGACACAAAAAGATGGAAAAACATTCCATGCTCATAGATTGGAAGAATAAACCTGGTAAAAATGTCTACGGTGGCCAGAGCAATCTATACTTTCAATGCCATCCCAATAAAAATACAAATGGCATTTTTCAAAGAGCTGGAACAAACAATCCTAAAATTTGTATGGAATCAGAAAAGACCCCAAATCACCAAGGAAATGTTAAAAAAAAGAAAAACAAAACTTGGGGGTAATCATGTCACCTGATTTCAAGCTATATTACAAAGCTATAATCACCAAGACAGAATGTACTGGCACAAAAACAGACACATAGACCAATGGAAAAGAATAGAGAGTCCAGGTATGGTCTCTATGGTCTATGGTCTATTGACTCTATGGTCAACTAATCTTCAACAAAGCTGGAAAAAAATATCCAATGGAGAAAAAGACAGTCTCTTCAATAGATGGTGCTAGGAATACTGGGCAGGTATATATAGAAGAATGAAACTGGACCATTCTCTTACACCATACACAAAAATAAACTCTAAATGGATGAAAGACCACAGTGCGAGACAGGAGTCCATCAAAATCCTAGAGGAGAACATAGGCAGTGACCTCTTCAACATCGACCACAGCAACCTCTTTCAAGACACTTCAACAAAGGCAAGGGAAACAAAAGCAAAAATGAACTTTTGGGACTTCATCAAGATAAAAAGCTTCTGCACAGCAAAGGAAACAGTCAACAAAACAAAGAGGCAACCCACAGAATGGGAGAAGATATTTGCAAATGACATTAAAGAAAAAAGCCTGGTATCCAAGATCTATAAAAAACGTCTCAAACTCAACACCGAAAAAACAAATAATCAAGTCTAAAAATGGGCAGAAGACATGAACAGACACTTCTCCAAAGAAGACATACAAATGGCTAACAAGACATATGAAAAAATATTCAATATCATTAGCTATCAGGGAAATTCAAATCAAAATCACATTGAGCTATCACCTTATACCAGTTAGAATGGCAAAAATGAACAAGGCAGGAAACAACAACTGTTGGCAAGGGTGTGGAGAAAAGGGAACCCTCTTACATTGTTAGTGGGAATGCAAGTTGGTACAGCCACTTTGGAAAACGGTATTGAGGTTCTTCAAAAAGTTAAAAATAGAGCTATCCTATGACCCAGCAATTGCAGTACTGGGTATTTACCCCAAAGATACAGAGGTAGTGAAAAGAAAGGGCACATGCACTCCAATGTTCATAGCAGCAATATCTACAATAACCAAACTATGGAAGGTGCTGAAATGCCCTTCAACAGACAAATGGATAAAGAAGATGTGGCTCATATATACAATGGAATATTACTCAGCCATCAGAAAAGATGAATACCCACCATTTGCATCGACATGGATAGAACTGGAGGGGATTATGCTAAGTGAAATAAGTCAAGCAGAGAAAGACAATTATCATATGGTTTCACTTATAGGTGGAACATAAGGAATAGCATGGAGGACATTAGGAGAAGGAAGAGAAAAATGAAGGGGGGAAATACAGAGGGGGAGATGAACAGCATAGCACATGAGAGACTATGGACTCTGGGAAACAAACTGAGGATTTCATAGGAGAGAGGGATGGGGAGATGGGTTAGTCCAGTGATGGGTAATAAGGAGGGCACATATTGCAATGAGCACTGGGTGTTATACACAAATAATGAACCATGGAACACTACATCACAAACTAATGGAGTACTATATGGTGACTAACATAACATAATTTTAAAAAAGAAAGGAGCAGAGACAATCTACAGAAACAGTGAACTTACAAGTAAAAAAAAGACACGAAATTCAAATCTATCAATAATTACTCTGAATATAAATGGATTAAAGGTTCTAATCAAAAGACATGGGATAGAGAGAGCAGAGCAAGATGGCGGAGGAGTGGGAGACCTGGATTTCATCTGGTCTCAGGAATTCAGCTGGATAGGGATCAAACCATTCTGAACACCTACGAACTCAACAGGAGATCGAAGAAAGGAATAGCAACAACTGTCTGAACAGAAAAGCAACCACTTTCTGGAAGGCAGGACATGCAGAGAAGTGAATCCGAGGCGATATTCAGGAGGATAGACGGCGGGGAGGGGGCCTCCATCGGCCGCTTCTGGCGAGTGATAGAGCAGCGGAGCACAAAATCGGAACTTTTAGAAGTCTGCTCTGCTGAGGGATGTCACTCCAGTGGCTAAGTGGAGGGTGGAACCCTCATGGGACAGTGTGGTCTCAGGACCCTCAGGGTCACAGAAAGACCAGGGGTGCCTGAGTGCGGCAGAGCTCCCAGTGATCGGAGCAGGGAAGCCAGCTGCAGAGACGGAGCCGAGGAGTGGGATCTCCGCTCGGGGTTGCCATAAACTGTGATCCATGGCACAGTCAGGCCACTGCTCTTCCAGCAGGGACCCAACAAGAGGCAGATCAGGGGAGACTCCCCTTCCTCCCCCGGGGAGGAGCGGCGCGCGAGCACACCGCTGAATCTGCGAGGTTTGGAGACTCCACACGGGGTCATGTGCCAGAGATAGAAACGCTTGGTCATAGACTGAGTGAGCACGGAGTGTGGCCGGAGACCTGGGAGACGGCAGAGATCGACTGCTTTTCTCTAGGGCCTCACTGAGCAGTGGGGCTCTGAGTTCTCGGCTCCTCCAGGGCAGAGATTGGGAGGCTGCCATTTTCACTCTCCTCCAAAGCTGTTCCTTTTGCCGGGAACAAAAGCTCCTGGGAGCAAACCCGAGCAGATTACTTAGCCCGGCCCCGGCAAGGGCGGGGCAATTCCACCTCTGGCAAAGACATTTGGGAACCACGGCAACAGGCCCCTCCCCCAGAAGATCAGCAAGAACAGACAGCCAAGACCAAGTTTACCAATCAATGAGAATGGTAGAAGTCCAGCGTAGGGAAAAACTGCACATAGAATTCATGGCTTTTTTACCATGATTCTTTAGTCTTTCAAAGTTAATTTTGTTTTAACTGTCTTTTTTTTTTTTTTTTTTGAATTTTTCTTTTTCCCTTTTTCAACCAACATCTTATCAATCCCTTTTTTAAAAAAATATTTTTTATTTTTCATTTTTAGAGTCATATTCTATCCCTTCATAGGAGTTCCCCTTATTTTTGGTATATATGTATATAAGTTGTTCTCTCTTTAAAATTTTGAGATACAGATTCTTCTAAGAGACCAAAATATACCCTAAATCTCTAGTGTATGGCTTTGTTCTAGTCTCCTGCCTGATCACATTCTCTCCGTTTTTTTTTTTTTAATCCTCTTCTTTCTTTTTCAACCAACTTCTTATCTATTCAATTTCTTTTATAAAACCTTTTATAATTTTCATCTTTACAGTCATATTCCATCTCTTCATCATATTAACCCTTATTTTTGTACATATATGTTTTTCTTTCTTTAAAATTTTGGGAGGCACTTTCTTCTAACAGACCAAAATATGCCCAAAATCTAGTTTGTGACACTGATCTATGCACCAGCCTGATCATATTTGATCATATTCTGTTTTCTTTTTTGTTTTGTTTTTGTTTGTTATTATCTTTATCTTTATCTTTTTTTTTTCTTTTTTCTTTCTTTCCCTTTCCTTTCCGCCAGTTTCAGATATTTTCTGGTTTGTTTAGTGTATATTTTTCAGGGCACGTTGTTACCCTGTAAGCATTTTGTTCTCTCATTCATCTATTCTCCTCTGGACAAAATGACAAGATGGAAAAAAAATCACCTCAACAAAAAGAACAAGAGGCCGTACCGACTGCCAGGGACCTACTTATTACGGACATTAGTATGATGTCGGAACTAGAGTTCAGAATGATGATTTTAAAGATACTAGCTGGGCTTGAATAAAGCATGGAAGTTATTAGAGAAACCCTTTCTGGAGAAATAAAAGAACAAAATCTAACTAAGTCGAAATCAAAAAGGCTTTTAATGAGGTGCAATCAAATATGGGGGCGCTAACTGCTAGGATAAATGAGGCAGAAGAAAGAATCAGTGAGATAGAAGACCAAATGATGGAAAATAAAGAAGCTGAGAAAAAGAGAGATAAACAACTACTGGATCACAAGGGCAGAATTCAAAAGATAAGTGATACCATGAGGTGAAACAGCATTAGAATAATTGGGATCCCAGAAGAAGAAGAAAGAGAGAGAGAGGCAGAAGGTATAATGGAGCAAAACATAGCAGAGAACTTCCCTAAGTCAGGGAAGGAAACAGGCATCAAAATCCAGGAGGCACAGAGAACCCCTCTCAAAATCAATAAAAATAGGTCAACACCCCGACATCTAATAGTAAAACTTACGAGTCTCAGAGACAAAGAGAAAATCCTGAAAGCAGCTGGGGAGAAGAGATCTGTAACCTACAATGGTAGAAACATTAGATTGGCAACAGACCTATCTACAGAGACCTGGCAGGCCAGAAAGGACTGGCATGATATATTCAGAGCACTAAATGAGAACAACATGCAGCCAAGAATACTATATCCAGCTAGGCTGTCATTGAAAATAGAAGGAGAGGTAAAAAGCTTCCAGGAGAAACAAAAACTAAAGGAATTTGCAAACACGAAACCAGCCCTACAAGAAATCTTGAAAGGGGTCCTCTAAGCAAAGAGAGAGCCTAAAAGCAACATAGACCAGAAAGGAACACAGACAATATACAGTAACAATCACCTTATAGGCAATACAATGGCACTAAATTCATATCTTTCAATAGTTACTCTGAATGTGAATGGGCTAAATGCCCCAATGAAAATCACAGGCTATCAGATTGGATTAAAAAACAAGACCCATTGATATGCTGTCTGCAAGACACTCATTTTAGACCCAAAGACACCCCCAGATTGAAAGTGAGGGGGTGGAAAACCATTTACCATGCTAATGGACAGCAAAAGAAAGCTGGGGTGGCAATCCTTATATAAGACAAATTAGATTTTAAACCAAAGACTGTAATAAGAGATGAGGAAGGACACTATATCCTACTTAAAGGGTCTATCCAAGAAGAAGACTTAACAAATGTAAATATCTATGCCCCTAACATGGGAGCAGCCAATTATATAAAGCAATTAATAACAAAAACAAAGAAACACATAGACAACAATACAACAATAGTGGGGGACTTTGACACCCCCCTCACTGAAATGGACAGATCATCTAAGCAGAAGATCAACAAGAAAACAAGGGACTTGAATGACAAACTAGATCAGATGGACTTCACAGATATTCAGAACATTTCATCCTAAAGTAACAGAATACACATTCTTATCAATTGCACATGGAGTATTCTCCAGAATAGATCACATCCTGGGTCACAAATTAAGTCTCAACTATTACCAAAAGATTGAGATTATCCCCTGCATATTCTCTGACTACTGTGCTTTAAAACTTGAACTCAATCAGAAGAGGAAATTTGGAAGGGACTCAAACACTTGGAGGTTAAAGAGCATCCTACTAAAGAATGAATGGGTCAACCAGGAAATTAAGGAATTTAAAAAATTGTGGAAACAAATGAAAATGAAAACACCACTCTTCGAAACCTTTGAGATGCAGCAAAGGTGGTCCTAAGAGGGAAGTACATAGCAATGAAAACCCTTCTCAAGAAGCAAGAAGAAAATTCTCAAATACACAATGTAGCCTTACACCTAAAGGAGTTGGGAAAATAACAGGAAATAAAGCCTAAATCCAGCAGGAGAAGAGAAATAATGAAAATTAGAGCAGAAATCATTGACATAGAAACCAGAAGAACAGTAGAAAAGATCAGTGAAACTAGGAGCTGGTTCTTTGACAGAATTAATAAAATTGATAAACCTCTAGCCAAACTTATCAAAAAGAGAGAGAGAGAGAGGAAAGGGCTCAAATAAAGAAAATATGAATGAAAAGGATAGATTACAAACAACACTAAAGAAATACAAACAAACATAAGAACATATTATAAGTTACTATATGCCAACAAAGTAGACAATCTGGAAGAAATATATAAACTACCAAAAGAGAAATAAGAAGAAATAGACAATCTGAACAGATCAAGAGCCAGCAAGGTAATTGAAGAAGTAATCAAAAATCTCCCAACAAACAAGAGTCTAGGACAGATGACAGGGATTCCCATTCTCACCACTGTTAGTTAGCATAATACAAAAAGTGCTGGCCTCAGTAATTAGACAACATAAAGAGAGAAAAGGCGTTCAAATTGGCAAAGAAGTCAAACATTCACTTTTTGCAGGTGATATGATACTTTATGTGGAAAACCCAAATGACTCCACCCCAAAATTGCTAGAACTCATACAGCATTCAGCAACGTGGCAGGATACAAAATCAATACACAGAAATAAGTTGCATATCTATACACTAACAATGAGATAGAAGAACAAGAAATTAAGGAATTGATTCCATTTACAATTGCACCAAAACCCATTAGATACCTAGGAATTAACCTAACCAGAGATATAGGATATGTACTCCAAAAACTACAGAACACTTATGAAAATAATTGAGAAAGACACAAAGAGTTAGAAAAACATTCCATGCTCATGGATTGGAAGAATAAACATTGTGAAAATATCTATGCTGCCCAGAGCAATCTACACATTCAATGCAATCCTTATCAAAATACCATCGACATTTTTCACTGAGCTGGAACAAACAATCCTAAAATTTGTATGGAACGAGAAAAGACTCCAAATAGCCAGTGGAATGTTGAAAAAGAAAAACAAATCTGGTGGCATCACAATGCCTTACTTCAAGCTATATTACAAAGCAGTGATCACCAAGACAACATGATACTAGCACAAAAACAGACACATAGATCAATGGAATAGAATAGATACCCCAGAAATGGCCCCTCAACTCCATGCTCAACTAATTTTTGACAAATCAGAAAAGAATATCCAATGGAAAAAGGACAGTCTCTTCAATAAATGGTGCTGGGAAAATTGGACAACCACATGCAGAAGAATGAAACTGAACCATTCTCTTACACCATTCACAAAGATAAACTCTAAATGGAAGAAAGACCACAATGTGAGACAGGAATCCATCAAAATTCTAGAGGAGAACATAGGCAGTAACCTCTTCGATCTCGGCTGCAGAAACTTCTTGCAAGACATGTCTCTAAAAGCAAGGGAAACAAAAGCAAAAATGAACTTTTGGGACTTCGTCAAGATAAAAAGCTTCTGCACAGCAAAGGAAGCAGTCAAGAAAACTAAAAGGCAACCTATGGAATGGGAGAAGATATTTGCCAATGACATTACAGATAAAGGCCTGGTATCCAAGACTATAAAATCTTATTAAATTCAACACCCAAAAAAACAAATAATCCAGTCAAAAAATGGGCAGAAGACATGAACAGACACTTCTCCAAAGAAGACATACAAATGACCAACAGACAGATGAAAAAATGCTTCACATCACTTGTCATCAAAGAAATAGAAATCAAAACCACCATGAGATATCACATTACACCTGTCAGAATAGTTAAAATAACAAGACTGGAAACATCAAATGTGGGTGAGAATGTGGAGAACGGGGAACCCTCTTACACTGTTGGTGGGGATGCAAGTTGATACAGCCCTTTTGGAAAACAGTGTGGTGGTTCTTCAAAAACTTAAAAATAGAGCTATCCTATTACCCAGCAATTGCAGTACTGGGGATTTACCCCAAAGATACAGATGTAGTGAAAAGAGGGCCACATGCACCCTAATGTTCATAGCAGCAATGTCTACAATAGCCAAACTGTGGAAGGAGCTGAGAGGCCCTTCAACAGATGAATGGATAAAGAAGTTGTGGTTCATATATACAATGGAATATTACTCAGCTGTCAGAAAGGATGAATATCCACCATTTGCATCGACATGGATGGAACTGGAGGGTATTATGCTAAGTGAAATAAGTTAATCAGAGAAAGACAATTATCATATGGTTTCACTCATATGTGGAACATAAGAAATAGTGCAGAGGATCATAGGGGAAGGGAGGGGAAACTGAATAGGAAGAAATCAGAGAGGGAGACAAACCATGAGAGACTCTTGACTCTGTGAAACAAACTGAGGGTTGTGGAAGGGGAGGAAGGTAGAGGGATGGGGTAACTGATTGATGGGCATTAAGGAGGGCATTTCATGTGATGAGCACTGGGTGTTATACACCACTAATGAATTATTGAACACTACGTCAGAAACTAATGTTGTATTATATGTTGGCTAATAGAATTTAAATAATAAAACTAATTAATTAATTAATACTTTGGGAACACAGACACAAAAGAACTGGGGGGTATCACGCTAAGTGAAATAAGTCATTCAGAGAAAGAGAATTATCATATTCACTCATATGTGCAAGGGGTGAGACTGTTCGCTCTTCTTGGAATGCATCTGTGAGGGGTAATTTCACAGAGTTTCCTCACGGGACAAAAAAGCCAGCATTCACCATCTCCCCTCCCCTCCACCCTTAAGCGTAGGTGCAAAGACACCTACTCAGGGCAGCTAAATCAGACACTGGTTGTTTAGCCTGCTTTGCTCAAAAACCCATTGTCTTGTGCTCTGGCACAACTGACTTTCTTGGTCAAACCTATATCAGTCCCAGCACACTGAGACCCACCCCAGAAGACTGTGCAGGTTCCTGCCACATCAGTTCCCTAAAGTTTGAGTTTTATTTTTTTTTTTTAAGATTTTATTTATTTATTTGACAGAGAGAGACACAGAGAGAGAGGGGACGCAAGCAGGGGGAGTGGGAGAGGGAGAAGCAGGCTTCCCGCTGAGCAGGGAGCCCGACGTGGGGCTCGATCCCAGGACCTTGGGATCATAACCTGAGCCGAAGGCAGACACTTAACAACTGAGCCACCCAGGCGCCCCCAAAGTTTGAGTTTTAAAAGTCAGCAGGCTTGGCTGGGATAGAGCCCACCAGGCACTGCACTGGCCCAGGCAAGAAAGCAAACTGGAGACAGACAGCATGAAAACAGCGATCTGAAAAATGTCTGGGATGCATGAGGTGAAATTATTTGCTCTTCTGGGATGCAGAACGCCTGAAAGATGCAGAAAGCCTCTTCCTCATAAAGCCATAATTTTCAGGAACAGGAAACATAACAAGCATTTCTAACACAGAGAATAAGACAGAGACCTAGACAAAATGCCAAATTGGAGAAATTCACCAAAAGAAAGAAGAAAAGTTCACAGCCAAATATTTAATCAAAACAGATAAAAGTAATATGCCTGATGCAGAATTTAAAGCAACAATCATAAGGATACTCACTGGGCTTGAGAAAAGGATGAAAACATCAAGGAGATCCTTATTGCAGAGATAAAAGAACTAAAAAACAATCAGGCAGAAATGAAAAATACAGTATCTCAGATTCAAAACTGACTGGATGTAATGACAACAAGGATGGAAGAAGTGGAGGAATGAATAAGTGATATAGGAAAATTATGGAAAATAATGAAGCTGAACAAAACAGAGAAAGAAAAATCATGGAAACAAGTGAAAATGAAAACGTGACAATCCAAAACCTTTGGGATGCAGCAAAAGCAGTCAGAAGAGGGTAGTATATAGCAATACAGGCCTACCTCAAAAAGAAAGAAAAATCTCAAATACATAACCTAAACTTACACCTAAAAGAGCTAGGAAAACAAACAAACAAGCAAACAAAGACTAAAGCCAGCAGAAGAGGGAAATAATAAAGATTAGAACAGACATAAATGATATAGAAACAAACAAACAAACAAAAAACAGTAGAACAGATCAATGAAATAAGGGGCTGGTTCTTTGGGGAAAAAATAGTAAAATTGATAAAAACCCTAGCCAGACTTACCAAAAAGAGAAGATAAAGACCCAAATAAATACAATCACAAATGAGAGGAAAAATGACAACCAATTCCACAGAAATACAAACAATTATAAGAGAATATTATGAAAACCTATATGCCACCAAATTGGACAATTTGGAAGGAAAGGATAAATACCTAGAAACATAAACTACCAAAACTGAAACAGGAAGAAATAGAAAACTTGAACAGACTGATAACCAGTGAAGAAATTGAATCAGTAATCAAAAATGTCCCCAAAATATTAAAGTCCAAAGCCAGATGGCTTCACAAAGGAATTCTACCAAACATTTAAAGAGCTAATACTTATTCTTCTCTAAGTAGTCCACAAAATAAAAATGGGAGGAAAATTTCCAAAGTCATTCTATGACGCTAGCGTTACTCTGATTCCAAAACCAAAGATTCCACTAAAAAAGAGAACTATGGGCCAATATCCCTGATGAAAGTTGGATGCAAAAATTCTCAACAAAACACTAGCAAATTGAATCCAAATGTACATTAAAAGAATCATTCAGGGGTGCCTGGGTGGCTCATTTGCTTAAGCACCTGCCTTTGGCTCAGGTCATGATCCCAGGGTTCTGGGATCAAGCCCCACATCAGTGGAGAGCCTGTTTCTCCTTCTCCTTCTGTTGCTCCTGCTGCTTGCTCTCTCTCTCTGTCAAATAAATAAATAAAATCTTTAAAAAAAATAATCATTCAGACAATCAATTGGGATTTATTCCTGGATTGCAGGGGTGGCTCAATATTAACAAATCAATCAACGTGATACACCACTTTAGTAAAAGAAAGGATAGAATCTATATGATCCTCTCAATAAATGCAGAAAAAGCATTTGACACAGTTCAATAGTCATTTATCATAAAAACTCTCAAAAGGTAATAATAGAGGGAACTTACTTCAATATAACAAAGGTCATATATGAAAAACCCACAGCTAGATTGGGAAAAGATGGCAGAGGAGTAGGGGACCCTATTCCAACTGGTCCCCAGAATTGAGCTGCATATCTACCAGACACCTCTGAGCACCCATAAAATCAGCCTGAGATGTAAGAAGATCTGGATCTCTACAAACAGAATATCGCAGATGGTTGGTTCCAAGGTATGAAGTGGGGAACCGTGATTCCGTAAGCAGATATCAGAGGATAAACAGCAGTGGGAGGAGCCTGGCCATGGGGATCCTACACCGCCAGTGAGCGATAGCCTCCCACACTGGGGATGGGACACAGACTCGCAGACCAGTAGCAGCGGGGAAAGGACTTTAGGGCAGACCCCAGACTGAAACCCTGAGCGGCGGGGCCACATGTGTGAACTGGGGGTAGATGGCGGTTTTAGGAGCTCAAAGGGCAGAGACATGCCGGGACCTGGAGGCAGGACTGGGAGCACTGAAGAGGAGGGCACAATCCAGGACGCTGCAGTTTATAGCAGCACAGACAGAAATGGAGACACTGTGGCCTGGAGAGCTCACTGAAGAACAAACTGCAATCTCTCTGCTCTGAGGCAGAGCGTTGGAAATGATCTCTTCCGCTCTGACTCTCGGAAGAGATGCAGAAAGCCTCCAGGGAAAGCTGCCAGAGAACAAAAGCCCCCCAAAACCAGTTTTCACTGAGACCAACCCCCACCACAGGGGGCAGGGCAACTCTGCCCAAACAGGGTTGCCTGAGTAACAGTGCAGCAGGCCCCTCCCCCAGAAGACAGGCTGGGAGAACAAGAGGCCAGCAACCCTAAGGTCCCTAGAAAACAGGTGCATCTTCCTTGGGTTGTGGTCAATAATTTGGACTCTATAAATTCCCTCAACCACCCATCAACAGAATGACTAGGAGGAGGAACCCTCAAAATAGGAAAGACTCAGAGATTATGACTTATGCCGCAGATTTACAAATGGATAGAGATATAACCAAGATGTCAGAGCTGGAATTCAGGCTAGCAATTGTGAAGACAATAGCTAGAATGGAGAAATCAATTAATGGCAACATAGAGTCTCTGAGGGCAGAAATGAAAGCTGAATTGGCAGAACTTAAAAATGCTATCAATGAGATCCAATCTAATCTAGATAATCTAACAGCTAGGGTAAGTGAGGCAGAAGAACAAATTAGTGCCCTGAACGACAATTTAATAGATAAAAAGGGAAAAGAGGAGGCCAGGGAAAAACAACTCAGAATCCATTGAAATAAAATCAGAGAAATAAGTGACACCCTGAAGTGTTTCAATGTCAGAATTATTGGAATCCTGGAGGGGGTGGAGAGAGAGAGAAGACTAGAAGATATATTCGAGCAAATCGTAGCTGAGAACATCCCTAATCTGGGGAATGAAACAAACATTCATGTCCTAGAGGCAGAGAGGACCCCTCCCAAGATCAAGGAAAACAGGCCAACACCCCCGCATGTAATAGTAAAACTCACAAATCTTAGAACCAAGGAAACCATCTTAAGGGCAGTTAGTGGGAAGAGATTCCTTATGTACAGAGGGAGGAACATCAGAATAACTTACACCTATCCACAGAGACCTGGCAAGCCAGAAAGGCCTGGCAAGACATAGTCAGGATACTAAATGAGAAGAACATGCAGCCAAGAATACTTTATCCGGCAAGGCTGTCATTTAGAATGGATGTAGAGAGGCAGAGCTTCCAAGACTGACAGAAATTGAAAGAATATGTGACCACTAAGCCAGCTCTGCAAGAAATATTAAGGGGGGTTCTATAAAAAGAGAAAGACCCCAAGAGTGATCTACAACAGAAATTTACAGGGACAATCTATAAAAACAACGTCTTCACAGGCAACATGATGACAAATAATTCATATCTTTTAATAATCACTCTCAACATGAACAGCCTAAATGCTCCCATAAAATGGCACAGGGTTGCAGATTGGAAAAAAAGACAGGACCCATCCATATGCTGTCTAGAAGAGACTCATTTTGAACCTAAAGATACATCCAGACTGAAAAAGAAGGGATGGAGATCCATATTCCATGCCAGCAGACTTCAAAAGAAAGCTGGGGTAGGAATTCTTATATCAGACAAATTAGGTTTTAAACTAAAGATTGTAGTTAGAGACACAGAAGGACACTATATCATTCTAAAGGGTCTATTCAAGAATATCTAACAATTGTAAACATCTCTGCCCCCAACATGGGAGCAGCCATCTATATAAGCCAACTGTTAACCAAAATAAAGAGTCATATTGATAACAATATGTTAATTGCAGGAGACCTCAATACTCGACCCTCAGCAATCGACAGATCATCTAAGCCAAAAATCAACAAAGAAACAAGAGCTTTGAATAACACACTGGACCAGATGGACCTCATAGATATATACAGAACATTCCACATAAAACAACAGAATATTCATTATTCTCAAAGGCACATGGAACATTCTCCAGAATAGAGCACATACTGGTTCACAAATCAGGACTCAACCGATACCAAAAGATTGAGATTATTCCCTGCATATTCTCAGACCATAATGCTTTAAAACTAGAACTCAATCACAAGAGAAAATTTGGCAGAAATTCAAATACTTGGAAGCTAAAGACCACTCTGCTCAAGAATGTTTGGGTCAACCAGGAAATCAAAGAAGAACTTAAACAATTCATGGAAATCAATGAGAATGAAAACACATCGGTCCAAAACCTATGGGATACTGCAAAGGTGGTCCTAAGGGGGAAATACATAGCCATCCAAGCCTCACTCAAAAAACACAGGAAAAGTCCCAAATTCACCAACTAACTCTACACCTTAAAGAACTAGAGAAAAAGCAACAAATGATGCCTAAGCCACACATTAGAAGAGAAGTAATTAAGATTAGAGCAGAAATCAATGAATTAGAAACCAGAAACACAGATCAATGAAACTAGAAGCTGGTTCTTTGAAAGAATTAATAAGTTCAATAAACCCCTGGCCAGACTTATCCAAAAGAAAAGAGAAAGGACCCACATTAATAAAATTATGAATGAAAGGGGAGAGATCATGACTAACACCAAGGAAATAGAAACAATTATTAGAAATTATTACAAACAACCATATGCCAATAAACTGAGCAATCTGGATGAAATGGAGGCCTTCTTGGAAACCTATAAGCTGCCAAGACTGAAACAGGAAGAAATTGACAACCTGAATAGGCCAATAACCAGTAACAAGATTAAAGCAGTGACCAAAAACGTCCCAAAAAACCAGAGTCCAGGGCCTGATGGATTCCCTGAGGCATTCTACCAAACATTCAAAGAAGAAATAATACCTATTCTCCTGAAGCTGTTTCAAAGAATAGAAACAGAAGGAAAGCTTCCAGACTTATTCTATGAGGCCAGCATTACCTTGATCCCCAAACCAGGCAAAGACCCCATCAAAAAGGAGAATTTCAGACTGATATCCCTGATGAATATGGATTCCAAAATCCTCAACAAAATCCTAGCTAATAGGATCCAACAATACATTAAAAGGATCATCCACCACGACCAAGTGGGATTTTATCTCCAGGATGCAAGGGTGGTTCAACATTTGCAAATCAATCAATGTGATAGAACACATTATAAGAGGAGAGAGAAGAACCATATGGTCCTCTCAATTGATGCAGAAAAAGCATTTGACAAAATACAACATCCTTTCCTGATTAAAACTCTTCAGAATATAGGGATAGAGGGAACATTCCTCAAGTTCATAAAATCCATCTATGAAAAACCCACAGCGAATATCATCCTCAATGGGGAAAAGCTGAGAGCCTTTCCCTTAAGATCAGGAACACGTCAAGGATGCCCACTCTTGCCACTATTATTCAACATAGTACTAGAATTCCTAGCAACAGCAATCAGACAACAAAAAGAAATAAAATGTATTCAAATTGGCAAAGAAGAAGTCAAACTCTCTCTTTTCACAGATGACATGATACTTTATGTGGAAAACCCAAAAGACTCCACCCCCAAATTACTAGAACTCATACAGCAACTCACTAATGTGTCAGGATACAAAATCAATGCACAGAAATCAGTTGCTTTCTTATACACTAACAATGCAACTGTAAAGAGAAATGTTATTTACAATAGCACCAAAAACCGTAAGATACCTCGGAATAAACCTAACCAAAGAGGTAAAGGATCTATACTCTAGGAACTATAGAACACTCATGAAAGAAATTGAAGAAGACACAAAAGATGGAAAAACATTCAATGCTCATGGATCAGAAGAATAAACATTGTTAAAATGTCTATGCTACCCAGAGCAATCTATACCTTCAATGCCATCCCAATCAAAATTCCAAAAAAATTTTTCAAAGTGCTGGAACAAACAATCCTAAAATGTGTATGGAATCAGAAAAGACCCCGAATCGCCAAGGAAATGTTGAAAAAGAAAAACAAAGCTGGTGGCATCACATTGCCCCATTTCAAGCTGTTTTACAAAGCTGTGATCACCAAGACAGCATGGTACTGGCACAAAAACAGACATACAGACCAATGGAACAGAATAGAGAGCCCAGAGATGGACCCTCAACTCTATGGTCAAATAATCTTCAACAAAGAAGGAAAAAATCGTAATGAAAAAAGGCAGTCTCTTCAATAAATGGTGCTGGGAAAATTGGACAGCCGAATTCAGAAGAATGAAACTCGACCATTCTCTAACACCATACACAAAGATAAGCTCAAATGGATGAAATACCTCAACATGAGACAGGAATCCATCCAAATCCTAGAGGAGAACATAGGCAGTAACCTGTATGACATTGGCCACAGCAACTTCTTTCAAGATGAGTCTCCAAAGGCTAGTGAAACAAAAGCAAAAATGAAATTTCGGGACTTCATCAAGATAAAAACTTCTGCACAGCAAAGGAAACAGTCAACAAAACAAAGAGGCAACCCACAGAATGGGAGAAGATATTTGCAAATGACACTACAGATAAAAGGCTGATATCCAACATCTACAAAGAGCTCAAACTCAACACCCAAAGAACAAAGAATCTAATCAAGAAATGGGCAGAAGATATGAAAAGACACTTCTCTGAAGAAGACATACAAATTGCTAACAGACACATGAAAAAAATGTTCATCATCATTAGCCATCAGGGAAATTCAAATCAAAACTACATTGAGATACCACTTACACCAGCTAGAATGGCAAAAATGGATAGGGAAAGAAACAACAAGTGTTGGAGAGGTTGTCGAGAAAAGGGAACCCTCTTACACTGTTCTTGGGAATGCAAGTTGGTACAGCCACTTTGGAAAATAGTGTGGAGATTCCTCAAAAAATTACAAAGTCAAAGTACAGAAATCTGTTGTATTTCTATAGAATAACAATGAAGTAGCAGAAATAGAAATCAAGTAATCAATCCCATTTACAATTGTACCAAAAACAAAAAGCAACCTTCAGAATGGGAGAAGATATTTGCAAATGACATATCTAATGAAGGTTTAGTATCCAAAATATGTAAAGAATTTATAAAACTCGACACCTAAAAACCAAATACGGTTAAAAAATGTGCAGAAGAAATGAGTAGACATTTTTCTGAAGACATAGATTGCTAACATACACATGAAAGATGCTCAGCATCACTCACATCAGAGAAATACAAATCAAAACTACAATGAGATATCACCTCACACCAGTAATAATGTCTAAAATTAACAACACAGAAACAGCAAGTGTTGGTAAGGATGCAAAAAAGGGGAACCCTCTTATACTGTTGGTGGGAATACAAACTGGTGCAGCCACTCTGGAAAACAATATGGACATTCCTCAAAAAGTCAAAAATAGAACAATCCAATAATCCAGAAATTGCAGCACTAGGTATTTATCCAAAAGATCCTAAAATACTGATTCAAAGGGACACATGCAACCCAGTGTTTATAGCAGCATTATCAGTAATAGCCAAATTATGGAAAGAGCCCAAATGTCCATCAACTGATGAACACATGAAGAAGTGGTATATGTATACAATGGAATATTATTCATACATTAAAAAGAATGACATCTTGTGGGTGCCTGGGTGGCTCAGTCAGTTAAGTGTCTGACTCTTGATTTGGGCTCAGGTCATGACCTCAGGGTTGTGAGATTGAGCAGAGTCTGCTCGAGATTCTCTTCTCTTTCTCTCTGCCCCTCCCTGTCCTGCTCTCTCTCTCTCTTTCTTTCTCTCTCTCATAAATTAATTAATTAATTAATAATAAATAAATTAATAAATAAAAATAAATCTTAAAAAAATAAAAGAATATCATCATGCCATTTGCAACGATGAGGATAGAGCTATAGAGTATTATGCTAAGCAACATAAGTCAGTCAAAGAAAGACAAATACAATAAGATTTCAGTCCTATGTGGAATTTAAAAAATAGAATAGATCAACATATGAAAAAAACAAAAGACAAAGAGGCAAACCAGGAAACAGACTCTTAACTATAGAGAACAAACTGAGGGTTACTGGAGGGGAAGTGGGCAGAGGAACAGGTTAAAAGGGTGATCGGTTTGTTACAGAACCTGGACTGGATCACCTGATGGAAGAACCAAGAGACACCCGGAGATCTTGGAGGATAGGAGGTTTATTTAATGCCAAAGGGCTCAGAGGAGAGTGGTCTCCAAAGGTCTGAGTCCCCAGCACAAACAAAGGGGGCAATTTATACACTTGTATTTCCGCATATTTGGCATTTTTGGTGCATGCGCAAAGTGGGGCAGGGAGAAGGACCAAGATTGGTGCGCGTGGGAAGCAGAGCAGGGAGAAGAACCCGGAAGAGCCCCGGGGCAAGGACTGGGACTCTCTCGCTGGCTCGGTCGGCCATCTTAGGACACAGATTTTCCTTATCATTCCCCCTTTTGATCCCCCTTTAAACATCTAGTTTAGAGGGCATCATTTTCATCTTCTACTGGCGATAGTGAGTAAGGAGTAACTGGAGTCTGATTTTAGCAATTTGAGTAGTGATAAACCTAGTAAGGGCATTAAGAATATAAGGACCAAATGCTACTATGAGGAGAAGCAATAGGAGGGGGCCAACAAGGCAGGGTGAACCAAGGAAACCATTGTGAGAGGGTATCGCACCAAGTTGTCTGCTGGAGTGATTCCCACTGGCGATGTACTCATTCCTGTAATTGGGTCACAGTTTCTTGGACCACCCCTGACTCATTAGCATAGAAACAACATTCCTCCTGTAAGAAGAGGCAGAGCCCCCCCTGTGTGGCTGTGAGTAAGTCAAGCCCACGGCTGTTTTGGAGGACCACTGGGGCCAGTGAATTGAGTTGGTGCTGCAGGGCCAGGGCTGACTGAGTGAGGGCAGAAAAGTCTGCTGTGAGTTGTTGAGTTAACCCCTGGTACTAAACCTGAGACATCCCTATGCCAGTGGCGCCCAGGGCAACACCTGATTCAGCCAGCAGGCTCGCGATAAAAGGGATGGCCATAGGGGAGTGTCGAGGGTAGCTAGTAGGTCTCCATATGATTGGGACATCGCTCCCAGTGAAGATTGAAAGATCGGGTAAGAGGGGCGCCTGGGTGGCTCAGTCATTAATCGTCTGCCTTCAGCTCAGGCCATGATCCCAGGGTCCTGGGATCAAGCCCTGCATCGGGCTCCCTGCTCCATGGGAAGCTGCTTCTCCCTCTCCAACTCCCCCTGCTTGTGTTCCCTCTCTTGCTGTGTCTCTCTCTGTCAAATAAATAAATAAAATCTTAAAAAAAAAAAAAAGAAAGATCAGGTAAGAGATTGACAAGTGTGCATGATTGATTGTGCGGGGTGATGCAGATGTATACATCTTGATCACAAGCCAGAAAAGTGCTGTTAGGGGCACAGACCAGACTGTGACGCGTGATGGGAGAGGAAGAATTGCCATGCAGTGGTACCAGAGCCAGAAAGGGATAATCTGAGGTCCCCGGTGCTGAGATGGGAACCACGGTAGATTGATTGAGGATGACACCTAGGTATTGGACGAGACCAGGCTTTATACAGATCCAGCAGTCAGATGCTAAGGGTGGATTTGAGTTGTTAAGCGCTTGGTGGGGGGCTTTAATCATACCTAACAGTTGCACTATATATGCTAGCTGCGTGTGGATGGGGGACCCAGGGATGCACCAGGGTGAGTTATTTTCTATCTGACTCAGGGGGTTGACTGTAAGCCTTGGAGTGAACATGGACTTAATCATAAATTTGGCCATGGGGTCAGTTCCTATAGGGTGATATTGGCCCAACAGGAGAATGATTCCTGTAGCCCATGACGTGGCATTGGGTTCTAAGACTGAGAGGGTGAGTGGTATACAGTGATTGTTGGAGCAAGAGGATGGTGTAGTATTGCGTGACAAGGAAATCTGGATGTCACTGTGCTGTTTGAGGTGCCACCACCTGGTGGACCATCATTCAATCCCCGGCCAAGTTGCCACCCATGACTCACATCCCCAGGCTTGCAAGCAGAACTGAGGGCAGGTGTTTGGCTTTTGAGGCATGGGGCCCCCACAGATGTAGATATCTACCAGCCAGTAACCTGAGTGAGGGCCATGGTAGGAGCACTGTCTATGAGGTTCCCAGGAGGTATCAAGAAGCTGGCATCCATCAAAATAGAGGTTAACATTTGGTGTGTGCCCATCCCAGGTGGAAGAAGTCAGTGGGGGCGCTGGTGTGGGATTGAGGGGGATAAGCTGGAAAGTCCATTTGCCAGTAATGGTGATATGAGAGTTTGCCCCCCTTGCCTGGCTGGGCAAGCTAGAGACAGTGAGGAGGAACAGCACACCAGGTAGCAGAAGACCAGGACTGACTGGGGCCAGGAAAACCATGGTGAAATGCACTCAGGAGTAGACAGCAGAGGGCCAATAAAAGTGGGATCTATGACCTTAGGTAGAGGGAACCATCGTGGCTAACCCATTAGCAGATGAAACCTGTGGAAAAGTAAGTGCAGTAATACACCCTAGGGACACCAAATAAGCAATGACAATAGTAAGCCTCTGGGGGAAAGTCCAGTCAGGAGGGGCAACAGTGTAGAGTTGGACTCCCAAGATGAGGAAAATCATGCCAATGAGAGCCAGGGACCACGGTGAGCAGGTGTCCATCAGTCAGTGGGGTCTTGTCGAAGGTGAATCTGGAGTGGGTTCGTGAAGTCCAGCTGGACTCTCCACTGGCACAGCTCCTCATTCAAATGATGAACTCTCTTCACTCTGGAGTGGTGGACCCACGGGGTGACACCTGAGACCTTGAGGGCAGTAGGGGCGGTTGGGGCCCTGTCCACTGCGGTTTGAGGGGGTCTTTCTTCCAATCTTTGACCCAAACTGAGTCCCCTGTCTGGAAGGAGTGTACCTGAGACCCTAAGGAGATTGGGGCCCTCTCGATGGTGTACTTTTGTAATTTATTTAGGGTGGCCCCAGGGCCTGAAACTGCTCCTTTTTCCCTTTATCTCCAACATGATGCAAGTTTCCTGGAAGGCTTCCCAAGCACAGGGAAGGCCGTCCATATATTAATTCAAATGGGGAGAAACCCGATGTCCCAGGCGTGCAGCGAGCATGCAGGAGACCTAGGGGTAGCAGATCTGGCCATGGGAGGTTAGTCTTCTGACAAAACTTTGCTAAGGTTCCTTGAGGGTGTGATTCATTTGCTCTACTTTCCCTGAACTTTGGAGCGGTAAGCGGTGTGGAGTTTCCAGGTGTTGTTGAGAGATTTGGTCAAGACCTGTCCAATGTCTGCCACAAATGCGGGCCCATTGTCACTATGGATTGTTAATGGCAGGCCAAACCAGGGCACGATCTCCCACAAGAGGATTTTAGCTACTTCCTGGCTTTGCTCTGTCCTAGTTGGGAAGGTTTTGACCCACCCAGAGTATGTGCATACTATTACTAGGAGATATCTGAACTACCTGCTCAGCTGCACATCTGTGAAGTCTACCTCTAGATCTTCGAAGGGGGTTGTTCCCATCCTCTGGACACCTGGCAGGGGCCGTGGTGCAGACCGAGCATTATTTTTAGCACTTATGCATTTTTCACTCATTGCTCAGCACAGTGCTGGCTGCTGACTGATGTAGTAGTGCTTCTTGAGAAAGGCCTCTAATGCAGTTTTTCCCAGATGAGTGAGTTGGTGGTATTCCTTGACTAGATGCCCTCCAGTTGCTGTTGGAACAAAGATGTGCCCATCTGGCATCATCCACCATCCCTTTTCAGTCAGGGTGGCTCTCTCAGCCATGGCCCATTCCTTTTCCTTTTTAGTGTAACTGGGTGGAGGGACTTCTTCCAGAGGTGTTAGGGTCATGGTGAGGGAAGGGGCTCTGTCCATGTCCTCAGTGGCTGTGGTCTTGGCTGCCCATCTGCCAGATGATTTCCCCGTGCTATGGGGTCATCTCCTTTCTTGTGTCCCTTACAGTGTAGGATTGTTACTTCCTTTGGAAGGCAGACGGCTTCAAGGAGTCTCAGTATCTCCTCCTGATAGGAGCTGATAGGAACTGTGGGAGGGCCTTTGTGCCTTTTGTGCAGTCTTTTTGTGTGTCACTGGCAAGGAGGAGGTCATCCACATACTGGAGGAGGGTGCATCATGTGGCCTCTCTTGGGAAGCTGGCGAAGTCTGCGGCCAGCACTTCCCCAAAGAGGGTTGGTGAGCTTTTAAACCCCTGCAGGAGGCACGTCCAAGTCAGTTGCTTCTGGAGTCCTGTATCAGGTTCAGACCACTCAAAAGCAAATAGTGGCTGGCTCTGGGAAGCTAAACGGAGGCAGAAGAAGTCATCCTTCAAATCTAGGCAAGTGAACCATCTGGCCAACCCTGGAATTTGGCTAAGAAGGGTGTATGGATTTGTGACCACTGGGTGCAGAGAGATAGTCACCTTGTTGATGGCCCACAGGTCTTGAACTGGTTGGTGTCCCCCTCCTGGCTTCTTGACTGGCAGGAGTGGGGTATTCCAGGCCGACTGGCACTCGACTAGAATACCCGCTTCTTTGAGTTTGGTCAGATGTTCTTGGATGCTGACCTTAGCTTCTTGTGGAAGGCCTTTTGCCTTGAGGTTGGGCTCCTGGGATCAGTTCAACAATGATAGAGGTCCAATTCTGGGCTAGTCCAGGTGGGTTTTCTTCAACCCATACTGAAGGGAAGGTAAGTCTGAACTCCG
This sequence comes from Halichoerus grypus, assembly GCF_964656455.1. Classification (NCBI taxonomy): domain Eukaryota; kingdom Metazoa; phylum Chordata; class Mammalia; order Carnivora; family Phocidae; genus Halichoerus; species Halichoerus grypus. The sequence continues at coordinate 81,346,542 of NC_135722.1, read as the reverse complement.
GCAGGCTGCTCGGTTGGGCCTGGGCACAGAATAGTCTCCATTATTCTTCCTTTGGTGTGGTAATTGCTAGTATTAGACACTCTGTCTCCTCTTGCCTTGGGTTCAATCAGAGGCTAGTGTGTCCTGTGGGCTCAAAGGTTATCTGAGCCCTAAGTTTGGAGAGTATGTCTCAGCACAGGAGAGGGATGGGGCAATCGGGCTGATAAAGGAATTCGTGTAGGACCTTGTGGCCCCCAAGTTAGCACTGGCGAGCCTGGCAAAAGGGCTGTTGTACCACTGGCGTCCCAGTGGCCCTGAGGATGGCTGCAGTCCTTTTGCTGAAAGGTGCCACTGGGGAGGTGACAACAGAGTGCTCGGCCCCAGTATCAACCATTAAAGTCACTGGTTGGCCCCCCACCTTCATTTTGACCATGGGCTCGTGGAGGCCAAGGAGGAAAGAGCCCGGTCCCCCTCAGTCTGAGTCCATTCCCTCAAGGCCTATGAGGTCCTCCTCTTGGAGTTCTTCTTTGTAGCAGCTGGGCTTTTGAGCCTTTCCTTGGTTGGGACATTCATTTTCCAATGCCCTTTCTCTTTACAGTAGGCACATTGATCCCTTGCCAAGGGGGTTCTGGGCTTCCCCCTTTTTGGTGGTTGGGGTCTCCCCATCTTTGTGTTGTCCTTTTCTTTCAGGGCAGTGGCAAGGAGGCTGACATTCTTTTTCATCTTTTTGTCGGCTTCCGGTTTGGCTGCGACCTCCCTGTTCATGTAGACCTTATTGGCAATCTCTATTAGTTGGGTGATGTTCATTCTGGCAAAACCCTCTAGTTTCTGAAATTTTTTCTGATGACTAGGGCAGCCTGAGCCACGAAGGAGGTGTTTACCATCTGTTGGCTTTCCTGTGCCTCGGGGTCAAATGGAGTGTATATCCTGTAAACTTTACATAGTCTTTCATAGTAGTCCCCCAGGGACTCCCAAGTTGTTGAGTGACAGAGGATACCTTAGTCATGTTCATGGGTTTCTTAGTTCCTGCCTGGATTCCCTGGAGGAGGGCCTCCTTGTACTGGCGGATGCAGGCCTGTCCCTCGGTTGTGGTGAAGTCCCATGCTGGGTGCTCTTCCGGTGCGGCTGTATTAGCCCAGGCAGCAGGGTCGATGACTCCCGCTGGTGCGTGCTCTTCTAGGTACTGCCATGCACCTTTCATTATTCTCCTCCTTTCCTCTGTGTTAAACAGTGTGTGGAGTAACTGTTGGCAGTCTTCCCAGGTGGTTGATGAGTCTGAAAGAGGGATTCCATGAGGTCTACTATGGCCTGTGGTTTCTCAGAGTAGGATGGGGTGTTATGTTTCCAGCTGAGGAGGTCGGTGGTGGTGAAGGGCTGATAATACATCATGGAATGGCTGGGTTGGACCGTCCCATCTTCTTCGTGCCTCTTGGGTTCCCATGTCTCTCATACCGGCATTTGGAGAGCGCTAGCACCCAGCCTGGAGTGCAGCCTGGCTGTTGGTCCTGGAGAAAGTGGATCTTTTGGGACTGGGGGTGCCAGTGGATCCTCTCGGCCTGGGGACACTGGTGTATCCTCTGGGCCTGGGGGTGCTGGTGAAACTGATGGCAGCAGAGTGTCTGGAGCTGAAGAGCCAGGTGTAGGTGGTCTTGGGGGTACATACGGTAGGGACAGGTTTGGTTCGTCCTTGGGATCTCCAGCTAGGATTTGTGGAGACTGGGGCTTTTGCTGATTTTCTTTAGGTCACTTGGATGAGACAATTAAGACTCTGACCTGTCCCTGCCTATTGCAAGTGAATCGCACCCAGGGGGGAAGGGTCTGAGCAATTCCTAGCCAGGAGTCAATGTACAGAAACTGGTCAGGGTGTCTTGGTTCTCCTGTTATGACTCGCCATACTCAACAAATCGTTGGGACATCCAATGTATCTTCTGAAGGCCACCTGACATCAAAGGTGGGCCATTCCAGTTCACATAAGGTTCTCAACTTGCTGGGGCTCATCCTGACTCCATAGTCTCCTGAAAACCCCTTCTTGAAATTTTTGATCATGGTCTCTAGAACTGTAGGTTTACTCTGCCCTGACCCCATGGTGATGTTCCCATGTGCAGTGATGCAGAGACAGACGAGGGGCTGGGGGTGCCACCCATGGTGAGGAGACCAATCAGATGCCCATCTGGCCATGTCCCGAAGGAGTTTAGGTGAGGCTTAGCCATAGCGGTCTCAGTGTTGTGACTTATGATTGGAAACTATTCCGATGCTGCCAAAGACTGTATGCCATTCACCACGGAATCACAGATGGACCCAGTCAGACTCCATAGGCTTTTGGGGACCTTAAGAGTGCCCTCCTGTGGAGTCACAGAATCAGTCCACTTGAGCAAGCTAGGTCGGACTGCACATTCACTCACACATTCACACTCCAGAAGTTATTACATTCCCTCCCTGGGAATCCCTACCTGGGAGACCTCTAAGAGCACTCTGGGAGGTGATCAGGCTCCCCTTCCACCCCAATGGGGGTGGGCCTGTCTGGGTCCTGGGGCCCCAGGCCTTACCAGAATCCGACGTCAGGACCAGGTCTTCACCTGCCAAGTCTCCTCAAGTCTGGCAGGAACAGCGGAGTGGGGCCAGCCTGAGGCGACCGGGGTTGGAGACTGCCAAAAATTAGGCAGGGCTCGCCTTCTCCATTAGGATCCCTCATTCTGTCACCACCCTGCCATTGCCCCAAACCGGTGGCAACAATGGGCCAGCATGGTTGGGTTTCCCTGTCAGGGAACCAAATGTTACGGAACCTGGACTGGATCGCCCGACAGAAGAACCAAGCGACAGCCGGAGATCTTGGAAGATAGGAGGTTTATTTAATGCTGGTGGGCTCAGAGGAGAGTGGTCTCCAAAGGTCTGAGCCCCCAGCACAAACAAAGGAGGCAATTTGTACATTTCTACTTCCGCATATTTGGCACTTTTGGCGTGTGCACAAAGGGGGGCAGGAAGAAGGACCCGGATTGGTGCGCGTGGGAAGCAGAGCAGGGAGAAGAACCCGGAAGAGCCCTGGGGCAAGGACTGGGACTCTCTCGCTGGCTCAGTCAGCCATCTTAGGACAGAGATTTTCCTTATCAGGTTATGGAGGGCATTTGTTGTGATGAGCACTGGGTGTTATATGTAAGCGATGGATCACTAAATTCTACACCTGAAAGTAATATTACACTGTATGTTTCTTAACTGGAATTTAAATAGAAACTTGAAAAAAATTTTAAAAAATTAAAAATGGTTGAAAACAAGATGATGAAAAAGGATACACCATGCAGCATGAAGAAAAACAAGTCTTATGTAACTATATTAATATCAGATAAAATACATATTAAGGCAATAAGCCCTACTAGAAATAAAAAGGGACATTTCAAATGAATGAAAAATAGCACAAGGACAGATAAAGAAAATTATGTCACTAAATTTCAAAATTAGCTTGGATAGATTCATAAGAAAACATAATTAACCAAAACTGACATATGAATAAATATAAGATCTGAATAGACCTAATCAGTATTAAATAAACTGAGTTAGTAAATTAAAATCTTCCCACACAGAAAATCCCAAGTCTAAGTGGCTTCACCAGAGAATCCTTCCAAACATAATAAAAATAAACATAAAACACAAATTCTTCCAAATAATAAATTAAAAGATTAGATGTTACACACTAAAGGGTGTGTGGCAAAAGGTAAGACGTGTCCTCAAAAGAGTTAGCTATAATTTAGGAAGAGCATACTCAGCCTTACCCAAGTAATATAATAGTGCAATGAAATTTGTAGTTAAGCCTCAAAGGGGTTGCTACAGATAGATTTGTGTATTAGAGTATACTAAACCACTAAATAAGTATTTAGACATATTCTAGTTTACTGTGACTCCATGTTGGTGTTCTGTATTTGTGAAAGGTTTGTCTTCTTACACCATGGTGAGGTATCTCTTGGCTCAGACACATTAACCAATGGAAATTCAAAGGGGACACTGAGAAGAATCAGATCTTCAGGTTTGGGGGACTGAGGCTATCACCATGCCTTTGTAGCATACTCATATATTTAAATACTATATGCATTGTTTTTAAGAGAAAGCTTTCTCTCCTTTCACCACAAGTCTATCTACCATCTGTCACCATGCAATAATATTACAATGTCATTGACTATATTCCCTATGCTGCACCTTTTATATCCATGATTTATTCATTCCATAACTGAAAGACTGTATCTCCCACTCCCCTTCACCCATTTTGCTCATCCCCCACCTTCCTCCCCTCTGGCAAGTTTGTTCTTTGTATTTATAGGTCTGATCCTGCTTTTTGTTTGTTTATTCATGTATTGTTTTTTTAAATTCCACATATAAGTGAAATCATGTGGTATTTGTCTTTCTCTGTCTGATTTATTTTACTTAGCATAATACCCTCTAGGTCCAAGGGCAGGCCTTATTAAGGAGAATAAAATACTCCGGCTTATTTCAAAATGGTTACTTTTCTTCTCCCCCTGCTGGAAGCACAAGGGAATTTTTTTCAATCTTCATTGTGAGAGTCTGGTAGGGCAGTTGAAGATAAAACTCACACTGAACTTTCACCAATTTGTCAATTACAGATTAGGTTTTCTACCCTGGTACTAGTTCCTGCAGAGGCTTCTGCTCTGGTATGCTGTGATTCTCTGTATTTGTCTGTCTCCAATCTTGGAACAGCAGTTTGTGCTGTGATCTCAATTCTCTCATGGATCTAGGAAAAGTTGTTCATTTTTAATTTGTTCAGCTTTTATCTTGCTATTAGAACTTTCCTATACACATGCCAGACTAGAAATCAAAGGCTTTACAGCCTTTTTATGCCTTCATTATAGCACTCACCATCTACTATTGCAACCTGCTGTTTTTGTATTTGTCTTCTCCAAAAGAATATGAGTTCTTGGTTGAGGAGGGAGTACATGTCTTATTCACCTTTGTGCCCCTACAAAATAAGCCAGAGTATTCTCTTTGAGCTCTTGTTGAATAAATAAATAACATTTGTTTTAATGAAATTTTAATTTCACTCAATCTCATTATTTCTGAATTACTTTTGAATTCTAATTTTATGAACCAATCTATTAGTTACTAGTACTGGTTTTAGGTCATTCACATATTAAATAAGTGTATGTTTTCTGTGTTCATTTATTATTGGCATAAAATACTTCACAGAGCAGAGCTGTGGGTGTCCATTACTGTGGGGCAAGAGCTCAAAGAAGGGAAATCTGGGAAAGTGGTATCAGAAGAGACTCTTGGAGTTAAATGGGATTTATTTAGATTTTCATAAGTGGAGCAGAAGAACAAGGACATCACTGGTGATGAAGGGAACAGGAGCAAAGGCTGAGAAGGTGAGCAGTCATTTCAGAGACAAAAAGACTGATCTGGCCTGGCCCACTTGGGGGTTTGATGTTGGGTATCAGGAATAGACTTTTGGAGATAGTGTTGGGTCTTTTCTTCATCTTCTCATTCTGCTTGTTCTCCATGATCTCTCCCTTTCCATCACAGTACTACCTGTTCTTCAAGGTACAGCCACATATCTCTTCTGGGAGCTCTCCTTTGTTCTCCCAAATCTCATGTAATATTCCTTCTTCTTAGAAATCCTGAAACAATTTGTAGCTGTCTTATGGCTATTACTTTACTGTATTCATTTGTTCAACAAATATTTACTGAACATCTTTCAATATTGCAGGCAATGTTCTGGGCATTGGAGTATGAATAGAGACATCTCACTTTATATTGATTTATTTGTCTTACTCCATACTAGTACGTCATGGGCGAGCTGTGTAGCAACTTTGAGACTAGATTCCTCACCTATAAAAATGGAGATAATAATACTTATATTTAGAGAGTTATTGTGCAGATTAAATGAAATTATATCTGTAAAGGACTTGGCACAGGACTTGGCACATGACAGAAACCCAATGCATAGATGCTTCTCCCTCCTTATATCAAACTGAGAGAAGCAAGGGTCTGTCTCCTCTGGGGACTCTTCCGGGTCTAACAGGCTATGGTTCTACTTTACAGTTTACTAATTGTTCTGGCTTCTCTCTTTTCCTATCCCTTGTATTGTTTGCTTCCCCAGAGATCAGGATCTGCCATGCTGGTGGGTTCTCTCTCCTACCACATTCTTCCCAGTGCCTCCTCTAGACTCAAGCTTCCTCCACATGTGTTATGCTTTAACATTCTTTGAACTATTTTCTGTATTTGAGAAATATTTAAAAATTTTTTCAACTGCAGATGGTCTATATCATTTTTATTGACTTATATCACTTTTAATTTCCTCTTTACTATTTTAATAGAATCTTATAATGGAAGGGAGAGAAATGTAGGAGTTTAGGCTGCCAATTTAAATAGAGACATCAAGAGTTTTTGTTTGTTTTGCTTGTTTGGGGGGTTGATTTTGGATGAGCTCTGTCTGAGGAGGGACCAGGACCTCAATGGATAACAATGATGAGAGAGATTACAAAAGGAAGTTAGGGAACTTACAAGAGAGGGAAATAAAACAAATGATATCATATATTAGATAATGTTATTAGATAATGAAGAGGTACATCAGTAGTGGTGAAGGAGAAGTCTTTAATTCTATTATATAATAGAATATATATCTCTGTCCTATTTTCCAGCCTAGTAGCCCAATTCAGCCCATCTCAGGTAAATTAAACAATTCACAGCAACTTTGATGGTCAGCATTTACAGTTAAGAGGGAATACAAATTTCCAATTTAAAACAGCTACATTTGGGGCACCTTTCGACTCTTGATTTCAGCTCAGGTCATGATCTCAGGGTCCTGGGATCAAGCCCCGCATTGGGCTCCCTGCTCAGAGGGGAGTCTGCTTGAAATTCTTTCTCTCCCTCTCCCTCTGCCCCTCCCCCCACTCAGACAGTCTCTCTTTCTCTCTCTCAAATAAATAAATAAATCTTTAAAAAAATAAAAAATAAAAACAGCTGTAATTATTCTCACTCCCACTGTTACTGTGACCTCTGTCTTTCCAATATAGCCTCTGTTTTGATTTTAAATTTATTAAAACATATTTATTTGTATTTATATATTATATTTATTTTAAATATATTCAAATTTTATGTTAATTTCAGAAACTACGTTCCAAAATAAAATGAGAACATATTCAGCTCACCGTCTTATTTACAAATAAATGTTCCTACTGATGTTTATTTAATATTCCTGCAAAATTAAAAAAAAAGAACTATTAGATTTCTGGTTCTGACCATGACACAATAATAGATATCAGAAATACCCTACTGACCAAGATGGCCCTAATGTTCCCCTCAGCTTGACCACACTTTAGGCAGTTTCTTCCTGACTGTAGTCTCCTAATCTCCCTTTTTTTAGAGCATTTACTTTAGAAATCTCAAAATTGCAGATTTTTTTTTCTCTGCTTGCTTGAAGTGTAAATCTTCTCCCAGCTTCTTGTCAGTTTTACAACCTGGAATGTCTTTCTCAAGGACCTGGGAGATATCCTTGAATGGACAAAGAAAATGTGGTACATACATACAATGGAATATTTCAGCCATAAAAAAAGAAGGAAATCTTGCCATTTGTGACATGGATGAACCTGGAGGACATTACACTAAGTGAAATAGGCCAGACACATAAAGACAAATACTGTATAATCTTACTTATTTGTGGAATCTAAAGAAGTCAAACTCAGAACCAGAGAGTAGAGTGGCTGATGCCAGGGACTGGTGCGGGGTTGAGTAATGGGGAGTGTTGATTGAAGGGCATAAACTTTCAGTTACAAAGAGTATATTCTGGGGTCCTAGACAGCATGATGACTATGTTCTCATACACACACACACACACACACACACACACACACAAAGTAACTATGTGAGGTGATGTATGTGTTAACTTACTTTATTGTAACAATCATTTCATAATAGAAATGTATATCAAATCATCATGTTAGAAATCTTAAATTTATGCAATTCTGTTTGTAAAACAAAAAGGATCTATGTAAAACTATGGATGTCTTAACTTGATTCACTTCACAAAGTATATGTATATTAAATCATCACAATGTACATCTTTTTTAAAAATCACATTGTACAACCTAAGTTTATAAAATTTTTCTTTACTAATCTAACCTCAATAAATCTAGAAAAAAATTGAAATGTAACCATCAAGAAAGATAGCATCCCTATCTCCCAGTTTCTGTAAGAGAGTAGGAGCCTTACTTCAATGTAAGTGACAATTAATGAACACAGATTTCTTAATCACATTGAACATCCTCCCCTTTAACAGCCTTCAGTACTTTTCTACTTAACTCACTCCAATGTTCAAAATTCCTCCTGCCTTCAGATTGGATGGAATTGAGTTCAATCTCTCCCTATTGCAAAAACCTTGAACAAAGTCTGAATTTTCTGTGTAGCTCCAGCTATTGCAAATTTTCTTTGACATTACCACAGCAAGCAACTATAAAACAAGACAAAACACATGAAGAGAATTTTTGCAGGCACTGGAAAACAGATAGAATAGGGCTATGATCCTTAAGAGAAGGGAAACACAATTGAGCTCCACATTTACTCTACCTTTCCACCTGGAGCCCTTTCCAAACCATGTATTTTATTTCCCTAATACTGCTATAACAAGTTACCACAAACTTAATGGATTAAAGCAACACAAATTTACTATCTGACAGTTCTGGAGGCTAGAAATCAGAAATGGGTCTCACTGGGCTAAAATTGAAGTGTTAGAAAGGCTGCATTCCCTTTGGAGTCTTTAGGAGGAGAATCTGTTTCCTTCCTTTTTCTAGCTTCTAAAGACTGCCCTTTGTCCCTGACTTGTGGCCCCATCCTCCATCTTCAAAGCCAGCATCTTCGATCTCTTTCTGACTTTCACCTTCTGTCCCTCCTTTCCACACTTGAAGGATACTTAATTACATTGGTCACAACTGGATAATGGAGGATATTCTCCTTAAAACATCTGATTATCAACTGTAATTCTATCTGCAAACCCCTTGCTATGTAACATAATGTGTTCACACATTCCAAGGATTAGTATAGGGACATCTGTTGCGAGTGCCATTATTCTGAATACCACACCAAGGCCCAAACAAAAATTAACCATCTTTCTGAGGAAAGGAAACACATAGTAACATAAGGTGACTTGGGTTACCATAACTTGGAAGATAGTAGTACCAGAGATGAAGGAGCTATGCAGGGAAGGTAAGTGTTGGAATGTTTGAATGCTTTGGTCTGAATGTTTTTTTTCTTCCAAAATTCATAGGTTTAAACCTAACCCCCAAGATGATGGTATTAGGAAGTGGGGTCTTTGGAAAGTGATTGGCTTATAAGGGTAGAACTCTCATGAATGAAATTAATGCCCGTAAAAAAGAGGTCCTAGTGAGATCCCTGGCCCCTTCCACCATGTAAGGATATAGAAGTCTGCTGTGTATGAAATTGAATTTGTTATTTAAAAAAATCTCTTGGGACACCTGAGTGGCTCAATCAGTTAAGTGTCTGCCTTCAGCTCAGGTAATGATCCCAGGGTCCTGGGGTGGAGTCCCGCATTAGGCTCCTTGCTCAGTGGGAAGCCTGCTTCTCCCTCTGCCTGCCACTCCCCCTGCTTGTGCTCTCTCTCTCTCTCTTTCTGACAAAAAGGTAAATAAATAAAATCTTTAAAAGAAAATCTTCCCAGAGAGAAATGTCCAGGCTCAGAAGGCTTATGTGTGTGTGTGTCTGTGTGTGTCTATGTGTCTGTGTCTGTATCTATGTGTGAACCTTTATTGCTGCATCTGCCTTTCCTCTTAACAATTGTATCCTTCCATGATCTAGCCCTGGACTTTCCCCATATGTTCATCATTATATGCATTGTGCATGAATAATAATGAGTAAAAATACAAAAAAAAACCAAAAATAATAATGATGACAAAAATGATTGATGCTGTGTCAGATTTCTCTGAAGGAAGAAAAGAAACTATTTCTGAAGATAACATAGTTGGAGAAGTGAAGGGCAAAATATATATTCAAACCGATTTATTTTCTATTTTAAGCCTTTAAGTGTAATACATATGAGTTGCTTAACACTTCTGAGTGACTACTAGCAAAGAGGTTTATGTATACATTTTTAATGGCATAAAAAATATGAATAGCATTGTGAATATTTGAAAGATGCTTCCTGCCTATACATATACTCAAGGCAAACTTGGCATTGACTTGCTACTTTATTGTCTATTAATATCCTCCAAGGAACACATTCATAAAAGTGTGTGACTTCTTATTCTGAGCTTATTCATCATCAGTAGGAGCTTCAACATTATCTGGATAGCCTGCTTTTAATTTTTTGTGGTGAATCATTGTGATTACTTGACTTAAGTTGTTTCAAGGCTCCAGAAATACACATGATCATTGTGCTTGTTTGTTTTCAGAATATCTTTGGAAAATAAAGTTCTGTTTTAGGGAAGCAGATTTTGCAGAGTACTGAGGGAGGCTATTTCTGTGCTGGCTCCTGCCTCTCTGACACTGGAAACAGCCTTCTTTCCCATTCTATGTCTTTGTTCTCCATCCTGCCAGAACAGGCTTCCTTCATCTTTTAAAGCAATGGAGACTATATGTTGGCTAATTGAATATTTTTAAAAAATAATTAAATAATAATAATAATAATAATAAACCAATGGAGAGGTCTTGCCTCCTAGCAGTGAGTTTATTGCCTGACTGGGCAGGGACTCTGGGGATTGGGGTAATAAGTGAGGGGAGAGAAGGCTGGTTCCCAATCAGTGTTTTTCCTCTGGTCTGTGCATTTCTCACATAAACTTGCAATTTATTCACTGTTCATTCATTCCTTTATTCCATCATCCAGGATTTTCTCTGTGCCTGCTTTGTGCCGGGTGCTGGGTTGAGGTTTGGCTTTTGACTTCTGGAATGATAAAGGGGTAGAGTTACTAAGGACTTTCATCTGTTCAGAAACAACTCCAGAGAACAGGAACTTTACATACCTGAACGCATTTCTCCCTCACAATAATCCTATGAGTTCAGTGATATTGTCATTTCCATTTACTAGATGAAAAAGCTGAAGTGACACTTGCCTATAGCAGCATCCAGGGAATAGATAAGACTCCACTTGCTCTATTTCCAGGTCCATGCTTCCCCCTATGCTATGTTGTTGGCCTGAGGCTCCCTATCCTCTCCACATTAACCTCAGCCTAAGATGATCTTCAAACACACTCTCTACACCTGGGTTTCTAATTGGGACTTTTACCAATTGGGAACCTTTAGTACCAAATCAATTTTCAAGTATTTGTGGAGAACCCATTCTTTCAGTCAATAGGGCAGGGTCTTTACCTGGATTTCTCTACTACTCCTCCTCTCACATGATGTTCAGATCTCATACCCTGGTCACTGTTAAGGTGGATGTTTCCTGTTTATTAAAAACCCTTTCAAAATGTGGTACCCAAAATGTTCTGATGAACATCAAGCATAGTGGGGCTATTAGCAGTCTTGACCTGGGCATCATTTTTTCCATAAAGCCTAAGGTTGCATTTGTAAAAAAAAAAAAAAAGGATAGTAGTTCTTCTGCCCAGCTCCCTTTTCAGCTACCCTCACACCACACATATGTACCACACAAACACACACACTCTAGGAAGAAGAATTGCTAACTTGATTGCAATAGTTGGTCTGAAAAGTAATTGCCTTGGTTCAAATTCTGGTTTCACTACATGGTAACCATGTAACCTTGGGCAAGTCACTTAACCTCACCATCTATAAAAGGAGAATAAAAGTGGAATCTGCCTCAAAGAATGATTGTGAGGACTGAAGGACATAGCACAGAGTGCTTTGTTCACAGTGGAATATAACAGGGCCTCTTCTAGTGGCAATCAGAGATCCATGTGATAAAAGCATGTAACATGCTCTTCTGCCTCTTTTTTCTGCTCCATGGGGGCAGGATAAATCATCCCTTTCTCTTGTTTTTCCTTTTTCCCTATGCATGAAGCTTGGTAAGAAGTTTGAGACAGGATCTGCTGTGCCAACCAAACCAATTCTTTCCCTCAGTTTCCTCTCCATTTTGGAAGATGCTATTTTGATTGTACCTGAAATCTAATTTATAGACATGACTAAGTGACAACATGAAGAAGTCAATGCCATTGAAAATAGTTGTATTACTCAAAATTCCCAAGAGTAGAGGGCATGCCACACCACACAAAAACACACAGGGAAGTATCAAGGTCAATCAGAAGACAGAAAAAGTGAGGGGAAAACATGCCTCAGAGCCTTTATTACAGCTTCCATGGGAAGAAATGCATGAGGCAAGACAGGCAAATTTGAAGAAATTTAGGATTGGGTAGATTGAAAAATTTTGGCAAACTTTGGACTATAGGAGTGGTCTCTAGTTGTTCTCCAGTACTTGCCCCTTGGGTGATTTAGGGCATGGAAAATACTGTCTTTGAATGCAAGTTAGGTAAAGAAGGTAGTTGGGTAAATGAATTTTGGATTGGTTAGTTTGCATATGAAAGGTGTGCTAAAGACAATTTGTTTGCTATCTCTAGGAATTTGCTAACTCTGGGAAGTATAGGTCATTCAGGATTAGCAACCGCCATAGATGGTCAAAACAGCATGAAATATAGAAAAGAATGCATGGGATTAATACACAAGGAAAGAAAGATATGGCCAAGAAATTCATGCATTTCTGGGGCTCCAGCCCATACCATATGTCCAAATGATCCCTAATATACTATTGCTATCTAGTTTATCAGTATGGGTGATACATGGCCTACAGTGTTAGATTGCCTTGGTTCAAATACCTACTCTGCCATTATTAGCTGTGTGATTTTTGGATGTCAACTTTATTTCTCCTGCTTCAGTTCATCTATAAAATGGGTATATCAATAACACCTAACTCTATGGGTATAAGGATTTAGTAGATTGCCATATGTAAAGTACTTAGAGAAGTATTGGCACAGTATGTTGTAATCTTGAAGATATCAAACAGGATCTGAGCAGAGCTCCAGTAGGGACAAGTGAGAGTAGGCTGATGATGCAGGTTGGCCTGGTTTGAGGGCATAAGGCAGGTCCCACAGTACTAGCCAAAAGGGTCCTTGGCTTCACACAGAAGTCAAATGCAGGCTGAGCGGAAGTGATAACAGAGTTTATTGAAGACATAGAGAGAGTGTTGATACCGAGTGTCTGGGAGACTCAGAAAGGAAAGAAGAGTGAGTCTCATTTTTGCTTGGGGTCTGGGATTTTTATTGAGGGTTGTGGTCCACTGCATGTGTCTTCTCAGGCATCCAGGAACAAAGACAAGTGTTTGGGTGTCCTCTATACATCACTTATGCCCTCACACCAAGGGTCTTGGTGAGTCCGTGGTCACAACAACTCCACCTGGTCACTCCTTAGATGTTATCTATTGTATTGGAAGACTCCAAAGAAATCATTATCTCCTTGACCTTTACAAGGACACATATCTGTTCTATAAGGCACATGTAAGGCAGGGGTATAGATCCTAGCAAGAATGGAAACAGCAAAAGGAGTAAAAAAAAAAAAAACAGTTTTTCATGGGGTCCCTCTAGTTTCCCTGTCTCACTGAGACGTGGATCACACTTAACTATTTTCTGGGCTGTGAGAAGTCTCTGCAGCTACCTGCAGAGCCCTAGGTGAAGAGCCTGGGAAGGTCTGGAGACAGATGTGAAAGGGGAATACAAGGATGGGGCTGAGGGTGGGGACAAAGAGATCGCCAATGAATACAAACAATGATATTTTCAGAGGCTGCTCTTAAGTTAAATGGTTGTGAGGCTTCTTTATTTTAGGATATTTGTAAGTGCTGCTTTATGGTTCCTGGAGATGTCAGGATGCTGCTTAGACAGCAGATCAGTATTTCGTCAGAACCTTCAATAGTGATCGTGTAAATTCCTGATAGACTTGGAGGAGGACAGTCAGCAGGATCTCACAGGAGGTGGATTCATAATCCCATAAATGTGTAGAGCAGCATCATCCTCTAGGATCCTGGGGTCTTTCCTCTGCCTTGACCAGTTAGCCTTGTAATCAAGAACTTGAAGGAAAGCTGAGGACTTACCCTTGGCATTTCCACTGATTACCCAAGCACCCATTCCTAACTGATTCCAGAAAATCCAATTTCTGATTGACTCTTTTCTGTTTTTCAGTGATCTTTACTCACTGGACCCAAACCCTTGACTCTAAATTTACCCCATCCGCCCCCACCCCAAGCTCACTGTTCTTCCTTACCTCTCTCTCAATAGTTTGGTCCTTGTTCTTTGGCAGGGCTTTGGCATCTACCATTGTCTGCAAAGGGCTAATCCCTCCCATCCTCAAGCCTCCCTAACCCTCACCAGCCACCCATCAATGAGGAGCACTCAGTCGGCTTTACCAAACATGTGGGTGACATGCGAGGGGGGTAAATACTTTATACAAAGGCAGAATATATGTTAATATCTATATACACTATCCATTGGTACAACAAACCCAGAATAAGGGAATTAAGTTTAAAAGGAATAAATAGAAAATCCTTCATTTGTATACAAAACAGGTATAATATGGGAAGTGGGAAAACTTCAGTACAATACATACATAATGGTGAAAAAGGCCTAAGGATTTTAGCTGTGTGGAGTGATCCAGCAGAGACTTCTTGCCCTCGTTAACATCTCTCACCCACAGACTTTGATGTTCTTGCCTTTCTTCTCTCTTCTGAGTTAGAGTGAGAGAAAATGAGAGAGAGAGAGATTTATCTCATTTTGCATCTGGGAAGAAGGAGGCTTAAAGAAATGCATCTCCTTTAAGGTTATATTGCTATTTGGTCCACGCTTGTAAAAAGGAAGTGAAAATGGTTAATAATTCATATAATTAACAATAAAACAGTTTGTGTTTTTTTTTTAACGAACTGAATATTTTAGATCAACTACCTGGGTAATTGCACATAATCTTCATTCAATGTGTCAGTGGAGATCCTATGGTTATGGCAACAGTTTTAATATTTGTTTAGGAAATTTATGTTTTATTATTTGTTATCTCTTAGTTCCATCTAAAAAGCAAAATATATGATTTGAAAGAGAAAAAAGGAAGCAAAGACTTAAATCTTATGATAGGAAAAATGTGGTTTTCTTTTGAGTTATTAAATAAGCACAATATATTAGAAAGCCTTTCCAATTTTTTTAGTCTTGTTAGAAGCAATTTTGGGTACTTGAAAGAAAAGATAAAAAATTGGGGTGTAATTAAAAAGCACATTTTGAGAATGATTTACTTTCATTTTGGGTGATTAAACATCACACATTTTGAAGGTGCTTTACTTGTGCAAGAGGCAGACTTCTGGAGGTTCAGAGTCACTCAGACAAATTATCGTGCTGGCACCGCATCTTGGAAATGTGATTCCAGAGTGCCTGAACCAGGGCAGGAGAACCTGTGTTCCCCGACACATTCTTGATACCCATTCTTATTTTTTTTTAAGATTTTATTTATTTATTTGGCAGATAGAGAAAGAGCACAAGCAGGGGGAGCAGCAGAGAGAGAGAGGGAGAAGCAGGCTCCCCACTGAGCAGGGAGCCTGATGCAGGGCTTGATCCCAGGACCCTGGGATCATGACCTGAGCTGAAGGCAGACACTTAACTGACTGAGCCACCCAGGTGCCCCAATACCCATTCTTAGACACCTCTCTCAGAGGAGAAATCCATCACTGTTCTCACAGAAAAGCACATCACAACTTCTCTTCCACCAAAGTTGTTGGGAACTCATTTCTCAACATATTAGTGAGAATCTCTCACTGTCCCCTTTTCTGAATGGCAGTGCCTCTCACTCAATTTTCCATTTATGCTAATCTATTCTGACATGCAAATAAATGCACCATCTTATCTCATAAAACACATTTCTTCCAAGAGTCACAAAGCATTATGCTGATTCATTTGCATAATAAGCTGCCAAAAATGTGGAAAACTATATATTAGTCCCTTCAACAGATACATCAGAAGATGCCTGGAAGAAGCAAAACCCTTGGGTCATTAATATGGACATCCCAGTCACAGAGGATGCAGCTTCCAATACAACACTTGGACCCAGTAGATGGTGCCACATTTTCTAAAATGTCTTGTCCTGAGAGGTTCCGGGGCACCTCTATTGTCTTCTCTAGGGTCCTGGTGGGCCCCAAAGAGGATAGGGCAGGGGAAAAGGGCATGCATCAGCCAGACAAAAGGTGTTTACAGGACACTGACCCTGAACCAGGTTCATACATGGAGGGGAGAGGCAGCAGTAAGTGATAGGAAAGCTCAGGCTTCCCCTGGCCAGACTAAAAGTGTCTTCCTTTTTATTCCTGATGGTTTGTCCATATTCTGGTCAAAAGGCCAGAAAGGTATTCTTCAAAGTGTCATAAAGAACTTTGGTGAGAAAAACAGGAGAAAATTGTTGCTGATACGAAAAGTAAAAGCTTGGATCTAAGAAGGGAGGAAAGAAAGAAGAGGATACTACTAGTGTCAGACTATACTTAGGAAAAGAGAGGTCTGAGAAGAGAGAGGGAGGGCTGCTGCCTGGGAGGAGCTGACAGTGGAGTGAGAGGGATGGAGTGCACTAGGAAAGAGAGGGACCTTGTAGAGGTACCTGGAAGCATGTCCAGACTGAAGGAGGGAGAAATCTTCATGTCATCTGGGTCTTGGACTGGCCCCAACTAATGGTCTATGTCGCCTGTGAGCCCAAACTTGGAGATAAGGGCTGCTGAGCTCAGCTCTTGGACTTTACAGTCCTCAGAATTATAGGTGTAGGGAACTCACTTGCAACAGCAGAGGTTTTCCTCCTCAGCTGGAAACAAAACAACAAAACAAAAACACAAACAAACAAGCAAAAATCTAGTAAGGCTGTAGGTCAAACTTAGCTCCTCCAAGGCCTTGTAAGGAGAGTCTTCGTACGAGGACAGCTGGATCACACGGGACCTTCTAGCTTCCCCAGAGACATATGTTCTCTTTGAGGACCTCTCACTATTTGTTTTTATTGCCCCCACACTGACTTTAGGCAATGTTGTCCTTCATTTACTGGTCAGGGTCATGCTTAGACACCTGAGACCCAGGTGAAGCTTTTGAATCTGAGCTACATCCCACAAGAATTATAATGTGTTAGCCCTGTAAAACTCATTTATCGGGTTACCTCACAGCTTTCCAATTCAACTTCTCAGAGAATATTCCTGTCCACACCAGGAGAAGTAAAACTCAGCACCTCACAGGGCTGGTTTTACTTGTACCATGTGCCTCAATGGACCATGTGTATGATTCAAGAATTGCTAGGAAGACCATGTTTCAAAATCAAAACATCTCCTTTATTCATGATCTTAGTGAGAATGGATGTTATCATGATGGCATTTTGACCAGCAGGTATAGGAATACACAATTCCTATCTTGTTTTACCAACCCTCCACCCCATGTTATCTCCAAGGCAATGTATAGATAATGATACAAGTAAATCAAAGTAACTTATTATTAGTTAGGGCTTTGCCTCCAAGCCAAATTTCAAGGTCTATTAAACTAGTTTTTACTCTCTGGAGAATTATTTTTGTTTAGTCTTGGGGCATATTAGAGCATAGAATCAAATAACCTTCACCCATACACATCTTCAGACCTTATAACTAGCCAATGCCCACCACTGGAGAAAAAAAAATAAAATGTCAGGGCTGAGCTATTAATCATATGTCTGGATGTCATTTAGAGGAAGAGAAAACAGCCAAAGTGAGGAAGAGATGGTTGGTCCTTGAGCACTTACCACTTAAGCCACGTGGGTAGGTGAGAAAGAAATCAGGGGCCACACCTACCTCTGTGACTTCTGGAAACTCTACATCTAGACAGACTACCCAATCACTGACTTAGAGTAAGTGTTCTAAAGTGTGGTCTGGCCTCAAGCTCACATTGGCTTCAGTGAGAACCTGTTAGACATGCAAGTTCTCAGGCCCCACCCCAGGCATACAAGATCAGACACTCTGGGGGTGGGGCCTGAGATCTGTATTTTAAAGATCTATCCTCCCCCAGGCAGATGCTGTGCAGATGAAATCTGGGAACCATTGGCTTAGAGCTGGGATTGTCCTGCTCTTCATTCTGACTCATCTTGAGCTGTATAACATTTGCTGAGATTGGAGGGGCGGAGCAAGATGGCGGAGGAGTAGGAGACCTGGATTTCGTCTCCTCTCAGGAATTCAGCTGGATAGGGATCAAACCATTCTGAACACCTACAAACTCAACAGGAGATCGAAGAAAAGAATAGCAACAACTGTCTGAACAGAAAAGCGACCACTTTCTGGAAGGTAGGACGTGCGGAGAAGTGAATCCGAGGCATTATCCGGGAGGATAGATGGCGGGGGAGGGGCCTCCGTCGGCCGCTTCTGGCAAGTGATAGAGGCACGGAGCACAAAATCGGAACTTTTAGAAGTCTGCTCCGCTGAGGGACGTCACTCTGGTGGCGAAGTGGGGGGTGGAACCCTCGCGGGACAGTGTGGTCTCAGGAACCTCGGGGTCACAGAAAGACCGGGGGTGCCTGAGTGCGGCAGAGCTCCCACGGATCGGAGCGGGGAAGCCGGTTGCAGAGACGGAGCCCAGGCGCGGGCTCTCAGCTCGGGGTTGCCATAAACCGTGATCCGCGGCACAGTCGGGCCACTGCTCCTCCAGCAGGGACCCAACAAGCGGCAGATCCGGGGAGACTCACCTTCTTCCCCCGGGAGGAGAGGTGCGGGAGCGCACCGCGGGGATCTGCTGGGTTTGGAGACTCCACCCGGGGTCGGGTGCCAGATAGAAAGGCGCAGTCACAGGCCGGGTGAGGGCGGAGTGTGGCCGGAGACAGGGGAGACGGGAGTGACTGACTGCTTTTCTCTGGGGGCTCGCTGAGGAGCGGGACCCCGAGTTCTCGGCTCCGCCGGGGCGGAGACTGGGAGGCCGCCATTTTCACTCTCCGCCTCCAAAGCTGTACGGAAAGCTTGCAGGGAACAAAAGCTCCGGAGAGCAAACCCAAGCAGATTACTTAGCCCGGACCGGCAAGGGCGGGGCAATTTTGCCTCCGGCAAAGACATTTGGGAACCATGGCAACAGGCCCCTCCCCCAGAAGATCAGCGAGAACAGCCAGCCAAGACCAAGTTTACCGATCAATGAGAACGGCAGAACTCCAGCGCTAGGGGAATACTGCACATAGAATTCATGGCTTTTTTACCATGATTCTTTAGTCTTTCAAAGTTAATTATATTTTTTAACTTTTTTCTTTTTTTCTTTTTTTTTGAATTTTTCTTTTTCCCTTTTTCAACCAACATCTTATCAATCCCTTTTTAAAAAAAAAAAAAATTTTTTATTTTTCATTTTTAAAGTCATATTCTATCCCTTCATAGTAGTTACCCGTATTTTTGGCATATATATATAAGTTGTTCTCTCTTTAAAATCTTGAGATAGTTTCTTCTAACAGATCAAAATATACTCTAAATCTCTAGTGTATGGTTTTTTTCTACTCCCCTGCCTGATCACATTCTCTCCCTTTTTTCTTTCTTTTATTTTTTTTTTAATCCTCTTCTTTCTTTTTTCAAACAACTTATCAAATCCTTTTTAAAAATTTTTTATAATTTCCATCTTTACAGTCATATTCCATCCCTTCATCATATCAACCCTTATTTTTGTACATATATAAGTTTTTCTTTCTTTAAAATTTTGGGAGGGACTTTCTTTTAACAGACCAAAATACACCCAAAATCTAGTGTGTGGCACTGATCCATAAACCAGCCTGATCATATTTGATCACATTCTGTTTTTGTTTTGTTTTGTTCTGCTTTTGTTTGTTTTTATCTTTATCTTTATCTTTTTCTTTTTTCTTTTTTTCTTTCTTTTTCTTTTTTCTCTCTTTCCCTTTCTTTTCCCACTGCTTCAGGTCTTTTCTGATTTGTTTAGAGTATATTTTCTGGGGACGTTGTTACCCTGCTAGCATTTTGTTCTCTCATTAATCTATTCTCCTCTGCACAAAATGACAAGACGGAAAAAATCACCTCAACAAAAAGAACAAGAGGTAGTACCGACTGCCAGGGACCTACTCAATACGGACATTAGTACGATGTCAGATCTAGAGTTCAGAATCATCACTTTAAAGATACTAGCTGGGCTTGAAAAAAGCATGGAAGTTATTAGAGAAACCCTTTCTGGAGAAGTAAAAGAACTAAAATCGAACCAAGTAGAAATCAAAAAGGCTATTAATGAGGTGCAATCAAATATGGGGGCGCTAACGGCTAGGATAAATGAGGCAGAAGAAAGAATCAGTGAGATAGAAGACCAAATGATGGAAAATACAGAAGCTGAGAAAAAGAGAGATAAACAACTACTGGATCACGAGGGCAGAATTCGAGAGATAAACGATACCATAAGACGAAACAACATTAGAATAATTGGGATCCCAGAAGAAGAAGAAAGAGAGAGAGGGGCAGAAGGTATAATGGAGCAAATTATAGCAGAGAACTTCCCTAATTTGGGGAAGGAAACAGGCATCAAAATCCAGGAAGCACAGAGAACCCCTCTCAAAATCAATAAAAATAGGTCAACACCCCGACATCTAATAGTAAAACTTACGAGTCTCAGAGACAAAGAGAAAATCCTGAAAGCAGCCCGGGAGAAGAGATATGTAACCTACAATGGTAGAAACATTAGATTGGCAACAGACTTATCCACAGAGACCCGGCAGGCCAGAAAGGACTGGCAGGACATATTCAGAGCACTAAATGAGAAAAATATGCAGCCAAGAATACTATATCCAGCTAGGCTGTCATTGAAAATTGAAGGAGAGATAAAAAGCTTCCAGGACAAACAAAAACTAAAGGAATTTGCAAACACGAAACCAGCCCTACAAGAAATATTGAAAGGGGTCCTCTAAGCAAAGAGAGAGCCTAAAAGCAACATAGACCAGAAAGGAACACAAACAATATACAGTAACAGTCACTTTACAGGCAATACAATGGCACTAAATCCTATCTTTCAATAGTTACCCTGAATGTAAATGGGCTAAATGTCCCAATCAAAAGACACAGGCTATCAGATTGGATTAAAAAACAAGACCCATCGATATGCTGTCTGCAAGAGACTCATTTTAGACCCAAAGACACCCCCAGATTGAAAGTGAGGGGGTGGAAAACATTTACCATGCTAATGGACACCAAAAGAAAGCTGGGGTGGCAATCCTTATATCAGACAAATTAGATTTTAAACCAAAGACTGTAATAAGAGATGAGGAAGGACACTATATCATACTTAAAGGGTCTATCCAACAAGAAGATCTAACAATTGTAAATATCTATGCCCCTAATATGGGAGCAGCCAATTATATAAGCCAATTAATAACAAAAGCAAAGAGAAACATTGACAACAATACAATAATAGTGGGGGACTTTAACACCCCCCTCACTGAAACGGACAGATCATCTAAGCAAAAGATCAACAAGGAAATAAAGACTTTAAATGACACACTGGACCAAATGGACTTCACAGACATATTCAGAACATTCCATCCCAAAGCAACGGAATACACATTCTTCTCTAGTGCCCATGGAACATTCTCCAGAATAGATCACATCCTAGGTCATAAATCAGGTCTCAACCGGTACCAGAAGATTGGGATCATCCCCTGCATATTTTCAGACCACAATGCTTTGAAACTAGAACTCAATCACAAGAGGAAAGTCGGAAAGAACTCAAATACATGGAGGCTAAAGAGCATCCTACTGAAGAATGAATGGGTCAACCAGGAAATTAAAGAAGAATTAAAAAAATTCGTGGAAACCAATGAAAATGAAAACACAACTATTCAAAATCTTGGGGATGCAGCAAAGGCAGTCCTAAGAGGAAAGTATATAGCAATACAAGCCTTTCTCAAGAAACAAGAAAGGTCTCAAGTACACAACCTAACCCTACACCTAAAGGAGCTGGAGAAAGAACAGCAAATAAAGCCTAAACCCAGCAGGAGAAGAGAAATAATAAAGATCATAGCAGAAATCAATGAAATAGAAACCAAAAGAACAGTAGAACAGATCAACGAAACGAGGAGCTGGTTCTTTGAAAGAATTAACAAGATTGAAAAGCCCCTGGCCAGACTTATCAAAAAGAAAAGAGAAATGACCCAAATCAACAAAATCATGAATGAAAGAGGAGAAATCACAACCAACACCAAAGAAATACAAACAATTATAAGAACATATTCTGAGCAACTCTATGCCAGCAAATTAGATAACCTGGAAGTAATGGATGCATTCCTAGAGATGTATCAACTACCAAAACTGAACCAGGAAGAAATAGAACACCTGAACAGACCTATAACCACTAAGGAAATAGAAGCAGTCATCAAAAATCTCCCAAAACACAAAAGCCCAGGGCCAGATGGCTTCCCAGGGGAATTCTACCAAACATTTCAAGAAGAATTAATACCTATCCTTCTGAAACTATTCCAAAAAATAGAAATGGAAGGAAAACTTCCAAACTCATTTTATGAAGCCAGCATTACCTTGATCCCAAAACCAGACAAAGACCCCATCAAAAAGGAGAATTACAGACCAATATCCCTGATGAACATGGATGCAAAAATTCTCACCAAAATACTAGCCAATAGGATCCAACAGTACATTAAAAGGATTATTCACCACGACCAAGTGGGATTTATCCCTGGGCTGCAAGGTTGGTTCAACATCCGCAAATCAATCAACGTGATACAATACATTAACAAAAGAAAGAACAAGAATCATATGATCCTCTCAATAGATGCAGAAAAAGCATTTGACAAAGTACAGCATCCTTTCTTGATCAAAATTCTTCAGAGTATAGGGATAGAGGGTACATACCTCAATATCATAAAAGCCATCTATGAAAAACCCACAGCGAATATCATTCTCAATGGGGAAAAACTGAGAGCTTTCCCCTTAAGGTCAGGAACGCGGCAGGGATGTCCACTATCACCACTGCTATTCAACATAGTATTGGAAGTCCTAGCCACAGCAATCAGACAACAAAAAGAAATCAAAGGCATCCAAATCCGCAAAGAAGAAGTCAAACTCTCACTCTTTGCAGATGATATCATACTTTATGTGGAAAATCCCAAAGACTCCACCCCAAAACTGCTAGAACTCATACAGGAATTCAGTAAAGTGGCAGGATATAAAATCAATGCACAGAAGTCAGTGGCATTCCTATACACCAACAACAAGTCAGAAGAAAGAGAAATTAAAGAGTCGATCCCATTTACAATTGCACCCAAAACCATAAGGTACCTAGGAATAAATCTAACCAAAGAGGCAAAGGATCTGTACTCAGAAAACTATAAAATACTCATGAAAGAAATTGAGGAAGACACAAAGAAATGGAAAAACGTTCCATGCTCATGGATTGGAAGAACAAATATTGTGAAGATGTCAATCCTACCTAGAGCAATCTACACATTCAATGCAATCCCCATCAAAATACCATCCACTTTCTTCAAAGAAATGGAACAAATAATCCTAAAATTTGTATGGAACCAGAAAAGACCCCGCATAGCCAGAGGAATGTTGAAAAAGAAAAGCAAAGCTGGCGGCATCACAATTCCGGACTTCCAGCTCTACTACAAAGCTGTCATCATCAAGACAGTATGGTACTGGCACAAAAACAGACACATAGATCAATGGAACAGAATAGAGAGCCCACAAATGGACCCTCAACTATATGGTCAACTAATCTTTGACAAAGCAGGAAAGAATGTCCAATGGAAAAAAGACAGTCTCTTCAACAAATGGTGTTGGGCAAATTGGACAGCCACATGCAGAAGAATGAAACTGGACCATTTCCTTACACCACACACAAAAATAGACTCCAAATGGTTGAAAGACCTCAATGTGAGACAGGAGTCCATCAAAATCCTAAAGGAGAACACAGGCAGCAACCTCTTCAACCTCAGCCACAGCAACTTCTTCCTAGAAACATCGCCAAAGGCAAGGGAAGCAAGGGCAAAAATGAACTATTGGGACTTCATCAAGATAAAAAGCTTTTGCAAAGCAAAGGAAACAGTCAACAAAACCAAAAGACAACTGACAGAATGGGAGAAGATATTTGCAAATGACATATCAGATAAAGGGCTAGTATCCAAAATCTATAAAGAACTCATCAAACTCAACACCCAAAGAACAAAGAATCCAATCAAGAAATGTGCAGAAGACATGAACAGACATTTTTCCAAAGAAGACATCCAAATGGCCAACAGACACATGAAAAAGTGTTCAATATCGCTCGGCATCAGGGAAATCCAAATCAAAACCTCAATGAGATACCACCTCACACCAGTCAGAATGGTTAAAATTAACAAGTCAGGAAATGACAGATGTTGGCGGGGATGCGGAGAAAGGGGAACCCTCCTACACTGTTGGTGGGAATGCAAGCTGGTGCAGCCACTCTGGAAAACAGTATGGAGGTTCCTCAAAAAGTTGAAAATAGAGCTACCATATGATCCAGCAATTGCACTCCTGGGTATTTACCCCAAAGATACAAAAGTAGGGACCCGAAAGGGTACGTGCACCCCGATGTTTATAGCAGCAATGTCCACAATAGCCAAACTGTGGAAAGAGCCAAGATGTCCATCAACAGATGAATGGATAAAGAAGTAGTGGTATATATATACAATGGAATATTATGCAGCCATCAAAAGGAATGAGATCTTGCCATTTGCAACGACATGGATGGAACTGGAGGGTATTATGCTGAGCGAAATAAGTCAAACAGAGAAAGACATGTATCATATGATCTCACTGATATGAGGAATTCTTAATCTCAGGAAACAAACTGAGGGTTGCTGGAGTGGGGGTGGGGTGGGATGGGGTGACTGGGTGATAGACACTGGGGAGGGTATGTGCTCTGGTAATCGCTGTGAATTGTGCAAGACTGTTGAATCTCAGATCTGTACCTCTGAAACAAATAATGCAATAGATGTTAAGAAAGAAAAAAAGAAGAAGAAGAATGTAGCAGGAGGGGAAGAATGAAGGGGGGGAGATCGGAGGGGGAGAAGAACCATGAGAGACGATGGACTCTGAAAAACAAACTGAGGGTTCTAGAGGGGAGGGGGGTGGGAGGATGGTTAGCCTGGTGATGGGTATTGAGGAGGGCACGTTCTGCATGGAGCACTGGGTGTTATGCACAAACAATGAATCATGGAACACTATATCTAAAACTAATGATGTAATGTATGGGGATTAACATAACAATAAAAAAATTAAAAAAAAAAACATTTGCTGAGAATGGAACAGAATGTGAGAAAAAGGGAGAGATGGAAGTGGTCAAGCTCCTCTCAGAGGTGGACTCATACTAGCATTGATGCTTAAAAATTCCACTGTGGGACCACTCCTCTTGATTACAGTATAGGGCCTCAGCTAAGTTATCAAGTTGCTATTCTCACTCATTACTCAAGCTTGGACCCATCACTGAGAATGGCTATTTGTCATTTTAGAAATTAGAAAGACTAAGGAAAGCCTGACAGATAAATTTCTATCAGAGGGATGGGAAGATGTTGCTGAGGAGATAGGAAATGTAGGGATGCAGAAGTGAGCACATATCTAGAGAATGTAAAAGAAAGATCTCAACCCTGCTGGCTTTGCAATGGCCCCTGGAGCATTCTTCCAAGAAGCATTTTTAGGCTGGGCAGGAAATGTCATTTAGTCATCCATCAAAAACCTCCTCTAATTACTTCTTTAAGCAAAATCAGGCCACCTGTGAACAGGGGTATGTACTAGACATATTTCTTAGGCCCTGGAGCTCCTTTTATAAAGGATGCATAAAACCAAATTGTCCTTACTTAATGTATGACTGAACATACTATGGGAATTTGTACATTGTAAGCAGAGAATATCATTTAAGTCTTTTCAGTTGTAGATAACAAAAAGACTTTGGAAAGATATAGGGGAACTCATATAATGAAAAATCCAGAGACCCGGATTCATAAAGCATAAGAATAAGAGGAGTGGTCCCAGTAATGTGGGTCTCAGGAGCCAACGACCATATCTTCAAGGTATTCTATATTCACAGCATATAAACTCCAATTATTTCAAGCTCTAGGTTCAAATTTTAGGGTAAGAATATCTGCTTGGCCAGGTTTGCTCACATGCTCATTACTTGGCTGAAAAGGGTGAGGTTTCTTTTCTTGGCTGAAAGATGATGAAGGTTCTTGGATAAAGGTTCTTTTCCCAAAACAAAATCAGGAGCTATTATACCAAGTGTTGGCTATATACTGTGTGGAGGAGCCTCAGGCTGCATGGGCTGAGCCAGCAGCACCTGCATTCTGTGCATCTCGTCCTGATTTTCTTACTGTGTGGAACTTGTTATCAACACTGATAACAGCCACAGGATCAGAAAAGTGTACAGGAGCTAAGAGTTTATCTACCTACCCCAGCGGTATCCAAGTATATGAGAGGGTTCAGAGATTATCAAAAGCAGCAATTGCCAACTCTCCGAGGAGACTCAGAAGTTGTCCACAGCAGTGGTCCCCAACTCTCTAAGGGGCTCAGAGGTTATCTGTACCAGCATTCCTAACTATCGAGGAATCAAGCTTTGCTTGTTTGGTTGCTTGTTTGTATGTTTATATTAATTCCCAATCTGTTTTGGACTGTAAAATACCATAAACATTTTTTAAGAAGAAAAAGATAACACCAAAAGAAGCAAAAGAGTAAGAAGAAAGCAAAACCAAAATAAAAGAAAATATAAAGAAATATTTGAAAAATAGTAGGCAATAGACTTCGCATGCATGGCCCTGCTGCCCCATGCCCTGAGCACCAGCACCGAGCCCCAGCTAGCGGCGGGCAGCGCGCGCCTTCCCCCGCTTCCCACTGCCTCCGCAGGGGCCCACCCGCGCCCTCTCTGGTTCCATGGCGTGCAGGCCAGAGCCTCAGCCACAGCGCCCTCTGCCCGCCGCCGGCATCGTGGCCTCTTAAGACTACCTGGTGATGGGGGCTGCTCGGGCTGTCTGGCCAGTGCATGCAGGGTGGCCGAGCTGGGCGCTAGGGCCGCCGTGGTGGAGAGCCACAAGCTGGGCGGCACATGCGTGAATGTTGGATGTGTACCCAAAAAGGTAATGTGGAACACAACTGTCCACTCTGAATTCATGCACGATCATGTTGATTATGGCTTTCAAAGTTGTAAGAGTAAATTCAATTGGCACGTTATAAAGGAAAAGCGTGATGCCTATGTGAGCTGCCTGAATACCTTCTATCAAAATAATCTAACCAAGTCCCATATAGAAATCATCCAGGGCCACGCATCATTCACGTGTGATCTCGAGCCCACAGTAGAGGTCAATGGGAACAAATACACTGCTTCTCACATCCTGATTGCCAGAGGTGGCTTGCCCTCATGTCCTCAGGAGAGCCAGATCCCCAGTGCCAACCTAGGAATAACCAGTGATGGATTTTCCCAACTGGAAGAATTGCCTGGCGGCAGTGTCATTGTTGGTGCAGGCTACATTGTTGTAGCGATAGCTGGGATTCTTTCTGCTCTGGGTTCAAAGACATCACTAATGATACCGGCTTGATAAGGTACTTAGAAATTTTGATTCAATTATCAGTTCAAACTGCACTGAAGAGCTGGAGAATTCCGGCGTAGAGGTCCTGAAGTACTCACAGGTCAAGGAAGTTAAGAAGACTTCCTCAGGCTTGGAACTGTGCATGATTACTTAAGTTCCTGGTAGGAAACCCATCTTGACCACAATTCCAGATGTTGACTGCCTGCTATGGGCCATTGGGCGGGACCCAAACTCCAGTGGAGTCTGAATTTAAACAAAGTGGGGATTCAAACTGATGACAAAAGTCATATCATAGTAGATGAATTCCAGAATACCAGCGTAAAAGGCATCTATGCAGTTGGGGACGTGTAGAAAAGCTCTTCTTACTCTAGGTGCCATAGCTGCTGGCTGAAAACTTGCCCATAGACTTTTGGAATGCAAAGAAGATTCCAAATTAGACTATGACAACTTCCCCACAGTCATCTTCAGCCACCACCACCCCCCCCCGCCCTCCTGTTTAGGACAGTGGGACTCACAGAAGATGAGGCCATTTATAAATATTGAAAAGAAAATGTGAAGACCTATTCAACCACCTTTACCCCAATATATCACGCGGTTACCAAAAGGAAAACAAAATGTGTGATGAAAATGGTTTGTGCCACCGCAGAGGAAAAGGTGGTTGGGATCCATATACAAGGAATCGGGTGTGATGAAATGCTACAGGGTTTTGCTGTTGCTGTTAAAATGGGAGCAACAAAAGCTGACTTTGACAACACGGTTACTATTCACCCTACCTCTTCAGAAGGACTGGTCATGCTTTGTTGAAAACCCAGAGACTCTTATGGAGGGTAGCTGGACCAGGAGACCCAAAAAGAATCAAGTTACCATGTTTACTTACTGTTCCCATTTTACTGTAATCAGGAAATTCTGATAGTGGAAATTTTCAGTGCATAATAGGACTTATTTATGTAATTAGAAAGTTGTTTTGTCATTCAGGGTTAATTTTCATTTGATTGCACCTCACAGTAATCAATATTTTAAAGTTGGGTTTTCTTTTCTTTTTTTTTTTTCTTTTTTTTTATTAACAGCTCTGTGCTAGCTGGTTTTTTATTTTGTTCTGTTTTGTTTTTGTTTGAGCCTCATCCCAGCTATAAAACTATATGAAGTACAGTTAATTAAGGTGCTTGAATGAGTATTGCTTGCTAATTTTTATAGGCTCTGCATATTGCAAAGTTGCTTCAGAGATGTGACCTTTCTCCAAAGTGTATAACATGAGAAACCCGCCTTCCCTATTTTATTTCTTTTCCTTTAAATGATTAAAAATAATGTTCCTTTTTTGAGGTAAAGTACATCAAACTTGGGAAAGATTTACACGAGTGAGGGACATTTTGGAAGTGATTTCTGCTTTCAGAAGGAGAGGAATTCAAAGTCTCTTTCTCTGCTGAGAGATCATAGTTCAGTGAATGATTTCAAGTTTTTTATGTGTTCTTGTCATTTTTTTCCTGAAAACTATTTCCAAAAATCTGAAAATAAAATCATAGCCTTTTCTTCTTACAAAAAAAAAAAAAAAAATAACAGATAATAAAGAGGAAATTATCCTGATCACTTGGATAGAGCAGCAGTGTCAAATTGTTATAAAGTTTCTAAATGCTTATTCCGATTTTCAGTATTTATCTACTCTAATGATAATAACAGTGATTTTGACCACCAGTTCTCAACTTTAACCACATATTGGAATTACCTGAGGCGATTTAGAAAATATTAAAGTATGAGTAGCCTCAGACTCCAAAGAAGACATACAAATGGATAACAGACATGTGAAAAAATGTACATCATCATCATTAGCCATCAGGGAAATTCAAATCAAATCACATTGAGATGCCACCTTACACCAGTTAGAATGGCAAAAATTGACAAGGTAAGAAACAAGTGTTGGAGAGGTTGTGGAGAAAGGGGAACCCTCTTACAATGTTGGTGGGAATGCAAGTTGGTACAGCCACTTTGGAAAACAGTGTGGAGGTTCCTCAAAAAGTTAAAAATAGAGCTACCCTATGACCCAGCAATTGCACTGCTGGGCATTTACCTCAAAGATACAGATACAGTGAAAAGAAGGGCCACATGCACCCCAATGTTCATAGCAGCAATGTCCGCAATAGCCAAACTGTGGAAAGAGCCGAGATGCCCTTCAACAGAAAAGTGGATAAAGAAGATGTGGTCCATATATACAATGGAATATTTTTTTTAAAGATTTTATTTATTTATTTGACAGAGAGAGAGAGATAGCAAGAGCAGGAACACAAGCAGGGGGGAGTGTTAGAGGGAGAAGCAGCCTTCCTGCCAAGCAGGGAGCCTGATGCGGGGCTCAATCCCAGGACCCTGGGATCATGACCTGAGCCGCAGGCAGATGCTTATTGACTGAGCCACCCAAGCATCCTATACAATGGAATATTACTCAGCCATCAGAAAGGAAGAATACCCAACTTTTGCATCAACATGGATGGAACCGGAGGAGATTATGCTAAGTGAAATAAGTCAAGCAGAGAATGTCAATTATCATATGGTTTCACTTATCTGTGGAACATAAGGAATAACATGGAGGACATTAGGAGAAGAAAGGGAAAAATGAAGAGGGGGAGATAACCATGAGAGACTATGGACTCTGAGAAACAAACTGAGGGTTTTAGAGGGAAGGGGTGTGGGCATATGGGTTAGCCCAGTGATGGATATTAAGGACGGCATGTATTTCCATGGAGCACTGGGTGTTGTACACAAACAATGAATCATGGAACACTACATCAAAAACTAACGATGTACTGTATGGTGACTAACATAACATAATAAAAAAATAAATAAAAAATAAATAAAATGTAAATGGAGCAAACAAAAAAAAAATGAGTCCCCTCAGAGATTTTGATTTAATTAGTCTGTAGTGAGACCTGCAGATTAACATTTTTTCCATTTTTTATTTAAATTCAATTAATTAACATATAATGTTTTATTGGTTTCAGAGATAGTGGTCAGTGATTCATCAGTATTATATAATACCCATTGCTCATTCCCCCACTTCCCTCCATTCCAGCAACCCTCAGTTTGTTTCCTATAGTTAAGAGTCTCTCATGGTTTTTCTCCCTCTCTGATGACTTCCCATTCAGTTTTCCGTCTCTTCCCCTATAATAGTCTGTGCTGTTTCTTTATTCCACATATAAGTGAAACCATATAATTGTCTTTCTCTGATTGACGTATTTCACTCAGCAAAATGCCCTCCAGTTCCAACCACTTCAATGTAAATGGTAAGTATTCATCCTTTCTGATGGCTGAGTAATATTCTATTGTATATACATACCACATCTTCTTTATCCATTCAACTGTCAATGGACATCTCAGCTCTTTCCACAGTTTAGCTATTGTGGACATTGCTGCTATGAACATTGGCGTGCAGGTGCCCCTTTGGATCACTACATTTGTATCTTTGGGGTAAATATCCAGTAGTGCGATTGCTGGGTCATAGGATAGCTCTATTTTTAACTTCTTGAGGAACCTCCATACTGTTTTCCAGAGTGGCTATACCAGCTTTCATTTCCACCAACAATGTGAGAGGGTTCCCCTTTCTCCACATTCTCATGAACATCTGTCATTTCCTGACTTGTTAATTTTAACCATTCTGACTGGTGTGAGGTGGTATCTAATTGTGGTCTTGATTTGTACTTCCCTGATGCCAAGTGATGTGGAACATTTTTTCATGTGTCTGTTGGCCATTTGTATGTCTTCTTTGGAGAAGTGTCTGTTCATGTCTTCTGCCCATTTCTTGATTGGATTATTTGTTATTTGAGTGTTGAATTTAATAAGTTCTTTATAGATCATGGATACTAGCCTTTTATCTTATATGTAATTTGCAAGTATTTTTTCCATTCTGTAGGTTGTCTTTTGGTTTTGTCAGCTGTTTCCTTTGCTGTGAAAAAGCTTTTTATCTTGGTGAAGTTTCAGTAGTTCATTTTTGCCTTTGTTTCCCTTGTCTTTGGAGATATATCTAGCAAGAAGTTGCTATGGCCAAGGTCACAAAGGTTGTTGCGTGTGTTCTCTAGGATTTTGATGGATTCCTGTCTCACATTGAGGTCTTTCATCCATTTAGAGTTTATCTTTGTGTATGGTGTAAGAGAATGGTTCAGTTTCATTCTTCTGCATGTGGCTGTCCAATTTTCCCATCACCATTTGTTGAAGACACTATCTTTTTTCCATTGGATATTCATTCCTGCTTTGTCAAAGATTAGTTGACCATAGACTTGAGGGTCCATTTCTGGGCTCTCTATTCTATTTCATTGATATATGTGTCTGTTTTTGTGCCAGTGCCATAACATCTTGATGATTACAGCTTTAATAGAGCTTGAAGTCCAGAATTTTGATGCTACCAGTTTGGGTTTTCTTTTTCAACATTTCCTTGGAGATTCAGGTTCTTTTCTGGTTCCATACAAATTTTAGAATTATTTGTTCCACCTCTGTGAAAAAAGTTCATGGTATTTTGATAAGGATTGCATTGAATGAGTAGATTGCTATAGGTAGCATAGACATTTTAACAATATTTGTTCTTCCAATCCATGAACATGGAACATTTTTCCATTTCTTTGTGTCTTCCTCAGTTTCTTTCATGAGTGTTTTACAGTTTTTTTCTGAGTACGGATCCTTTGCCTCTTTGGTTAGGTTTATTCCTATATATCTTATGGTTTTGGGTGCAGTTGTAAATGGGATCAATTCCTTAATTTCTCTTTGTTCTGTATTTGTTCTGTCTCATTGTTAGTGTAGAAGATAGAAGATAGAAATGCAACTAATTTATTTGCTTTGATTATTTTATATCCTGCCACATTGCTGAATTGCGGTATGAGTTCTAGCAGTTT
Source organism: Halichoerus grypus (assembly GCF_964656455.1). Taxonomy (NCBI): domain Eukaryota; kingdom Metazoa; phylum Chordata; class Mammalia; order Carnivora; family Phocidae; genus Halichoerus; species Halichoerus grypus. The sequence continues at coordinate 81,314,215 of NC_135722.1, read as the reverse complement.
TGGGGTGGAGTCTTTGGGGTTTTCCACATAGAGTATCATGTCTTTTGCAAAGAGTGAGAGTTTGACTTCTTCTTTGCTGATTCGGATGCTTTTTATTTCTTTCTGTTGTCTGATTGCTGAGGCTAGGACTTACAGTACTTTGTTGAACAACAGTGATGAGAGTGGGCGTTCCTACCATATTCCTGACCTTAGGGAAAAGCTCTCAGCTTTTCCCCATTGAGAATGATATTCACTGTGGGCTTTTCATAGATGGCTTTTATGATACTGAGGTATGATCCCTCTATCCCTACCCTGTGAAGAGTTTTAATCAAAGAAGAATGCTGTACTTTGTCAAATGCTTTTTCTGCTTCTATTGAGAGGATCATATGGTTCTTGTCCTTTCTTTTACTTATGTAGTGTATCATATTGATTGATTTGTGGATGTTGAACCACCCTTGCAGCTCAGGAATAAATCCCACTTGGTCTTGGTGAATAATCCTTTTAATGTACTGTTGGATCCCATTGGCTATTATTTTGTTGAGAATTTTTGTATCCATGTTCATCAGGGATATTGTTCTGTAATTCTCCATTTTGGTGGGGTCTTTGTTTTGGGGAAAAAGGTAATGTTGGTCTCATAAAACGAGTTTGGAAGTTTTCCTTCTGTTTCTATTTTTTGAAACAGCTTCAGTAGAATAGGTATTAATTCTTCTTTAAATGTTTGGTAGAATTCCACTGGGAAGTCTTCCTGCCCTGGACTCTTGTTTGTTGGGAGATTTTTTATTACTTCTTCAATTTCCTTGCTAGTTATGGGTCTGTTCAGGTTTTCTATATTTTTCTGTTTCAGTTTTGGTAGTTTATACATCTCTGAGAACGCATCCATTTCCTCCAGATTGCCTAATTTGTTGGCATATCGTTGCTCATAATATCCTATTATAATTGTTTATATTTCTTCGGTGTTAATTGTGATCTCTCTTTCATTCATGATTTTATTTATTTGGATCCTTTCTGTTTTCTTTTGGATAAGTCTGACCAGGGGTTTATCAATCTTATTAATTCTTTCAAAGAACCAGTTTCTAGTTTTGTTCATTTGTTCTACTGTTCTTTTGCTTTTTATTTCATTGATTTCTGCTCTGATCTTTATTATTTCTCTTCTCCTGCTGAGTTTAGGCTTTATTTCCTGTTATTTTTCCAGCTCCTTTAGGTGTAAGGTAGGTTGTGTATTTGAGGACTTTCTTGTTTCTTGAGAAAGGCTTATATTGCTATATAATTCCCTCTTAGGACAGCCTTGCTGCATCCCAAAGGTTTTGAACAGTGGTGTTTTCATTTTCATTTGTTTCCGTGAATCTTTTTAATTCCAGTTTAATTTCCTGGTTGACCCATTCATTCCTTAGCAGGATGCTTTTTGGCCTCCATGTACTTGAGTTCTTTTCAAATTTCCTCTTGTCCAGTTTCAAAGCATCGTGGTCCAAATATATGCATGAAATGATCCCAATCTTCTGATACCTGTTGAGACCTGATTTGTGACCCAGTATGTTATCTATTTTGGAGAATGTTCCATATACACTCAAGAAGAATGAGTTTTCTGTTGTTTTAGAATGGAAAGTTCTGTATATATCTGTTATGTCCATCTGGTCCAGTGTGTCATTCAAAGTCTTTGTTTCTTTGTTGATCTTCTGCTTAGATGATCTGTCCATGGCAGTGAGGGGATAGACCCTTTAATTATGATATAGTGTCCTTCCTCATCTCTTATCATAGTCTTTGGCTTAAAATCTAATTTTTCTGATATAAGGATTGCCACTCCAGCTTTCTTTTGATGTCCATTAGCATAATAAATGGTTTTCCACCCCTCACTTTCAATCTGGAGGTGTCTTTGGATCTAAAATGAGTCTTTTGCAGACAGCATATCGATGGGTCTTGATTTTTTATCCAATCTGATACCCTGTGTTTTTTGATTGGGGCATTTAGCCCATTTACATTCAGAGTAACTATTGAAAGATATGAATTTAGTGCCATTGTATTACCTGTAATTTACTGCTTCTGTAGAAGGGCTCTGCTCCTTTCTGGCCTATCTTACTTTTGGGCTCTCTCTTTGCTTAAACAATCCCCTTTAATATTTCTTGCAGGGCTAGTTAATCACACATTGTTTTAATTTCTGTTTTTCCTGGAAGCTTTCTATCACTCCTTTTATTTTGAATGACATCCTAGCTGGATAAAATATTCTTGTCTGCATATTTTTCTCATTTAGCACCCTGAATATATCATGTCAGTCCTTTCTGGCCTGCCAGGTCTCTGTGGCTAGGTCTGCTGCCAATCTAATGTTTCTACCCTTGTAGGTTATGGACCACTTGTTATGAGCTGCTTTCAGGATTTCTCTTCATCTCTGAGATTTGCAAGTTTCACTATTATATGTTGGGGTCTTAACCTATTTTTATTGATTTTGAGGGGGGTTCTCTGTTCCTCCTGGGCTTGGATACCTGTTTCTTTCTCCAGATTAAGGAAGTTCTCCACTATAATTTGCTCCAATATACCTTCTGCCTTTCTCTTTCTTTCCTTTTCTTCTGGGATCCCAATTATTCTAATATTATTTTGATTTTGGTATCACTTATCTCTCAAATTCTCCCCTCATGATCCAGTAGTTGTTTATCTCTCTTTTTCTCAGCTTCTTTATTCTCCATAATTTTGTCTTCTATATCACTAATTCTTTCTTCTGCCTCATTTATCCTAGCAGTTAGAGCCTCCATTCTTTATTGCATCTTGTTAATTTCCTTTTTGATTTTGACTTGGTTAGATTTTAGTTCTTTTATTTCTCCAGAAAGGGATTCTCTAGTGCCTGCTGTGCTTTTTTCAAGCACAGCTAGAATCTTTATAATCATTATTCTGAGCTCTAGTTCCAACATCTTATTTATGTCTATACCAATTAGGTCCCTGGCAGTCAGTACTACCTCTTATTCTCTTTTTTGAAGTGAGTTTTTCCATCTTCCCAGTAGAAAGTGGTTGCTGTTATATTTATAGAGTTGCAACTATTCTTAGATCTCTGGTTGAATTTGCAGGTGTTCAGAATTACTTGATAACTATATAGCTGAATTCCTAGGACCAGAAGGAACTAAGGTCTCCTACTCCTCTGCCATCTTGGTGATAATCCTGCAGATTAACATTTTTAAAAACTTTTCAGGACATTATGAAATGCAGCCACAGATCTAGACCAATGTTTTGAACCTAGGTAGGCATCAGAATCACCTGTGGAAATTTATAAATATATTTATGCCCAGGACCTACTCAAATCTCACAAAATTCAAATTTCTGGTGGTAGTTCCAGGGCAGTGGTACATTTACAAAGTGCAGCAGAAGATCCTGATGGACACGCTGGATAAAAGCTGTGGATTCAGGCCAAATATCTTATTTTACTGATAAAGAAATGGAGGTCCTAAAAGGTACAATGTCAAACCCAATCATACACAAACCTAGTTATTATGTGAAAGAGACAGAGTATTTAAGCTTTTAATATTATATAAATTTTCAACTATATACATCAGGTCCTCTTAAGTGTGAAAAAGGGGCCACATACAGCCATGAATTATTAGGGCAAGGCAAATGAAAGAAAAAAATCTTGCTCCAACTATGAGGAATTGATGCATTATGTCATTGAATTTGCTTGATGAGTTGAATTAAATAATAGTATGTTTAATAGATGTTTGTTGTTGAGTGTATGTAGATCTAAAAGATAAGAAATGGAAAAGAAAATAGACTCATTTAAAAACTGTTGCATCCATGTTGGTCCAGAACAATGAACAAAAAATTCACAGCATAATTAGATAGTTTTTAATGTTATGATATATGGTACTGTACATGAAGAATGGAATAGTGTGCTCTATGTAGTCAGGTAGGAGTGAGACTTGCAGGTTATTTCTGAACAAACTCAGTGATTTGGGCTCCACAGGGAAAAAAACACTGAGAAGGCATGGAAGTCATTTGCTACCAGAAATGTCCTGGATCTAAGAGGGGAAGATGGGATTATTCTGGCTCAATGACACCATACAGATTAATCAAACAGTTAAAGTAAAGATAGAAAGCCTAATATCAATATCAAGTCTAAACTATATTTGTAACTAATTTTATCTTATTTAAAAAATATTATTTTCTGACATTGCTAATTAGAGGCAATAATATAAGGACATAGAAAAACAAGAGAAATGACTTACATGTGATATTATTCAGTGAGCAATTTTTAAATCATAAATATGATTGCTCTGATCCGAAGGTAGCATGGTAAATGTGATTAATATGTCCTACTGCCAAGCTGCCCTGAGATATGATTTTTAATACGATGTTGGAACAGGATACAGGCTATTAGCATTGATAACAATAGTTTTCTACTGTGTATTCTGTCTCATTACCTTCCTGCCAATTGGAAGATTAAGCTAAATCAGCATAATCTCCATCCAGGTAAGAACCCCAGAGCTGAGAACCAATGACAGCACAGCAATCAAAATCCTATTTGAAGGTCAGAAGGGATACCAGGCTCTCTAAGGACAGCTTGGGCATGTAAAACATTCTTGGGAGCACAGCCATTCAGCCACATCCCACACCATACCTCTCCCTAGGTGAGCTCACCTCCACCATGACATCTAGACCATCCATGTGCTAGCAACACCCAGATCCACACCTCCAATGTAGACCTCTCATCTGAACAGCAAGCAGACTGTTCCACCTGACAGCTTCATTTCAATAGTTTACTGATATGCACCCCCAAAAAGATGTTCCAAATGCCTTCCTTTCATCAACCTGTTCTCATGCAGTCTTTGTTATCTTAGTAAATTTCCAACCAGTTGCTTGAGTCCTATATGTACAAGATATACTTGACACCTTCCTTTTTCTATCCCTTATTTGAAATTTACCCCCAAGTCCTGTCAATTTTACCTCCAAAACATGTCTAAATTTGTCTACATCAAGCCACAATCATCTCTACCCTAGATCTTACACAAAGACCTTACCAAAGCCTTCCAACTGTTCTCCCTGTGTCCACAGTACTGCTACTCAAATGTCAGACTGGTCTTTAAAAACCATTATTAGACCACATCACTTTTCTGCTTGAGGAAAGTATTAGCTTATTGCCTTTCAAAGTCCAAAACTCTTTACCAGGTGTGATGGTTAGTTTTGTGTATCAACTTGGCTAGGCTATAATAATGTTGATATTGCTGTGAAGGTATTTTGAAGATGTGGTTAACCTCTACAATCAGTTGACTTTAAGTAAAGGAGATTATCCTTGATAATGTGGGTGTGCCTCTTCTAATTAGTTGACAGGCCTTAAGAGCAAAAACTGAGGTTTTCTGTAGATGAAGCAATTCTGCCTCAAAACTGAAGCATTAGTTCCTGTCTGAGTTTCCAGTCTGCAGCCTTGTCCTACAGATTTTGGCCTTACCAGTCCCACAATCACATGACACATGAGCCTTGAATAAATTTCTACTCCCTCCTCTTTCTGTATGTATATGTGTATATATAAATACATATATATGTATATGCATTATTTGTGTGTTATTATGCATATATATGTGTATCCTGCTGGTTCTGTTTCTCTGTAGAACCCTGAATGATGCACCTGATGTGAGATGCACTGCACAGAGTGTGGCCATTCCCTTCCACTCCAACTTCATTTCACAAATTTTCTCTATAGTCATTCTCCAGCCACAGTGACTGTTTAGTGGTTGGCATCAGAGTGTTTGCTGAGCCTTTTGGGTGTGCAAGGTTAGGCTGGGCTTGTTGACCTAAGCAGAGTCTACTGAGCCCCAGCTGCTAGAGTTGAGCTCTCCTTCCCCACTGCCAGGTCAGCAGTCCCTTGATCAGCATCTGGTCATTAGAACTGCTCACAGACATGAACTCAGACTTGGACACTCCCCAGGAGGGAGTCAGGGCTTTTGTCTCACCAAGTTTTGTCTCTTTGGCTGGCAGACTCCTTCTTCTGCAGTCACTGCACCAGCAGAAGGTAGGTGGGGGTGAAGAGGGGGGAGAAATAAATTATTGCCTTGGGAATTATAGCTAGAGAATGAGAGAGACTCAAAGTAAGAGAAAGAAAGAAAATACAGTTGGAAACTCTGTATGGATGTGGTGTGTGAGATACAAACTGCTATAAAAGATGATGTGTATAAAAATAACATTATAGTTATTTGAATATGCTTATAGGAATTGTTATAATTTGGCAAGAAAAATTGGTACCTAACATATAACTTAAATCCAAGATAATTTCTTAGTCTGAAAAGCCCACAGTGGCTAAACAAGGCTCACATGAGGTGATGTTTGTTAAAGCTAGTTTTAACCCCCCTAGAGTGCTACACAAATATTTGTGTGTGATATTTTAATGATATTTTAGTATTACTACAGTTGATATAGCTCATATGGAACCTCCCAAAGGACTAGAGTATACCTCACAAAATTCTATGTGGTAAAGGGGAGTAGGTACTATTATTTCAATTTTGCGGATAGAGCTAAGGTGAAGGACAAAACAATTGGAAATATATATCCAAATTTGGCATAGAACCAGGTCACATGATCTTCTACATGTTGTAGTTTCTATTGGGCCATGCTGCTTCTCAATAACACAATTAGATAGGAAGTCTTCATCAATCTGATATGAAGGACAAACAATCTTATTCATTGGAATAAATGTTTATAACAACATATAGAACTGCCGAGGACAAGCCAGTAATTCATTAGCAGGAGGTTTTGTGAGGAAAGAATACATGTGAAATCCTAAGATCCAAGTTCCCAGCTGCCATGCTGTGAAATTCTGTTTATTGACCAACCCAACAGGGATTTCTGTGTACATTTTATCTTCTGCCAATCACTATGGAGAATCAAAACTCAATATTCTTTTACAGTTCTGGCTAGTGGGATAAAGTATACACTTTGGCAGATTCTCAGAAGGATTTTCTTTTCCTTAAAAAAAGAAAAAGTTAAATCAGAGGCCACCACTCTTTCTTATTCCTTCTTCGAATGTAGATATGTTATCTGGAGCTACAGCTGCCATCTTCTAAACAGGAGGCCACAAGTGTGAGGAAAATGCCAGTCAAATTATAGGACAACTACCCTGACATTAGAACCAACACCAGCAGCTGCTAAGAAAACACATAAAACTTTATTTGTTTAAGCAATAGACAAAGTTTTATTTTATGTGATACTAATACATATGTAACTGTTAGAAACTTTAGTGACATTGGGAATTGGACATATCACAAACTTCCACTAAGCTGGTACAGGTTACAAGAGACTTCCTAACTAATAAGGAAGTAGAGGGAATTAGCGGAGAAAACATGTGGAAGGATGCAGCAAAAGCTGCAAGATATTCTTTTTTTATTTTTTTTTGTTTTTTTAATTTTTTTATTGTTATGTTAATCCCCATACATTACATCATTAGTTTTAGATACAGTGTTCCATGATTCATTGTTTGTGCATAACACCCAGTGCTCCATGCAGAACGTGCCCTCCTCAATACCCATCACCAGGCTAACCCATCCTCCCACCCCCCTCCCCTCTAGAACCCTCAGTTTGTTTTTCAGAGTCCATCGTCTCTCATGGTTCTTCTCCCCCTCCGATTTCCCCCCCTTCATTCTTCCCCTCCTGCTACATTCTTCTTCTTCTTTTTTTCTTTCTTAACATATATTGCATTATTTGTTTCAGAGGTACAGATCTGAGATTCAACAGTCTGCTGCAAGATATTCTTAATGGACTTTGTTTTCAGTATCGTTCTCAACACCCCCCCTTTTATTTATTTATTTTTTTGCCTGTTCTTCTTTCTTTTTATCCTCCTCTACTTTCTCATTTGGGCATTTATATCCCTGTCAATGCTAAATTCAGTAAAATTTTCTTCATTGGACTTATCCCAAGATGAGGTATTAATTTGAATAGATCGATGAATAGATGGATAGATGGATGAATTGATGATGGGTAAATAAATAAGATAGGTAAATGGATGGATTAATGGATAGGTGGGTGGATAGATGAGGGAGATGGATCAATAGATGGATGAAGCAAAATGGTAAACCAGGTGATATTTATTCTTTGAATTTTTTCTCTGTATTTTTTTAAAAGAGCATTGTCCTGTAGAAATAGAGAAATATTATGTGTCACATACATAATTTTAAATATTCTAGTAGCCACATTTTAAAAAGTAGAAAGAAATAGATGAAATTAATTTTTAAATGGTTCATTTAACCCAATATAGCTGAACTATTCTTTCAACAGATAATCAATACAAAAAATAATCAACATGATATTTTTATTATTTTTTCTTGCTAAGTCTTCAATATCAGTGCATCACTTACACACTGTCTCAATAGCCACATTTCAAGTGCTCAATAGCAGCATATGGCTACTGGTAATCATAGTGGACATGACTCAGATCCTCAATATGAAATTGTCCGGAAGCCTTGTTAATGTTCTTCTCCTTTTCACTTTATTCAGGAAGTACACTGCTCTCAGCTACAGGACACAGTTCTCTATCTATGTCCCATTAAACCCTCATGTTTTAGGTTTGTGCTGGTAAAGGTACAAAATGTAACTTCTACCCACAATATTTGCATTTGAATGAAGCCAGAAAAACTTTAGGCCCCCAAAGAATAAATGTTCTACCACTGACATCTGTTTCTCAGGTCTTGGGTAACTAATTATTATCCTTGCTTGACCCCTATAATCCCATCTTGATTTCAAGGTCACAGGGTTAGAGATCATGGGGCAAGAAGATAGTGTTTGTAGCTCAGAAATCTCTAGCAAGAAGCTAAACATATCCTGAATCCAAGAACTTAAGAATCCTTCCCATCATGGTTCTCTCTCTCCAGAAGCTTTCATGGGTCTTGTTTTGCTGGAGATTTCTGTGAGTGCACGGGTATGTCCAGCACTCTGCAGCACTGGGTGTTGTGGGAAAATGGGGGACAACAAACACCACAGAAGAGAGCAGGAAGAGTGGGGGGGGAGCCCATTCAGTGAGCAGTCTCAGTCCCTGCAGTAACAGCCCTGTGTTTCTGGGAGGTTAACCAAAAGTTTTGAGCCCAGGTTTCTGGGAGAAGGGAGTTAATGACATCCATCTCAGGTGTCTGGGCACATGTACACTGGTCCCCACAAATGAGTGTTATATAATCATGTCATATTCTAGTGTATTAATTAGACAAATGAGGATGAACAGATGGAGCGCAGACTGGGTGAGCCCAATTGTGAAGGCAAAGAGCCTTGTGAGGTGGAACAGGTCTGAGAACCTAGGTCAACAGGCCAGAGAGCTGTTTGTGAAAAACAAATGATATGAAGGAACACGTGAAGGTTCCAGGTATCAAATCACAACCCAGCATATCAGGGTAAATGGTTCCCTAAGAAACCAAGTAGTGATATGTGGCAGGAAGTATTAAGGCACTATACCAGGGAGAATTTCCAAACCAGGAAGACTGAGAGGAAAAATCCACAAAACTATATATATATATTTTTTTTTTTTTTTTAATTGCTGAAACAGGAAGATGGTTTAACCCCCTGGCCACATTCTCTAGAATGTTTAATATCAGTCGAAACTGAGCAGTGGAGATAGCAGGAAAAATGGGGTTCTTTGACAGAGAGACCATTAGATCAGGCAAAATCTCTCAGGAGGTCATATGTTTCCTCGTTGAACATTGATCAGTATCCAAATGGCACCCCAGGTGACACTGTAATGGGGCCCATCTCTACAGCATCCTCATACACTGTCCCAGCAGCCCATGGTTCTTTTGTTTCACTGAGGCAACAGAGAGCCCACAGGGCTTAGAGTTTCTGCTTAACCACAAGTACCATCCAGGGTGAGGTGACCAGAGCCAAGTGCACAGACACTTGAAAATGAGATGAGGTTCCCCCCACCAGAGGTCGCAGGCAGCTACATTTGGAAAGACAGGCTCAGTCCTAAATTCTGTTTAAGATATGGCTGAGACAGATCACAAAAGTGAATTTGGACACATGTTTGTAATATTGTAGTTTCTCTCACACTGGAAGATCAACACCAGTGTGTGGGGAGACCAGTTGTGCTCCAGTTGCTGGAGAAGAGTAAAGAGAAAATAGCCCAGAAAAATAGCCTGGAGGATTGGAATCAGCCAAAAAGAAGTTCTTACTAATGTGGAAATAGGGATCAGGTGTTTCCTAGGCTAGTACCCCCAAAATCTTCATAACTGACATGGAGCAACCAGGGAAGAAACACATGTTCATTGAGTGTCCATTACACACCAGACATTATGTTCTTTTTTTTTAATTTTTTTTTTAAGATTTTATTTATTTGAGAGTGAGAGACACAGCGAGAGAGGGAATGCAAGCAGGGGGAATGGGAGAGGGAGAAGCAGGCTTCCCGCGGAGCAGGGAGCCCGATGCAGGGCTCGATCTCAGGACCCTGGGATCATGACCTGAGCCGAAGGCAGACACTTAACAACTGAGCCACCCAGGCGCCCCCAGACATTATGTTCTTGTTCCCCTTAATCCTTGCAACTCCTTAGAAATAGGCTGCTATTGTCCCCATGACGGAAGTGAAGACCAGGGAGATAAAGATTGCACTGGGTTACATGACAACAAACATTAAAATCAATGGCAAATACTCATTTTGCTCTTACTATATGCCACTTCCTAAGCAGTTCCTACGCCACAACAATTTGAGATGTACCCACTCTTTCCAGATGAAGACACTGGATCACACAGCTAAAATTTGATAAACCTGGAATTTAAACCAGGGCAAGAGCTCTATGTCCAGGTCTTCCCACCATACCTGGCTGCCTCATGACACTTTCAGGGGATGATGATGAGAATATGATCCCAGGCCCACCTGCCTTAAAGCCTACATGGCTGCATGTTTCCAGCTTTGTGGTCACAGGAAGGTATAGGGCTAGGGTAAGAATGAGTCGAAGCCTTTGCTTTACATAAAGCAAATGGAAGGTTTTCTAAAACAGTAAACACTCAACAAATGTTCCTTAGTTTTAATAATTCATGCCTGTAGGCTTGTGATTTTGCAGCTTTCTCTGGCTAAAAGGCATCCATTCAAAGTAGACTACAGCAAGCACACTAGATAAATTTGGTCCTGGATTTTAATCCAATCCTGCTACATACTACCATTGTGACGTTGGGCAAGTTACTTATTACTAAAACTCAGTTTCTTCCACTGTAATATGGGAATACAAGTAAAAGCTTCCTCAGATGACTATTGTGTGGAGGAAATGAGAAAACATTTTTAAGCACTTAATACAATGCCTAGTAAGTACTTGGTAAATAACTGCTATAATTTTGTTATTAACATCATTGAAGACAGCTCTGGCATTCTTTCTCCAGGATTTGTCTTATCCTCAAGGTTCCCATCCTTCCTCTGTGCTACTAGAGTGCCCTCTAGTGTTAACCAAGGGAGACACTGTGCAATCATGAACCACCCTAACCTAGAACCAGCACTTTTGTTCCAAATTCCATCTGAAGCTACTTTCACAACTATTATGAGCTGCTAAGTTTCTTAATTTATTATTAAATCTATAAAAGATGAACTTTAAAAATGTGTGCATATATTTCTAGGCTTTGTAGAAAAACAGGAGGTCACTTTAGTCCAAGGTTCAGGACTGGGTGGGTTTCTTTATAACCCTACAACTGACACACTGTGATTTCATTGCTAAAGTAAATAATATATAAAGTAGAGTCTATTTTTACTTGTGGAACGTTGTTTAGAAATGCTTCATTGTTTTTAGTAGGCTCATAGAACAGAACTAAAGAGCCTCATCCAACATAGAAAGTGAATATAACCGAGTACACTTTTTTCCCTGACAAACATATGAATTTTGTATAACCAAATGCATATTTCCTCCTCTAAATTAACCTGAGCTATACATTTTGTTCCAATGATGTGTCCACTGACCTATAGTGGGCTGAATGGCAGCCCCAAAGATATATTTACCAACTAATCCTTGGAATCTGTAACTGATTTTTTATGCCAAGAGTGAATATTAACTTATATGGGAAAAATATGATTAAGTTAAAGAATGGAGGGGAAGAAATTATCTTAGATTATTTAGGTGGGCCCTAAATACAATCATACACATCCTTACAAGAGGCAGAGGGTGACTAATTACAGAAGAGGAAAATGTATGGAAGAGAAGTTCATGTGAAGATGAAAATGTAAAGAAATTGGGGTGAGGTGGCAACAAACCCAAAAATACCGGGGAAGCCACCAGAAGCTGGAAGAAGCAAGAAATGGATTCTCCTGTAGAAGCTTAGGAGGAAGTAAAGCTCTAAACCTGGAGGAGGGCAGGTCTTCCCATATTTTCATGATCAAGATTTTCACTCTGTCTGGAAGAGCAGGAGCCCAACTGTCAAATCACCAGCATCTCACTTTCCCAATATTTCCAGTGGCTTCCCCACCAGCCCAAAGACTGGAGACTTTGGAGAGGCCCTTCAGCCTCAGGTGGGACAGCCAGCTCTGCAGATGAATGTAGCCTTGGCCCTCCTCCTGCCTTCTCTTCTCAATTCTGCCACCAACACCTCCCATTCTGAGCTAGGTATTGATAAGCTTCCCTTCAAACAACAGGAGTCTTTGAGAAGTGATAAGGATGCATTATAAACATAGACAAAGAAAACCACAGAAGAGCAAGGTGGGGACTGTAATGAAAAGAGAAATTGGTTATTGACTTTGAATTTTCTTTCATTTAGTCATTTAGATAACACAGAGCATGAGGAAGCAACTTGGAACAGTGCAAAGCCTGCTGAACTAGTGGGAGTCAGAAACATGCTTCTAGTCACTGAGTAACCTACTCTACCCCCTGGGGATCAATGCTCACATTTGCACATAAGAAGGTTGCGTGGCATGTGGTGGAGACTTTGGGGTCCCAGCTCCGCTACCAACTAGAATTTGGAAACGTGAAAGTCATTAATCTCTCTGAATTCCAGGTTCCTCATCTGTAAAGTCACTTACCTTGACTTATGGGGTTATTGTGAGGATTAGAGATGGTGTCGAAGGCCTGGCATGGAGGGAGGGTATCAGAGGCCTGACAAGGCTCAATGCACGGGAGAGCATAATAAAGGAAAGAAGAAGGAGAGAGTGATATTCAGAGAGAAAGGGGAACAGGCAAGAGGAACTATCTCTGTGCAGGGCCCTTGGGCCAATCCCTAGGTAAGGAACAAAGCAGCAGCCAATTTTAGGCCCTGATGGGGAACTTTCTTTCTTCTCAATGGGCCTTCTTTGGAGTCAGGCCTCTTCAAAAGGGATGGTAGACAAGACAGCATGTGAGTGCTTCAGGTTCAGCTGCAAAGGCAAGTAGGAGACTGCAGATATGACTAGGACCCATACATTCCTGAGGGGACCAAGGTGGGACCACTGTTCTGTTTTGAGCTCTGAGCCCCAGGCTCCTTTAGTAGTATTCATCCTGGTGAGCAAGATCTCGGTCCTACAGGGGAAGAGGACAACTGACATGACGTGACAGTGATAGGAGACAGTGATAGAGAATTAAATCAGAAAATTTAGCAGCAGCCCCAAGGCAGCAGCCAGTCCACCAGAAAGATCCACCAAAGTTCCCCTTGATTGCTCTGTGAGTCATTCGTCTGCTCTCCACAGGCTCATTTCCACAGCAGGAATCCAAATCATCTTTTATTCTGTCCCTTCTCCATTTGATCTTTTTTTCCCCCCTTTGAACTCCATTTTATTAAGTCAGACTCTAAAGTCAGCTATGTGTTATTACAATTCAATACAAGTAAAAGCTTCCTCAGATGACTATTGTGCGGAAGAAATGAGAAAACATTTTCAAGCACTCAATACAATGCCTAGTAAGTACTTGGTAAATAACTGCTATAATTTTGTTATTAACATCATTGAAGGAACTATCTCTGGTTCCTTCAATGGAATGGTTCATTATCTGTATCCAACAAAGCATCTCCTTGAGCAGAAGAACAATGGAGGGTGGGGAAGAGAGGGGTAAAAGGAAGAGGACTCTAAATGGTGAGGAGGTAGGAGAGGGACAGAGAAAGAGTGAAGGAGGGAGACAGGTGAGTAAAGGTGGAGGAGGGAGAAAGGGAAGAAGAGAATGGGAAAAAAAGGGACACAGAGTGTCAGATATGACAGTGGGTCTATGGCAGGCTGGAGTCTCTTCTGCTAGGATCCAACCCCAAATCTGAAGCCCACAAGTACAGTCGACCTCCCTCATGGACAGGTAAGCACACTTCAAAGATGGTGGATGAGAAGGGAGACATTAGAAAGGTGCCATATGCAGTGGGAGAAGGGTACTTTCCTTGCTGCAATAAAGCTCAGTTGTGACCCTGCCCCACCCCATGGCTAATGCAAAGCTCTTTAACCCTGGGATAATAAGCCAGACACACAAGGAATTTGTTTTGCACTTAGTAGGTACTCAGTGAAGGCCTGTGAATGAATAAATAAACAACTCAGGAGGGCAAGAATACAATTCATTGGTCCAGAATATAATCCCTGAGGCCCTGAGCTAAAGTTCTGGGCAGCACCTGAGGAGTTCCTTCTGGTGTTTCTGGAGGTAGAGAGGATGTACCACTGAGGGCAGGGGCTTTGGGGTCAGACTGGGCTTAGATACTGACATTGTTACTGCCTAGAGGTATGATGAAGGGTATTTAGTCATGCTCTTCTGTGTGTCAGCCGCTAATACTGACTTTAGCACTTCGGTATAACTTGACTCAAAAGAGGGGTAGATGTAACTATCCAATCTTAGGTGAGGAAACTTAGCTTACAGTGGTCAAACTGGTGAGTTCCAGGGCTGGAATTTTTATCCATGTTTGTCCCAACTTGACTGCCAAGATTTGCTTTTCCAACCAGGTCACGTGGCCCCAACCTAACTTCCTTCAATATCTGAGCCTCACCTGTAGCACAGGGAACAACATTGCCTGCCAGGGTGGCTGGGAAGATCACGTAGGTAAACATTAAAAAATCTCCAAAAGCAGTAGCTTGAAAATAACAGACAGAAGGTCATATTTCTTTCCTAGGGCTTAGATGCTGCAGAAGGCCAGAGGCACTGTGACAACTTTGTAAATGAGGACACAGGCTAATGTCAGCTCTGCAATTCCCTGGCTTGTTGACACCTTTATGCATTTATTATTTGTATCTTGACTTATTCTGGAAAGGATTTGGGGCAGCTTATAAAAATCCTTACAACCAAACAAGATGAATTAAAATTCCAAATAAGTAGATTAAAAAAAAAAAAAAAACAGGGCAAAGGAAAATTGAGAATGAGAAAAACAAAGTTAAAAGTTAGATGAGCATGCATAATGTATTATATTATATATATTCCACAGTTTTTTGGAGAGAGTGTTTTTTGAAGAGACCTCTCCCAAGAGACATCTCCCCAACTGGCCACTCATAAGAATGACATCATGTTTCCCCAACCACCATCCCTTTGCAAATACAGCAACAAGCCTTATTGGGCTATTTCTAGAATATTCCTCAGTGCATTCTAATGGCACATCACCAGAATTCCATCAGATGGAGCAATTCTACAAGCATCTCAAAAGAGATGGTTCAGATCTGGAGCTTTCAGATGATGTATTTTGAGAAGGGTCAGCAAAAGCTAAATTTCCAGCAATTTGAGGTTAGGGATGGGAGGCTTAAGTGAAATGAGGACTAGAAAGTAAAAACAGCACCATGCAGAAAACTGAGTCCTCAATTCTAGCTTCAGAACTCTCACAAAACTTGATAACCTACTACAGAATCTATAAAGAGATATCCAGCATCCTTGCCTAGAAAGGGAAGGGTGGCCTACAGCTGCCTTTTGACTCTATAGTATTAGGCTGTGTTCCTGTGCTTGAGATTACACTCTGTGTGTCCAAAACTCAGCAATCAAGTGTAAATCTACTTTGTCAAGTGATTTCCTGTGCTCATCTTGGGCCTGAGATGTTGCTTTTCTCTTCAGATATATTGCCTCACAACTTGAAGCACCAGACCCAAGTGAAATTTGGGAAAGCTGGGTCTACCCCTCCTCAGCCCCAAATCATTTCACCTGATGAAATGGTTTTAATAGCTTCTTGGAAACAGCACCCTGGGAAATAAAGTCATGGATTAATTGTTATCAAGATATGAATACCAGTGGAGGATCAATACTGTCCCACTCTCTTAACATGGACTGACCTCATTTGGGGATTTAGAGGAACTGCACATCTAAACAGGTGAAAAATCGATGCTGTCTCCCACACCCTTTGGCTAGCAGTGAGCACCTGCCTTTCACAGAAGTCAGAGTATTGTGAAACACAGCTAACGAGCTCCCCAAGTACATCCCCAGGTCCCTATCCATGCTGATAGAGATATGGGGTGATGACTTCAGCTTCCTCATCCAGAAGCAGCCTGGAGCACTTGCTGACTGTATATCTCTGTTTAAGTTTGTTCAGTAATGGGGTTGTGGCCACCCTGAGTGGCGGGAGGGGGATTCCTCTTCTATGGGACCCACCCTACAGCCCAGGTATCAGCCAAATCAGCTCCCCAAAGCTGCAGGTCCCATGGTTAGCTGGGAAAGCCACTTAGAGCCACAGAAATCTGGTTTCTTAGCCCTGGTTGGGGAGAGAGGGGAAAGAGATGGCATATAAAGAAGAGCACATTATAGTGATTTGTAGCATGGGTTTAGGGGTCAATCAGGCCTGGGCTAGAATTTAAGCCTTGCTACTTACCAGCTGTGTGAGCTGGTAAGTCATTCAACCTCTGTGAGCCTGTTTCCTTTTCTGTAAAATGAAGTTAATGGTTCCTACTCCAGAGGATTGATTTAATGAGATACTACATGTAAAGCATCTACCATAGTGCCTGGTGCATAGTAGGTACTCAGAAATGTTGTTGTTGTTCCTGCACTTCTATTTTGCTCTCAGGGGGAAATCCGATAGCAATGTATGTACACATGTGCCATGACAAAGCAAGTCAGAAATGCAACTCAGTGGAAAGAACATCTAACTTCAGGAGGGGTGGTCAGTGCATGAGAAGTTGTTTGTGGTTTGGACTCAGTGACCTTTCAAAGATCTCCTACTGTGAGGCATTTGGATCAAATATTTTTGCCCCTCCCAAACTGCAGAGCAAGATCCTGGATGACCTGCATACCTGACCCCCATACTTCATGCTCCTGAATCCCATTCTGTACATCACTCTCCCAACACCTGCTGCAGAAAATGTCAAGGGCCAGCCCTTTAGGGGCACACATATCAGGGAGGGAGATAAAGGGCTCCCAGGACTTCCCCACCCACTTAGACCTCAGTACAGTAGCCAGGCTGAGCAAGGGAAGGGGAAGGTACTTGTCCTAGAAGGACTCAGGCCATGACCTATGAGCTACCCCGGTGTGGAGAACAGAGTTCTGGGGAGTATCAGCAGCCTGGATTCCAGGGCCTGTCCACATCCAGAGTAAACCCAGCCTCTCTGGATCTTGATTTCCCAATCTCTGAAAGGAGGACCTGCCCCCATTTTCTGCCCCAAGCTACTGACCCAGATGAGGACACAGGCCTATAGGAGAAGAGAGATTGCCCATGACTGCCACTTTTCTTCTCTTCAGTTGAAACCTGCCCTGGGAAATTTTACCTGGACTTCTGCTCCCAGACATCCCTCTTTCTATATCCACTCTTGATCCTCAGGATTGAAAGTTATCTCATCACTACCCTCCTCTTAGTTAATACTCTCTGTCTTCCTGAGATGGCCTGGGATCCTTTCTGGCTCCCAGCCCTCCCACCAGAGAGGGTCCTGATATTGCCACACAAGCCTACCGTTATGTATATTGTTCAGTGTGCAATTATGGGGCATGTGCTAGTCTCCTGGTGGTACAGGGAACTATGACCCTGGGGCAGGGTGCTAAACATCTGCACAGACCTGTGATGCTGTGATGCTGAAGGAATGTGATCTTCTCATGAGCTGGGGTTGGTAAAGCAATACCGTGGGCCCTGGATATCCTCACAAGTGATAAGCCTGTGACCTGTGTGGTGCTCACCAGGTAAACATGGGAAATTTCAAAATATGGTCTTCAATCTCAGATTTCAGGGGTATGGAAATAGCATTTAGTGTATGCACACACTCTATGCAAAATTTTTACTTCTTATTTATGAAAACAATCATAAAAAGGCTTATCTAGCTATTATGTGGAAAGTGATAATATGATACCTGAGGTACAATAAGATGAAGAAGTCAAACTCTCACTCTTCACAGATGACATGATACCTTATGTGGAAAACCCAAAAAAAACGCCAGCCCAAAATTGCTTGAACTCATACAGTGATTCAGCAATGTGGCAGGATACAAAAACAATGCACAGAAATTAGTTGCATCTCTATACACTAACAATGTGACTGAAGAAAGAAAAATTAAGTAATTGATCCCATTTACAATTGCACCAACAACCATAAGATAGATACCTAGATATAAACCTAACCAAAGAGGTAAAGGATCTCTACTCTAGAAACTACAGAACACATACAAAAGCTCATGGATTGGAAGAATAAACATTCTTAAATGTCTATGCTGCCCAGAGCAATCTACACATTCAATGCAATCCTTATCAAAATAGCATCGACATTTTTCACAGAGCTCTAACAAACAATCCTAAAATTTGGATGGAATCAGAAAAGACCCAGAATAGCCAGGGGAATGTTGAAAAAGAAAACCAAAGCCGGTGGCATCACAATTCTGGACTTCAAGCTATATTACAAAGCTGTGATCATCAAGACAGTATGGTATTGGCTCAAAAACAGACACATAGATAAATGGGACAGAACAGAGAGCCCAGAAATGGACCCTCAATTCTATGGTCAACTAATCTTTGAAAAAGCAGGAAAGAATATTCAATGCAAGAAAAGATAGTCTCTTCAATAAATGGTGCTGGGAAAATTGGACAACCACATGCAGAAAAATGAAACTGGCCATTTTCTTCCATACACAAAGATACTCAAAATGGATGAAAGATCAAAATGTGAGACAGGAATCCGTCAAAATCCTAGAGAACACAGGCAGCAACCTCTTTGACCTTGGCCACAGTAACTTCTTGCAAGACACATCTCTAAAGGCAAGGGAAACAAAAGCGAAAATGAACTATTGGGACTTCATCAAGATAAAAAACTTCTGCACAGCAAAAGATACAGTCAACAAAACTAAAAGGCAACCTATGGAATGGAAGAAGATATTTGCAAATGACATAACAAATAAAAGGCTGGTATCTGAGATCTATTAAGAACTTGTCAAACTCAACACCCAAAAATCAAATAATCCAGTCAAGAAATGGGCAGAAGGCATGAACTAAGGAGGGCACGTACTGCATGGAGCACTGGGTGTTATATGAAAACAATGAATCATGGATCACTACATCAAAAACTAATGATGTGTTGTATGGTGACTAACATAACATAATAAAATTAAATTTAAAAAAAGAAGACATGAATAGACACTTCTCCAAAGAAGATATACAAATGGCCAAGAGACACATGAAAAAGTATTCCACATCACTTGGCATCAGGGAAATACAAATCCAAAGCACAATAAGATATCACCTTACACCAGTCAGAATGGCTAAAATTAAGAAGACAGGGAACAGCAAATGTTGGCCAGGATGTGGAGAAAGGGGAACATTTTACACTGTTGGTGGGAATGCACGCTGATACAGCCACTCTGGAAAACAGTATGGAGGTTCCTCAAGACGTTAAAAATTGCAATTGCACTACTGGGAATTTACTCCAAAGATACAGATGTAGTGAAAAGAAGAGCCACATGCACCCCAATGTTCATAGCAGCAATGTCCACAATAACCAAACTGTGGAACGAGCTGAGATGTCCTTCAACAGATGAATGGATAAAGAAGATGTGGTTCATATATACATGGAATATTACTCAGCCATCAGAAAGGATGAATACCTACCATTTACATCGACATGGATGGAACTGAAGGGGATTATGCTAAGTGAAATAAGTCAGTCAGGAAAGACAGTTATCATATGGTTTCACTCATATGTGGAACATAAAAAATAGTGCAGAGGATCATAGTGGAAGGGAGGGAAAGCTGAATGGGAAGAAATCAGAGAGGGAGACAAACCATGACAGACTCTGGAATTCAGGAAACAAACTGAGGTTTGCAGAAGGGGAGGTGGTGGGGGGATGGGGTAGCCAGGTGATGGGTATTAAGGAGGGAACGTGTTGTGATAAGCACTGGGTGTGGTACGCAGCCAATGAATCATTGAACACTGCATCACAAACAAATGATGTACTATATGTTGGCTAATTGAATTTAAATTAAAAAAAAAAGAAATGCAACAGATATCTGTACATTGATTTTGTATCCTGTGACTTTACTGAATTCCTTTATCAGTTCTAGCAGTTTTTTTGGTGGAGTCTTTTGAGTTTTCTATCTATAGTATTATGTCATCTGCAAATACTGATAGTGTTACTTCTTCCTTACCAATTTGGATGCATTTTATGTCTTTTTGTTGTCTGATTGTTGTGGCTAGGACTTCCATTACTATGTTGAATAAAATGGTGAGAGTGGACATCCTTGTTTTGTTCCTGACCTTAGGGGAAAGGCTCTCAGTTTTTTCCCAGTGAGAATGATGTTAGCCATGTGTTTTTCACATATGGTCTTTATTATGAGGGGCTTTATTCCCTCTACTAGTTTGTTGAGGGTTTTTATCATGAATGGGTTTTATAATCTGTCAAATACTTTTTATGCATCTCTTGAAATGATCATATAGTTCTTATCTCTTTTGTTATTGATGTGATGTATCATGTTGTGATTTGCGAATACTGATGCACCCTTGCATACCAGGAATAAATCCCACTTGATTACAGTGAATAATTTTTTAGTGTATTGTTGGATTCTCTTTGCTTGTAATTTTTTTGAGGACTTTTGCATCTATGTTCATCAGAGATATTGTTCTGCAGTTTTATTTTTCGTGGTGTTTTTGTCTGGTTTTGGATCCAGGTAATGCTGTCTTCATAGCACTGGGTGTTATATGCCAATAATGAATCATGGAACACTACATCAAAAACTACTGATGTACTGTATGGTGACTAACATAACATAATTAAAAATTTTTTAAAAATAAATTGCATTCAGGATAAAAAAAAATGAATTTGAAAGTTTTACTTCCTCTTCTCTTTTTAGAATGTTTACAAAGAATAAGTATTAAGTCTTCAAATGTTTGGTAGAATTCACCTGTGAGACCATCTGGTCCTGGACTTTTGTTTTTGGGACTCTTTTTATTACTGCTTCAATATCTTTGCTGGCAATCAGTCTGCCAGATTTTCTATTTCTTCCTGTTTCAGTTTTGGTAGGTTATATATTTCTAGGAATTTATCCATTTTTTCCAGGTTGTCCAATTTATTGACATATAGTTATACATAAGATCCTCTTTTAATTGTATTTTTGTGGTATTTATTGTTATTTCTCCTCTCTCATTTGTAATTTTATTAATTTGAGTCCCTTCCCTTTTTTTCTTGATAAGTATGGCTAAGAGGTTTATCAATTTTATTGACTTTTTCAAATAAACATCTCCTGGTTTCATTGGTTTCTATTTTAGTTCCTGTATCAGTTATTTCTGCTCTAATTGTTATTATTCCCTTCTTTATGCTGATTTTAAGTTTTGTTTGTTGTTATTTTTCTAACTCTTTTAGGAGAAATGTTAGGTTGTTTATTTGATATTTTTCTTGCTTCTTGAGGTAGGCCTCTATTGCTCTAAACTTACCTCTTAGAACCACTTGCTACATTCCAAAGACCTTGAGTTGTATTGTTATTCTCATTTGTTTCAGTGAAAGTTTTTTTCTTCTTTTATTTCCTGGCATGTTATTTAACCTCCATGTATTTATGGTCTTTCTAGATTTTTTTCTTGTTGTGATTTCTAATTTCATAGAGTTGTGGTAAGAAAAGTTGCATGACATGACTTCATATTTTAAAATTTGTTCAGACTTATTTTGTTACCTAATATGTGATCTATTCTGTTGAATGTCCCATGTGCCCTTGAAAAGAATGTGTCTTCTGTTTTAAGATGGAATGTTCTGAATATGTCTGTTAAATCTATCTGGTCCAATGTGTCACTCAAAGCCATTGTTTCCCCTTTGAGTTTCTGTTTAGATTTATTACTTTTTGTTACCCTGTCCTCCAGGTCACTGACCCATTCTTTGCTTTCTCTAGTCTACTATTTATTCCATCTAGTGTATTTTTAATTTCAATTATTATATTCTTCATCTCTGATTTGTTCTTTTTTATAATTTCTATCTCTGTCAAGGGTCTCACAGAGGTTGTCCACTCTTCTCAAGTCCAGTGATTTTCTTTATGACCATTACTTTAAGTTCTCTCTCAGGCATATTACTTATCTCCATTTCACTTAGCTCTCTTGCTGTGATTTTGTCCTGTTCTTTCATTTGGGTCATTTTTCCTTTGTCTCCTCATATTATCTAACTGTCTGTGTCTCTTTCTATGTGTTAAGAAATTCAGTTATGTCACTTGCTCTTGAATATAGTGACCTTATGCAGAAGAGTTCCTATAGTGTTCTGCAATTCAATGTCCCCTGTTTGATAGAACCTAGCACTTCAGGACTGTCTCCTGTGTGTGTCATGTGAACCCTATTGTTGTGGCTAAGTTGTTTTTGCCTTCAGTCAAGTCATCTGTGCTGACTTTCTTTGCCTGTTGTGGGCAGGCTTTGGCCGCTGTTGTTAGTGGGCTATTTTGGGGCCATCTTGGGCTTAAGTTGAGTCAAAGCAGGCATTTACCAGAGAGGCAGTAACACCAACTGTGGGGCACTTTCCATATGTTGTCCCCTGCTATGTTTTTGTTGGTGGGAGGTGCCTGCAGTCAGACCAGATTTCTGTCCCCAGTCTTTTCCTGGGGTTGTAGTAGGACTGGTGTGTGGTTGTCTCCCCCTCTCTGTGGGGAAAGAATCACTTTTGAGTGGTGTTGATTCATGTTGGGGTTGCTTGCACACTGTCAAACTTCTGGCACCACTTTTTTTTGGGGGCTCTGGCCCAGGGCCTATTGGAGGGAGAAGGTCCTCAGGAGAACATGGTGGGGAAGACATGCAGTGATAGTAAAGTTAGAGCAAGACTGCTATCGGGGATGGGGACTGGAGCAGATATCTTGCTAGAGGGGAGGTGTCCTCAGGAGAATGCAGGAGTGGGGTCACTGTTAGCAAAGTAGGTAGTGAATGTTGGTGTGTACTTGTTCTTACAGGTATCTGTGGTGTTTAGACTGGGGTCAGGGGAGGGAAATGTCACCTTTCAGGTCTTTTGTTCCTGTAGAAGTCCCCCAGTGATCCCTACCCCTCCAGCACATTCTCTGATTGAGTAAACAAATCTCCCTCCCTTATATGCCAGGCATTTTTCAAACCGCTGCTTCAAAGCTGTATCTCAGCAGGGCTATTTGTTGTGCTATGTCCTTAAGTGTGGGAACTCAGGTTGCTATCTCTCTCCTGGTTCTCCCAGAGCTGCGCCCTCTGATTTTCAAAGTTCTAGGTGTTAAGCTGCACGGATTATAAGAAATTGCAATTTTATGCCCCTCTAGTTTTCAAAGTGAAATGTTAATGGGGATTCCCCATGCTTAAGTTTCCCAGTGTGAGGGTCTGCTTCCTTCCCCTCTCTGTTCCCTCAGCATCCCTCACTCAAATGGACAGTCCTGCGGATCCTTTTAGCTCCTGAACAAGTCTCTGTTCTTCCTACCTTCTTCAATATGGCTTTTTCTGTACATTTAGCTATGGAGAGTCTGTTCTGCCAGTTTTCAGGTTGATTTCTGTATTATTTACACTGTTGTGGGTGTTATCTAGTTGTATCCATGAAATGAGTGAGGTCAGATTTCTCTTACTTCACCAACTACAGAAAGGGTCTCTTTTATAAGGCACTTATCCCATTCGTAAAAGCTCTGCCTTACGACCAAATCAGTTCCCAACTGCTCCACTTTCTAATAACATCATCTTGGGGGTTAAGTTTTCAACATATGAATTTGGGGGGACATAAACATTTAGACCATAGCAAACATGAATTAAACACACCCTCATGTGCAAATTATGAATATATGTAATACCTAAATTAAAACATCCTTGTATTAAATGATGCCTATGAAAGAATCCAAAACATAGTAGAAACTTGATCCATGTTGTGTCCCATCCATTACTTCCCTTCAGACTGAAGGATAGATTGGAATGCAGGAAAAGACACAGTTATAAATGTTAATGAAGTAATGAAGGCAATAAATGACAAGGACTGTATATGAGTTGCAGCAGTAGGGAGAGAGCAACACTGGGAAAAACTTAAGGTCTTTATTTACTTCAGAACCCATGCCTGAAAATGGCAAACAAAACTACAAATATTCTCTCCCCTGTAGTTTAAAGTTTACTATCTTTCCCAACTAGAGCCAAGTTAATCAAGATTTTTGCACTTGGAAGTTGGATTTTACCTTATTTTTGTCTCCCTAGTTCTCCAGCTATTTGAAGATGAAAATTAGTTTTCAAACTATTTCCTGCACGTCACTCTCTTTTTAATTTTAAATTCAATTAGCCAACATATAGTACATCATAAGTTTCAGATATAGATTTCAGTAAATCATCAGTTGCATATAACACTCAGGGCTCATCAAATCACGTGCCCTCCTTAATTCCGATCACCCAGTTACCCAATCCCCCCACCAACCTCCCCTCCAGCAACTGTCAGTTTCTTTCCAGTAATTTGTCTCCCACTCTGATTTGTTCCCATTCTGTTTATCTCTCCCTATGATCTTCTACACCACTTCTTATATCCCCCATTAGACTGAAAACATATGTTAATTGCCCTTCTCTATTCACTTATTTTGCTCAGCATAATACCCTCGTTTCATCAATAGCCATGTAAATGGTAAGATTTCATCGTTTCTGATGGATTGCCATAAGGAAAGTGCCATATTCTTAACCCTAAGAAACAACATTGTAGAGAAACCGTCTTTCTTTTTTTTTATTGTTATGTAATCACCATACATTACATCATTAGTTTTTGATGTAGTGTTCCATGATTCATTGTTTGTGCATAACACCCAGTCCTCCATGCAGAACATGCCCTCTTTAATACCCATCACCAGGCTAACCCATCTTCCCACCCCCCTCCCCTCTAGAACCCTCAGTTTGTTTTTCAGAGTCCATCATCTCTCATGGTTCATCTCCCCCTCCGATTCCCCCCTTCATTCTTCCCCTCCTGCTATCTTCTTCTTCCTTTTTTTTTTTTCTTAACATATATTGCATTATTTGTTTCAGAGGTACAGATCTGTGATTCAACAGTCTTGCCCAATTCATAGTGCTCACCATAGCACATACCCTACCCAGTGTCTATCATCCAGCCACCCCATCCCTCCCACCTCACCCCCCACTCCAGCAACCCTCAGTTTGGAGAAACTGTCTTTCAACTAACATCTTCTTTCCTGAAGATAGAAGCATTTTCAAAAGTGTGTGAGAAAGCATAAAGAAAGTGTCATGTACTTAACTCTGACAAAGAAGTCTGTGGACAATTCAACTTTCAACTCACATCTTGATTCATGTAGATAGAAGCGTTTTCAAATCTATGTGTGGAAACATAAGGAAATTGCCATCCACTTAAGTCTGAGAACCAAGTGTGCATAGAATACAACATTCAACTAATATTTTGTTCTAGGAAGATAGAAGCACTTTCAAATGTATGTGTGAATGGCATAAGGAAATTGCCATATACTTAACATTGAGGATAAAGATGTGGAGAATGCAACTTTCTACTAACATCTAATTTCGTGACGATGCTTGCCCTTCATTCTGTCGTCGGAACAAATTTCCGCCCTGCCATCAAAATGGTGTTTATCTACTCTTGGAATGAAATTCTAACCCTAGCCTTGCTGAGGCTTTGACTACATCCCAACCATAAGTCTGAGGGTACAATGGATCTGGGACACGTGACCAATCCCAGAATAATCAACAAGGAACACTTAAGGAAACTGAGCCACTTTCAACCCTCGGGATGTTGTGGGAGAGCAGGATTATAGCAAAAAACTGAAATCTCAGCAACTGGATGAGCATCCCCCTGATGCCAAAGAGGAAAGCAGAGCCTCACCCTGATTCTAGCCCTCAGTACAACCCTCAGGGCAGGATTCTGAACAGCCATAAAATTGAACCCTTCCTTCCTCTGAAATGAAACCCTAATACTAGCATGGATGTGGCCCTGGCCAGACCCCAGCCCTACTTCTGAATGCACAGATGCTCTTTGGAGACCTGGTCAATGCCAGAGTAATTAGGCAAAACTAAAAAAAGGAATACACGCCAGTTGTACCTCTGGAGTGTCTCATGGGAGTATGATTTTACCCGAAAGCCTAAAACTCCACAACACTATGAGCATGCACCTGAGGCCAAACCGAAAGCCAGATCTTCACCTTGATGCTCTCTCTCAGTTCAACTCTCTAGGCAGGACTCCTAAATGCCATCAGATTGAACCTTACCGTCTTCTGGAACAAAAGCCTACCCGTAGCATGGATGTGGGCCCGACCATGCCCATGCCCTATTTCTGAATGCACAAATGATGTTAGAGGCCTGGTCAGTGCCAGAGGGATCAGGCAGGAAAACAGAAGGAAGACGTGCCACCTTATACCTTGGGGTTGTCTTGTGAAAGCACAATTTTGTCAAAAAACCTAAAATCCTAAAATTCAACAACAGTGGCAGCAGCATCCCCCTGAGGCAAAAATGGAAGCCAGAGGTTCACCCTGATGCTATCCCTCAGCTCTGCCCTCAGGGTAGGACTCAGAAAGACCATCAAATGGAACCTTACCATCTTCCGGATCGTAACTCTCATTAGCCCTACCATTATGTGGCTCTGATCATGCCCATTTCCTGGTTCTGAATGCACAAATGATTTTGGAGACCTGGTCAGTGCCAGACTAATCAGCTAGGAATACAGAAAGAAGACATGCCACTTATCCCACTGGGTTGTCTAGTGAAAGTATGGTTTTACCAAAAACCCTAAAACCCAACTTCACGAATCAGCATTCCCCTGAGCCCAAACTTGAAGGTGCAGGCTCACCCTAATGCTATCCCTCAACTCAGCTCTCAGGGCAGGTGTCCACACTGACATCAGTTAGGTGACTACCATCTTCCAGAATCTCACTCTAGCCCTAGACATGGCCCTGGCCTTACCTGTCCAGAAAGCTGTGTCTGAATAAGACGGGATTTGGGACACAAGAGTAGTGCAGGAAGAATCAGCCAGAGATACAGAATTAAGCCATGCAACTTGCCACCCCCCAGGATATTGTTGGAGAGCAAGATTCTAACGAAAATTTGAAATCTCAGCCACTGTATGAGCATCCCACTGATGCCCAGCAGGCAGCCAGAGCCTCACCCTGATGCTAGCCCTCAGCTCAGCCCTCAGGGCAGGTCTTCAAACTGCCATCAAATGGATCCCATACGGTCTCCTGGAATAAAACCCTAACCCTAGGATTTTCAAATATACATGTGGATTCGTAAGAAATGTGCCATGTACTTAACTCTAAGGAACAAGCCTGTGTAGAAGGCAACTTGGAACTAACAGCTCGTTTCATGGAGAAGCATTTTCAATGTCTGTGTGGAAACATAAGGAGAGTACCATATACTTAACTCTAAGAAAAAAACAGAGTAGAGAAACCGTCTATCAACTGACAACTTTCCTGTAGATAGAAACATTTTCAAAAGTCTGTGTAAAAACATAAGGAAGGTGCCAGAAACGTATCTCTTAGAAAAAGCACTGTTGAGAAATGGTCATTCTACTAACATCTTCTTATCTGAAGAGAGCATTTTCAAATGTATGTGTGGATGCATAAGGAATGTGTCATGCCCTTAACTCTGAGGTACAAGTCTGTGGTGAATGCAACTGTATACTAACATCTTGTTTCATAACGATGGAAGCAGTTTCAAATGTATCTGTGGCAGTGTAAGGAAAGGGCCATGTCCTTAACTCTGAGAAACAAGTCTCAGAGAATGAAACTTTCAACTAACATCTTGTTACAAGAAGAGAGAAGCATTGTCAAATGTATGTCTGGAAGCATAAAGAAGGGGTCATTAACTTAACTCTAAGAAACAACACTGTGGAGACACGTATTTCACCTTACATCTTCATTCCAGAAGAAAGAAAGAAGCATTTTCAAAAATGTGTGTGAAAGCAAAAGGAAAGGGCTATGCATATACTTGTCTCTGAAAAATAAGTCTGTGTAAAATGCAACTTACAAGTACCTTTTGCTTCATGAAGATAGAAGCTTTTTCAAAAGTACCCATGGAAGCAAAAGGAAAGTGCCATATGCTTAACCCCAAGAAATAACATTGTAGAGAAACCGTCTTTCAACTAACATCTTCTTTCCTAAAAATACAGCGTTTTCAACAGTGTGTGTAAAAACTTAAGGAAAGTGCTCACTCTTACCTCTGAGAAACAAGTCTGTGTAGAATGCAACTTTCAACCTACATCTTATTCTTGAAGATAGAAGCCTTTGGGATCCCAATAATTCTTATATTGCAATGTTCATGGCATCATTAGTCTCCCCTATCCTTTTTTCATGGCCTATTCATTGTCTTTCTCTCTTTTACTCAACTTTTTTTCTATCAGCCTGTTCTTTATCACTTATTCTCTTCTGCCTCATTGACCGTAGCTGTTAGAGCATCCAATTTAGACTGCATCTCATTCCTTGCATTTTTAAGTTCAGCCTTATTAGCTCTCATTTCTGCCCTTAGAGATTCTATATTGTCACTTATGATTTTTTCAAGCCTAGCTATTAACTTTATGATTGCTATCCTGAATTCCATCTCTGACATCTTTCTTATATCCATATTCGTTAGCTCTGTGGCAGAGAACTTTCCTCTGGTTCTTTCTTTTGTTGTGAATTCCTCCTTATTGTCATTTTGCCCAAAGAAGGACGGGTGAGTGAATTAGCAGAGTCTAAAATAACCACGACCCAAGCAAAATACAGCCTAGAAAAATTCAAAGTGGTTGGGAGGCACCACAGAAAAGGAAACAAAACCAAAATGAAACAAAACAATAAAAAAAGGAGAGGAGAGAGACTATAATTTCGCAGGGTGGACAAAGCAAGGTGATCCACTTGTTCCTGATTGAATTGTGGTCTGTGTGTTAGAAGACACTGCATCCCAAAGTTGTTAAGAAAGCAAAAGGTATAGAATGAAAACAGGACTAAAATGAAGCTTATATTTATAAAATGGAGATGTAAAAAATAAAAGTTAAAAAGCGACCTAAAATCATAAGTTGGTAAAATAAGAATGTAGTTGAAATGGCAAAAGGTAAAAAAAAAAAAAGAGAGAGAGAGAGAGATGGAAAATTTTAGACTGAAAGATAAATGAGTCGTGAGAAAACACTGTAGCTCAATATACTATTTTTCCCTGGCACTGGAGTTTTACAGTCTTGAGGGATCCATAAAGTTTTTGTTCACCTGTTCTTCCAATTTGTCTTCTGGGGAAGAGGCCTGCTGTGCTGATTTTCTGGTGTCTGCCTGGGGGGAGTTGCCCTACCCCTTGTCAGGGGAATGGGCTCAGTGGAAGCTTGTCCTCTGTGTGGCTTTTGTCCAACACACTGGACCAGATGAACTTAACAGATATATTCAGAACACTCTATCCTAAAACAACAGAATACACATTCTTTTCAAGTTCACATGGACCATTCCTTAGAATAGGTCATGTATTAGGTCACAAAACAGACCTCAACAAATACAAAAATATTGGAATCATACCATGCATTTTTTCTGACCACAAAGCTATGAAACTAAAAGTCAACCACAGGAAAAAAAACCTAGAAAAGACCACAAATACATTGCTGTTATACAACATGCTACAGATCAATGAATGTACCAACCAATAAATCAAGGAAAAAATAAAAAAATATATATGGAAACAAATGAAAATGAAAACACATGGTCCAAAACCTCTAGGATGCAGCAAAAGCAGTTCTAAGAGGGAAGCATATAGCAATACAGGCCTACCTCAAGAAGTAAGAAAAATTTCAAATAAACAACCTTTGCACCTAAAGGAGCTAGATAAAGAAGAATAAATGAAGCCTAAAGCCAGCAGAAGGACGGAAATAATAAAAATTAGAGCAGGGGCACCTGGGTGGCTCAGTCAGATAAACATCTGACTCTTGATTTTGGCTCAGGTCATGATCTCAGTGTCATGAGATTGAGCCCTGCATCTGGTTCTGTATTGAGCGTGGAGTCTGCTTAAGATTCTCCCTTTCCCTCTCCCTTTGCCTCTCCTCCCCACTCACTCTCACTTGCTCTCTCTCTCTAAAAAAAAAAAAAAAAAAAAAAAAAAAAAAAAAAAAAATTAGAGCAGAAATAAATGATATAGAAACTAAAAAGCAATAGAACAGATCAATGAAGACAGGAGCTGATTCTTTGCAAAAATTAATAAAATTGATAAACCTCTAGCCCAACATCAAAAAGAAAGGAGAAAGGACTCAAATAAATAAAATCACAATGATAGAGGAGAAATAACAACCAACACCACAGAAATACAAACTATTATAAGAAAATATTTTGAAAAAGTATATGCTGGGGATTAGGTCCAAGATGGTGGAGGAACAGGAGACCTTAGTTTCATCTGGTCCCAGGAATTCAGCTAGATAGCTATCAAACCATTCTGAACACCTGCAAACTCAACTGGAGATTTAAGAAAAGAATAGCTGCAACTCTACAAATAGAAAGTGACCACTTTCTGCAAGGTAGGAGGTGTGGAGAAGTGAATCCAAGGCAATCTATGGGAAGATAAACTGCAGGGGAAGGGAGCCTCCATAAGCCAGCTACCAGAAAGTGATACAGCAGTGGAGTATGAAATCAGAACTTTTAGAAGTCTGCTCCTGTGAGGAATGTCCGTCCCTGAAAGGCATTCAGGTGACCAAGCAGGGCAGAATCCTAGGTGATACAGTGTGGTCTCAGGATCCTTGGGGTCACAGGAAGACCAGGGGTGCCTGAGTGCAGCAGAGTTCCCAGACATTGGAGTGGGGAAGCCGGCTGCAATCAGTGAGCCCAGGAGTGGTCTGTCAGCTTGGGGTTGCCATAAACTGTTAACCATGGCACAGTTGGGGCCTGCTTCCCGAGCAGAGGCCCAGCAAGCAGTAGAACTGACAAGACCCCTCTTCCTCCCCTGGGAGCAGTAGTGTTGGTGTGAGCTGTAGGAGTCTGCAGGATTTGGAGACTTAAAATGGGGCTGTGTGCCCAAGATAGAAATGCTCAGTCACAGGCTGTGTGAGCATGGAGTGTGGCCAGAGACCAGGGAGACAGGAGTGAATGACTGCTTTTTCCTGAGGGCATACTGAAGAGTGGGGCCCCGAGCTTTCAGCTCTGGGGCTGGAGATTGAGAGGCTGCCATTTTCATTCTCATCTTCTAAAGCAGCCCTGAAAGCCTTCAGGGAACAAAAGCCACATAGAGCAACCTGGAGCAGATTACTTAGCCTGGCCCCCTGGCAAGGGTGGTGCAATTCTGCCTAGGGCAAAGACACCTGAGAGTCAGTGGAACAGGCCCCTCCCCCAAAAGATCAGCAAGAACATAGGCTCAAACCAAGTTTACCGATCATAGAGAACTGCAAAACTCCAGCGCTAGGGGAAAATAGTATATAGAATTCATGGTTTTCCATTCCCCTCTATTCTTTAGTCTTTCAATTTAATTTTTTTCTCTTTCCTTTTTCAATGAATTTCATATTTTATGAACTTTTTAAAACATCTGTTTTAATTTTCATTTTTACAGTTACGTCCAATCTTTTCATTGTATTTAATTTTATTTTTGTATATATATGTTTTATTTTCTTTACAATTCTGGGATCTAGTTTTCTAACAAACAGACCAAAATACAGGATCCAATGTATTGCTCTATTCTGTTCTATTCTGTCCACATGTCTGATTATATTCTCTTTTTTCCTTTTAATTTTTTTCTTTTTTTGGTTTTGGTTTTGGTTTTGGGTCTCTTCTGAATTGTTTAGTGTATATTCTCTGGGGTCATTGTTGCCATTTTATTATTTGTTCTGTCAGTCATCTATTCTCTAGACAGAATGACAAGATGGAAAACTCACCTCAAAAAGAAAAAGAACAAGAGGCAGGACTGACTCCCAGGGACCTAATCAGTATGGACATAAGTAAGATATTAGAACTGGAGTTCAGAATAATGAATATAAAGACACTAGCTGGGCTTGAAAAAAGCATAGAAGACACTGGAGAATAGGCGATATAAAAGAACTTTCTGGAGATACAAAAGAACTAAAATCTGAACAATTCAAAATTAAAAAGACTATTAATGAGATGCAATAAAAAATGGAGCTCTAACGGCTAGGATAAATGAGGCAGAAGGGAATTAGTGATATAGAAGACAAAATGATAGAGAATAAAGAAGCTGAGAAAAAGGGGCTCCTGAGTGGTTCATCCATTAAGCATCTGCATTCTGCTCAGGTCATCATCTCAGGGTCCTG
The DNA here is from genome assembly GCF_964656455.1 of Halichoerus grypus. NCBI lineage: Eukaryota > Metazoa > Chordata > Mammalia > Carnivora > Phocidae > Halichoerus > Halichoerus grypus. The sequence goes on along the minus strand of NC_135722.1, from coordinate 81,281,871 downwards.
GGATCAAGCCCCACATCAGGCTGTTCAGCGGGAAGCCTGCTTTTTCCTCTCCCTTTCCCTCTGCTCCTCCTCTCTCTCTTGCTCATGTACTCTCTCTCAAATAAAAATAAATAAAATATTTTTTAAAAATGAAGCTGAGAAAAAGAGATAAGCAACTACTGGATCATGAGGGGAGGATTTGAGAGATAAGTGATAACATAAATGGAAATAATATTAAAATAATTGGGATCCCAAAAGAAGAGGAAAGAGAGGGGCAGAAGGTATATTGGAGCAAATTATAGTCCCCTAATCTGGGGAAGGAAACAGGCATTCAAGTCCAGGAGGCACAGAGAACCACCCTCAAAATAAATAAAAATAGGGCAACACCCTAACATATAATAGTGAAACTTGCAAATGTCAGAGACAAAGAAAATCCTGAAAGGAGCTTGGAACAAGACGACCATAACCTACAAGGGTGGAAACATTAGGCTGGCATTAGACCCATCCACAGACACCTGGGAAGCCAGAAAGGACTGCCATCATATATTCAGGGTGCTAAATAAGAAAAAATTGCAACCAAGAATACTTTATTAAGCTAGGATGTCCTTCAAAATAGAAATAGAGATAAAAACAACTTACAGGACAAACAAACTAAAAGAATTTGTAATCACTAAACCACCCCTGCAAAAATATTAAAGGGGATCCTGTAAGCGAACAGAGAGCCCAAAAGTAACATAGACAAGAAATGAACATGAACAATATACAAAAACAGTGACTTTAGAGGTCATACACTGGCACTAAATTCATATCTTTGAATAATTACTCTGAATGTAAATGGGCTAAATGCCCCAATCAAAAGGCACAGGATATCAGATTGGATAAAAAAGCAAGACCCATCCATATGCTGTCTGCAAGAGACTCATTTTAGACCCAAATACACCTCCAGATTGAAAGTGAGTGGGTGGAAAACCATTTATCTCCACCCAGAGGAGAACATTTTACCACGTTAACAGACCTCAAAAGAAAGCTGGGGTAGCAATCCTCATATCAGACAAATTACATTTTTAACCAAAGACTGTAGTAAGAGATAAAAAGGGACATACTTTTTATACTTAGAGGGTCTATCCAACAAGAAGTTCTAACAATTGTAAATATCTATGCCCCCAGTATGGGAGCAGCCAATTATATAAACCAATTAATAACCAAAATAAACATATTGATAAGATTACATTAATAGTAGGAGACCTCAACTCTCCACTCACAGCAATGGACACATCTTCTAAGCAGATCAACAATGAGACAAGAGCTTTGAATGACACATTGGGCATGATGGAATTAGTAGATATATACAGGACAGTCCCTCCTAAAACTACAGAATACTCATTCTTCTCGAGTGCACGTGGACCTTTCTCCAGAATAGGTCATATAATGGGTCACAAATCAGGTCTCAACTGATACCAAAAGATTGAGATTATTCCCTGCATATTTTCAGACCACAGGGCTTTGAAACTGGAACTCAAACACAGGAATAAATTTGGAAGGAACTCAAACACTTGGAGGTTAAAGAACATCCTACTGAAGAATGAATGGGTCAACCAGGAAATTAAAGAACTTAAACAACTCATTGAAAGCAATGAGAATGAAAACACATTGTTCCAAAACCTATGGGATACTGCAAAGGCGGTCCTAAGAGGGAAAGACATAGCAATCCAAGCCTCTCTCAAAACACTGGAAAATTCCCAAACACACAAGCTAAACTTACACTGAAAGACCGGGACAAAAAACAGCAAATAATGTGTAAACCAAGCAGGAGAAGAGAAATAATAAAGATTAGAGCAGAAATCAATGAAATAGAAACCAGAAGAGCAGTAGAACAGATCAATGAAACTAGAAGCTGAGTCTTTGAAAGAATTAATAAGGTCGATAAACCCCTAGCCAGAGCTTTCCAAAGGAAAAGAGAAAGGACCCAAATTAATAAAATCATGAATGAAAGGGAGACATCACGAGTAATACCAAGGAAATCGAGACAGTTGTTAGACCTTATCATCAGCAGGTACATGCCAACAAATAAGACAATCTTGAAGAAATGGGTGCATTCCTGGAAACTTATGAACTACCAAACTGAAACAGGAAGAAATAAACAATCTCAACAGAGCAACAACCAGCAAGGAAATTGAAGCAGTAATCAAAAACCTCCCCCCCCAAAAAAGAGTCCAGGGCCTGATGGATGCCCAGGGGAATTCTGCCAAACATTTAAAGAAGAAATCATACTTACTCTACTGAAGCTGTTTCAAAAATAGAAATGGAAGGAAAGCTTCCAAACTCATCCTATGAGGCCAGCATTACCCTGATCCCAAAACCAGACAAAGACCCCATCAAAAAGGAGAATCACAGACCAATATCCCTGATGAACATGGATGCCAAAATACTCAACAAGATCCTAGCCAATAGGATCCAACAGTCCATTAAAAGGATTATTCACCACAGCCAGGTAGGATTTTTTCCTGGGATACAAGTGTGGTTCAACATTTGCAAATCAATCAATGGGATAGAGCACATTAATAAAAGAAGAGACAAGAACCATATGATCCTTTCAATTGACAGAGAAAGTATTTGACAATATACAGCATCATTTCCTGATTAAAACTCTTCAGAGTATGGGGATAGGGGGAACATACCTCAATATCATAAAAGCCATCTATGAAAAGCCCACAGAGAATATACTTCTCAATGGGGAAAAACTGAGAGCTTTTCCCTTAAGGTCAGGAACATGACAGGGATGCCCACTCTCACCACTATTGTTCAACATAGTACTAGAAGTCCTAGACTCTTATTAATGTGTTCTATCACATTGATTGATTTGCGAATGTTCAGCTACACTTGCATCCCGGGGATAAATCCCACTTGGTCATGGTGGATGATCCTTTTAATGTATTGCTGGATCCTGTTAGCTAGGATTTTGTTGAGAATTTTGGAACCTTATTTATCAGGGATATTGGTCTGAAATTCTCCTTTATGATGGGGTCTTTGCTTGGTTTGGGGATTAAGGTAATGCTGGCCTCATAGAATGAGACTGGATCTTTCCTTCTGTTTCTATTTTTTGAAACAGCTTCAGGAGAACAGGTATTATTTCTTCTTTGAATGTTTGGTAGAATTCCCCAGGGAATCCATCAGGCCCTGGACTCTTGTTGTTTGGAGGGTTTTGATCACTGCTTCAATCTCGTTACTGGTTATTGGCCTATTCAGGTTATCAATTTCTTCCTGTTTCAGTCTTGGAAGTTTATAGCTTTCCAGGAAGGCATCCATTTCTTCCAGGTTGCTTAATTTATTGGCATATAGTTGTTGATAATAATTTCTAATAATTGTTTCTATTTCCTTGGTGTTAGTCGTGATCTCTCCCCTTTCATTCATAATTTTATTACTTTGGGTCCTTTCTCTTTTCTTTTGGATAAGTCTGGCCAGTGGTTTATCAATCTTATTAATTCTTTCAAAGAACCAGCTTCTAGTTTCATTGATCTGTATTTCTGGTTTCTAATTCATTGATCTGTGCTCTAATCTTAATTATTTCTCTTCTAATGCATGGTTTAGGCATCATTTGTTGCTTTTTCTCTAGTTCTTACAGGTGTAAAGTTAGTTGGTGAATTCAGGATTTTTCTATTTTTTTGAGTGAGGCTTGGATGGCTGTGTTTTTCCCCCCTTAGGACTGCTTTTCAGTATCCCATAGGTTATGGACCAATGTGTTTTCATTCTCATTAGTTTCCATGAATTGTTTAAGTTCTTCTTTGATTTCCTGGTTGACCCAAACATTCTTAAGCAGGGTGGTCTTTAGCTTCCAAGTGTTTGAATTTCTTCCAAATTTTTTCTTGTGATTGAGTTCCAGTTTTAAAGTATTATGGTCTGAGAATGAGACTGGATTTGTGACCCAGTATGTGGTCTATTCTGGAGAAAGTTCCGTGTGCACTTGAGAAAAATGAGTATTCTGTTGTTTTAGGGTGGAATGTTCTATATATATCTATGAGGTCCATCTGGTCCAGTGTGTCTTTAAAGCTCTTCTTTCTTTGTTGATTTTCTGCTTAGATGATCAGTCTGTTGCTGAGAGTGGAGTGTTGAGGTCTCCTACAATTAACGTGTTATTATCAATGTGACTCTATTTTGGTTAACAGTTGGCTTATGTAGATGGCTGCTCCCATGTTGGGGGCATAGGTATTTACAATTGTTAGATCTTCTTGTTGGAGAGAGGAAGCATATGATCCTCTCAACTGATGCATAAAAAACATTTGACAAAATACAGCATCCTTTCCTGATTAAAACTCTTCAGAGTATAGGGATAGAGGGAACACATTCCTCAAGTTCATAAAATCCATCTATGAGAAACCCACAGCGAATATCATCCTCAGTGGGGAAAAAATGAGAGCCTTTCTCTTAAGATCAGGAACACGTCAAGGATGCCCATTCTCCCCACTATTGTTCAATATAGTATTAGAAGTCCTAGTAACAGCAATCAGACAACAAAAAGAAATAAAAGTATTCAAATTGGCAAAGAAGTCAAACTCTCTCTTCACAGATGGCATGATATTTTATGTGGTAAATCCAAAAGACTCCATCCCCAAATTACTAGAACTCATACAGCAACTCAGTAATGTGGCAGGATACAAAATCAATGCGCAGAAATCAGTTGCTTTCTTATACACTAACAATGCAACTGTAGAAAGAGAAATTAGAGAAACGATTCCATTTACAAGAGCACCAAAAACCATAAGATACCTCAGAATAAACCTAACCAAAGAGGTAAAGGATCTGTACTCTAGGAACTACAGAACACTCATGAAAGATATTGAAGAAGACACAAAAAGATGGAAAAACTTTCCAGGCTCATGGGTCGGAAAAATAAATATTGTTAAAATGTCTGTGCTACCCAGAGCAATCTATACCTTCAACGCCAATCCGATCAAAATTCCAATGACATTTTTCAAAGTGCTAGAACACAGAATCCTAAAATTTGTATGGAATCAGAAAAGACCCTGAATTGCCAAGGAAATGTTGAAAAAGAAAAACAAAGCTGGGGGCATCATGTTACCTGATTTCAAGCTATATGACAAAGCAGTGATCCCCAAGACAGCATGGTATTGGCACAAAAACAGACATATAGACCAATGGAACAGAATAGAGAGCCCAGATGTGGATCCTCTACTCTATGGTCTACTAATCTTTGACAAAGCAGGAACGAAATATGCAATGGAAAAGACAGTCTCTTCAATAAATGGTGCTGGGAAAATTGGACAGCCACCGGCAGAAGAATGAAACTCGACCATTCTCTAACACCATACACAAAGATAACTCAAAATGGATGAAAGACTTCAATGTGAGACAGGAATCCATCAAAATCCTAGAAGAGAACATAGGCAGTAACCTCTTCAACATTGGCCACAGCAACTTCTTTCAAGATACATCTCCAAAGGCTAGTGAAACAAAAGCAAAAATGAACTTCTGGGACTTCATCAAGGTAAAAAGCTTCTGCACAGCAAAGGAAACAGTCAACAAAACAAAGAGGCAACCCTCTGAATGGGAGAAGATATTTGCAAATGACATTAAAGAAAAAAGCCTGGTATCCAAGATCTATAAAAAACGTCTCAAACTCAACACTGAAAAAAACAAATCATCAAGTCAAAAAATGGGCAGAAGACATGAACAGACACTTCTCCAAAGAAGACATACAGTTGGTTAATAGACACATGAAAAAATGTTCATCATCATTAGTCACTAAGGAAATTCAAATCAAAACCACATTGAGATACCACCTTACACCAGTTAGAATGTCAAAAATTGACAAGTCAAGAAACAACAAATGTTGGCAAGGCTGTGGAGAAAGGGGAACCCTCTACACTGTTGGTGGGAATGCAAACTGGTATAGCCACTCTGGAAAACACTATGGAGTTTCCTCAAGAAGGTAAAATTAGAGCTACCCTATGACCCAGCAATTGCACTACTGGGTATTTACCCCAAAGATACAGATGTAGTGGAAAGAAAGGGCACATGCACTCCAATGTTCATAACAGCAATGTCCACAACAGCCAAACTGTGGAAGGAGCTGAAATGCCCTTCAACAGATGAATGGATAAAGAATATATGTTTCATATATACAATAGAATATTACTCAGCCATCAGAAAGAATGAATACCTACCGTTCGTATCAACATGGATGGAAATGGAGAGGATTGTGCTAAGTGAAATAAGTCAAGTAGAGAAAGACAATTATCATATGGTTTCACTCGTATGTGGAACATAAAGAATAGCATGGAGGAACATAGGGGAAGGGAGGGAAACCTGAATGGGAAGAAATCATAGAGGGAGAAACCATGAGAGACTCTGGACTCCAGGAAGCAAACTGAGGGTTACAGAAGGGAAGAGGGTGGGGGTGGAGGGATGGAGTAAGTGGGTGGTGGGTATTAAGGAGGGCATGTATGGTGATGAGCATGGGGTGTTATAGGCAACTAATGAATCATTGAACTCTACATCAAAATCTAATGATTACTATGTATTGGCTAATTGACCATAATTAAGAAAAAGAAAGAGCAGTCATTATTCTTGTTTGAGACCAGAATTCTAATGTCAGTTTTTGTTTTTGTTTTTGTTTTTTTAATTCCAAGGCTAGTACTTTATGCATACAAGCACATAATGGTCAAAGAAGAGACTATCTCCAAGAAGAAAAGTATTGAAGTAATCATCAAACTCAGGTCAAGTTGCTCTCTATCAGCAGTGAAGTTAGGTAAGAACAAATTATCTTTCAATTTACCACGCAAGGATAGCAGCAAAACAAAACAAAAAGTCAAAAGTCAGCCACTAGATGGTGCCATTACCCCTCTCTGTATGTGTGGTAATGCCCTCAGGATGTTGGCCCACCTTGCCTAAAGAAAGAGGTCCACAGGAGAAGTTTTTAAATTTTGAGGGCATAAATCTGGTTCTGCTTCTGCTTCCCATGAAATTCAGGAGATCATGAAGACAGTTTTCCTTTAAACAAATAGGAATCTGATCTTTATGGATGTAGATAACTTGATATGTTACCTTTGAAACTGTCTTTGAAAGTTTTTTTTTTTTTTTAACTTACTAGCAAATATATAAAAATGAATAAATGAAACCCAGGAGAGAAAACAATAGCTCATGTTGTCTTTCTTGGTATAGCTTTAATTTCCTTTTTGAGGCAGAAAGGATCAGTCTGTGAATAATCAGCTTTGCCCAGTTCTATCAGGAGAGTCAGAGAGTTTGAACTTTGATATAAGATATCATATCCCTAATCTCATCCCCTAACCACCACCACCATCCAGCTACCTTACTGGACATGGGAATAAAACAGTGGACAATAAAGAGACTTCTGTTCACACTGAGAACTTAATAACAATTGAAACAAATGAAGAAATGAATGAATGACTGAAATCTCTGTCTAAATACCTCCAACAGTCACCTTTCCCAACTTCCCCTCCTGCCATGGTCTTGAGCTGTCCCGCATATATGGATCAATAGTGATCATGTTGAAGATCAAAAATAGATGATGTTTAGGTTTGTCCTTTTCCATCCAGTGGTTACAGAGCCAGCCTTACATTTATATGATGCTTCATTGATACCTGATGAGTTGAGTACGTAGAAGCTGGCTCTCATTAGGAGTAATAGATGAAACTGAGTCATGAAAAAGAGTATGGAACAATTTAAGAGAGAGATTAATGATAAAATCAACTCGTGTGTGTGATCATCTCCCATTAGGAGCAGTGACTGTCCCCTCCTTAATTAACTTAGAAAAAGAAAGGCCTTGAGGTCTTCCAGGGTCAGGGGAAGCACAGCAAAGATACCCGAATGGGTTTTCCACATCTAGGTTGATTGACTATTGAGAAAAGAAAGAACAGCTTGTACTATTCTGGGTAGTACGAGCACTGTAATCTGTGACAGCTATAGGTCATGTATCTATTTTTCTGTCTGACAAGGACAAAGAGCAGCTGGTGACTGGTTGAAACCCAGACTGGCTTGTTCAGGTTGTGAACTATGGAGATAGAGCCTCGGCTTTCAGTCTAAGCTAGAAGGGAGGTAGAGTATGTGGTTAATGCTTGCATGTCTGTACAAATTTAACTGGAGCTAACAGATTTCTGGCTGCAGGTGGGAAAATGAAGCTTAATGATTCTAAGAACTTTGTCCTTAATTTCCCGAGTATGAAAAGAAAGTAGACTTTACACCTTTTTCTTTTCTCTCTCCACTCCCACTGTGGCCACCTTCAGTTCAATTAAATCTAACAAATATCAATGGAGCTCTTATTTAATACCTGACACTGTGCTAGGCACTGAGAAAGTGAGGTGAACATAGCATGCTAACTGTGCCTCCAGGATTAGTTTAATACTGAAAGCAAACATATGCAACAACGTGGATGGAACTAGAGTGTATTATGCTAAGTGAAATAAATCAGACAAAGACAAATATCATATGATATTTGGAAGATAAAAACAGAGAGGGAGGCAAACTGTAAGAGACTTCTATTTTATTTATTTATTTTTTTAAAGATTTATTTATTTATTTATTTGAGAGAGAGAGAATGAGAGAGCAAGCACATGAGAGGGGGGAGGGTCAGAGGGAGAAGCAGACTCCCTGCCGAGCAGGGAGCCTGATGCGGGACTCGATCCAGGGACTCCAGGATCATGACCTGAGCCGAAGGCAGTCGCCTAACCAACTGAGCCACCCAGGCGCCCGGTAAGAGACTTTTAAATGTAGAGAACAAACTGAGGGTTGCTGGATGGGAAGTGGGTGGGGTGATGGGCTAAATGGGTGATGGTCATTAAGTAGGGCATGTTGGAAGGAGCACTGGGTGTTATATGTAAGTGATGAGCCACTAAATTCTACTCCTGAAACCAATACTACACTATTTGTTAACTAACTTGAATTTAAATTAAAAATAAATAAATAAAATAAAGGTAATCTTTAAAAGCAAACAAACAAAAATACCAAGGGCAGACAAGTAATCAACTAGAATGGTAGTGGTGACAATAGTTCTATGCACAAAAACTACAAGATGCAGTACAGATAAGGGGGGATTTACTCTAAGGCTATAGAATAAGGAGAATTATAGAACACTTCTTAGTTAGTGGAAATGAGAACACCATACTAAAGAATGCAGTGGGTCTCCAGCACATAATCCCAATTTTCCCCTCCTGTAAGTCAACTAGGAAAAAGCTAATAGGTAGAAGGACAGTCTCATCTACAAAGGTATGGATTCTTTCCAGCATGCCCCCAATCCACTTCCACCCCATGCCAAGGGATAAGCCTCCTTAGCTCTGACTGTCTGCTTTGCAGCCATTCTACTAATGTTGCTCAGAGGGTACTATTAGTGCCTCTTTGCCCAACTTCATTTTATTTCATTATTTTTTTCCTACAAAACTGTCTGTGATCTTCCTTTTATTTCATTTTGGACACACACAAAAAAGATCCTGGAAAATGTACTTAGCTAGAGTGTTTTGTCTCCTATAGGCCAAAAGTACCAATGTTTCCCTTAGGCATTGTCAAAGAGCCATGTAGTTATGCCACAGGTTAATGCATGTAATTAAATTATAAATTTAGGTAGTCAAAAACACAGGATTTCCTGCCTACTTTTAGTTTTCTTTACATGCTCACTAACTCTGTCCTCATTTTCCCCTAGTCCCTTCTTCTTCTTCTTGTTTTTTTAAGATTTTATTTATTTATTTGAGAGAGAGGATGAGCAGGCAGAGGGGGAGGGAGAAGCAGACTCCCTACCGAGCAGGGAGCCCGATGTGGGGCTCGATCCCAGGACCCTGAGATCATGACCTGAGCCGAAGGCAGATGCTTAACTGACTGAGCCAAACAGGTGCCCCCCACCTAGTCCCTTCTTAATGACACCTTCCACTAACCCTCATTTCACAGGCCCTTTCCTTGCTTGCCTATTATACCTCACCAAATAGGCATACTCATATAAACTGTCAAATGACAATAGTACAACAATTTTGTAATTAGTTTAATGTTCTTTATTCAAGGGAACACAATCCATGGATTGGGGCAGTACAGGGCCTCGGAAGTAGTAGAGCACATCACCCAAGGAATTTAGGCAAGATCAAGTTCTATAGAGTATTAGAAGAAGCCACTTGGAAATAGGGAATGATTGGCTAGGAGATCGGGATTTTCTGTTAGGGTTAGCAGGTCTTATTTTCTAGGGTAAGGTGAGTTTGCTAAAGTTGAGTTGGAAACTTGAGATTGGTGTATTTTAGCTTTCCATGACAGTGAAACATTTCCCCTGAGTTCAGGTTGACTTAGGTTTAGATTTGTGATATGGGTCAGACCACTGGGGCAGCTTTCATTCTGTGGGTCCTGATATGTAAACACTTTACCAACACCATGACCAAAAAATAAAAATAAAATAACAAAGGGGAAAGAGGAAAGCTATAATGCGCTATTGCTATAGGAATGGCCCTGTAATTCACTTTTGGGCACAGAAGGAGGATGAGTGATGTGGGGATGGAAAACAAGCCTGTGTGTCTGGAAAATCTCATATTCATGGAATAAATCCATGCCCTCAGATCCCAGTGAAAAGAAGTGAGTAATAAATGCATAAATATAAAAAAATATTGAAATAAATTTTCAATGTTATATGAAGAAAAGTCACGGAGTCTTTTAAGGAAATTGCATGTAACAACTAAACATTCCACTGTGTGGCAGCAATTTCTTTTGCATTTCCAGAAAGTCCTCTGAGGCCCGTCTTCCTGAGTTAACCAAGGAGTATTTAAAAATTGAATTATGTCCAACTGTCAGACTGGGCCTCAAGACTATAAGAAAACCAACAAGTGCTCCTATAAGGGTATTCCTCCCAAATCCTACACTCTTAGGATTTGTGGTGAGTATCAGCCAAGCACTTAAATCTTTTTCATTTGATTTAGGCTGTTTCCCTACTTGGGTTTGTCATATGCTCATCTGTGTGGAAATAAGCCCCTAACTCCAGAGAAGAATTGGCAAAGATGTTCACTCTAAAGTAAACCAGGTTACGTTCAGACCACAGTACATACCAAGAAGCTTCTGAATGTATATGCATCCTGGAAGGGTTTGCTAAATGTCAGATTTTAATGTGCAATAGGTTTGAAAACAGACCACACATCAGAAGCCTTCAAACAGATGGGAAGTCTGGACTCATGGCTGTTAATGATGTGTCATATAAACAGAGACAGTTCATTTAGCAAAAGCTTGGAAGTTTTAGTGTTGCCAAAGGAGATAGTCAGGAACATAATCCATTACCCTTCAGTGTTAAATGAATTCAAACTGTGACTTGTTTTTCTCAGCCACCATGAACTTTGTCTTCTGATAGGACCTACTTGAATTTGGGGGGGTGGGGTAAAGAAACTGAAATAATTAACTGTACACCTCACAGTCTTGATCTGGCAACTTTTAAAGTTGAAGGCAGGGCCTACGGTTAAACATTATCGTGCTGTCAAGGAAGCACACAGAACTTAAAATTGTTCCCATTCTTTATGGCTCTGACTGCAGGAGTGGCATCAAGAGGGGCAAAATGGATCAGCCTTATTTCAGTTGAGACTCCTTATTCAACAGGGGATGGCATCCTACGTACTTTTCATTTATCTTTGAATTTTACACATGCCAGTCTCTGAGGCATTCCTTGTGGAAAGTTATACATTGACCCCATAGATTTTGTGGTAAATGATTTTGGGAAATGTTATGTACCTTATCTCCCACTTAAAAATTCATAATGCTCTTACTCATCTTATAGACTCCTAGAAGTCCTAAAGTCAAAACATTGTTTTGTATTCCTTTAAATATATGTTTTTTAGTCAAGCATTTTCGTTTTTTATTTTATTTTATTTTTTAATTTAATTTAATTTTATTTTATTATGTTATGTTAGTCACCATACAATACATCATTAGTTTTTGATGTAGTGATCCACGATTCATTGTTTTCACATATCACTCAGTTCTCCATGCAGTACTTGCACTCCTTAATACCCATCACCAGGGTAAACCATCCCCCCACTCCCCTCCCCTCTAAAACTCAGTTTGTTTCTCAGGGTCCATAGTCTCTCATGGTTCATCTCCCCCTCTGATTTCCCCCCCTTCAGTTTTCCCTTCCTTCTCCTAATGTCCTCCATGCTATTCCTTATGTTCCACAAATAAGTGAAACCATATGATAATTGACTTTCTCTGCTTGACTTATTTCACTTAGCATAATCTCCTCCAGTCCCATCCATGTTGATGTAAAAGCTGGGTATTCATCCATTCTGATGGCTGAGTAATATTCCATTGTATATATGGACCACATCTTCTTTATCCATTCATCTTTTGAAGGGCGTCTCGGCTCTTCCCACAGTTTGACTATTGCGGACATTGCTGCTAAGAACATTGGGGTGCATAGGGCCCTTCTTTTCACTACATCTGTGTCTTTGAGGTAAATACCCAGTAGTGCAATTGCTGGGTCATTGGGTAGCTCTATTTTTAATTTTTTGAGGAACTTCCACACTGTTTTCCGAAGTGGCTGTACCAACTTGCATTCCCACCAACAGTGTAAGTGGGTTCCCCTTTCTCCACAACCTCTCCAACATGTGTTGTTTCTTGCCTTGTCAATTTTTGCCATTCTAACTGGTGTAAGGTGATAGCTCACTGTGGTTTTGATTTGAACTTCCCTGATGGCTAATGATGATGAACACTTTTTCATGTGTCTGTTAGCCAAGTGTATGTCTTCTTTGGAGAAGTGTCTGTTCATGAGTTCTGCCAATTTTTGACTGGATGATTTGTTTTTTGGGTGTTGAGTTTGAGAAGTTCTTTATAGATCTTGGAAATCAGCGCTTTGTCTGTAATGTCATTTGCAAATATCTTCTCCCATTCTGTAGGTTGACTCTTTGTTTTGTTGACTGTTTCCTTTGCTGTGCAGAAGCTTTTTACCTTGATGAAGTCCCAGAAGTTCATTTTTGCTTTTGTTTCATTAGCCTTTGGAGATATATCTTGAAAGAAGTTGCTGTGGCCAATGTTGAAGAGATTACTGTCTATGTTCTCCTTTAGGATTTTGATGGATTCCTGTCTCACATTGAGGTCTTTCATCCATTTTGAGTTTATCTTTGTGAATGGTGTTAGAGAATGGTCGAGTTTCATTTTTCTACAGGTCGCTGTCCAATTTTCCCAGCACCATTTATTGAAGAGACTGTCTTTTTACCATTGCATATTTTTTCCTGCTTTGTCGAAGATTAGTAGACCATAGAGTTGAGGGTACACATCTGGGCTCTCTATTCTGTTCCATTGGTCTGTATGTCTGTTTTTGGACCACTACCATGCTGTCTTGGTGATCACTACTTTGTCATATAGCTTGAAATCAGGCAACGTGATGCTCCCAGCTTTGTTTTTTTTTTATTTTCTTTAATTTTATTTTATTATGTTATGTTAGTCACCATACATTACATCATTTGTTTATGATGTAGTGTTCCATGATTCATTGTTTGTGTGTAACACCCACTGCTCCATGCAATACATGCCCTCCTTAATACCCATCACTGGGCTAACATAATCCCCCCACCCCCCTCCCTCTAAAACCCTCAGTTTGTTTCTCAGAGTCCATAGTCTCTCATTCATCTCCCCCTCTGATTTCCCCCCCTTCATTTTTCCCTTCCTACTATCTTTTTTTTTTTTTTTAACATATAATGTATAATTTTTTTCAGAGGTGCAGGTCTGTGATTCATCAGTCTTACATAATTCACAGCACTCAACATAGCACATACCCTCCCCAAAGTCCATCACCCAGCAACCCCATCCATCCCAACCCCCACCACTCCAGAAACCCTCAGTTTGATTCCTGAGAGTAATAGTCTCTTATGGTTTGTCTCCCTCTCTGGTTTCATCTTGTTTCATTTTTTCTTCCCTTCCCCTATGTTCCTCTGTCTTGTTTCTCAAACTCCTCATATCAGTGAGATCATATGATACTTGATTTCTCTGATTGACTTATTTCGCTTAGCATAATACCCTCTAGTTCCATCCATGTTGTTGCAAATGGAAAGACTCTTATTTTTTTGATGGCTGCATAATATTCCATTGTGAATTTATATACCACATCTTCTTTATCCATTCATCTGTTGATGGACATCTTGGCTCTTTCCACAGTTTGGCTATTGCGGACATTGCTGCTATAAACATTGCGGTGCACGTACCCCTTCGAATCCCTACATTTGTATCTTTGGGGTAAATACCCAGTAGTACAATTACTGGGTCATAGGGTAGCTCTATTTTCAACTTTTTGAGGAACCTCCATACCCTTTTCCAGAGTGGCTGCACCACCTTGCATTCCCACCAACAGTGTAGGAGGGTTTCCCTTTCTCCACATCCCGCCAACATCTGTTGTTTCCTTGTTAATTTTAGCCATTCTGACTGGTGTGAGGTGGTATCTCATTGAGGTTTTGATTTGGATTTCCCTGATGCCAAATGGCATTGAACACTTTCTCACATATCTGTTGGCATTTGGATGTCTTCTTTGCAGAAATGTCTGTTCATGTCTTCTGCCCATTTCTTGATTGGATTCTTTGTTCTTTGGGTGTTGAGTTTGATAAGTTCTTTATAGATTTTGGATACTAGCCCTTTATCTGATATGTCATTTGCAAATATCTTCTCCCATTCTGTCAGTTGTGTTTTGGTTTTGTTGACTGTTTCCTTTGCTGTGCAAAAGCTTTTTATCTTGATGAAGTCCCAATAGTTCATTTTTGCCCTTGCTTCCCTTGCCTTTGGCGATGTTTCTAGGAAGAAGCTGCTGAGGCTGAGGTTGAACAGTTTGTAGCCTATATTCTCCTCTAGGATTTTGATGGATTCCTGTCTCACAATTAGATCTTTCATCCATTTTGAGTCTATTTTTGTGTGTGGTGTAAGGAAATGGTCCAGTTTCATTTTTCTGCATGTGGCTGTCCAATTTTCCTAACACCATTTGTTGAAGAGACTGTCTTTTTGCCATTGGACATTCTTTCCTGCTTTGTCAAAGATTAGTTGACCATAGAGTTGAAGGTCGATTTCTGGGCTCTCTATTCTGTTCCATTGATCTATTGTGCCAGTACCATACTGTCTTGATGATGACAACTTTGTAATAGAGCTTGAAGTCTGGAATTGTGATGCTGCCAGCTTTGCTTTTCTTTTTCAACATTCCTCTGGCTATTCGGGGTCTTTTCTGGTTCCATACAAATTTTAGGATTATTTGTTCCATTTCTTTGAAAAAAGTTGATGGTATTTTGATAGGGATTGCCTTAAATGTGTAGATTGCTCTAGGTAGCATAGACATTTTCACAATATTTCTTCTTCTAATCCATGAGCATGAAACATTTTTCCATTTTTTGTGTCTTCCTCAATTTCTTTCATGAGTTTTCTATACTTTTCTGAGTACAGATTCTTTGCCTCTTTGGTGAGATTTATTCGAGGTATCTTATGGTTTTGGGTGCAAAATGTAAATGGGATCGACTCCTTAATTTCTCTTTCTTCTGTCTTGTTGTTGGTGTATAGAAATGCAACTGATTTCTGTGCATTGATTTTATATTCTGCCACTTTACTGAATTCCTGTATCAGTTCTAATAGTTTTGTGGTGGAGTCTTTTGGGTTTTCTACATAAAGGATCATATCATCTGCAAAGAGTGAGAGTTTGACTTCTTCTTTGCCAATTCCGATGCCTTTTATTTTTTTCGTTGTCTGCTTGTTGTGGCTAGGACTTCTAGTACTATGTTGAATAGCAGTGGTGATAGTGGACATCCCTGCCATGTTCTTGACCTTATTTTTTTCCCCCATTGAGAAATATTCGCTGTGGGTTTTTCATAGATAGCTTTTATGGTATTGAGGTATGTACCCTCTATCCCTACACTCTGAAGGGTTTTAATCAAGAAAGGATGTTGTACATTGTCAAATGCTTTTTCTGCATCTCCTGAGAGGACCATATGGTTCTTATTCTTTCTTTTATTAATGTATCATATCACATTGATTGGCGGGTGTTGAACCAACCTTGCAGCCCAGGGATAAATCCCACTTGGTCATGGTGAATAATCCTTTTAATGCACTGTTGGGTCCTATTGGTGAGTATTTTGGTGAGAATTTTTGCATCCATGTTCATCAAGGATATTGGTCTGTAATTCTCCTTTTTGATGGGGTCTTTGTCTGGTTTTGGGATCAAGGTAATGCTGGCCTCATAAAATGAGTTTGGAAGTTTTCCTTCCATTTCTATTTTTTGGAACAGTTTCAGAAGAATAGGTATTAATTTTTCTTTAAATGTTTGGTAGAATTCCCCTGGGAAGCCATCTGGCCCTAGCTTTTGTTTGTTGGGAGATTTTTGATGACTGTTTCAATTTCCTTACTGGTTATGAGTCTGTTCAGGTTTTCTATTTCTTCCTGGTTCAGTTTGGTAGTTGATACATCTCTAGGAATGCATCCATTTCTTCCAGATTATCTAATTTGCTGGCATATACTTGCCCATAATATATTCTTATAATTGATTGTATTTCTTTGGTGTTGGTTGTGATCTCTCCTCTTTCATTCATGATTTTATTTATGTGGGTCATTTCTCTTTTCTTTTTGATAAGTCTGGCCAGGGGTTTATCAATCTTATAAATTCTTTCAAAGAACCAGCTCCTAGTTTTGTTGATTTGTTCTACTGTTCTTTTGGTTTCTATTTCATTGATTTCTGCTCTGACCTTTATTATTTCTCTTACCCTGCTGGGTTTAGGCTTTATTTACTGTTGTTTCTCCAGGTGTAGGGTTAAGTTGTGTATATGAGACCTTCCTTGTTTCTTGAGAAAGGCTTGTATTGCTATATACTTTCCTCTTAGGACTGCCTTTGCTGCATCCCAAAGATTTTGAACAGTTGTGTTTTCATTTTCATTTGTTTCCATGAATTTTTTTTAATTCTTCTTTAATATCCTGGTTGACCTATTCATTCTGTAGTAGGATGCTCTTTAGCTTCCATGTATTTGAGTTCTTTCCGACTTTCCTCTTGTGATTGACTTCTAGTTTCAAAGCACTGTGGTCCAAAAATATGCAGGGAATGATCCTAATCTTTTGGTACCAGTTGAGACCTGATTTGTGACTTAGGATGTGATATATTCTGGAGAATGTTCCGTGGACACTAGAGAAGAATGTGTATTCTGTTGCTTTGGGATGGAATGTTCTGAATATATCTGTGAAGTCCATTTGGTCCAGTGTGTCATTTAAAGTCTTTATTTCCTTGTTGATCTTTTGCGTAGATGATCTGTCCATTTCAGTGAGGGGGAGTTTTAAAGTCCCCTACTATTATTGTTGTTGTCTATGTGTTTCTTTGCTTTTGTTATTATGGCTTATATAATTGGTTGCTCCCATGTTAGGGACATAGATATTTATAATTTTTAGATCTTCTTGTTGGATAGACCCTTTAAGTAGGACATTGTGTCCTTCCTCATCTCTTGTTATAGTCTTTTGTTTATCTGATATAAGGATTGCCACCCAGCTTTCTTTTGATGTCCATTAGTATGGTAAATAGTTTTCCACCCCCTCACTTTCAATGTGGGGGTGTCTTTGGGTCTAAAATGAGTCTCTTGCAGACAGCATATCGATGGGTCTTGTTTTTTTTATCCAATCTGATACCCTATGTCTTCTGATTGGGGCATTTAGCCCATTTACATTCAGGGTAACGATTGAAAGATATGAATTTAGTGCCATTGTATTGCCTGTAAGGTGACTGTTACTGTATATTGTCTGTGTTCCTTTCTGGTCTATGTTACTTTTAGGTTCTCTCTTTGCTTAGAGGACCCCTTTCAATATTTCTTCTAGGGCTAGTTTCATGTTTGAAAATTCTTTTAATTTTTTTTGTCCTGGAAGCTTTTTATCTTTCCTTCTATTTTCAATGACAGCCTAGCTGGATATAGTATTCTTGGCTGCATATTTTTCTCATTTAGTGCTCTGAATATATCCTGCCAGTCCTTTCTGGCCTGCCAGGTCTCTGTGGATAGGTCTGTTGCCACTCTAATGTTTCTACTATTGTTGGTTACAGACCTCTTGTCCTGAGCTGCTTTCAAGATTTTCTCTTTGTCTCTGAGACTAGTAAGTTTTACTATTAGATCTCGGGGTGTTGACCTATTTTTATTGATTTTGAGGGGGGTTCCTGTGCCTCCTGGATTTTGATGCATGTTTCCTTCCCCAAATTAGGGAAGTTCTCTGCTATAATTTGCTCCAATATACCTTCTGCCCCTCTCTCTCTTTCTTCTTCTGGGAGCCCAAATATTCTAATATTGTTTCACCTTATGGTATCACTTATCTCTCGAATTCTGCCCTCATGATCCCGTAGTTATTTATCTCTTTTTCTCAGCATCTTTATTCTCCATCATTGGGTCTTCTATATCCCTGATTCTCTCTTATGCCTCATTTATCCTAGCAGTTAGAGCCTCCATTTTTCATTGCCCCTCATTAATAGCCTTTTTTTTTTTATTTTGACTCGGTTAGATTTTAGTTCTTTTATTTCTCCAGAAAGGGTTTCTCTAGTATCTTCCATGCTTTTTTCAAGTCCGGCGAGGATCTTCATACGTCATTCTGAACTCTAGTTCCGACATATTACTAATGTCCATATTGATTAGGTCCCTGGCAGTCGGTACTGACTCTTGTTTTTTTTTTTTTTTTTTGACGTGAGTTTTTCTGTCTTGTCATTTTGTCCAGAGGAGAATAGATGAATGAGAGAACAAAATGCTAACAGGGTAACAACGACCCCAGAAAGATATACACTAAACAAATCAGAAGAGACCCAAAACCAGGGGCAAAAGAGAGGGAAAGAAAGAAAAAAAAAAAAGAATACGATCAAATATGATCAGGCCTGTGAATAGATCGGGCCACATACTAGATTTGGGGCATATTTTGGTCTGTTAGAAGAAAGTGCCTCCCAAAATTTTAAAGAAAGAAAAACTTACATATGTACAAAAATAAGGGTATATTCAATGAAAGGATGGAATAGGACTGTAAAGATGAAAATTATAAAAGATTTTATAAAAGGAATTGATAAGATAAGAAGTTGGTTACAAAAAAGAAGACAAATTAAAAAAATGGAGAGACTGTAATCAGGCAGGAGACTAGAATAAAGACATACACTAGAGATTTAGGGTATATTTTTGTCTGTTAGAAGAAACTCTACCCCAAAATTTTAAAGAGACTACAACTTATATATATACAAAAATAAGGTTCACTACAATGAATGGATAGAATATGACTCCAAAAATGAAAAATAAAAAGATTTTTTTAAAAGGGATTGATAAGATAAGATGTTGGTTGAAAAAGAGAAAAAAGAAAATTAAAAAAAATAGAAAAAAAAGAAAATTAAAAAAATTAACTTTGAAAGACTAAAGAATCATGGGGGAAAAAGCTACGAATTCTATGTGCTGTATTCCCCTAGTGCTGGAGTTCTGCAGTTTTCATTGATCAGTAAATTTGGTCTTGGCTGGCTGTTCTTGCTGATCTTCTGGTTGAGGCACCTGTTGCCATGATTCTCAAATGTCTTTGCCAGAGTTGGAATTGCCCCACCTTGCCAGGGCCTGGGCTAAGTAATCTGCTCAGGGTTGCTCTCCGTAGCTTTTGTTCTCTGGAAGCTTTCTATATAGCTTGGAGGACGTGAATGTAAATTGTGGCCTCCCAATCTCTGACCCAGAGGTGCCGAGAACTCAGG
This sequence comes from Halichoerus grypus, assembly GCF_964656455.1. Lineage (NCBI taxonomy): Eukaryota > Metazoa > Chordata > Mammalia > Carnivora > Phocidae > Halichoerus > Halichoerus grypus. Next base: position 81,262,220 of record NC_135722.1, on the reverse strand, counting down.
GACTCCAAACCCAGTAGATTCCTGTGGTGTGCACCTAGGCCACTCCTCCTGGGGAAGGAAGGGTAGTTTCCCTGGATCTGCTGCTTGTTGGGTCAATGCTGGAAGATTAGTGGCTCAACTGTGCCACAGACCACAGTTTATGGCAACCTCAAGCTGAGAGCCCACTCCTCAGCTCCATTTTTGCATCTGGCTTCCCTGCTCTGATACCTGGGAGCTCTGCCACATTCAGGCACCTCTGGTCTTTCTGTGACCCCAAGAGTCCTGAGACCACACTGTCCCAGTGAGAGTTCCACCCCCGCACTTAGCCACTGGAGCAATGTCCCTCGGCAAAGCAGACTTCTAAAAGTTCCAATTTTTGTGCTCCACTGCTCTATCACTTACCGGTAGTGACTGACAGAGGCTACCTCCCCCCAGCCATGGTCTATCTTCCCAAATATTGCCTTGGATTCACTTCTCCACATGTCCTACCTTCCAGAAAGTGGTCACTTTTCTGTTCATAGAGTTGTTGCTATTCTTTTCTCTGATCTCCTGTTGAGTTTGTAGGTGTTCAGGATGGTTTGATAGCTATCTAGCGAATTCCTGGGACTAGATGAAATTTAGGTCTCCTACTCTTCCACCATCTTGTGCCTTCTCTTGTTTTTCTTTTTCAACAGTTCCTTGGCAATTCAGGGTCTTTTCTGATTCCATACAAATTTTAGGATTGTTGGTTCCAGCACTTTGAAAAATGCCACTGGAATTTTGATCATATGGTGTTGAAGTCTGCTCTGGGTAGCATAGATATTTTACAAATGTTTATTCCGCTGATCCATGAGCATGGGATGTTTTTCCATCTTTTTGTGTCTTCTTCAATTTCTTTCATGAGTGTTCTGTAGTTCCTAGAGTATAGATGCTTTACTTCTTTGGTTAGGTTTATTCCAAGGCATCTTATGGTTTTTGGTGCTATTGTAAATGGAATCGTTTCTCTAATTTCTCTTTCTACAGTTGCATTGTTAGTGTATAAGAAAACAATTGATTTCTGTGCATTGAATTTGTATACTGCCACATTACTGAGTTGCTGTATGAGTTCTAGTAATTTGGGGATGGAGTCTTTTGGGTTTTCCACATAAAGTATCATATCATCTGCAAAGAGAGAGAGTTTGACTTCTTCTTTGCCAATTTGAATACCTTTTATTTCTCTGATTGCTGTTGCTAGGACTTCTAATACTATATTGAACAATAGTGGGGAGAGTGGACATCCTTGTCGTGTTCCTGATCTTAAGGGAAAGGCTCTCAGCTTTTCCCCATTGAGGATGATATTCACTATGGGTTTGTCATAGATGGATTTTATGAACTTGAGGAATGTTCCCTCTATCCCTATACTCTGAAGAGTTTTAATCAGGAAAGGATGCTGTATTTTATCAAAAGTTTTTCTGCATCAATTGAGAGAACCATATGGTTCTTCTCTCTCCTCTTATTAATATGTTCTATCACATTGATTTGTGAATGTTGAGCCACCCTTGCTCCCTGGGGATAAACCCACTTGGTCGTGGTGGATGATCCTTTTAATGTATTGTTGGATCCTATTAGCTAGGATTTTGTTGAGAATTTTGGAATCCATATTCATCAGGGTTATCAGTCTGAAATTCTTTTTGATGAGGTCTTTGCCTGGTTTGGGGATCAAGGTAATGCTGGCTTCAAAGAATGACTCTGGAAGCTTTCTTTCTGTTTCTATTTTTTGAAACAGCTTCAGGAGAATAGGTATTATTTCTTCTTTAAATGTTTGGTAGAATTCCCCAGGGATTCCATCAGGCCCTGCACTCTTTTTTGGGGGGAGGTTTTTGATCACTGCTTCAATCTCATTACTGGTTATTGGTCTATTCAAGTTGTCAATTTCTTCCTGTTTCAGTCTTGGCAGTTTATAACTTTCCAGAAAGGTATCCATTTCTTCCAGGTTGCTTAATTTATTGGTATATAGTTGTTGATAATAATTTCTAATAATTGTTTCTATTTCCTTGGTGTTAGTCGTGTTCTGTCCCCTTTCATTCATAATTTTACTCTTCTCTTTTGGATAAATCTGGCCAGTGGTTTATCAATCTTATTAATTCTTTCAAAGAACCAGCTTCTACTTTCGTTGGTCTGATCTACTGTGTTTCTGGTTTCTAATTCATTGATCTCTGCTGTAATCTTATTTTTTTCTCTTCTAATGCATGGCTTAGGCATCATTTGTTGCTTTTTCTCCAGTTCTTTAAGTTGTAAAGTTAGTTGGTGAATTCGGGATTTTTCTATTTTTTTGAGTGAGGCTTGGATGGCTATGTATTTCCCCTTAGGATGGCTTTTGCAGTATCCCATAGGTTTTGGATGAATGTGTTTTTGTTCTCATTGTTTTCCATGATTTGTTTAAGTTCTTCTTTGATTTCCTGGTTAACCCAAACATTCTTGAGCAGAGTGGTCTTTAACTTCCAAGTGTTTGAATTTCTTCCAAATTTTTTCTTGTGATTGAGTTCCAGTTTATAGCATTCTGGTCTGAGAATATGCAGGGAATAATCTCAATCTTTTGATATCGTTTGAGACTTGATTTGTGACCCAGTATGTGGTCTATTCTGGAGAAAGTTCTGTGTGCACTCGAGAAGAATGCATTTGTTTCTTTGTTGATTTTCTTCTTAGATGATCAGTCTATTGCTGAGAGTGGAGTGTTGAGGCCTCCTACAATTAACGTATTGTTATCAGTATGCCTCTTTATTTTGGTTAACAGTTGGCTTATTTAGATTGCTGCTCCCATGTTAGGGGCATAGATATTTACAATTGTTAGATCTTCTTGTTGGATAGACCCTTTACTAATGATATAATATCCTTCTTTGTCTTTAACTACAGTCTTCAGCTTATAATCTAATTTGTCTGATATGACAATTTGTACCTTTCCTTTGAGGTTCGTTGGCATGAAATATGTTTCTCCATCCTTTCACTTTCAGTCTGGATGTATCTCTAGTTTCAAAACGAGTCTCTTGTAGACAGCACATGGATGGGTCCTGTCTTTTTATCCAATCTGCAACCCTTTGCCATTTTATGGGAGCATTTAGGCTGTTCACGTTGAGAGTGATTATTGAAAGATATGAATTTATTGTCATCATGTTGCCAGTGAAGTCTTTTTTCCTATAGATTGTCTCTGTAAATTTCTCTTCTATGTCACTCTTGGGGTCTTTCTCCTTTTATAGAACCCCCCCTTAATATTTCTTGTTGGGCTAGCTTAGTAATCACATATTCTTTCAGTTTCTGCCAATCTTGGAAGTTCTGCATCTCTCCATCCATTCTAAATGACAGCCTTGCCAGATAAAGTATTCTTGGTTGCATGTTCTTCTCATTTAGTACCCTGAATATGTCTTGCCAGCCCTTTTTGGCTTACCTATCTCTGTGGTTAGGTCTGACGTTATTCTGATGTTCCTCCCTCTGTACGTAAGGCATCTCTTCCCCCTAACTGCCCTGAAGATGGTTTCCTTGGTTCTAAGATTTGCGAGTTTTACTATTACATGTCAGGGTGTTGGCCTGTTTTCCTTGATCTTGGGAGGGGTCCTCTCTGCCTCTAGGACACAAATGTTTGTTTCATTCCCCTGATTAGGAAAGTTCTCAGCTATGATTTGCTCAAATATATCTTCTAGTCCTCTCTCTCTCTCTACCCCCTCAGGGATCCCAATAATTCTGACATTGGAACATTTCATGGTGTCACTTATTTCTCTGATTCTGTTTTCATGGATTTTGAGTTGTTTCTCCCTGGCCGTCTCTTTTTCCTTCTTTTCTATCAATTGGTCTTCTAGATCACTAATTCGTTCTTCTGCCTCTCTTACCCTAGCTGTTAGATTATCTAGATTAGATTGGATCTCATTGATAGCATTTTTAAGTTCTGCCAGTTCAGCTTTCATTTCTGCCCTTAGAGACTCTATGTTGCCATTAATCAATTTCTTCATTCTAGCTATTGTCTTCACAACTGCTACCCTGAATTCCATTTCCAACATCTTGGTTATATCTGTATCCATTTGTTAATCTGTGGCAGAAGTCACAGTCTCTGAGTCTTTCCTATTTTGGGGGTTCCTCCTCCTACTCATTCTGTTGAGGGGTGATTGAGGGAATGTATAGAGTCCAAATTGTTGATCACAACCCAAGCAAGATGCACCTGTTTTGTAGAGACCTTAGGGTTATCGGCCTCTTGTTTTCCCAGCCTGTCTTCTGGGGGAGGGGCCTGCTGCACTGTTACTCAGGCAACCCTATTTGGGCAGAGTTGCCCTGCCCCCTGTGTGTGGGATGGGCTCAGTGAAAACCGGTTTGGGGCAGCTTTTTCCCTCTGGCGAATTTCCCTGGTGACTTGCTGCATTTCTTCTGAGAGTTAGAGCAGAAAAGATTGTTTCCAACCCTCTGCTTCTGAGCAGAGAGATCACAATCTGTTCTTTAGTGAGCTCTCCAGGCCACACTATCTCCATTTCTGTCTGTGCAGCGTCCTGGGTTGTGCGACCCTCAGCAGGTTGTGTGCCCCTCCTTGCCTCCAGGTTGGGGCTCGGGGGCATGTTTCTACCCTTTGTGCTTCTAAAACCATCAGCCACCCCCAGTTTGCATGCATAGCCCCACTGCTCCAGGTTTCAATCTGGGGGGCTGCCCTAAACTCCTTTCTCCGCTGCTACTGTTTTGTGAGTCTGTGCCCTGTCCCCAGCACTGGAGGCTGTCGCTCACCATGCATCCCCATGTCTCCCTCCCCCTTCCATTTATCTTCAGATATGTGCGCACGGAATCACGGCTCCCCACTTCATACCTCGAAACCAACCACCTGCCATATTCTGTTTGTAGAGATCTAGATATATCTTCTTACATCTCATGCTGATTTCATGGGTGTTCAGGGTGGTCTGGTAGATATCTAGCTCAATTTGGGGGACCAGTTGGAATAGGGTCCCCTTCTCCTCCACCATCTTTTCCTCCCCTTTTTTTAATTTTTTTAAAGATTTTATTTATTTATTTGAGAGAGAATGAGCATGGAGGAGGGGTAAAGGGAGAAGGAGAAGCAGACTTCACTGAGCAGAGAACCCAACGTGGGACTCGATCCCAGGACCCTAGGATCATGACCTGAGCTGAAGGCAGATGCTTAACTGACTGAGCCACCTAGGCGCCCAGTCCAGCATTTTTAAAATTTATTTAACCATTGTTAAAAGATAATCTGAGACCTAAAAACACCAAAAAACTCTACAAGTAATAAATGAATTCAATAACGTGGCAGAAATTAAGACCCAGAAATCAGTTGTGTTTCTATACACTAATAATGAAGTAGCAGAAAGAGAAATTAAGAAATCTACAAATTCAATGCAATCTGTATCTAAATACAAATAACATTTTTCACAGAACTACAATAAATAATACTAAAATTTGTATGAAACCCCAAAAGACCCTGAATAACCAAACCAACCTTGAGAAAGGACAAAGCTGGAGGTGTCACAATCTCAGATTTCAAGATATACTACAAAGTTGTAGTGATCAAAACAGTATGGTACTGGCACAAAATAGGCACATAGATCAGTGGAACAGAATAGAAAGCCCAGAAGTGAACCCACACTTTTATGGTCAATTAATCTATGACAAACGAGGCAAGAATATACAATGGGGAGAAGATGGTCTATTCAACAAATGGTGTTGGGAAAACTGGTTAGCTACATACAAAAGAATGAATCTAGATCACTTTCTTATACCATACACAAAAATAAGCTCAAAATAGATTAAAGACCTAAATGTGAGACCTGATCCCATAAAATTCCTAGAAGAAAACATAGGCAGTAATCTCTTTGACATCAACTGTGGCAACATTTTTCTACATACGTCTCCTAAGTCAAGAGAAACAAAAGCAAAATTAAACTATTTGGACTACAGCAAAATAAAAACTCTTGCACAGCAAAGGAAATCATCAATAAAACAAAAAGGCAACCTACTTAATGTGGAAGATATTCTCAAATGACATATTCAATAAGGGGTTAATATGCAAAATGTATAAAGTACTTATAAAACACAGCACCAAAAAACCCCCAAATAATCTGATTTAAAAATGGGCAGGGTGTATGAATAGACATTTTTCCAAAGAATACATTTGAATAGACAACAGACACTTCAAAAATGCTCAACATCATCAACAGAGGCATATCATGTTTCTGCCAGTCTCACTCAAACTGACAGGACAAGAAAGAGGATCCCTCTCCCCACTCCACTTGACTAACAAGAGGAACATAGGAGGAGGTTAGATTAATCCCTAATAGGAGATTGGAATTTCTAGCTCAATAGACTTTTAATAGCAAAAAGTGATCTAGATGTTAAGGAATCTGCCCAAAATGTCATGCAAGATCCTGCTCTGAGCAGGGAAGGGAGAGTCATTATTGACCACCAGCAGTGAATGAAGAAATATAAAATCATTTCAAATTGAGACAATCTGTGAAACTTGTTATAAAAATTTAAAGTTTTCCTCAGGGCAATGAGGAGACATTAAATTATTTTAAAAAAGAGGGTGCTCTGATCATATTCATATTTAGATTGATACTTGGCACAATAGGGAGAATGGAGTGTAAGATAAGTTCTTCTGTGTGTGTATGCATACACTAGGAGGAGGGGTTTGTAAGTCAAGATAGAAGAAGGCAGACCAGTTGGAAGGTGGAGTAGTGTCAGTGGAAATAGAGACAAGTGGATTTTGAAATGTGAAATGAATAAGCCTTTTGAAGTTAACTGGATATTGGGAGTTGGTGGGGGGGGGTAGAAGTGGTCAGAATAACTTCCATATTTCCAGCTTGAACAACTGAGTGGATGTCAGTACCTCTCACCTAAATAAAGAGCATGGGGAATAGCATGCTTGAGGACAAGATAATAATTTTAGCTATAACCTCGTGAAACTGAGGTCTTTGTGGGAAAATCAAATGAAAGATGATGTTAAGTAAGTAGTTGTATATACTGATCTAGACTTCAAGAGAGAATGGAATTTAGGGGTGAAAGATAGAGACTTTAGGGTCATTAATATATATATAATAGTTAAAACAATGGACCCGAGTAAGAATAAGCATGAAGAATGAGAAAGTAAGTGGAACTGAACAGAACCTTAACACCAATATTGAAGGAGTAGACAATGAAAAAGAAAACTCTAACAAGGGGTGTGAGAGAGTTAGGAAGAACATTAGGGAATGGGTTGTTCCCAAGAGAAGAAATGGTTTCAGGAAGAGAGATGGAGTGCTCAGCACTTTCAGAATATATATATATATATATATATATATATATAATCTGTATGTAAAAGTGACTGTGGATTTAACAAAAAGAAATTATGGTGACTTTGAAAATTATAGCCTCAATGACATTGAAGAAGCTGGGGTCAGATTACAGAGGGTTGAAGAGTCAATAGCAGATGAAGATAGTGATAGGTGTAGAAAACCACAATACCGTAGCTGAAAAGTTATTACTTTGGGGAGATGTCATTACTCTTTTTTAAAAAATTCAATTAGCCAATATATAGTACATCATTAATTTCAGATGTAGTGTTCAATAATTCGTCATTTGTGTATAACACCCAGTGTTCATCACATCATGTGCCCTCCTTAATGCCCATCACCCAGTTACCCCATCCCCCCACCCACCTCCCCTTCAGCAACCCTCACTTTGTTTCCCAGGGTTAAGAGTCTTTCATGGTTTTTCTCCCTCTCTAATTTCTTCCCATTCAGTTTTCCCTCCCTTTCCTTATGGTCTTCTGCACTATTTCTTATATTACACATATGAGTGAAACCATAAGATAATTGTCTTTCCTGATTAACTTATTTCACTTAGCATAATCCCCTCCAGTTCCATCCATGTCAATACAAATGGTGGGTATTCATTCTTTCTGATGGCTGAGTAATATTCCATTGTATATATAAACCACATCTTTATCCATTCATCTGTTGAAGGACATCTCAGCTCCTTCCACAGTTTGGCTATTGTGGACATTGTTGCTATGAACATTGGGGCTCAGGCGCCCCTTCTTTTCACTACATCTGTATCTTTGGCGTAAAATATCCAGTAGTGCAATTGCTGGGTCATAGGGTAACTCTCTTTTTAACTTCTTGAAGAAACTCCAATTTTCCAGAGTGGCTGTACCAGCTTGCATTCCCACCAACATCAAGAATATGGGCATGAGGTCATATTCTTTTTTTTTTTTAAAGATTTTTTTTATTTATTTATTTGAAAGAGAGAATGAGATAGAGAGAGCATGAGAGGGGGGAGGGTCAGAGGGAGAAGCAGACTCCCTGCTGAGCAGGGAGCCTGATGCGGGACTCGATCCTGGGACTCCAGGATCATGACCTGAGCCGAAGGCAGTCGCCTAACCAACTGAGCCACCCAGGCGCCCGACATGAGGTCATATTCTTAAGATAAGAGACATTTAAGCATATTTAAATCCTGAAAAACCACAAATTTGAAGAGTAGGAGGACCCTGAGCTCACCCCATCCCACATTTTCACCTGGATATCATCTACATCCAAATAAATAAGCCAGAGAGTGATTTGAAGACTGGCAGAACAAACTTCACAGCTACATATAAAGAAGAAGCTGCATCTGAAAGGCTAGGAAGGTCAGAATTGCTAGGGAGGTTGCCTGCAGGAGGGAGGAAGCTGTGCACAGAGAGGGCAGAGAAATGGGCCCTCAAACCAGGGAGCTGATATGGGAAGACTAATCCCCATAAGGTTTGGCTTTAAAAACCAGAGGATCTGAATTCTGTGTTTATAAAACCAGTGGGACTTGTTGCCTGGAGCTTTTAAAAATCAGCTGACTCAGCAGTGGGTGAACCTGAAGGGTGAGGTCACTGCCTTTAAAGAGACAGCAGCCTGAATGGAGAGGCAACACAAAACTGACAGTTTACACAATGCTGGAGGCAAACAGGAGACAAATCTGTTCATACTGATTTTGAGCATGTTGGGCCTTCTCTGAAAATTAGGGAAGTGGCAGGCCATTTTCTTCCTCCAACCCCCAGCATAAACACAGATGTGCAGGAGGGGAAGCTGCAGACACTAGCTATCTATTCTTCTACTAGTGTGTCACACCCATGACTTCTCCTGATGACTTGTCCCCTCCAAGCCTGCTAGCCTTGGCCCTGGGCTGAAAGCAAATTTTGTTAAAGGTGCACCTGTGCCATGACAAGGCACCATGTGCGCAGCTGCTTCCACACACTATGTCCAGCCATGACACAATGCCCAGATATTGCACCGCACCCAGCCACAAACCCACAGTCACCCTCACATGCTATGCCCAGGTCACTTCACCATCTCTGCATACCATATCCACACTCACACCTCTGGCAACTCCTGTATGCAGCCATCAACCACTGCAGCACATCAGGTGATTTGGCATAGGATTAATGCCCCAGTGCAAATTTTGCTAACACCACCACCCTGCACTCAATTTCCACAACAGGCATGCCTCCTCAGAACTGGCCTAAGTGGGTCTCACTAAAACCACAGAGAGCAAGCACAGCCTACAATAATACAGACAACTGCACTGAAAGGTAAAGTGACTCAGACACAACAGTAGGGCATAAGAAACACACATAGGATACTCTCCTGAAGTGCTAGGTTATAGTGGAGAGGAGACACTGCACTGCAGGGCACTTCAGGACCTCTTCTTCATAAGGTCACTACTTTCAAGAGTAGAATACATAACTGACTTTCTTAACACACAGAAACAGACACAGAGAGGCAAGCAAAAGGAAGAGATAAGGAAATTAGTCTTAAATGAGAGAACAAGGCCACAGCCAGAAATATAATCAAAACAGATATAAATAACATGCCAGATAGAGAATTTAAAGCAATGATCATAAGGATACTCACTGGACTTGAAAAAAAAAAAAAAAAAAAGGTGGAAGATATGAGTGAGAGACCCTTAACAGAGAGATAAGCAACAACATCCCAGAAATAAAAGGCTCAATAAATGAAATGAGAAACATGCTTGATGGAATGAACAGCAAAATGGAAGTAAAGGAATGAATTAATGGCCTAGAAGACAAGTAATGGAAAGTAATCAAGCTGAACAAAAGAGAGAGAAAAGAATTATGCAGAACAAGAATGGAATTATGGAACCCAGTGACTCCATCAAACATAGTAAGAGTAGCATTATAAAAGTCCCAGAAGAAGAAGAGAGAGAAGGGTGGACAGAAAATTTATTTGAAGAAATAATAGCTGAAAACTTCCCTAACCTGGGGAACAAAGCAGATACCAGATCCAGGAGGCACGGAGAACAAGGCCACAGCCCAACAGAATCAACAGAAAGAGATCCACACCAAGACATATTGTAATCATGTTGGCAAAATATAGTGACAAAGAAATAATTTTAAGAGCAGTGAGACAAAAGAAGACAGTAACTTACAAGGGAAAACCCACAAGTCTAGTATTTCTCAGCAGACACTTTCCAAGCCAGAAAGGAAAGTCATGATAGATTCAAAGTGCTGAATGGGAAAAATCTGCAGCTAAGAATACTCTAAACAGCAAAGCTATCATTCAGAATAGAAAGAGAAATAAAGAGTTTCCCGGACAAACAAGACTTAAGTGAGTTCATGACTACTAAGCCAGCCCTGCAAGAAATATTGAAAGGGACACTTTGAGTGGAAAGAAGAGACCAAAAGTGACAGCATAAAGGTAAGAAACACAAAACAGTAAAATTAAATATTTCTGTTAAAAATCAGTCAAGGAACTCACAAGGATGTAAACTATGACAACATATACCTAAAATGTGGGGAGGAGAGGAGAAAAGAATGGGTTAAAAATTAGGTGGCCATCAACTGAATATAGATTGCTATATGCAGAAGAATTTATATACAAATCTAATGGTAACCACATATCAAAGACCACTAATAAGTATGCAAGAAACAAAAAAAGAAATCCAGGGGTGCCTGGGTGGCTCAGTCAGTTAAGTGTCTGCCTTCGGTTCAGGCCATGATCCCAGGGTGCTGGAATCAACCCCCCTGCTCAGTGAGGAGGCTGCTTATCCCTCTCGCTCTCCCTCTGCCCTATCCCCTGCTCATACTTTCTCTCTCACACTTTCTGTCTCAAATATATAAATAAAATCTAAAAAATAAAAAGAAAAGAAAAAGAAATCCAAATATATCATTGAAGAAAATCATCTAAACCATGAAAGAAAGAAAGACAAGAAAGGATCAGAGAAACTATTCAGAACAATCACAAAACAAATAATAACATGAGAATAAATACATATCTATCAATAATTACTTAGAATGAAAATGGACAATACACTCCAATGAAAAGACATAGGGTGACAGAATGGATTAAAAAAAACAACAAGAAAAACAAGACCCACCTATATGCTGCCTATAAGAGACTCATTTTAGATCTGAAGACACCAGCAGATTGAAAATGAGAGAATGGAGAAATATCTGTCATGCAAACGGATGTCAAAAGAAAACTGCAGTAGTAATATTTGTATTGGTCAAAGTAGACTAAAACAAAAACTCTAACAAGAGACAAAAGGGCACTATATAATAATAAAGGGGAGAATCCAGCAAGAAAATACAACAATTGTAAATATTTATGCACACAGTATGGGGACACCCAAATACATAAAATAGTTAATAACAAATATAAAGAAACTAACTGATAGTAGTACAATAATAGTAGGGGACTTTAACACCCCACTTACATCAATAGACAGATCATCTAAACAGAATATCAACAAGGAAACAATGGCTTTGAATGACACACTGGAACAGATGGACTTAACAGATATGTTCAGGACATTCTATCCTAAAACAGCAGAATATACATTCTTTTCAAGTGCATATAGAACTTTCTATAGATTTTGAGGGAAGCTGATAGCAATACAGGCCGACCTCAGGAAGCAGGAAAAATCTCAAATAAAAAACCTAACCTTGTACCTAAAGAAGCTAGAAAAAGAAAAGCAAATAAAACCCCAAACCAGCAGAAGGAAGGAATAATAAAGATTACAGCACAAATATATGATATAGAAACTTAAAAAACAATAGAACAGATCAATGAAACCAGAAGCTAGTTCACTGAGAAAAAAAAAATCAATAACATCAATAACTTATCAAGAAAAAATTAAGAAAAGGAACTCAAGTAAATAAAATCACAAATGAGAGAAGAGAAATAACAACCAACACCACAGAAATACAAACAATCCTAAAGGAATATAATTTAAATATATATATATATATGTTGGGGCACCTGGGTGGCTTAGTTGTTTAAGCCTCTGCCTTTAGCTCAGGTCATGATCCCAGTGTCCTAGGACTGAGGCCCACATCAGGCTCCCTGCTCAGCAGGGAGTCTGCTTCTCCCTCTTCCTCTGCCCCTCCCCACCTGCTCACGCATACTTTCTCTCTCAAATTAATAAAATCTCTAAAAAGTTTTAAAAAACTATATGCCAACAAATTGGACAACCTGGAAAAAATGGATAAATTCCTAGAAACATATAACTTACTGAAACTGAAACAGGAAGAAATAGAAAATTTGAACAGATCTATAACCAGCAAGGAAGTTGAAACAGTAATCAAAACATTCCCAAAAAGAAGTCCAGGACCAGATAGATTCACAGGTGAACTCTACCAAACATTTAAAGTAGAACTAATACTTATTCTCAAACTGTTCCAAAAAATAGAAAAGGAAGGTAAACTCCCAAATTCATTCTATGAAGCCAGCATTACCCTGACATCAAGCCAGATAAAAATATCATAAAAAAGAGAACTATCAGCCAATATCTCTGATGAACATAGATACAAGAATCCTCAACAAAATACTAGCAAACAGAATCCAATAATAAATTAGAAGATTCATTCACCAATATAAAGTGAAATTTATTCCCAGGATGCAAGGGTGGTTTAATATTGCAAGTCAATCAACATGATACATCACATTAATAAAAGAAAGGATAAAAACCATATGATCATTTCAATAGATGCAGAAAAAGCATTTGATAAAGAATAAATCCATTCATGATAAAAGTCCATAACAAAGTAGGTTTAGAGACAATCTATGAAAAACCCACAGCTAACATCATCCTCAATGGGGAAAAACTGAGAGCATTTCCCCTAAAGTCAGGAAAAAGACAAGGATGTCCACTCTCACTACTTTATTCAACTTATTAATACTGGAAGTCCTAACCACAGCAATCAGACAACAAAAAGAAATGATAGGCATCTAAATCAGTAATGAAGTAAAGCTTTCAATATTTTCGAATGACATGATACTTAAATATAGAAAACCTGAATCGCTCTAGCAGAAACCTGCTAGAATTCATAAACAAAGTCAGTAAAGTATCAGGATACAAAATAAATTTACAGAAATCTGTTGAATTTCTATGCACCAACAATGAATAATGAAGCAGCAGAAAGAGAAATTAAGAAAATAATCCATTTACAATTGCACCCAAAATAATAAGATACCTAGGAATAAACTAACTAAAGAAGTGAAAGCCCTGAACTCTGAAAACTATAAAACACTGATGAAAGAAATTGAAGACAACCCAAAGAAATGGAAGACATTCCATGCTCATGGATTGGAGGAACAAATATTGTTAAAATGTCTATACTATTTGAAGCAGTCTACATATTTAATGCAATCCCTACCAAAATAACAACACCATTTTAACAGAAGTAGAACAATCCTAAAATTTGTATGGAACCACAAATGACCCCAAATAGCCAAAGCAATCTGGAGAAAGAAAAGCAAAGCTGGAGGCATCACAATTCCAGACTTAGTTATATTACAAATCTTTAGTTATGAAAACAATCTGGTACTGGCACAAAAATTGATCAATGGAACAGAATAGAAAATCCACAAATAAACCCACAATTTTATGGTCAATTTTTGACAAAGCAGGAAAGAAATGCAATGGGAAAAGGACAGTCTCTTCAATAAATGGTGTTGGGAAAATTGGACAGCAACATGTAAAAGAATGCAACTGGACCACTTTCTTACACTGTACACAAAAATAAATTCAAAATGTATTAATGACCTAAAATGAGACCCGAAACCCTAAAAATCCTAGAAGAGAACACAAGCAGTAACTTCTTTGACATTGGCCTTAGCAACTTCTTTCTAGATATGTCTCCTGTGGTAAGGGGAATTAAAACAAAAATAAACTATGAGGACTATATCAAAATAAAAGCTTCTGCAACAGTGAAGGAAACAATCAACAAAACTACAAAGCAGCCTATGGAATGGGAATTCAGTAAAGTGGCAGGATATAAAATCAATGCACAGAAATCAGTGGCCTTCCTATACACCAACAACAAGACAGAAGAAAGAGAAATTAAGGAGTCGATCCCATTTACAATTGCACCCAAAACCATAAGATACCTAGGAATAGATCTAACCAAAGAGGCAAAGAATCTGTACTCAGAAAACTATAAAATACTCATGAAAGAAATTGAGGAAGACACAAAGAAATGGAAAAACGTTCCATGCTCATGGATTGGAAGAACAAATATTGTGAAGATGTCAATGCTACCTAGAGCAATCTACACATTCAATGCAATCCCCATCAAAATACCATCCACTTTTTTCAAAGAAATGGAACAAATAATCCTAAAATTTGTATGGAACCAGAAAAGACCCTGAATAGCCAGAGGAATGTTGACAAAGAAAAGCAAAGCTGGCGGCATCACAATTCCGGACTTCCAGCTCTATTACAAAGCTGTCATCATCAAGACAGTATGGTACTTGCACAAAACCAGACACATAGATCAATGGAACAGAATAGAGAGCCCACAAATGGACCCTCAACTCTATGGTCAACTAATCTTTGACAAAGCAGGAAAGAATGTCCAATGGAAAAAAGACAGTCTCTTCAACAAATGGTGTTGGGAAAATTGGATAGCCACATGCAGAAGAATGAAACTGGACCATTTCCTTACACCACACACAAAAATAGACTCCAAATGGTTGAAAGACCTCAATGTGAGACAGGAGTCCATCAAAATCCTAAAGGAGAACACAGGCGGCAACCTCTTTGACCTCAGCCACAGCAACTTCTTCCTAAAAACATCGCCAAAGGCAAGGGAAGCAAGGGCAAAAATGAACTATTGGGACTTCATCAAGATAAAAAGCTTTTGCACAGCAAAGGAAATAGTCAACAAAACCAAAAGACAACCGACAGAATGGGAGAAGATATTTGCAAATGACATATCAGATAAAGGGCTAGTATCCAAAATCTATAAAGAACTTTTCAAACTCAACACCCAAAGAACAAAGAATCCAATCAAGAAATGGGCAGAAGACATGAACAGACATTTTTCCAAAGAAGACATCCAAATGGACAACAGACACATGAAAAAGAGCTCAATATCACTCGGCATCAGGGAAATCCAAATCAAAACCTCAATGAGATATCACCTCACACCAGTCAGAATGGCTAAAATTAACAAGTCAGGAAATGACAGATGTTGGCGGGGATGCGGAGAAAGGGGAACCCTCCTCCACTGTTGGTGGGAATGCAAGCTGGTGCAGCCACTCTGGAAAACAGTATGGAGGTCCCTCAAACAGTTGAAAATAGAGCTACCATATGATCCAGCAATTGCACTACTGGGTATTTACCCCAAAGATACAAAAGTAGGGATCCGAAAGGGTACGTGCACCCCGATGTTTATAGCAGCAATGTCCACAATAGTCAAATTATGGAAAGAGCCAAGATGCCCATCGACAGATGAATGGATAAAGAAGGTGTGGTATATATATACAAGAGAATATTATGCAGCCATCAAAAGGAATGAGATCTTGCCATTTGCAACGACGTGGATGGAACTGGAGGGTATTATGCTGAGCGAAATAAGTCAAACAGAGAAAGACATGTATCATATGACCTCACTGATACGAGGAATTCTTAATCTCAGGAAACAAACTGAGGGTTGTTGGAGTGGGGGATGGGGTGGGAGGGATGGGGTGACTGGGTGATAGACACTGGGGAGGGTATGTGCTCTGGTAAGCGCTGTGAATTGTGCAAGACTGTTGAATCTCAGATCTGTACCTCTGAAACAAATAATGCAATATATGTTAAGGAAAAAAAAAAGAAGAAGAAGATGGCAGGAGGGGAAGAATGAAGGGGGGGAAATCGGAGGGTTAGACGAACTATGAGAGATGATGGACTCTGAAAAACAAACTGAGGGTTCTAGAGGGGAGGGGGTGGGAGGATGGGTTAGCCTGGTGATGGGTATTGAGGGCACGTTCTGCATGGAGCACTGGGTGTTACGCACAAACAATGAATCATGGAACACTACATCTAAAACTAATCATATAATGTACGGGGATTAACATAACAATAAAAAATATGGCCAAAAAAATCCTAAATATTGAAAGTGTTGGAATTTTTGTTTTGTTTTGCTTTTATATTTTCATCACTGAAAGACTTCTCTGCCCCAGACAGGTTTTATTGACCTTTCATGTTAGAACTCTATCAAAGCACTTACACATTACCATAAAAATGATGGGATTTTTAGTCAGACTCCCTTGTTTGAGTTCAAATTTCCTAAGGATGACAACGATGTTTTATTTATTTTTATGTCCTTATGGATAGTATTTGGCACACAACCAATGTATAATAAATATTGAGTAAGTGGAACTCTGTGTTCACTGTTGACTCCTCCCCCCAAATATATTTGGGTTATCAAAAGAATGGATGACTTGACAGTCTAAAAATGTTTTTGGGGGCGCCTGGGTGGCTCAGTTGGTTAAGCGACTGCCTTCGGCTCAGGTCATGATCCTGGAGTCCCTGGATCGAGTCCCACATCGGGCTCCCTGCTCGGCAGGGAGTCTGCTTCTCCCTCTGACCCTCCCCCATCTCATGCTCTCTCTCTGTCTCATTCTCTCTCTCAAATAAATAAATAAAATCTTTAAAAAAAATAAAAAATAAAAAAAAAATAAAAATGTTTTTGGCTTGTAGTTTAGTTGAGTTCATGTTTACTATCAATTTAAGACTTATTCTTTCATGATTTAGCTACCTAATTTCTTTATTTTGTACCTGGTTTCTCAACCTTAGTACTATAAATATTTTGGACTAGATAATTCTTTGTTGTGTGTATGTGTTGGGGGGGTTGTGCTTCCTTGTGCATTATGGATTGTTTAGCAGCTTTCTTGGCCTCTATCCACTTAGCACCCACCTTGTTGTGACAATCAAAAATGCCTCTAGACATTGCCAAGTGTCCCCTGTGGGGTAAAATCACTCCAGGTTGAAAACCACTGCTTATGTCTGTCTGGAACTGTATGGCACAGAGGGATAAGGAAAACAAAGTAAAGCAAAACTCTGTCTAAGACAGGTCAATTGGCATATACAACATTACGTGACCCAAAGTGAGAGCCAGAACCTAATCTTCAGTTGGATTACAATGGGAATGAAGCCTATTCGAGGTTTATGGTGGGAATTACATGTAATAAAATGTGTGAGTACACCTGATAGAGTTCTTGGCAGATTGGTCTGTGGAAGCATTTGTGAATATGGATGCTGATACAGAATGGCTTTGTAAAGATATGTAATTTAGCAAAAACTGGCATCAAAGACATTTTGTGTCTGCTGTCAACATGTTCAACTGCTTTAGTGGTAGTTTTCATGTTCCAGTATTTCTAGTTTCCATCCTCTGAATCTTTTCTCAGATGTCCCACTCTAGTCACTGCATCAGTAACCATATCAAAATCACAGCTTGTCTATCAGTGTGCTGAAGTAAAACCCCTGCATACTGTAAGGGAAAAATACACATTAGTAATTTAAACATTTCATTATAGCTCACAACTACTGCAATAACATGGCTTCGTCAACATGTGAATAATGTTTTTTAGGTTTTCTCCTAGAAATAAAGTAACCAACATGATAGCTTTCATCTCTAGAAAGATGGCCAAAGGAAGGATTATATTATTTATACCAACACAGAACATTATTGACATGCAGAATGAAAGAACAAAGTGGCCTATTTTTCATGCTTGAATCCTCTTACTTTATCTTTAGTTACCATTTACAAAAATATAGAATGAGAGCCTTAATTACTTTAATAGAATTATTCACTTTTGTCAAATTTTAATTTGTTCTATTAAAATTCATTTTGACATAAATGGAGCCTCACTACCACCAAAGTCAACATTTGACAAAAGTCATTACATCTTCTAGAATACTTTAGCCATCTTTATATTTTATTTTGACATAAAAAATAGAATTAGGGAGGGTAATTTAACTTAACTCTGCATTTGTTTGTTGACAAGTCACTGAAAGAAGATACTAAATTATTAAACAAAGGAACACTATAATTTTTAATATTTTAAGTTTTTATTTAAATGCCAGTTAGCTAAAAGTGCAATATTAGTTTCAGTTGTACAACATAGGGATTCAACACTTCCATATATCAAATGGTGCTTATCACAAGTGTACTCCTTAATCCCCATCACCTATTAAAAACAAACAGAAAAAGCACAATGCCAGTTCTAAGGAACACTGTACTTTAAATTTCATCTTGAAAAATCTATTTTTTATCTCATATCCAAATTTTTGCATTAATCAAATCTTGAACAAGGAGAAGCTTCAAAAGATACACAAGTATACAACATGCATTTTCTAGAAACATGAATGCCAAATAACTTCCCAAACTGGATATGTAGTTTAAGTAGCAGATTCTGCCTCATTTCCTGGCTGAGGCTTGAATATGAAAGGTCATGTTGTCCTACAGAAACAGGTCTCCATGGCCTTGGGTGTACTTTCATTTTGCTGTGGGAGAAGGAAAGAATAAATAACTGTTTTCCCCTGCTTTCAGGCAGGGGCAGCTCATCTCTTGGTAATTTTGCTGCATTCCTCCTGGTTTTGGAAGCAGCCTACACAGAGTCCTGGACATCTTACCACCCTGGGACTTCTCAATGAGTCTGAGAAGAGTTTGAGATCAAATTTGAGACAAGGGCAGTACAGAGGCCAAAAGGCAGCTCTCCACTCCTGCTCAAGTATCATCTGAACATTCAGGTCTGTTCAGGTCTTGGCTCTCCACCATTACCCTGGCCACCCAGATCCCTAGGCCCCCATTATTTGCTCTGCTGTAGGTTCCTTAAAAATGTCTCCTTCTCCCTTCCTCAGGACTGCCTCAAAGACCTTCCATGAGCCTCTGCTCTTCCCAGTCCCACGACAACTCCACACACTGCTTCATCACTGCCTGCCCCATGACCATGACTTCTTGCTTCTCATGGAAGCCCTTATAAAGAAGCCTAGTTTCCTTTGCCTGTGTGTACAGAGACCATAGTTGAGGATTTACTCCTTCGCAAGGAGAATTTACTCCTTTGCAAGGACTGTAAAGAAATCATACCAGCGGCTTTGCATGCTTAAGGAATATAACTTTTCCAGCTACCAGACAGCTAATATCTAATATCTTGCTTTTTATCAGTACTGGAAGTTGTATTCACATTGATCTAAGCTTAAAGACAGAACTATTCTCATTTCGTGACACAGTTTCTGGAAAAAAAAAACAAAACTGCTGTTCCTTGTCAGTGTGTTCTGCAGTAATAATAAAGACGTCTGTACCAGTCATCCTGAGAGATGGTGAGATGTTTCCTTGCCAGCAGCTGGATTAAAGCTACTTACTGTTATTAATAATAATTAATAACTCCATAGATAATTTTTAATCCTCACATAATCCTTTAAAAGAGGCATAACTATTATCCCCATTTCAACCAAAGCATAAAATGGTTAAAAAACTTGCTCACTCTCTGGGGTGCCCGGGTGGCTCAGTCGTTAGGCGTCTGCCTTTGGCTCAGGTCATGACCCCAGAGTCCTGGGATCGAGCCCCACATCAGGCTCCCTGCTCAGCAGGAAGCCTGCTTCTCCCTCTCCCTCTCCCCATCCTTGTGCTCTTTCTCTCTCTGTCAAATAAATAAATAAAATCTTAAAAAAAAAAAGACAAGAAACTTGCTCACTCTCTGACAGCTAATAAATAATGGAGGCATGATTCAAATATAGCTCTGTCTGATTCCAATATCTGTGCTCTCTACCACTGGGGTCTCCTGCTCAGACTACCTAGATTCATATAAGTCCTAGTTCTGGAACTTAGATATTACATCATGTTGCTTTGCCTCAATTACTTCACTCATTTAAAGGGTATGGTAACACCTACCTTAGAGGACATTTGTAGAAATGAGAGAGATAATGGATGTGGAAGGGAAAATATTTAGATAATTAGAATATGTCATTGTCAACTGACAGAATGGGAGAAGATATTTGCAAATGACATATCAGATAAAGGGCTAGTATCCAAAATCTATAAAGAACTCATCAAACTCAACACCAAAAGAACAAAGAATCCAATCAAGAAATGGGCAGAAGACATGAACAGACATTTTTCCAAAGAAGACATCCAAACGGCCAACAGACACATGAAAAAGTGCTCAACATCACTCGGCATCAGGGAAATCCAAATCAAAACCTCAATGAGATACCACCTCACACCAGTCAGAATGGCTAAAATTAACAAGTCAGGAAATGACAGATGTTGGCAGGGATGCGGAGAAAGGGGAACCCTCCTCCACTGTTGGTGGGAATGCAAGCTGGTGCAGCCACTCTGGAAAACAGTACGGAGGTTCCTCAAAAAGTTGAAAATAGAGCTACCATATGATCCAGCAATTGCACTCCTGGGTATTTACCCCAAAGATACAAAAGTAGGGACCTGAAAGGGTACGTGCACCCCGATGTTTATAGCAGCAATGTCCACAATAGCCAAACTGTGGAAAGAGCCAAGATGTCCATCAACAGATGAATGGATAAAGAAGATGTGGCATATATATATATACAATGGAATATTATGCAGCCATCAAAAGGAATGAGATCTTGCCATTTGCAACGACGTGGATGGAACTGGAGGGTATTATGCTGAGCGAAATAAGTCAAACAGAGAAAGACATGTATCATATGACCTCACTGATATGAGGAATTCTTAATCTCAGGAAACAAACTGAGGGTTGCTGGAGTGGGGGTGGGGTGGGATGGGGTGACTGGGTGATAGACACTGGGGAGGGTATGTGCTCTGGTAAGCGCTGTGAATTGTGCAAGACTGTTGAATCTCAGATCTGTACCTCTGAAACAAATAATGCAATAGATGTTAAGAAAGAAAAAAAGAAGAAGAAGAATGTAGCAGGAGGGGAAGAATGAAGGGGGGGAAATCGGAGGGGGAGAAGAACCATGAGAGACGATGGACTCTGAAAAACAAACTGAGGGTTCTAGAGGGGAGGGGGGTGGGAGGATGGGTTAGCCTGGTGATGGGTATTGAGGAGGGCACGTTCTGCATGGAGCACTGGGTGTTATGCACAAACAATGAATCATGGAACAGTATATCTAAAACTAATGATGTAATGTATGGGGATTTACATAACAATAAAAAAAATTTAAAAAAAGAATATGTCATTGTTATAACAGGATGGGGTACACTGTTGAGCTTAAAGTTATGCTTATGGAGTGGCTTCCAAGAGAAGTTTTCATAATTGAATTTTAAAAAGCATGACTGTATCTTTGTGTTCTGATCTTTTGGATCAACAGATGAATGGATAAAGAAGATGTGGTATATATATATATATATATATATACAATGGAATAGTATGCAGCCATCAAAAAGAATGAAATCTTGCCATTTGCAAAAACGTGGATGGAACTGGAGGGTATTATGCTGAGCGAAATAAGTCAATCAGAGAAAGACATGTATCATATGATCTCAATGATATGAGGAATTCTTAATCTCAGGAAACAAACAGGGTTGCTGGAGTGGGGGGGGATGGGAGGGATGGGGTGGCTGGGTGATAGACATTGGGGAGGGTATGTGCTCTGATGAGCACTGTGAATTGTGCAAGACTGTTGAATCACAGATCTGTACCTCTGAAACAAATAATACATTATATGTTAAAAAAGAAGAAGAAGAAGAAGATAGCAGGAGGGGAAGAATGAAGGGGGAGGAAATCGGAGGGGGAGACTAACCATGAGAGACTATGGACTCTGAAAAACAAACTGAGGGTTCTAGAGGGGAGGGGGGTGGGAGGATGGGTTGGCCTGGTGATGGGTATTAAAGAGGGCACGTTCTGCATGGGAAAAAAAAAGAAAGTCGGTTTGGGTTACATATTATTTTGTGACATGTTGAGTTCCAAACAAAACATCTGGATTTGCTTTGCCAACCTGGATTAATAGTTTGTCCCTCTGATCCTCAAGGAGGAAACAGCAAAGGTTGGTACAACATCTGTTCATGTCTATTATAGGCAGTCATATGGCCAAAACAAATGTGAAGCTTTAGTGAAGGTTTGTATTTATGGAAAGAATCCAAACTAATGCTATTTAATAGTATTCAAGAAATTGGATACTGACACTTTTTAAATGCTGCAAGAACTACAAGGTATTGGAAATATTGGATGACCAAGAGAAATAGGATATAAAATAGAATGGTTGAAAAGAGATGATAAAGCTCAAGATAAAGCTCTTCCCAGTCCCATGGGAAAGCTCAAGGGCTGACCCATGTGAAGATCACATGAGAGTCATTTTATAAACACAGAAGGATTCTCCTCCTCAAAATTTGCCCAGTGCAGATATAATTTTCCCTGCCTGCTCTATTTAGAAAATGTTTTCTCTTTATTTTCTCTCTCAGCCCCCTTGTAATTATTTAAATGCCATAAAGGGAATAATTCCATGTTCTAATATTTTCTTGTTTATTCTCTGCCCTCCTCTCACTAGAATGTGAACTAGCTACATGGCAGGCTGTGTCTTTTTTACCATACCTGAGATTCTACTATTGGAGAACCTCCTTTGGTCTAAGTATCACCATCTTCCTGCCTTTCACTTCTTAAATGGAAACCCCTTTGGAGGGGAATCCCAGAGTTCTTCTACCATGTGGATCATTAGTTTTTCAGATAATTTACTGAAAGCATCTTATAATGGAAATTGAACTTGTTTCTAAGTCAAACATATCTGAATTCATTTTAAATTTCAGCTTGTGGCTTTAAAAAAATATTTATTTATTTATTTATTTATTTATTTATTTATTTGATTTATTTAGAGAATCTGCACTGAGCATGGAGCCCAATGCAGAGCTTGATCTCAAGACCCTGAGATCATAACCTGAGCTGAAATCAAGAGTTGGATGCTTAACCATCTGAGCCACCTAGGCGCCCCATCAGCTTTGCCATTTTTAGCTTTATGATTATAAGTGAGTTACATAAGTACTTTGTATCCCAAGTTTTTCCTCTATGTAGTTCATGTTGTACATACTAGAGAAGTAGATCTGAGTTTGCCATATAGGAAGCACTTGATAAATTGTTCCCTGCCACCACACCCCCCATCTTTGTTCCCCATGATTATTCAATTTTGATCTCAGGGAGAGGAAAGAAAAAGGAAAGTAGGAAGCTAGAAATGGCTTCACCTTAGCAATGGTCATGTCAGTTATACCTAAATTTAGCCAGTATCTTCTCCCTTGGGTTGGCAGCCCTCTCATCCTAGAAGGAACAGTTAGTATTTAATTTGGTATTATCAGTAGTACTTAAGAACAGTTAGTATCTTTAAATGATGGCTCACTTTTTGGGGGGCTGGTGGTGTCCAGGGCTTTATGTTATGGAGACAAATGAGACAGAGTCCCTTCCTTCAAGGAGATTATAGTTATGAGATAGAAATTCTTAAAATTTCAGGTTTAATACAGGCTATAAGAAGTTTCCTATTTGCTTTTTTCTGGACATAATCATCAGTAGATAACATCTGATCAAACCATATTTCCTTCCATTTTTTCAGACTAAAGTCCCTGATGTCATATAGTGCAAAATTCTGAAGCCTCAACCAAAGATCTGTGCAAATGTTGGAGAAGAGATAAGCTCTTTTCTGAGGAAAATGCTGATTCCTCCTGCTGGCAGCACTTCTTCCAGCTTCCCTCCACCTCATGTGATGGGACATGCTACCTGCCCCTCTGTTAAGGCAAATCTACAAATCCTGCTCTCAATCCTCCACAGCATAGTGGAAGCCTGGACCCTTTCCAGAGCTGAGAACTACACCACTTAACTCTCACTAAAGCCAGCACAGTGTCTGTGCTTTAAGAAATTCAATTATGTTATTGGCTAACTGAACATAATAATAATAAAAGAAATTCAATAATGTGGTCGGTGTTTCAAAAAACAGTAGTAAACAAGACTTAGCCTGTTGTACAGGTAGCTCACATTTTAGTGAGAGAAGGCCAGAGAATACACAAGAAAATTTTAGACCCTGGAAGTATTTCCTTTAAGGTACTTACATAATTAAGTAAAGAGCACTGGGTATTATATAAGACTGAAGAATCACTGAACTCTACCTCTGAAATTAATACACTATATGTTAATTAATTGAATTTAAATAAAAAATGATTTAAGAAAGAAAAGACATTTTCTAAATAGGGCCAACAGGGAAAATGATATTTCGCCTAAAAAAAGCAAGTCATGTAAAGGGCTAGAGCAATAGCCATCCAGGTAGAAGAGCCATTGGGTTAAAGGCTCTGAAGAAAAAAAGAACTTGGTGCATTTAGAGGAAACCCAAAAGGACTGTGGATAGTCTGAGAGAACAGCATTTGGGGAAGAAGGTTAAGAGGTGGTTTGAAAATGGAAGCTGGGGGAGAAATGTACCTCATAGCGTCTTCTCCTTCTTCATGAAACAGACTAGATGGAGATATCTTCAAACAAACCTCAACTCAGGACACCTGGTTCTTGTCTTGAGACAGGGTTCCAGAGACCATCCGCATCAGTTTTCCCCGCAGATGCCAGAGGGCAGGTAGGATGAGATAAGCTGTCTTAAACCCCTCACTCAATTCCCTGAAGGAGCCCCTTCATCTCTAAGACCTGGACTGACTCAATTTCTTAAAGGACAGATACTGTTCAGCCCACCAGCGTTTGCCACAGCTGATACTAAGCCTTTTGGAAATAAATGATAATACCGGAATGTTCTGGTGTTGTAAAACTACTGGCCAGTACGGCATAGAAGGAATATTGGAATAGACAGTTTGTCAGAACAAAGGGATTAAGGACTATCTCCATAGTTTACAGGGAGACCAAGCTGCCCCACTCCTCTTCCTAAAATTCTTTTTTTTTTTTTATATCCATGTGTCCTGAATTCCCCCCATCTACTCTGTAATCGATTGCTCCCTGATACTAGCCCAAATCTGCCACCACTGGGCAATTTTCAATAATCTACAACCATCAATCCCTACTGGCCACATCATTATCAAATCTCTTTCCCAAAAATAAATAGATAATTTTAACGTCTGGTTGATGTTGAGGTAGGAGTGGGAGATGAATCATTAAGATAAATCACACTAGGCACCTGGGTGGCTCAGTCAGTTAAGCGTCTGCCTTCGGCTCAGGTCATGATCCCAGGGTGCTGGGATCAAGCCCCACATTGGGCTCCCTGCTCAGTGGGGAGCTTGCTTCTCCCTCTACCCTGCACCCTCGGCTCATGATCTCTCTCTCTCTCAGATAAATAAATAAAATCTTTAAAAAAATCACACTAAGGTGTAAATAACTAAGATTCCACTTCATACCTCCCCCAAATACTTCCATTTTTGGAAAATAGTCCAATACCTCACAAAATAATAATTCTCTGATGATAGAATTCTAGAAAAGGAAAGTTTGACTTTGTGTGTATTAAATTTACCTGAGTTAAATAAAAGATTAAGAACCACAAATGAGATTTCAAGAATTTACCTAAGTGTTGATCCTATTTTCTTACCTCATAGTCACCTGATCCAAATTTAGATAAAACATTCCTTTCCAATAAAGATGAACTTAATGAAATAAAATTAACTCTTAAGCTAAATGCCTAGTTTGCTTCTAGGAAATAACCAACCATATTTGTATAACCAGGGTAGACTGCATTTTGGAAGGGCTTTTAAGCATTAGAAAATGTAGTCTGTTGATTCACTGAGGAGCTATATAATCCTTTTTGAGTAATATTGTATGCTCTGGTCTTTTTCCTCGTTAGTAAAATGATGAAGTTGAACTAGACATACATGTTGGGGATTACAGGAATGTCTGATCTGTATTACTTATGAGCTCATGAAATATATACTTCTATTTTTTTTTTTTTAGAATGCACTAACTAAGTCACATAAGCTTCTTTTGACACAACATTATTCAATAGATAATCACAGCATCCTTTTTATGGTCAGCAGAAAATGTCATTGATCTGAAATGACTAAAGAACACTTGAATTTATGCCAACAAAGAAAATATTTTTAAAGTAAACCAGTAAAAACAGTGTAATACAATCATAAAATTTTTTTACCAAATACATATTTTCTAATTCTTGTATTTTTATTTTTGCTTCCTATTTGAAAGGTGAACACCAAAACAGTTTCTTCTGTTTTATGCTGCAAAGTTAAAACACATTCAGCAGAAGCTAGATAGAGTTTGTGCAGTGTGATACATGCAGCTAGGCAGTGGCAGGGCTCTGAGGAGGACTCTAAAACAACTTGAGGATTTTTATAGAGTTGGCTGAGTAGCATGTCCCAGGAGTTAAATTGAGTCATGATTTTGACCAGATTAGATTTCTGATGACAATAAAAAAGAAGGTGGGGAACAATCCTGAAAGGAAGAAGTTTCTTTCTTAAATCTGCTGCTGACAACTTTTCCTTTTTTTAAAATTAATTAATTTTTATTTAAATTCAATTAGCCAACATATATCATTAGTTTTTGATATAATGTTCAATGATTCATTAGTTGCATGTAACACCCAGTCTTCATCACATCAAGTGGCCTCCTTAATGCCCATCACTGAGTTACCCCAACCCCCCCGCCACCTCCTTTTCCACAACCTTCAGTTTGGCAACTTTTCCTTTTGACAGTTCATCAATACCCCTCATTCCAAACCTTTTATTCATGAAATTGCTTCACTTTGATATGGAATTCAATTGCATCCATTCTTGAAAGATTTATCTAACCTAAATCCTAAGTAACAGTATTTGTTTCTAAGCTTTTATTATAACCCCAGTATTGTTAACACACAGTATTATATTAGTTTCAGGTGCACAATATAGTGATTCAACAATTCTATACATTACTGAGTGCTTACCATGATAAATGTACTCTTTAATCTCCATCATCTATTTCACCCCCCCTCCCCTCGCATAACCCATAGCTTGTTCTCCTTAGTTAAGAGTCTATTTCTTGGTTTGTCTTGCTCTCTCTTTTTTCCTTTGCTCATTTGTTTTGCTTCCTAAATTCCACATATGAGTGAAATCACATGGTATTTGTCTTTATCTGACTAACTTATTTCATTTAACATTATACTCTTTAGCTCCATCCATGTTGTTGCAAATGGTAAGATTTCATTTTTTAATAGCGGAATAATGTGTGTGTGTATGTTATATATATATAAAATGTGTATATATAATAATGTATCTATATCTCCTTCATTCATCTATCAATGGACATTTGAGCTGCTTCCATAGTTTGTCTATTATAACTAATGCAGCAGTAAACATAGGGGAGACTGTATCCTTTTGAATTAGTGTTTTTGTATTTTTGGTAAATACCCAGTAGTGCAATTGCTGGGTAGTAGAATGCCTCTATTTTGACTTTTTGAGGAAACTCCATACTGTTTTCCACAGTGGCTGCACCAGTTTGCATTCCCACCAGACCTCAAATAGCCAAAGCAATCTTGAAAAGGCAAAGCAAACCTGGAGGCATCCCAATTCCAGACTTCAAGTTATACTACAAATCTGCAGTAATTAAAACAGTATGGTACTGGCAAAAAAATAGGCACAAAGATCAATGGAACAGAATAGAAAACCCCAGAAATAAACCCAGTTATATGGTCAATTAATCTTTGACAAAGCAAGAAAGAATATCCAATGGGAAAAAGATAGTCTCTTCAACAAACAGTGTTGAGAAAACTGGACAGGTACATGCAAAAGAAGGAAACTGGATCACTTTCTTACACCATACATAAAAATAAACTCAAAATGGATTAAAGAGCCAAATGTGAATCATGAAACTATAAAACTCCTAGAAGAAAAAATAGGCAGTTATCTCTTTACATCAGCCATAGAAACATTTTTCTAGATATGTGTCCTGAGGCAAGGGAAATAAAAAGCAAAAGAGACTACTGAGACTACATCAAAATAAAAAGCTTCTGCACAGGGAAGGAAACAATCAACAAAACTAAAAGATAACCTACTAAATGGGAGAAGATATTTGCAATTGACATATCTGATAAAGGGTTAGTATCCAGAATATATAGAGAACTGATGGAACTCAGCAAATAATCCAATTAAAAACTGGTCAGAAGAGGGGTGTCTGAACTCTGAACATCCTTTAAGCATGCAGGACATTAATCATTATGAGGTGTCACCTTAATTCCTGAAATTCAGGCTGTTAATCTAAGGAAAAAGTCCAAAAATCAAGTTAACCATTCATGCATCTTAATTATGTGCCAAATTTTTCCTGCATGAAGTTATCATGCTTCTTACTTAAATTTCTGGGTTTTTTAAATATATATAAAGAGAATATAGAATTTTCAAGCACCCTGTAGAAATTCTACACTGAATAAAGAGGTGTTGCTATATTTAAGCCTCTTACAATTTTTAAAGAAGGAAAACATTTCACGCTCTTTACCGTCTCTTCTAGGGACTACATCTTTGTAGAAATAGCTGTAGGAACTAGATTTAGACTGGAACGTCCTAGGGAGCCACCTCTGGCAAACATGGTTCTTCTCTCTTCACTTAAATACTCGACAAGTGGAAATTAACACTGATGCTGTTGTTATTATCACTATTATTATTATTATTATTATTATTATTATGTACCATACTAAGTGCTTTATAATATCTCATTTAATATTTACAGCAGACTATTTGTGTAGGTAGATAGTATTTTCTACATGCTACAGTTAATATTCTGTGGATACGTAGAGTTACAGCAGCTATAGCCAGGGTCTTAAGATTAAATGGATTTCATAGTTTCTTCCATGTACCTTTAATGCCCCATTATAGTCCTGGAACTTCTCTCATCCAACTCAAATTAATTTTCCACTGTTAGTAAGTTTAAATCAGATTCAAGGTAGAGTTTTCAGGTCAGTTTTCATTCAGTCCAAGCTCTCCAAGCTCAAGATAAAATTAAGTCTGTTTTTAACAAGTTGAGTATTTGCTCCATGAATACTCTTCTTTTTTGATTCTTTGTACATCTTTTTACTGCAAAAGGGCCCCTTCAAATTGGCAATAAAAAGAAAAAGTATTACCTCACCTAACAATAAATTCAGAAGTAGCATGGGCTCCAGGTTGGTTGTTTCATTCTAAACAATGTCTTCCAGTACACAAGCTCTTTATACCTTTTCCTCTTAGCAGCAAAATGGCTGAAGCAGTTCCAGGAGTCATGTCTAGAAATAACAGGATCCAGTAGAAGAAGAGAAACTATTTCTCTATAATGACCTCTCTTAGGAACAATAAAACTTTTGAAAGGGGGATTGAAATTTCATGATAATCTGGGCTGTAATGGGTACTGGGCAATCAAGAACATTGTCTACTTCAACTTTTAGACTGCTTCTACCCAGGAAATAATTCACACTTAAACGTAGCTCTCACATATATGAATTTATAACGATGCTGTTAGGTGGATATTATTAGATTTCCCATTCTACAGATATAAAAACTGAGGCCCAGACAGGGAGTGTTCATTCATGGTGAAATTGCTAACAGAGTGAACTAGGCCTAAAGCACAAGCTCTTTCCATGAAAATGAAACAGGCACAGATTAGTAGCTAATTATACAGTTGTTCCCCTTATTTTCAGACATGACTTCTGAATCCAAATTCTTTCATCAACTCTATGGTTGGAATGAATTGTCAAAGATACACATATAAGTGTATATTTCCCTACCCTTTATTTACTAATCAATTTCTAAAGCAGTGGTTCTCAGTCCTGGCAGCTCATTAAAATAAAAACAAAACAAAACAAAATAAAACAAAAAAATAAATAAAAATACTGGGGAAATAAAAAAAACTGGTGCTCATGCCTCTCTCATACAAACTAAATAAACATCTTTGTGAAATACAATATGATTTCACTCATATGTGGAATTTAAGAAACAAAAGAGATGAACATAGGGGAAGGGAAGGAAAAATAAAATAAGATAAAAACAGAGAAGGAGGCAAACCATAAGAGACTCTTAACTATAGGAAACAAACTGAGGGTTGCTGGAGGGGAGGTGGGTAGGGGGGTGGGGCATTTGGGCGATAGGCATTAAGGAGAGCACCTGATGTAATAAGAATTGCGTGTTATATGCAACTGATGAATCACTAAATTCTACCCCTGAAACTAATAATACACTATATGTTAACTAAATTTAATTTAAAGAAAAAATTCTTAAAAAACCTTTGTGAATGGGATATAGAATTTCTTAAAGTTCCCTGAGTTGATTATTATGCAGCCAGATTTGAATCATAGTCTTAAAAATAAAATATGAGCTTCTATCTTGAAACAGAAGATTTAGCATATGATTTATCAGATTTATCTAACCTTTTCCTGTGTCACCAGTGAGGCCTCTGTCTCTCCAACCCTTGAGAATTTATCTTTAATAGTACCAACCTGTTTCTGAATTCCTGAGTGTACCAGGCTCTTTCATTATTCTGAGCCTTTGTACATATCTATCTTTTTGTCTGAAATCCTTATTCAACTATTACCTATTCCCCACCACAGCAACTTGATAAACTCCAATTCAGCCTTTCAATTTTAGCTCAGATACAACATCTTCTGGAACATCTTTCTGGACCTGCATTAATAGATAGGGCTGATAGTATTTGTGCTGTGTTCTCTCATCTTATTTACATGTCTGGACACAAAACCAAAATTACATATCAAGTAAAGTGAAATTGAGTATCATGTCTCCCTTAATGGGCCATGAGCTTTTCAAAAATGGAGATTGGATTTTATTATCTTGGTATTCTCAGCGCTCAATATGATGCCCAGCAATTAAGAAACAATAAGTGTTTATTGAATTAATTTCTTTTACTTTTTCTTGAATTTTAATTATTTTCAAGAGGCAACCCCTCTTCTAGGCATTCTTTAAAAAATACAGACAAGGGCATATTTATTTTATAATCTACCTATGTATAGCCCAAATGGCTTTCTTACCATTTATCATTCAATATTAGCAAGAGAATATTGTGCTAATTTATTCTCTGATAACTCCACTAAAGCAAATGAAAAAAGAATCACTCTTTCCCTTGGAAGAAAAATCATACTGTCACCAGTACAGCAATTTGATAAAAGCCCACTGTATTCTTATCTATCACATTTCAAGTTTGGGACAGGCTAGGAAATCTGACAGTCATTTTGCATCTAAGAAAGAAGAAGAAAACAGGGATGTTTGAATACAGTGCAATGGATTTTGTAATGTATCACTGAAAATAATAATCTAACATATGCCTAGTCTGAAAGGACAAGTGAATATTGCTACAGATACATTTAGATTCAAAGTGTACATGAAGAGCTAAGTGGATTTTCATACTCTTCCAGCCTAGCTTTCACAAGAAGACATTATCAAACAGGAAGAAAAATCATGTATACCAAATTGAGAGGACTTGTAATACTATGAATCTAAAGTGAAGAAAAATCATCCAGAATGCAAAAAATAAAAAAAAAAAAACACAAAAAACAAAAACAAAAAAATACCCAAAACATTAATGACAGAAAATGCAATCCTGTGCAATAAAGGAGTTGATATTGATAAATTATTGATAAGAAAGAATAAAAACCTCTTGGTTGGTCTTGGAAGCAATTATTTGACTAGAACACCAAAAACACAGGCAACAAAAGCAAAATTAAACAAGTAGGATGGCATCCAATTAAAAAGCTTCTCAGAAAGAAATAGAAAACTTGAACAGAACGATTACCAGCAATGAAGTTGAATCAAAAATCTCCTAACAAACAACAACCCAGGATTAGATGGCTTCACAGGAGAATTCTACCAAATATTTATTTATTTATTTACTTACTTACTTATTTACTTATTTATTTAGAGAGAACCTACAGATACTTTATTGCTCACCTTTCACACAAAGTGCACCTCCAGCTATTTTCTTTCACAGCTTGACAATGTTTATGTATACAAAAATCCAGCAAGAAGCTTCATGTAGATTTCAGTAAAGGAGAATATAAAACATCAACTCAGTTAGGCTTTTGTTTTCTGCAGCAATAATAAAGGGCCTCCTGCACTAAGCAAAAATCTGCCCTCTTACTTGGTAGTACATTTCTTCCATTACAAAAAAAGTCTCCTGCCCAAAGCAAACTAACTTGTATTTGCTGACCCAGTGGTATTAACTCATGCATAAAACAAATTTCAGTTTGCTGTTTCTTCTAACAGATTTCAAGTAAAAATAAGGTTTAAGGAAGAACTTGTTTTGAATGGATACAGGTCATTTTGAATTGTTATACTATATAAATGCCTACATGTACTATAGGTTCATGACTTAGCTTGCTTTTATAATCTTTACGGCTTTTGGCTGTGTTCAAGGTTTTCAGAGTCAAGCATATGATACAGTATTCCATCAAAAAGATTAAGCTCCTGAATGTGCTATCTGCAGAAAAGCTCACTTAATAGGAACAGTCCTAAAAGTCTATCATGAAGCAAATGGGGCATAATCTCTCTGAATAAAAAGCCAATCAAGGCAGAACTGTGCTTGGAAAATAGGCATTAGGATACCTTAAGGAAAACACATATAAATGGATTGTTGATATGAAGAAGGTTTCTTAGTTGTAAATCTAAAAATATCTAGGAAAATCCTCATTTCCAAAACCGCTTTTTGAAAACTACTTATTCAAGTAATTTCTTCCTAAAAAAGTATGCATGTTCTGACTGTGGAATGTCTACTGGTCAATTAAAGGCAATTTTAATTACCTTTTAAAAAGTTCTTTATATAAAGGAGAGATGTACATATTTCTCAAACAAACTGTGTTATATAAGTCCTTAAAAAAAAAAAAAAAACCAACAGAATTGAATGAAGACCTACAAATATTTATGCCAAGCAGGAATCTGCCTGCCACCCATGGTCTCACATTAATTCAAAATTGATGCTGGACTAATGATTCTGAAACTAAGTTTCTATTACTTGAACTCTAGCAAAGTGTAAGGTTCTGTACCCTCAACTAGTATGTCTTCCCAGTTTAAATCCAGAATGATTATACTGATAACCTCCATGCTGGAACTGCTGTTCAAATTGTCCCCCTTGGTGATAATTCTGGCTCCCCCTTCCTCCCTAACCTCCTCCTTTGCCCCCACTTCCAACTCAGCCTCCACGACCACCTCTCCCTCCACGACCACTGCCTCGATCATTATGGTGCCCATCATCTTGGTATCTATTGTCCTGCCGGTATCCACCACCCTGGTATCCACTTCCTGTATATGTAGATGTTTGGAAGCCACAATACCACCGCCTTGATAGCTGCCACTGTGGCCACCACCATGATAGCCACCTGGCTGGGAACCTGAATCTTGATAACCACCATCTTGGTAGCCACCTCTTCCTCCACTCCCTCCATCCATCCATCTTGCCTTTTCCAACATGGTGACATCTCTGGAGGTGGAGGTTCAATTTCATTGGGTCTATTTCCTCTGTCAGGCACTCTGCCCATCAACACCTTATTGATGGCACAGGCAGTCTTTTCTCTTATAGAGTAACTGCTTGTCCTTAAAATCTTCAAGTCTTGTCTTGCAGCCAAAAAGTGGGCAACAGAAATAGTACTTTTAGGAGATAAGACTGAGTGTTTCAGCTGGTAAACTTTTGCTTATTTTTCTGTCTGACTCTTAGCTCTGTCAGACTAGCCAAAAGACTAGACAATGACATCCAAACCTTTTATTAACAGCTTTCTCTGAACTTCATATTCATTGGCTATGGCTTGGTTAATTGCTTCTATCTTTTCCCAGTGGGCTGGTCCCATTGGCTTCTTCAATAAAGGCTTTCCCACATGGTTAGGTGGAACTTTTGCTAATGTCTCCTTTAATTTTTTTTTTTCAATCCCACTGAAGAATTGGAACATAGTTATATTGACTGGAGGTTTGGACCTTCCTAGAGCAATATATATGTCTTTCAACTCTTGAAAGACCTCACTACCGCCTCCTTCTTGAGCTTTTTTTTTTTTTTTGAGGAGTATTCACACAGAGTATTCTGGCAGCTTCTAGTTCTGAGATGAGGTATGTGAGCAAAAGGAGGCAGTTCTTCTGAAGGAGAAGGCACTTGGTCACATCACCAGGTGTTAGTGATAGATATGGATAGTTCATTTCCCTAGTAGCCCACTCACCTCTAGCGGGAATTCTTCAGCTTCACTTGGGTCGTTAGTTGTTTGCACATTTTCCTTTAGTTTACAGAACACTCTTAATTCAGACACCAGCCAAGCACAGAGTTTGGTAAACTCTGGGGAACTGGCTCCTGCAGAGACTGCCTGAAACAGAGCGCCATCTTCCAACAATGGACCCTTATAACCTAGATATTCCAATAACTCCAAGATATCAGTCTCCATGAAGTCACACTCCATGTTCTACCAAACATTTAAAGAAGAATTAATACCTATTATTCTTAAACTATTCTAAGAAATAGAAATGGAAGGAAGACTTCCAGTTCATTCTATGAGGCTAGCATTATTCTGATACCAAAACTAGATAAAGACTCCACAAGAAAAAAGAACTACAGGCCAATATTCCATGATGGACATGGATGTAAAAATTCTCAATAAAATATTGGTAAATCAAATCCAACACTATATTTTAAAAAAATCATTCACCACAATCAATTGTGACTTATTCCTGGGCTCAAAGGGTGGTTCAATATTCACAAATCAAACATGATAAACCACATTAATAAAAGAAAGGATAAGAACTGTATATTCTTTTAATAGATGCACAAAAAGCATTTGACAAGTACAACATCCATTCATGATAAAAACCCTCAACAAAGCAGGAATAGAGGGAACATACCTCAACATAATAAAGCCATAAATGAAAAACCCACAGCTAATACCATCCTCAATGGGGAAAGACAGAGTTTTTCCTCTATGGTCAGGAACAAGAGAGGGATGGCCACTCTCACCACTGTTATTTAACATAGTATTGGAAGTCCTAAATTCAGCAATCAGACAATACAAAAAAAAATAAAAGGCATCCAAACCAGCAAAGTAGAGCTTCTATTTGCAGATTACATGGTACTCTAGGTAGAGAACTCAAAAGACTCCACCAAAAAGTTGCTAGAACTTATACACGAATTCAGTGAAGTTGTAGAATACAAAATCAATGTACAAAAATCTATTGCATTTCTATATGCCAATAATGAAGCAGCAGAAAGAGAAATCAAGGCATTGATCCCATATACAATTGTACTCCAAACCATAAGGAATAAGGAATAAACCTAACCAAAGAGGTAAAGGATCATAAAGAAATGTAAAAACATTCCATGCTTATGGATTAGAAGAACCAATATTGTTAAAAGGTCTATATTGCCCAAAGCAATCTACACTTTTAGTGCAATCATTATCAAAATTCCATCAACATTTCTCACAGAGCTAGAACAAGCAATCCTAAAATTTATATGGAACCCACAAAAGACCCTGAAGAGCCAAAGCAATCTGGAAAAAGAAAAGCAAAGCAGGAAGCATCACAATTCCAGACTTTAATTATATTGCAAAGCTGTAGTCAGTATGGTACTAACACAATAACAAACACATGGATCAGTGAAACAGAAGAGAAAACTCAGAAATGAACCCACAACTATATGGTCAATTAATCTTATACAAAGCAGGAAAGAATATGTGATGGAAAAAAAGATACTCTCTTCAACAAATGGGGTTGGGAAAACTGGCCAGCATCATGCAAAAGAATGAAACTCGACCTGGCTCATGGCTCACAGTGGCAGTGGCTGTGGTGGTGGCCATGGCATGTGGACCCCCTTGAGGAAGAAAGAAGCCTGAGACAGCAGCCTATGAAGACTGTAAAGACAATCCTGAATAGCAATTATGAATGGTGTTGCTGCTAGGTTGTTCTGCAGAACATCTGAAATGAACCTCTCTAATTGATTGTTTTTATTGGCCCAGAGCCAGATTACTGGATTCAGTTGACTTCAGGATTAAAACGAGAACTATCTTGGTTATCATCATAAACATATGAAGCAGTGTGATGGTGAAATGAGATGAGGCTCCAAAATGGAACTGTAGCTACTGTTTTAGCACTTATCACTTCATTCCTGACTTTATCTTGGTATACTACTTGGAAAAATGGGAAAGAAAAGCAACTGCTTTTCGCAAGGTAAGATGTGTGGAGTCTTGAATTTGTGGGGAGATATTGGAAGATAAACAGAAAGGGGAGGGAGCCTCCATAAGCTGGCTCCTGAAAAGTGATATAACACAAGAGCATAAAATTGGAACCCTTAGAAATCTGCTCTAGTGAGAGACATCCCTCTCTGAAAGGAGCTCTGCAAATGAAAAGGCAGAATTCTATGTAGGACATTTTGGTCTTGGGACATGAGGAACCACAGAGCAAAAGAGGGTGCCTAAACTGGTAGAGTGCCTGAGCAGTAGAGCCAGGAAGCAGGTTATGGCCAGAGAGCCCAGGGACTCTCAGCTCAGATCACCATAAACCACGAGCCGGGCTGGCCAATAATTGATCTTTTCTTGAGGAGCCTGAAAAAATCTGGTACCTGCACCCACAGCTGGGCAAAAACTCACAGGGAGGTAGGAGCCTGGGAAGGATATTAGGGTGGCACCCAGACATGATCCAAGAGCTTCAGGTGCTTGTGAGGGTCCACTGCTCCTAGCAGTTTTAGAATCACAAAAGGCAGTGGCACTTCCGGGCCCCTAGGACTACCTCTGAGAGAGTTGCTGTGGGCGCAAACCACGGGAGGCTGTGGTCTTTGGTGGCACACACAGAAGAGGAGACTGTTTGTCCTAGAGAGTTTATTAAAGAGGGCAGACTGCAAATTTTCTGCTCTGGGCAAGAGACTGGCTGCGACCATTTTTGCTCTGATCCTCTGAAGAGGCATGGAAAGCCTCTAGGGAACAAAAGCCACAGAAAGGATGGGTTTCCACTGAGCCCATGCCCCTGACAGGGGGTGGAGCAACTGCATTCAGGCAGGGTTACCTGAGAAACAGCACGGCAGGCCCCTCCCCCAGAAGACAGTTTGGAAGAACAGGTGGATGACAATCCTATGGATCCCATAAGACTAAAATCCCAATGCCAGGGGAAAACAGTACATTGAGCTCCAGGAGTGGCCTCACAACTTGTTTATTTTTCAGATAAAATTCTTCTTTTCTTTTTTTTATTTCTTATGCTTTTTCTCTGTTTTTTCTTTTTTCTTCTTACTTTCTCCTTATTTCAACTAGGTGTTTATTATATCAACTTATATTTCATAGTCATTTTTTAACATGCATTTTTTCAACCTATATTTTTTATAGATATATGTTTTATTTTAGTTATTTTTTTCACTGTATTCAATTTTACCTTTATATGTATACAAATTTTACCTTCCTTGTAATTTTGGGACAGAGTGTCCTCTAACAACAGACCAAAATTAACCCAGGAACAACTGAAACACCCTGCTTTGTCCACACTGAGAGATTATAGTCCCCTTTCCCCTTGCCCCCTTTTTAATTTTTTTTTTTAATTTTATTCGTGTGTTTCATTTTGGCTTTGTTTTTTGGTGGTGCCTTCTGACCACTCTAGATTTTTCTAGGGTGCATCTTACTTGGGTCGTGGTTGATATTTTGGACTCTGCTCATTCACTCAACCATCCCTCGACAGAATGACTAGGAGGAGGAACTCTCAACAAAGAAAAGAAACAGAGACAATGTACTCTGCCATAAAATTAATGGATATGGATACAAGCAAGATATCAGAGTTGGAATTCAGGATAACAATCATAAAGTCAATAGTTAGACTTGAGAAAAGCATTAATGACAATATAAATCTCTAAGTGCAGAAATGAGATCGAATCAGGATGAACTTAAAAATGCTATGAATGAGATGCAGTCTAAACTGGATAATCTAACAGCCAGGCTAAATGAGGCAAAAGACAGAATTAGTGATCAAGAAGATAAGCTGATGGAAAGGAAGTTGAGGAAAACAGAGATAGGCTGCTAGTAGCCGATGAAAAAAGGCTTATAAAGATTAATGATGCCATGAAATGTTCCAATGTCAGAATTATTGGGATCCCTGAGGGGATGGGGGGGGGGTGTTTGAAGGTATATTTGAGCAACATAGCTGAGAACTTCTCTAATCTGGGGAAGGAAACAAGCATCCAAGTCCAAGAGGCAGAGAGGACCTCTCACTAAATCAATAAAAATAGATCAACACCCCAAAATATAATAGAGAAACTTGTACATTTTACAGCCAAAGAAATTATCCTGAGAGTAGCCAGGGAGAGGAGGTTCCTTACATATGAAGCGAGGAACATCAGAATAACATCAGACCTGTCCACAGAAACCTGGTAGGCCAGAAAGGGCTGGCAAGATATATTCAGGGTAATAAATGAAAAGAACATGTAGCCAAGAATATTTTATCCAGCAAAACTGTCATTCAGAATGGACGGAGAGATAAAGAGCTTTCAGGACAGGCAGAAACTAAAAGAATATGTGACCCCCAAGCCAGCCCTGCAAGAAATATTAAGGGGGATACTGTAAGTGAAGAGAGATTCCAAGAGTCACATAGACCAGAAAGAAACACAGACAATCTACAGAAACAGGGACTTTGCAGGCAATACAATGGCACTAAATTCATTATCTTTCAATAGTTACTTTAAATGTAAATGGGCTGAATTCTCCATCAAAAGACACAGGGTTTTAGATTGGATAAAAAGCAGGACCCATCCATAGGCAGTCTGCAAGAGACTGATTTTGAACCTAAAGACACCTCCAGATTGAAAGTAAGGGGATGGAGAAACATTTACCATGCTAATGGACCTTGAATGAAAGCTGGGGTAGCAATCTTCATATCAGACAAATTAGATTTTAAACCAAAAACCGTAGTAAGAGATGAAGTATATCATACTTAAAGGGTCTATCTAATAAGAAGATCTAACAACTGTAAATATCTATGACCCCAACATGGGAGCAGCCAGTTATAAAAATCAATAACCAAAATAAGGAAACATATTGACAAGAATACATTAACAGTAGGAGACCTCAACACTCCACTCACAGCAATGGACAGATCATCTAAGCAAACGATCAACAAAGAAACAAGAGCTTTGAATGACACATTGGACATGATGGACTTCGTAGATATATACAAAACACTCCCTCCTAAAACAATAGAATACTCATTCTTCTCCCATGCATATGGAACTTTCTCCACAATAGATCACACTGGGTCACAAATCAGGTCTCAACGGATACCAAAAGATGGAGATTATTCCTTGCATGTTATCAGACCACAGTGCTTTGAAACTGGAATTCACAGAAGAGTCTGGAAGCTTTCCCTCTGTTTCTATTTTTTGAAACAGCTTTAGGAGAATAGGTACTATTTCTTCTTTGAATGTTTGGTAGAATTCCCCAGGTAATCCATCAGGTCATGGACTCTTGTTTTTTGGGAGGTTTTTGATCACTGCTTCAAACTCATTACTGGTTATTGGCCTATTCAGGTTATCAATTTCTTCCTGTTTCACTCTTGGAAGTTTATAGGTTTCCCAGAAGGCATCCATTTCTTCCAGGTTGCTTAATTTATTGGCATATAGTTCTGGACAACAATTTCCAATAATTGTCTCTATTTCCTTGGTGTTAGTCCTGATCTCTCCCCTTTCATTTATAATTGTATGAATTTGGGTCCTTTCTCTTCTCTTCTGGATAAGTCTGGCCAGTGGTTTATCGATCTTGTTAATTCTTTCAAAGAACCAGCTTCTAGTTTCATTGATCTGATCTACTGTGTTTCTGGTTTCTAATTCATTGATCTCTGCTCTAATCTTAATTATTTCCCTTCTAATGCATGGCTTAGGCATCGTTTGTTGCTTTTTCTCTAGTTCTTTAAGGTGTAGAGTTAGTTGGTGAATTCGGGATTTTTCTATTTTTTTGAGTGAGGCTTGGATGGCTACATATTTCCCCCTTAGGACCACCTTTGCAGTATCCCATAGGTTTTGGACTGATGTGTTTTCATTCTCATTGGTTTCCATGAATTGTTTAAGTTCTTTGATTTCCTGGTTGACCCAAACATTCTTGAGCAGAGTGGTCTTTAGCTTCCAAGTGTTTGAATTTCTGCCAAATTTTTTCTTGTGACTGAGTTCCAATTTTAAAGCATTATTGTCTGAAAATATGCAGAGAATAATCTCAATCTTTTGGTATTGGTTGAGACGTGATTTGTGACCCAGTATATGGTCTATTCTGGAGAAAGTTCCATGTGCGCTCGAGAAGAATGAGTATTCTTTTGTTTTAGAGTGGAATGTTCTGTATATATATCTATG
The DNA here is from genome assembly GCF_964656455.1 of Halichoerus grypus. Lineage (NCBI taxonomy): Eukaryota > Metazoa > Chordata > Mammalia > Carnivora > Phocidae > Halichoerus > Halichoerus grypus. Next base: position 81,221,829 of record NC_135722.1, on the reverse strand, counting down.
AGGTCCATCTGGTCCAGTGTGTCATTCAACGCTCTTGTTTCTTTGTTGATTTTCTACTTAGATGATCTGTCTATTGCTGAGAGTGGAGTATTGAGGTCTCCTACAATTAATGCATTATTATAATATGACTCTTTATTTTGGTTAACAGTTGGCTTATGTTGATGGCTGCTCCCATGTTGGGGGTGTGGATACTTACAATTGTTAGATCTTCTTGTTGGATAGACTCTTAAAGAATGATATAGTGTCCTTCTGTGTCTCTAACTACAGTCTTTAGCTTATAATCTAATTTGTCTGATATAAGAATTGCTACCCCAGCTTTCTTCTGAGGTCCATTGGCATGGAAGATGGATCTCCATCTTTTCACTCTCAGTCTGGATGTATCTTTAGGTTCAAAATGAGTCTCTTGTAGACAGCATACGGATGGGTCCTGTCTTTTTATCCAATCTGCAACCCTGTGCTGTTTTACGGGAACATTTAGGCTGTTCACATTGAGGTGATTATTGAAAGACGATTTTATCATCATCCTGTTGTCTGTGAAGTCCTTGTTTCTATAGATTGTCTCTGTAAATTTCTGTTCTATATCAGTCTTGGGGTCTTTCTCCTTTTATGGAACCCCCCTTAATATTTCCTGCAGGGCCAGCTTCATGGTCACATATTCTTTCAGTTTCTGTTGGTCCTGGAAGCTCTGTATCTTTCCATCCATTCTAAATGATAGCTTGCTAGATAAAGTATTCTTGGCTGCATGTTTTTCTCATTTACTACCCTGAATATGCCTTGACAGCCCTTTGTGGCTTGGCAGGTCTCTGTGGATAGGTCTGATGTTATTCTGATATTCCTCCCTCTGTATGTAAGGAATCTCTTCCCTCTAACTGCCCTTAAGATGGTTTCCTTGGTTCTAAGATTTGCGAGTTTTACTATTACATGCCGGGGTGTTAGCCTATTTTCCTTGATCTTGGGAGGGGTCCTCTCTGCCTCTAAGACGTAAATGTTTGTTTCATTCTCCAGATTAGGGAAGTTCTCAGCTCTGATTTGCTCAAATGTATCTTCTAGTCCTGTCTCTCTCTCTCCACCTCCTCAGGGATCCCAATAATTCTTTTTTTTTTAAGATTTTATTTATTTATTTGACAGAGAGAGAGATAGTGAGAGCAGGAACACAAGCAGGGGGAGTGGGAGAGGGAGAAGCAGGCTTCCCGCAGAGCAGGGAGCCCGATGTGGGACTCGATCCCGGGACCCTGGGATCATGACCTGAGCCGAAGGCAGACGCTTAACGACTGAGCCACCCAGGCGCCCAAGGGATCCCAATAATTCTGACATTGGAACGTTTCATGGTGTCACTTATTTCTCTGATTCTGTTTTCATGGATTTTGAGTTGTTTCTTCCTGGCCTCCTCTTTTTCCTTCTTTTCTATCAATTGGTCTTCTAGATCACTAATTCGTTCTTCTGCCTCACTAACCCTAGGTGTTAGAGTGTCTAGATTAGATTGGATCTCATTGATAGCATTTTTAAGTTCCACCTGTTAAGCTTTCATTTCTGCCCTTAAAGACTATGTTGCCATTAATTGATTTCTCCATTCTAGCTATTGTCTCCATAACTGTTACCTTGAAGCCATTTCTGACATGTTGCTTATATCTGTATCCATTTGTAAATCTGTGGCAGAAGTCATAGTCTCTGAGTCTTTTCTATTTTGGGGGTTCCTCCTTTCTGTTGAGGGTTGGTTGAGGGAATGTACAGAATCCAAATTATTGACCACAACCCAAGCAAGATGCAACTGTTTTGTAGGGACCTTAAGGTTGTCAGCCTCTTGTTTTCCCAGCCTGTCTTCTGGGGGAGGGGCCTGCTGTGCTGCTACCTGCTGTGCTGCTACCCAAGCAAACCTATTTAGGCAGAGTTGCCCTGCCCCCATGTGTGTGTGAATATGCTCAGTGAAAACCGGTTTTGGAGGGCTTTTTTTCTCTGGTGGCTTTCCCTGGTGGCTTTCCTTGTCTCTTCCAAGAGTCAGAGCAGAAGAGATCATTTCCAACCCTATGCCTCAGAACAGAGATTGCAGTCTGTTCTTCAGTGAGCACTCCAGGCCACACTATCTACGTTTCTGTCTCTGCTGCTAAAAACTGCAGTGTCCTGGATTGTGGGCCCCTCAGCAGTGATCCCAATCCTTGCCTCCAGGTTGGGGCATGTATCTGCCCTCTGTGCTTCTAAAACCGCCAGGTGCCCCCAGTTTGCATGCATGGCCTCACCACTCCAGGCTGCCCTAAAGTCCTTTCCCTGTCACTACCAGTCTGCGAGTCTGTGCCCCATCCCCAGTATGGGAGGCTTTTGCACTCCAGTCATGCAGGATCCCAATGGCTCCCTCCCCCTTCAGTTTATCCTCCAATATCTGCCTATGGAATCACAGCTCCCCACTTCATACCTTGAAACCAACCACCTGCAATATTGTGTTTGTAGAGATCCAGATATATCTTCTTTCATCTCAGGCTGATTTTGTGGGTGTTCAGAGTGGTCTGGTAGATATCCAGCTCAATTCAGGGGACCAGTTGAAAGAGGGCCCCCTAATCCTCCACCATCTTTTTTTTCTCCCTGAGAGCTTTCCCTAAGGTCAGGAACATGACAGGGATGCCCACTCTCACCACTATTGTTCAACATTGTACTAGAAGTCCTAGCATAGCAATCAGACAACAAAAAGAAATAAAAGGTATTCAAATTGGCAAAGAAGAAGTCAAACTCTCTTTCTTCATGGATGACATATTACTTTATGTGGAAAACCCAAAAGACTCTCCCCCCAACTTACTAGAACTCATACAGCAATTCAGCAAGGTGGCAGGATAAAAAGTCAATGCACAGAAATTAGTTGCTTTTCCATACACCAGCAATGTAACTGAAGAAAGAGAAATTAGGGAATCAATTCCATTTACAAGAGCACCAAAAACCATAAGACACCTAGGAATAAATCTAACCAAAGAAGTAAAGGATCTATACTCTAGAAGCTACAGAATACTTATGAAAGAAATTGAGGAAGACACAAAAGGATGGAAAAACATTCCATACTAATTGACTGGAAGAATAAACATTGTTATTCTGTTCCATTGATCTACATATCTATTTTTCTGCCAGTATCATATTGTTTTGATTACTACAGCTTTGTACTATATATGAAATCTGGAATTGTATACCTCCACCTTTGTTCTTGTTCTGGAGATTGCTTTGGATATTGGGGTCTTTTTTGGTTCCATACAAGTTTTAGGATAATTTGTTCTACTTCTGTACCAAATGCTGTTGGTATTTTGATAGGGATTGCATTAAATTTGTAGATTGCTTTGGGTACTACCTTTTAATAATATTGGTTCTTCTAACTGTGAGCTTGGAATATCTTTCCATTTGTTAGTGTCATTTTCAATTTCTTTTACAGTGTTCAGAGTATGGATACTTTACCTCCTTGGTTTAGTTTATTCTTAGGTATTTTATTATTTTTGGTGCAATTGTAAGGGGGATTGTTTTCTAATTTTTCTTTCTGCTACTTCATTATTAATGTATAAAATGCAACTGATTTCTGTATATTAATTTTGCTTTCTGTGACTTTACTGAATTCATTTATCAGTTCTATCAATTTTTTTGGTGGAGTCTTTAGGGTTTTCTATGTATATTATTATGTCATTTGCAAATAGTGAAAATTTTACTTCTTCCTTACCAAAATGGATGCCTTTTATTTCCTTTTCTTGTCTGATTGCTAGGACTTCCAGTATGTTGAATAAAAGTGGTGAGAGTGGGGCGCCTGGGTGGCTCAGTCGTTAAGCGTCTGCCTTTGGCTCAGGTCATGATCCCGGGGTCCCGGGATCGAGTCCCACATCGGGCTCCCTGCTCAGCGGGAAGCCTGCTTCTCCCTCTCCCACTCCCCCTGCTTGTGTTCCTGCTCTCGCTATCTCTCTCTCTGTCAAATAAATAAAATCTTTAAAAAAAAAAAAAAAAGGTGGTGAGAGTGGACACCCTTGTCTTATAGTAGAGTAAGAGCCCTTAGTTTTTCACCATGTATGATGTTAGCTGTTATTTTTCCCTATGTATCATGTTATTTTGAGGTATGTTTCCTCTAAACCTACTTTGTTGTTGAGTTTTTATCATGTATAGATATTGTACTTTGTCAAATGCTTTTTCTGCACCTATTAAGATATGATTTTTATCTTTTTTCTTGCTAATGTGATGTAATACATTGATTGATTTTTAAATATAGATCCAATCTTCATTCCTGGAATAAATCTCACTTGATTATGGTGAATTATTTTTTTAATGTTGTTGGATTTGGTTTGCTAATATTTTGTTGAGGATAGTTGCTCCTGTGTACATCTGAGATATTGTCCTGTAGTTTTCTTTTTTTGTAATTTCTTTATCTGGTTTCAGTATCAGGGTAAGTCTCTCCTTGTAGGATGAATTTGGAAGCTTTCCTTTCTCTTCTATTTTTTGAAATAGTTTGAGAGGAATAGGTAATCAGTCTGTTCAAATTTTCTATTTCTTTCTGATTCAATTTTGGAAAACTATTATTTCTAGGAATTCACTCATTTCTCCTAGGTTGTCCAATATGTTGGCATGTCATTTTTCATAATATTTTCTTAAAATCCATTGTATTTCTGTGGTGTTGGTTTTATTTCTCTACTTTCATTGCTCACTTTATTCATTTGAGTTTTCTCTTTTCCTTTTTTGATGAGTCCAGCTAAAGATCTGACTAAATTTTGTTGATCTTTTAAATGAACCAGCTCATTTTTTTAATCTGTTCTATTGCTTTTGTTGTAGTGGTGGTTTAGTTTCTATTTAATTTATTTTTGCTCTAATCTATATTATTTGCTTCCTTCTACTGGCTTTGGGCTTTGTTCTCTTTCTAGCTCCTTTAGGTGTAAGGGTAGATTGTTTATTTGAGACTTTTCTTTCTTCTTAATGTAGGTCTGTATTACTGCAGTCTTCCCTCTTAGAACAGCTTTTTCAGCATCCCAAAGATTTTGTACCAGTGTGCTTTCTCTTTGTCTCCATGTATTTTTTTATTTCTTGTTTGATATCTTGGTTGACCCACTCACTGTATAATAGCATGTTATTTTGCTTCCATGTATTTGTGTTCTTCTCCAGATTTTTCATTGTGTTTGATTTCTAGTTTCATACTATTGTAGTTGGGACAAAATGCATGGTATGATTTCAAACTTTTAAAATTTATTGAGATTTGTTTTGTGGCCTAACATGTGAACTCTTCTGGAGAATGTTCATGTGCACTTGAAAAGAATAATATTTCAGTATTTTGGATGGAAGTTCTAAATCTATCTGTTAGGTCCTTCTAGTCCAATGTGTCATGTCAGTCAAGGCCACTGTTTCCTTGTTGATTTTCTGTCTGAATGATCTATCCATTGATGTAAGTGGGGTGTAAAAGTCCTCTATTATTATTGGATTACTGCCAGTTTCTTTCTTTATGCTTCTTAATAGTTACTTTATGTATTTAGGTGGTCCTATATTGGGTTCAGAAATATTTACAATGATTATATATCTTGTTAGATTATTCCCTTTATCATTATGTAGTGTCTTTCCTTGTCTCTTGCTGCAGTCTTTGTTTTAAAGTATATTTTGTCCAATGTAAGTATTGCTACCCAGGCTTTCTTTTCACTTCCATTTGCATGGTTAATGTTTTTCCATCCCTTCACTTTCAGTCTGCCTGTGTCTTAAGGTCTCAAGTGAGTCTCAGCATGTAGATAGGTCTTGGTTTTTTATCATTCAGTCACTCCCTGTCTTTTGATTAAAGCATTTAAAGTAATTATTTATAAGTACATATTGCCATTTTGTTGCTTGTTTATGGCTGTTTTTGTAGTTCTCTGTTCCTTTCCTCTGCTTTTGCTCTCTTCCTTTGTGGTTCGATGGCTCTCCTTAGTGTTATGCTTGGATTCCTTTATCTCATTTTTTTGTCTATCGATTATAGGTTTTTGATTTGTGGTTACCATTAGGTTCATATATAACATCTTCTGCCTATAGTAGTCTATATTAGGTTGATGGTTGCTTAAGCTTGAACCCATTCTAGGAGCACTAATTTTTACTCTCCTCTCTCACATTTTAAGTATATGTCATACATCTTTTTATTTCATGAATCCCTTGATTAATTTTTATAGATACAATAGATTTTTACCCTTTTCATGCTCTAATCTCCATACTGGTTTTATAAGTGATTAACCTACTATTTTTATTATGTGTTTGTATTTACCTGTGATTTTTTTTTTCCTTTCCTATTTTTGATTATGGCTTTTTCTCCTTCACTCAAATAATTCCCTTTAATGTTTTTTGTAAGGCTGTTTTAATGGTGTTGAACTCTTTTAACTTTTGTTGTGTGGGAAAATCTTTATTTCTCCTATTCTAAATGATTTTTCTGGGTAGAGTATTCTTGGCTGTAGGGTTTTTTTTGCTTTTTGTTTTTTTTCCTTCCCTTCATTACTTTGAATATATTATACCACTCCCTTCTGGGTTGCAATGTTTCTGCTGAAAAGTCAGCTGATAGCCTTATAGGGTTCCCTTGTATAAAACTTTTTTTTTTCCCGTTTTTTTTTTTTTTAATTGTCTCTTTATCACTACTTTTTGCCCCCATGTTTCAACACTGTGTTTTTTATATTACATTATAATACTGATCCTGACCAGTGATATCAACATTCTGTCCACTTGGCAGTACTGGCACACAGAACAAAGAGTAAATCATCAGCCCCTCACAGCATGGTGAAAAATATCCACTAAAGACTCCAACCTGGCATTCTCTGTTCTCCATCTTTTTGGTTGTTCATCAGTTTACACAGCTGCTTTTATCCCCCAAAAAGTTAGGCATGATACTGTACATAAATATTTAATCTACCCCATAGCTTCAGACTCAAATGTAAATTATTTTGAATCAGTTTTCCAGAGTGGAATATCTCTAAGTAAATGAACAAGTAAAATTCGATTTATTGAATTAGAGTGTCAGAGGACAAGATTTCATAGCATATAACTACAGCAACATTTTAATATCTGCCCAAAACAGAAGCCAAACTCCTCTTTGGCTCCAAACCATGAATAAGAAGTTTGCTCAAAAATTTGTGTCAGGGATGCCTGGGTGGCTTAGCCAGTTAAACAGCTGCCTTCAGGTCATGATCTTAAGGTCCTGGGATTGAGTCCAACATCGGGCTTCTTGCTCAGTGGGGAGTCTGCTTCTTCCTCTGCCTGCCACTCCCCCTGCTTGTGCTCACTCTCTCTCTCTCTCTGATTTAAAAAATGTGTCAGTTTAATTCAACAAACGTCTGTTGAGGATTGAATATATGCAAGGTGCTGGCTCATGGAAAAAGGAATCTGCTCAAGCCCTTTCCTGTCCATAAAAATCTTCACCAGATACTGTATATCTTTCTCCATGAGTGATAATAGTATTTAACAGAGTTACATATGCTAATGAGAAAATCAATGTGGTATAATTAGTATTTCTTTTTTATTTTTTCAAGTAAAAACTTTAAACTCTACAAGGGCAGAAGCTGTATAGATGTACGTTTTGTTCACTGCTGTAATCCCTATTTTCTAACACACTACACAGCAGGTATTAGGCATTTATTAAATACTTGTTGAATTAATTGTTGAGTCAGTTAATCTTGTTCCTCACCCTGTAGGCTAACAAACTTGTGCCAATTTACTGGAGAGTTTCTTGGTTTCTCACTAAAAGTCTTACATCCCAGTATATGCCTAAGTCTCGGACAAATGAGAAAGGTTGGTCACTCACCCTATTATAGGAATTTATAATCTGGTCAACTTGTAAAAATCATGGCTTCTAAAAGTACATACCCTGAGTCTCTGCTGATTATGTAATAAATAATTAATATATATTCATCCTGATTTTTCTTCCCAGATACTATCTAACTAGAATTCTTTCAAAGGAGAACGGGATGCCTGGGTGGCTCAGTCGTTAAGCGTCTGCCTTCGGCTCAGGTCATGATCCCAGGGTCCTGGGATCAAGCCCCACATCGGGCTCTCTGCTCAGCGGGAAGCCTGCTTCTCCCTCTCCCACTCCCCCTGCTTGTGTTCCCTCTCTCACTGTGTCTCTCTCTGTCAAATAAATAAATAAAACCTTAAAAAAAAAAAAAATAGAATTCTTTCAAAGGAGATTGCTTTCCCAGACTATTCCCAAAAATCTACTAATACTAACCTCACATGACTAGAATTATTTTGGATACTCTTTTCTTTGGCAAAGAAATAAATTCCTCTGTCATTAAAATCTGACTCTCAGAGATGCTCAAGTGACCAAGGATCAGGGCAGTTCACAGGAAAGAGAGCATAGTGACCCAGCAGTTCCTGTGAATGTCCATAAATGTCTCACAAAACATCAAAGTGAAGAGTTATTTCCCTTAGTTATAGTGACTATATCTTGTAACCCTTCTTTGATGCAACAAAACTGGCAGTCTTTTTTTTTTTTTTTTTTTTTTTGGTCCCATACCTTGAAGGTGTGGTGATAAAAACAGTAGAAGACACATCAATATTGTTTTCTACATTGGCTGCACCAATTTGCAGTCTCACCAAAGTTGCATGAGGGTTCCTTTTTCTCTGCATCCTTGCCAAAACTTGTTATTTCTTGAGTTTTTTACTTTAGCTATTCTGACAGGTGGGAGGTGATATCTTATTGTGGTTTTGATTTACGTTTCCCTGATGATTAGTGGTGTTGAGAATCTTTTTGTGTCTGTTGGCCATCTGTATGAGGTCTTTGGGAAAATGTCTATTCAGATCTTCTGCCCATTTGTTTTAAAGAGATTATTTGGTTTTGGGGTTTTGAGTTGTATACATTCTTAATATATTTTGCATATTAACCCCTTATTGGATATATCATTTGCAAATACCTTCTCCTACTCAATAGATTGTCTTTTTGTTTTATTGATGGTTGCCTTCACTTTGGAAATGTTTTTTATTTTGATGTAGTCCCAATAGTTTAGTTTTCTTTTGTTTCCCTTGCCTCAGGAGACATATCTAGAAAATGTATCCATGGCTGATATAAAGAGATAACTGCTTATTTTCTGTTCTAGGAGTTTTATGGTTTCATTATTCACATTTAGGTCTTTAATCCATTTTGAGTTTATTTTTGCATATGGTGTAAGAAAATGATCCAGTTTCCTTCTTTTGCATGTTGCTGTCCAGGTTTCCCAGCATCATTTGTTCAAAAGACTATCCTTTTCCCATTATGTATTCTTGCTTCCTTTATCATAAATTAATTGACATTAAAAATGTGGGTTTATTTTTGGGTTCTCTGTTCTATTCCATTTATCTATGTTTCTATTTTTATGCCAGTACCATACTGTTTTGATTACTACAGGTTGTAGTGTGGGATTGTGATACCTCCAGTTTTATTCTTTTTCAAGGTTGCTTTGGTTATTTGGGATTTTTTGTTGTTCCATACAAATTTTAGGATTATTTGTTCTAGTTCTGTGAAAAATATTTTTGGTATTTTGATAGGTATTTCATTGGGTAGTATGGACATTTTAACAATATTGGTTATTCCAATCCATGAACATGGGATATCTGTTTGTTTGTGTCATCTTCAATTTCTTTCATCAGTGTTTTTATAATTTCTGGTGTACAAGTCTTTCACTTCCTTGGGTAAGTTTATTTCTATGTATTTTATTATTTTTTGTACAATTGTAAATCATTATATTGTACACCCCAAACTAATATAACACTGTACATCAATTATACTTGAATTAAAACATAAATTTTAAAAACACCATAGAAGGTGTTCTTCATTAGCTGAAGATTTTATACTAACTTTTTGATCTCATTTCCCTCTTATGTCTCAGATAAATAATACAATACATATATTCTAATTGTATTGAAAATAGAAAAGTATATAAAGCAAACAGTTCCAAGTATAGTCCCCACCCCACACCCAGCCTTGCTAAAATCTTTCCCTCCTCAAAATTGAGTGCTCTAAATGTTTTAGTGTATATCATTCTTGAATTTTTCTTGAGAATTTATGGAAATATTATATATAAACATAATTTGTTCATAAGTAGAATTATTCTTCTGCTTTTCTTATTTCACATATCTTTCTCAGAGAACATTCTATTATTATTAATATATATTTACCTCATTATTTTGATAACTTAAAGATGTACCATCATATGGATGTAATAATTTACCTATTTCCTCATTGGTACATAGTTTATTTTTAAGTTTTTGCTATTACTCTTATCCTACAAAAAAAATCTGTGCTTGTTTTATTGCTGTATTGAAAGGTATGAGGAATTTTAATTTTATATAGTTAATGGGTTTATAATTGATTTCTTTTTTTAGAGGGTAATTTGGCATTATCTGGTGCTTCTAGTTGACCATATCCTTACCAACCCTAGATAGTATTAATCTTAAAGAAAAAACTGCCAATGTGACAAGGAAAATATATCACACTGTCATTTTAATATTACTTGCCTTAATTGTTAGAAAACTTTTATTCATTAAATCAACAACTCTTTTTGGAATACTTACAATATGCAAGACCTCTTTTAGGTGCTCTTATTAGGCTAACTTATTAGATGGGGATAGTGTGGTAAGTAAAACAGACAGGTTCCCCATTCTCATGGGATTTATATTCTACTCCAGGGAAACAGACAATAAAAAATCACAAACACATGTGTCAAGTGTTTTTAAACTCTCTGAGTTACTATTAATTAGGGAATGGAAGATAGAGAGTTTCTTGGGGAGCCATAATGTTTTATGTAGGGTATTTCTGACTGGATGACATTAAAATAGAGACCTGATGGGCGCTTAGGTGGCTCAGTTGGTTGAGCAGCTGCCTTCGGCTCAGGTCATGATCCTGGAGGCCCGGGATCGAGTCTTGTGTTGGGATCCCTGCTCAGCGGGGAGTCTGCTTCTGCCTCTGACCACCCGCCATGTTCTCTCTCTCTCTCAAATAAATAAATAAAATCTTTAAAAAAATAGAGACCTGAAGGAAGTGAGATGAGTCATGTGGGTATCTGTGGGCAATGGGGTTTCAAGCAGAGGAAACAACTAGTGAAAAACAATTTGGCAGAAACACGTTCAATTTCTTGGCCATTTGCTATTTCTTCTGTGAGTTATTTATTCATACACTTTCTTGTTGTTCCCACAGGGTTACTTTTTCTAGTTAATTAACAGGAACTCAATATATTGAGGATAGTCATCCTTTGTCTTTTACTTATATTTTTCCCAGTTTGTTTGTTTTTTTTTTACAAGTACTCCAAGTATGGTGTTTCTTGTTTTATTCTTATGAACAGGAGTTTTAAAGTTCTGTGTCTAGTGCAAGGAGATTTTCCTGAATAAGTCATTTTCATTTTTCCCATGAAACTAGAGTTCATAATTATTGTAGATCAATTACCTTCAACTGCCTTCTTTCTTTTTTTTCTATTGTGGCTGACATACAATATTATATTAATTTCAGGTGTACAACATAGTGATTCAACATTTATGTACACCACGAAGTGATCACTACAATAAACATAGCTATCATCTGTCACCATACAAAGTTGTTATAATGTCATTAACCATGTCTTATTTATTTAAAACTGAAAGTTTGTACCTTTTAACCCCCTTCACCAATTTTGCCAATCCCTCCTTGCCCTATGTCAACAGCCAGATCGTTCTCCATATCTATGGTTTTGTTGTGTTTTGTTTTGTTTTCAGATTCCACACATAAGTGAAATCACATGGTATTTGTCTTTCTCTGTCTGACTTATTTCACTTAGCATAATGCCCTTTAGGTCCATCCATGTTGTTGCAAATGATAAATTTTATTTTTCATTGTGACTGAGTAATATTCCATTCTGCGTGTATGTGCATGTGTGTATATGTAGATATATATCACATCATTTTTATTCATTCATCTATCAATGGCTACTTAGTTTGCTTCCATATCTTGGCTATTATAATACTGCAATAAACATAGGGGTGAATATATCTTTTTGAATTACTTTTTCTTTTCTTTTTTGGATAAATACTCAGAAGTGGGATTGTTGAATTGCATGGTAGTTGTTTTTGAATTTTTGAGGAAACTTCATACTGTTTTCCATAGTAGCAGAACAATTTTGCATTCACCAACAGTGCAGAAGGGCTCCTTTTTCTCCACATCCTCCAGTTCAATGAAAAATGCTATTGTTATTTTGATGGGGATTTCATTGAACCTATAGATTCAATGGGTAGTATGGTCATCTTAACAATATTAATTCTTCCAATCTATGAGCATGATATATCTTTCCATTTATTTCTGTCTTTTTCAATTTCTTTCATCAATGTCTTATAGTTTTCAGAGCACAGGTCTTTCATCTCTTGGTTAAATTTATTTCTAGGTTAATTTTATTCCTTTTGATGTAATTATAAATGAGATTGTTTTCTTAATTTCTCCTTCTAATAGTTCATTATTAGTGTAGAAATGTGATAGATGTCTTTATATTAATTTTGCATTATGCAAATTTACTGATTTCATGTATTAGTTCTAATAGTTTTTTAGTGGAGTCTTTAGAATTTTCCATATATAGTATCATGTCTGCAAAGAGTTTTACTTCTTTTCCAATTTGGATTTGGCAAATTTCCAATTTGGCTTTTTATTTCTTTTTCTTGTCTGATTGCTATGGCTAGGATTTCCAGTACTATGTTGAATAAAAATGCCCAAAGTAAACATCCTCATCTGTTCCTAATCTTAGAGAAAAAACTTTCAGCTTTTCATTGTTGAGTATGATGTTAGCTGTGGGTTTGTCATTTATGGCCCTTATTATGTTGAGGTATGTCCCTCTATACTAACTTTGTTGAGGTTTTTATCATAGATGGATGTTGAAATTTATCAAATGCTTTTTCTGCATCATATGATTTTTATCCTTCTTTTTGTTAATGTGGTGTATCAGGTTGATTGATTTGTGTATATTGAACCATCCTTGCATCCCTGGAACAAGTCCCACTTGATTATGGTGTATGATTATTTTAATGTATTGTTGAATTTGGCTTTCCAACATCTTTTTTTTTTAATTTAAATTCAGTTATCCAAGGTATCATCAGTTTTTGATATAATGTTCACCGATTTTAGTTGAGTATATCACCCAGTGCTCCTCATATCATGTGCCCTCTTTAATGCCCATCACCCAGTTACCCATCCCTCACCCACCTCCCTTTCCACAACCCTCAGTTTGTTTCCCAGAGTTGAGAGTCTCATATGGTTTGTTTCCCTCTCTGATTTCTTCCCATTCAGTTCCCCCCCCAACCCCTATTGTCCTTTGCACTATTCCTTGTGTTCCACATATGAGTGAAACCATATAATTGTGTTCCTCTGATTGACTTATTTCAGTTAGCATAATACCCTCCAGTTCCATCCATGTCGATGTAAATGGTGGATATTCATCCTTTCTAATGGCTGAGAAATATTCCATTGTATATATGAACCACATCTTCTTTATTCATTCATCTGTTGAAGGACATCTCAGCTCCTTCCAACAGACACATGAAAAAATGCATCACTTGCCATCAGGGAAATACAAATCAAAGCCACAATGAGATACCATCTTACGCCAGTCAGAATGGCTAAAATTAACAAGACAGGGAACAACAAATGTTGGTGAGGATGTGGAGAAAGGGGAACCCTCTTACACTCTTGGTGGGAATGCAAGCTGGTACAGCCACTCTGGAAAACAGTATGGAGGTTGCTCAGGACATTAAAAATAAAGCTACCCTATGACCCAGCAATTGCACTACAGCATATTTACCCCAAAGATACAAATGTAGTTAAAAGAAGGAGCACATGCAACCCAATGTTCATAGTAGCAATGTCCACAATGGCTTTCCAACATCTTGTTGAGGATTTCTGAATCTATGTCTTCAGAGATATTGGCCTGTAATTTTCTTTTTCTGTGGTGTCTTTTTCTGGTTTTGGTATCAAGGTAATGCTGGCCTCATAGAATGCACTCAGAAACATTCCTTCCTCTTCAAGTTTTGAAATAGTTTGAGAAGAATAGGTATTACCACTTGTTTAAATGTTTGGCAGAATTCACCCATGAAATCATCTTGTCCTGGGCTTTTGTTTGTTGAGAGTCTTTTAATTACTGATTCAATTTCTTTCTTTTCTTTTTTTTTTTTTTTCATTACTAGGAATTGGTCTGTTCGGATTTTCTATTTCTTCTTTATTCAGTATTGGAAGATTGTATGTTTCTAGAAATTTATCCATTTTTTTTAGGTTGTCCCCTTTGTTAACATACAATTGTTCATAGTAGTCTCATGATCCTTTGTATTTCTGTGGCATCAATTGTAATTTCTCCTCTTTTATTTATAATTTTATTGATTTGGGACCTCTTTCCTTTTTTCTTGATGGCTGACTAAAGATTTATCAATTTTGTTTATCTTTACAAAGAACTAACTCTTAGTTTCATTGATTTTTTCCCATTTTTGTTTCTTTTTTATTAATTTCTGCTCTGTTATTATTTACTCTCTTCTAGTAACCTTGGAATTTTTTCTTTTTCTAGTTCCTTTTAGATAAAAGGTTAAATTGTTTGAGATTTTTCTTGTTTTAAGGTAAGTGTGTATTGCTATAAACTTTCCTCTTAAAACTGTTTTTGCTGCCTTCGATAGATTTTGGACTGTGGTGTTTACATTTTCATTTGAAGGTATTTTTTTATTTCCTCTTCAAATTTACTTCTAGACTCAGTTGTTTAGTATCATGTTGTTTAGCTTCCATGTGTATTTTTAAAGCCAAATGACCAATTCTGGTGCCCACACATGTTTGAATGCAAACATCAACAGGATGAATGATGGAAAGGGTTCCCCTTTCTCCACATCCTCACCAACATTTGTTGTTCACACACTATGAATGCAAACATCAAGCACATATCATACTATTTTGCCAATTATCTGTATAAGGCCATTGCATCTGTTCTATTTTCAAACAACTTCAGAATGCTTGAATATTATGGGCTACCTAATCATCTTTTGTAAGAATATTGAGTGGCGAATGTTTTATAAAACTGAGCATACATACTTTTAGTCATTCAGTTTTGTGAAATGAAACACTGAGTTTTGCCTCTCAAAGAATTAAGGGCCATTTGTGGCAGCATACCTCAAGTTTGTAAATTTTTGTGGTTTGTTCTTGAATATGGAGTCTTTTAACTTGCTTTTGTTCTTTCTTCCCACTGATTTCTTATTTCCTCAGAAGTGGGAATGTTTTCTTTCTATCAAAAACAATATTGAAAGCAGAATGTTTTATAAACATATACTATCTAACCACATGCTTCAGAAATCAGGAAACTAAATAAATCACTATTACTTTTTAAGAGTTGGGTGACTAAACAACATAATTAGATTCTCCATGTACTACCCATAAAGGATGATGGCTTATTAATTAACAATCATCATAAAATGTACACCAGCTCTAAAGACAAATAAAAAGACTTCCTTATCTTGAGTAAAGTTCCAAACCATAAAGAAGATATCTAACTTGTGTGGTTAGAAAATAAAACCCATATTGAAATTCAAATACTAGCATACATAAAATGATTTTTTTCTGAAAGGTCAAATTTGAGGGAGTGGTGAAGATATGGGAGACATGTAGAGAACACACTTCCAAGCAGCCTTCACTCTTTTTATGACCCTACAAAATCATTGTAGGAGTATGTCATTCCAACCCAAGTAACAAGACATAAAAGTACTCTCCTTTGCCCTAACCTCCAGAGAACTGCAAAACCAAGTTTATGATTCTTTCAGAAATCCATGATTCACTTGGATGAATCAGAGTCCAACACAAACCATCAAGTCTTCTGAACCACACTAGGACAGAATAGTGCACATTTTAGAGTTCCATCTGAGAAACTCTGTTTTACTAAATTCATCCTGGGTCCAGTTGGATGCTTTTGTATGTTCCCCATCATCCAGCTTCTTATGTACTGCTTTGTCCTAAGTTTTTCCCTGGGTCTTACCTATTACTCCATGCATTCCAGCAAGACTGACAAAAACATTACAGCATAAGTATCCTTGTTTTCTTCCCCTCTCAACATTCTAAGAGGAATTTGTGTTTTAATTATTTAGCTCTGTGTTACTTAACTCTGGAACCATTGTGTGGTCAAGATAATGGAGAAGCCAAGAAGGGGTGAAAGAATATATATAATACAGAACAAGGAAATTATCCTCCCAACATTATGCCTTCTGCTAATGGCTGTTATGGGTACAAAAGAGAAACTTTTTTCTTGAGGGATTAGGGAGACAACTCTGTGGTGTGATTTATGCTACAGAGCTTTTCCCCCAGTGGATCAGGCCAAAGCTAGATATTACCCGAAAACACATCCTTGCTCAGTTCTGTATCCTTTGTCATCCTGCTTTCCTTTACTGGTTCCTCCTGAAGAACACTTCCTGAGTGTATCACATGTACCCCAATCCCTGCCTCAGGCTCTGTTTCTAAGGGGCCTAAACAGAGTCAGTGTCTAAAAATGGACTATTAGGAATTTTACTATGTGTTATGTGACTTACTATAATTCCAAGCTTTTTGGTATTAGCATTTTGTTTGTTTTGACTATATCACTACACTTAAGGACAAAAGCAAGAAGGCCTAGATTATTCATATTACAATGAAATTCTCTGAGTTCCATCAAAAGTACCTTACCTCCTTTTAGGTCTTCTTACATGCCATTCCCTAGCTCTAGGACAATTTTCAACCTATTTTTTGTCTAGAAAACTCTAATTTATCCTCAGTTTATATTCTTCCAAGAAACCCTCCCAAATCATCCCTACAGTGCCCTCCTAAATCTATGTTATGTGTAGTCCTGTAACACTCTGTACATCTTCTGTTCATGATATCAACTCAAGAATGATATGAACTAAATCTATCTTGGTCATTTCAAAACCCCCAGAATCTAGCATACTACCTGACATATAATATGAACATAATTTTAAATTAAAAATGAGTGAATGTGTGAATGCTAACAAAATGCAAGGTATGTTGGGTAGTATGTTTATTATGTGATACCTAAAATAATCTTGGACATAATATGGGCTTGGAGCAATTTTTCTCACCAGGCGGACAATTGTACTCTATCCCATATCTACCTTCCACCAATTCTTTTTCTGCCACCTTTCCAAAATAGTGTTTCAGATGGGGGAAGGTGTCCCATATTGCACTTAGAAAGAACTTGTATTATGACCACTAAAGTCTAAGCTGCTTAATGGAAGGGACTGTGTCTTATTTATCTCTTTATTCCAAAATTCTGTCACAGTGCAAGGCAAACAAAATGTTCAGGAAATATTAAATAGGCAAATGATCTTAGTTCTCTGGAACATAGTCTAGTGCCATATAAACTCATTAAAAATAAACTTCTGAATCTGACTTTCCTACCTACTGTTTTCATTGCTACTTCTTAATACTGTATTCACCTTCTTCTAGAATCAACTTACTGTCTCCTTCTATTGCCAGTCACATCCCCATGCCTCCATATATGCTATTCTTATTATATAGAACACCTTCCTTATTTCCTCTATGCATCCAAAACCCAAACAGTCCACTGAAGTCCTCAGTTGATTCATGAGGCTTTCTTTCCCAGACTCTTCCAGCTCTTGTTGACCTTCTTCTTCTTTGGATTTCATAAAACTAAAAACCACAAAAATGTCATTTCCTCTAGGGCAAAAGCACTCTCTTAGACACTGGGAATGCAGAGATAAATAACACAGTGTCCAGAACAAAATGGGCATACAGTAAATGTTTCGGGATTTTTTAATAAGTCAGTATAGCAGAGTGGGGGAGCTAAAATGTCTTTCATCACTTTCTGTAGTCCAGAGCTAAATTTAAGATTAAAAAAAAGCAGATTGGGACCCAGAGCATTCAATGGCAGTTAATGTAAGGAAATTTACAAATTTGCCTAATGCACCAAGAAGGTTAATATATTCCTTTTTTTCCTTTTTAAAAAAACTTTTTATTTAAATTCCAGTTAGTTAACATACAGTATAATATTAGTTTCAGGTGTACGATATAGTGATTCAACACTCAGTGCTCATCACAAGTTCACTCCACAGTAACTGCACTAATTTGCATTCTCACCAACAGGGCACAAGGTTTTCCCTTCTCTATATCCTCACCAACACTTGTTATTTCTTGTGTTTTATTATTTTAGCCATTCTGACAGGTGTAAAGTGATATCTCATTGTTTTGGTTTGCATTTCCCTGGTGATTAGTAATTTTGAGCATCATTTCATGTGTCAGTTGGCCATCTGTATGACTTATTGGAAAAGTGTCTACTCAGGCCCTTTGCCCATTTTTAATCAGATTATTTGGTTTTGGGGTGTTCAGTTGCATACATTCTTCATACATTTTGGATATTAACCCCTTATTAGATATATCATTTGCAAATATCTTCCTACATTCAGTAGGTTGCCTTTTTGTTTTGTTGATGGTTTCCTTTGTTATGCAAAAACTATTTATTTGCTATAGTCCCAATAGCTTAATTTTGTTTTTGTTTGCCTTGCTAAAGGAGACATATCCAGATACAGTTGATGTCAAATGACTGCCTGTGTTTCCTCCTAGGAATTTCATGATTCAATTTAGATTTTTAATCCATTTTGAGTTTATTTCTGTGTATGGTCTAAGAAAGTGGCCCAGTTTCCTTCTTTTGCATGTAGCTGCCCAGTTTTCCCAACACCATTTGTTGAAAAGACAGTCTTTTCCCATTGTATATTCTAGCAAACTTTGTCATTAGTTAATTGACCAAAGAAGTGTGCATTTATTTCCGGGCTCTCTATTCTGTTCCACTTATCTATGTTCCTATTTTTGTGCTAGTGCCAAACTGTTTTGATTACTACATCTTTGTATATAACTTGAAATCTGGGATTGTGATACCTCCAGCTTTGTTCTTTTTTCTCAAGATTGCTTTGGTTACTTGGGATCTTTTCTCATCCCACACAAATTTTAGGATAATTTGTTCTAGTTCTGTGAAAGTATTGTTGGTATTTTGATAGGTATTGCATTAAATCTTAATATGCTTTGGGTAATATGGACATTTTAACAATATTAGTTCTTCCAATCCGTGAACATGGAATATCTTTCCATTTTTTTGTCTCATCTTCAATTTCTTTAATCAATATTTCATAGCATTTAGACTATGGATGTTTTACTCCTTAGTTTAAGTTACTCCTAGGTATCATTATTTTTGGTGCAATTGTAAACGAGATTCTTTTCTTAATTTCTATTTCTGCTACTTCATTATTATCATATAGAAATGCAACAAATTTCTCTATATTAATTTTGTATCCTGCAACTTCACTGTATTCATTGATCAGTTTTAGACTTTTTTTTTTTTTTGGTGGAAGTTTTACAGTTTTCTATATATAGTGTCATATAATTTGCAAATAGAAAAAGTTTTACTTCTTCCTTACCAAAAGTGGGGCCTTCTATTTCTTTTTCTTGAGTAACTGCTGTGACTAGAACTTCCAGTACTAGTTGAGTAAATGTAAAAAAAGTGGACATCCTTGTCTTATTCCTGATTGTAGAAGAAAACCTCTCAGTTTTTCACCACTGAGTATGTTTGCTGTGAGTTTTTCATATATGTCCTTTATTATGTTGAAGTATGTTTCCTTTAAGCCTACTTTGTTGATGTTGTTATCATGAATTGATATTGTACTTTGTCAAATGCTTTTTCTGCACTTATTGAGATGATCATCTGTTTTTTATCCTCTTATTGATGTGATGTATCATATCAATTGATTTGTAAATATTTTGAACCACCCTTGCATCCCTAGAATAAATCTCACTTGATTGTGGTGAATTATTTTTTAAAATATATTATTAGATTCAGTCTGCTAATATTTTGTTGAAGATTTTTACATCTGTGTTCATCAGAGATATTAGCCTATAGTTTTCTCTTTTTTTTTCTGTAGTGCCCCCCTTTTAATTGGTACTCCTTTTTCTCCTTCAAGATTTTATTTAAATTCCAGTTAGTTAACATACAGTGTAATATCAGGTGTATAATTTAGTGATTCAACAATTCCATACAACACCCCATGCTCACCACATGTACACTTCTTAATCTCCATCACTGATTTAACCCAACCCCCCACCCACCTCCACTCTGGTAACTGTCAGTTTGTTCTCTATAGTTACAAGTCTGTCTCTTGATTTGCCCCTCTCTCCTTTTTCCCCCCATGATTATTTGTTTTGTTTCTTAAATTCCACATATGAATTAAATTATATGGTATTTATCTTTCTCTGGTAGACTTATTTTGCTTAGCATAATACTCTGTAGCTCCATCCACGTCATTGCAAATGGTAAGATTTCATTCTTTTTAATGGCTGAGTAATATTCCATTGTATATATCCCACATCTTCTTTATCCAGTCATCAGTCAATGGACACTTGAGCTGTCTTCATAATTTGGCTATTGTAGATAATGCTGCTATAAACATTGGGGTGCATATATCCCTTTGAATTACTATTTTTGTATTCTTTAAATAAATACCTCTTAGTGCACTTGCTGGATCCTAAGGTAGATCTGTTTTTAACTTTTTGAGGAACCTCCATACTGTTTTCCAGAGTGGCTGCACCAGTTTGCATTCTCACCAACAGTGCAGGAGGTTCCCCTTTTTCCACATCCTCGCCAACATATGCTGCTTCTTGTGTTGACTTTAGACATTTTGACAGGTGTGAGGTGATCTCTGATTGTAGTTTTGATTTGTATTTCCCTAATGAGTGATATTGAGCATCTTTTCATGTGTCTATTGGTCATGTCTATGTCTTCTTTGGAAAATATGTCTATTCATGTCCTTTCCCATTTTTAATTAGCTTATTCATTTGGGGCTGTTTATAAGTTATTTATGTATTTGGGATACTAACACTTTATTGGATATGTCATTTGTAAATACCTTCTCCCATTCCATAGGTTGCCTTTTAGGTTTTTTTATTATTATTATTATTCTTTCACTGTGCCAGAGCTGTTTATTTTGATGAAGTTCCAATAGTTTATTTTGTTTTTGTTTCCCTTGCCTCAGGAGATATATCTAGAAAGATGTTGCTGTGGCATACATCAAAGAGATTACCTGTGTTCTCCTCTAGGATTATGATGGTTTCCTGTCTCAAATTTAGGTCTTTTTCCATTTTGAATTTATTTTTGTGTATGGTGTAAGAAAGTGGTCCGGTTTCATTCTTTTCATGATGGTTTCCAGTTTTCCCAACACCATCTGTTAAAGAGCTAGTCTTTTTCCCATTGGATATTTTTTCCTGCTTTGTCAAAGATTAATTGACCATTGTAGTTATGGGCTCACTTCTGGGTTTTCTATTGTGTTCTATTGATTTATATAACTATTTTTGTGCCTTTACCATACTCTTTTGATCACTCAAGCTTTGTAATATAACTTGAAGTCCAGAATTGTGATGCCTCCAACTTTGCTTTACTTTTTCAAGGTTTCTTTGCATATTCTTTTGTGGTTTCATACAAATTTTAGGATTGTTTGTTTTAACTTTGTGAAAAATGCTGGCAGTATTTTGATGGGGAATGCATTCAACGTGTAGATTGCTTTGGGTAGTATAGACATTTTAACGGTATTTGTTCTTCTAGGCAAAGATGATGGAGGGGTAGGGGACCCTATTTCAACTGGTCCCCTGAATTGAGCTGGATATCTACCAGACCACTCTGAACACTCATAAAATCAGCCTGAGATGTAAGAAGATATATCTGGATCTCTACAAAGAGAATATCCCCGGCAGTTGGTTTCGAGGTATGAAGTTGGGAGCCATGCTTCTGCAGGCAGATATTGGACGATAAATGGAAGGGGGAGGGAGCCTCTGGAATCCTGTGCTGCTGAAGCAAAAAAAGCCTCCCACACTGGGGACTGGGCACAGACTTGCAGACCGGTAGCAAGAGGAAAAGGACTTTAGGGCAGGCCCCCAGACTGAAACCTGGAGCTGCAGGGGCACACGTGTGAACTGGGGGCAGCTTGTGGTTTTAGAAGCACAAATGACAGAGATGTGCCTGGACTTGGAAGTGAGTGCTGGGACTGCTGCTGCGGGGCACACAAATCAGGACACTGCTGTTTATAGCAGCACAGACAGAAACGGAGAGACTGGCCTGGAAAGCTCACTGAAGAAAAGACTGTGATCTCTCTGTTCTGAGACACAGGTTTGGATACGGTCATTTCTGCTCTGACTCTCGGAAGAGACAAGGAGAGCCACCAGAGAAAGCCACCAGAGAACAAAAGCTCCAAAAAACCGGTTTTTACTGAGCCCATCCCCCCACAGGGGGCAGGGCAACTCTGCCCAAACAGGGTTGCCTGAGTAAGAGTGCCACAAGCCCCTCCCCTAGAAGATAAGCAAGAAGAACAAGAGGCCAACAACCCTAAAGTTCCTATAAGACAGGTGCATCTTCCTTGGGTTGTAGTCAATAATTTGGACTTTGTAGATTCCCTCAAACACCCCTCAAAAGAATAACTAAGAGGAGGGACCCCAAAATAGGAAAGACTCAGAAACTGTGACCTCTGCCACATAACTAATGGATATGAATATGTCAGAAATAGACAAGATGTCAGAAATAGACTTCAGGGTAACAGTTATGAAGACAATAGCTAGGATGGAAAAAGCAACTAATGACAACATAGATTCCTAAGGGCAGAAATGAGAGCTGATTTGGCAGAACTTAAAAATGCTATCAATGAGATCCAATCTAATCTAGATACTCTAACATCTAGGGTAAATGAGGCAGAAGAATGAATTAGTGACCTAGAAGACAAACTGATAGAAAGGAAGGAACAGGAGGAGGTCTGGAACAAACAGCTTAAAATCCACGAAAACAGAATAGGAGAAATAAATGATGCCATGAAATGTTCCAGTGTCAGAATTATTAGGATCCTGAGGGGATGGAGAGAGAGAGGACTAGAAGATACATTTGAGGAAATCGTAGCTGAGAACTTCCTTAATCTGGGGAATGAAATAAGTATTCCTGTCCTAGAGGCAGAGAGGACCGCTCCCGAGATGAAGGAAAACAGACCAATGCCCCGGCATGTAATAGTAAAACTTGCAAATCTTAGAACCAAGGAAACCATCTTAAGGGCAGTTAGTGGGAAGAGATTCCTTATGTACAGAGGGAGGAATATCAGAATAATGTCAGACCTATCCACAGAGACCTGCTAAGCCAGAAAGGGCTGGCAAGACATATTTAGGGTATTAAATGAGAAGAATATGCAGCCAAGAATACTTTATCAAGCAAGGCTGTCATTTAGAATGGATGGAAAGATACAGAGCTTCCAGGTCCAACAGAAACTGAAAGAATATGTGACCATGAAGCCGGCGCTGCAAGAAATATTAAGGGAGGTTCCATAAAAGGAGAAAGACCCCAACATTGATATAGAACAGAAATTTACAGAGACAATCTAGGGGAACAAGGACTTCACGGACAACAGGAGGACAATAAAATCATGTCTTTCAATAATCACCTCAATGTGAATGGCCTAAATGCTCCCATAAAATGGCACAGGGTTGCAGATTGGATAAAAAGACAGGACCCATCCATATGCTATCTACAAGAGACTCATTTTGAACTTAGAGATACGTCCAGACTGAAAGTGAAGGGATGGAGAAACATATTTCATGCAAATGCACCTCAAAAGAAAGCTGGGGTAGCAATTGTCATATCAGACAAATTAGATTTTAAGCTAAAGACTGTAGTTAGAGACACAGAAGGACACTAATGGTTCTAAAAGTGTTTATCCAACAAGATCTAACAATTGTAAATATCCATGCCCTTAACATGGGAATACCCAACTACATAAGCCAACTGTTAACCAAAATAGACATGTTTATAATACTACGTTAATTGTAGGAGACCTCAACACTCCACTCTCAGCAATAGACAGATGATCTAAATAGAAAATCAACAAAGAAACAAGAGCTTTGATTGACACATTGGACCAGATGGACTTTGTAGATACATACAGAACATTCCACCCTAAAACAAAAGAATACTCATTCTTCTCGAGCACACACGGAACTTTCTCCAGAATAGACTACATACTGGGTCACAAATCAGGTCTCAACCTATACCAAAAGATTGAGATTATTCCCTGCATGTTATCAGACCACAAGGCTTTGAAACTGGAACTCAATTACAAGAATAAATTTGGAAGGAATTCAAACACTTGGAAGTTAAAAACCATCCTGCTAAAGAATGTTCAAGTCAACCAGGAAATCAAAGAAGAACTTAAACAATTCATGGAATCCAATGAGAAAAAAATACATTGGTCCAAAACCTATGGGATACTGCAAAGGCAGTCTTAAGGGGGAAGTACATAGCCATCCAAGCCTCACTCAAAAAAAAAAAAAAAAAAACCAAATTCACCAACTAACTTTACATCTTAAAGAACTAGAGAAAAAGCAACAAATGATGCCTAAGCCATGCGTTAGAAGAGAAATAATTAAGATTAGAGCAGAGATCAAAGAATTAGAAACCAGAAGTACAGTAGATCAGATCAGCAAAACTAGAAACCGGATCATTGAATGAATTAATAAGATCAATCAACCAATGGCCAGACTTATCCAAAAGAAAATAAGAAAGGACCCAAATTCATACGATTATGAATGAAAGGGGGAGATCATGACTAACATCAAGGAAATAGAAACAATTATTAGAAATTATTATCAACAACTATATGCCAATAAATTAAGCAACCTGGAAGAAATGGATGCCTTCCTGGAAAGCTATAAACTTCCAAGACTGAAACAGGAAGAAATTGACACCCTGAATGGACAAATAACCAGTAACAAGATTGAAGCAGTGATCAAAAACTTTCCAAACAACAAGAGTCCAGGGCCCGATGGATTCCCTGGGGAATTCTACCAAACATTCAAAGAAGAATAATACCTATTCTCCTGAAGCTGTTTAAAAAAATAAAATCAGAAGGAAAGCATCCAGACTCATTTTATGAGGCCAGCATTACCTTGATGCCCAAATCAGGCAAAGACCCCATCAAAAAAGAGAATTTCAGACCAATATTCCTCAGGAATATGAATGTCAAAATTCTTAACAAAATCTTAGCTAATAGGATCCAAAAATACATTAAAAGGATCATCCATCACAACCAAGTGGGATTTATCCCAGTGATGCAAGGGTGGTTCAACATTCGCAAATCAATCAGTGTGATAGAACACATTAATAAGAGGAGAGAGAACCATATGATCCTCTCAATTGATGCAGAAAAAGCATTTGACAAAATACAGCATCCTTGCCTGATTGAAACTTCAGAGTATAGGGATAGAGGGAACATTCCTCAATTTCATAAAAACCATCTATGAAAAACACACTGCAAATATCATTCTCAATAGGGAAAAGCTGAGAGCCTTTCCATTAAGATCAGGAACAAGCCCGCTCTTGCCATTGTTTTTCAACTTAGTACTAGAAGTCCTAGCAACAGCAATCAGACAACAAAAATAAATAAAATATATTCAAATTGGCAAAGAAGAAGTCAAATTCTCTCTCTTCACAGATGCCATGATACTTTATGTTGAAAACCCAAAAGACTCCACCCCCAAATTACTAGAACTCATACAGCAATTCAGTAATGTGACAGGATACAAAATCAATGCACAGAAGTCAGTTGCTTTCTTAAACATTAACAATATAATTCTAGAAAGAGAAATTAGAGAATCAATTCCATTTACAATGGCACCAAAAACCATAAGATACCTTGGAATAAACCTAACCAAAGAGGTAAAGGATCTATACACTAGGAACTACAAAACACTCATGAAAGAAATTGAAGAAGACACAAAAAGATGGGAAAACATTCCATGCTCATGGATTGGAAGTACAAACATTGTTAAAATGTCTATGCTGCCCAGAGCAATCTATACATTCAACGCCATCCCAATCAAAATACCAATGGCATTTTTCAAAGTGCTGGAACAAACAATCCTAAAATTTGTATGGAATCAGAAAAGACCTTAAATCACCAAGGAAATGTTGAAAAATAAAAACAAAGCTCGAGACATCACGTGGCCTGATTTCAAGCTATGATTCAAGCTGTGATTACCAAGACAGCATGGTACTGGCACAAAAACAGACATATAGATCAATGGAACAGAATAGAGAGCCTAGATATGGACCCTTAACTCTATGGTCAAATAATCTTCGACAAAGCATGAAAAACTATGTAATGGAAAAAAGTTTCTTCAATAAGTAGTGCTGGGAAAATTGGACAGCTATATACAGAAGAATGAAACATTCTCTTACACCATACCCAAAGATAAACTCAAAATGGATGAAAGACCTCAATGTGAGACAGGAATCCATCAAAATCCTAGAGGAGAACATAGGCAGTAACCTCTTTAACATTGGCCACAGCAACTTCTTTCAAGACACGTCTCCAAAGGCAAGGGGAGAAAAGCAAAAATGAACTTTTGGGAGTTCATCAAGATAAAAACTTTTGCTCAGCAAAGGAAACAGTCAACAAAAAAAGAGGCAACCCACGGAATGGGAGAAGATATTTGCAAATGACACTACAGACAAAGGGCTGATATCCAAGATCTATAAAGAACTTCTCAATCTCAACACCAAAAAAAAAAAAAAAAACAAAAAAAAAAAAACAAATAATCCAGTCAAAAATGGGAAGAACTCATGAACAGACACCTCTCCAAAGAAGACATACAAATGGCTAACAGACACATGAAAAAATGTTCATCATCATTAGCAATTAGGGAAATTAAAATCAAAACCACATTGAGATACCACTTTTCACCAGTTAGAATGGCAAAAATTGACTAGGCAAGAGACAACAAATGTTGGAGAAGTTGTGGAGAAAGGGGAACCCTCTTACACTGTTGGTGGGAATGCAAGTTGGTACAGCCACTTTGGAAAACAATGTGGAGGTTCCTCAAAAAATTAAAAATAGAACTACCCTATGACCCAGCAATTGCACTACTGAGTTTTTACCCCATGGACACAGATGTAATAAAAATAGGGGTCATATGCACCCCAATGTTCATAAGCAGCAATGTCCTCAATAGCCAAACTGTGGAAAGAGCCAAGATGCCCTTCAATAGACAAATGGATAGAGAAGATGTGGTCCATATATACAATGGAATACTAGCCATCAGAAAGGATGAACACCCAACTTTTACATCAACATGGATGGGACTGGAGGGAGAGTATGCTAAGTGAAATTAGTCAAGCAGAGAAAATCAATTATCGTATGGTTTCACTTACTTGTGGAACATAAGGAAAACCATGGAGGACATTAGGAGAAGGAAGAGAAAAATGAAGGGGGAGAAATCATAGGGGGAGATGAACCATGAGAAACTATGGACTCCAAGAAACAAACTGAGGGTTTTAGGGGGGGATTGCTTAGCCCAGTGATGGGTATTAAGGAGGGCATGTATTGCATGGAGCATTGGGTGTTATACACAAACAATGAATCATGGAACACTACATCGAAAACTGATGATGTACTGTATGGTGACTAACATAACATAATAAAAAAAATTATTTGTTCTTCCAATGCATGAGCATGGAATGCTTTCCCATTTCTTTGTGTCCTCTTCGATTTCTTTCATCAGTGTTATATAGTTTTCAGTACAGGTCTTTCACCTCCTTGTTTAGGTTTAGTCTTAAGTATCCTGTGGTGTTTTTTTTTTTTTTTTTTTGCAATCAAAATGGGATTGATTCATTAATTTCACTTTCTGCTGCTTCTTTTTTTTTTTTAAAGATTTTATTTATTTATTTGAGAGAGAGCACGAGTGGGAAGAGGGTCAGAGGGAGAAGCAGACCCCCCGCTGAGCAGGGAGCCCGATGTGGGACTCGATCCTGGGACTCCAGGATCATGACCTGAGCTGAAGGCAGTCGCTTAACCAACTGAGCCACCCAGAATTTATTTATTTATTGATATACAGAAATGCAGCAGATTTCTGTGCATTGATTTTGCATCCTGTGACTTTAAATTTGTTTTGGAGTTTTTTGGGTTTTCTATATAAAGATGTCACCTGCAGATAGTGAATGTTTTATTTTTCCCTTGTTGATTTATTTGGTATTGGTATTGGGGTAATGGTGGCTTTGTAGAATGAATTTGGAAACTTTCCTTTGTCTTCTATTTTTTGAAATAGTTTGAGAAAAATAGGTATTAAGTCTTTTTTAAATGTTCAGTAGAATTCACCTTTGAAGACTTCTGGTCTTGGACTGTTGTTTGTTGGGAGTTTTCTTAGTACTGATTCAATATCATTGCTAGTAATCAGTGTGTTCAAATTTTCTATTTCTTTCTGATTCAATTTTGGAAAATTATTATTTCTAGGAATTCATCCATTTCTCCTAGGTTGTCCAATATGTTGGAATGTAATTTTTCATAATATTTTCTTAAAATCCATTTTATTTCTGTGGTGTTGGTCATTATTTCTCTACTTTCATTTCTCACTTTATTCATTTGAGTTCTCCCTTTTTCTTTTTTGATGAGTCCAGCTAAAGGTCTGACTAAATGTTGTTGATCTTTTCAATGAACCAGCTCCTCATTTTGTTGATCTGTTCTATTGCTTTTGTTGTTGTTGTTGTTTAGCTTCTATTTAATTTATTTTTGCTCTGATCTTTATTATTTGCTTCCTTCTACTAGTTTTGGGCTTTGTTTTTCTCTTTCTAGCTCCTTTAAGTGTAAAGGTAGATTGTTTTTTGAGACTTTTTTTGCTTCTTAGTGTAAGTCTGTAATCCTGCAATCTTCCCTCTTAGAACAGCTTTTTCTCCATCCCAAAGATTTTGTACCATTGTGCTTTCACTTTGTCTCCATGTATTTTTGATTTCTTGTTTGATATCTTGGTTGAACCACTCACTGTATAATAAATAGCAGGTTATTACAGTCCTCTGAAAATTCTAAATTCTGGAGAGAGTAACTAATGCTTTTAGGGTCAATGAGTAGAAATAGCAAAAGCAAATCAATAAAAATATCTAAATTGTATTTTGAAGCTAAGCAATGTGACATTAGAAGTCTACTATTCAACTAGTCATTCCCAGGCTAAATAGATTCCTTGACCTTTCTTTATGGGTCCTGGGACTTGAAGTATTAAACCATTATTGGGTCTACTATTATGCAATTTATACCGAGTTGCCTAAAATCCCTGGGTGAGGAAACACCTATCCTTCTCCCTGTCTTAATTATTATCATTTAACGTGAGAAAGCAACAGGAGATTTCAAAAATGCTAATTATTCCTTTCAGCTCCCATGTGTATTTTTTTTGGGGGGGGGATCTTTCATGTGCCTTTGTTGTAAAAAAAATCAGATAGATTTCCCGTAAGATATTCTTAATTTCACACCCTCATATTGACAGTCTTTTTGGGAACATCTTCAAAGAAGTTACACCCTTATAAAATATAATTTCTTTTTACTTTTATCATAAACTAATGATTTTACTCAGAAAAATAAGCAGGTGGCGCCTGGGTGGCTCAGTCGTTAAGCGTCTGCCTTCGGCTCAGGTCATGATCCCAGAGTCCTGGGATCGAGCCCCGCATCGGGCTCCCTGCTCTGCAGAAAGCCTGCTTCTCCCTCTCCCACTCCCCCTGCTTGTGTTCTCTCTCTCGCTGTGTATCTCTCTCTATCAAATAAATAAACAAAATCTTTTAAAAAAAAAAAGAAAAATAAGCATAGAATGTTAGATTTAAAAGGAACTTTTCAGATCCTCTTGCCCAAATCCCTGAGGAAATGGAGGCCCAAGAAGTTACCTGATGAAGTCAAAATTATACTGATTGCTGAGGCTATCAGATAACAAAAGAAATAAAAGGCATTCAAATTGGCAAAGAAGTCAAAGTCTCTCTCTCTTTGCAGATGACATGATACTTTACGTAGAAAACCCAAAAGACTCTATCCCCAAATTACTAGAACTCATACCACAATTCAGCAACATGGCAGGATACAAAATCAATGCACAGATCAATTGCATTTTTTTTAAAGATTTTATTTATTTATTTATTTGACAGAGAGAGACACAGCGAGAGAGGGAACACAAGCAGGGGGAGTTGGAGAGGGAGAAGCAGGCTTCCCATGGAGCAGGGACCCTGATGCAGGGCTCGATCCCAGGACCCTGGGATCATGACTTGAGCTGAAGGCAGGTGCTTAATGACTGAGCCACCCAGGCGCCGCAGTCAGCTGCATTTTTATACACTAACAATATGATTGAAGAAAGAGAAATTAGGGAATCAATTCCATTTACAATGGCACCAAAAACCATAAGATACCTTGGAATAAACTTAACCAAAGAGGTAAAGGATCTATACACTAGAAACTACAGAATACTGATGAAAGAAATTGAGGAAGACACAAAAAGATGGAAAAACATTCCATGCTCATGGATGGGAAGAATAAACATTATGGTCTGGTCTATGTTGCCCAGAGCAATCTACACTTTCAACGCCATCCCTATCAAAATACCATTGGCATTTTTCAAAAAGCTAGAACAAACAATCCTAAAATTTGTATGGCACAAGAGAAGACCCCGAATTGCCAGGGAACTGTTGAAAAAGAAAACCAAAGCTGGGGGCATCACAATGCCTGACTTCAAGCTATATTACAAAGCTGTGATCATCAAGACAACATGGTATTGGCACAAAACAAACACATAGATCAGTGGAACAGAATAGAGACCCCAGAAATGGACCCACAACTCTATAGTCAGCTAATCTTCAACAAATCAGAAA
Source organism: Halichoerus grypus (assembly GCF_964656455.1). Lineage (NCBI taxonomy): Eukaryota > Metazoa > Chordata > Mammalia > Carnivora > Phocidae > Halichoerus > Halichoerus grypus. The sequence continues at coordinate 81,191,197 of NC_135722.1, read as the reverse complement.
GAATATACATTGGAAAAAAGACAGTCTCTTCAATAAAGGGTGCTGGGAATTTGGACAGCCACCTGCAGGAGAATGAAACTGGACCATTCTCTCATATCATACACAAAGATAAACACAAAATGGATGAAAGACCTCAATGTGAGACAGGAATCCATCAAAATCCTAGAGGAAAACATAGGCAGTAACCTCTTTGGCATTGGCCACAGCAACTTCTTTCAAGACACATCTCCAAAGGCAAGGGGGAAAAAAGCAAAAATGAACTTTTGGGAGTTCATCAAGATAAAAAGCTTCTGCACAACAAAGGAAACAGTCAACAAAACAAAGAGACAACCCACGGAATGGGAGAAGATATTTGCAAAAGACATTACGAATAAAGGGCTAGTAGCCAAGATCTATAAAGAACTTCTCAAACTCAACACCCAAAAAACAAATCATCCAGTCAAAAAAAAAAAAAAAAAAATGGGCAGAAGACATGAACAGGCACTTCTCCAAAGAAGACAAACAAATGGCTAACAGACACATGAAAAAATGTTCAACATCACTAGCCATCAGGGAAATTAAAATCAAAACCACATTGAGATACCACCTTGCACCAGTTAGAATGGCAAAAATGATCAAGGCAGGAAACAAGTGTTGGCGAGGATGTGGAGAAGGGGGAACACTCTTACACTCTTGGTGGGAATGCAAACTAGTACAGCAACTCTTGAAAGCAGTATGGATTTTCCTCAAGACGTTAAAAATAGAGCTACCTTATGACCCAGCAATTGCACTACAAGGTATTTACCCCAAAGACACAGATGTAGTGCAAAGAAGGGGCCACATGCACCCCAATGTTCATAGCAGCAATGTCCACAATAGCCAAACTGTGGAAGGAGCCGAGATGCCCTTCAACAGATGAATGAATAAAGATGTGGTTCGTATGGGACATCTGGGTGGCTCAGTCATTTAAGCGCCTGCCTTCAGCTCAGCTCATGATCCCAGGGTCCTGGGATTGAGCCCTGCATTGGGCTCCCTGCTCAGTTGGAAGCCTGCTTCTCCCTCTCCCACTCTCCTTGCTTGTGTTCCTGCTTTCACTATCTCTGTCTGTCAAATAAATAAAATCTTAAAAAAAAAAAAAGATGTGGTTCATATATACAATGGAATATTACTCAGCCATCAGAAAGGATGAATACCCACCATTTGCACTGACATGGATAGAACTGGAGGGGATTATGCTAAGTGAAATAAGTCAAACAGAGAAAGACAATTATCATGTGGTTTCACTTATATGTGGAACATAAGGAATAGCATGGAGGACCATAGGGGAAGGGAGGGAAAACAGAATGGGAGGAAATCAGAGAGTGATATGAACCATGAAAGACTCTGGATTCTGGGAACCAAACTGAGGGTTACAGAAGGGAGTGGGGTGGGGGGATGGGGTAACTGGGTGCTTCCAAAACCACAAGCTTCCCCGGTTTGCATGCACAAACCTGCAGCTCCTGGATCCTCTCTGGGGGCTGCACTAAAGTCCTTTCCCCACCACTACTGCTCTGCTAGTCTGTGCCCAATTCCCAGCACTGGACACTTTAGGGCTCTGGTGTTATATCACCTTCCTGGCGCCAGCTTACGGTGGCTCCATCCCCCTTCTGTTTATTTTCCAGTATCTGCCCGCAGAATATCGGCTCTGCTTTTCATACCTTGAGACTGCCAGAGATTTTCTGCTTGTAGATATCCAAATATATAATCTTACATCTCAGGCTAATTTCATGGGTCTTCAGAATGGTTAGGTAGATATCCAGCTAAATTCAGGGGACTGGTTGAAATAAGGTCCCCTACTACTCCACCATCTTACCTCTGCCCCTTTATTTTATTAATATGGTGTATCACATTGAGAATATTGAACCATACTGCAGCCTATGAATAAATCCCACTTGATTGTGGTGAATAATTCTTTTAATGTACTGTTGAATTTGATTTGTTAGTGGTTTATTGAGAATTTTTGCATCCATGTTCATCAGGGATATTGGCCTGTAATTTTCCTTTTTAGTGGGGTCTTTGTCTAATTTTGGAATCAAGGTAGTGCTGGCTTCAGAACATACCTCAACATCATAAATGTCATATATGAAAGACCCATAGCTAATACCATCTTCAATGGGGAAAAACTGATAGCCTTTCCCCTATAGTTGAACAATACAAGGATGTCCACTCTCACCATTACAATTTAACATAGTGCTGGAAGTTTTAGCCTCAGCAATCAGACAACAAAAGGAAATAAAAGACATCCAAATGGGCAACAAAGAAGTCAAACTTTCACTATTTGCAGAAAACATGATACTGTATGTAGAAAACATGGAAGACTCTAACAAAATTGTTAAAACTCATACATGAATTCAGCACAGTTGCAGGATATAAAATCAAAGTGCAGAAATCTGTTGCATTTCTATACACCAATAATGAAGCAACAGAAAAAAGGAATCAATCTCTTTTGCAATTGCACCAAAAACTCTAAGATTCCTAGGAATAAATGTTATTAGAGGAGTAAAAGTTCTATATTCTGAAAACTGTAGAAAACTTATGAATGAAATTGAAAAGGACACAAAGAAACAGAAAAGCATTTCATGCTCATAGATCAGAAGAACAAACATTGTTAAAATGTCTATACTATCCAAGGCAATCTACACATTTAATGCAATCTCCACCAAAATGTCACCAGAAATTTTTACAGAGCTAGAAAAAACAACCCTAAAATTTGTATGGAACCACAAAAGACCTGGAATACCCAAAGCAACTTTGAAAAAGAAAAGGAAATCTTCAGGTATCAAAATTCAGACTTCAAGCCATATTGCAAAGCTATAATCATCAAGACACTATGATACTGGCACAAAAACAGACACATAGATCAATGGAACAAAATAGAGAACCTAGAAAAGGACCCACAGCTATATGGTCAACTAATCTTTGACAAAGCAGAGAAAGAATATCCAATGGAAAAAAGACAGTTTCTTCAACAAATGGTGTTGGGAAAACTGGACAGCAACATGCAGAAGAATGAAATTGGACCGCTTCATGACATCATACACAAAAATAAATTCAAACTAGATGAAAGACCTAAATGTGAGAGAGGAAAGCATCAAAATCCTAGAGAACACAGGCAGAAACCTCTGTGACCTCAGCTATAGCAATTTCTTACTAGTCACATCACCACAGGCAAGGGAAACAAAAGCAAAAATGAACTATTGGAACTTCATCAAGATAAACAGCTTCTGCACAGTGAAGGAAATAATCAACAAAACTAAAAAGCAACTTTTGGAATGGGAGAAAATATTTGTAAATGACATATTTGACAAACGGTTAGTATCCAAAATCTACAGAGAACTTATGAAACTCAACACCCAACAAATAACCTTGTTAAGAAATGGACAGAAGACATGAATAGAGAGTTTTCAAAAAAAAGATATCCAGACATCTAACAGACACATGAAAAATGGTTAACATCACTCATCATCAAAAAAATAGAGATCAAAATCACGATGAGATACCATCTCACACCTGGGAGGATAGCTAAAATTAACAACACAGGAAACAACAGATGTTGGTGAGGATGAAAAGAAAGTGGAACTCTCTTCCACTCTTGATGGGAATGTACACTGGTGCAGCTACTCTGGAGAACAGTATGGAAGTTCCCAAAAAGTTAAAATTGGACTACCCCATGATCCAGCAACTGCACTAGTAAGTATTTACACAAAGGATACAAAAATACACATTTGAAATGATACATGCACCCAGATGTTTATAGCAGCAATATCAATAATAACCAAATTATGAAGAGAGCCCAAATGTTCTGCGACTGATGAATGGATAAAGATGTGATTGATATATATACACACAATGGAATATTACTCCGTTATCAAAAAGAATGAACTCTTGCCATTTGCAATGACATGGATGAAGCTAGAGTGTATTATGCTAAGTGAAATAAGTCGGTCGGAGAAAGACAAATACTATATGGTCTCACTCATATGTGAAATTTAAGAAATAAAACAGATGAACATATGGGAAGGGAGAAAAAAAAAGGAGAGAAGAAAACAAGCAAGAAAAGACTCTTAATGATAGAGAACAAACTGGGGTTTGATGGAGGGAGGTGTGTGGGGGATGGGGTAGATGGGTGATGGGTATTAGAGAGGGCATTTGTGATGAGCACTTGGTTTTGTATGTAAATAATGAATCAGTGAATTTTAATCCAGAAACCAATATTGCACTGTATGTTAACTACTAAAATTTAAATTTAAAAAATGACAAAAAATAGATGTCAAATAACTTCCAAATTAGTATATATCTTTCTCAAACCTTGCTTCTGAGTTTCATTCTCCAGAGTCCAAATATTCACTATATCTCTACATAAATATATTTTAGGAACTTCAAACTCATTTCAGCTGAAATAAAATGTATGGTTCTTCTCTGTCCCTACTGCCCAAACATGTTTCTTTGTCTGTGTTCCATAACCCAGTAAATGGTCCTATATCTGTTTATTTATGAGAGAACCTGAAAAATCATCCTTGAATTTTCCCTCTCACTACTGCAGATCACATCTATTCCAAGTCCTGATCCTTCAATTCCTGAAACACTGTTATTAGGCTCTCTACCTCTTAGTCTCATTCTTCAGGCATTGAACAGAGATATCTTATTAAAATAAAAAAAATTGATAAGGGCATTCTGCTTAAAACCATTCTACAAATTCCTATTGCTCTTAGGAGAAATTTTTAAACATTTCACATGGCTTTTCGGGTCCCCATATATTCCTTGCTCTCATTATAAAACTGTCTCTTAGTTTTCACATTGACAAGATGGGAATAATATTACCTTATAGGATTTTTATAAGGATTAAATGAATAAATATTTATATGGCACTTACAGCTGTTCCTGGCACAGAATAAATGTTATATAAATGTTTATTAAACAAACAAGACTATTAAACAAACTATTCATCCCTTTTTTTTATTTTCTCAACAATGTTGACTCCCCTTTAATTCCTTGACTACTTCAAACTTCTCCCCTTAGCACCTCTGCCTAATTTAATTTCTCTACCAGCATGTCTCCTCCTCACCTCATCTTGTTACCTCCACTCATTCTTTGGGCCCAGTTTAAAAAGGGAAGCTTTTGTTGACATTCCACCCTCCAAACTGAATTAAGTTCCCCTACTACATATTTTATAGCACCATCTACTTTTCCTTTATTGGACTTATTACAATTTTAATTATTTGTGTGGTTTCCTGCTCAATGCCCATGTGCCTAACTAAATTAGAAGCCCCAGGATACCAGAACTAGGATTGTTTTTGTGTTGTTTATGTTCTAACCCCAGCATTTATCACAGTGGCTAGCACATGATAGGTTCCTAATAAATATTTAGTAAATGAACAAATGAATTAGTGAATGAAAAAATGATACCCCAACTCTCCTTATATGTACACAATCCTGTTACCCTTGAGATTCAAACATTCCTCATAACAAAATGGCAGTGCAGTCTTGACAGTTTATGATAGATTGCCAAAGCTGAGCTTTAGACACTCAGTTTGGATGGCTCTGTGTTGTGTGACCATTTGTTTAAAGATGTCTAAGTGTGAATATTAACACAGTGTTACTCTGTCTTAAAAGATGTAGCAAAATTAATGAATTTCCAGGCCAGTGGTAAATTATTTCCTTAGTCATAAAGGAGTTCAAATAAAGTCATTCTGTTTATAAGATGCTCTCTTGTTATCAGTGACTATACAATGAGTTAAGTAACTCTTCCTAAAGTGGTAGGTTTGTCTCAGGGCCTTCAACTGGTCAAACCTCCTTTTCTACATAGGGGATCTCAGGAAATCAAGAGAAAGTCATCTCTATAGCATCTAGCTGTGAGATATGTGTAAGATTAAATTGTAGTCCTATAAACCAATAAGAAAAATTTACTTTGCTTTTAACCATTTTAGATTTTTTAAAAATCTGTTTCCAAGGGAACAGTGCATTTAAATCACAAGAACTGGAGGGGCTTTAAAACTTACTTCTATTTACCCCTAAAAAAAGCATCTATTTATTTGTATAGTTGTTCTTATGTTCTGAAACATCTCAACCTTGGACTGGGTGATTTATGAAGGGATCAACTCAACTGTGAGCCAAGAACTCTCCCTGTAACAAGCAAAAGATATAACTATTTTCATGGCAACAATGTGTTTTGACATTATGAGGTAAACTGTCCTCTTGGATACCAAGTGGTACCAGGAAAAAATAATTTACCTTCTTCAGGTTAGACACCCCCAGAGGATAAAGCACTCACTTAGAGGAGAAAATTGCTTTTTCCTTATCATTATGGAGTGCCCTCCTGATACTGTGTTCTTTTTGCCCTGGTCCATCAGAGAGCTGGCTATTATGATTCATTTTTATGCTCTTCTCTCCTTTCAGTGTATAGCTAAGGAAAGAACTCAGTGTCAAAATGAAGAGTGTCATTTCCACTGAAAATCAAAGGCCACAATTCAATGGAGTAATAGTCAGATTTGCATCCCTAAAACACAGATAGTATCTACATTAAAGATAAAAGTGCATTTCCAAAAGAGAAACAGAACAGTAGGGTATAAACATGTTCAACCAGGCTGATTTACAGCCACATAGAAGCAGCCTGAGAATAAACATTCTGAATGATATTTCTTACAAAGACTCATTTCACCCATTTATAACTACTTTACTAAACTGTATAGCATTAACTCTCGAGTTTAATTTGGCATTTAAGAGCTCTGCAACCCTTTAGTGAGAATGAGGAGATGACCTCTTTAAGGAGATCCATGAGTTCTTTTCAGTCATGAGGGCATCATGTTATGTCCTCAAAAACTCAATTTCATAAATTATCCTTTGTGTCTTCCAAGAGTTAATGTGACCGCCCTCTTCCCAAATGACTCACTTTATTTTCATCTGCAGTGACAGGTGTGCCATGGATTTGATTGCATCAAAAATAAGCACTAACAAAGGATAAAATGTTTACAGAATTAAAGGCAAGAGAAAATATTAGACATATATCAAGATGGGCAGGTATAAAAAATACACAAGGGTGTCCTGACCCATCATGGTTTTCATGGAAGAATTAACTTCAAACAGGCAATGATTTTTGTGGTTTGCTTTATTTTGTTTTCTGGGAATAGTGCTATATTAATTGAGAGAAATAGAACAGACCACAAGCCTTCATATGTATAGTTATTATTTTGGTAATGTGATTTTGCCCCAAGCTTTATTTATAGGCCTCATTTTGCAGCCATAGAAAATTAACATTTTAAAATAATCATTTGGAGTAACATCAAATTAAAAGAAAAATAGTGTGAAATTATGCTGCTGTAAATAGTAAATTGTAAATAAAATAGCATACACTAATGTAATCCAGAGCACTGCTCGTTTTCCCTTTGTATCCCCACGATAAAGAGAAACACAAAGCTAGAAATGACTTAAAGGTAATCTTGTCTGATTTTTCAATTACACATAGTACCATCTGCTCTGGTTAGATTCATATTTAATCTATCTAGTCCCTACCAAACCCTATCAACATAATTGTCTGCCTAATGGGTTTTAGGTTCCCTAAAAATAACATATGTAATATCAAACATGGAAAAGAGGGAGAGAGGAAGAAGGACATATCTAAGATAGAATTGAAAAAAGGGGTGGACTTGACAGTATGCACCCCACTCCCTGGGGTGGGCAATGACTAGGAGGCAATCTTCAAAACTCTGGGTCATATCCCGTTGTACATATTTTTGGCAAGCCTGGGTTCCCACCTCACTTTTAAGCAATAGCTAATCACTTCTGCAAGCCATTCTTCCATTTCCTTTCTGCATTCCTTTTTTCACTTCCATTTCAGTTTTATTGTATAAAAATTTTAAAATCAGTATGTTTTACCCAAATATGCAATTTGCATCTCTTCCCTCCAGTACAGCTGGGATTCGATATGCTTGTCCATTTATTCAATCAATCATTTATAGATTGAATTTTATCTGTTAGAATTTGTATGAGACAATGGAGTTGTTGCATTGGAGAAGACATAATTGTTCTTTCTCCAACATGTAAAAATCCTACAAACAGAATATGTTGTGAATATAAAAATTAGAAAAGGTGGGCTTTCTTTCTTCCTTTCTTTTTCTTTCTTTCTTTCTTCTTTCTTTCTTTCTTTCTTTCTTTCTTTCTTTCTTTCTTTCTTTTCTTTCTTTCTTTCTTTCTTTTCTTTCTTTCTTTCTTTCTTTCTTTCTTTCTTTCTTTCTTTCTTTCTTTCTCTTTCTTTCTTTCTTTCTTTTTTCTTTTTCTTTCTTTCTTTCCTTCTTTCTTCTTTCTTTCTTCCTTTCTTTCTTTCCTTCAATTCTGCATTGCCAAAGATAAGCAATAAAAGGGTAAGAGACTTCTGCTTCTAGACAAGATGGAGTAATAGGGACTAGAGTTATCTCTTTGTCTGAAATAACCGAAAAACTAGACACAATGTGTGAAATAATGGTTCAAGCATTTAACGTCAGGCAACAAAGGACAGAGGCTGGGAACAGATGAGGTGAATGCTACAGACTCTTCAGCTTACTACCTTGAGCTATTTCTATCTACAACAGAGGGTGGGGGAAACTAGGCATGACAGATTCTTTGAGTTGAGAAAATGAACCTGAGAGTCCAGAAGGATCAAGGTAGCTGAAGTCGGCACAACAGAGTACTGGAGAAGACAAAGCTGAACAAAGAATTTTCAATGTCTCAATAGGGTCCCCTTGAGAATATAGCAGAGTATTAATAAAGTCATGTGTATTAGTAAACTACCCAAAGCTGTGGGAAAAACACCCCAAAGACTTAGAAGTTACAGTGCTGAGCACTCACACAAGGACAGTCATAATGTTTTTTCCTATCAGCCAGACTAGAAAACTTTCTAATTCATGGAGTATTGGATAGAGTACCAGAAGTGGCTTGCTTCAGTAATGCAGAATAGTTAGGCTAAATAAATCACTGCTCTGATCCTACTTAACACATTTTGAAAGCAAGACCAAAAAAGATCAATCTGGTCAAAGTAACTTAACTACACTACAGAGCAAAGCTTAAGAATATTTATAGCAATATGAACATATTTAGCAGTCAGAAAGGTAAAATTAAGAATTCTAGACATCCAATCAAAATTGGCGGGAATGTAAAGTTATAAGATACCAATCATGAAGAAGAGAAAAACCAATCAATCAAAACAATGAAAAACTGGCACAGATATTAGAAGTTGCAGACAAGGACATTAAAAGGGTCCTTATAAATGTATTCCATATGTTCAAGAAGTTAAGGAGTGTCATGAAAAATATAAAAACAGCAAACTCAAGTCTCTAGAGATTAAAACCACAATGTCTGAAATGAAAAATACACTGGATGGGAAAGTCGTAGATTAGACATTTGCAGAGGAAAAGATCCTGAACTTGAAGACATAAAAGTAGAAATGATCAAAAACTTAAACATTGAGATAAAAAAGAAATTTTTTTAAAAAATCATCAGCGAGCTATGGGACTAAGGTAACATGATGTTATCATCATGTTATTGCAATCACTAAAAGAGGGAAGGGACATAAAAAATTCAAAGAAATGATGGTAGAAAATTTTCCATATCTGATTCAAACTACAAGAATCTCAATGGAACCCCAACATCAAAAATATAATAAAAATGAGAGCAAGGCATATCATAATCAAATCTCTGGAAACTAGTGATAGGGATGCATCCATTTCTTCCAGATTGCCTAACTTGCTGGCATATAATTGTTCATAATATTCTCTTAAAATTATTTGTATTTCTTCAGTGTTGGTGGTGATCTCTCCTCTTTCATTTCTCTTTTCTTTTTGATAAGTCTGGCCAGGGATTTATAGGTTTTATTAATTATTTAAAAGAACTGGCTCCTAGTTTCATTGATCTGTTCTACTGTGTTTTTTTTTATTATTATTATTTCTATGTCATTGATTTCTGCTCTAATCTTTATTATTCTCTTCTCCTGATGGATTTAGGCTTTATTTGCTGTTCTTTTCCCAGCTCCTTTAGGTGTAAGGTTGTGTATTGGAACTTTTCTTATTTCTTTGGAAAAGCCTGTATTGATATATACTTCCCTCTTAAGACTGTTTTTGCTGCATCCCAAAGGTTCTGAACTGTTGTGTTTTCATTTACTTCCATTTATTCTTTAAATTCTTTAATTTACTGGTAGATTCATTCATTCTTTAGTGGGATGCTCTTTAACCTCCATGTATTTGTGTTCCTTCCAAATTTTTTCTTGTGATTGAGTTCAAGTTTTAAAGCATTGTGTTCTGAGAATATGCAAGAAATAATCCGAATCTTTGGTACTGGGTGAAACCTGATTTGTGACCCAGTATGTGATCTATTCTTCAGAATGTTCCATGTGCACTTGAGAATAATGTGTATTCTGTTGCCGTAGGATGAAATGGTCTGAATATATCTATTAGTGGACGCATTCATAGAAACATATAAATTACCAAAACTGAAACAGAAAGAAATAGAAAACCAGAACAGACCCATAACCAACAAAGAACTTGAATCAGTAATCAAAAATCTCCCAATAAACAAGAGTCCAGGACCAGTTGGCTTTCCAGCAGAATTCTAGCAAACATTTAAAGAACTAATACCTATTCTTCTGAAACTGTTCCAAAAAATAGAAATGGAAGGAGAACTTCCAAACTCATTCTATGAGGCCAACATTACCTTGATCCCAAAACCAGACAAAGATCCCACCAAAGAGAATCACAGACTAATATCCTTGATGAACATGGATGCATAAATTCTCACCAAGATACTAGCCAAGAGGATCCAATGGCCCATTAAAAGGATTATTCACCAGGACCAAGTGGAATTTATTCCTGGCCTCAAGGGTGATTCAACATTCTCAAATCAATCATGATACACAACATTAATAAAAGAAAGGACAAGAACCATATGATCCTCTCAGTGGTTGACAAAATACAGCATCCTTTTTTGATTAAAATTCTCCACAGTGTAGGGAGAGAAGGAACATACCTCAGTATCATAAAAGCCATATGCAAATAACCCCACAGCAAATATCATCCTCAAAAGGGAAAAACTGAGAGCTTTTATGCTAAGGTTAGGAACATGACAGGGATGTACACTCTCACCACTGCTGTTCAACATAGTACTGGAAGTCCTAGCCTCAGGAATCAGACAACAGCAACAAAAATAAAAGGCATCCAAATTGGCGGAGAAGAAGTCAAATTTTCACTCTTCACAGATGACATGTTATTCTATGTAGAAAACTGAAAGACTACACCCAAAAACTGCTAGAACTGATACAGGAATTCAGCGAAGTCACAGGATATAAAATCAATGCACATAAGTCAGTTGCATTCTTTACACTAACAATGAGGCAGAAGAAAGAGATATCAAAATATCGATCCCATTTATAACTGCACCAAAAATCATAAGACACCTAGGAATAAATCTAACCAAAGATATAAAGCATCTGTACTCTGAAAACTATAGAACACTTATGAGATAAATTGAGGAGGACACAAAGAAATGGAAAAACATTCCAATCTCATGGATTGGAAGAACAAATATTGTTAAAATGTCTATTCTACCCAAAGCAATCTAAGCATTCAATATAATTCCTATGAAAATACCATCAGCCTTTTTCATAGAGCTGGAACAAACAATCCTAAAATTCATATGGAACCACAAAAGACCCCAAATAGCCAAAGTAATGTTGAAAAAGAAAACCAAACCTGGAGGCATCACAGTTTTGGACTTCAAGCTGTATTATCACAGCTATAATCAAGACAGTATGGTACTGGCACAAAAACAGACACATAGATCAATGGAACAGAATAGAGAACCCAGAAATGGACCTTCAACTCTATGGTCAACTAATCTTTGACAAAGCAGGAAAGAATATCCAATGGAAAAATGACAGTCTCTTCAACAAATGGTGTTGGGAAAATCGGACAGCCACATGCAGAATATATCACTTTCTTCCACCATACCCAAAGATAAATTCAAAATGGATGAAAGACCTAAATGTGAGATAGGAATCCATCAGAATCCTAGAGGGTAACATAGGCAGCAACCCCTTTGACCTTGGCTGCAGGAACTTCTTGCTAGCTACATCTCCAAAGGCAAGAGAAACAAAAGAAAAAATGAGCTATTGGGACCTCATCAAGATAAAAACATAGCAAAAGGAAACAGTCAGCAAAACTAAACAGCAACCTATGGAATGGGAGAAGATAATTGCTAATGTCTTAACAGATAAAAGGCTGGTATCCAAAATCTTTCTAGAATTTATCAAGCTCAACACCTAAAAAACAAATAATCCAGTCAAGAAATGGGCAGAAGACACAAACAGACATTTCTCCAAGGACATACAAATGGCCAACAGACACATAAAAAAATGTTCAACATCACTTGTCATCAGGGAAATACAAATCAAAATCTCACATCAGTCAGAATGGCTTAAATTAACAACTCAGGAAACAACAGATGTTGTTATATATATAATGAAATATTACTCAGCCATTGAAAAGAATGAAATCCTGTCATTTACAATGACATGGATGGAGCTAGAGGGTATTATGCTACTTGAAATAAGTCAGTCAGAGAAAGATAAATACCATGTGATATCACTCATATGTAGAATTTAAGAAATAAAACAAATGAACATAGGGGAAGGGAAGGAAAAATGAAATAAGATGAAAATTGAGAGTGAGGCAGAACATAAGAGATGCTCAACTCCAGGAAACAAACTGAGGGTTGTTGGAGGGGAGGTGGGTGGGGTGAAGGGCATGAGGGCATGATGGGCATTAAGGAAGGCACTTGATGTAATAAGCACTGGGCTTATATGCAACTGATGAATCTCTAAATAATATCTCTGAAACTAAGAATAATAATAATAAATAATAATAACAAAAACAACTAGTGATAAAGAGAAAATCCTACACAGAGCCAGAGATAAAAACGACTTGTTATATACAAGGAAGAAAATATGGATGATGGCAGATATCTTATTGGAAACAATGCAAGTAAGAAGACACTGGAACAACATATTTAAAGTAATAAAAGAAAAAAATTCAAATCAGAATTCTACACCCATCAAAAAAAAACTTTTAAAAACAGATGTAAAATAAACCCTCTTATTGGCATGGAAAGCCAAAACAATTAATCTATAGCAGATCAATATAACAAGAAATATTAAAGGAAGTACTTTAGGGAGAAAAAAAATGACACCAGATGAAAAATGGATCTACACAAAGAAAGGAAAATATGAAGGTCAGTAAACAATATGTTTATTTCTTAGCATTTATAGCTCTAAAAGATAACTGAGTGGGACTTCTATTTCTAGAAAGATAGAGTAGACATTTCTCCCTAATTCCTTCTACTAATATAACTAAAAATCATGGTGATTATATATAAAACAAACAAAAAGATTCTGAAAGAAGGCACACTAGAACCTTAAAACCCAAGAAATGACATGGTGGTCAATTCCCTGACTTTTCTTTCTGCCTCATATATCCCAGACTGGGTGCCAAAGAAGCCAGCAACCAATAAAATGCCAATAAACACAGACAATAAAAGCACCAAGAAAATCCTAGTTTCTCTAGCTATAAGACTAGGGAAAGGATCAATTCAGGAAGAAGAAAACACAAAACAAAACAAAAAACTTAATGGTGAAGACTGCTATCCCCCTAAGATCAGGAACAGACAAGGATCTCTGCTCTCACCACTCTATTCAACATTATACTGGAGTGTATAGCCAGTGCAATAAGTGAAAAAATAATAAAATAATATAAGTAGAGAAAATGCATCATCAAGAATCCATTCAGAAAAGATTAGAACATTAAAGAAGATCTAAAAGAATAGAGAGATATATTGTGCCTATGGTTCGGAGTCAATATTGTTCATATGTAAGTTCTCCCCAAATTGATCTATAGATTTAATACAATTCCAAACAAAATCTCAACAGGCTTTCTTTTTTTTTTTTTTTTAATAGAAAATAACAACTTGATTCTAAAACTCATATGAAAAAGCACAGAACTTATATAGTCAATATAACTTTGAAAAAGAAGAACACTACATATTTTCAAGATTTACTATAAAGTTTCAGTAACCAAGACTGTGATAGTGACATAAAGATAGAGAAATAGACTTATGAAACAGAATGGAGAATCTAGAAAAATACTCATACATAACAAATGGTGCTGGAACAATTAGATATCCATATGTTTAAGAGAAATGAACTTTGATTCATAACTTGCACCAGATACAAAAATTAACTCAAAATGAATCATACACAGTCTTAATGTAAAATACAAAACTATAAAACTTAAAAAAAAATAACATAGGAGAAAATCTCTGTGACTTTGGATTAGGCAACTATTTCTTAGATATGGCACCAAAAGTGTGATCAAGAAAATAAAAAAGTTATAAATTAAACTTTATCAAAATTAAAAACCTCTGTTCTTCAAAAATATAAAAAAAAGCCATAGACTGGAAGAAACTATTTATAAATCATATATCTGATTTTAAAAAAGTGGATTTAGAATATATAAAGAACTCTAAAAAGCCAGTAATGATAAAAAACAACCAAATAAAGAAATGGGCAAAGATTTGAATACTTCACAAAAGAAGATATAGTAATGGCAAATAAGCACATAAAAGATGTTCAATATTATTATTGATGAGATCCAAATCACAATGAGATGCTAATACATTCTATTAGAATGGCTATAATTAAAAAGACCGATTATACACCTGCCATATGATTCAGCCTTTCCACTGCTAGGTATTTTACCTAATAGAAATGATAATATATTTCCATACAAAGATTTGTTCATGAATGTTCATAACAAGTTTATTTGTAATAGCCAAACACTGGAAACAACTCCAGTGTCTATCAACAGGTAAGTGGATAAACAAATTGTGGTATATCCATAAAATAAATTACTCAACAATAAAAAAGAATAAAGTATTGATACAAACAACAACATTGATGAATTTCAAGATAATTATATTAAGTGAAAAAAAGCTGAAAAGAAAGAACACATACAGGGCGCCTGGGTGGCTCAGTTGGTTAAGCGACTGCCTTCGGCTCAGGTCATGATCCTGGAGTCCCTGGATCGAGTCCCGCATCGGGCTCCCTGCTCGGCAGGGAGTCTGCTTCTCCCTCTGACCCTCCCCCCCTCATGTGCTCTCTCTGTCTCATTCTCTCTCTCTCAAATAAATAAATAAAATCTTTAAAAAAAAAAAAAAAGAAAGAACACATACATATGATTCCATTTATATAAAATTCTAAAAATGCAAACTAAGTATAGTCACAGAAAGCAAATCTGTGGCTGCCTGGGGATGGGAAGGTGGGAATGAATGGGTGAGAGTGATTACTAAGGGTCCTGAAGAAACACTTTGGGATGATGGCTGAAAACTTACCAAATTTGATACTTGAATTATATGCAGTTTTTTGTTTGTCTATTATTCCTCAATAAAGCAGTAAAGAATAGGTTAAAAAATAAAAAGATGATTTGTGTTAGTATTGAAAATGGTCAGGGTTGAATATTAATACACCTAGGTTTGAGTACTAACTCCCTACTTAATAGCAAAATGAGTTGTGCCTGGACCCAAATCTGTTTCCTCATTTATAAAAACAGTAATAATAGTAATTCCCCTCATAATATTGGCACAGGATTGAATAAAATAATATCTGAAAAAAGCACTTTGTGAGCTATAAGCCATTACAAAATGAAACATACAACAGATGGATGAATGGATGAGTGGATGGATGGATAGATGATGATGATGATGAAGATGATAGATGATAGATGATAGATAGATAGATAGATAGATAGATAATAGATGATAGATAGATGATAGATAGATGATAGATAGATGATAGATGATAGATAGATAGATAGAAGTATAGTTACACTATCTGTTACTCTACTGACATTAAAGATCTTATTCCATTTTAATTGATAATCTTTCTCCAGAATTATTTCTAATTATTTAAGAAAAGAGGTTATACTTTGAGTTTGATATTTACAATCAACAAATACATTTGAATAAAGTGACTCTTAACCTTTTTCTGGGCAATAAATATGGTAAAAGGTATGATTTTCTTCCCAGAAAAATCACAATTACATAAGCATACAACATTTTGGATACTATGTTGATGTTTTATGGACCTCTTGTAGCCCACCAACCATGAACCTCAGAAGGTAAAGACCCCAGTATTAAAACATATCATTAGAACTACACTTAAAGACCATCTAATCCAAGTTCCTACCCAATAAAGTAATTTCCTCTGCAACAATTTTCAACTAGGGCTTTCCAGGCTCTACATAGACAGCTCCAGTGCCAGGAACTTTAGGCAATGCCCTATAGTCTGAAGAGTTGATAATTCTTAAGAAATAAGCACTCTGAGAAACACCGTATTTATCATCATAGAAGGCACCTGGGCAGAGTAGCTAAGAAGGCAGGCTGTGGAATCTGTTCAAATACTAACCTCTACCATACTAAACTTCCCTAATCCCTAAATCATCACACTGTGTGTACTCTGAAGGCCACACATAAATATTACTCAAGTAATCTTACATTTTGTTCAAAAAACCCATTTGAGGCACAAAGTATAAAAACAGGAACAGAAATATTATCAGATACCACTGCTTTGAGATTTTAGAAAACTCCTACATGTATTGACTTCCTCATTCTCCATCAGTGATATATAGTTGCATGTCTTCTCCTCTGAAAACTTAGAGTCAGCCTAGCCAGACACAGGGAAGAGCTCTACTTTTACTCCTTTGAGATTTTCCAGGTCATACAACCTTAAAATATATATATATATATATATATATATATATATATATATATATATATAATATTGCACTCTCTCAAAGAAATAGTGTCATGAATAAAATATTCTCCACATTCTTATAATTATAAATACTAAACATTTGTTTTTTTAATAAACAAGAGATAAACAGGTCATCATAGACAATGTGTTCAGTGACCACAGGTTCCTATTTTACTGGGGCACTGGCAGCATGAATGCTGCCATCCTGATGCCCTGCAGGTGGGGACTGTAAGCTTAGAAATCACAGAGATCTGTGTTTGAATCTCTAACCTGAAACTTGTAGTTTAATTTGAAGCAATTTAATATTCCTCTCCTCAGATGTAGACTGGGAATAATAAAATAGCTACCTTGCAGTGTTTTCTTATGATCAATGAAGAATACAAATGTAAAATAATTGTCACAGAGTGCATCCCTGATAAGAGGTAGGCAATATTTATCATTACAATTGCATGGTACCTTTATGGGCATAACAAGACCTATTAAAGACAACTGAAGTCCAATTTTTTCCAAAGGCTGTTTTCAATTTGATAACTTGAAGCAAATAACATTGAATATTTTAGGCAATGTGTTTTGAAGTGACTATAACTCTAACTTGTCTCCGAGGATGCTGGTAAGAAAATTATTTTCAGTGGTTGGTTCCAAATCTAGATTAAGTATCTTTTAACTATTTTATAGCACTATTGTAAAGTTTTCCTCAAAAGATATCAGAGGGAACCAGTATGTTTATGACTAGTTTATAAAACCAGATTAAATGGTTTGTGTGAAGATCATAGGTTTATTTTCCAGCTTTTTAAATATTTGAAGAGTATCTATGATTTCAAGATGATTACAAAGACATAATTAGTACCATCTGAAATTACTTATCTGTGAGAATCAGGATCATGCCCAAACTTTGAGACAAGTGAAATACATAAATAAATAGGTTGTTGTTAAATATTAAATAATAAACTCTTAAATAATTGACCGCTATTAAGTAATAGACTGATGTAAAATTGTAAAGATGGCATTATAACTTCCAACTCTAAATATCTGTATTCATCAAAACAATTCTTATCAACTGATTTAATAATAAGCTAAATATGATTTTGAATTATATTTATTACTCTGACCCTAGAAAATATATAATTGTATTTAGCATTTATCTGTGGGTAAAGGAGAATTTTATTATGAACAAAGTTTAGAATTCTAAGGCATATAAATGGACATTTCTTACTCATTACTTACCTTTAAGGAATTTAGCTGTTATGATAAAATGAAATGCATACATATAAATCTTAAGCCATACAATCTTAATTACAAAGTATTATTCTTTGAGATGATTTGTCAAACCTGAGGAACTATAAAATGAAAAACTTAAGACTGAGAAAAAGAAATCAAATGATTGAGTATAGATGAATGGCAGATAAGAAGTATTAGTGAGGAAATGTCTAGGTTTTATTAAAGGAAAAGATTACTTTGTTCCAATGAAGAAAAGACAATGTTAATTTACCTAGGTTAGTGGCAGTGAAATAAAAGGATGATGGAGATTTGGGGGTTGGAGGTGGTGGAATGTTCTTGCTCCAAACAGTTGACAAAGTCAGCAGCCCAATGTTTTACAGATTAGACACTCATTTACTATTTATGCTGTTATTGTTCAAAATGATGATGACTATTTGTTGCATGTCAATCAACAGAGAGACAGTTTGACTATTGTGCAAAAAAACCCCACAGATTATGGATACTCACTAAATAGTAAAATATGGAAGGAAAGAGAAAGGGGAGGAAAGAAATTACCATCTATTAAATGCCTATTCTTCCAGGGTTTGTCAGACTTATTTACACATGGAGTTTTACCAGATCCTCTTAGCAGCAGTTGTTATTATCACTTCATACTGATAAAGCTAATGTTCTGAAATATTAAAATATGTAAATTAATTCTGCATATGTTGCATACCAAATATGTATCGTAATTATGCTCATCTCTGAGAATACAAAGATGAAAACAAACAAATGGGATCTCTTCTTTCAAGGAAATTGCTGTGCAAATATGGGACAACCATAAATATGTGACTTACTGAAGGTCACATAACTGGTGTGTGGAAAAGAATTTGAAAGCAGGTTTCCCTAACTGTAGCACCCACCCTCTTTTTACAATCATACTGGGATGGGAGCAAAGAGTTGCTTCTCCTCATTATGTTCTTCCAACAATGTCCAGACTGAGGGTGTGGGCAGTCCAAAAGCACATTTCTCTCTATTTTCTGAGCCTGATTTTGTAGGCCTTGACTGGGCACCCGCCAAGCTGTTAAATACAACTGTAGTAATTGTTTAGAAATCTGCCATAACAAATCATTACATGAGCCAAAAATTTTAACTGAAACATATTTTGAGATACTGATTTACTTGTTATTTTTGTCTCTCTGAATTTTACTTTTCTTTTTCTCGTATTTAAGTTTGTGGATGGCTCTTTGTTCACTGCTTTAGGGACAGTATGTGTCAAAGAGAAGGAAGTTTTTGTGGCTTTTGTTTCTCTAAAGAGCAAAGAGAGGTAAATGTATAGACAAAATATTTTGGAAGAGGAAGGTTGCTTCCCAACCCAATTCATTGACTTAAATGAGACCCTTCTGGGCTAAATAAGGTAGGGAGAGGGAATAGAGCCCTCTACCTGGATTTCTAGCAGCATTATTCAGAGAAGACAAGACCCCTAAAAAGAAAGATTTTTTATGGTGCCTTTGGACACACATGAAGTAGGAAGCATTACAAAAGATTTCTATTCCCCAAATGCAGTGCCAAAGCAATGGAGAATGAGGAGACTCATGGACTAGGACAATGAAACACAGACCAGAGAGTTTCATACACACACCCCACCTAGAGGATGTAGCCAGGAAACCGTAACACAACTTTGGGGAGGGGCAAAGGGAATAAGCTGTTTCCCACAAGCTCAGCAGGATACAGAACTCAGAGACAAAGAAGTTGAGGCCTAGAAGTTGAGTTCTAGAAGTTAAGTTCTATGTTTCTCACACTCTTAGTTTGTATACTAATATTAAAACTCCATCAGGGACCATGGAAGAATGGACAGGAGTGGACAGAGGTAAGGAGAGGACATTACATTCATTAGGACTTTAGAAAGCATATCATGAGCTCTTTCACTGATACAAACCCTGATACCCCCACCACGCACACATCAGGTAAAGGCCTTCTAAGACACATCTGATCTGCCTAGTCTAAGTAATAAAATTTTTACTTTGGTAAAATCTTTACTTACCACCAGGCCCAAATACCTAGCTAAAATAAACCTTGGGAAGGTTAGTCTCTTTGTTAATACAGGAATTTATTAATGTAATAAGAACAAATGGATGAACCAGGCTTAATAATATGTATATGCTATTTATTATATTAATTTTAGCATAATAAATGTAAAGGTTTTACAATTTAACTGTGTCATACCCAGTATATAGACTCCAGAACATCAGGTAGATCATTGTTTACCATTAATTAGATATTCATGATTGGTGAATCAAAAAGAACATATGCTCTAAAAATCAATATTTATAGAACCAAAGGCAATAAAATAGACGATGATTATATTTTAATATATCATGTGAAATAGAAAACGAATATAAAAACAAAACAAAAATGGCTCTGATTCAAAGCTTTTCCTAAAGAAGAATGAGTTCATGATCCAACTGATCAGCTACAGTCTAACATATAGCCTCCTCATTCTACACCTGTGATAGCTCCAACTTGCCCACATATACTTTCTGCTTCTTGCATTTGGAGGTGCCCTGTTGCTACCATAGATTGTTAGAACACCAACATCCACCAGGGTGCTGTCTTCAGCTGTACCCATTACTTCCTACCTCAAACCATAGGTACATTTTTGGGTTCTGGCAGGTAGAGTGGCTGCCTGCTCAAGGGGAGTCTTCTTCACCCGGCCCCAAGAGTTCTGCTTCTTCTGAAAGTCTAAGGACATTGTTCTGGCTTAGTTGCATCCAATTTTACCATGAGACATCAATGCCACCTATTCCATCCTTTAGCCTTTTGTCCCCAGACTCAGATCAAGCTCACTCTTTCCCCATTTATAAAGAATAGCATATCTGACAGAGAGCAGAGTAGTGGCAGAGATGCTGGTAGGGAAGTGCTTTATTATTTGTAAAGGCTTGCTTTACTGAATAAAAAAAGAAGTTACACTTTATAAAAAGCTTCTGGTTTCTTTTCATATCTGTTAGTAGATTCATAGGCAAAGGACTCAGGATTTCACTATTAGTTTGTAAAGTCTTTATTACACTGAAATCTTAGGGGGGAAAAAACTCTGGGTTTTGACCCATGACCATATATCTGAGTTATGGGATTATATTGATTTATATTTTCTATTTCATACCTTAGATTTTTTCCTGTATTTTTATAGTAAGCAGGTATAACCTTTTATGATCTAAAAATGTCATATGTAAGAACTTGAATCTTCTTGGCCAACTAGTTCTTGGAACTATGTAATGTGGGCAAGAATGATGATATCTGCTCCTCCTGATATAACACCCCATGGAGTTCTGAGCTAGGTATACTCCCAGTAAATATATTCACTGGTTGAGTTCATAAGACTTTTTCTCAAGAAAATTTTTCCTGTTACACCAAGTTATTCTGTATTAACCACAGGCATTTGCCAAAGGTCTACAGCACTTCCCTGTTTGAAATAATTTTTAGTAGATATTTCCAATATTTCTTTTGCTTGTTTTTTTTTTTTTTTCATGTTGCCTAATTCCAACTCACTGTGCAGGAATTTTTAAAAAATTACCTGTTGTCTCTACTCTATATATGCTCTATTGCTGATTGTGGACTGTCACTTCTCAGAAGGATGTTAGGTGAAAAGTCTCTTAACATTCCATGGGGAAGTTGCATGGGCTATATGCTAAAAATTACAAATGTGCAAAATAATTTCTCATTTTGTCCTTCAAGTCCAAAATGATTTCACACTTTGTATTTGTTTGAAGTCAGTGGTTTGAGATATGGCAAAGATGACCCACATATCCAGTAGTCTAATATCATAAAGATTTCATTCTCTTTAATAGAAGCAATTTGTTAAATGAATAATCAAATGTGGCTTAAAATCTATGCCTTGTCAGAATTGTCTAGTAAATAAATTCACAAATCAGAAAAAAATGTCAGACCACATGTCTCAGTTTGAGGTTTGGAAGATATGGTCACATAAGCCATGCCTGGGTTGGGTGATTTGCACTATGCCAGTCTCCTACCTTTCCTTCACATGGTTCCTGGGCTACAATCATTAGCAGAACCCTTGAAGCACCAGTTTCCTCTCTCGCTTTCATTGTTCTTGCCTTTTCTTGATACACCATTCTCTTCTTTCCTCTTCTGCATGTTGAAGAAATTTCAAGACTGAGTTCTTTCCATTACTCTGTCCCCAAATTTCATACACCTCTGCCATAGAACCCACTACATTTCTCTGATTCTCATATATGTCCAAGCACTTGATCAAGTTTTTATGTAAATTAATCCTTTAGAAAATAAAAATGTCACTTTGTACATGAGAAAGTGTTCAACATCACTCAGTATCAGGGAAATACAAATCAAAACCTCAATGAGATACCACCTCACACCAGTCAGAATGGCTAAAATTAACAAGTCAGAAAATGACAGATGTTGGCAAAGATGGGGAGAAAGGGAAACCCTCTTATACTGTTGGTGGGAATGCAAGCTTGTGTAGCCACTCTGGAAAACAGTATGGAGGTTCCTCAAAAAGTTGAAAATAGAGCTACCATATGATCCAGCAATTGCACTACTGGGTATTTACCACAAAGATACAAATGTAGTTATCCGAAGGGGTATGTGCACCCCAATGTTTATAGCAGCAATGTCCACAATATCCAAACTATGGAAAGAGCCAAGATGTCCATCAACAGATGAATGTATAAAGAAGATGTGGTATATATATACAATGGAATATTATGCAGCCATCAAAAAAACAAAATCTTGCCATTTGCAACAATGTGGTTGGGACTAGAGGGCATTATGCTAAATGAAATAAGACAATCAGAGAAAGACAAGTATCATATGATCTCACTGATATGAGGAATTTAAGAAACAAGACAGAGGAACATAGGGGAAGGGAGGAAAAAATGAAACAAGATGAAACCAGAGAGGGAGACAAACCATAAGAGACTATTAATCTCAGGAAACAAACTGAGGGTTGCTAGAGTGGTGGGAGGTGAGAGGATGAGTGGCTGGATGATGGACATTGGGGAGAGTATGTGCTATGGTGAGCGCTGTGAATTGTGTAAGACTGATGATTCACAGACCTGTACCTCTGAAGCAAATAATATATAATATGTTAAAAAAAAAAAAAAAGAAGATAGTAGGAAGGGAAAAATAAGGGGGGGGGAATCAGGGGAGAGGATGAACCATGAGAAACTATGGACTCTGAGAAACAAACTGAAGGTTTTAGAGGGGAGGGGGGTGGGGGGATGGGTTAGCTCAGTGATGGGTATTAAGGAGGGCACATATTGTATGGAGCACTGGGTGTTATATGCAAACAATGAATCATGGAGCACTACATCAAAAACTAATGATGTAATGTATGGTGACTAACATAATAAAATAAAATTTTTAAAAAATGTCACTTTGCACTTAAGGCCTAGAAAGTCTTTCATTCTTGGGTAACACTCAGTTTTTATTTTGAATGACAAAGTATTTTTTGGTGAGGACACATAAGTCTGAGACACCTCCAAAGATGCTAACTAACCTGTGGTGATTATATATCAACTGATTGAGGGCAAAAAAAAAAGAGAAAGAAATTGAACTCAGAATTAATAATAAGTCCTAGGGGTAAGGCTTCATTAATTGCACATATTAGAAGTTTTAAAAGCCTTAAACTGACTCTTTAAAAAATTATCTTTTGGGACGCCTGAGTGGCTCAGTGGTTAAGCATCTGCCTTCAGCTCAGGTCATGGTCCTGGGGTCCTGGGATCAAGTCCTGCATCTGGCTCCTTGCTCAGCAGGAACCCTGCTTCTCCCTCTGCCTGCCATTACCCCTGCTGTGCTTTCTCTTTCTCACTGTCTCTCTGACAAATAAATAAGGAAAATCTTTAAAAATAATAAAAATTAAAAATAATTAAAATAATAAAAGATACTTTTTAATACTATTAGAATAGTTGATTCCATGAAGAAGATCTCAAATAGAGCTACATAAAGATTAAGGGAATTGTCCCTGTGTCATATAAAAAGTTAAAATTTCGGTGAAGAGAAAAGATGGCAGAGTAGGGGACCCTATTTCAACTGGTCCCCAGAACTGAGCTGGATATCTACCAGACCACTCTGAGCACCCACGAAATCAGCCTGAGATGTAAGAAGATCTGGATCTCTACAAACAGAATATCGCAGGCACTTGGTTTCAAGGTACGAAGGGGGGAGCCATGATTCCGGAGGCAGATATCAGAGGATAAACAACAGCGGGAGGGAGCCTGGCCATGGGGATCCTACACCACCGGTGAGCGACAGCCTCCCATGTTGGGGATGAGACACAGACTCGCAGACTGGTAGCGGTAGGGAAAGGACTTTAGGGCAGCACCTGGTGTGGAAACCTGGAGCGACGGGGTCGCGCGTGTGAACTGGGAGCAGCTGGTGGTTTTAGAAGCACAAAGGGCAGAGATGTGCTCCGACCTGGAGGCAGGACTGGAAGCGCTGTGGAGGGGGGCACAACCCAAGACGCTGCAGTTTATAGCAGCATGGACAGAAACGGAGATGGTGTGGCCTGGAAAGCTCACTGAAGAACAGACTGCAATCTCTCTGCTCTGAGGCAGAGGGTTGGAAACGGTCTCTTCTACTCTGACTCTCGGAAGAGATGCAGAAAGCCACCAGGGAAAGCCACCAGAGAACAAAAGCCCCAAAAAACTGATTCCCACTGAGCCCATCCCCCACCACAGGGTGGCAGGGCAATTTTGCCCAAACAGGGTTGCCTGAGTCACAGCATGGCAGGCCCCTCCCCCAGAAGACAGGCTGGGAAAACAAGAGGCCAGCAATCATAAGGTCCGTAGAAAACAGGTGCATCTTGCTTGGGTTCTGGTCAATAATTTGGACTCTATACATTCCTTCAACCACCCATCAACAGAATGACTAGGAGGAGGAACCCCCAAAATAGAAAAGACTCAGATTATGACTTATGCAGCAGATTTACAAATGGATGCAGATATAACCAAGATGTTGGAGATGGAATTCAAGCTAGCAATTGTGAAGACAATAGCTAGAATGGAGAAATCAATTAATGGCAACATAGAGTCTCTAAGGGCAGAAATGAAAGCTGAATTAGCAGAACTTAAAAATGCTATCAATGAGATCCAATCCAATCTTGATAATCTAACAGCTAGAGTAAGTGAGGCAGAAGAATGAATAAGGGACCTGGAAGACAATATAATAGACAAAAAGGGAAAAAAGGAGGCCAGGGAAAAACAACTCAGAATCCATGAAAATAGAATCAGAGAAATAAGTGACACCATGAAGCATTCCAATGTCAGAATAATTGGAATCCTGGAGGAAGTGGAGAGAGAGAGAGGACTAGAAGAAGTATTTGAGCAAATCGTAGCTGAGAACTTCCCTAATCTGGGGAATGAAACAAACATTCAGTCTTAGAGGCAGAGAGGACCCCTCCCAAGATCAAGGAAAACAGGCCAACACCCCGGCATGTAATAGTAAAACTTGCAAATCTTAGAACCAAGGAAACCATCTTAAGGGGGGCAGTTAGGGGGAAGAGATTCCTTACGTACAGAGGAAGGAACATCAGAATAACGACAGGCCTATCCACAGAGACTTGGCAAGCCAGAAAGGCCTGGCAATAAATAGTCAGGGTACTAAATGAGAAGAACATGCAGCCAAGAATACTTTATCCGGCAAGGCTGTCATTTAGAATTGTCATTTAGAATGGATGGAGAGATGCAGAGCTTCCAGGACCGGCACAAACTGAAAGAATATGTGACCACTAAGCCGGCCCTGCAAGAAATATTAAGCGGGGTTCTATAAAAGGAGAAAGACCCCAAGAGTGATATCCAACAGAAATTTACAGGGACAATCTATAAAAACAACGTCTTCACAGGCAACATGTTGACAATTAATTCATATTTTACAATAATCACTCTCAATGTGAATGGCCTAAATGCTCCCATAAAACAGCACAGGGTTGCAGATTGGATAAAAAGGCAGGACCCATCCATATGCTGTCTACAAGAGACTCATTTTGAACCTAAAGATACATCCAGACTGAAAGTGAAGGGATGGAGATCCATCTTCCATGCCAGCGGACCTCAAAAGAAAGCTGGGGTAGCAATTATTATATCAGAAATATAGATTTTAAACTAAAGTCTGTAGTTAGAGACACAGAAGGACACTATATCATTCTTTAAGAGTCTATCCAACAAGAAGATCTAACAATTGTAAATATCTATGCCCCCAACATGGGAGCAGCCATCGACATAAGCCAACTGTTAACCAAAATAAAGAGTCATATTGGAAACAATACGTTAATTGTAGGAGACCTCAATAGTCCACTCTCAGCGACGGACAGATCATCTAAGCAGAAAATCAACAAGGAAACAAGAGCTTTGAATGACACACTGGACCAGATGGACCTCATAGATATATACAGAACATTCCACCCTAAAACAACAGAATACTCATTCTTCTCGAGCACACATGGAACTTTCTCCAGAACAGACCACATACTGGGTCACAAATCAGGTCTCAACCGATACCAAAAGATTGAGATTATTTCCTGCATATTTTCAGAACAAAATGCTTTAAAACTGGAATTCAATCACAAGAAAAAATTTGGCAGAAATTCAAACACTTGGAAGCTAAAGACCACTCTGCTCAAGAATGTTTGGGTCAACCAGGAAATCAAAGAAGAACATAAACAATTAATGGAAATCAATGAGAACGAAAACATATTGGTCCAAACCTATGGGATACTGCAAAGGTGGTCCTAAGGGGGAAAAACATAGCCATCCAAGCCTCACTCAAAAAAAAACAGAAAAATCCCGAATTCACCGACTAACTCTACACCTTAAAGAACTAGCGAAAAAGCAACAAATGATGCCTAAACCATGCATTAGAAGAGAAATAATTAAAATTAGAGCAGAAATCAATGAATTAGAAACCAGAAACACAGTAGATCAGATCAACGAAACTAGAAGTTGGTTCTTTGAAAGGATTAATAAGATCGATAAACCCCTGGCCACACTTATCCAAAAGAAAAGAGAAAGCACCCAAATTCATAAAATTATGAATGAAAGGGGAGAGATCACGACTAACACCAAGGAAATAGAAACAATTATTAGAAATTATTATCAAAAACTATATGCCAAAAAACTGAGCAATCTGGATGAAATGGAGGCCTTCCTGGAAACCTATAAACTGCCAAGAGTGAAACAGGAATAATTGACAACCTGAATAGGCCAATAACCAGTAATGAGATCGAAGCAGTGATCAAAAACCCCCCAAGAAACAAGAGTCCAGGGCCTGATGGATTCCCTGGGCAATTCTACCAAACATTCAAAGAAGAAATAATACCTATTCTCCTGAAGCTGTTTAAAAAAATAAAATCAGAAGGAAAGCATCCAGACTCATTTTATGAGGCCAGCATTACCTTGATGCCCAAACCAGGCAAAGACATCATCAAAAAGGAGAATTTCAGACCGATATCCCTGATGAATATGGATTCCAAAATCCTCAACAAAATCCTGGCTAATAGGATCCAACAATACATTAAAAGGATCATCCACCACTATCAAGTGGGATTTATCCCTGGGATGCAAGGGTGGTTCAACATTCGCAAATCAATCAATGTGATAGAACACATTAATAAGAGGAGGGAGAAGAACCATATGGTCCCCTCAATTGAGCAGAAAAAGCATTTGACAAAATACAACATCCTTTCCTGATTAAAACTCTTCAGAGTATAGGGATAGAGGGAATATTCCTCAAATTCATAAAATCCATCTATGACAAACCCACAGCGAATATCATCTTCAATGGGGAAAAGCTGAGAGCCTTTCCCTTAAGATAAGGAACACGTCATGGATGCCCACTCTCGCCACTATTGTTCAACGTAGTACTAGAAGTCCTAGCAACAGCAATCAGACAACAAAAAGAAATAAATGTATTCAAATTGGCAAAGAAGTCAAACTCTCTCTTTTCACAGATGACATGATACTTTATGTGGAAAACCCAAAAGACTCCACCCCCAAATTACTAGAACTCATCCAGCAAATCAGTAATGTGGCAGGATACAAAATCAATGCACAGAAATCAGTTGCTTTCTTATACACTAACAATGTAACTGTAGAAAGAAAAATTAGAGAAATGATTCCATTTACAATAGCACCAAAAACCATAAGATACCTCAGAATAAACCCAACCAAAGAGGTAAAGGATCTATACTCTAGGAACTACAGAACACTCATGAAAGATATTGAAGAAGACACAAAAAGATGGAAAAATATTCCATGCTCATGGATCGGAAGAATAAACATTGTTAAAATGTCTATGCTGCCCAGAGCAATCTATACCTTCAATGCCATCCCAATCAAAATTCCAATGACATTTTTCAAAGTGCTGGAACAAACAATCCTAAAATTTATATGGAATCAGAAAAGACCCTGGATCGCCAAGGAAATCTTGAAAAAGTAAAACAAAGCTGGGGGCATCACGTTGCCCGATTTCAAGCTATATTACAAAGCAGTGATCACCAAGACAGCATGGTACTGGCACAAAAACAGACATATAGACCAATGGAACAGAATAGAGAACCGAGATATGGACCCTCAACTCTATGGTCAAATAATCTTTGACAAAGCAGGAAAAGACATGCAATGGAAAAAAGTCTCTTCAATAAATGGTGCCGGGAAAATTGGACAGCCACATGCAGAAGAATAAACTTGACCATTCTCTAGTACCATACCCAAAGATAAACTCAAAGTGAATGAAAGACCTCAATGTGAGACAGGAATCCATCAAAATTGTAGAGGAGAACATAGGGAGTAACCTCTTTGACATCGGCCACAGCAACTTCTTTCAAGATACATCTCCAAAAGCTAGTGAAACAAAACCAAAAATGAACTTTTGGGACTACATTAATATAAAAAGCTTCTTGGGGGTGAAGCAAGATGGCGGAGGAGTAGGAGACCTGGATTTCGTGTGGTCTCGGGAATTCAGCTGGATAGGGATCAAACCATTCTGAACACCTACAAACTCAACAGGAGATCGAAGAAAAGAATAGCAAGAACTCTC
Organism: Halichoerus grypus; assembly: GCF_964656455.1. Classification (NCBI taxonomy): domain Eukaryota; kingdom Metazoa; phylum Chordata; class Mammalia; order Carnivora; family Phocidae; genus Halichoerus; species Halichoerus grypus. Next base: position 81,162,093 of record NC_135722.1, on the reverse strand, counting down.
TGAAGAGAAAAGCTACCACTTTCTGGAAGGTAGGATGTGCAGAAAAGTGAATCAGAGGTGATATTCGGGAAGATAGACGGCGGGGGAGGGGGCCTCCGTCGGCCGCTACTAGCAAGTGATAGAGCAGCAGAGCACAAAATCGGAACTTTCAGAAGTCTGCTCCACTGAGGGATGTTGCTCCAGTGGCTAAGTGGGGGTGGAACCCTCGCAGGACGGTGTGGTCTCAGGACCCTCAGGGTCACAGAAAGTCCGGGGATGCCTGAGTGCAGCAGAGCTCACTGCTGAATTGCTGCATGTGTTCTATCAATTTTGGGGTGGAGTCTTTTGAGTTGTCCTCATAAAGTATCAGGTCATCTGCCAAAAGTGAGAGTTTGACTCCTTCTTTGCCAATTCGGATGCCTTTTATTTCTTTTTGTTGTCTGATTGCTGAGGCTAGGACTTCTAGTACTATGTTGAACAATAGTGGTTAGAGTGGGCATCCCTGTCGTATTTGTGACCTTAGGGGAAAAGCTCTCAGTTTTTCCCCATTGAGAATGATATTTACTGTGGGCTTTTCATAGATGGCTTTTATGATATTGAGGTATGTTCCCTCTATCCCATTCTGTGGAGGGTTTTAAACAAGAAAGGATGCTGTATTTTGCCAATGCTTTTTCTGCATTCAGAGGATCATTGGTTCTTATACTTTCTTTTATTAATGTGATTTATCACGTTGATTGATTTGCAAATGTTGAACCACACTTGCATCCCAGGAATAAATCCCACTTGATCCTTGTGAATAATCCTTGTAATAGACTGTTGGATCCTATTTGCTAGTATCTTGGTGAGAATTTTGGCATCCATTTTCCTCAGGAATATTGATCTGTAATTCTCCTTTTTGATGTGATGGCGTCTTTGTCTGGTTTTGGGATCAAGGTAATGTTGGCCTTATAGAATGAGTTTGGGAGTTTTCCTTCCCTTTCTTTATATTAAATCAGCTTGAGAAGAATAGGTATTAGTTCTTCTTTAAATGTGTGGTAGAATTCCCCTGGAAAGCCATCTGACCCTGGACTCTTGTTTATTGGGAGATTTTTGATTACTGCTTCAATTTCCTCGCTGGTTATGGGTCTGTTAAATTTTCTATTTCTTCCTGTTTCAGTCTTGGTGGTTTATAAGTTTCCAGGAATGCATACATTTCTTCCAGACTGCCTAATTTGTTGGCATATAGTTGCTCATAATATGTTCTTAAAATTGTATTTCCTTGGTGTTGGTCATGATCCCCCCTCTTTTATTCATGATTTTCTTAATTTGGGTCCTTTCTCTTTTCTTTTTGATAAGTCTGGCTAGGGGGTTATCAATCTTCCTATGTTTTGTTGATCTGTTCTCTTGTTCTTTTAGTTTCTATTTCATTGATTTCTGCTCTAATCTTTATTATTTCTCTTATCCTGCTCGGTTTAGTCTTTATTTTCTGTTCTCTCCCCACCTCCTTTAGGTGTAAGGTTAGCTTGTGTATTTGAGATTTTCTAATTTTTTGAGAGACGCTTGTATTGCTCTCTGCTGCCCTCTTAGGACTGACTTTGCTGGATTCCAAAGGTTTTGAACAGTTGTGTATTCATTTGTTTCCATGATTTTTAAAAATTCTTTAATTTCCTGGTTGATGCATTCATTCCTTAGTAGGGTCATCTATAGCCCCCAAGTTTTTGCTTTCCTTCCAAATTTCCTCCTGTGATTGAGTTCAAGTTTCAAAGCATTGTGGTCTGAGAATATGCAGGGAATAATCCTAATCTTTTGGTACCGGTTGAGACCTGATTTGTGACCCAGTATGTGATATATTCTGGAGAATGTTCCTTGTGCACTGGAGAAGAATGTGCTTTCTGTTGCTTTAGGATGGAATGCTATGAATATATCTGTGAAGCCCATCTGGTCCAGTGTGTCATTGAAAGCCCTTGTCTCCTGGCTGATCTTCTCCTTTGATGTCCATTGCTGTATAATATTGAATTACCCTACTATTATTGTATTATTCTCAATGTGTTTCTTTAATTTGGCTATTAATTATTTTATATAATTGGCTTCTCCCTAGTCATGAACATAAATATTTATAATTTTTAGATCTTCTTGTTTGATAGACATTTTTAAGTATGATATAGTGTCCCTCTTTATCTCTTAACTACCATCTGGTTTAAAATCTAATTTGTCTTATATAGGATTGCTACCCCAGCTTTCTTTTGAGGTTCATTAGCATGATAAATTTTTCTCCACCCTTTTTCTTTCAGTCTGGAGGTGTCTTTAGGTCTAAAACGAGTCTCTTGTAGACAGCATATGGATGGGTCTTGTTTTTTATTCCACTCTGATACCATGTGTCTTTTGTTTGGAGCATTTAGCCCATTTACATTCAGAGTAACTATTGAAAGATGAATTTAGTGCCATGGTATCACCTGTAAAGTCCATGTTTCTGTATATTGGCTCTGTTCCTCTCTGGTCTATCTTACTTTTGAGCTCTCTCTTGGCTTACAGGATCCCCTCTAATATTTTTTTCAGGGCTGGTTTATTGGTCACATATTCTTTTAGTTTCTGTTTGTCCTGGAACCTCTTCATTTCTCTTTCTTTTATGAATGACAGCCTTGCTGGATAAAGTATTCCATGTTTTTATCATTCAGTACCCTGAATATATGATGCGAGCACTTTCTGGCCAGCCAGGTCGCTGTGGCTAGGTCTTCTGCCAGTCTAATGTTTCTACTCTTGTAGGTTAAGGACCTCTTGTCTTGAGCTGCTTTCAGGATTTTCTCTTTGTCTCTGTAATTTGCAATCTTCACTATTATATGTTGGGGTGTTGATGTATTTTTACTGATTTTGGGAGGGGTCCTCCCTGCCTCTTGGACATGAATGCTTGTTTCCTTCCCCATGTTAGGGAATTTTTCACCTGCAATTTGCTTAAATATACCTTTTGTCCCTCTCTTTTTCTTCTTCTTGGGGACCCCAATTATTCTAATATTGTTTTGCTCTATGGTATCACTGATTTCTCAAAGCCTCCCCTCATAATCCCGTAGTTGTTTTTCTCTCTTTCCCTTAACTTCCTTACTTTCCATCATTTGTCTTCTATGTCAGTGGCTCTCTCTTCTGCTTCATTTGACCTTGCTGTTAGAGCGTCCATTTTATTTTTTTTATTTATTTTTTTTAATTTATTTTATTTTATTTTTTTTTAAAGATTTTATTTATTTATTTGACAGAGAGAGATATAGTGAGAGAGGGAACACAAGCAGGGGGAGTGGGAGAGGGAGAAGCAGGCTTCCCGCGGAGCAGGGAGCCCGATGTGGGGCTCGATCCCAGGACCCTGGGATCATGACCTGAGCCGAAGGCAGACGCTTAACGACTGAGCCACCCAGGCGCCCCAAGAGCGTCCATTTTAGATTTCATCTCATTTAAAGCATTTTAAATTACTGCCTGATTAGAATTTAGTTCTTTCATTTTGCACTTATGGGTTGTCTGGTGTCTTTTATGCTTTTTTCAAACACAGGTAGTACCTGTATAATCATTATTCTAAATTCGAGGTCTGACTTTTTACTTATATCCATATTGATTAAATTTGTGTCAGACAGTATTAATTCTGTTTTTTTTTCTTTTGTTGTGGATTCCTCCTTCTAGTCATTTTGTCCAGAAGAATAAATGAATGAGAGAACAAAATCAGAACAAAACCATGACCCCAGCAAAATATACACTGGACAAATCCAAAGAGATCAGAAACCAAAAAAGAAAAAAAATGGGGTGGAGGGAAAGAATATAATCTAACAGACACTAGATCCCAAAGTTGTAAAGAAAGAAAAACTTCTATATACATATACAAAAATAAAATTGAATACAGTGAAAGAAAACCAAAAATAAAGAATATATCTATAAAATATAAATGTAAAAATGTAAATTTTAAAAATACTTAAAAAAGAATTGATAAAACAAAAAGTTAGTTGAAAAAGAAAAAAAGAAAAAGAAAATTCTAAACTGAAAGACAAAGAATCATGAAGAAAAAACCTCAAATTGTATATACTATTTGCCCCAGCACAGGAGTTTCTCAGTTCTGTGTGATCCATAAACTTCGTATTAGCCTGATGTTCAGGCTGGTCTGTGAGAGGGGCATGTTGTACTGATTCTAAGGCTTCCTTGCTTGGAAAGAGTTGCACCACCATTTGGAAGTGGCTGGGCTCAGTGTAAGCTGCTTCAGGTTGCACTATGTGGCTTTTGTTCCCTGAAGGCTTTCCACACTGCTTTAAAGAATGAAAAAAAAACAAAAACAAAAACAAAAACGGCAGCGCCCTGATCTCCAGGCCTGGAGGTAAATGATCATGGCCCCACTCTTCTGTGAACCTTGAGGGAAAAGCAGTCATTCACTTGTGTGTGCACCTAACTCTTCAGACTCTTGTGGTGCACACCTGCACAAATTCTCCCAGTAGAAGGGGGGGGGTCTCACCATGGCCCCACCGTTGTTTTTTTTTTTTTTATTATGTTATGTTAATCACCATACATTACATCATGAGTTTTTGATGTAGTGTTCCATGATTCACTGTATAACACACACTGCTCCATTCAGTATGTGCCCTCCGTAATACCCTTCACCAGCCTAACCCATCCCCCCAACCCCCTCCCCTAAGGAACCCTCAGTTTTTTTCTCAGAGTCCATAGTTTCTCATGGTTCATCTCCCCCTCTGACTTCCCCGCTTCATTTATTCCTTCCTGCTATCTGCTTCCTCTTCTTTTTTTTTTTTTTGACATATCATGTATTATTTGTTTCAGAGGTACAGGTCTGTGATTCAACAGTCTTACACAATTCACAGCGCTCACCATAGCACATACCCTCCCCAATGTCTATCACCCAGCCACCCCATGCCTCCCACCCGACGCTACTCCAGCAAACCTCAGTTTATTTCCTAAGATTAAGAATTCCTTATATCAGTGAGATCATATGATACATGTCTTTCTCTGATTGACTTATTTCACTCAGCATAACACCCACCATTTCCATCTACATTGTTGCAAATGGCAAGATCTCATTCCTTTTGATGGCTGCATAATATTCCATTGTATATAGATACATCTTCTTTATCCATTCATCTGTCGATGAACATATTGGCTCTTTCCATAGTTTGGCTATTGTGGATATAGCTGTTATAAACATCGGGGTGCATGTACCCCTTCGGATTCATACATTTGTATCTTTGGGGTAAATACCCTGTTGTGCAATTGCTGGGTCGTAGGGTAGCTCTATTTTCAACTTTTTGAGGAACCTCCATACTGTTTTCCAGAATGGCTGCACCAGCTTGCATTCCCACCAACAGTGTAGGAGGGTTACTCTTTCTCTGCATCCCCACCAATACATGTCATTTCCTGACTTGTTAATTTTAGCCATTCTGATTGGTGTAAGGTGGTATCTCATTGAGGTTTTGATTTGGATTTCCCTGATGCCAAGTGATGTTGAGCACTTTTTCACGTGTCTTTTGGCCATTTGGATGTCTTCTTTGTAAAAATGTCTGTTCATGTCTTCTGACCATTTCTTGATTGATCATTTGTTCTTTGGGTTGTTGAGTTTGATAAGTTCTTTATAGATTTTGGATACTAGCCCTTTATCTGATGTCATTTGCAAATATCTTCTCCCATTCTGTCGGTTGTCATTTAGTTTTGTTGACTGTTTCTTTTGCTGTGCTAAAGTTTTTATCTTGATGAAGTCTCAATAGTTCATTTTTTCCCTTGCTTCCCTTGCCTTTGGTCATGTTTCTAGGAAGAAGTTGCTGTGGCTGAGGTCGAAGAGGTTGCTCCTTTAGGATTTTGATGGACTCCAGTCTTACATTTAGGTCTCTCAACCATTTGAAGTCTATTTTTGTGTGTGGTGTAAGGAAATGTCAAGTTTCATTCTTCTGCATGTGGCTATTCAATTTTCCCAACACCATTTGTTGAAGAGACTGTCTTTTTCCCATTGGACATTCTTTCCTGCTTTGTCAAAGATTAGTTGACCATAGAGTTGAGGGTCCATTTCTGGGCTCTCTATTCTGTTCCATTGATCTATGTGTCTGTTTTTATGCCAGTACCATACTGTCTTGATGATGACAGCTTTGTAATAGAGCTTGAAGTCCGGAATTGTGATGCCGCCAGCTTTGCTTTTCTTTTTCAACATTCCACTGGCTATTCGGGGTCTTTTCTGGTTCCATAAAAATTTTAGGATTATTTGTTCCATTTCTTGGAAAAAAGTGGATGGTATTTTGGTGGGGATGGCATTGAATGTGTAGATTGCCCTAGGTAAGATTGACATCTTCACAATATTTGTTCTTCCAATCCATGAGCATGGAACGTTTTTCCATTTCTTTGTGTCTTCCTCAATTTCTTTCATGAGTATTTTATGGTTTTCTGAGTACAGATCCTTTGCCTCTTTGGTTAGATTTATTCCTAGGTATCTTATGGTTTTGGGTTCAATTGTAAATGGGATCGACTCCTTAATTTCTCTTTCTTCTGTCTTGTTGTTGGTGTATAGGAATGCCACTGACTTCTGTGCATTCATTTTATATCCTGCGACTTTACTGAATTCCTGTATGAGTTCTAGCAGTTTTGGGGTGGAGTCTTTGGGGTTTTCCACATAAAGTATCATATCATCTGCAAAGAGTGAGAGTTTGACTTCTTCTTTGCCGATTTGGATGACTTTTATTTCTTTTTGTTGTCTGATTGCTGTGGCTAGGACTTCTAATACTATGTTGAATAGCAGTGGTGATAGTGGACATCCCTGCCGCGTTCCTGACCTTAGGGGGAAAGCTCTCAGTTTTTCCCCATTGAGAATGATATTCACTGTAGGTTTTTCATAGATGGCTTTTATGATATTGAGGTATGTACCCTCTATCCCTATACTCTGAAGAGTTTTGATCAAGAAAGGATGCTGTACTTTGTCAAATGCTTTTTCTGCCTCTATTGAGAGGATCATATGGTTCTTGTTCTTTCTTTTATTAATGTATTGTATCACGTTGATTGATTTGCGGATGTAGAACAAACCTGCAGCCCAGGGATAAATCCCACTTGGTCGTGGTGAATAATGCTTTTAATGTACTGTCGGATCCCATTGGCTAGTATTTTGATGCGAATTTTTGCATCCATGTTTATCAGGGATATTGGTCTGAAATTCTCCTTTTTGATGGGGTCTTTGTCTGGTTTTGGGATCAAGGTAATGGTGGCCTCATAAAATGAGTTTGGAAGTTTTCCTTCCATTTCTATTTTTTGGAACAGTTTCAGAAGAATAGGTATGAATTCTTCTTTAAATGTTTGGTAGAATTCCCCTGGGAAGCCATCTGGCCCTGGGCTCTTGTTTGTTGGGAGGTTTTTGATGACTACTTCAATTTCCTTAGTGGTTATAGGTCTGTTCAGGTTTTCTACTTCTTCCTGTTCAGTTTTGGTAGTTGATACATCTCTAGGAATGCATCCATTTCTTCCAGGTTATCTAATTTGCTGGCATAGAGTTGCTCATAATATGTTCTTATAATTGTTTGTATTTCTTTGGTGTTGGTTGTGATCTCTCCTCTTTCATTCATGATTTTGTTGATTTGGGGCATTTCTCTCTTCTATTGGATAAGTCTGGCCAGGTGTTTATCAATCTTGTTAATTCTTTCAAAGAACCAGCTCCTAGTTTCTTTGTTCTGTTCTACTGTTCTTTTGGTTTCTATTTCATTGATTTCTGCTCTGATCTTTATTACTTCTCTTCTCCTGCTGGGTTTCGGCTTTATTTGCTGTTCTTTCTCCAGCTCCTTTAGGTGTAGGGTTAGGTTGTGTACTTGAGACCTTTCTTGTTTCTTGAGAAGGGCTTGTATTGCAATATACTTTCCTCTTAGGACTGCCTTTGCTGCATCCCAAAGATTTTGAATACTTGTGTTTTCATTTTCATTGGTTTCCATGAATTTTTTAAAATTCTTCTTTAATTTCCTGGTTGACCCATTCATTTTTTAGTAGGATGCTCTTTAGCCTCCATGTATTTGAGTTCTTTCCGACTTTCCTCCTGTGACTGAGTTCTAGTTTCAAAGCATTGTGGTCTGACAATAGGCAGGGAATGATCCCAATGTTTTGGTACCAGTTGAGACCTGATTTGTGACCCAGGATGTGATCTATTCTGGAGAATGTTCCATGGGCACTAGAGAAGAATGTGTATTCCGTTGCTTTGGGATGGAATGTTCTGAATATGTCTGTGAAGTCCATTTGGTCCAGTGTGTCATTTAAAGTCTTTATTTCCTTGTTGATCTTTTGCTTAGACGATCTGTCCATTTCAGTGAGGGGGGTGTTAAAGTCCCCCACTATTATTGTATTGTTGTCTATGTGTTTCTTTGCTTTTGTTATTTATTGCCTATATAATTGGCTGCTCCCATGTTAGGGGCATAGATATTTACAATTGTTAGATCTTCTTGTTGGATAGACCCTTTAAGTAGGATATAGTGTCCTTCCTCATCTCTTATTACAGTCTTTGGTTTAAAATCTAATTTGTCTGATATAAGGATTGCCACCCCAGCTTTCTTTTGGTGTCCATTAGCATGGTAAATGGTTTTCCACCCCCTCACTTTCAATCTGGGGGTGTCTTTGTGTCTGAAATGAGTCTCTTGCAGACAGCATATCATTGGGTCTTGTTTTTTAATCCAATCTGATAGCCTGTGTCTTTTGATTGGGGCATTTAGCCCATTTACATTCAGTGTATCTATTGAAAGATAGGAATTTAGTGCCATTGTATTGCCTGTAAGGTGACTGTTACTGTATATTGTCTGTGTTCCTTTCTGATCTATGTTGCTTTTAGGGTCTCTCTTTGCTTAGAGGACCCCTTTTTAGATTCCTTGTAGGGCTGGTTTCGTATTTGCAAATTCCTTTAGTTTTCATTTGTCCTGGAAGCTTTTTATCTCTCCTTCTATTTTCAATGACAGCCTAGCTGGATATAGTATTCTTGGCTGCATATTTTTCTCATTTAGTGCTCTGAATATATCCTGCCAGTTCTTTCTGGCCTGCCAGGTCTCTGTGGATAGGTCTGTTGACAATCTAATGTTTCTACCATTGTAGGTTACATATCTCTTCTCCCGGGCTGCTTTCAGGATTTTCTCTTTGTCTCTGAGACTCGTAAGTTTTACTATTAGATGTCGGGGTGTTGACCTATTTTTATTGATTTTGAGAGGGGTTCTCTGTGCCTCCTGGATTTTGATGCCTGTTTCCTTCCCCAGATTAGGGAAGTTCTCTGCTATAATTTGCTCTATTATACCTTCTGCCCCTCTCTCTCTTTCTTCTTCTTCTGGGATCCCAATTATTCTAATGTGTTTCATCTTATGGTATCGCTTATCTCTCGAATTCTGCCCTCATGATCCAGTAGTTGTTTATCTCTCTTTTTCTCAGCTTCTTTATTTTCCATCTTTTGTTCTTCTATCTCACTGATTCTCTCTTCTGCCTCATTTATCCTAGCAGTTAGCACCCCCATATTTGATTGCACCTCATTAATAGCCTTTTTGATTTTGACTTGGTTAGATTTTAGTTCTTTTTTTTCTCCAGAAAGGGTTTCTCTAATAACTTCCATGCTTTTTTCAAGCCCAGCTAGTATCTTTAAGGTGATGATTCTGAACTCTATATCCGACATCGTACTAATGTCCGTATTGAGTAGGTCCCTGGCAGTCGGTACTACCTCTTGTTCTTTTTGTTCAGGTGATTTTTTCCATCTTCTCATTTTGTCCAGAGGAGAATAGATTAATGAGAGAACAAAATGCTAACAGGGTAACAACATCCCCAAATAACATTCTCTACACAAATCAGAAAAGACCTGAAGCAGTGGGCAAAGAAAGGGAAAGAGAGAAAAAAGAAAAAGAAAAAAAAAGGAAAAGAAAAAGATAAAGATAAAAACAAACAAAAACAGAACAAAACAAAAAACAAAACAGAATGTGATCAAATATGATCAGGCTGGTATATAGATCAGTGCCGCACACTAGATTTTGGGTGTATTTTGGTCTGTTAGAAGAAAGTGCCTCCCAAAATTTTAGAGAAAGAAAAACTTATATATGTACAAAAATAAGGGTTGTTATGATGAAGGGATGGAATATGACTGTAAAGATGGAAATTATAAAAAAATTTTATAAAAGGAATTGATAAGAAGTTGTTTGGAAAAAGAAAGAAGAGGATTTAAAAAAAAAGAAAAAGAAAAAGGAGAGAATGTGATCAGGCAGGGGAGTAGAAAAAAACCGTACACTAGAGATTTAAGGTATATTTTGATCTGTTAGAAGAAACTATCTCAAAATTTTAAAGAGAGAACAACTTATATATATATGCCAAAAATACGGGTAACCACTATGAAGGGATAGAATATGACACTAAAAATGAAAAATAAAAATGTTTTTTAAAAAAGGGATTGATAAGATGTTGGTTGAAAAAGGGAAAAAGAAAAATTCAAAAAAAAAAAAGACAGTGAGAAAAAATATTAACTTTGAAAGACTACAGAATCATGGTAAAAAAGCCATGGATTCTATGTGCATTATTCCCCAACGCTGGAGTTCTGCCGTTCTCATTGATCGGTAAACTTGGTCTTGGCTGGCTGTTCTCGCTGATCTTCTGGGCGAGGGGCCTGTTGCCATGGTTCCCAAATGTCTTTGCCAGAGGCGTAATTGCCCCGCCCTTGCCTGGTCTAGGCTAAGTTATCTGCTGGGGTTTGCTCTCCGGAGCTTTTGTTCCCTGCAAGCTTTCCGTACAGCTTTGGAGGCAGAAAGTGAAAATGGCGGCCTCCCAATCTCCGCCTTGGAGGAGCCGAGAACTTGGGGCCCTGCTCCTCAGTGAGACCCCAGAGAAAAGCTGTCAGTCACTCCCGTCTCCCGGGTCTCCAGCCACACTCCATGCTCACCAAGCCTGTGACCGCACGTTTCTATCTCTGGCACCCAACCCCGTGTCGAGTCTCCAAACCCAGCAGATCCCTGCAGTGTGCTCCTGCGCCTCTCCTCCCAGGGGAAGAAGGGGAGTCTCCCTGGATCTGCCGCTTGTTGGGTCCCTGCTGGAGGAGGAGTGGCCCGACTGTGCCACGGATCACGGTTTATGGCAACCCCGAGCTGAGAGCCCGCACCTCGGCTCCGTCTCTGCAGCCGGCTTCCCTGCTCCGATACCTGGGAGCTCTGCCACACTCAGGGACCCCCGGTCTTTCTATAACCCCAAGGTCCTGAGACCACACTGTCCCGTGAGGGTTCCACCCCCCGCTTAGCCACCGGAGTGACTTCCCTCAGCGGAGCCAATTTCTAAAAGTTCCGATTTTGTGCTCCGCGGCTCTATCACTTGCCAGAAGAGGCCCATGGAGGCCCCCTCCCCCGCCGTCTAACCTCCCGAATATCGCCTTGGATTCACTTCTCCGCATGTCCTACCTTCCAGAAAGTGGTCGCTTTTCTGTTCAGAGAGTTGTTGCTATTCTTTTCTTCGATCTCCTGTTGGGTTTGTAGGTGTTCAGAATGGTTTGATCCCTATCCAGCTGAATTCCTGAGAGGAGACGAAATCCAGGTCTCCTACTCCTCCACCATCTTGCTCCAGCCTCCTTTTTTTTTTTTTTAATTTTAAAAAATATTTTATGTATTTGTCAGAGAAACAGAGAAAGAGAGCACAAGCAGGGGAGGGGAAAGTAGAGGGAGAAGCAGGCTCTTTGCCTGATGTGGAATTCGATTCCAGGACCCTGGGATCATTACCTGAGCTGAAGGTAGACGCTTAACCAACTGAGCCATCCGAGTGGTCCTGGGGAGAAACATTTAAAGTTCAGAATAATAAGAAAATATCAATTGGATAATTAAAGCTCAGAAAATATGAGACAGGGCCTGTAGCTATGAAAATGACAGAGGAGGGGTGCCTGGATGGTTCAGTCAGTTAAGCACCTACCTTTGGCTCAGGTCATGATCCCAGGGCCCTGGGATCAAGCTGCACGGCAGGCTCCATGTTCCAAGGGGAGCCTACTTCTCCTTCTCCCTCTGCCTCTGCCATTCTTCCTGCTTGTGCTCTCTCTTTTTGTCAAATAAATAAATAAAATCTTTAAGAAAAAATAAAATTAAATAAAAAATGGTCTTAAAAAAAAGAAAATGAGAGGACTGTTGACAAGAAGAAAGATAAGCCAATGTTTAGAACCATAGAGATTAAGTTAATGAAATGGTAGTTACGTAATCTTTGCTTTAAAATATATTTCTTGGGCGCCTGGGTGGCTCAGTTGGTTAAGCGACTGCCTTCGGCTCAGGTCATGATCCTGGAGTCCCTGGATCGAGTCCCGCATCGGGCTCCCTGCTCGGCGGGGAGTCTGCTTCTCCCTCTGACCCTCCCCCCTCTCATGTGCTCTCTCTCATTCTCTCTCTCTCAAATAAATAAATAAAAATCTTTAAAAAAAAAAAATAAATAAAAATAAAATATATTTCTTTTTCTAGAAATAGAAAATAGAAGCTCTACTAAATACATATATATATTATGTATGTACACATATATATATCAAATAGGACATAGGTAAGTATACTGAACAATTCTCTACTCCTTTATTTCCATTCAAGTAAATCCACAGCATCTCTGGTAAACCACTTTGGCAGCATTAATAACCTGATAGCTATAGAGGAGATAGGAAGAATTTATTTTTTCTCTAGGAAGTTTTAGTAAGTTCAATTCCTTGTAAGTAATACAAATACCAGGGCACTATTCTTAACTTTTGTCAGGTCAATATAAGAACAGTGTCCTAACTAGAGCCATTGACAATATAAAAACATTTTATTCTCTAATAAAGTGGCAAAAATCAGAGGCCTAAATTAAACTGCATGTCAATTCAATTAGTAAGTTTAGTTTAATTACTAAAATTCCCTGTAGTTAATATCTTAGTTCTTTTTAAGAAATTCTGACACTAGGGCGCCTGGGTGGCTCAGTTGGTTAAGCGACTGCCTTCGGCTCAGGTCATGATCCTGGAGTCCCAGGATCGAGTCCCGCATCGGGCTCCCTGCTCAGCAGGGAGTCTGCTTCTCCCTCTGACCCTCCTCCCTCTCATGCTCTCTGTCACTCATTCTCTCTCTCGCAAATAAATAAAATCTTAAAAAAAAAAAAAGAAATTCTGACACTTTCTAAGATGTATAGATATAACTTTAAATTTTAATTGATGGGTATTAAGGAGGCCACTTGTTATGATGAGCACTGGGTATTATATGTTAGTGATGAATCATCAAATTCTACTCCTGAAACCAGTATTACGCTAAATATTAACTAACTAGAATTTAAATAAAATTTTGGAAGAAAAAAAAGAAAATTAACTTCTTTGACTTAAAAAAAAAAAACAGAAAAAAAAAAAGATATTGCCAATAACAATAAGACTACTGAATGCCATTTAAGTTTTTTCTATGCCTTTATTTTTTTGTTTTTGTCCTTATGGTATATTCAACTAAGAATATACAGTCATAATGCTGTGTGTTTAAAACCCTGTGATACAATTCTCTATGTGATTATGATTCTAATTCAATATATAATTAATTAATGAAAAAAATTTCTGTACTTTTTTTGCATGTTCTTTATGATTTTTAAGGTATCCATTTATTTTACCAAAATATAATCAACATATAACAGTGTATTCGTTTTAGATATAAAACAATGACTTTATATAAGTACTTTTCTGCACTTTTAAAAAAAAGAAAGCTAATGAAATTTGTCAATAATTACTTAGGAATTTTACATATTTTTAGATTGTGGACTACCAGGAAGGTATAATTCTTCTTATGGAACACTATAAAACATTAATATATTGAAAATGAAACCATTAAACACGCAATTTTGCAATACATTAGGCACAAGTATCTTCACTTGACCAAGGTCATAGAGCTAGTTAAATGCAGTTGCAATGATAGATTCCAGATTTCCAGAATTCCAGTCCACTGTTTTTTTAAAAAATTACCATGGGATAAATTTTGATAGACATATACCACAGCCCAAGGAAAACAATTAAACAATCAAAATTTAAGGCAAATATTAACAATATATAACCCCTTTCTTTCTTTCTGAACTTTCTTTTACAGAGATACATTCTCAAATCCACATATTTATATACACAAAATTCAAGTTTATAGTATAGAGATAAGAATATTCATTTATTTTAGAGAAAAAAAATAGTGAGCTTAAGAAGACTTCACCAAATAGTCAGCTCTGTGCTGAAGAATTATTCTTAAAGTTTGTAATTTAAGTCAGGCACTAGGTTCCACTTCCATTAATGATAGAATAACATATAATAAAGTAATACATACACATTCAACAATTATAAACTGTGGACAATATATAAAAAGATAATGATTTAAAGGTACTAAAGAGCTACTGAAGGCAGAACGAATTTGGGAAAGAGTTAAATCTTGAGAGAGCAATTTCACTGGGTAATAAATGTACTTATGTGACTTTTCACCCAAAAGTACTATCCAGTCTGCCTGGTGTGGAGCATCTGGAACTTAAGCCACAAGGTGCAGATTTAACATGTTGAGAAGTGAGATGGTGTATTACAGGTCTGCCAGAGAGATTTGAAATGAGGGAATCACAGGAAAGAAGGTTACATTAGAGGAGGAGCCCTAAAATCTGAGCAAAATTTTGCCAAATGCCCTGGCTAACCTCTAATCTTTACACTCATAATGACCATAAAGGCAGCAAGAAATAAAAAGTTAAAAGGATGGAGCAGGGATTTCAGTAATAAAGGAGAGATAGAGTAAGATTGTGAATCCAGGCAAGTAAGTTTCCTGCTAAAACAAAACCAACAAATTTTAGATGAACATAAAATAATCTAGAATCTCTACAATGTATCATTTACAATGTCCTGGAGTCAATGAAAAATTATTAGGCAAAAAAGCAGGAAAATGGGACCAACAGTTAGGAAAAAAGAAAACAGTCAATAGAAACTGAAGTCAAGGTGACCAAGATGCTGGAATTAGCAAAAAAAAAAAAAAAAAAAAAAAAAAAATTAAAATAATTGTCATAAATATGTCCAAGAAATAAAGACAAATATGCTCACAGGAATGAATGAATGATGAATCTTAATACAGAAATGGAAAATATATAAAAGAACAAAATGGAAAGTACGTAACTGAAAACTACATAATTTGAGATCAAAATTAGCTGGATGGATTTAATAACAAATTGTAGTTTTGATTTCTATTTCCCTGATGATGAGTGATGTTTGAGCATCTTTTCATGTATCTGTTTGCCATCAGTATATCTTCTTTGGAAAAATGTTTATTCATGTCTTCTGCCCATTTTTTAAATTGGATTATTTGTTTTGGGTGTTGAGTTTGATAAGTTCTAGAAAGATTTTGGTAACTAACCCTTTATCAGATATATCATTTACAAATATCTTTTCCCATTCTGTAGGTTGCCTTTTAGTTTTTTTGACTATTTCCTTCACTGTGCAAAAGCTTTTTATCTTGATGAAGTCCCAATAGTTTATTTTGCTTTTGTTTCCCTTGCCTCAAGAGACATATGTAGTAAGATGTTGCTATGGCTGATGTCAAAAAAATTACTGCCTGTTTTCTCCTCTAGGATTTTAATAGTTTCCTGTCTCACATTTAGGTCTTTCATCCATTTTGAGTTTATTTTTGTGTATGATGTAAGAAAGTGGTCCAGTTTCATTCTTTTGCATATTGTTGTCCAGTTTTCCCAACACAATTTGTTGAAGAGACTGTCTTTTTTCCATTGGATATTCTTTCCTCCTCTGTGGAAGATTAATTGACCATAGAGTTGTGGGTTCATTTCTGAGTTCTCTATTCTGTTCCACTGATCTATGAGTCTATTTTTGTGCCAGTACCATACTGACTTGATCATTACAGCTTTGTAACACAACTTGAAGTCTGAAATTGTGATGTCTCCAGCTTTTCTTTTCCAAGGTTGCTTTGACTATTTGGGGTCTTTTGTGGTTCCAAGAAAATTATAGCTCTGTGAAACTACAATGAGATATCACCTCACACCTGTCTGAATGACTTAAAAGCAACAACACAAGAAGCAACAGGTATTGGCAAGGACATTAGAAGAAGGAAGGGGAAAGTGGGGTGGGGGAATTGGAGGGAGAGATGAACCATGAAAGACTATGGACTCTGAGAAACAAACAGGGTTTTAGAGGGGAGAAGGGAGGGGGGATTGGTTAGCCGGGTGATGGGTATTAAGGAGGCACATACTGCATGGAGCACTGGGTGTTATATGAAAACAATGGATCGTGGCTCACATCAAAAACCAATGATGTATTGTATGGTGACTAACATAACATAATAAAATTAAAAAAAAAAAAAGATGTGGAGAAAGGGTAATCCTCTTGCACTGTTGGTGGGAAAACAAACTGGTGTAGCCACTCTAAAAAACAGTATGCAAGTTCCTCAAAATGTTAAAACAGAACTACCCTATGATTCAGTAATTGCACAATCAGGTATTTACTCAAATACAAAAATACATATTCAAAGGGATATATGCACCCTTATTTTTATAGCAGCATTATCTATAATAGCCAAATTATGGAAACAGCCCAAGTGTCTATTGGCCGATGAATGGTTAAAGAAGATGTAGTATGCATATACTATGTATGTATATACATAATGGAGTATTACTTAGCTATAAAAGGAATGAAATCTTGCCATTTGCAATGATGTGGATGGAGCTACAGAGTATTATGCTAAGCAGAATATGTCAGTCAGAGAAAGACAGATATCATATGATTTCACTCATATTTGAAATTGAAGAAAAAAAGAACGATGATGGGGAAAAAAAGAGAGAGGCAAACCAAGAAACAGACTCTTAACTATAGAGAACAAACTTATGGTTACCAGAGGGGAGGGGAGGGGGGATGGTTTATATAGGTGATGGGGATTAAGGAGTGCACTTGTGATAAGCACTGGATGTTGTATCTAAGTGTTGAATCACTATGTTGTGCACCTAAAACTAATGTTACACTGTATGTTACCTAATTGGAATTTAAATAAAAACTTAAAAAAAAGAAGCCAAAATAATCCTCAGGAATATATAAAGAAATAAATAGAAATAATACCTAAGTTTGGCAAGAACACATTCTACAAGTTTAATACACATAAATTAATTGTATATTTATATACTAGCATCAAACAACTGAAAATGAAATTAATAAAACCGTTACATACAATAGTGTCAATATACAATAGGAATACATTTAACAAAAGACATGGAAAATATCTACATTAAAGACCACAAAAATTCATGGTGATAAATTTTAAAAGACTTAAGTAAAGGAATATGTACACTGTGCTTGTAGATTGAAAAACTCAATATTTTATGATATCAATGTCAATTCTCACCAAATTGATCTCTATATTTAATATAATCCTAATCAAAACCCAAGCCAATTTTTATATAAATTAACAAGATAATTTTAAATTTTTATAGAATTTGAAAGGACCTAGACTATCATAAATAATTTTTAAAATGTTGGATGACTTGTACAATCTGACTATAAGACTTACTGTAAAGCCACAATAATCAAAACAATGTGATAATTGGTCTAAGAATCAATAAAAACATCAATGGAGCAGATTAGAGAGCTTGAAAGTAGAACCAGACTTATGCATTCATTGGATTCCTGACAAAAGCATCACAGGAACATTCCAATGAGGAAATTTATTATTTCAATAAATAGTGTCAGTACAACCCAATACCCAAAGAGAAAAAGATAAATCTTGACTACCTATGTCACTATATACAAAGATTTAATTTGAGATGGATCATATGTCTAAACATAAATGCTGAAAATATAAAGCTTTTGAAGAAAACATAAGAAAATATCTTTGTAACTTGGAGGTAGACAAATATTTCTTAGTTTGAACACAGAAAACAATAAACATAGAAAAATTATAAATTAGACTTCATAAAATTTAAAACTTCTGTTCATCAAAAGATACTATAAGAAAATGAAAAAAATCAGACCACAGACTTGTAGGATATATTTACAATATATATATTTAATAAAGGTAACAAAGGCTCATGTCCAGAGTACATTTAAAAGCTACTACAACTCAATAATAAAAATACAAACACAAAAAGGGCAAAAAAAATGAAGAGACTCTTGATTTAAGTAGATATACAAGTGACAAGAAAAGAAAAGAAAAGGCAAGAAAAAAAGAAAAGAAAAGAAAAGAAAAGAAAAGAAAAAATTCCCAAAATAATTAGTCATCAGGGAACTGAAAATTCACAACACAATGAGAAACCAAAATACACCCACCATAAAGGCTTAGATTTTTAAAGGACTAACAAAACCAAATATTGAAGAGCATGTAGAGAAACTGGAATTTTCATATATGTTGGTGAGAATGTAAAATGGTACAATGGAAAGGACTCTGTTAGATTCTTATGAAACTAAATCTGCATTTACCTTATGACCTATTCTTAAGTATTTGCCCAAGAGAAATAAAAACATATGTCCGAGAAAGGACTTGTACAAGAATATCCATAGCAACTTTCTTAATAAGAGCTACAATTTGTAAATATGTTAGGTGTCCATCAATAGGAGAAGGGATTAATAAACTGGTTGTATGTTTACACAAAGGAATACTACTCTGCAATTAAAACAAGTAACAAACTATGGATGCATATAAAAGCATAGATGAATCTCAAAAACTTCTGGTGAAACAAAGAAGCCTTACACAAAAAAAGTACATATTGCATTGTTCCATTTACATAAAGTTCTAGAACAGGCAAAATAGTCTATAGTGGTTGCCTCAGGGAGTTGAGGTCAGTAATAAACTGAGAAAGGTCATGAGGAAACTTTGTGGGGTGATGGTAATACTGTATACCTAAATAGATATTTGTGTTTTAAGGTGTATGCATTTGTCAAAACTCAGCTTATTTTAAGATTTGTCCTTTGGATTGT
The DNA here is from genome assembly GCF_964656455.1 of Halichoerus grypus. Classification (NCBI taxonomy): domain Eukaryota; kingdom Metazoa; phylum Chordata; class Mammalia; order Carnivora; family Phocidae; genus Halichoerus; species Halichoerus grypus. Next base: position 81,143,249 of record NC_135722.1, on the reverse strand, counting down.
ACATAAATTTTGCTTCAAAAGAAAAAAATGATAAAAAAGTATTGTACTAAGTACTATTGGTAAGTCTCCTGTCATGGTAATTTACTTTGAAATGCATCCAAAAATAAGGTGGACTAATGGATGATTAGAGAAATGGAGAGATGAATAGATGTGGTAGAAGGTAAATAGAGTAAAATATTGATGGTAGAATTTGTGTCATGGATATTCGTGTGTTCACTGTAAAATTTTTTAAAGTTTCTGTGTATTAGCACATTTCCAAAGTAAAATGTCAAAAAATAAAGTACTTCTACATCTGTATACCTAAAATGTATGTATTTCACTGCATATTTACCTCAAGAATGAGGACCAGTGAGACTCCATTCCACTGGTCCAAAGGGCAAAGACTGTTGAGATTTTTTATTTATTAACTGATATATCCTAAATGGATAGAACGGAGCCCAACACATTATAAATACTCAGTAAATATTTATTAAACTGCATGAGTGACAACATACAACGTGTGTACATACATACTGTGTGATTAAGCAAGGAAGCCATTAGACTAAGATGGCTCTAATGCTGTGATGGCCTGTGTAAGTGAACAAAAACTTAAGCCTGTAAAGACCTCAAGGTTAGAAAATCAAAACACTAAGTTAACCAGTCACACACAGTAACTAGGCTTTAATCTATAGCTAATCAAATAATTTCCTTTCTTTGTTTCTGCACTTTCTCTACATGGTTTTTGTCTGGCTTCTGTCTGCAGAGCACTTCTCAACACTTCCAGTTTGGTGGTACCCAACTGGAATTGGTTTTTGCTCAGATAAACTCTTAAAATTGTTAATATTCCTGTTCACTGTTTAACAGTTCATATATGTGTGTATATGCACATAGAGAAAGAGATAAAAACAGAAAGAAAGAGGGAGGGAGAGAGGGAGATATGGGGATAAAGGAGGAAAACAGAAGGGTTGGAGGAGGAGCGCCTGGGTGGCTCAGTTGGTTAAGCATCTGCCTTCGGCTCAGGTCATGATCCCAGGGTCCTGGAATCAAGCCAGTGTCAGGCTCCTTACTCAGTGGGGAGTCGGCTTCTCCCTTTGCCCCTCCCCCGGCTCATGCTCTCTCTCAAATCAATTTTTAAAAATCTTTAAAAAAAAAAAGAAAAAGAAAGAAGGGCTGGAGGCCCCAAAATATTTTTCCTCATAACTTTGCCCAAAGTCAACTGTATCATTAACAATTAAACAATGTTGGAAAGAAGCATGAGGCCAAACCTACAGTTATGGAGGGCTTTGCTCATTTCAATGGCTCTATACCCTCTCCTCTTACTTTGAAAGATTTATTCACTGTAAACAAGGCTATGTTATGTCTTTTGTGGGCCCTAGGCCTTTGCCTATGTGGACTCCTTCCTCCATAAAACACATTATATTTTATGACCATGTTGGTAAAGACAAGTATATGCCTGACTGGATTTATTATCATATGCTTATTATTTTCATTTTTCTTCAGATTTAAAGGACATTAAAATCCCCAAATAGCCAAAGGAATGTTTAAAAAGAAAACCAAACCTGAAGGTATCACAATTCTGGACTTAAAGCTGTATTACCAAAACGATAAACATCAAGACAGTATGGTACTGGCAAAAAATCAGACACATAGATCAATGGAACAGAGTAGAGAACCCAGAAATGGACCCTCAACTCTATGGTCAACTAATCTTCAACAAAGCAGGAATGTCCAATGGAAAAAAAGACAGTCTCTTCAACAAATGGTGTTGGGAAAATTGAACAGTCACATGCAGAAGAATGAAACTGGATCACTTTCTTACACCATACCCAAAGATAAATTCAAAATAGATGAAAGACCTAAATGTGAGACAAGAATCCATCAAAATCCTAGAAGAGAACATAGGCAGCAACCTCTTTGACCTTGCCCACAGCAACTTCTTCCTAGATACATCTCCTAAAGCAAGAGAAGCAAAAGCAAAAATGAACTATTGGGATCTCATCAAGATAAAACATTTAGCAGAGCAAAGGAAACAGTCAACATAACTAAAAGACAATCTACAGAATGAGAGAAGATATTTGCAAATATCTTATCCGATTAAAGGCTAGTATCCAAAATCTTTCTAGAACTTGTTGAACTCAACACCCTAAAAACAAAAAAATCCAGTCAAGCAATGGGCAGAAGACATGAACAGACATTTCTCCAAAGAAGACATACAAATAGCTAACAGAAAAATGGAAAGAATGTTCCACATCACTTGTCGTCAGGGAAATACAAATCAAAAACACAATGAGATACCACCTCACACCAGTCAGAATAGCTTAAATTAACAACTCAGGAAACAGATGTTAGCAAGGATGCAGAGAAAGGGGAGCCCTCCTACACTGTTGGTGGGAATGCAAACTGGTGCAACCACTCTGGAAAACAGAATGGAGGATTCTCAAAAAGTTAAAAATAGAGCTACCCTATGACCCAGCAATTGCATTAGTAGGTATTTATCCGAAGGATACAAACATAGTGATTCAAAGGGGCACATGCACCCAATGTTTATAGTAACAATGCCCATCTTAGCCAAAATATGGAAAGAGCCCAGATGTCCATCAACTGATGAATTGATAAAGAAGATGTGATATATATATATATATATATATATATATATATATATATATATATATGTGACATGGTTGGAAGTAGAGGGTATTATGCTAAGTGAAATAAGTCAGTCAGAGAAAGACAAACACCATATGATTTCACTCATATGTGGAATTTAAGAAACAAAACAGATGAACATAGGAGAAGGGAAGGAAAAATAAAATAAGATGAAAATTGAGGGGGAGCCAAACCATAAGAGACACTGAACTCTCGGAAAGAAACTGAGGGTTGCTGGAGGGGAGGGGAGGGAGAGAAAAGGATAACTGGGTGATGGGTTTTAAGGAGGGCACTTGATGTAATGAGCACTGGATGTTATATGCAACTGATAAATCACTAAATTCTAACTCTGAAACTAATAAAAAAATAAAAAAGGATATTAAAATAATTTCCATTCTCATGGGACACGTAAGTATCATGGGCCCTAGGCACTGTTCCTTCTGTGTCCCACAGATAAGTTAGCCCTGACTGGAAGTGTTCCCTCTCAAATGTGTTCTGCCTTTTAATATTTTCCTTTCCCTCCTCAAGTTCCCAACCATCTCAAGTCATATTCTCATTGGTGACAATATGTAATTTGGGCTCTATACCCAGATTCCATACCTTTTTGAAAAAAAATAATTTTCTTAGAAAATTTCCTTTCTTCAGCAGGAAACCTTTTAATTTCTCTGAGATTAGAGAAGTCTGCCTGTTACACATTTATCTTATCAAGCAGAGCTGGTTTGATCAGAGAGCTTCTATTAAATTGAGAGAGTGCAGTTTAATATGCTCTGGGCTTTTGAATGAGAGCACTGCTAATATGTTCCTCTTACTGTTACCTAATACAAATGAAAAGCCTGTTCTTTCTCCCAGTCCAAAATGAATTTAAAAATACTTATGAGTAGTAATCTTTTCTTAGATTAAAAAAAACATATCAGGGAGTCATAATTGGAAAATATTAAGTGTATTACCTTTTTCTAGTTCTAAGACCAAAGAACATAGAAACTGATCATTATCCAGGAGAAGCATAGACTAAAATAATTCAGTACAACATATCTATTTTGAGAACCTATATATGCTGCACTCTTTCCTAGGCAGTGGGGACATATAAAATGTGAGTAAATCACAATTTCTGCCCTTGAGGGACTTGAAGTCTATATGAGGAAGTAAATATAGCAATAAATATCATCAATAAAATTTGTTAAGCTCCTTGATAGGAAATGTGTAGGGAATGAGTATCATGTAAACAATGAAAGCTTCAGGGAGTATCCCCAACTATGTTTTCATCTCTTCAGAGGATTATCCTATATTCACATTTACATCAATGTAATTTGATATGAATATCTGTAGGTAGAGTATATTTTCCCATTCCATTACCAGGCTTGGTTATGTGACTTGGCTGGACAATGGAATATGAACAAAAGTGGTATTGGTGCCAATCACAAGCAGAAGCTTTAACATGAACTACTTGCTTTAGTTTGGTCCCTTGCAGTATTTCCCTTTGCCATGAAAATTGCACAGGCTAGATTGGGACAATTCCTTTTTCCTGGATCTTAGGCTGAGAATATACATGCACCCAAACAGGACATAGCCAAGCTCTATACACCCATGGGCTCTATACACCCATGGGCAAAACACAAATGCTTATTGTTGTAAGCTATTGAGAGCTTTTTATATTTATTACAGCAACGGCTGCAAATACAAATAAGTTTGGCCATCATAGTTCATCACACATTTTCTACATGACTATCCCTACATCTAAATCTTAGAAGCAGAAAATGTGCTACTTGACTGGCATTAATACAATTACTCAGAAAATAGAACAAAAAAAAAAATGCTGGTTTACCATAGTTCTTAAAAAAGATCCAGAAGATCATATCATAAAAATATATGAATAAAACCTGATTTTGTGAACTTCTTGTGAAATTTGTACACTCATTCTTTTCTAATGCTTTTGCAATGGCCCCAAGTCTTTAGGAAAGTACATGAACAGCAAAAATGTTTCTGTTTTCCACAATAATACCATTACTGAAAATATGGTTTAACAACCTAATTTTTAAATGAGACAAAACATCTCATTGAAGGTTCTTTCCCCAAATTATCCACAATGGTAGGAAATTATAAAATTATGCACAACTATACATATTAGTAGGCATATTAAATAAATTATGGCAAACAATTTTATGGAATGTTATAAAACATTAAAACTCTACTTACAAAAAACTAATGATGTACTATACCTTGGCTAATTGAATTTAAATAAAAAAAGAAAAAATCCTCTACTTATGAACACCATATAGCAATGAGGCAAAGGTTTATGAAATAATGCTATTTTAAAAAACGATTAAATTGTAATACACACTATATGTAAAATTTGTAAGCATATAAACTAAAATGAATATTGGAAGAAGTCTTTGATATCTCATCACCCTAATCCAACTAACTTCAACACTTTTTGATGGTCTGAGATGGGACTGAAAAAGACAAAACTAACCTACTACAGCAAAGAGGCAACACTCTTATGCCAGCAATTCTCCATAATCATGTACAGTCTTTCATTGCCAAAAATTCTCTGAAGTATGGTTGCAAATCTGTGTCTAACCTACAAAAATATATTTGCTTATTCTCATCAAAACCGAGTTCAGAGTATTTTTGAACAACTGGAGTATGTATTTTCAAAGATGGAGAACCAAACTAGAAAATATGATATATTAGATCCAATTAAAACAAGTAAAAATATTTAGCATGGAGAAGAGGAGACTTAAGGAGGTGGACGATTTTTATATCTGTACATGAAGATTTTAATTATTCTATAAGGAAGAAATGGCGAAATATGTGAAGAGGTAAAAATTAGAAAAATAAAACCTATCAAACAAATAAAAGGGAAAAGCTGAGAAATTGGTCCAGGTTGAAATAAAATGAAGGGGAGTGCAATGTTTTATCATGGAATGAATCCTGAACTAGAAAGAAAAAAGATTTGATACAGGTAGGGAAATTTCACTGGGTTCTGTACATTACATGCTATTGTTGCATCAATGGTTATTTCCCTTTTAGACAATGAATGATGGTAATGTTGAAGACGGTCCTTGTTCTTGAGAAATATACACTGGAGAAGTTATGGGCGATGATATAACATGTCTGAAGCTTGTTCCAAAAAGTTCTGAAAAGAATAGATAGATGATAGACAGACAGATAGATAGATGATAGATGATAGATAGATTAGATAGATGATAGATAGATAGATAGATAATAGATAGATGATAGATAGATGATAGATAGATGATAGATGATAGATAGATGATAGATAGATGATAGATAGATAGATAGATAGATAGATAGATAGATAGATAGATAGATATAGACAGATAGATGATAGGTAGATAGATGATAGATAGATGATAGATAGATAGATAGATAGATAGATATAGACAGATAGATGATAGGTAGATAGATGATAGATAGATGATAGATAGATAATAGATAGATGATAGGGAACAAATGCAGCAAAATGTTAAGAATTCAGGATTCTTTTTAACATAAATTATATAAGATTATTTCAACATAAATTATATAAAAATTAAACTACAGAAAGAGCAAGAAAAAATTTAATATGAGAAATTAAACTTAAGTTGTCCCTATTTGAGAGTTCCCCCTTGCCTCTGGCAGAAATAAATCAAACCTTATCTGGATTAAAAGATCTCCATCCAGTCTCCTCAAGAGTCTCAAAGATCAAGTTCACCTAATTATAACAACACAATAAAATAATTCACCAATACATGAGTAAATAATTCACCTAAGAAGGAGTCAGCAGAAATAACAGCAACAATAAAAAATTAGACCTCTCAAGATTTTAGATAAGTATATTTAATACATATAAGGAAATAAAAGCTAGAATAAAAAAAATGACCAAGAAATAATATGCTATCACAACTAACCAGGCACTGGCTGCCAGAGGGGAGGTAGGTGGGGTCTGGGTAAAATAGATAAAGGGGATTAAGAATACATTTATTTTGATTAGCAGAGGAAAATATATAGAATTGCTGAATCATTATATTGTACACCTGGAACTAAAATAAAAATAAATATAAATAAAACTATAAATTAATAATAAATAATAATAAAAATAATAATAATAATAAGCAGGCATATTTGACAATGTACCAAGCAATCCTCCAGAAATAAAAAATACAATTATTGGAATTTAAAAATGCATAGAAGAATGGAAAAATTAATTAACTGGACAATAGATCTAAAATTGCTCAGAATGTTGCTCAGAATGTAGCCAAAAGACATGAAAAGATAAAAGAACATAAAAGAAAAGTAAGCAAACTAAAATATAGAATAAGGTCTAATATATACCCAGTTGCAATTCCAGAAGAGACAAAAACAAAGAATCAGAAAAAGCAGTATTAGAAGAGATAATTAGCTGAGAATAAATCTACCAGCAAAAAAAAAAAAAAAAAAAAAAAAGTTGATCAAGAAGAATAAATATACACCAAATACACCATAATCAAATTTCAGGGCAATAAAGACAGAAAGAAGATTATGAAAGATACAAAAAGAAGATACAAATCTTCTAAAAGAAAAAAATAGTCTGCCTTTCTCAGTAGCAATGATAGTAGCCAAAAATAGGAGAATAATACCTTTAAAGTGCCGAGAGAAAATAAATATTAATCTACAAGTGTGTAATTTACTGCACTCCACATATTTATGCTTTAAGACACCTTAATGATGGGTATATCAACCATACCCTGAATTGACCCTCACTGAAAGGGCACATTTTAATCAGATGCTGCTTCTAGCTTGTCTCAATTTTGACTTTTAATGTTTAGGATTGAGTAGCACTTTCTTAATTTCTTGAAACCAACAATTATGGGGCCTCTCTATTCCTCTTCATTCTTGCTTATAAGCTGGCAGTTTCTTTCTGATCACATGACTTGCTTTTAAGAATGTATAGACAGACATAGTAACCAATACGTATGACAAAAAAAACAACAAAAAAACTTTTTGATGCCCTTTCCTACAGCAAAAAGTTTATTAAATATAAGATCTTCATCCCAAAAAACCAAAACTGCTAATTTTATTCAATGTTTTGCCACTGCACAAGATGGATTGTCACCCTTCCATCCTCTAATAATCAATTTTCTTGTTATCCACACCCTGATCATTAAGTCAACACCATTTTTAAATATATTTTAGGTTGCTATTAGGCATCATACTTTGAGTACCAATTTCTGTACAGGTCAAGATGGCCTAGACTTAACAAGCCCCAAATGTCAGGGTCTTAAAACAATAAAAGTTTTTTTGTTGTTGTTATTTTTTTAATATTTTATTTATTTATTTGATTTTTTTACTATGTTATGTTAGTCACCATCCAGTACATCATTAGTTTTTGATGTAGTATTCCATGATTCACTGTTTGCATATAACACCCAGTGCTCCATGCAGTATGTGCCCTCCTTAATACCAATCACCAGGGTAACCCATTCCCCCACCCCCACCCCTCTAAAGCCCTCAGTTTGTTTCTTGGAGTCCATAGTACTCTCATGGTTCATCTCCCTTCGATTCCCCCTGCCTTCATTTTTCCCTTCCTTCTCCTAATGTCCTCCATGCTATTTCTTACGTTCCACAAATAAGTGAAACCATATGATAATTGACTTTCTCTTCTTCACTTATTTCACTTAGCATAATCTCTTCCAGACCCATCCATGTTGATGCAAAAGTTGGGTATTCATCCGTTCTGATGGCTGAGTAAAATTCCATTGTATATATGGACCACATCTTCTTTATCCATTCATCTGTTGAAGGGCATCTTGGCTCTTTCCACAGTTTAGATATTGAGGACATTGCTGCTATGAACATTGGGGTGCATATGGCCCTTCTTTTCACTACACCTGTGTTTTGGGGGTAAATACTCAGTAGTGCAATTGCTGGGTCATAGGGTAGCTCTATTTTTAATTTTTTGAGGCACCTCCACACTGTTTTCCAAAGTGGCTGCACCAACTTGCATTCCCACCAACAGTATAAGTGGCTTCCCCTTTCTCCACAACCTCTCCAACATGTGTTGTTTCTTGCCTTGTCAATTTTTGCCATTCTAACTGGTGTAAGGTGATAGCCCACTGTGGTTTTGATTTGAACTTCCCTGATGGCTAATGATGATGAACACTTTTTCATGTGTCTGTTAGCCAAGTGTATGTCTTCTTTGGAGAAGTGTCTGTTCATTAGTTCTGCCAATTTTTGACTGGATGATTTGTTTTTTGGGTGTTGAGTTTGAGAAGTTCTTTATAGATCTTGGAAATCAGCATTTTGTTTGTAATGTCATTTGCAAATATCTTCTCCCATTCTGTAGGTTGACTCTTTGTTTTGTTGACTGTTTCCTTTGCTGTGCAGAAGCTTTTTACCTGATGAAGTCCCAGAAGTTCATTTTTGCTTTTATTTCATTAGCCTTTGGAGATACATAAGCACCCAAGCCTCAGTCAAAAAAATAGAAAAATCCCGAATTCACCAACTGACTTTACACCTTAAAGAACTGGAGAAAAAAGCAACAAATGATGCCTAAGCCATGCATTAGAAGAGAAATAATTAAGATTAGAGCAGAGATCAATGAATTAGAAACCAGAAACACAGTAGATCAGGTCAACGAAACTAGAAGTTGGTTCTTTGAAAGAATTAATAAGATCAATAAACCACTGGCCAGACTTATCCAAAAGAAAAGAGAAAGGGCCCAAATTCATAAAATTATGAATGAAAGGGGAGAGATCACCACTAAAACCAAGGAAATAGAAACAATTATTAGAAATTATTATCAACAACTATATGCCAATAAATTGAGCAACCTGGAAGAAATGGATGCCTTCCTGGAAACCTATACACTCCCAAGACTGAAACAGGAAGAAATTGACAACCTGAATAGGCCAATAATCAGTAATGAGATTGAAGCAGTGACCAAAAACCTCCCAAAAAACAGGAGTCCAGGGCCTGATGGATTCCCTGGGGCATTCTACCAAACATTCAAAGAAAAAAACAATACCTATTATCCTGAAGGTGTTTCAAAAAATAGAAACAGAAGGACAGCTTCCAGACTCATTCTATGAGGTCAGCATTACCTTAATCCCCAAACCAGGCAAAGACCCCATCAAAAAGGAGAATTTCAGACCAATATCCCTGATGAATATGGATTCCAAAATCCTCAACAAAATCCTAGCTAATAGGATCCAAAAATACATTAAAAGGATCATCCATCACAACCAAGTGGGATTTATCTCCAGGTAGCAAGGGTAGTTCAACATTTGCAAATCAATCAATGTGATCGAACACACTAATAAGAGGAGAGAGAAGAACCATATGATCCTCTCAATTGATGCAGAAAAAGCATTTGACAAAATACAGCATCCTTTCCTGATTAAAACTTTTCAGAATTTAGGGATAGAGGGACCATTCCTTATGTTCATAAAATCAATCTATGAAAAACCCACAGCAAATATCATCCTCAATGGGGAAAACCTGAGAGCCCTTCCCTTAAGATCAGGAATATGACAAGGATGTCCACTCTCACCATTGTTGTTCAACATCATACTAGAAGTCCTAGCAACAGTAATCAGACAACAAAAGGAAATAAAAGGCATTCAAATTCGCAAAGATGTCAAACTCTTTCTCTTCGCAGATGACATGATACTTTATGTGGAAAACCCAAAAGACTCCACCCCCAAATTACTAGAACTCAAAAATGTTGTTGTTCTTTGAGCATTTTAAGACATCCGGCTCCCCAATTTTAAATAAATATCATAAAATTTAAAAAATAACTATTGTTTTAAATAACTGTGAATATAATATCTCTGTAATTCTATAACCTAAAGATATACTTCTATTAGTTAGACAGGATAAATATTTAACCAAAACCCTAAGTTCATGCAGAAACTCAGAACTCTGTTTCCCAAAGCTTGAATTAAATGTCAAAAATTTAACAATGTCAAATAGTCCATATGCTTGAAATGGGTGAGTAAAAAAAGCTAAAACATTACTCCTTTCTTTCCAACTAGTAAATGTACTCTTGGCATAATAACCTTTTGATTTCTATATTGTTGAAGGAAATTGATTAGATACTTCTCAGGTCATATTGGCTTTTTGATTCACTCCCATTTATACATCTTGATCTAATGTGTGATAACAAAAGTGGGTCTTGACAGCCTATTAAGCCCTAAATCAAACATGAGAGTGAATTTAAGTAGAAATCTTTTCTTGGGCATTTTTTAGACATGTGTATAGCTTAATTATTTCTCTGATTCTAAAATGAATAATTTTTAAAATTTTTTACTTAAATTCAATTTAATTAACATATAGTGTATTATTAGTTTAAGAGAATTTAGTGATTACATCAGATTGTAACACTCCTTTTATTGTACTTAAACTGTGTTCAGGGTTATGTAGGCAAGACAACTTTTCAGATCTACCTGATGCACAGACTTCTGTGAAAGTCTCTGGTAAGGAGAGGTGGGTTGGAGTGAGCTAGGTGTCATTTTATAGCCAAAGTAGGTATTATGGCATGACCTTGAAGCAAAAGGTCAGGCTACTCAACTTAAAAAAAAGTCTCAGTGTTATGTCATTATGATCCAGTCAGCACCTGAAGCAGGTAAATGCAACAATATTGTAGAAGAGGGCAATACAGCTGAAACTGCAATAGCCACACTTACTTAAGCTTTACTTAAGGATCTTCTAACTTCTGCATCTTGTTTTCTACCTGGTGCTGTCGGTCAAAGCTTTTTAGTGTCATTATATTCTTTCTCTACTCCTTCCGCATTTCAAACCTTTTCCAGACAGTTGTCCCTTTGGAAAGAATCAGAGAAGTAGTGTCACACTGATGTATGTGACTGAACTAAAGTATTAATTTTTTCTAATAAAAGAATCTTTCTAGCAAAACTTTTATTAGATTACATAAGAACCTATATTGAGACTTTGTTTATTGTCTGTCCCTCCAGTAGAGTGTAAGCCTCATGAAAGCAGAGACCTTGTTCATCTAATTTGTTGCCGAATCTCCAATGAGCCTAAGATTTAAGACTATGTAACTCACTAATCAAATGTACTCAACCATCATTCCTGATGCTGGTGGAGATAAAGCCATCAATACACAGAAAAGAGGTAGGTGTCATCCAGGAAAATGATCATCCATCCGTGTCTGCACACCCCTCATCCTATGATTTCTTCTCTCAATAAAATAGGACCAAAATCTTTCCAGCGTGTGATCTCGCTTATTTCATTTTATGTGTAACTCTGATTTGATTAAATTCTTCTGTGTGTGGGCAGAGTATCTTTATTTTATGAAACTTAGCAGTACAGCACATTAAGACATTCCAAGATTTAAAAATTGTCAAAGCAGAGTGGACTCATAAACTAGATGTGGGAATCTATTGAGAAGTGCTGGCAGTTTTTGTTATATTATTTTTCAGTAATTTAACACTATTGTCCACAATTAGAACCTTTGGAGCCCTAGATCTACAATTTAACATTAAGGAATGCATGTGATCTCTTGCCAAAATCTTGAAATGTTAGCTTAATTGAAATTCTAAGCATTATTTTGAGAATATGTCCCTACTGATTTAAAAAAAGTCTGTAGTTTCTCATTTCCCTTTCATTTTGAATGTAACCTATTTTCTAAACACATTTCAAAAAGCATTTCATCAACTGTGTATCTTTCAGCAACACCACTGAAGTCAACTTGCTGCCTTCAGTCAATATTTAAACCTTAACTAAGGAAAGACAGTCAAATCAGACTCCTTATTTTCTTCCTTTTGGGATTTGCTAATCCCCTCTAATATTTCAATTTGCTACTTACTTTCAGTTGCTATATGCATCTTCATATTCAAAAAACATACCCCTCTCTTAGTTAGCGATTGGATCCTCAATGAAGCCTCCCTAGATGAATCCTTTGATTTGCTGCATGTTCAGTAACTCCTGTAACACTTCACTCCCTATAGGTATTACCCTCTACTTTTATTGTTGATTGTACACCTGCATTGTTTTTGTTGATCGCATAACAGAGGACCAGGAACTGTGGAATCAAACAAATGCGTTTGAATCACTGCTCTTACTCTTTTTTTTTTTATGTTATAAATTGTAATGTTATTTTTTTAAATTTATTTTCAATTAGCCAACATACAGTACATCAGTAGTTTAAGATGTAGTATTCAATAATTCATCAGTGGCATATAACACCCAGTGTTCATCACATCAAGTGCCATCCTTAATGCCCATCACCCAGTTGCCTCATCCACCCCCACCCACTTCCCCTTCTGCAACCCTCATTTTCCCAGAGTCAAGAGTCTGTCACGGTTTGTCTCCCTCTCTCATTTCTTCCCATTCAGTTTTCCCTCCCTTCCTATATGATCCTCTGCACTATTTCTTATATTCCACATATGAGTGAAACCATATGATAATTGTCTTTCTCTGCTTGACTTATTTCACTTAGCATAATCCCCTGTAGTTCCATCCACGTCAATATAAACGGTAGGTATTCGTCCTTTCTGATCACTGAGTAATTGTATATTGTATATATAAACCACATTTTATTTACCCACTAATCTGTTGAAGGATATATTGGCTCTTTCCACAGTTTGGCTATTGTGGACATTGTTCCTATGAACGTTGGAGTACAGGTGCCCCTTCATTTCACTACATCTGTATCTTTGGGGTAAATACCCAGGAGAGCAATTGCTAGGTCATAGGGTAGCTCTATTTTTAATGTCCTGAGGAAGCTCCATACTGTTTTCCAGAGTGGCTGTACCAGCTTGCATTCCCACCAACTGTGTAAGAGGGTTCCCCTTTCTCCACAACCTTGCCAACACTTGCTGATTCCTGTATTGTTCATTTTAGCCATTCTAACTGGTGTAAGGTGGTATCTCATTGTGGTTTGATTTGTATTTCCTTGATGGCAAGTGATGTGGAGCATTTTTTAATGTGTCTGTTGGCCATTTGTATGTCTTCTTTGGAGAAGTGTATGTTCTTGTCTTCTGCCCATTTATTGATTGGATTATTTGATATTTGGATGTTGAGTTTGATAAGTTCTTTATAGATCTTGGATACCAGCCCTTTATCTGCTATGTCATTTGCAAATATTTTCCCTTTTCTGTAGATTGTCTTTTAGTTTTGTTGACTGTTTCCTTTGCTGTGAAGAAGGTTTTTATCTTGATGAAGTCCAAATAGTTCATTTTTGCTTTTGTTTCCCTTGCCTTTAGAGTCATGTCTTGCAAGAGTTATGTCTTGCAAGAAGTTGCTGCAGCTGAAGTCGAAGAGGTTGCTGCTTGTGTTCTCCTTTAGGATTTTGATGGATTCCTGTCTCACATTGAGGTCTTTCATCCATTTTGAGTTTATCTTTGGGTATGGTGTAAGAGAATGGTCCAGTTTCATTCTTCTGTATATAGCTGTCCAGTTTTCCCAGCACCATTTATTGAAGACACTGTCTTTTTTCCATTGCATATTTTTTCCTGCTTTGTCAAAGATTATTTGACCATAGCGTTAAGGGTCCATATCTGGGCTCTCTATTCTGTTCCACTGGTCTATGTGTCTGTTTTTGTGCCAGTACCATGCTGTCTTGGTGATCACAGTTTTGTAATATAGCTTGAAATCAGGCCACGTGATGCCCCCAGCTTTGTTTTTCTTTTTCAACATTTCCTTGGTGATTTAGGGTCTTTTCTGATTCCATACAAATATTAGGATTGTTTGTTCCAGCACTTTGAAAAATGCCATTGGTATTTTGATCAGGATGGCATTGAAGGTATAGATTGCTCTGGGCAGCATAGACATTTTAACAATGTTTGTACTTCCGATCCATGAGCATGGAAAGTTTTTCCATCTTTTTGTGTCTTCTTCAATTTCTTTCATGAGTTTTCTGTAGTTCCTAGTGTATAGATCCTTTACCTCTTTGGTTAGGTTTATTCCAAGGTATCTTATGTTTTTGGTGCTGTTATAAATGGGATCGACTCTAATTTCTCTTTCTACAGTTACATTGTTAGTGTATAAGAAAGCAACTGCTTTCTGTGCACTGATTTTTATCCTGCCACATTACTGAATTGCTGTATGAGTTCTAGTAATTTGGGGGTGGAGTCTTTTGGGTTTTCCACGTAAAGAATTATGTCATCTACGAGAAGTGAGAGTTTGACTTCTTTGCCAATTTGAATGTGTTTTATTTCTTTTTCTGATTGCTGAGGCTAGGACTTCTAGTATGATTTTGAACAACAGTGGCAAGAGTGGGCATCCCCGTCGTGTTCCTAATCTTAAGGGAAAAGCTTACAGGATCCCCTTTAATTTTTTTTTTTTTTTCTGGGCTGGTTTATTGGTCACATATTCTTTTAGTTTCTGTTTGTCCTGGAACCTCTTTATTTCTCCTTTTCTGAATGACAGCCTTGCTGGTTAAAGTATTATTGGCTCCATGTTTTTCTCATTTAGTACTCCGAATATATGATGCCAGCCCTTTCTGGTCTGCCAGGTCTCTGTGGATAAGTCTTCTGTCAGTCTAATGTTTCTACCCTTGTAGGTTAAGGATCTCTTGTCTTGAGCTGCTTTCAGGATTTTCTCTTTGTCTCTGAAATTTGCAAGTTTCACTATTATATGTTGGAGTGTTGATCAGTTTTTATTGATTTTGAGAAGTGTCCTCTCTGCCTCTTGGATATGAATGCTTGTTTCCTTTCCCAGATTAGGGTAGTTCTCAACTATGACTTGCCTGAATATACCTTCTGGTATTCTCTCTCTCCCTTCATCTTCAGGCACCCCAATAGTTCTGACAGTACATTTCATGGCATTACTGATTTCTCAAAGCCTCTCTTCATGGGCTATCAGCTGTCTTTCTCTATTTTCCTTAACTTCTTTCCTTTCCATCAGCCTGTCCTCTTGATCACTTACTCTCTTCTGCCTTATTCACCCTAGCTGTTAGAGCATCCAATTTAGACTGCATCTCAGTCATAGCATTTTTAATTTTGGCCTGATTAGATCTCATTTCTGCACTAACAGATTCTCTAGTGTCTTTTATGCTTTTTTCAAGCCCATCTAGTAACTTTATAATTGCTATCCTGAATTCCATCTCTGACATCTTACTTTTATCCATATCAATTAGATCTGTGGCAAGATTATTACCTCTGGTTCTTTCTTTGGTTGTGAATTCCTCCTTCTAGTCTTTTTGTCCAAAGAAGAATGGATGAGCAAATGAGCAGAATCAAAAATATCAAAAATGACCCAAGCAAAATAAACACTAGACAAATCTCAAGAGTTCAGAAACCAAAACAGAAAAGCAAACAAAAACAAAACAAAACAATGGGGTGGGGGAGAGAATATAATCTCGCAGTATGGACAAAGCTGGGTGATCCACTTGTTCCTGAAGGAATTTTGGTCTCTGTGTTAGAAGACACTAAATCCCAAAATTGCAAAGAAAGCAAAACTTATATATATTTTATATATATAAAAATAAAATTGAATAGAGTGAAAGGAGGCCAAAAATGAAGCATACATCTATAACATGTATATGTAAAAACTAAAAGTTAAAAAGTGACTTAAAAATAGTTGATAAAATAAGAAACTTGTTTAAAAGTGAAAAAACAAAAAAATTGATAATTTTAGACTGAAAGATAAATGAATCATGAGAAAAATATTGAGCTCAATATACTATTTTCCCCTAGAGCTGGAGTTACAGTCTTGTGGAATCTGTAAACTTGTTGTGAATCTGTTCTTCCAGTTGGTCTTCTGGGGGATGGTCCTGCTGTGCTCCTTCTTAGATGTCTTTGTCTGGGTGGCCTTGCACTACCCCTTGCCAGGGGGCTGGGCTCGGTGTAAGCTGGTCCTCTGTGTGGCATTTGTTCTCTGATGGCTTTCTGCAGCTCTTTAGAGGATCAAAAAAAAAAAAAAATGGCCACGCCTCCATCTTCAGCCCCGGCACTGAAAGATCATGGCACCCCCTCTTCTGTAAACTCTCTGGGGCAAACGGTCTTCAATTTTGTGTGTGCCAAACTCCACAGACTCCTGTGGTGTGTGCCCACAGCGATCTTCCCAAGGGAAGTCCGAGGGTCCCACATTACTGTCCTTTGTAGGCCCCTGGCTCTGAGACCTGTCTTGGGATCATGTGCTACCTGCTCTGCCCCTCTTGGGGATGGTAGATGGTCCCTGCATTCCAGTCTATTGCAGGGTGCCCTGGCATAGAGCAGTCACCTGATCAGCCCTGCTTGTGGTTTATGGCGACCTGAGCTGAGATCCTCCTCTTGGGCTCGGTGACTGTAACCAGTTTCCCTGCTCCACTGTTTGGCAATCTACCAGCTCAGGCACTCCAGTTGGTTCTGTGACACTTGGGATCCTGAGACCACACTGATCCACCTAGAATTCTGCCCTTTTCATCCCCTGAGCCTCTTTTAAACAGGGATGTCTCTCATTGGAGCAAATTTCTAAGGGTTATGATTTTGGCCTTCAGGGCTATATCACCTCCCAGTAGCTAGTTTATGGAGGGTCCCTCCCCCCTCCATTTATCTTCCCATATCTCCCCTCAGATTCACTTCTCTGTACCTCCTACCTTGCAAAAAGCAGTCGCTTTTCTACTTGTAGTGTTCCAGATATATTTCTCCCTACATCTCAAGCTGAATTCATGAATGTTCAGAATGGCTTGATAGTTATCTAGCTAAATTCAAGGGACCAGATGAAATGAGGTCTCTTACTCTTCTGCCAATCTTGCCTCCTATCCCCCACCACCACCCCGCTCCTACACTTAAGCAGGAAGATCTGTTATGAGACTGACAAAATAGACCAAATGAGAGATGGTGGTGTTTTGGAATAGGATATAGTAGAGATGGAGAGAAACTGATGGATTCAAGATACATTCTGGGAGTAGTATAATAATGATTGATGACAGGTTGGGTATTTTGGAGTGAGAATAAGAGATGAATTGATAATGATAATAAGATGATAAGAGAAACATAGATTTTGGGCTTGAGCAGCTGGATAGATGGCAGTGATATTTACTCAAATGATAAGGATTTCAACAACAATATGTTTGAAGTGTGATGGCATTCAAGAGTTTTATATTAGCTGTGATAAGTTTGAAACACCTATTAGCATTGGATTTCATCAAGTAGTGAGCTAGACATTATATGCTGGAATTCAGAGAAGAGGTATGGGCTAGAGAATATATATAAGTGTATAAACATGAATATCAATAAAAGCCACAAGAGAGAGCCTAGGTAGAAAGTAGATTAAGGACAATATAACTAAGACAGAGAGTACTCTAACATCTTCCTTGCTTGCAACTCAAGCCAAGTAGAATTTAGAACAATCAGTGAAGTTAAAACAGAACAAAACAAAAAAGATAAAACACATAGTGCTGCAGACTGCCAAAAAGGCCAAAAAGAGAATTTGAAAGAAGGTATTGAGGTTGCTGATATTAAAAAGATGAGAATGGGGAAGTAATAGTTTTGCCTAGAATTTGCCAATTCCCTCAAATATTAATCCATGACATCAAGACAGTATGGTACTGGCAAAAAATCAGACACATAGATCAATGGAACAGAATAGAGAGCCCAGAAATGGATCCTCAACTCTATGGCCAACTAATCTTTGACAAAGCAGGAAAGAATATCCAATGGAAAAAAGACAATCTCTTCAACAAATGGTGTTGGGAAAATTGGACAGCCACATGCCGAAGAATGAAACTGGATCACTTTCTTACACCATACCCAAAGATAAATTCAAAATGGTTGAAAGACCTAAATGTGAGACAGGAATCCATCAAAATCCTAGAGGAGTACATAAGCTGAATCCCCTTTGACCTTGCCTACAGCAACTTCTTCCTAGATACATCTCCTAAAGCAAGAGAAACAAAAGCAAAAATGAACTATTAGGACCTCATCAAGATAAAACCTTTAGCAGAACAAAGGAAACAGTCAACATAACTAAAAGGCAACCTACAGAATGACAGAAGATATTTGCAAATGTCTTATCAGATAAAAGGCTAGTATCCAAAATCTTTCTAGAACTTATCAAACTCCAAACCCCAAAAACAAAAAAAAATCAAGTCAAGCAATGGGCAGAAGACATGAACAGACATTTCTCCAAAGAAGACATACAAATGGCCAACAGACATGAAAAGAATGTTCCACATCACTTGTCATCAGAGAGATACAAATCAAAAGCACAATGAGATACCACCTCACACCAGTCAGAATGGCTAAAATTAACAACTTAGGACAATAGATGTTGGCGAAGATGCAGAGAAAGGGGAGCCCTCTTACACTGTTGGTGGGAATGCAAACTGGTGCAACCACTCTGGAAAACAATATGGAGGTTCCTCAAAAAATTAAAATTAGAGCTGCCCTATGACCCAGGAATTGCACGAGTTGGTATTTATCCAAAGGATACAAACACAGTGATTCAAAGGGGCACATGCACCCCATGTTTATAGTAGCAATGTTCACTTTAGCCAAAATATGGAAAGATCCGAGATGTCCATCGATAGATGAATGGATAAAGATTTGGTATATATATACAACGGAATACTACTCACCCATCAGAAAGAATGAAATCTTGGCATTTGCAAGTACCAGGATGGAACTAGTATATTATGCTAAGCAAAATAATTCCATCAAAGACAATTATCATATGAGTTCACTCATATGTGGAATTTAAAAAACAAAACAGAGGATCACAGAGGAAGGAAGGGAAAAATAAAATAAGATGAAATCAGAGAGGGAGACAAACCATAAGGGACTTTTAACTATAGGAAACAAACTGAGGGTTGTTGGCAGCGGGCAGGGTGGGGGGATGGGATAACTGGGTGATGGGCATTAAGGAGGTCACCTGATGTAATGAGCACTGGGCATTATATGCAACTGATGAATCACTGAATTCTACCTCTGAAAATAATAATATAATCTATGTTAATTAATTGGATTTAAATAAATAAATAAATAATAAATATAAAAAAAATACCCATAAATAAGGTTTAAAATACTATACTCTGTTTAGGTCAAAGACAGAATAAAGATTTTAAATTAAAACCTAAGAAATTATGAAATATGGGTTCAAAACAGCATCTGGCTGTCATCTCTTAGTGCAGGTTTTCCAAACTTTCCCATAATACAGCTTTTGAATTCCCATAAAAAGACATAATAAAATAGAAAAGCTAGACTGATAGTGGTAATATCAGAATCTGGAAGGAACATTCACAAACGTTTTAACCAATGAAACCGGGGAAAATCTTGCTCTGGCTTCTTTTCGTTTAATTATTTAAGAGTTGACAAATAAGACAGACACACTCTTTATAAAGATATTAAGAAAATATTTCACATCTCCACCACAGCATTTTGATCCAAATATCCAATGAGAAAGGCACTCACATGAATTTATATATACTATCAATGTATTGATAGCACTTATCTCATTAAATTTATGTGAACTGTAAAGTGCTCACCACAATATCTAAAATATAGTCAAACTTCAAAATGTTATTATTACTATTATTATTTTCTACCCCTTAATTTGAATAATATTCATTATCTATATATTATGCACTGTGCTTGGCACATTATCTTTGTGTCTCTTTTACTTTTCCAAGTATTTGGTCTTGCAAGATAAATATGATGTTTCCCTTTTTAAAAATAAAGATACTGAAGTTGAGGTACAGCAGTAGCAAGTCCAAGGTTTCATCACTAGGTAGATATTCTGCCTAGATTCATCTAACCTCAACCCTTATTCTTTCCATCTCTCTCTACTGCCTCTCCGGCTGGACAAATAAACTGAATTTCCTGTGGGCTTTAGTTTGATAAAGTCTTAGAGATGGTGTGTTCAGTGTTCCCAGAGGACAGAGAACTGTACTCTCTCAGATCAGAGGGATCAGAGCAACTTTGTGCTTGGCCAATGCCCAGACTAAATCAGGACTGCATGTACTGCAAGTATAGTCCCAAGAGGAAGGCTGCTGTTCACCTCAGGTTCTCTAATCATTTTATGTAACTTCAATAAGCCACTGTTTTGGACAGTGTTCTTAATCTAGCTGAAAGGAAGATCAGTCTGGGATATAGATTTATGCCAAAAGGAGAATAAAGAGCTTGATCTCTCCTTCCCACCACTACTTCCATCCAACACACATAATTCTAGGAAATCTAATAGAGTCAAAAGAAGAATATACATATATAAATTTAGGTATCTTATCTTTTATTTAATAATAAAAATCAACTCCATTATATAATTTGACTTGTGAATGTTTGTGGAACGGATAAGAGAAATGTAACCTACAGAACTGTAGAAATAAGAATAAGAGTTGTTCAGTGTATGAGAACAGATCGATGGTAGCAGGATGTCTCTAAAGTGGGGCCTTGGTTTAGGAGATAGGCAGACTGGCTTAGGGATTAAGATTAGAGTTGATATAAATCCTGGTCTTCAAATGCAAGTGTGCAAGATAGGTTCCTTTTCTTTCTTTTAATCAAATTAAATCTGACCTTGTCAAATAATTAACTTGACAAAAACTCAATTTACATCTTAATTGAATCCAAGGCAGTATAAGTTTAAGAAGTGCCTGGTTCTTGCAAGGTAGAAGAAGGACCTCTAGCCTCTTGTCCATCATGGCCATCATGGACATCCTCATTGTCAAAGCCCACAGTATCCAAAAGGCCAGAGGGTCTTTGAAAGAGGAATTGGTGCCAAAGCCAGTCTTTGCCAGGGCCAGGAATGGTAAATCATATAGTCCAGCATCTCTAGGTGCAATGCATGGTCCCTTTCAAGTCTGGCCTACTCAAGTGACAGGACAACCCTGCTTTCTCCCCTCCAATCCTTACCTATTTTCCAACTTGTTTATAGTTTTAAAATTACTTTCTTCCCCCATTATAATTACTCTTGTTCCCTTCAAAGTTACTCCCTTCTCGAAGTCAATAATTACAACTTCTTCAATAAACTCAAAGAAGTTTTGAACACAACATTTAACAGCAAAATTTTCGCTATGTAATGTTAAGTGAAGACTATGGTATAAAACTAAATATGTTAGATGAAAAACTTTCATTTATAATTTGTGTACAAATTCATATATGGAAAATGTAAAAACTAGAAAAATACATCAAAATGAAGACCAGGAAAACATATTAAAAATGTTAACAGAGGTTATTTTATCTTTATACAGATTATTTCCCGCATTTGCTACACACATTACTGTGTGTACAGTCACAGAGAAAGCTAGAAGGCACATCATGAGCCCAGAAGAAGCATGTAACTCTACTTGAGGAAGTTATGGAAGTTTTCAAGAGATTGTATTTGAAATGAAAATTACAATATGAAGCAGCCTCAGAATCCAAGATTCATGATGTCAAGAGGCAGACTGGCTTTTCAGGTAAACATTCAACTAGTACTCCTTCATTTTCTCAGAGATGGTCATAGATTTGGTTCTCTGGGAAGCAAACATCAACATGAAATCAGACATACAAGAGATTCATTAGAGGATATACCTGTGAAAAAGAGGAGAGGAAGTAGCAGGAATAGTGAAGAAGCCTTCCAGATATCAATGAAAGAAGACATCGAAGATGGGAGGACTGGGTAGGAGAAGCCTCAGGTGCAGTGCTGTTCTGAGGTCTTGGGAGCCCAAGAACAAAGACTGCCCATGAGAGAAGTTCTGCATCAGGCAGGAATGGTTTATTTGTGGTCCTTTGCCATTCTCAATAATTGGCTGGGAGAATCCCTGGGGAGCATGAGACTCAATTTTAACACTGCAGAAGAAACAAGAGTATGGCAGATGGAGACTGCCATCCAACAACTGTCCTTGCTGTAGGCTCTCCTTGAGATCTTAGATGCACCTTCATTGGCTTCTATAGTGCACCATGTGTACTTCAAAGATCCACACCCTTATACATGTTCAGAATTTCCTTCTCACCTGAGGGGAAATTTAAAAGAGGGAAGTTAGTGACATGAGTTACTGCACCCATTGCTGCAGTTGGTCTTAGGACCACACAGGTACACATCTTGCCCCTCCTCCATTATTATTCATCTTAAATTCTTTTCGATGTCAACTACCAGTTCTGTAGGTCTTAGGAATTACCAGGTGGTATGACCCAAATCTTTATTCTTGAGTGGTCTGGACCCTTATACTTCTTTTTTTTATGTTATGTTAATCACCATACATTACATCATTAGTTTTTGATGTAGTGTCCCATGATTCATTGTTTGTGTATAACACCCTGTGCTCCATTTAGTACGTGCCCTCTTTAATATCCATCACCAGGCTAACCCATCCCCCCACCCTCCTCCCCTCTAGAACCCTCAGTTTGTCTCTCAGAGTCCATAGTCTCTCATGGTTTGTCTCCCCCTCCAATTTGCCCCCCTTCATTCTTTCCTTCCTGCTATCTTCTTTTTTTTTTTTTTTAAGATATAATGTATTATTTTTTTCAGAGGTACAGGTCTGTGATTCAACAGTCTTACACTATTCACAGCGTTCACCATAGCACATACCCTGCCCAATGTCTATCACCCAGCCACCCGATCCCTCCCACCCCCACCACCCCAGCAACACTCAGTTTGTTTCCTGAGATTAAGAATTCCTCATATCAGTGAGGTCATATGATACATGTCTTTCTCTGATTGACTTAGTTCGCTCAACATAATACCCTCCAGTTCCACCCATGTCGTTGCAAATGACAAGATTTCATTCCTTTTGATGGCTGCATAATATTCCTGTGTGTGTGTGTGTGTGTGTGTGTGTGTGTGTGTGTGTGTGTGTGTGTGTATCTCACATCTTCTCTTTCCATTCATCTGTCGATGGACATCTTGGCTCTTTCCATAGTTTGGCTATTGTGGACATTGCTGCTATAAATATCGGGGTGCACGTACCCCTTCGGTTCCCTACATTTGTATCTTTGGGGTAAATATCCTGTAGTGCAATTCCTGGGTCGTAGGGTAGCTCTATTTTCAACTTTTTGAGGAACCTCCATACTGTTTTCCAGGGTGGCTGCACCAGCTTGCATTCCCACCAACAGTGGAGGAGGGTTCCCCTTTCTCCGCATCCCCGCCAACATCTGTCATTTCCTGACTTGTTAATTTTAGCCATTCTGACTGGTGTGAGGTGGTATCTCATTGAGGTTTTGATTTGGATTTCCCTGATGCTGAGTGATGTTGAGCACTTTTTCATGTGTCTTTTGGCCATTTGGATGTCTTCTTTGGAAAAATGTCTGTTCATGTCTTCTGCTCATTTCTTGATTGGATCATTTGTTCTTTGGGTGTTGAGTTTGATAAGTTCTTTATAGATTTTGGATACTAGCATTTTATCTGATATGTCATTTGCAAATATCTTCTCCCATTCTGTTGGTTGTCTTTTGATTTCGTTGACTGTTTCTTTTGCTGTGCAAAAGTTTTTTATCTTGATGAAGTCCCAATAGTTCATTTTTTCCCTTGCTTCCCTTGCCTTTGGCGATGTTTCTAGGAAGAAGTTGCTATGGCTGAGGTCGAAGAGGTTGCTGCCTGTATTCTCCTTTAGGATTTTGATGGACTCCTGTCTCACATTGAGGTCTTTCAACCATTTGGAGTCTATTTTTGTGTGTGGTGTAAGGAAAACATCCAGTTTCATTCTTCTGCATGTGGCTATCCAATTTTCCCAACACCATTTGTTGAATTTTTCCATTGGACATTCTTTCCTGCTTTGTCGAAGATTAGTTGACCATAGAGTTGAGGGTCCATTTCTGGGCTCTCTATTCTGTTCCATTGATCAATGTGTCTGTTTTTGTGCTACTACCATTGTGTCTTGATTATTACAGCTCTGTAATAGAGCTTGAAGTCCGGAATTGTGATGCCACCAGCTTTGCTTTTCTTTTTCAACATTCCTCTGGCTATTCGGGGTCTTTTCTGGTTCCATACAAATTTTAGGATTATTTGTTCCATTTCTTTGAAAAAAGTGGATGGTATTTTGATAGGGCTTGCATCAAATGTGTAGATTGCTCTAGGTAGCATTGACATCTTCACAATATTTGTTCCACCAATCCATGAGCATGAAACGTTTTTCCATTTCTTTGTGTCTTCCTCAGTTTCTTTCATGAGTATTTTATAGTTTTCTGAGTACAGATTCTTTGCCTCTTTGGTTACATTTATTCCTAGGTATCTTATGGTTTTGGGTGTGGTTGTAAATGGGATCGACTCCTTAATTTCTCTTTCTTCTGTCTTGTTGTTGGTGTATAGGAATGCCACTGATTTCTGTGCATTGATTTTATACCTTGCCACTTTACTGAGTTCCTGTATGAGTTCTAGCAGTATTGGGGTGGAGTCTTTTGGGTTTTCCACAAAAAGTATCATATCATCTGCGAAGAGTGAGAGTTTGACTTCTTCTTTGCCGATTTGGATGCCTTTTATTCCTTTTTGTTGTCTGATTGCTGTGGCTAGGTCTTCTAATACTATGTTTAATAGCAGTGGTGATAGTGGACATCCCTGCCATGTTCCTGACCTCTCAATAGATGCAGAAAAAGCATTTGACAAAGTACAGCATCCTTTCTTGATCAAAACACTTCAGAGTATAGGGATCGAGGGTACATACCTCAATATCATAAAAGCCATCTATGAAAAACCCACAGCAAATATCATTCTCAATGGGGAAAAACTGAGAGCTTTCTCCCTAAGGTCTGGACGCTTATACTTCTTAGGCAAGTGTTGCTGCATATGTTACAATTACAATTGGTGTGGGAGTTACAATTGACATAAGTAGTTACAGCTGGTGTGGAAGAACCAAGACATGTGCAACTAGATCATCTGGACCCTACTTGCATTATTGCCTACCACCATTATGTATAAGCATCCCTACCTTCTCATGCTGATCAAAGGAAATTACTTCTACCAAAATAGTGATTCTTCTTCTCATCTGGTGATCCCTATACACAAGGAAGCCAAAGTGCAGTCATAGCTTGTACTTCAGGAGAATCCTTGTTGTGTTCCCTGGCAAGAGTGTGTGCCCTTCTCAGATCAAGATGACTAAACGTGCATAGCCTAGAGTTGTCAGGACAGGAAACACAAAGTCCCTCTGTGGACCACCATGAAATGGAAACACCATTTCTTTCATTCTCATGATGGACTGATGCCAGACCCAATTAATTCTTATGCCTTAATTTCAGCTAAACTCTGCTAATAGTCAGTGATGTGGGAAACAAAGGCAGAAGAAAAATTATTAAATTCCCTTACTACCTACAGCCCATTGACAAGTCCTTGAAACATGGAGAGTGACATTCCTCTAGGGACTCAACTGCCTTGATGTTAATATTTTGCTAAGGGCAAAGGGAAATCCTAGCCTGACCACCCTCCCATAGGATCCTGTAAGTCTACTTTAATGTATAAAAATTCCTTTAGAAATTTCCTTTATCTCTAAACCCCCAAGATATATGTTGGCAATCATCCTCCAAGCATATGGTCCACTGATATATGTCTGAAGGGTCTCATAACCAAGGTTTTATTAGATGGTAATAAATGACCTTTTCCCAAGAAAACTAACCCCCTCAAGGTCCTGGAAACCTTGCTTCCAAAACTCCTTAAAGACTTACACTATCCCTAACACCCTCCCAACTTGAAAGTATATAATGGGCCACTCCTCCTGACCCCAGCGCAGCTTTTTCTGCCCATGAGTCCTGTCCCCGTGCTTTAATAAAATCACCTTTTTGCACCAAAGGCATCTCAAGAATTCTTTCCTGGCCATTGGCTTCAAGCCATAACGTTCTTTCCTACATAAGTCAGCAGTTCTGGACACATGCTCACATGGTACTATATTGTGGCCAAACATAGCCCCAGGGCAAAACTGAATAAACATGTGAACTGTTTCTGTTCTAAGCCAAATTTCTTAGGGTGGGAGCCCTCAGATGTCCCTATCTTGTATTTCAGTGGTCCCTTATTTTCTTAACAAGAGCCCTGATCTTAGTAAAACATAGTTTTCTGGACTGAGCTTTTAAAATTCTCTAGCACTCTGCAAATGTATTAAGGTCTGAACTTGCTCCTCAGCTGTGCTCACACTCCCATTGCATGAACTAAAGGCCAAGAAACCTGCCAGCTCTCTTACAGTTTTTAAATTGGTCTCATTTTTCATTATCCCTCTGCTAAGCATCAGTACAACTTATGAATCAGCTAACTCTCCTGTCCCTCTAGACATTGTTCTGTCCATACTTTTGAAATGACTGAATCATTTCACCATCAATGACATTCCCATCCATCAGAGCATTTTACCAGATCAACACTGGTATAAGTTTTAGCCATTGGCCTATTACATTTTCTGCCTTGTGCTAGGGCTTCTACATGCCTCACATTCTAAATGGGATGGAGTCCCCCTTGCCAGCGGGACCATGAGTAAACCAGTCCTCAAGCCCTATCTTATAAACTGCTTTCTTGAGCCATTGCTGATATCATTAATACATTTCTCCAGGAAGAGGATGTCAAGGTGGAATTAGGCATGTAAGAGATTTATTGAGGGGAAATTCCTGTGAAAAATAAAAGGGAAAGGTGGAAGGAGGAGTAGGTACTAAAAATAATGATGGACTCATACTGGGGCAGGCACTATGAGGACCCTTGCCCTGACTGTGGAGGAAGTTCTTCAAAACTGCCTCATCCATTTATTTCTATGAACATTGGCTTAATTCTATGAAAGGGATAGTGTCTTCTTTGATTTTTACCTCCCATGTCACATCTGAAATTACTACTAGAGACTATGCCTTCTCTGAGGGATATTCATCTTTGATGCAAGTTTGGAAGCCCAAAGTTTATGACTTGATCAGTCACAAACATTTTCAGACTAGTTTCATGGTTTCTTTGGCAAGATAATTTTTAAAAAATTTTAGTAAGTTCCAGAAATATTTGTTTTCTATCAAATCCTTGTACCAACAGCTCCACCCATAAGTTCTTTTCTAGACACAACACATAAGCTTGCATTGTTTTCTTGCTCTCTTGCTCTAAAGCCTCTCTTTAACCTTAGTTGGTCTCCATTAAATACAGGCTGAAAACAGGCTTGACTGAGAAGTCCATATCTCAATCTGGTCTTTTACAGTAGGGCTAGGTCCTTTTGCTTGATAAAAAAAATCTTAATGGGAGACATTTGAGAAACAAAAATATTTTCTTCTGCTATTTCCAAACCTGCAAGGTCAGAAAGTTCTATATTATCTCTCTATCAATTATTCACTAAGCTCATTTTTTCTTCTTACTATGCCTTGCTAAAATCACCAGGGAGCAGCAAACACAAGAAATTTTGACTCTTTCTAAATAGTTCCCTTAAAGCTTTAGGCCTAGTAACCACTCATCCTGCCTTGAAATTTATCACAGGCAACTAAGTTACCAAAAGTTTTACCACAACATCCAAAGATTCCAAATTTCTTTTTTAAATTTAATTTAATTATTTTTTATTATGTTCAATTAGCCAACATACAGTACATCATTAGTTTTTGATGCAGTGTTTAATGATTCATTAATAGCATATAACACCCAGTGCTCATCACCACATATGCCTTTCTTAATATCCATCACCCAGTTACCCCATCCACCACCACCCCTCCCTTCTGTAACCCTCAGTTTGGTTCCTGGAGTCCAGAGTCTCTCATGGTTTGTCTCCATCTCTGATTTCTTCCCATTCAGTTTTCTCTCCCTTCCCCTGTGGTCCTCCGAGCTATTCCTTATGTTGTTCCACATATGAGTGAAACCATATGATAATTGTCTTTCTCTGCTTGACTTATTTCACTTAGCATAATCCCCTTCAGTTCCATCCATGGCGATACAAATGGTAGGTATTTATCCTTTCTGATGACTGAGTAATATTCCATTGTATATATAAACCACGTCTTCAAACTTAACTGTTAATCCAATGCCAAAGTGTTTAGGTTTCTTATATGAGCAGTATCTGACTTCAAGGTACAAATTCAAGATAATAGTAAGGGTGGTCTAAACTGCTAATAACAAGGGTGCCTGTGTGGCTCAGTTGGTTAAGCATCTGCCTTTGGCTCAGATCATGATCCTGGGGTCCTGGGATCAAGCCCCCATGTCAGGGTCCCTGTTAAGGGAGGGGTGTCTTCTCCCTCTCTCTCTGCCCCTCCCCTGCTTGTGTTCTTTCTCTCTCTTGCTCACTCTCTCTCTCTAATAAATAAATAAAATCTTTAAAAAAATAAACTGCTAATAACAAAAGAATCAGAAAAATTCAGTGGCTTACAAGCTATGAAAGTTTATATCTTTCTCATGAAACATTCTAGGGACAGTGTTTCAGGTAGATTGGCAATTGATAGCAGCTCTATCATCTTCAATGTGTGACTTCCAGGGTGGCTCTGATCATCACTATTGCAAACCTAAAGAGCATCAAGGAGCACATATAGAAGTCTAAAAGAGGCATGCATTGGGGAGCCTGGGTGGCTCAGTCAGTTAAGAATCCAAATATTGATTTTGGCTCAGATCATGATCTTGTGGTTGTGGGATGGAGCCCCGCCTCAGGCTTCCTGGTCAGCGTGGAGTTTTCTTGGGATTCTCTCCTCCCTCTCCCTTACCCCTCTCCCAATTGTGCTTTCTCTAAAATAAACAAACAAATAAAATCTTTAAAATATAAAAAATACAAAAAGAGGCATGTATTACTTCTATTCACATAACTTTTGGGGGAATTCTGTCACATGAGATAATTTTAAAAGGCTTAAGAAATGGTTGCTACAATCATAACCTAGATTCAATTCTATTGAAGCTATGAAAGTAAGAATGTTTTCTTTTTAAATTTTTTTAAATTTATTTGAGAGAAGGAGAGCATGAGTGAGGGGAGGGACAGAAGGACAAGCAGACTCCCAGGGAGTCCAAAGCAGGGTTTGATCCCAGGACCCTGAGATCATGACCTGAGCTGAAGTCAGACACATAACCAACTGAGCCACCCAGGCACCGCAGTAAGAATGTCTTCTAATTAACAGCCTAATCTAATCTTTTTTTTGAGTGTCAGTTTTTTCCAATTTGTTTTCTAATTAACAGCTTAACCTAATCTTTTGAGTGTCAGTTTTTTCAAATTGTTTTTTCCTCAAACTCAACACATACAGAATAGAACTCATTATTTGCCCCCCAACCCAGCTCTTCTTCCTGTCTTTTCTACATCTCTTAATGGCATTACCATTCTTCTAGTTATCCCTTCTCAACATATTGTAGTGGCTCTTTTCTCTCTCATGTTACCCATAACCAACTAGGTGCCAAGAAATTGTTTTTTCTCCTTGGATGGTGCCCTCCATGTCTGTTTTCTTCTTTCTGTTTCCACATCACCAATTTGGGTGACTTCATGACTACTGAACTCAATTATTGTTATGACTTCCTGAGTTGTCTGTACAGCTCCAAATGTTTCCCAATTGTGCATAACCTGAGGAATTAATCTTTCCAAAACATATCTGTGAACTATCAATTTTATGTTCAATGACTCCTCAGAACCTATACAAAATTAAATTCAAATTAGCCTGCTATCCAATCTGAGTTCTATTGTCTTTCATGTCTTTGGCTTTTACACCAAACTTTCCAAAAAGAATTAGCTGCCAATTCCCAAATATAGCCTGTGTTTTCCCACTTCCAAGCTTTTGTTAATCCTTTTCTGTACTTTGAAATTCATTTTCCCCCTATTTTTAGGGATTGTTTAGGATTAGAATAGGCTCTGGAGAACTGCTTTTTAATCTCAGTGCCACTAGTAGCTTGTTAACATTGGCAAGTCATTTATTACCTCAGAGCCTTTGTTTCATTTTTTTCTAAAATGAGGATAAAAACATCCACTTCACAGGATTGTTGTCAGGAACAAATACAATAACTTCAATAAAGTGCTTATGTATAATGTGTTTACTTAAAGTCAATTTGCTTTTCTCCTTCTTTATATTGAAGTTTTGCCTATTCCAAGTATTACTTCTTCCATTAAGCTTATTGTATTAGTTACAGTATTGCTAGTCTTGTCACAGATAAATTCCCAAATACCAATGTGCTTGTGTGATTGGGCTTGCTCTCTGGTACCTCTGGTATTGCCACAAGATAAGCATGTCCTGTTTAGCCCACTGGTCCAAGGTAAATACGAGACACAAGGAGTAGATCTGAGCACAACTGAGCTTAGAACCAAGACCATCCAAGATTTTAGTCTAGCCAGACCCTAGTCAACCCATAAATGTGCATATGAGAATAAATCAATTGTTGTTTTAGGCCACTGAGTCTGGAGTGGTTTATTATGAAGCACTGCTGTAACAAAACTGATAGATACCTGTTTGTAATACTAAACATAGAACACTCAACAAGCACCCAATCAATTGTAAAAAAATTGATTTAAGTAAATCATAAGTGTAATCACAATACTGATAATTGTGTTCCCTTAAATATTTACTTTAACTTAGTATTTTTCTAAATGAGAAAATGGTACTCAGAACATTTTTTTTCAGAAGATACTCAGATTTTTTTTCACATCAGAAACTAGTGATTTGAAAAATGCAGCTGTTCCATATCATGTCAGTCATTCTGAAAATGACAGTAACAATAACCAATGAATGGCATTTCAGAGAACAAAGTAGAAGTATATGTATTATACTTCTACTTTAAGATGACTCATGTGGAATAAAATGGGACTTCACTTTTAACTGCACTTCAAAATTTTATGAAATCCTCACAACAATTCAACAAAAATAGTTTACTTACCACCTAGCATACCACATACCAGATGCAATGATAAGTACTTTTAACACACCATCCTGTTCAAATTCAAATTATAAGCTAGCCCTATGAAATATGTATTAGTTTCCCCACAGAGTTTAAATTGCTTGCCATAGTTCACACACAAGTACAGGTCACAGCCAAGAAGCAAATACAGATATGCCTGACTCCAAAAACCATCATTTTCCCACTGTACCATACACTTAGAAGAAGACTATATTTAGACTTAGACAAAGGGGTGTCAAAACTAACCTCACTTATAACTTTTTAAAAGTAAATTGTGTCAGTCATTCATATTTAATTTTGGTTAAGCCTGAATTCAATATGTATAGCACATCTATTTCACTAGAGGTCACTTTTTCAGCAATCTCTGGGACTCTTGTGAATTCATTCATCTATTCCTTTATTAAATAGAAGGTCATTGACCATGAGCATGTTCTCCACACTGTTGCGGAAACTTGGGGGGGCAAAATGAGAACCCATAGTTCCTACCTGCAGGAAGTTTACAGTCTAATTAAGAGATAGACATGCAAACAAATAATAATGTAAATTCAATAATAATTAGAAAATACTAATTAAATAAGGTTTATTCCCATCAGATTGGCAAAAATTAAAATGCTGTATAATGCTAAGTGTTGGCAGGGATATAGGAACTCCTAATTATGGGTATCATGATACTCTAGTACTCATCTTTGTCTAATAATAAGTTTTGTTTTAAATATGTTAAATTTGAAACGTCTGTGTGGAACCCAACTGGAAATATTCAGTAGGAAATTAGATATAAGATTTAAGACTAACATAACATAATAAAATTTTTAAAAAAAGATTTAGGGCTAAAAAAGTGCCCAACAGTGGAAGAATAGCTCTAGGAGTTTTCCATGGTTTTAGTCATGGAAGCCAAAACAAAAACAAAAACAAACAAAAACTAAACTAAAAGGTCTCTGAGCAGAGAAGTTTCAAAGACTAGGCACTAAATGTCATGCCTGCAGTGAAGAGTGGTGAGATAAGGTTATCATGAGTTTTACTATGACAACCTAAAAAAAGGAAATGTGGTTGAGACAGGTGTTGGATGAGAATCTACTCATGAGAGATGAAGCTTTGAGTCAGCTGACCAGGTTCTCAGGTAGTCCTTAAATTGTGCAGCTTTTCCTTTCTTTGGATTATGAACTTCTCAGAGAATTTCATGAAAGCTGTAAATCCTTTCCCAGAGCAAAGCAGAAAGAAGCCCATTTTAGAGTGCTATTTCAGAGTGTTATATCCTCTAATGGACCCCTGGTTAAAAATACTTGGAAAGATTAATTATTGTTATTATGACTCTTTTCTCTTTAACTATGTATCTTTGAACAAATCCCTATACCTCTCCGATTTTCTGATTTGTAAACTGAGGACAATATTTTCCCTACCTATCTGCTAAGGTTGTTTCAAGGATCAAATGAGGTAAAGTATTACAAAACATTTTGTCAAATTTAAGGCTCATTTTTTAAATAAAGAAACCGATGCTTAGCTAGGTTGTCTTAAGTAAACTTATAGTTTTGTTACAGAGTAAGGGCCCACAACT
This sequence comes from Halichoerus grypus, assembly GCF_964656455.1. NCBI lineage: Eukaryota > Metazoa > Chordata > Mammalia > Carnivora > Phocidae > Halichoerus > Halichoerus grypus. The sequence continues at coordinate 81,110,461 of NC_135722.1, read as the reverse complement.
TTGACTCAAAATTCACTGTGGTAGAATATCTGAGCTTCCTTGGTATAGTAAATGAATACTTGGATAAACTGACTGAAGGGTATGCGTGTAAGGATGGCATGTGAGATACTGTCTGCATCCTCAAGGGACCACATGGATTAAGATTACTTGGGTGTTCTTTTTATGGCTATTTTAAATAATCCTGCAATAAACATTTCATATTCTTTGGGTAAATACCCAGTAGTGGAATTACTGGATCATATGATAATATGATAATTCTATTTTTAATTTTTTGAGGAACCTCCATACAGTTTCCACAGTGACTGCTCCAGTTTGCATTCCCAGAAAGAGTACATGATAATCCTATTTTTAATTTTTAATTTTTTGAGGAACCTCCATACTGTTTCCACAGTGCATGAGGATTCCTTTTTCTCCACATCCTTACCAACATTTGCTGTTTCTTGTGTTTTTTATTTTAGCCATTCTGACAAACATAAGGTGATATCTCATTGTGGTTTTGATTTGCATTTCCCTGATGAATAGTAATGTCAAACATCTTTTCATGTGTCTGTTGTCCATTTGTATGTCTTCTTTGGAGAAATGTCTGTTCATGTCTTCTGCCCATTTTTAATTGGATTATTTGATTTTTTGATGTTGAGTTGTATAAGTTCTTTGCCATTTGCAGCAACATGGATGGATCTAGAGAGTATAATTCTAAGGGAAGTAAGTCAGTGTCAGAGAAAGTCAAATATTATAGGATTTCACACATATGTGGAATTTAAGAAACAAAAAAAATGAACAAAGGAAAAAGAGACAAACAAACAAGAACAGACTCTTAAATATAGAGAACAAACTGGTGGATACCAGAGAGATGTGGGTGTGGGGATGGGTGAAATAGGTGAAGGGGATTAAGAGTACACTTACTGTGATGGGCACTAAGTAATGTATAAAACTGGTGAATTACTAGATTGTACCTGAAACTAATATAATACCATACATTAATTATACTGAAATTGGAAAACAAAAAGATTGGATGGTTGTTGAACCACTGTATAAAAAGAGAGGACCCTAATAAGTGTAGGGTTTTTTTGTTGTTTGGCAACAACAAAACATTGTTTGGCAAAACATTGTTTACAAATTTGAAAACAGAGCTGGGTTGTTTGACACAATAGCAGAGATATGAAAGGCATGAAGAAGGAGAGAAATCCTAATGTTTGGTCATGAAATAAGCGACTTTGGAGGAAAACAGAAACATCAAATGGGGAATTGTAATAAATTGTTTGTGCTGCTCTGTGGTGTAAGATGTAAACTTTACTTCTCAGTCCCGCATGAAATCTTTATTACAATCTCTCTTGCTCAGTGTTTCATGGAGGAGGTTTGCTTTAGGGGGCAATGCTACAGAGCCCTGAGTTCTACATGAAGGCTGAGGCAGAACCAAACCAGAAGCTCCCCCTGGAGGGCAGCCAGATGAGAAAGAGGTACATAGCACTAACAGAAATAAAAAGCTGAACACAGAGGTCCATAAATATTAGCAATTGTTTTATTGTTGTAACGAGCTAGCTCCCAAGTCTCACAGAGAACAAGTAACAACTTAGTTTCTCAGAGAAGAGAGGAGTGGCTGTGTAATAATATATGGTCTTTCAACTCCTCACCATGGTTACAATGACTGTTTAGTTCTTTAAACCTACATGGGAAAAAAAAGGGACACATTCAATGTGTTCTGCTTCCATCATTAATCTTTATTTTTTCCCCATATCCTTTGTCAACCAAAATATATCTCAGCCACCTCAGAATTAACCTTATAGAAACCATTCCCTCTCCTTGTTATAATCAGTTACTCATTCTAACACACCATTGCAATGATGGTGTGCTAGATAAGAAAAGCAGCATGAATCTATGGAGTCAGTTTAAGATAAACAATGTAGGCATGTGAATGACTCATCTACCAAAGCCCTTAAAGTTTTTGTGAATTTTATTTGAAAATTAATTTGAATCTATTTTTGATTACCCTCAGAATATCCAACTTTATCCACCATACACCCAGAGTTGATATTGCTTTTACCTCAATATTCCTGATAAAAATCTTGGGCTAGATGTATCAACTGGTTCATGAGCATCTTGCACATATTGTTAAGAGCACAATTATTGACATAACATAACACTTCCTTTTTTATTATGTCTACAACACAAAAATGGAAGTTGGTGAACTTTTGGATTTTTACAGAAACTGAGGCATGACTGGTTTTAGAGGATAAGAGCTGGGAGAGCCTAAACATATAGTTATATGAGGGACAGTATTGTAAAACAAGGAATTGTCATCTCCAAATACCAGTATGCCCTCATTGAGAGACACCCTTGTGTTCTACTGAAAGGCTCACAGATACATGGGAAGAGAACTTCAACTTATTAATTTTTGACCCAGCTACATGAAGGGCTTCAAAGATTAAACTACTGTGGTTGTTATGCAACCTTGCTTCACTTCATAGGTGATAAGATATTATCCAATCTATTGCAGCCAATCATACATCATAGGCTTATGATTCTGGTTCATGTATCAGGGCAACCAAATATGCCAAGACCCACATCCACCTTTACTACAAAATGAATTAGAAACGGAGAGCTATTTACTGGTTGTTTTTAAAAATTTGAGTTTCTACTTTAAACTATTAAGCCATTAAAATAACAGATAAAGAAGGTATTTTATGTTGAAAGATTAAAAACACTTAAAGACAGGGCGCCTGGGTGGCTCAGTTGGTTAAGCCACTGCTTTCGGCTCAGGTCATGATCCTGGAGTCCCGGGATCGAGTCCCGCATCGGGCTCCCTGCTCGGCGGGGAGTCTGCTTCTCCCTCTGACCCTCCCCCTTCTCATGCTCTCTCTCTCTATCTCATTCTCTCTCTCAAATAAATAAATAAAATCTTAAAAAAAAAAAAATAAAAACACTTAAAGACAGTATTGTATATTTCTTACTTACTGAGGGAAGAATACTAAATGCAAGCAGATTTTTATGAAGATTTTCTTTGGTGATATCCAGGGTCAGCAGGAAAGAGTTACTTGATCAATTATCAGTGACCACTATGGATGTAGGAGGGCACTCATACCTCATATTTGCCATTTGATATATTTTAAAGGTTCTTAAATTTCATACTGCATGCATTATAATTTTAATTATAGTGAATCAATAAACATGATGTCTATAATGCTATCAGATATTGTATATTGTGTCTAAAATAGGTGATAAATCTGTTATTAAAGCAATTGTAATTGTTCATTTAAATATATGCTTTGATAGTAAAAACAAAACTATGAAGGATTAATTAGGATCAAGAGAGAGAGAGAAAGAGATTGATATTCTTGGTCAATTTAATTATTGTGATGTGGGGAACACAATGCCCCAGAAACAAGAGTATTATTCTTAACCTATGATCCATGACTCAGGACTTCAGGGAAAAAAATTCTTTGTTCACAGAATATATTTTCATTGATTCTTATCTTCCCACTTTTATAGATGAAGCTTTAAAAGTAATCAAGTTTTCAAAGCCTGGTTTTAAAATCCAGGATAAGTTGAAGATTTTTGATTTACTGAATTACTTCTAGATTTCCAGGGATCTGTAAATCTGATATTTCTGAATTTACTAGAAATATTTCTCAGATTCTTTAAAGCATAAAATTACACTAGCTTTTCTTACAGTTTAAGTAAATGCCTAATTAGACCCAAGATCTTGATATTAAATACATAAAGTTTCTCAGTGGACCCCTCTGATACCCAGTAAATTTATTAGTTCCATTGATGTTATAATAGATAGTGAGAAAATAAACCCAAAATCTAATAAACAATGCATATGGGCAGTTATACTATGAATATATGGAATCAGTTGACAGTCCTACATTGAGATTTAGAAGTACATCAGTTAGAATTAAAAGATAATTTAGTTTTATTCTTTTTTTCTATTTTTTTTTTTTCATTTAAATTCTGGTTAGTTGACATACAGTTCAATACTGGTTTCAGGAATAGAGTTCAGTGGTTCATCATTTATAAATAACACCCAGGGCTCATTATAACAAGTGCCCTCATTAATACCCACCCCCATCTGCCAATCCCCCACCCACCTTCCTCCATCAACTCTGTTTTTTCTCTATAGTTAAGAGTCTCTCATGATTTGTTTTCCTCTCTCTTTTTCCCCCTTCTGAATGTTCATTTTTTTTTCTTAAATTCCTCATATGAGTGAAATCATATGGTATTTTTCTCTTGCTGACTTATTTCACTTAGCATAACACACTCTAGCTCTATCCATGTCTTTGCAAATGCAAGATTTCATTCTTTTTGATGGCTGAGTAGTATTCCATTGTATATAAATACCACATCTTCTTTATCCATCTATCAGTCGATGGACATTTGGGCTCTTTTCATAATTTGGTTACTGCTCATAATGCTGCTATAAATATAGGGGTGCATGTACTCCCTTAAATGTGTATTTTTGTATCCTTTGGGTAAATACTTAGTAGTGCAATTGCTGGATCATAGGGTGGTTCTATTTTTAGCTTTTTGAGGAACCACCATAATGTTTTCCAGAGTGGCTGCACCAGTTTGCATTCCCACCAACAATGCAAGAGGGCTCCCCTTTCTCCCCATTCTTGCCAAACACCTGTTTTCTCCTGTGTTGTTAATTTTAGCCATTCTGACCAGTGTGAGGTGGTATCTTATTGTTATTTTGATTTGTACTTCCCTGATGATGAGAGATATTGAGCACCTTTTCATATGTCTGTCAGCCATCTGGATGTCTTATTTGAAAAATGTCTATTCATGTCTTCTGCCCATTTCTTAACTGGATTATTGGGGTTTGGGGGTGTTGGCATTTGAAAAAATACAGCATCCATTCTTGATAAAAACCTTCAACAAAGTAGGTATAGAAGGAACATACCTCAACATCATATAAACTATATATGAAAGACCCACAGCTAATATCATCCTCAATGAAGAAAAACTGAGCTTTTCCTCTATGGTCAGGAACAAAACAGTGATGTCCACTCTCACCACTGTTATTTAACATAACACTGGAAGTTTGGGCCTCAGCAATCAGACAACAAAAAGAATAAAAGACATCCAAATCAGCAAGGAAGAAGTCAAACTTTCACTATTTGCAGACAACATGATACTCTATGTGGAAAACCTGGAAGAGTCTACCAAAAAGTTGCTAGAACTAATACATGAATTCAGCAAAGTTGCAGGATATAAAATCAATGAACAGAAATCCATTGCATTCCTATACACCAGTAATGAAGCAACAGAAAAAGAAATCAAGGAATTGATCCCATTTACCATTGTACAAAACCATAAGATACCTAGGAACAAACCTAACTAAAGAGGTAAAAGATCTATACTCTGAAAACTAGAACACTCATGAAAGATATTGAAGAGGACATAAAGAAATGGAAAAACATTCCATGCTCTTGGATTGGAGGAACAAACATTATTAAAATGTTTATACTACCCAAAGCAATTTACATAGTCAATGCAATCCCTATCAAAATACCATCATTTTTTCACAGAGTTAAAATAAACAATCCTTAAATTTGTATGGAACCACAAAAACTCTGAATAGCCAAAGCAATCCTGAAAAAGAAAAGCAAAGCTGGAGGCATCACAATTCCAGACTTCAAGCTATATTACAAAGCTGTAATCATCAAGACAGTATGGTACTGGCACAAAAACTAACACATAGATTAATGGAACAGAATAATTTTATTCTAAAATTAAACTAAATATATTGGCCATTGCAAATGGTTAGGCTTACTATCTTTTATTTAGGAGTAGTTACTATTCATCCTGAGACTGGCAAACCAAGAACATCAATTACCCAGCTAGTGAGATGAAAATGTCGTTACCTTATTTATTATCACTGCAGTGTTGACCACATACTTACCGTACGTCTGAACCACTTCTGATTTATTCCCTTTCCTTTAGAATTTATAATATTTTTTTAGCCAACCCAATTCTCTTTGTCTAAGATAAGAACACAGGATCTTTGAGAGACCAAAAAAGATGTTTTTAGGGATTATCATAGGACACATAATAAATCAGAGTCATACTAGATACATCTACCTAAGAATGAGGGAATCTGAAATTTTTTTGAAAAAAAATTAATGTATCTTGGAAGTTATTGTAGAGTACGAAAAGAAAATTTTAACAAGGTTTCCAGGGATTCTCTCATTTTAAAAATTATAAAAATTCATAGATTACACTGGGAATAGAATTTTAACTAAAGGGTATAAAAAATGACACTTGAAAAATTTTAACCATGAATCAAAATCCAGAATATACTGTACTATAAATCTCATGGAACTATTGTTGTAAAATATTCTTGACAAATTATAAAAAGAATGTAACATATGTCTATATACTCATACACCCTACATGGTAATTTTTAGAATGTTGTTGGGCACAACTCATTGAAGCTGGTCATAATATAGATTTTCCAGCATCCAAACACTTAAGACTTTGCTAAGTATGAGCAATATACTATTATTAAGATGTGTTTTTAATGTCTAGAATACTTCCTCTTATCTCCCCTACATTTTCCTAAAAATATCCCTATGAGATTGTAAGAAAAGTATCTCATTTTATACACTTGGAAATTGAGACTTCAAGCTGGTAAGTGATAAAGACTACAAAAGTGCTGTGTGGCAATAGACGAAGATTAACCAGATGCCTCTGGTTCTCCTACTCTCTCCACCTTATCACTCTCATCTTTGGTATCTCCCATTAGCTGAGGATGCCCTGATGGGAAGAATATTGCAGTTTTTTTAGCATAATGAAACAAAGCACTGAATGAAAAGTATTGTAATTCTCAGAATTCAGATATATATATATATATAAATGTGTGTGTGTATTCATTCATTCAGCATTTACTTAATGGGTGTCTACTATTTGGTACTGTTCTTTTTTGTTTGCTTTGTTTCAAGTTTTTTTCAAATTCTAGTTAATTAACATATAGGCTAATATTGGCTTAAGGAGTAGAATTTAGTGATTCATGACTTATATAAAACACCCAGTGCTCATCACAAGTGGCCTCCTTAATACCCATCACCCATTTACCCCATCCCCTACCCACCTGTCTTCATCAACCCTCAGTTTGTTCTCTATAGTTAAGAGTCTCTTACTGTTTGCTTCCCTTTCTTTTTCCCCCTTCCCCTATGTTCATCTGCTTTGTTTCTTAAATCCTACACATGAGTGAAATCATATGGCATTTGTCTTTCTCTGACTGACTTATTTTGCTTAGCATAATACACTCTAGCTCATTCTTTTTGATGGCTGAATAATATATAAATATATATAATAATAAATAATAAATAAAATGTATATTATATATAAATATATATTATTTATTATATATATACATGCATACAAACACATCTTCTTTTTTTAATTTTATTTTGTTATATTATGTTAGTCATCATACATTTCATCATTAGTTTTTGATGTAGTGTTCCATGATTCATTGTTTGCGTATAACACCCAGTGTTCCATTCAGTACCTGCCCTCCTTAATACCCATCACCAGGCTATCCCATCTCCCTACCCCCTCCCCTCTAAAACCCTCAGTTTGTTTCTCAGAGTCCATAGTCTCTCATGGTTCGTCTCCCCCTCCGATTTCCCCCCTTTCATTTTTCCTTTCCTACTATCTTTTTTTTTTTTTTAAAGATATAATGTATTATTTGTTTCAGAGGTACAGGTCTGTGATTCATCAGTCTTACACAATTCACAGTGCTCACCATAGCACATACCCTCCCCAATGTCTATTACCCAGCCACCCCATCCCTCCCCCGCCACCACTCCAGCAACCCTCAGTTTGTTTCCTGAGATTAAGAATTCCTCCTATCAGTGAGATCATATGATACTTGTCTTTCTCTGATTGACTTATTTTGCTTAGCATAATACCCTCTAATTCCATCCACGTCATTGCAAATGGTAAGAGTTCATGTTTTTTGATGGCTGCATAATATTCCATTATATATATATATATATATATATATACCACATCTTCTTTATCCATTCATCTGTTGATGGATATCTTGGCTCTTTCCATAGACAAACACACCTTCTTTATCCATTTACCAGTTGACGGACATTTGGGCTCTTTCCAAATTTGACTATTGTTGTTAATGCTACTATAAACATCAGTTTAGGGATTAAACTGAATCCCTCTGAATCAGTATTTTATCCTTTGGGTAAATACCTAGTAGTGCAATTGCTGGGTCATAGGGTATTTCTATTCTTAACTTTTTGAAAACCTCCATTCTGTTTCCCAGTGTGCATTTCCACCAACAGTGTAAGAGGGTTCTCCTTTCTCCACATCCTCACAAACAACTGTTGTTTCCTGTGTTGTTAATTTTAGTTCTTGATATTGAGGGTGCAGTAACAGCAATGAACAAAACAGACACAATCTCAGCACTAAGTGTACAGTAAATGCTTTCAAATGGGTAGAGGATGTGAGGGATTGGGAAAAGTACATGAAGATTTGGACCTTAAGAAATTGATTAGATGATGATTCTATTCATTGAGAGTAGGACTACTTGGGAAGAGGTAGCATGGGAGAAAAATAATGAACTTAGTTTGGTAAATATTAATTTGAGGTTATATGCTTATGGATATATTCAATAAGCTCTTGGAAACTCAGGAGAAACATGTAGGCTCAGCAAGATGAGAACAGGATGGGATGGAATTCTAGATGGGATTCTGGGCTACATCCTCATTTAAGAAGAGGGAAGAGGAGTCCTCCAGAGTAAATAATCCCAATTACTTTATTCATATATACCTAATATCCTGTCATTTGAATATTTTAAATTGTATTACTACTATTTATAATAATATACTCTATATCTACAGTGATTTGTAGTGTTTACACACACACATAAACAATTACAATGACACCCGGTGCTCATCACAAGTGCCCTCCTTAATACCCATCACCCGTTTAGCCTATCCCCTGCTGACCCCCCCCCCCAACAACCCTCAGTGTTTTCTCTATAGGTAAGATCCTCTTTTGGTTTGCTTCCCTCTCACTTCTTTACTCTTCCCCTATGTTCATCTGTTTTGCTTCCTAAATTCCACATATGAGTGAAATCATGGTATTTGTCTTTCTCTGAGTGACTTATTTCATTTAGCAAAATACACTCTAGCTCCATCAAAGTCATTGCAAATGGCAAGATTTCATTTTTTTTTTTTTGTGGAGTAATATCAAATTGTATATATATATATATATATATATATATATATATATATACACATATATATATATGTACCAGAGAGTTGTGGGTTTATTTTTTGAGTTTTCTGTTCTGTTCTATTGATCTATGTGTTTATTTTGATTATACCACACTGCTTTGTTTACAACTGCTTTGTAGAGTTACTTCAAATATGGAATTGTGATACCTCCAGTTTTGTTTTTCTTTTTCAAAATTGTTTTGTACATTTGGAGTCTTTGTGGTTCCATACAAATTTTTAGGATTGTTTGTTCTAGTTATGTGAAAAATGGTTTTGGTGATTTTGATAGGGATTGCATTAAATATGTAGATTGATTTGGGTAGTATAGACCCTTTAACAATATTTGCTCCTCCAGTCCATGAGCATGGAATGTCTTCCCATTTCTTTGTGTGCTCTTCAATTTATTTCATCAATGTTTTATAGTTTTCAAAGTATAGGTTCTTCACCCTTTGGTTAAGTTTATTCCTAGGTGTCTTATTTTTTTAGTGCATTTGTAAATGGGATTGTTTTCTTAATTTCTCTTTCTGCTGCTTCATTATTAGTATATATAAATGCACATATTTCTGTACATTGATCTTGTATCCTGTGACTTTACTAAATTCATTTATCACTTCTAGTAGTTTTTGGTGGAATCTTTAGAATTTTATATAAAGATATGTCATCTGCAAACAGTGAAAGTTTTACTTCACTTTTATTGGATGCCTTTTATTTCTTTTTATTGTCTGATTGTTGTGGCCAGGACTTCCAGTACTATGTTGGATTAAAATGGTGAAAATGGACAACCTGGTCTTGTTCCTGACCTTAGCAGGAAAGCTTTCAGTTTTTCCCCATTGAGTATGATGTTCACTGTTGATTTTTCATATATGGCCATTCTTCATATATGACCTTTATTATGTTGAGGTATGTTCCCTCTAAACCTACTTTGTTGAGGGTTTTTATCATGAATGAATGTTGTACTTTGTTAAATGCTTCTTCTGCATCTATTGAAATTATCATATGGTTTTTATCCTTTCTCTTATTGATATGATGATATCAGTCATGTTGATTGATTTGCCAATACTGAACCACCCCTGCATCCTGGGAATAAATCCCACTTGATTGTGGTGAATGATTTTTTTAATGTATTATTGGATTCTGTTTGTTAGTATTTTGTTAAGGATTTTTGCATCTATGTTCATCAGAGATAGTTTTCTTTTTTTGTGGTGTCTTTTTCTGGTTTTGGTATAAGGATAATATTGGCCTCATAGAATGAATTTGGAAGTTTTCCTTATATTTTTCAGAATAATTTGAGTAAAACAGGTATTAAATCTTCTTTAATGTTTGGTAGAATTCATCTGGAAAGTCATCTGGTCCTGGACTTGTTTTTTGGGAGTTTTTTTTTGGTTACTGATCCCATTTCCTTGCTATTTATCTGTCTTGTTAAATTTTCTATTCTTCCTGCTTCAGTTTCAGTAGGTTATATATTTCTAAGAATTTAACCATTTCTTCTAGGTTGTCTAACTTGTTGAAATATAGTTTTTCATAATATTCTCTTACAATTGTTTGCAGTGGTGTTGGTTCTTATTTCTCCTCTCTCATTTGTGATTTCATTTATATGAGTACTTTCTCTATTTTTCTAAGTTTGGCTCAAGGTTTATCAATTATGCTGATCTCTTCAAAGAACCACTTCCTGGTTTCATTGATCAGTTCTATTGTGTTTTTTAGCTTCTATAGCATTTATTTCTGCTCTAATCTTTATTATTTTCTTCCTTCTGTTGATTTTAGGTTTTGTTTGTTGTTCTTTTTCTAGCTCCTTTATGTGCAAGGTTAGGTTTTTATTTGAAAATTTCTTGCTTCTTGGGGTAGGCCTATTTTGCTATAAACTTTTAGAACTGCTTTTGCTGCATCCCTAATATTTTAGATCATTGTTTTGCCATTTTCATTGGTTTTTATGTAATTTCTAGTTTCTTCTTTGATTTCTGGGTTTACCCATTTATTGTTTAGTAGCATGTTATTTAACCTTCATATATTTGTATTCTTTCCAGATTTTTCCTTGTGGTGAATTTCTGATTTCATAGCATCATGGTCAGAAAAGATGCATGACATGACTTTGGTATCTTTGAATCTTTGAGGCTTGTGTTTTGGCCTAATATGTGATCTATTCTGAAGAATATTCTGTGTGCATTTGAAAAAATGTGTATTCTGCTGTTGTAGTAAGGAATATTCTGAATATATCTGTGAGATCCATCTGGTCCAGTGTGTCTGTCAAAGTCAATATTTCCTTGTTGATTTTCTGTTTGATGATCTCTCCATTGATGTAAGTAGGGTATTAAAATCCCCTATTATTATTACTGCATTACTATCAGTTAGTTCCTATATGTTTCTTATTGGCCATTTTGTGTATTTGGGTGCTCCCATGTTGGGTCCATAAATATTTACTTTTGTTATATCTTGTTGTTTAATTGTCCCAGTTATTATTCTATAGTGTCCTTCTTTGTTTCTTTTTACAGTCTTTGTTTTCAAGTCTACTTTGTCCAATGTAAATATTGCTACCCCAGGATTCTTTTGACATCCACTTCCATGATAACTATTTCTCCATCACCTCACAATCTGCAGGTGTCTTTAGGTCTTGTAGGCAGCATAATGATGTCTGATTTTTTACCCACTCTGTCACCCTGTGTCTTTTGATTGGAACATTTAGTTCATTTACAGTCAAATTAATTATGGATATATATGTATATATTGCCATCTTGTTACTAGTTTTGTGGTTGTTTCTATAGTTTTTCTCTGGTCCTTTCTTCTCTTGATCTCTTTCATGGTTTGCTGGGTTTACTTAGTAATATACTTGAATTCCTTTCTCTTTATTTTTTGTATATCAGTTACTGTTTTTTATTTGTGGTTACCATTAAGTTCGTATATAACAACTTCTGCATACAGCAGTCTATATTAAGTTGACAATCACTTAAGTTTGAACCCATTATTTACTCACTGCCCACCCCCGACCCCCATACACACACACGTTTCAGGTATACGTTGTTCAATTTTACATCCTTTTATTTTGTGAATCCTTTGACTGGTTTTTACAGATATATTTATTTTTCATACTCTCATTTATGGTCTTTCCAATCAAAAATCCCCTTTAATATTTCTTGTAGGATGGGTTTAGTGGTTATGAATTCCTTTAGTGTTTTTGTCTGAGAAACTCTTTATCTGTCCTTCCATTCTGAATGATAGTCTTGCTGGATAGAGTGTTCTTGGCTGAAGATTTTTCCAATTCAAGCCACTCTCCTGTGGCTTGCAAAGTTTCTGCTGAAAAATCGGCTCATAGACTTAGGCGATTTCCCTTGTATGTAACTGTTTTCTTTTCTTTTTTTTTTTTCTTGCTATATTTTTTTCTCTTTTTCACTACTTTTTGCCATTTTAATTTCTATGTGTCTTGGTGTGGACCTTCTTGGGGAATTTCTGTGCCTCCTTGATCTAAATCTATTTCCTTCCCCAGATTAGGGAAGTTTTCAACTATTATTTCTTCAATAAATTTTCTGCCCCCTGTTCTCTCCTTCTCCTGGGATCCCTATGAGTGTTATCATGCTTGTTGGTGTCACTGAGTTCCCTAAGTCTATTTTTTTTTTCATAATTATTTTTCTCTCATTTGCTCAGTTTGATTAACTTCCATTACTCTGTCTTCCAGGTCATTAATTTGTTCCTCTGCTTCCTCTAACCTGCTGTTTATTCCATCAAGTGTAATTTTAATTTCATTTATTGTGTTCTCCATCTCTGGTTGGGTTTTTTGTTTGTTTTCCATGTCTGTGTTAAGGGTCTCACTGATATTCTCCACTCTTTTCTCAAATCTTGTGAGTATCTTTATGATCATCACTTTAAATTCTCTATCAAACACATTAGTTATATCTATTTCATTTAGGTTTCTTGCTGTGGTTTGTCCTGTTCTTTCATTTGGGACATATTCTTCTATATCATCATTTTGTCTAACTCTCTGTATCTGTTTCTTTGTGTTAGAAAAGACAGCTACACCTCCTGCATTGGAAAGTAGAGGGCTTATGAGGAAGAGGTCCTATGGTCCCCTGCTGTGTAGTGTCCCCTGTTCACCAGAACTTGGAGCTTCAGGGGTGTCTCCTATGTGTGATGTATGTGCCCTGCTTTTGTGACTGAGCTGCTTTTTCCTTCAGCCCAATCATCTACAATGGCTCTCTTTGCCTGTTGTGGGCAGCATTAATCCCTGTGGTGTTAGTGGACCTATCTTGGGATGCCCTGGCCTTGAGTTGAGTCAGACTGGGTGTTTGCCAGAGATGCACTAACACAAACTTTCCCTGTGTTGCCCCTGAGAAGCTTTCTTTGGTGGGTGGGGTCTGCAGTCAGTTCTCTGCCTCCAGCCCACTGCTGGTCCTCCAACTGAGTAGTGTGTTTGGTTATCTTTCCCTCCTGCAAGGCAGGAGTCACTTTGGGTGCTGCTGGCCACTGTAGGGCCTACTTGCACACTGCCAGGCCTGTGGCAACACCTTGTATGGGTTCTTGCCAAGAGCTTATTGGAGAAAGTAGATTTCCCAAAGCACAATGTGAAGCTGGAGTGCTAGCAAGTTTTGAGTGCGAAGGGACAGGCTCTGCTGCACTGGGACTGAAGTGGCCCTTCTGGCTCTGCAGAAGTACAGCACAGGGGCCATGTGGCAGGTGGTGGTGCTATCAAGTTTTGTGCACCCCCAGTCCTCTATGGGAGGGGCCCTGTGGCAATGTACTGGATGGGTAGAAGCACAGAGTGTGCGGGTAGGGTGGCAGTGCTAGCAAGTTAGGTAGCCAGTCCCTCAGATGTCCATGTGTTTACACTGGGGGACAGTGTAGGGAAAAGGTGCCTGCCAATTCCTTTTTTCCTGCAGGAGTTCCCCAGAAATATCTGTCCTTCTGGGACAGGCTCTGAGAAGATTAAATAACTCTCTCTCTTATATGCCCTAAGCACCTTTCAAACTGCTACTTATATACTGTATCCTTTATTGTGCTGTTTCTTTAAGGGCAGGGAATCAATTTCCTCTCACCCTCTTGACTCTCCTAGAGCCAAATCTGCTGATTTATTTTTAATTTCAGGTTTTTAAATCCCACTGGTTGTAAGAACTCACAAAATTTGGCCCCTCTGGTTTTCAAAGCCAAATATGAGGACTCATTTCCCTTTGTGGGTGCTGCTGTGTGAGGGTATATTTCTCTCCCCTCTCTGAGCCCGTGGAATTCCTCCCCCTACCCCACAGACAGTATTGTGAGTCTATTTAGCTCTGAACTCTGTCTCTGCCCTTCCTATCCTTTTACATGCAGCCTCTTCTCTACATTTAGTTGTGGAGTTTATTCTGCCAGTCTTAGGGTCATTTCCGGAGTTATTTACACGCTGTGAGTGGTTCTTTAGTTGTATCTGTGGGACAAGGTGAGCCTAGGGTCTTCATGCTCAGCCATCTTCCCCCTCTTCCTTATATGTAATCTGCTTAAAACAATTCAGTTAAAATCCAGTTGTGTCAGAACCCCAGAACTTGAATTATTTTAATGATTTTGAGTTTCAAAATGAAGGTGTATGAGAATCTGTTTAAACATTAACTAAGGTCAATTAATCTTCTAGGCTTCAAGTCAATTTCTCAGATTGGGATTTTCCTCTATACTTATCTTAAATTATTTATCAAATTATTACTCAGAATTTATAACAGAAAAGCTGAGAAATGTTTTTAAAAGTTTCATTTATTTAGACATATCTGAATCCATCTATCTATCATCTGTCTATCATCTAATATATTTTTGTATATCTGAATACATCAGGTGTTTCCATATGTCAATGCCTTTATAACACATTACTTTCTTCACTTAGCCAGTTCATTCTTTACTGTCTTCACCTGGCAACATTTTATTTATCCCTCAAATCTAGCTCAAATATGCAGTTATCTTTTAAAATACATGTGTCAGTAACTTACTGCTATTATTTAACAAAATAAAAACAAATCTCTGAGAGTAGGGAGGGAAAAAGAGAGAGGGAAAATAGGGAGAGAGTAGAAGAGAGTGAAAGAGGGAGAAAGCAAGCAAGCAGCTCTAAAGTTTAAGAGTTTAAACACTCAGATCCAATGACTTTCACTGCAAAATGTATTTTGCTAAAAAGAAAATGCAGTATCATAGAGATGAACACATAATAGCTGAACTGGATGGTACAATTCCAAGTTCAATATGCTATGGTGGGAAGCTGGACTTTGGAGCCAGACAATCTGTAGGAGTAGAATCTACGGTCTCACATTTATTAATTGTGGAAACTCAAGTAACTCATGCCATAGCCCTCTGTTTTAGTTTCCTTAAATTGAAAATAGTATTCATATGGACCTCATTTTACATGATGTGAGGATTAAATTAGACAATAAATGTGAAGGGGTAGCCTATAATACTGGATGCAAAATGGTTAAGAAATAGTCAGTGGGAAATACTTAATAATGTTAACCAGGAAGTGTCATGGCATTCAGACTTTTCCTGAATTAGGGGCAACCTATTTTCAATACTGACATCAATAAAGAAGTTACTACCCCCCCCCCACACACACACACATATCACAGGCAGAATGCAGAATACAGAATGCTGATCAAGTGGAATACATAGAGCACTCATGTCAGACAGTGTAATGTGGAACAGAATAAAAAGGCCATTTCTGAATAATTAATGCCAAATACGCAGAATGTGTAGAAAGCAAATTTTTCCTGGAGTCAAGAGTCTCATATGGTTTGTCTCATTAAAGAGGGCATGTGATGTGATGAGCACTGGGTGTTATTGTCAACTAATGAGTCATTGAACATTATATCAAAAACTAATGATGTACCTTGGCTAATTGAATTTTAATTTAAAAAAAGAGAAAGAAAGCACATTTTTCCTACTGATAAAATGAATAAAGTTTCTAAAATGAACTTTGAAAAAAACAGCTCAGAATGAGAGTTTCTTGGTAAATAAGTTTCATAACAAAATATGAGTATCCTAGCACATTCATTCAACAATTATTCAACCTGCATTGCTGAACTCCAACTGGTGCAAGATTCTGCTATACTAATGGGAAAGAACCAAGAAGTTTTTGGTCAAGATGAGCCCAGGATACATAAAAAAGAACTGACAGAACCTGAGTAATAAGAATAATAACAACAACAACAACAACAACAACAAAAACCCAGACTGGATCAATCTATCTTCCTAATATAAACAGATACAACCACTTCAGGTAGATATAGCTTGTCTCATGGAAATAGAAGAAAACTTGAAATTAAAACCAGCATACTTTGTTACCTTTGAATTGTCTGGTAATAGTCTCACTAGTGTTGAAACAGTCCTGGATACTTTTTTTTTTCAATTTCCACAAAGTTCAAAGTGTAAAAATCTCTCCAATTATTGTTATATATTGCTCTCTGAACTAAATGTTCACTACTGATCCATTGTAATAACATTTTTGGTGTCTAGAACACACATACCAGGTAAGCAATATACAATTAGAGAATATAGTTTGGGAAAGAAATTTTCATACCAGCATATTTGTATAGGTCCTTAAAGCAATTTTGGGAGAAAAATTAAATTATCAAGGAATATTAATTAGGCTCATTCATTCACATTCTTCTATTCTATTTTGTAGATCAGATATTTTGTCCAAATTCCCAAGTTTCTTAGAGTGAAATAAATAATGGTTTAGCACAAAGCTTTTAATATAGGCTGTATATAATTACTAAAGATTGAAAAATATTTCTGCTAGAGTCAAGGCCCAAAAAACATGGTAAAGAAAGCAATTTGGAAATTGCCTGTAGCATCCCTGAACTCACTCATAGAACATCATGACCCAGGGAATTGAAAGTCAGAGGTATTTTAGGCAATTCCTGTTTAAAAAAAAAACACCAGCCTGTTTGGTTTGAAGCAGTTGCTCCTCCAATCCTACTTCATACCAATAAATAACACAGAAAAATAAAAGATCACAAAAGTAAGTTAGAAGAAACCTCAAATGTCCTTTAATGTAATATTATGTGACCAAACACAAGGTGTTAAATTAATAGTTTAAAATGTTTCATTTGCCACACATCACAGGAAATAAAAGTCTTTTTTTTTCTTGCTTGCTTCTGCTACATTCCTCCAAATTCTTGACCAGCTGAACTGTTTGTCCCAGGTCATCAAGCCCCTTAATAACTTAAATTCCCAAATTCAGACTTACAAAGGATATGGTTTGCCAAATATTACTTTTGGTTCATTTAGCAGAAAAAGAATGCTACACATATATACTTGTATGCACATACACATTTCCTTCAGAAGCACAAAGTTCATATTTCCACAAGGTTAAGTATAAAGAGGAATTTTAATATATAAACCAACATATGACAACTATGCCAAAACCTGATTTAACTTTCAAAGTTTAACTTCTTCACAGTCTTTCCCAGGTGAAGCCAAGCCATTTCATATACCCTAAGATCTCTGGCTGACACATGGCCCTGCACCTCTACAAGCTTTAGATAAAATTATATAAGCCAGCCTTTCTCAAAAATGAACTCAAAGGAATCAATTCTACAAGATGTGAGCTGTTGTCACTTAGTAGGGAAAAGAGCCTCATGGTCAAACTGGGAAATGCTCAGTTCAATAAGGCTAAATGGGTTTTCATTTCTTGTTTGCTGATTGGTAGGGTTTCTCACAAATGTTCATTGTTCATAAGATGTTAATGTATATTGTAAAAGAAAATGGGTAAAGGGTCAATGTTAAATGTGGTATATAACATTTCCCAAAGTTATTTGAACATTTCATGGGAGTGGTGTTATGAGGCAAACCTGGTTAGAAAATGCTTCCTTCTTTGCATGCAAGACCCTCAGTCTTTCCCTTTTGAGATCCTTTAACCTAGCCCCTTCTCCCCAATTATCATTCCTCCCACAACCCCAACAGGTGTCCTGTGTCCTCATGCTGTTCAGGACCTTCCTATTAGTAAAGGTTAATTTTCTTCCAAATGTATGCAATTATTAAATTTAACTCTCTGAAGATATTTTCTCTATTTCTAACAATAGTAAAACATAGAATTTTGGGTTTTTTGTTTGTTTGTTTGTTTTTGCTATATGTCAGGCATGGACTATGTTTATATATATATATATATATATATATATATATATATATATATATATATATATATATATAAGAGAGAGAGTGGGAGAGGGCATGAGCAGGGAGAGGGCAGAGAAAGAGGTAGAGAGAGAATCTTAAGCAGGCTCCACAACCAGCACAGAGTCTGACACAGGGCTGATCTCATGATCCTGAGATCATGACCTGAGCTGAAATCAAGAGATTCTCAACTGACTTAGCCACCTAGACACCCCTCCACATATTTTTAAATTAAGTATTTTTATAACAATATCTGACTCACACAAGAGAATATAAGTAACATAGATGTGTTCAACAGAATAATAAAAAGATACCCATCCTCAATGCGAGAAGATATTTGCAAATGATATATCCAATAATGGGTTAATATCCCAAACATATAAAGAACTTACACAACTCGACACCAAAAATCATCATCATCATCTGATTATGGGCAGAGGACCTGAATATGCATTTTTCTACAGGAGACATACAGATGGCCAAGTGACACATGAAAAGATGCTTAACATCACTCACTGAGAGGGAAATGCAAATCAAAACTACAATGAGATATCACCTCATACTTGTCAGAATAGCCAAAATCAAAAAGACAAGAAATATTTGTTGGAGAGGATATGGAGAAAAGGAAACTTTTGTGCACTGTTGCTGGGATGTAAACTGGTCCAACAACTGTGGAAAAGACTATGAAGGTTCCTCAAAAAATTAAAAATAGAAATACCATATGATTAATTTCATTACTGGTTATTTACCCAAGGGAAACAAAAACAGTAATTCAAAAAGATACATGCACTGTATGTTTATTGCAGTATTTACAATAGCCAAGATATGGAAGCACAGACTTTGGATAAAGAAGATGTGATATATATACATACATACAATAGAATATTACTCATCCATAAAAAAGGCATGATATCTTGCCATTTGCAACAACATGGATGGAATTAGGGGATACTATGCTCACTGAAATAAGTCAGGCAGAGAAAGATAAATACCATATGATTTCACATATATTTGGAATCTAAAAAACAAAACAAATGAACAAGCAAATAAACAACAACAACAACAGAAACCCCAAGAGATTCTTAAATACAGCAAACTGGTGGTTGCCAGAGGGTAGGTTGGTGGAGGGAAGAACAAAATAAATAAAGGGAATTAAGACATACAAACTTCTAGTTATAAAATAAATAAGTCACAAAGATAAAAAGTACAACATAGTGAATATGATCAATAATATTGTAATATGTCGTACGTTGACATGGGGTGACTATACTTATGGTGAGCACTGAGTAATGTATAGAATTATTAAATCAATATGTTGTACACCTAAACCTAATATAACATTGTATGTCAATTACATCTCAATAGTAATAATAAAGAATGTCCATTAATCCACCACAAAGAATAATAACATAATAAATACATTAGCATCTACCTAAGTCTTCCTCCCCTCTCCAATCCTCCTGCTAACAGAGGCAACCACTATAAAATTAGGTAATCCTAATTGGGGAGTATATTTTCTCTTGATTTAAAAACTCATAGTAGAGTGCCAGAAAGATGGCATAGTGGGAGGATCCTGGACTTACCCTGTCCCATATTTACAACTAGATATTGCTCACATCCAAGTCAATAAACTGGAGAGTGATCTGAAGGCTAGTAGAACAACTCCACAGCTAAATATGGAAAAGAGGCCACATTGGGGAGGTTGGGAAGGGCAGAAATGATAGTCAGGAGCTACCCACAGGAGGGAGTGAGCTGTGCAACTCAGAGAGGGGAAATATCAGGGAGCCCACACAGGAAAAATGAATCACCATAGCATATGGCCTTGAAAGCCAGAGGGTTTGAATTCCATGAATTTGTATAACCAGCAGGCCTTGGAGTCTGGAACTTTAAAAGTCAGCTGATTCAGCACTGTGTGAGCCTGGCGGGCAAGAGGGCAAGTGATAATGAGGTCCCTGCCCTTAAAGGGATGACAGCCTGAGGAGAGGCAACATAGAAGCAATAGCTTGCACAACAGGAGGGAAATCTGTTTATACTAATTTCAGAATGTGTTGATGGACTTCTCTGGGAACAAAGGACCTGGCAGGTGCAATTTTCCTCCCCTACCCCCCAACATAAAGGCAAGGCCCCCTTCAAGATGTGGTGCTACACAGACACTTGCTACCTAAGCTGCTAGCAGTGTGGCCAGGAGTTCTCCTGAAGACTTGCCCACTCCAAGGCTGCTGGCCTTGACCCTGGGCTCAGTGCAATTTTTGTTAATGCTGTGTGCCCTGCCTAGCTACTGCCTCTGTGTACCCTGCCCTTGGCTGCCACCATGCGTGGGAGGATCACCTATGGTTAGTGGCTTAGTGCAAATTTTGCTAACACATGTGTGCCCTGCCCAGCCACCACACACACAGAAACCGAAAGTCCCTGTCTGCCACCATCACCCCAGTGTGCTGTGCTGCCAGCAGTCATCTGCCTGTGGGAATCTGGCTTAGGCTCAGTGCAAATTTTGCTAACACCACACTCTTGCCCCAGAGCCCTTCTGCTGTCATGCCTCCACCCCCCCCACACACACACACACCAAAGCTGGCCTGCCTGGATCTCACTAATACCACAGAGAGCAAGCACAGCACACAACAGGCAAAGAATCAGTGTAGATGTCTGGATGGAAAGGAAAAGTGACTCAGACACAATAACAGGATGCAAGCAATGCATATAGGAGATTCCCCAGAAGTTCCAGGTTCTGCTGAACAGGGAACACCACATTTCAGGCACTATAGGATCTCATCTTCATAAACCAACTACTTTCAAAAACAAAAGATGCAGCTGTCTTTCCCAACACACAGAAACAGACAGTGAAGTAGACAAAATAAGGAGACAAAGACATATGTCCCAAGTGAAAGAACAAGACAAAATCACTGCAGGAGTTCTAAGTGAAAGAGAAATAATTAATATGTCTGATACATAATTTAAAATAATGATCATAAACACTGGGCTTCAGAAAAGATTAGAGGACATCAGTGAGATCATAGACAAAGAGATTAAAAAATAACATATCAGAGATGAAGAACTCAAAAAATGAAATTAAAAATACAATAGATAGAATAAATATTAGTTTACAGGAAGCAGAGAAATGTATCGGTGACTTGGAAGACAGAGTAATGGAAGTAAATCAAGCTCAACAGGTAAAAGACAAATACTGCATAATTAGAATAGACTTAGAGAACTCAGTGACTCCATCAAGAATACTAACATTCCCATTATAGGGATCCCAGAAGGAAAAGTGAGAGAAAGGGGCTAGAAAATGTATTTAAAGAAATAATAGCTGAAAACTTCCAAAATCTGGGGAGAGAAACAGAGATCCAGATTCAGCAGGCACAAAGATCCCCCAACAAATCCAACCCAAGAAGGTTCACACTAAGACACATAGTAATTAAAGTGACAAAAAGTAGGGATAAAGAAAGAATTTTAAAGGTTGCAAGAAAAAAGACAGTTACATACCAGGGAAAACCTCTAAGGCTATGTGTAGATTTTCCAGCAGAAACTTTGCAGGCCACAAGGGACTGGTATGATGTATTCAAAGTGCTGAAAGCGGAAAATCTGCAGCCAAGAATACTTTACCCAGCAAGGCTACCATTCAGAATAGAAGGAGAGATAAGAGTTTCCCAGTTCCGGCGCCTGGGTGGCTCAGTCGTTAAGCGTCTGCCTTCGGCTCAGGTCATGATCCCAGGGTCCTGGAATCAAGTCCCGCATCGGGCTCCCTGCTCCGCGGGAACCCTGCTTCTCCCTCTCCCACTCCCCCTGTTTGTGTCCCCTCTCTCGCTGTGTCTCTCTCTGTCAAATAAATAAATAAAATCTTTAAAAAATAAAAAAAAAAAAGAATTTCCCAGTCAAACAAAAGTTAGAATTCATGACCACTAAACCAGCCCTCCAAGAAATGTAAATGGCAACTCTGTTTGTGGAAAACAAAAAACATAAGTAAGAGTAAGAAAAATAAGAAGCACAAAATAAAAGGACGTAAAAGATGATACCAAATATTTTAAATGTGGAGGGGAGAGGAGTAAAGAATGACTTCAAAATTAAGCATCCATCAGCTTAATATAGACTGCTATATGCAGAAAATGTTATATATAAACCGACTGGTAAACACAAACCAAAAACAGTAACAGATATGCAAAAAATAGAGTAAGGAACCCAAGTATACGACCAAAGAAACTAGCAAACAGTGAGAGAAAGACAAGAAAGGATCAGAGAAAAACTACAAAAACAACAACAAAACAAGTAACAGAATTGCAATAAATACATATCCATCAATGATTACTTTGAGGGGCACCTGCATGGCTCAGTCATTAAGCCTCTGCCTTTGGCTCAGGTCATGATCCCGGAGTCCCAGGATCGAGCCCCACATCAGGTTCCATGCTCCACGGGAAGCCTGCTTGTCCCTCTCCCACTCCCCCTGCTTGTGTTCCTTCTCTCACTGTCTCTCTCTCTGTCAACTAAATAAGAATAATTACTTTGATTGTAAATGAACTAAATGCTCCAGTCAAAAGACATAGGATGACAGAGTGGATTAAAAAAAAAATAAGAGCCATCTATATGTTGCCTACAAAGAGATTCATTTCAGACTTAAAGAGACCTGCAGATTGAAAGTGAGGGGATGAAGAAATATTTATCATGCAAATGGATGCCCAAAGAGCTGGAGTAGCCATTCTTACATCAAATGAAATACACTTTAAAACAAAGTCGGTAAAAAGAGAAAAAGAAGGGCACTATATAATAATAACAGGGACAATTACACTGTTGGCGGGAATGCAAATTGGTACAGCCACTATGGAAAACAATGAAGTTCCCTCAAAAAGTTAAAAATAGAACTACTCTATGACCCACCAATTCTACTACCAGGTAATTACTCAAAAAATACAACACTAATTCAGAGGGATGCATGCACCCTGATTTTCATAGCAGCATTATCAACAATAGCCAAATTATGGAAAAAGCCCAAGTCTTCATCGACTGGTGAGTGGATAAAGAAGAAGTGGTATATATATACTATGGAATATTACTCAGCCATAAAAAAGAATGGAATCTGCCATCTGCAATGACATGGATGGAGCTAGAGAGTATTATGCTAAGTGAAATAAGTCAGTCAGAGAAAGACAAATACAAATTATTTCACTTATATATGGAATTTAAGAAACAAAAGAAATAAACGTAGCAGGGAAAATAGGCAAACTGGGAAACAAACTCTTAACTATAGAGAACAAACTGATGGTTACTGGAAGGGAGGTGGGCAGGGGAAGGGTGAAACAGGTGATGAGTATTATGGAAAGCACTTGTGATGAGCACAGGGTGTTGTACGTAAGTGATGAATTACTAAATTCTACACCTTAAACTAATATTACACAGTATATAAACTAGCTGGAATTTAAATAAAAACTTGAAAAAAAATAATGAAGGGTCATTATGTAAAATTTATGCCCAACATAGGAGCATCCAAATACATAAAACAGTTAATAACAAAATAAAAGAAATAATTGATAGTAATATAATAATAGTGGGGGACTGTAAGCCCCACTTACACTGATGGAAAGATCATCCAAACAGAAAATAAACAAAGAAACAGTAGTTTTGAATGAAACACTAGACCAGAAGGATCTCACAGATATATTCAGAACATTCCATCCTAAAACAGCAGAATACACATTCTTTTCAAGTGCACATGGAACATTCTCCAGAATAGATCACATATTTTGGCCACAAAAGAAGCTTCAACAGATTCAAAAAGATCAAAGTCATACCATGCATCTTTTCTGACCACAACACTATGAAATGAGAAATCAACCACAAGAAAAAATCTGGAAAGAACAAATAACATGCTACTAAACAATGAAGGGGTCAAAAAAGAAATGAAGGGGCAGAGCAAGATGGCAAGTAGGACACCCGGATTTTGTCTGGTCTCAGGAATTCAGCTGGATAGGGATCAAACCATTCTGAACACCTACAAACTCAACAGGAGATCGAAGAAAAGAATAGCAACAACTCTCTGAACAGAAAAGCAACCACTTTCTGGAAGGTAGGACGTGCGGAGAAGTGAATCCGAGGCGATATTCGGGAGGATAGATGGCGGGGGAGGGGGCCTCCATCAGCCGCTTCTGGCAAGTGATAGAGATGTGGAGCACAAAATCAGAACTTTTAGAAGTCTGCTCTGCTGTGGGATGTCACTCCGGTGGCTAAGCGGGGGGTGGAACCCTCGTAGGACAGTGTGGTCTCAGGACCCTTGGGGTCACGGAAAGACAGGGGGTGCCTGAGTGCAGCAGAGCTCCCAGGTATCTGAGCAGGGAAGCCAGCTGCAGAGATGGAGATGAGGAGCAGGCTCTCAGCTCAGGGTTGCCATAAACCGTGATCCACGGCACAGTCAGTCCACTGCTCCTCCAGCAGGGACCCAACAAGCGGCAGATCCGGGGAGACTCCCCTTCCTCCTCCGGGAGGAGCGGCGTGGGAGTGCACCGCAGGGATCTGCTGGGTTTGGAGACTCCAGACGGGGTCGTGTGCCAGAGATAGAAACCCTCGGTCACAGGCCGGGTGAGCACGGAGTGTGGCCAGAGACCGGGGAGAGGGGATTGACTGACTGCTTTTCTCTGGGGGCGCACTGAGGAGTGGGGCCCCGAGTTCTTGGCTCCTCTGGGGCGGAGATTGGGAGGCGGCCATTTTCACTCTCGGCCTCCAAAGCTGTACGGAAAGCTTGCAGGGAACAAAAGCTCCCTAGAGCAAACCCGAGCAGATTACTTAGCCCGTACAGGGCAAGGGCGGGGCAATTCTGCCTCCAGCAAAGACATTTGGGAACCATGGCAACAGGCCCCTCCCCCAGAAGATCAGCAAGAACAGCCAGCCAAGACCAAGTTTACCAATCCATGAGAACGGCAGAACTCCAGCTCTAGGGGAATAAAGCACATAGAATCCATGGCTTTTTTACCACGATTCTTTAGTCTTTCAAAGTTAATTTTTTTTTTAACTTTTTTTTTTGAATTTTTCTTCTTCCCTTTTTCAACCAACATTTTATCAATCCCTTTTTTAAAAAACATTTTTATTTTTCATTTTTAGAGTCATATTCTATCCCTTCATAGTAGTTACCCTTATTTTTGGCATATATATATATAAGTTGTTCTCTCTTTAAAATTTTGAGATACAGTTTCTTCTAACTGATCAAAATATACCCTATCTCTAGTGAATGGTTTTCTTCTACTCTCTGGCCTGATCACATTCTCTCCCTTTTTTTTCTTTCTTTCTTTTTTTTTAAATCCCCTTTTCTTTTTTCAAACAACTTCTTATCAGTTCCTTTATTAAAAATTTTTTATAATTTTCATCTTTACAATCATATTCCATCCCTTCATCATATCAACCCTTATTTTTGTACATATATAAGTTTTTCTTTCTTTAAAATTTTGGGAGGCACTATCTTCTAACAGACCAAAATACACCCATAATCTAGTGGGTGGCACTGATCTATGTACCAGCCTGATCATATTTGATCATATTCTGTTGTTTTTTTTTTTCTACTGGTTTTTCTTTTGTCCTGTTTTTATCTTTTTCTTTTTCTTTCTTTTTTTTTGTGCTTTTTCTTTTCTCTTTCTTTCCCTTTCTTTTTCCCCTGGCTTCAGGTCTTTTCTGATTTGTTTAGAGTATATTTACTGGGGACGTTGTTACCCTGTTAGCATTTTGTTCTCTCATTAATCTATTCTCCTGGACAAAATGACAAGATGGAAAAAATCACCTCAACAAAAAGAACAAGAGGTAGTACCGACTGCCAGGGACTTACTCAATACGGACATTAGTACGATGTCGGATCTAGAGTTCAGAATCATCACCTTAAAAATACTACCTGGGCTTGAAAAAAGCATGGAAGTTATTAGAGAAACGCTTTCTGTGGAAATAAAAGAACTAAAATCTAACCAAGTAGAAATCAAAAAGGCTATTAATGAGGTGCAATCAAAAATGGCAGTGCTAGCTGCTAAGACAAATGACGCAGAAGAGAGGATCAGTGATATAGAAGACCAAATGATGGAAAATAAAGAAGCTGAGAAAAAGAGAGATAAACAACTACTGGATCATGAGGGCAGAATTCGAGAGATAAGCGATACCATAAGATGAAACAACATTAGAATAATTAGGATCCCAGAAGAAGAATAAAGAGAGAGGGGGGCAGAAGGTATAATAGAGCAAATTATAGCAGAGAACTTCCCTAATCTGGGGAAGGAAACAGGCATCAAAATCCAGAAGGCACAGAGAACCCCTCTCAAAATCAATAAAAATAGGTCAACATCCCAACATCTAATAGTAAAACTTACGAGTCTCAGAGACAAAGAGAAAATCTTGAATGCAGCTCAGGACAAGAGATATGTAACCTACAATGGTAGAAACATTAGATTGGCAACAGACCTATCCACAGAGACCTGGCAGGCCAGAAAGGACTGGCAGGATATATTCAGAGCACTAAACGAGAAAAATATGCAGCCAAGAATACTATATCCAGCTAGGCTGTCATTGAAAATAGAAGGAGAGATAAAAAGCTTCCAGGACAAACAAAAACTAAAGGAATTTGCAAACACGAAACCAGCTCTACAAGAAATATTGAAAGGGGTCCTCTAAGCAAAGAGAGAGCCTAAAAGCAACATAGACCAGAAAGGAACACAGACAATATACAGTAACAGTCACCTTACAGGCAATACAATGGCACTAAATTCATAACTTTCAGACGAGATCGGGCATGTTCAGAGTGGTATGGCCGTAGACAATTCATAACTTTCAATAGTTACCCTGAATGTAAATGGGCTAAATGCCCCAAGCAACAGACACAGGCTATCAAATTGGATAAAAAAACAAGACCCATTGATATGCTGTCTGCAAGAGACTCATTTTAGACCCAAAGACATGGCCATGTTGAAAGTGAGGGGGTGGAAAACCATTTACCATGCTAATGGACACCAAAAGAAAGCTGGGGTGGCAATCCTTATATCAGACAAATTAGATTTTAAACCAAAGACTGTAATAAGAGATGAGGAAGGACACTGTATCATACTTAAAGGGTCTATCCAACAAGAAGATCTAACAATTGTAAATATCTATGCCCCTAACATGGGAGCAGCCAATTATATAAGGCAATTAATAACAAAAACAAAGAAACACATTGACAACAATACAATAATAGCGAGGGACTTTAACACCCCCCTCACTGCAATGGACAGATCGTCTAAGCAAAAGATCAACAAGGGAATAAAGACTTTAAATGACACACTAGACCAAATGGACTTCACAGACATATTCAGAACATTCCATCCCAAAGCAACGGAATACACATTCTTCTCTAGTGCCCATGGAACATTCTCCAGAATAGATCACATCCTAGGTCATAAATCAGGTCTCAACCAGTACCAAAAGATTGGGATCATTCCCTGCATATTTTCAGACCACAATGCTTTGAAACTAGAACTCAATCACAAGAGAAAAGTTGGAAAGAACTCAAATACATGGAGGCTAAAGAGCATCCTACTAAAGAATGAATGGGTCAACCAGGAAATTAAAGAATAATTTAAAAAATTCATGGAAACCAATGAAAATGAAAACACAACGGTTCAAAATCTTTGGGATACAGCAAAGGCAGTCCTAAGAGGAAAGTATATAGCAATACAAGCCTTTCTCAAGAAACAAGAAAGGTCTCAAGTACACAACCTAACCCTACACCTAAAGGAGCTGGAGAAAGAACAGCGAATAAAGCCTAAACCCAGCAGGAGAAGAGAAATAATACAGATCAGAGCAGAAATCAATGAAATAGAATCCAAAAGAACAGTAGAACAGATCAACAAAACTAGGAGCTTGTTCTTTGAAAGAATTAACAAGATTGATAAACCCCTGGCCAGACTTATCAAAAAGAAAAGAGAAATGACCCAAATCAACAAAATCATGAATGAAAGAGGAGAGATCACAACCAACACCAAAGAAATACAAACAATCATAAGAACATATTATGAGCAACTATATGCCAGCAAATTAGATAACCCGGAAAAATGGATGCAGTCCTAGAGATGTATCGACTACCAAAACTGAACCAGGAAGAAATAGAAAACCTGAACAGACCTAGAACCACTAAGGAAATTGAAGCAGTCATCAAAAATCTCCCAAAAAACAAAATTCTCCCAAAAAACAAAAGATGGCTTCCTAGGGGAATTCTACCAAACACTTAAAGAAGAATTAATACCTATTCTTCTGAAACTGTTCCAAAAAATAGAAATGGAAGGAAAACTTCCAAACTCGTTTTATGAGGCCACCATTACCTTGATCCCCAAACCATACAAAGACCCCATCAAAAAGGAGAATTACAGACCAATATCCTTGATGAACATGGATGCAAAAATTCTCACCAAAATACTAGCCAATAGGATCCAACAGTACATTAAAAGGATTATTCCCCACGACCGAGTGGGATTTATCCCTGGGCTGCAAGGTTGGTTCAACATGCGCAAACCAATCAATGTGATACAATACATTAACAAAAGAAAGAACAAGAACCATATGATCCTCTCAATCAATGCAGAAAAAGCATTTGACAAAGTACAGCATCCTTTCTTGATCAAAACTTTTCAGAGTATAGGGATCGAGGGTACATACCTCAATATCATAAAAGCCATCTATGAAAAACCCACAGCAAATATCATTCTCAATGGGGAAAAACTGAGAGCTTTCCCCCTAAGGTCAGAAACGCAGCAGGGATGTCCACTATCACCACTGCCTCAGCCGCAGCAACTTCTTCCTAGAAACATCGCCAAAGGCAAGGGAAGCAAGGGCAAAAATGAACTATTGGGACTTCATCAAGATAAAAAGCTTTTGCACAGCAAAAGAAACAGTCAACAAAACCAAAAGACAACCAACAGAATGGGAGAAGATATTTGCAAATGACATATCAGATAAAGGGCTAGTATCCAAAATCTATAAAGAACTTATCAAACTCAACACCCAAAGAACAAATGATCCAATCAAGAAATGGGCAGAAGACATGAACAGACATTTTTCCAAAGAAGACATCCAAATGGCCAACAGACACATGAAAAAGTGCTCAACATCACTCGGCATCAGGGAAATCCAAATCAAAACCTCAATGAGATACCACCTCACACCAGTCAGAATGGCTAAAATTAACAAGTCAGGAAATGACAGGTGTTGATGGGGATGCGGAGAAAGGGGAACCCTCCTCCACTGTTGGTGGGAATGCAAGCTGGTGCAGCCACTCTGGAAAACAGTATGGAGGTTCCTCAAAAAGTTGAAGATAGAGCTACCATATGATCTAGCAATTGCACTACTGGGTATTTACCCCAAAGATCCAAATGTAGGGATCCAAAGGGGTATGTTCACCTCAATGTTTATAGCAGCAATGTCCACAATAGCCAAACTATGGAAAGAGCCAAGATGTCCATCGACAGATGAATGGATAAAGAAGATGTGGTATATATATATTCAATGGAATATTATGCAGCCATCAAAAGGAATGAGATCTTGCTATTGACGTGGATTGAACTGGAGGGTTTATGCTGAGTGAAATAAGTCTATCAGAGAAAGACATGTATCATATGACCTCACTGATATGAGGAATTCTTAATCTCAGGAAACAAACTGAATGTTGCTGGAGTGGGGGTTGGGGTAGGAGGGATGGGATGGCTGGGTGATAGACATTGGGGTGCGTATGTGCTATGGTGAGTGCTGTGAATTGTGCAAGACTGTTGAATCCCAGATCTGTACCTCTGAAACAATAATACATTATATGTGAAGAAAAAAAGAAAAGAAGATAGCAGGAGGGGAAGAATGAATGGGGGGAAATCAGAGGGGGAGATGAACTATGAGAGACGATGGACTCTGAAAAACAAACTGAGGGTTCTAGAGGGGAGGAGAGTGTGAGAATGGGTTAGCCTGGTGATGGGTATTAAAGAGGGCACGTTCTGCATGGAGCACTGGGTGTTATGCACAAACAATGAATCATGGAACACTACATCAAAAACTAATGATGTAATGTATGGTGATTAACATAACAATAAAAAATAAATTAAAAAGAAATGAAAGAAGAAATCAAAAAGTACATGGACACTGGGTGTTATATTCAACTAATGAATCATTGAACATTATATCAAAAACTAATGATGTACTCTACCTTGACTAATTGAATTTAAATAATAAAAAAGTACATGGAAAAAGATGAAAATGAAAACACAATGGGTGCCTGGGTGGCTCAGTCATTAAGCGTCTGCCTTTGGCTCAAGTCATGATCCCAGGGTCCTGGGATCGAGCCCTGCATTGGGCTCCCTGCTCAGCAGGAAGCCTGCTTCTCTCTCTCCCACTCCTCCTGCTTGTGTTCCCTCTCTCTCTGTCTCACTCTCTGTCAAATGAATGAATAAAATTTAAAAAAAAAGAAAAGAAAAGAAAACACAACTGTCCAAGACTTTTGGGCTGCAGCAGAAGTCTTTCTAAGAGGGAAGTTAATAGCAATACAGGACAACCTCAGGAAGCAAGAAAATTTTCAAATAAAAACCTAACCTTACACATAAAGGAGCTAGAAAAAGAACAACAAGCAAAACCCCAAACAAGCAGAAAAAAGGAAATAAAAACATTAGAGCACAAATAAATGAGAATAGAAACTAAAAACAGAATAGAACAGATTAGCAAAACCAAGAACTGGTTCTTCAAAACCTCAATAAAATTGATAAACTTCTAGCCAGACTCATCAAGAGAGAAAGACAGAGAGAGAAGTGGGGTGGGGGTTGGGGGGAGAGAACGGATTCAAATAAATGAAAACACAAATGAAAGAGGAGAAATAATTACAAACAATTGTAAGAGAATATTATGAAAAAATATATGCCAAAAAAATTAGATGACCTAGAAGAAATGGATAAATTCTTAGATATATAATCTAGCAAAACTAAGGCAGAAAGAAATAAAAATTTGAACAGACCATTACTATCAAGGAGGTTAAATCAGTAATGAAAAAAAAAATCCCAACAAATAAAAGTCCAGAAACAGATGCCTTCACAGGAAAATTCTACTAAACATGTAAAGAAGAGTTAATACCTATTCTACTGAAACTATTCCAAAAAATATAAGAAGAAAAACTTCCAAATTCATTCTTTGAGGCAAGTATCATCCTGATACAAAAATCAGATAAAGACACCACAAAAAAATAGAACCACAGGCCAATTTCTCTTATGAACATAGATGAAAAAAATCCTCAACAAAATACTGGTGAGCTGAATCCAACAATACATTAAAAAAATCATTCACCACAATCAGGTGAGATTTATTCCCAGGATACAAGGGTGGTCCAATATTGGCAAATCAATCAACATGATATATCACATCAATAAGAGAAAGGATAGGGCGCCTGGGTGGCTCAGTTGGTTAAGCGACTGCCTTTGGCTCAGGTCATGATCCTGGAGTCCCTGGATCGAGTCCCGCATCGGGCTCCCTGCTCGGCAGGGAGTCTGCTTCTCCCTCTGACCCTCCCCCCTCTCATGTGCTCTCTCTCATTCTCTCTCTCTCAAATAAATAAATAAAATCTTTAAAAAAAAAAAAAGAGAAAGGATAAAAACCATATGATCATTTTAATAGATGCAAAAAAAAAAAAAACATTTGACAAAGTACAACATCTACTCATGATTAAAAACAAAACAAAACAAAACACTGCAACAAAGTAGGTTTAGAGGGAATATACTTCAACATAATAAAGGCCATCTATGAAAAAGGCCATATATGAAAAACCCACAGCAAACATCATACTCAATGCGGAAAAAACTGAGAGTTCAGGAACAAGACAGGGATGTCCATTCTTATCACTTTTATTCAACATAGTACTGGAAGTCCTGGCCACAGCAATCAGACAACCAAAAGAAATACCAAATCCAAATTGACAACCAGATCCAAATTTGCAAGGAGGAAGTAAACTTTCACTATTTGCCAATGACATGATACTCTATATAGAAAATCCTAAAGACTCTATGAAAAAACTACTAGAACTCATAAATGAATTCAGAAAATTTGCAGGTTACAAAATCAACATACAGAAATCTATTGCATTTTGATGCATTAATATTGAAGCAGCAGAAAGAGAAATCAATAATCCCATTTACAATTGCACCAAAAATAAGACACCTAGGAAAAATCCTAAACAAAGAGGTCAAAGACCTGTACGCTGAAAACTATAAAGCATTGATGAAAGAAACTGAAGATGACACAAAGAAATGGAAAGACATTCCATGCTCATGAATTGGAAGAACAAACATGGTTAAAATATCTATACTACTTAAAGCAATCTACATAATTAATGCAATTCCTATCAAGATACAACCAGCATTTTTCACAGAACTAGAACAAACAACCCTAAAATTTACATGGAAGCACAAAAGACCCTGAATAGGCAAAGTAATTTTGGAAAAGAAAAGTAAGCTGCAGGTATCACAATTCCAGACTTCAAGTTATATTACAAAGTTGTAGTGATCAAAACAGTACAGTACTGGCACAAAAATAGACACATAAATCAATGGAACAGAATAGAAAATGCAGAAATAAATCCACAATTATATGGCCAATTAATCTTTGACAAAGCAGGAAAGACTATCCAGTGGGAAAAAGACTACCTCTTTAACAAATGGCGTTGGGGAAACTGGACAGTTACATGCTGGACTTCCTTCTTACATTGTACAAAAAAATAAACTCAGAATGTGTTAATGACGTACATGTGATACCTGAAACCATAAAAATCCTAGAAGAGAGAAAAGGCAGTAATTTCTTTGATACTGGCTGTAGCAACATTTTCTAGATATGTCTCCCAAGGCAAGGGAAACAAAGCAAAAATAAACTACTGGTACTACATCAACACAAAAAGTTAAAAATATAACTACCCTTGATCCAGCAGTTGCACTACAGGGTATTTACTCAAAATCTACAAAACACTAACTCAAGGGATACATGCACCCCTATGTTTATAGCAGCATTATTTATAATAGCCAAATTATGGAAGCAGCCCAAGGGTCCATCAATAGATGAATGGATAAAGAAGAAGTGGTATATACCATGGCATATTATTCAGCCATGAAAAAGAATAAAATCTTACCATGCAACAACATGGATGGAGCTAGAAAGTATAATGCTAAGCAAAATAAGTCAGTCAAAGATAAATACCATATGATTTACTTCATATGTGGAATTTAAGAAACAACCAAAAAAATGAGCAAAGAAGAAAAAGAGACAAAGCAAGAAACAGACTGTTAAATATAGAGAACAAACTGATGGTTACCAGAGGGAAGGTGGGTGGGGAGGATGGGTGATATAGGTGATAGGGATTAAGGAGTGCATTTGTCATGATGAGCACTGGATGATGTATAGTATTGTTGAATCTCTACATTGTACACCTGAATTAATATAACACTGAATGGGGGTGCCTGGGTGGCTCAGTTGGTTAGGTGGCCAACTCTGGATTTTGGATCAGGTCATAATCTCAGGGTCCTGGGATCGAGCCCTGCATGGGGCTCTACACTTGGCAGGTAGTCTGCTAGAGGATTCTCTCTCTTCCTCTCCCTCTGCCCCTCCCTCCACTCATGTTCTCTCTCTCTCAAATGAATAAATATACTTTTATTTATATAAAATATAAATATATAAAATTTATTTATATATTTATATAAATTTATAAAAATTTATATATTTATATAAAAAATATTTACCCTCCAAATTGAATGATGCATATTTACCTTAAAAAACTAAAGTTCTTCAGTATTTTATTACCTCAGACAATAAGACGGACTCTAGAATCTTGCCACCTTAAGTGTGATCTATAGACATCACCACTGATCTTACCTGGGGCTTGTTTAAAATGCACATTCTCAGATCCTACCCTAGAGCAACTGTTGTAGCCATTCTGCAGCAAAAGGATGGATCCCTCCAAAAATTTGGTTCAGATGCCAAGTCTGATGAGCATATGTACACACACACACACACACACACACATACACAAAGAGGAAATAAAAAAATCTATTACTCACATAATGAGCTGTGCTCATTATACAAGGTGTGACCCAAGCATGAAAATGGCTACAAAGAGACAAGAAAGGATACTGGCTTGGAATTTTTATGATGGGGTGTCTACAACAATTGGCACTGTGAGCAGGATGTCTAAACTACAAATACCATGACCAAGGGTCTTTATTCTCTTGCTCTAGATTGTTAATTAGATCTGCTGCCTGCCCATGAGCTTTTGGTTTGAGCCATATGACTTTGTCCTGTATTTATTGGAGTCCAACCAGGCCTCTGTTACAGATTTAACTAACTTAATCAAAAGTTATAATTGGCATTTAGAGTCAGGTATATGGTACTGGGGTCTTCATTAAAATGGCCCTGGTTCTTGTATTTTGACCCACACCTATCTGTGTATCTCAAATTGAATTGTTTCCTGATTCCAGCATAAGCCATATCTGATATAAGACTCAGGGGAGTGACCCTTACCCTGGGACCATTGGTTGAATGCCTCAGCTAGGAGTTAGCTCCATTCTGTGCAGTACCCAGGGAAAATGCTCCTGTCTTGTGCAATACACAAGTCCATTGAGTGGTTGCTCATCTGGAAGAGCAGTTACTATGTAGCAGGCTAAGGTCACACTCCTAAAAGCAGATAGGTCACTATGATCCTGCAAAAATACCTTTGCTGCTTCTACTGCTTATGCCTCTGTCATCCAAAACAAAATCCAGACCCTCAGAGTTATAGGGAAAATACTCATGTCCCCCACCTAGTGTACAGCCAAGGACTAATTCAACCATTTTCCATAAGAGCCATCCCTAAAACTGATGGTATAAACGTATATGAGCAAAATAAAGAGAATCCCCCAACCCCCAAAGTAAGCCATTAGCCAAATGAAAGAAAGAAAAGAAGAAAGGAAGGTAAGGAAGGGAATTGGGGGAATAAAAGAAAGATAGGTAGGAAGAAAAAGAAAAAAAGAAACCTGGATACTGGAGAAGGATATAGATGACAACAACAAGAAACTGAAACAGATACACAATTTGACCCAGTTAGACACCCAAAATTTACTAAAAGAATTTATATAATGAAAAGACAGTGGATCATCAGTTCTAAATTAACTTTAATATCTGCTGACATGCACCAATTGGCAAACCTCATGACTTTAATTAATACTGTGGCCCAAATTACACTTATATCTGGAGTTCCCACTAAATTTAAACAAGGTATCCCCTATAATCTTTGAAGAGTTACTGAACATAAAATAGAGGACAAAGAAATATGCCCATTTTAATCATTAAAACTATTGCCTAGTCTAAATTTCCCATGGATATAGTACCCATTGCCTTAAAATATCCCATAATAGGCTTGAATGACCAATGATTAATAAATTAAATAGTAAATAATGAATAACAAATTAAAATCAAATTAAACCTTTGACCCTTACAAATGAGGTTGACAAAAATTGGACCCCATGGACCATCCCTCCCTAGTTAAAATAGTTAATAATGACTAATTAAATTAAAACAGAGCCTTCAAGAACTAAAACCCATTATATAAGACTTACTTGGAGAAGATGCAATTACCTCCACTGCTTCTCCCCTTAACAGCCTTATTTGGCCTTTTCTTGAACTTTATAAAATGAATGGTGCTTCACAATGTTTTAGAACAACTTGAATGCTGTGGTCCCACCCATTAATGCCCTTATAACCAATATAATTGAAGTTACTGATTCCATCTAATCAGCAATTGGCACATATTTTGCTATTATAGATTTGGCTAATATGTTCTATTCAATGTCTGTTTCAACAGCTACAGTTTGCTTTCACTTTCAAAGGAATGCAATATGCCTCTTATGGGATGAACTATGTCCCTCCAAAATTCATCTGTTGAAGTCTTATACCCCAGTACTTAGCACTGACTATAATTTGGAGATAAGGCCTTTAAAGAGGTAATTAAGGTTTAAGAAAAAAAGGTTATGTGGATGTCCCTAATCCAATATGACCAGTGTCCTTACAAGAAGAAGAGGTTAGGACACAGCAAATACATATGAGGACTGACAATGTAAAGACACAGCAAAGAGGCAGCCATCTGCAAACCAAGGAGAGAGCCCTTAGAAGAAACCAAACCTGTTGACCCCTTAACCATGGAATTCTAGCCTTCATAAATGTGAGAAAATACATTCCTGCTGTTTAAGTCAACTAGTCAGTGGCATTTTGTTATGGTACCTATCAAACTAATATAACACCTTTACTCAGATCTTCAATAACCTTGCCATTGCACACAGTCCTTGCAGGTAAGATCTTAATGGCATATAACTTTCTCTTGAAATACAGATATGAAATCATACTGATGCCAACCTCCTCTGAAGATATGTATTTGACA
The DNA here is from genome assembly GCF_964656455.1 of Halichoerus grypus. Classification (NCBI taxonomy): domain Eukaryota; kingdom Metazoa; phylum Chordata; class Mammalia; order Carnivora; family Phocidae; genus Halichoerus; species Halichoerus grypus. The sequence continues at coordinate 81,073,711 of NC_135722.1, read as the reverse complement.
CACTCTTAAGACATACAAATGCTTACAAAGTAACTCACAAAAGGGGATGGGCCATTATCCTACACATAGTGCAAGGTCTTGCCATTTCACTTAAATTCCCGAAAATTATTTGGTAAACTGAGAAAAGCGCCATCCCTGGCACTATCAATAAACAGTTATTTACCTTCTTAGCAACCATAATAGTAAACAGGCCCAACACTTTTTAGGTCTTTTTGGGTTTTGAAGGTAACACATTCTTTATTTACAAATATTTATTTAAGTTGCAAATTGACCCATCTGGAATGAGACCCCTCCAACAAAAAGCTCCAGAATTTGTTCAGATTATAATACATCAGGCATTCCCAATAATACTTTCCAGAGACTCCTTTTCTGTAAAGGCTTTAGAAACTTCCTTTCATGGCTCCTAGAGACTCTGACCCCCCATAATGGCCTTAAGTTGCCCATGGGCTTCTGATGCAAGAAATTGCCCTCCTCAGCTACATCTTATATATTATTAGAGTGGCAACTGCTGGCCACACACTGGTCTTTCCTTAAAATAGAGGCTCTCACAGGCCCTGGGCCCATGACCACACACCCCCATAGCTGGTTTCCTGGGTTAGGAAAGCAGCACCCTACAACTCGACATGGCCTCTAAGTCTGCCTTGCTACAGGACAGATCCAAACCTCAGTCGGCTGGCATATCCCACTTGTGAGAAGAGGTGGCCTCCCCTATATTCAGTCTCTTGTCATGGTGACTTCTTTCACAAATTGTTTGACTATTTAGGGAGCCCTTTGGTCTTAACTGAGTGAACAGCAAAGGGAGTCCATCTGTATATATAACATATATAGAGTTCACTGAAGAGTTATTGCTTTCATCCCTTAGCTGGGATGTCAGCACAACTGGTCAAATTTTAGGCAGTTATTTTGACACCAAATGATCTGATTAACAATTAGCTCCAGTTGCACATTTTTACAGATTCTACCATTTTCTGGACCAACCTATGGCAGAAGCAACAATTCCTTGTACAAGGTTTTACCTTTTTGGGTAAAGAATCCTGGGAATCTCTTGCCTCAGATACCCAAAATATAAATTCACATTACATATGTCCCTGTACATACTAGAAACACAATACAAGGCATCAACAAGACACTTATTCTGTTCAGAGTTCCAGAATTCATTGATAGTGACCAATACACTCATTTTACTTCTCAGAATACACACTGCTACTCTCTTGAATAGTACTTTCAATGGAACTTTCAGCTCCTTTACCAGCCACACAGAGAACCATAATGGCTTACTGCAGTGAAAAATCAATTAAATGAAACATGGCACATTTTAATCATCAGTCATATGACTGGGCTGAATTGTAATAAAGAGTCTAACTCTTTTTTTATATATATATTTGGCTGCTGACAGCTTTTAAGCCTCACCCTGCTCTCTTCCCCTTCTGCTGTACATCTGAGCAAGAGAAATAAGAAAGCCCCAGTGCTCCTTTCTTTGCCACCTGCAGAAGTTGAAAACCATGCATAAGAACCCCCATCCACCCCACCCAAATCACCTTAAAAACTCTAAGCCAGTTTCCTTTTCTGGCTCTCTCAAGCCATTTTTGGAATGCTTGGCAGCTGTCCTTCTCCTCATTATATAAGTAATAATCCTTTCCATACCCTCTTGGTGGGGTATGGCATCACAATCTCAATGTCTCAACTAAATTTTTGGTGAAAGTACATCCTACTTCAGAGTATGTCCACCAAATGAGGATATACTTCTTTAACTATCCCCAAATGAATAAAGCTTTAAGCACTGCTCTAGAGGGCAGTATTATTATTTGTGTTATTTTTTTTTAAAGACTTATGTATTTATTTGAGAGAGAGAGAGCACAAGCAGTGGGGAGAGGGAGAAGCAGGCTCTCCACTGAGCAGGGAGCCCAATGTGGGGCTTGATCCCAGGACCCTGGGATCATGACCTGAGCTGAAAGCAGATGATTAACTGACTGAACCACCCAGGTGCCCCTTTGTTATTTTGTACAGATGATGTTTATCTACCTGTTTACCAACTTACTTGAGTACCATTTCTTTTTCAGTCTCCTACCTTCTGTCTATGGTCATTTTCTTTCCTTCTTCCCTCTAGCTTTATCTTTATGGCTTTATCTTTCCTTTATCTTTTTTTTTTTTTTTTTTAATCTTATGGCTTCCATTGTTGTCATTTCTTTGTAGATGATCCAACTTGCCTCTGTGGATACTTTGAAGAACTTCTCTTCAGTTTTGTTGCTCTTTCATCACACACAAATTGTGAAGGTGTAGGTTTTTTCCTAATTTATCTTGCTTGGTATTTACTTTGTTTCCTTTATGTGTGAATGCACATATTTCATGAAATTATTTTCAGCCATTGTCTTGATATACAGTGACACCTTGAATAGCATGATTTTGACCTGCATGGGTCCACTTATATTTGGATTTTTAAAATAAATACAGTACAGTACTGTAAATGTATTTCACTAGCTTACTTTATTGTAAGAATACAGTATACAATACATATAACATACAAAATATGTGTTAATTGACTATGTTATCAGCAAGGCTTCTGGTCAACAGTAGGCTATCTAGTAGATAAGTTTTGGGGGAAATCAAAAGTTACACGTGGAGTTTTGACTGCACAGGGGGTTGGCACCCTTAACACCCATGTTATTCAAGGGTCAACTGTATTGTCTCTCTTCCATTTTCTCTATTCTCATTTTCTGGCAGTTCCTTCAACTTATATTACACCTTGTTCTGTCCTCCATATTTCTAAAACTTTCTTTTATATTTCCATCTCTTTGTCTTTCTCTGTACTATTTTCTGAATAATTTATTTCCATTCATTCACTAATTATCCCTTCAATGATGTTTGATCTGTTTAACCTATACACTGATTTTTAATTTTATATATAACATATATAAATTATATATTATATGTATGTTATATATAAATATATGTATATACCTAAAATTTATATTTGACTTCTTATTCAAATCTTCCTGGTCATTTTTAAAGTGTCTCCTTGCTTTTGTGTTTTTTACTCTTTCAATACATATTTAAATACTGCTTTCATAGTTATATTGTATTCTGCTTGATGATTTCAATATCTTACATCCTTGGGGAAATCTCTGGTTTTTGCTAAATTTCAGTCATTAAGACTTCTCTTTTTTAGTGTTTTTGTTGATCTTGATTGTGAGATAAATTTGTTTGAGTGTAATCTACAAAAATCTTGCAGTCTAAATAGAAGTTGTTATCTTTCAGAGAGGATTTACATCAGTTTCTACTAAAAGCCAAGGTTTGCTGTCAACATGGAATCACCTGAGTTCATGTTAAAGATTCTAATGAGTGAATATAAGATTTTCCATCTTGCAACTGACAGACAATTTAACCTCTTATTGCTTCACTAATATTAGAATTTTCTTTTGGGGCAACTTCACTTTTGCAGTTTGTTCTCAAATTACTGCTACTTCAGCCTAAGCTCATAAATTTATTTAAATATTTGTTTGTTTATTCAGGAAGTAATTCTTGGAGATTTTTCTTAACTCCCTTGAGTCAAGCAATGCATTAGAAAAGTATGTTTTGTTTAGGATCTAGTTGATTAGAAGCAGAAGGGGCTTCAAATTTACCTTAATCCTAGAAGCAGATGTTTAATGATTAGAATTTCAGCCCTTTTCAGTGGAGGATTTCAGGCACAGAGGTAAGATGTGTTTCTTAACTAGCACCCCAGAAGCAGTTGCCTCATCAAACTACATATGATAGCCAAAATAGGACACTCATTATGTAGGTCTTCCAGATTCCATTCTTTCCATTTTCTATTATGTTTTTGTTAAAACGCATTTTTTAAAAATTTTTTATGTGATTGGTTATCTCTCATGATTGTCTTATTTAATTTTTCTTTTTCTTTCACTTTTAGGGCATTTAGTACTATTTTTCAGATGCATTAGTGTGCTAGTAATAATTACGAAGAGATACTTTTCTCAGGTTGTTTTTGTTTCATGCTGAAAATCTAAAAAACATTTTAAACTCTTTGCCTGGTCTTGTCAATCTGGAAATTTGATGTATACCTTGAATAAAAAAGTTAGTTTTGACTCAAATTTTAGTACTTACTAAATTTTCATTTAACAGCCCATCTTTCCTGAGCTAGTTTCTAACTAGTATAATTACTGTACGGAATTTAGAGTAGCTGTGTGCCACCTTGGTTGTTTAGCATATAACTAATATGTTACAATTATAACAGCAAAACAGTTCCAGAAAGCAAAATTAGTTTAGTAGCAATTAAATTCAGAGAGCCATTCCAAAGAAAGCTAAGCAATAACTTTAATTGAGTTGTATATAAAATGGAAAAGTTTCAAAACAAAATGTTTCTAAATATCTTGTAGAAAAGTGACACTGTATCTATAATTTTCTCATTTCATCACTCTTTAGCTACAGTGATAAAAAAACTATATTAAAATTTTATATGAAAAGATCATAAAATGTTAAGCAGCTCACAAAAAATGTCAAGGTGACCTTCATATGTTAGTAAACCCTCAAAATATAGTTTTTCACATCTCTTAAGGTAAAAATTTAATTTCTGCATTTTACCTATCACAATTTTTCCAGAGTTAAACAAGATGAAAAAAGTTTTTATGTAATTAAAGTTACCAAGAAATATTTCTTGCAGTCTCCTGTAATAAATAAAAAGACTCCATGGTATAACTATTTTTCTCCCAGCAGGAGTTTTCTGCCTTTGAATTTTATCTTCATTAAAGTAAATGAATGTTTTATGAATTTGTCTTAATAAAAGCCCCACTTCTTGTCATAGTGATGTAATAGAGAGTGAACTCACCTCTCTGCTATACACAACTCCAAAAAAGTTCAGGGTTGTGATTTGTGGGGGGGGGGGGGGAAAGAGGCACATGGGAGCACCATATTTTCCCAGTCATTCTCCATGAAGGCATATTCACAATATGATACTGGAAAGATAAGCCAGTGTGATCTCTGAGCTGAGAAGTAAGAGACTGAAGTTCACGGCCATGAAGCAGTCAGAATTAACAAGTTATATTAATTTGCTCACAAATCTGCAATTTGTGAGCAGAACTAAGTAGAGATACCTCACTTTTACCCCACTCAATCATTTGGGGGAGCTCAAAAGCTATGGACTGGAATCACCTGAAGTTTTTTGTTCACTTATATGCCTGGTGGTTGACACAAAAGACTCAAACTGATGGAGGCTATAACAGCTGGAGCTCTTTGGACATCTCCATCTCTATGGCCTCCATATATTCTCTCTTGCTAGAAACTTTAGCCAGACTTTTCATATGTCAATTCAGAGCTCCTAAGACCTGTGTCTCAAGAAAGGGAAATAGGTAGAAGCTGAGTTACCTTTTCTAACCTAGCCTTAGAAGTGATTCTGCTTCAGGATGCCTGGGTGGCTCAGCCAGTTAAGCATCTGCCTTTGGCTCAAGTCATGATCCTAGGGTCCTGGGATCTAGTCCCACATCAGGTTCCTTGCTCAGCGGGGAGGCTGCTTCTCCCTCTGCCTGCCATTTCCCCTGCTTGTGTGTGCACTTGCTCTTGCTCTCTATCTCTCACTCTCTCACAAATAAATAAAATCTTTTAAAAAAAGAAATTATTCTGCTTCTCATCCAACACATTAGAAGTGAGTCACAAAGACTGCCCAAGTTCAAGGAGAGGGGAATCAGACTCTTTTGTAGGAGGAATGTGAAAACATTTGCAGACATGTTTTAAAACTAACTCAAGATTGAGAAGCACATGAGATTAGCCTTAGATAGAGACAGAAATCAAGTTTCATGCAAAAGAAATAAACTGATAGATTTAGGTAGGGAGAGGAAGCAGTAAGATATGGTGGTTCTTAGAAATAGATAATTGCTGGAATATAAAATTATACAGAATGCACAATTTCGATCAAATTTCATACTGTCAGATTTGAAAAAGGGCAGATTTAGCCAGAATTTCTTGAAGAGCAAGGCCTTTGGGCTGTTTCCTTAAGAAGGAATGATGCCCAGCATCTTAAGGAAGAATTAGAAAAATGGATAAGAACATCAAATTGGACCTTAGTGTAGCTGGAATTGTTGAGGGGGAAGGTGCAGGTAGCCAGAGTGCAGTGAGAAATTAAAGCTAAAGATGTATAAAAGGAAATATTTGACAGTAGAAAGTTAGACAAAGTGCTTTTCTTAATAAGCAAGGTTTTAAAGTTACCACACTCAAATTCATTAAATATATAAAAAATTACAAATTCTATCAGAAATTAGTTGTTACTTGTGGGAAATATAAGGCCTTTTTCTAGTATACAATAACAATATACCAATACATGATAATATGCTAAGATTTTAGCATAGATTTTAGCTTATAAGATTTGCTATATCTTTTTACAAACTATACTATAATTACATAAGAAATAGATTTTATCCTAAATGCAAGAGACCATAAGCCAACATATGACAGATTATGGGTTGAGTAGATTTCTGAAAGCATATTTTGAAGTAAGCTTTAAAAATTTTTATTATATGTTTATTATAGATCTAATACTTTCAAATAGAATTGATTAATAAATTTTGTGGAAAGATCTGTTTGCTGTTGTATGTAGAAAATGTGTTTTTTTCTAATTACTAGTTTTGGTTTGATATGAATTTATAAATAATTTAGGCACTGTGCAAAGCAATTTACATATATTATTTCTAGTCCACACAATAACATTCAAGTAAGTATTAATTTTATCCCTATTTTTTTAATTCCCATTTTCTTGAATCTTGTGGAGATTAACCAGCTACTAAGACTGCACAGTTTGTACACATCAGGACAAAAACTTGAACACAGTTCTGGCTCCTAATGATGCATTTCATCACACTAAGGATCAAAGCAAAATATGAAGTTAAGGATAAATTTAAAATCATATCCAGTTAAAAACTTCTGGGAAGATGGCAGGGTAGGAGTATTCAGAGCTCACCTCATCCCACAAATATATTGAGATAACAGCTACATCAGTGCAACTAACTCTGAAAACAACCCAAAGACTGGCAGAATAGGTTTTCCACAATTAATTATAGAAAGGAGGCCCCATGGAAAATGGTAGTTGGGAACCAAATCCTCAGTAAGACTAACCACAAACAGGAGGGATACCACAAGTATGGAGAAGGAAAAATGATCAGACTCCACCCCAGTCACCCCAGGTGGAGGGGACCTGCCCTGGAAAGATGAGTCCCCCTAACATTTGACTTTAAAAACTGGTAGGGCACAAATTCCAGAGTGTTTACAATCAGTGGGACCTAATGTCGAGTACGTTAAAAGACAGTAGGCTTAGCTCTGAGAGAAGCAGAGGGCAAGAGGTAACTGATTCCCTGCCCTTAAAAAGCCAACATAATAAATAACCTCACCAAGATAAACATAGAAGCAGCAGTTTGAAAAGTGCCAGGGGTATACATGAAGGAGATTTATTTACTAATATTATGTGTGCTGGAGGGGGAGGGATCTTTAGGAGACTTCCCCAAGGAAAAAAGCTGGGAGGTATCATTGCTCCACCCCCCTCTCCACTTTCCAGCCTAGATAGCTGAACACTTGAGGGAACAGTTATGAACACTTCCCTTTTAACTTGCTAGAATTGCATACCCCACACCACATTCTCCTGTGGATCCATCCCATCCCACCTCACTCAGCAGGTATCCTCCCAAGGCAGGTTCTGACATGACACTCCCTGCAAGCAACCCTGGTAGGGACAGACATCACTCCAAAGTTACTCCTGCCCTGGGAAAAAGGAAAATAACAGCACACACCCGTGCACCTACAGTCCCAGCAGCTGAACCTTATAACCAGCAGTGCAGAGTTGGTACCCTGTCAATCAGTGCATCTGCAGCCCAGTAGGCATCTGGTCTGACTTCTGGCTGTGCCAACAAACAAAAGCTTCTCAGGAGACAAGGTAAGGCAGTGCCCTACATTTTGGGGCAACTGCAGCCCTGGGAGAATAGCTGAGGGCAGACAGATGGCTGACTGCCCAACTGTAAGCTTGTGGCAACCCCAGACTGACCTATTAACAGCACAGGGACCAAATCCTGCCTGGTGTGCCCATAACAGCCAAAATGGGCCACTGAAGCTGACTGGACTGAAGGCAAACACAACTCAACCATAACAGTAGGACACAAACAACCTACATAGAAGACACCCCTGGAATGCCTGGTTCTGGTGAACAGAGGGCATTGTGCTACAGAGCACCATAGGATCTCTTCTTCATAAGGCCACTACTTTCAAGATCAAGAGACATAGCTGATTTTCCTAATACACAGAAACAAACACAGAGAGCTAGACAAAATGAGAAGGCAAGAGTATGTACCAAATGAAAGAACAGGACAAAACCACAGCAAAAGAGCTAAACGAAATGGAAATAAGCAATATGCCTCATAAAGAATTCAAAGAAATGGTCATAAAGATACTCACTGGATATGTGCAAAGAGTGGATAATCTCAGTGAGATCATCAACAAAGAGATAGAAAACATAAAAAGGAACCAGTCAGAGATGAAGAAATCAACAACTGAAATAAAAAATACACTAGAGGGAATCAGCAGCAGATTAGAGGAGGAAGAAAATGGATCTGTGACCTGGAAGACAGTGTAATGGAAAGTAACCAACTGGAAAAGAAAAAGGAAAAAAAGAATAATAAATAAATGAGAATAGGTTAAGGGAATTCAGCAACATCATCAAGCTAAATAACATTTGCATTATAGGGATCCCAGAAGGAGAGCAGAGAGGGGAGGGAAGAAAACTTATTTTAAAAAAATAATAGCTGGGGCGCCTGGGTGGCTCAGTCATTAAGTGTCTGCCTTCGGCTCAGGTCATGATTCCAGGGTCCTGGGATTGAGCCCCACATCAGGCTTTCTGCTCTGCAGGAAGCCTGCTCCCCCTGCTTGTGTTCCCTCTCTCACTGTGTCTCTATCTGTCAAGTAAATAAATAAAATCTTTAAGAATAATAATTATAATAGCTAAAATCTGCCCTAATTGGAGGTAGGAAACAGATATCTAGATCCAGGAAGCTCAGAGAGCCTCCAACAAAATCAACCCAAGGAAGTCCACACCAAGAAACATAATAATAAAAATGGCAAAAAATAGTGATAAAGAGAGAATTTTAAGAGCAGCAAGAGGGGCACCTGGGTGGCTCAGTCATTAAGCATCTGCTTTCAGCTCAGGTCATGATCCCAGGGTCCTGGGATCGAGCCCCGCATTGGGTTCCCTGCTCAGCAGGAGGCCTGCTTCTGCCTCTCCCACTCTCCCTGCTTGTGTTCTCTCTCTCGCTGTCTCTCTGTCAAATGAATAAATTAAAAAATCTTTAAAAAAAATAATAGCAGCAAGAGAAAAAAGAAAACAGTTATATGCAAAAGAAACCACATAAGCCTATCAGTGGATTTTTCAGCAGAAACATTGCAGACTGGAAGAGAGTGGCATGAAATATTCAAAGTAAAAAACAAAAAAAAACCCTGCAACCAAGAATACTCTACCTGGAACAAGTATCATTCAGAATACAGGGAGAGATAAAGAGTTAACCAGGGGGATGGGGTGCCTGGGTGGCTCAGTCAGTTAAGTATCTGTCTTCAGCTCAGGTCAGGATTCCTGAGTCCTGGGATCAAGCCCAGCGTAGGACTCCTTGCTCAGCAGGAAGCCTGCTTCTCCCTCTTCCTCTGCCTGATGCTCCCCTTTCTTGTGCTATCTTTCTCTCTTTTTATCAAATAAATATATAAAATCTTTAAATAAATAAATACATACATACATGCATACACACATAAATACATAAATACATAAAAGAGTTAACCAGGAGAGCCTGGGTGGTTCAGTCAGTTAAGCGTCTGACTCTTGATTCTGGCTCAGATCATGATCTCAGGGTTGCTAGGTCAAACCTCATGTCAGGCTCCATGTTGTGTGTGGAGCTTGCTTAAGATGCTCTCTCTCCCTCTCTCTTTGCCCCCCCATCTCTCTCTAAAAAGAAAAAAAAAGTTAACCAGACAAACAAAAGTTAAAGGAGTTCATCACCACTAAACCAGCCTTATAAGAAATATTAAAGGGAATTCTTTGAGTGGAAAGAAAAGGCCATATACAGGAATAAGAATTGGGTAAGACTGATGAATCACAGACCTGTACCTCTGAAACAAATAATACTTTATATCTTAAAAAAAAAAAAAAGAAGATAGTAGGAAGGGAAAAATGAAGGGGGGGAATCGGAGGGGGAGATGAACCATGAGAGACTATGGACTCAAACTGAGGGTTCTAGAGGGGAGGGGGGTGGGGGGATGGGTTAGCCTGGTGATGGGTATTAAGAAACAAACTGAGGGTTCTAGAGGGGAGGGGAGTGGGGGGATGGGTTAGCCTGGTGATGGGTATTAAGGAGGGCATGTATTGAGTGGAGCACTGGGTGTTATATGCAAACAATGAATCATGGAACACTACATCAAAAACTAATGATGTGATGTATGGTGATTAACATAACATAATAAAATAAAATTAAAATAAAATAAAATAAAAAATTATAAAAGGAAAAATTTCATAATTAATGCAAACATATACTAAGTAATAGAATAGTCACTTATAAAACTAGTATGGAGGTTAAAGCCCAAAAGCAGTAAAATCAATTATATCTATAAAAATAAGTCAAAGCATTTACAAAATAAAAGGATATAAAGTATGACATTAAATATAAAACAGAAGGGGGTAATAATTAATTTAGTGCTTTTAGAATGGGTTCAAACTTAGGTGACATCAATGTATATAGACTACTATATGTATAAGATGTTATGTGAACCTAATGGTAACCACAAATCAAAAACCTATAATAGATACATGAAAAATAAAGAGAAAGGAATCCAGCATAACACTAAAGAAAATGATCAAACCACAAGGGAAGAGGGCAAGAGAAGAAACAAAGAACTACAAACACAACCATAAATCAAGTAACAAATGACAATAACTACACATCTATCAATAATTACCTCAAATGTAAATGGACTAATGGACTATATGCTTAATCAAAAGACATAGGGTGACTGAATGGATGAAAAAGCAGGACCTATCTACCTGCTGCCTACAAGAGACTCACTTCAGACCCAGAAACACATGCAGATTAAAAAAGAAGGGATGAAAAAACATTTACCATGCAAATGAATGTCAAAAGAAACCTAGATAGCAATACGCATGTCAGACAAAGTAGACTTTGAAACAAAGACTGTAACAAGAGATAAAGAAGGAAAATACATAATGATAAATGAACAATCTAGGAGGAAGATATAACAACTATAAATATTTATACACCCAATTTGAGAGCATCCAAATACATAAAACAATTATTAACAGTCATAAAGAAAGAAATTGACATGACACAACAATAACAGGGGACTTTAACACCACATTTATATCAATGGATAGATCATCCAGATAGAAAAACAACAAAGAAACAGTGGCTATGAGTGACACATTGGACCAGATGGACCTAACAGATATATACAGAACATTTCATCCAAAAACAGAGAGGAGAGAGAGTTAGGATGGCAGAGTAATAGGAGGACCCTATGCTTGCCTCACGCCTCAAACACAGCTAGATAAATACCAAATTATTCTGAACGCCCATGAAATCTATCTGAGGACTGAGAGAACAAACTGCACAACTAGAGGGAGAGAAGAGGCCACATCATGGAAGGTAGGAGGTATGGAGATGTGACTTGGGAGAGAAAAAGGATCATGGGTGCTGTGGCGGGGAGGGAGCCTCGATGACAGATGGAGGGGAGAGAGAAAGAGGGAGAGAGAGAGAGCAAGAACGCAGTGCACAGGGGATTACACAAGTAAAACACTTCCCCAAAAACATTGACTAGGAAAACAAGAGGGGCTTATTATCATGAGTTTTAGAATTCTGGGAGTGGCCAGGGTGGAGCCCAGTGGGTACAGTGGTGCTCCTGGGGAGGAGGGCAGAGGCTTGGGAGCAGATGGTGTGATCTGAGGATCCTCTGGAATGTATTGGGAGAGACATTTCCTCCTTCTTGTAGTGCATCTGGGAGACATGGCATTATCTCTCAGGGAACAAAAGAGTTGGCAGATGCCATTACACTCCCCCACCCATTTAAGCATAGGAGCAGAGAGACCTGCTGAGGGTGGCTAACCTGTACTCAGGCTTTCTGCTGTACTTTACTCTGAAATCCAAGCTCCTGGACATTGATGCAACTGCCCTTTTGGGAAAAACAAGCACTAGCCCCAGCATGGTGAGACCTGACCCCAGACGACCAGCATGGATCTATATCTGCGCCATCTGGTTCCCTAAAGCTTGGAGTTTAGAAATTCTCAGCCAGCATGCCTGAGATAAAACACATGCACACTTGTATGGCCAGATGGGCAGACAGCCCAGACATAGACAGGATGAAGGTGCAGATCTGAGGGACACCTGGATGCATGAGGAGAGATTGTTCACTCTTCTGTGGGAGCTTCCCAGACAGTGGCAGGTGTGAACTGCTTTCTCCCAGAAAAAGGGAGAAGGATGATGCCATTTTTCTCCCCCACCCATCAGCATGGACTGACTTCAGTGAGCAGAACAGTGCCAACAGTGGAGGCATGAGCCCCTTGCACCAAGCCCCACATGCCTGCACTCTGAAGGTGCTTCTTTACTAGGGATAGTGCCTGAGAACCTGAGCACCAGGACCATCCCCCAGAAGACCAGCACAATACCCCCTGCACCCCCCACACATGCCAAGTCTACAGACCATAGAGTGCTGCAAAACTTAAGCTCTAGTGGAAATAGGTTAAGGCCTCTTTTAACAAGCAGATCAGAGCACACTTAGTTAAAATTCATCACACTCTGGACATGGTCAAAACACTGCCCACTATAGGCAAGGAGAAACTCTGCAGAGGACTAACCTGAGGGAATGAGCAGCCAAAACATAGCATACACCAGAGACACATTCTGCAGTGCCAGGCCCTGGACAGTATATGGCCTCTTCTTCATAAAGCTATTACACTCAGGAGCAGGAAACATAACCAGCTTTCCTAACACAGAGAAGAAAACAGAGATCTGGACAAAATGCCAAGACAGAGGAATTCATCTCCCCAAAAAAGAACAAGAAAATGTCACAAATAGGGATCTAATTAAAACAGATATAAGTAATGTACCTGATCCATATTTTAAGGGAACAATCATAACCATACTAAATGGGTATGAGAAAAGCATAGAAAACACCAGGGAGTCCCTTACCACAGAGATAAAAGATCTAAAAACTAGTCAGGACAAAATAAAAAGTGCAATAACTGAGATGCGAAACTGACTGATTGTACGACTAAAAGAACAGAAGAAGCAGAAGAACAAATAAGTGATATAGAAGACAAAATTATGGAAAATAATGAAGCTAAAAAGAAGAGGGAAGGAAAAATATTGGTTCACGAATGTAGGTAGACTTAAGGAACTCAGAAATTCCATAAAGCATAGCAAAATTCATATCATAGAAGTCACAAAAGAAGAAGGGGGGGAAAAGAGGGCAGAAGGTTTATTTGAGCAAATAATAGCTGAAAACTTCCCTAATCTGGGGAAGGATGCAGACATCTATCTAAATCCAGAAGGCACAGAGAACTCCCATCAAAATCAACAAAAGCAGGCTGACACCAAGACATAGCATAGAAAATTTTGCAAAATACAAAGATAAGGGAAAAAGCCTAAAAGCAGCAAAGGAAAAGATACCCTTAACTTACAAGGAAAGACAAATAATGTTAACAACAGACCTCACCACAGAACTTGGCAGGCCATAAGGGAGCGTAATGATATATTCAACGTGCTGAATAGGAAATATCTACAGCCAAGAATACTCTATCCAACAAGGTTGTCATTCAGAATAGAAGAAGAGAGAAAGAGTTTTCCAAACAAAAACCAAAAAAAAAAAAAAAAAAAAAAAATTAATGACCACTAAACCAACAGTGCAAGAAATATAAAAGGGGACTATCTGAGTGGGGAAAAAAGATCAAAAGTGACAAAAACTAGAAAGGAACAGAGAAAATCTCCAGAAGCAATGACTTAATAATGGCACTAAATTCTTATCTATCAGTAATGACTCTGAATGTATATGGACTAAATGCTCCAATCAAAGGACATAGGGTAATCAGAATGGATTTTTTTAAAAAGACCCACCTATATGCTGCCTACAAGAGACTCATTTAAGACCTAAAAACACCTCCAAATCAAAAGTGAGGGAATGGAGAAAAATTTATCATGCTAAAGGACATCAAAAGAAAGCCTCAGACAACCTAGATTTTAAACCAAAGACTGAACAAGAGATGAAGAAGGACACTATATCATAAAAAAGAGGTCTATCCAACATGAAGATCTAACAATTATAAATATTTATGCCTCCAATGTGGGAGCACCCAAATATATAGAACAATTAATAACAAACATAAAAAAACTCATTGATAATACTACAGTAATAGTAGGGGACTTTAAGATCCCACTTGCTTAAATGGACAGATTATTTAAGCAGAAAATCAAGGAAATAATGGCTTTGAATGACACACTGTACCAGATGGACTTAAGAGATATATTCAGAATATTTCATCCTAAAGTAACAGAATATACATTCTTTACAAGGGCACATGGGACATTGTCCAGAATAGATCACATACCAGGTCAAATTTCAGCTCTCAACAAGTACAAAAAGATTGAGGTCATCCATGCATATTTCCAACTACAATGCTATGAAGTAAACCACAAGAAAAAAAAAAAGGAAAAACTACAAATACATGGAGGTCAAAGAACATCCTATTAAAGAACAATTGATTAACCAGGAAATTAAAGAAGAAATTGAAAAAATACATGGAAACAAATAAAAATGAAAACACATAAGTCAAAAACTGTAGAGATGCAGCAAAAGCAGTCATAGGAGGGAAGTATATAACAATACAGGCTTACCTCAAGAAGCAAGAAAAATCTCAAATACACAACCTAGCTTTACATCTAAAGAACCTAAAAAAAGAACACCAAATGAAGCCTAAAGCCAGCAGAAGGGAGACAATAATGATTAGAAGAAATAAGTGATATAGAAACTAAAACAAAAAAAACAAAAAAACAATAGAACCGATCAATAAAACCAGGAGCTGGTTCTTCGAAAGAATTCATAAAATTGATAACCCCTTAGCCAGAGTTATCAAAACGAAAAAAGAAAGGACCCCAATAAGTAAAATCACAACTGAAAGAGGAAAATCACACCAAAACCAAATAAATTCAAAAAATTATAAGAGAATATAATGAAAAGTTATATGCCAACAAATTGAGCAATCTAGAAGAAATGGATAAATTCCTAGAAACGTAAACTACCAAAACTGAAACAGGAAGAAATAGAAAATGTGACAGACTAATATACAGCAAAGAAATTGAATGAGTAATAAAAAATCTTGCAACAGACCCAACAGATCTGGGGAGACTCCCCTTCCTCCCCTGGGAGGAACAGCATGGGAGCACACCTCAGGGATCTGCTGGGTTTGGAGACTCCAAAAGGGGTCATGTGCCAGAGATAGAAATGCTCAGTCACAGGCCGGGTGAGCACGGAACGAGGCCAGAGACCAGGGAGACAGGAGTGATTGACTGCTTTTCTCTGAGGGTGCAATGGGGAGTGGGGCCTTGAGCTCTCAGCTCCTCCGGGGTCAGAGATTGGGAGGCCACAATTTTCATTCTCACCCTCCAAAGCTGTACAGAAAGCTTTCAGGGAACAAAAGCTACCAAGAACAAACCCAAGCAGATTACATAGCCTGGACCTGGCAAGGGTGGTGCAATTCCGCTTCAGGCAAAGACATTTGAGAATCACTGCAACAGTCCCCTCCCGCAGAAGATCAGCAAGAACATCCAGCCAAGACAAAGTTTACTGATCAATGAGAACTGTAAAACTCCAGGACTAGGGGAATACACAGGAGAGAATTCATGGCTTTTTTCCTATGATTCTTTCGTCTTTCAAAATTAATTTTTTAAATTTTCTTTATTTTTTCCTTTTCTATTTCTTTTTTTTATTTTATTATGTTATATTAATCACCATACATTACACCATTAGTTTTTGATGTAGTGTTCCATGATTCATTCTTTGTGTATAACACCCAGTGGTTCATTCAGTACGAGCCCTCGTTAATACCCATCACCAGGCTAACCCATCCCCCCACCCACCTCGCCTCTAGAACCCTCATTTGTTTCTCAGAGTCCATAGTCTCTCATGGTTCATCTCCCCCTCCAATTTCCACCCCTTCATTTTTCCCTTCCTGCTATCTTCTTCTTTTCTTATTTTTAACATATAATGTATTATTTGTTTCAGAGGTACAGGTCTGTGATTCAACAGTCTTACACAATTCACAGTGCTCACCATAGCACATACCCTCCCCAATGTCTATCACCCAGCCACCCCATCCCTCCCCCCACCACCACACCAGCACCCTCAGTTTGTTTCCTGAGATTAAGAATTCCTCATATCAGTGAGATCATATGATACATGTCTTTCTCTGATTGACTTATTTCGCTCAGCATAATACCCTCCAGTTCCATCCACATTGTTGCAAATGGCAAGATCTCATTCCTTTTGATGGCTGCATAATATTCCATTGTATATATATACATCTTCTTTATCCATTTACCTGTCAATGGACATCTTGGCTCTTTCCATAGTATGGCTATTGTGGACATTGCTGCTATAAACATTGGGGTGCACATACTCCTTTGGATCCCTACATTTGTATCTTTGAGGTAAATACTAAGTAGTGGAATTGATGGGTCATATGGTAGCTTTATTTTCAACTTTTTGAGGAACCTCCATACTGTTTTCCAGAGTGGCTTCACTAGCTTGCATTCCCACCAACAGTGTAGGGGGGGTTCACCTTTCTCCACGTCCCCACCAAATCTGTCGTTTCCTGACTTATTAATTTTAGCCATTCTGACTGGTGTGTGTGGTATCTCATTGAGGTTCTGATTTGGATTTCCCTGATGCCGAGTGATGTTAAGCACTTTTACATGTGTCTGTTGGCGATTTGGGTATCTTCTTTGGAAAAAAGTCTGTTCATATATTCTGCCCATTTCTTGATTGGATCATTTGTTCTTTGGGTGTTGAGTTTGATAAGTTCTTTATAGATTTTGGATACTAGCCCTTTATCTGATATATCATTTGCAAACATCTTCTCCCATTCTGTCAGTTGTCTTTTGCTTTCGATGACTGTTTCTTTTGCTGTGCAAAAGATGAAGTCCCAATAGTTCATTTTTGCCGTTGCTTCCCTTGCCTTTGGCGATGTTTCTAGGAAGAAGTTGCTGCGGCTGAGGCCGAAGATGTTGCTGCCTGTGTTCTCCTTTAGGATTTTGATGGACTCCTGTCTCACATTTAGGTCTTTCAACCATTTTGAGTCTATTTTTGTGTGTGGTGTAAGGAGATGGTCCAGTTTCATTCTTCTACATGTGGCTGTCCAATTTTCCCAACACCATTTGTTGAAGAGATTGGCTTTTTTCCATTGGACATTCTTTCCTGCTTTGTCGAAGATTAGTTGACCATAGAGTTGAGGGTTCATTTCTGGGCTATCTATTCTGTTCCATTGAGCTATGTGTCTGTTTTTGTGCCAGTACCATACTGTCTCGATGATGACAGCTTTGTAATAGATCTTGAAGCCCGGAATTGTGATGCCACCAGCTTTGCCTTTCTTTTTCAATATTCCTCTGGCTATTCAGGGTCTTTTCTGGTTCCATACAGATTTTAGGATTATTTGTTCCATTTCTTGGAAAAAAGTGCTTGGTATTTTGATAGGGATTGCATCAAATGTGTAGATTGCTCTAGGTAGCATTGACATCTTCACAATGTTTGTTCCACCAATCCATGAGCATTGAACGTTTTTCCATTTCTTTGTGTCTTCCTCAACTTCCTTCATGAGTATTTTATAGTTTTCTGAGTAGATTCTTTGCCTCTTTGGTTAGATTTATTCCTAGGTATCTTATGGTTTTGGGTGTAATTATAAATGGGATCAACTCCTTAATTTCTCTTTCTTCTGTCTTGTTGTTGGTGTATAAGAATGTCACTGATTTCTGTGCATTGATTTTATACCCTGCCATTTTACTGAAATGCTGTATGAGTTCTAGCAGTTAGGGAGTGGAGTCTTTTGGGTTTTCCACATAAAGTGTCATCTGCAAAGAGTGAAAGTTTGATTTCTTCTTTGCTGATTCGGATGCCTTTTATTTCTTTTTGTTGTCTGATTGCTGTAGCTAGGACTTCTAGTACTATGTTGAATAGCAGTGGTGATAGCGGACATCCCTTCCGCATTCCTGACCTTAGGGGGAAAGCTCTCAGTTTTTCCCCATTGAGAATGATATTCGCTGTGGGTTTTTCATAGATGGCTTTTATGATATTGAGGTATGTACCCTCGATCCCTATACTCTGAAGAGTTTTGATCAAGAAAGGATGCTGTACTTTGTCAAATGCTTTTTCTGCCTCTATTGAGAGGATCATATGGTTCTTGTTCTTTCTTTTGTTAATGTATTGTATCACGTTGATTGATTTCGGATGTTGAACCAACCTTGCAGCCCAGGGATAAATCCGACTTGGTCATGGTGAATAATCCTTTTAATGTACTGTTGGATCCTATTGGCTAGTATTTTGGTGAGAATTTTAGCAGCCATGTTCATCAAGGATATTGGTCTGTAATTCTCCTTTTTGATGGGGTCTTTGTCTGGTTTGGGGATCAAGGTAATGGTGGCCTCATAAAACGAGTTTGGAAGTTTTCCTTCCATTTCTATTTTTTGGAAGAGTTTCAGAAGAATAGGTATTAATTCTTCTTTAAATGTTTGGTAGAATTCCCCTGGGAAGCCATCTCGCCCTACGCTTTTGTTTTCTGGGAGATTTTTTATGACTGCTTCAATTTCCTTAGTGGTTATAGGTCTGTTCAGGTTTTCTATTTCTTCCTGGTTTGGTAGTTGATACATCTCTAGGAATGCATCCATCTAACTTGCTGGCATGTAGTTGCTCATAATATGTTCTTATAATTGTTTGTATTTCCTGGTGTTTGTTGTGATCTCTCCTCTTTCATTCATGATTTTCTATATTTGGGTCCTTTCTCTTTTCTTTTTGATAAGTCTGGCCAGGGGTTTATCAATCCTATTAATTCTTTGAAAGAACACCTCCTCGTTTCGTTGATCTGTTCTACTGTTCCTTTGGTTTCTATTTCATTGATTTCTGCTCTGATCTTTATTATTTCTCTTCTCCTGCTGGGTTTATTTGCTGTTCCTTCTCCAGCTCCTTTAGGTGTAGGGTTAGGTTGTTTATTTGAGACCTTTCTTGTTTCTTGAGAAAGGCTTGTGTTACTATATACTTTCCTCTTAGGACTGCCTTTGCTGCATGCCAAAGATTTTGAACCATTGTGTTTTCATTTTCATTGGTTTCCATGAATTTTTTTAATTCTTCTTTAATTTCCTGGTTGACCCATTCATTCTTTAGTAGGATGCTCTTTAGCCTCCATGTATTTGAGTTCTTTCCGACCTTCCTCTTGTGATTGAGTTCTAGTTTCAAAGCATTGTGGTCTGAGAATATGCAGGGAATGATCCCAATCTTTTGGTACCGCTTGAGAGCTGATTTGTGACCTAGGATGTGATCTATTCTGGAGAATGTTCCATGGGCACTAGAGAAGAATGTGTATTCCGTTGCTTTGGGATGGAATGTTCTGAATATGTCTGTGACGTCCATCTGGTCCAGTGTGTCCTTTAAAGTCTTTATTTCCTTGTTGATCTTTTGCTTAGATGATTTGTCCATTTCAGGGAGGGGGGTGTTAAAGTCCCCCACTATTATTGTATTGTTGTTCATGTGTTTCTTTGCTACTTTTATTAATCGGCTTATATGATTGGCTGCTCCCATGTTAGAGGCATAAATATTTACAATTGTTAGATCTTCTTGTTGGATAGACCCTTTAAGTAGGATATAGTGTCCTTCCTCATCTCTTGTTATAGTCTTTGGTTTAAAATCTAATTTGTCTGTTATAAGGATTGCCACCCCAGCTTTCTTTTGATGTCCATTAGCATGGTAAATGGTTTTCCACCACCTCACTTTCAATCTGGGGCTGTCTTTGGGTCTAAAATGAGTCTCTTCCAGACAGCATATCGATGGGTCTTGCTTTTTTATCCAATCTGATAACCTGTGTCTTTTGATTGGGGCATTTATCTCATTTACATTCAGGGTAACTATTGAAAGATATGAATTTAGTGCCTTTGTATTGCCTGTAAGGTGACTGTTACTGTATATTGTCTGTGTTCCTTTCTGGTCTATGTTACTTTTAGGCTCTCTCTTTGTTTAGAGGACCCCTTTCATTATTTCTTGTAGGGCTGGTTTCGTGTTTGCAAATTCCTTTAGTTTTTGTTTGTCTTGGAAGATTTTTATCTCTCCTTCTATTTTCAGTGACAGCCTACCTGGAGATAGCATTCTTGGCTGCATATTTTTCTCATTTAGTGCTCTGAATATATCATGCCACTCCTTTCTGGCCTGCCAGGTCTTTGTGGATAGGTCTGTTGACAGTCTAATGTTTCTACCATTGTAGGTTACATATCTCTTCTCCCGAGCTGCTTTCAGGATTTTCCCTTTGCCTCTGAGAATCGTAAGTTTTACTATTAGATGTCGGGTTGTTGACCTATTTTTATTGATTTTGAGGGGTTTCTCTGTGCCTCCTGGATTTTGATGCCTGTTTCCTTCCCAAATTAGGGAAGTTCTCTGCTATAATTTGCTCCAAAATACCTTCTGTCCCTCTCTCTCTTTCTTCTTCTTCTGGGATCCCAATTATTCTAATATTGTTTCATCTTATGGTATCACTTATCTCTCGAATTCTGCCCTCATGATCCAGTAGTTGTTTATCTCTCTTTTTCTCAGCTTCTTTATTTTCCATCATTTGGTCTTCTGTTTCACTAATTCTCTCTTCTGCCTCATTTATCCTAGGAGTTAGAGCCTCCATTTTTTATTGCACCTCTAATGGCCTTTTTGATTTTGACGTGGTTAGATTTTAGTTCTTTTATTTCTCCAGAAAGGGTTTCTCTAATATCTTCCATGCTTTTTTCAAGCCCAGCTAGTATCTTTAAAATCGTCATTCTGAATGCTAGTTCTGAAATCTTACTAATGTCCATATTGATTTGATCCCTGGTAGTTGGACTGCCTCTTGTTTTTTTTTTTTTTTTTTTTTTTTTTGAGGTCATTTTTTCTGTCTTGTCACTTTGTCCAGAGAATAGATGAATGAGAGAACAAAATGCTAACAGGTAACAACAACCCCAGAAAAATATACACTAAACAAATCAGAAGAGACCTGAAATTGGAAGACAAGAAAGGGAAAGAAAGAAAAAAAAATAATAAAGAAAAAGAAAAAGATAAAAAACAAACAGACAAACAACAACAACAAAAAACAGAATATGATCAGATATGATCAGGCTGGTGCACAGATCAGTGCCACACACTAGATTTTGGGTGTATTTTGGTCTGTTAAAGAAAGTGCCTCCCCAAATTTTAAAGAACGAAAAGGTTATATATGTACAAAAATAAGGGTTGATATGGTGAAGGGATGGAATATGACTGTAAAGGTGAAAATTATAAAATATTTTATAAAAGGAATTGATAAGATAAGAAGTTGGTTGAAAAAAGGAGGGTTTAAAAAAAAGGGGAGAGAATGTGATCAGGTGGGAGATGAGAACAAGCCACACACTAGAGATTTAGGGTATATTTTGGTCTGTTAGAAAAAATTGTATCCCAAAATTTTAGAGTACAACTTATATATATATACCAAAATAAGGTTAACTACTAGGGATAGGATATGACTCTAAAAATGAAAAATAAAAAAGATTTTTTAAAAAGGGATTGATAAGATGTTGGTTGAAAAAGGGAAAAAGAAGAATTCAAAAAAAAAAGAAGAAGAATAAAAAGAAAATTAAAAAAAATTAACTTTGAAAGACTAAAGAATCATGGGAAAAAAGCCATGAATTCTATGTGTGGTATTCCCCCTAGTGCTGGCGTTCTGCCGTTCTCATTGATCAGTAAACTTGGTCTTGGCTGGCTGTCCTTGCTGATCCTCTGGGGGGAGGGGCCTATTGTCGTGGTTGTCAAATGTCTTTGCCAGTGGCAGAATTGCCCCACCCTTGCCGGGGACCAGGCTAAGTAATCTTCTCGGGTTTGCTCTCAGGAGCTTTTGTTCCCTTCAAGCTTTCCGTACAGCTTTGAAAATGGTGGCCTCCCAATCTCCTTCCCAGAGGAGCCGAGAACTTGGGGCCCCACTCCTCAGTGAGCCCCCAGAGAAAAGCAGTCAATCACTCCTGTCTCCCAAGTCTCCGGCCACAGTCCGTGCTCACCCGGCCTGTGACCGAGCTTTTCTATCTCTGGCACATGACCCCGTGTGGAGTCTCCAAACTCACCAGATTCCTGCAGTGTACTCCTACGCCACTCCTCCCAGGGGAGGAAGGAGAGTCTCCCCCAATCTGCCACTTTTTGGGTCCCTGCTTGAAGAGCAGGGGCCCGATTATGCCGCGGATCATGGTTTATGGCAACCCTGAGCTGAGATCCCACTCCTTGGCTCCGTCTCTGCAGCCGGCTTCCCAGCTCCGATACCTGGGAACTTGGCCACACTCAGGCACCGCCGGTCTTTCTGTGGCCCCGAGAGTCTTGAGACCACACTGTGCCAGCGAGGGTTCCACACCCCACTTAGCCACTGGAGCGACGTCCCTCAGCGGAGTCGACTTCTAAAGGTTCCAATTTTGTGCTCCGCAGCTCTATCACTTGCCAGTAGTGGCGGATGGAGACCCCCTCCCCTGCTGTCTATCTTTCCAAATATTGTCTCAGGTTCACTTCTCTGCATCTCCTGACCTTCCAGAAAGTGGTCGCTTTTCTGTTCAGAGAGTTGCTGCTATTCTTTGCTTCGATCTCCTGTTGAGCTCGTAGGTGTTCAGAATGGTTTGATCCTTATCTAGCTGAATTCCTGGGACTAGACGAAATTTAGGTCTCCTACTCCTCTGTCATCTTGCTCCTCCACACCATTTCTTTCTTTTTTTTGACTTTTTCTTCCTTCTTTTTTCAACCAACATCTTATCAATTCCTTTTTTAAAATCTTTTTTAATTTTCTTTTTACAGTCATATTCTCTCCCTTCATTGTATTTAACCTTATTTTGTGTGTATATATATATATTTTTTTCTTTCTTTAAAATTTTGGGATACAATTTCTTCTAACAGACCAAAATATATCCTAAATCTAGTGAATGGTTTTGTTCTACTCTCCCAATCCTGATCACATTCTCTCTCTTTAAAAAAAAAAAAAAATGTTTCTTTCTTTTTTCAACCAACTTCTTATCAATTCCTTTTTTATTTTTATTTTTTTTAAAGATTTCATTTATTTATTTGACAGAGAGAGACACAGTGAGAGAGGGAACACAAGCAGAGGGAGTGGGACAGGCAGAAGCAGGCTCTCTGCTGAACAGGGAGCCTGATGCGGAGCTCGATCCCAGGACCCTGGACCATGACCTGAGCCGAAGGCAGACACTTAATGACTGAACCACCCAGGTGCCCCATTATCAATTCCTTTTAAAAAATCTTTTTTAATTTTCATCTTTACAGTCATATTCCATCCTTTCATCATACTTACCCTTCTTTTGTATATATATATACACATATACATACATATATGTTTTTCTTTGTTTAAAATTTTGGGAGGCAGTTGCTTCTAACAGACGAAAATACACCCCAAATCTAATGTGTGGCTCTGTTCTATTCACCAGGCCAATCATATTCTTTTTTTTTTTCTTTCTTTCTCTCCTCCCTGCCCCCCCAGTAATGGGTCTCTTCTGATATGTTTAGTGCACATTTCTCTTGGGTCATTTTTACCCTATAGCATTTTGTTCTCTCATCATCTATTCTTCTCTGGACAAAATGACAAAACAGAAAAACTCACCTCAAAAAAAAGAACAAGAGACTGTACCAACTACCAGGGACCTAATCCATACAGACATTAATAAGATGTTGGAACTAGAGTTCAGAATGACGATTATAAAGGTACTAGCTGGGCTTGAAAAAAAGCATAGAAGATAATAGAGAATCCCTTTCTGGAGAAATAAGAGAACTAAAATTTAACCAAGTTGAAATCAAAATGACTATTAATGAGGTGGAATCAAAAATGGATGTTCTACTATCATACAATCCAGCAACTGCACTACTGGGCATTTACCACAAAGATACAAATGTAGGGATCTAAAGGGGTACATGCACCCCGATGTTTATAGCAGCAATGTCCACAATAGCCAAACTGTGGAAAGAGCCAAGATGTCCTTCGACAGATGAATGTATAAAGAAGGTGTGGTATATATATAATGGAATATTATGCAGCCATCAAAAGGAATGAGATCTGGTGATTTGCAATGACGTGAATGGAACTGGAGGGTGTCATGCTGAGCAAAATAAGTCAATCAGAGAAAGACCTGTATCATATGACCTCACTGATATGAGCAATTCTTTATCTCAGGAAACAAACTGAGGGTTGCTGGAGTGGAGGGGGGTGGGAGGGATGGGGTGGCTGGGTGATAGACATTGGGGAGGGTATTTGCTATGGTGAACGCTGTGAATTGTGCAAGACTGTTGAATCACAGATCTGTACCTCTGAAACTAATACATTATATGTTAAAAAAGAAGAAGAAGAAGAAGATAGCAGGAGGGGAAGAATGAAGGGCGGGAATCAGAGGGGGAGAAGAACCATGAGAGATGATGGACTCTGAGAAACAAATGAGGGTTCTAGAGGGGAGGGGGTTGGGTGGATGGGTTAGCCTGGTGATGGGTATTAAAGAGGGCATGTACTGAATAGAGCATTGGGTGTTATACGCAAACAATGAATCATGGAATACTACATCAAAAACTAATGATGTAACGTATGGTGATTAACATAACGTAATAATAATAAAAAAATGGAGACTGTAACTGCTAGGATAAATGAGGCAGAGGAGAGATTAGTGATACAGAAGACCAAATGATGGAGAATAAAGAAGCTGAGAAAAAGAGATAAACAACTACTGGCTCACGAGGGGAGAATTTGAGAGATAAGTAATACCATAAGATGAAACAATATTAGAATAATTGGGATCCCAGAAGAAGAAGAAAGAGAGAGGGGGCAGAAGGTATATTGGAGCAAATTATAGTGGAGAACTTCCCTAACTTGGGGAAGGAAACAGGCATCAAAATCCAGGGGGCACAGAGAACACCCCTCAAAAACAATAAATATAGGTCAACACCCTGACATCTAATAGTAAAACTTACAAGTCTCAGAGACAAAGAGAAAATCCTGAATGCAGCTCAGGACAAGAGGACTGTAACCTACAATGTTAGAAACATTAGATTGGCAACAGATCTATCCACAGAGAACTGGCAGGCCAGAAAGGACTGACATGATATATTCAGGACACTTAATGAGAAAAATATGCAGCCAAGAATACTATATGCAGCTAGGCAGTCACTGAAAATAGAAGGAGAGATAAAAAGCTTCCAGGACAAACAAACACTAAAAGAATTTGCGAACATCAAACCATCCCACAAGAAATATTGAAAGGTGTCCTCTAAGCAAAGAGAGAGACTAAAAGTAACATAGACCGGAAAAAAACAGAGACAATGCACAATAACAATCACCTTACAGGCAATACAATCGCACTAAATTCATATCTTTCAATAGTTACCCTGAATGTAAATGAGATAAATACCCCAATCAAAAGGCACAGAGTATCAGATTGGATAAAAAAAAAAAAAAACAAGACCCATCGATATGCTGTCTGGAAGAGACTCATTTTAGACCCAAAGACACCCCTAGATTGAGAGTGAGGGGGTGGAAAACCATTTACCATGCTAATGGACACCAAAAGAAAGCTGGGGTGGCAATCCTTATATCAGACAAATTAGATTTTAAACCAAAGACTGTAAGAAGAGATGAGGGAGGACACTATATCCTACTTAAAGGGTCTATCCAACAAGAAGATCTAACAATTGTAAATATCTATGCCCTTAACATGGGAGCAGCCAATTATATGAGCCAATTAATAAAAAAATCAAAGAAACACATCAACAATAATACAATAATACTAGGGGACTTTAACACCCCCCTCACTGAAATGGACAGATCATCTAAGCAAAAGATCATCTAAGCAAAAGGAAATAAAGCCTTTAAATGACACACTGGACCAGATAGACTTCACAGATATATTAGAACATTCCATCCCTAAGCAACAGAATACACATTCTTCTCTAGTGCCCATGGAACATTCTCCAGAATAGATCACATCCTGCATCACAAATCAGGTCTCAACCAATACCAAAAGATTGAGATCATGGGCTTCATATTTTTGGACCCAGTGCTTTGAAATTAGAACTCAATCATAAGAGAAAAGCTGGAAAGAACCCAAAGGAGGCTAAAAAGCATCCTACTAATGAATGAATGGTTCAACCTGGAAATTAAAAAGAATTTTAAAAATCCATGGAAACAAATGAAAATGAAAACACAATTGTTCAAAATCTTTGGGATGCAGCCAAGGCAGTCCTAAGAGGAAAGTATATAGCAATACAAGCCTTTCTCAAGAAACTAGAAAGGTCTCAAATACACAACCTAACCTTAGACCTAAAGGAGCTGGAGAAAGAACAGCAAATAAAGCCTAAACCCAGCAGGAGAAGAGAAATAATACAGATCAGAGCAGAAATCAATGAAATAGAAACCAAAAGAACAGTAGAACAGATCAACGAAACGAGGAGGTGTTCTTTCAAAGAATTAATAGGATTGATAAACCCCTGGCCAGACTTATCAAAAAGAAAAGAGAAAGAACCCAAATATAGAAAATCATGAATGAAAGAGGAGAGATCACAACCAACACCAAAGAAATACAAACAATTATAAAAATATATTATGAGCAACTGTATGCCAGCAAATTAGACAATCTGGAAGAAATGGATACATTGCTAGAGACGACAACTACCAAAACTGAACCAGGAAGAAATAGAAAATATGAACAGATCTATAACCAGCAAGGAAATTGAAGCAGTAATCAAAAATCACCCAACAACAAAAGCCCAGGACCAGATGGCTTCCCAGGGGAATTCTACCAACCATTTAAGAAAAATTAATCTATTCTTCTGAAACTTTTCCAAAAAACAGAAATGGAAGGAAAACTTCCAAACTCATTTTTTGAGGCCAGTATTACCTTGATCCCAAAACCAGACAAAGACCCCATCAAAAAGGAGAATTACAGACCAATATCCTTGATGAACATGGATGCAAAAATTCTCACCAAAATACTAGCCAATAGGATCCAACAGTACATTTAAATGATTATTCACCACAACCAAGTAGGATTTATTCCTGGGCTGCAAGGTTGGTTCAACAACTGCAAATAAATCAATGTGATACAATACATTAATAAAAGAAAGAACAAGAACCATATTATCCTCTCAATAGATGCAGAAGAAGCATTTGACAAAATGCAGCATCCTTTCCTGATTAAAACTCTTCACAGTGTAGGGATTAGAGTGTACATACCTCAATATCATAAAAGCCATCTACGAAAAACTCACAGCGAATATCATTCTCAATGGGGAAAAACTGAGAGCTTTTCCCCTAAAGTCAGGAACATGGCAGGGATGTCCACTATCACCATTGCTATTCTACATAGTACTAGAAGTCCTAGCCTCAGCAATCAGACAAAAGAAAGAAATAAAAGGCATCCAAATCGGCAAAGAAGTCAAACTCTCACTCTTTGCAGATGATATGATACTTTATGTGGAAAACCCAAAAGACTCCACCCCAAAACTGCGAGAACTCATACAGGAATTCAGTAAAGTGGCAGGGTATAAAATCAATGTACAGAAATCAGTGGCATTCCTATACACCAACAACAAGACAGAAGAAAGAGAAATTAAGGGGTTGATCCCATATACAACTGCACCCAAAACTGTAAGATACCTAGGAATCTAACCAAAGAGGCAAAGAATCTGTGCTCGAAAAGTATAGAATACTCATGAAAGAAATTGAGGAAGACACAAAGAAATGGAAAAACATTCCATGCTCATGGATTGGAAGAACAAATGTCTATGCTACCTAGAGGAATCTATACATTTAATGCAATCCCTATCGATATACCATCCACTTTTTTCAAAGAAATGGAACCAATAATCCTAAAATTTGTATGGAACCAGAAAAGACCCCGAATAGCCAGAGGAATGTTGAAAATGAAATGCAAAGCTGGTGGCATCACCATTCCGGGCTTCAAGCTCTATTACAAAGCTGTAATCATTAAGACAGTATGGTACTGGCACAAAAACAGACACATAGATCAGGGGAACAGAATATAGACCCCAGAAATGGACCCTCAACTCTATGGTCAACTCATCTTCGGCAAAGCAGGAATGTCCAATGGGAAAAAGACAGTCTCTTCAACAAATGGTGTTGGGAAAATTGGACAGCCACATGTAGAAGAATGAAACTGGACCATCTCCTTACACCACACACAAAAAATAGACTCAAAATGGATGAAAGACCTCAGTGTGAGACAGGAGTCCATCAAAATCCTAAAGGAGAACACAGGCAGCAACCTCTTCGACCTCAGCCACAGCAACTTCTTCTAGAAACATCGCCAAAGGCAAGGGAAGCAAGGGCAAAAATGAACTATTGGGACTTCATCAAGATAAAAAGCTTTTGCACAGCAAAGGAAACAGTCAACAAATCCAAAAGACAACTGACAGAATGGGAGAAGATATTTGCAAATGACATATCAGATAAAGGACTAGTATCCAAAATCTATAAAGAACTTATCAAACTCAACACCCAAAGATCAAATGATCCAATCAAGAAATGGGCAGAAGACATGAACAGACATTTTTCCAAAGAAGACATCCAAATGGCCAACAGACACATGAAAAGGTGCTCAACATCACTCGGCAACAGGGATATCCAAATCAAAACCTCAATGAGAGACCACCTCACACCAGTCAGAATGGCTAAAATTAACAAGTCAGGAAAGAACAGATGTTGGCGAGGATGTGGGGAAAAGGGAACCCTCCTCCACTGTTGGTGGGAATGCAAGCTGGTGCAGCCACTCTGGAAAACAGTATGGAGGTTCCTCGAAAAATTGAAAGTAGAGCTACCCTACAACCCATCAATTGCACTACTGGCTATTTACCCCAAAATACAAATGTAGTGATTTGAAGGGGTACGTGCACCCCAATGTTTATAGCAGCAATGTCCACAATAGCCAAACTATGAAAGAGCCAAGATGTCCATCAACATATGAATGAATAAAGAAGATGTGGTAAATATTACAATGGAAATTATGTAGCCATCAAAAAATGAAATCTTGCCATTTCCAATGACAGGGATGGAACTAGAGAATATTATACTAAGCGAAATAAGTCAATCAGAGAAAGACAATTATTATATGATCTCACTGATATGAGGAATTTGAGCAACAAGAGAGAGGATCATAGGGGAAGGGAGAGAAAAATGAAACAAGATGAAACCAGAGGGGGATAGAAACCATCATAGACTCTTAATCTCAGGAAACAAACTGAGGGTTGTTGGAGTGGAGGGAAGTGGGAGGGATGGGGTGGCTGGGTGATGGACATTGGGGAGGATATGTGCTATGGTGAGCGCTGTGAATTGTGTCAGACTGATAAATCACAGACCTGTACCCCTGAAACAAATAATACATTATGTTAATAAAAAAAAAAAGAAAATGAAAACCAAAATCATAATGAAGTATCATCTCACACCTGTCACAAAGGCTAAAATAAAAATCACAAGAAACATCAAGTGTTGGTGAGGATGTAGTGGAAAAGAAACCCTCTTGCATTATTTGTAGAAATGCAAACTGGTGCAGCCACTGTGGAAAATGGTAGGAAGCTCCTCAAAAATTTAGAAATAGAGCTATCCTCTGAGCCAGTAATTGCACTCCTCAGTATTTACCAAATACAAAAACACTAACTCAAAAGGATATATGTACCCTTATGCTTATAGCAGCATTATTTCCAATAGCCAAATTATGGAAGGAGCCCAAGTATCTATCAATAGATGAATGGATAAAGAAGAAGTGGTATATATATATACAGTGGAAAATTATTCAGTCATAAAATAGAATGAAATCTTGCCATTTGCAATGACATGGATGGAGCTAGAGAGTATAATCCTAAGTGAAATAAGTCAGTCAGAGAAAGACAAATACCATGTGATTTCACTCATGTTGAATTTAAGAAACAAAACAAATGAGCAAAGGAAAGAAAAAAAGAGAGTGCGAGACAAACTAAGAAACAGACTCTTAACTATAAAGAACAAATTGATGGTTATCAGAGGGGAAGTAGGGGCGGATGGATGAAATAGATGATGGGGATTAAGGAATGCAATTGTCGTGATGAATACTGGGTGATATGAAATTGCTGAAACACTATATATTACACCTGAAATTAATATAACACTGTATATTAACTATACTGGAATTTAAAAAAATAGAGATAGTTCTGCACACCAGAAAAAAATAAATTAAAATACAGTTACATAATAAGAAAAATATGTATATAGGCACTTCTATGTTTATTGTAGCATTATTTACAATAGCCAAGATAGGGAAGCAACCCAAGTGTCCATCCATAGATATTGGATAAAAAAGTTGTAATATACATACACTGGAATATTACTCGGTCATAAAAAAGAATGAGATTTTGCCACTTGCAACAGCATGGATGGACCTAGAGGGTATAATTCTAAGTGAAGTAAATCAGACAAAGAAAGACAAATACCATATGATTTCACTCATATGTGGAATTAAAGAAGTCAAACAAATAACAAAAAGAAACAAAAAAGCAGAATCTTAAATACAGATAACAAACTGGTGGTTGTCAGAGGATGGGTTGGTTAAGGGATGGGTGAAATAGATAAAGGGGGTTTAAGAGTACATGTATCTTGATGAGCACTGAGTAATGTATAGAATTGTTCATTCAACTTTGTTTAAAGCTTTTTAATGACTGATTTCCAAAAGCCTGAATTTGTTTTCAAGGCAGGGATAATGAGTTAAACATATCTGCTTCCCTGTGCCTTTTCTATTGGTCCCAACACTTTTCTCTTTCCTTGACTGATATTTGATGTCATTTTTTAATGCATTACTTCCCTATTTGCCTTCCAATAGAGCTGTTTGAGCTCATCAGTCCTGTTCTGAACCTAGCTCCTAGGACCAAAGATAACAATATAGATGTGGGTTGGACCCCATCACAGTTCAAGACAATTGCTAGTTCTCTCTTTTTTCAAACTTATTCCTTTTTTTTTTTTTAAGATTTTATTTATTTATTTGACAGACAGAGACACAGCGAGAGAGAGCACAAGCAGGGGGAGTGGGAGAGGGAGAAGCAGGCTTCCCACCGAGCAAGGAGCCCAATGTGGGGCTCAATCCCAGCACCCTGGAATCATGACCTGAGCTGAAAGCAGATGCTTAATGACTGAGCCACCCAGGCTCCCTTAAACCTATTCCTTTTTTAAAAATTATTTTTTTATGTAACTGATGGGGCATTAACATTTTGAGAGACTCCTTCTTAGTGTTGGTTCACGTTAAGTTCCATTAACTGTAATTCTTAGTTCTTACTTAATGGAGTATTTTCTTGAATATCCTATCATTGCTAGGTAGCAGAGAATAGAGTCATAATAGTAATTTGAGATTCCTCAAGGTCATAGTGCTTGGTATTCCTGATGCAATTCCTATGAATCCTACCTCCTTGAAAACAAAACTATAAAACTCTCCAGGCACAATTTGTAACAGAACGTAGTTAATCCGCACCATAAATTTACTCTAGGTCAGTGTAATTTACTCACATTGCCTCTATTTAATTTAATCTTAAAGTCACTAAATTCTAAAAGATGATTCAAATGCTTGTTTTGGGTACAATTCATTATTCATTTGTGTTTTTAAAGATGAAGACAGTTATGTTATCGCCAAATGAATTTAGTACATTCAATAAGCAATACAATATTAAATATCTAAAGTTTTGCCATTATGGCAAGGTCAAATGTGGTATTTTCTACTCTATTGATTCACATTTATGACCCAAATGAGGTTGCTGCTTATGCACAAAGTACAATTAAATCAAGGTTAGACAAGAAGACTTCTCTGGCACAAGATAGAGCACCAAGAAATTATACAGTACTGTTAAAATTTGGATTAGGATCACTTTTAATGATATATTATCTGGTTTTCTTAAATATTAACAGAGTAAATCTTTATCCTTACTATTGAGTTTAATTTCTAAACTATACATATTGATAATGTGATAATTTCAAGTTACACTTAACTGTAGCTATGTAATGATTCACATATTAAAATGGATAAATATTCTTCTGTAGGACATTTAAATGAAATATTAAAAATAAGCCTCATCAGAAACTTATTTTTCTCTTAAAAGCCAAAATTCTGTTTAACAATATATTCACATTAAAGTGCTCATATCTCAAATTAGTTAAATAAGCACATGATAAATAATACCATTATAATGTACTTTAAAGGTAATTAAACAAATTATAGAGTAATAATAAATTTCAATAGATTTATATTTTGGAAAAAATAGATATCTTACTATTTATGTTAAGTTATAATGAAGTACAAAAAATATATCAAACACAGTAATTTGGGAACTGGGTCATAGTAATACAGGGATTTTTTGGTCATCCGGCATTTAGTGTACATCAAGAAATAATCTTGCATATTGTTTTCCTGTTATTTTGAAGGAAAACTACAAAAATTACACAACTTGATTTGATGTTTAATGAATAAGAGTAGTTGATCTTCCCGAATCTCTATTTTGTGTTACAGTGAGATAAGTATATTGGAGTGAGTTCATCTAATTACACTCACACTGACCTCATTTGTAAAAAACAGTCATGAAAGCATTTGACACACATTGAACAATTTCATTATTGTTTCCAAATCCTGGTTTTTCCGGACAGATATATGTCAGTATAAATGCTATGATGCATGGTGCTTGCAACTGCTTATCTTAGTGTCCCCTTTCACATGAAAAACTATTACACAAATTCCACCATTATCAGAATGACTCTGTGTGCCAATTCAAACACCTGGGGAATAATTTTGCCACAGATTTTGATATGGTAAGGAGCATTTCCTTCAAGATATGCCATCTTTTAATTCTCTATAACCTTAGAAAATTTGCCAACCTCTATATAAATGATTCTCTAATCTACATGGCCACCATTAATCTCCTCCCTGAGCTCAAGGTCTGTTGTTTGGATAGTGCCACTGTGATGTTCACTGCCAAACCAAATTCCGTTTATTAGAAACATTAGTACTTTATGTAATGCTGTCTTCCCTCAATTCCTCCCACCTTTTATTTTCTTCTTCTTCTTCTTTTTTTTTTTTTTTTTTTACATAGTCAACACCATCCTCCTAATCCTCGAAGTTCAAAAGTAATCATTGCTTTCCTGTATTTTCTGGTTAGTCCACAAGTGTAGTCAAAGCTTCCTCTCCAAATTACCACTTCTCCATTTTCATTGCCATTTCCTTAAACAAGGCCCTCACTAATTTATGTGTGAACTTAAGTTCCACAGGAAAAATCCAAATCTTAACTTTTAAAAATTATATCCTAACCCTGTTCAAGTTCCCATTCACAGCCTAAAAATCTTAATCAACCTTTAAACTCAAGTATATGATGAATAATCCTTTAAAATCATAGTTAGCTCAAATAAAAATATATAGTAAAAATAATCAAACAAATGAATGAAAATTAACTTATTTTTTCAAAGACAGTATTAGTTATCTTCCCAACTTGCTGTGTTAAAATGTCAAACAGGGCAAAAACTGGAGAGGAATGAATAATATAGAAGTTAGATAACAAGACACATGTGTTTTCAATTCTCTCTGAAAGAAGATGTAGTAAAAATGAAAGAAGGGAGAAAGGAAATTAGGGATAACTAACTTTGTGAAGTGTTTATATACACTATTTATAGTATTGTATGTTTGTGATATGTAATATATGCAATATAGAGTATTGCAATAGCCTTATAACTGGCCTTTCTACCTGCTGGCACTTCTCTTCTACAATCTATCTTGCATCATGAATGTATGATGAATCTTCCAAAACAATGCCCTGCACACATTATTCTCACGCTCAGCATCCTTCATTGGATCCTCAATGCCTGCAATGAAAATCCTCCTGCAAATAAAATGCACAAACCTTGATTTGGAACTTAAGGCTCTCATAAACCTATCCTTAAGCTTATTAAATTGGTCCTAAACTGAATTAATCTTCTGACTCCACTAACTCTTTCCATAACCATTCTTCCAATCACAAGGCTTAATACGTTTGTGTTATTTGCTTCTCCATCTCCACTGGTTAGGTACTCAACGGTCGTCAGGTCACTTGAATCTCTTTTCTTGTCTCTGTTTCCATTAGAACAGCATGCATTATTTCCTGTGTTAAGTAGCCTCTCCCTGATGGCTGTCTCTTAACTTTCACTTTCCTATACTCAGTTATAAAATTGATTTTCATTCTTGGCTAGACTTCTGCTTGGGTATGTGAACATCTCTATTTTCTCCGGTTATCTACCTTAAGCTCTTGGACTCTGATAGCTCAACCTTGCAGAATTAGAGTCTCTTATCTGTGTATATTCATCTTCATTGCCTTGGTGATTCTTTTTAGATGTAATCTTTAGCTCTTCTAAGCCTATGTCACTGGCTTGCTTTTCTTCACCTGAGAAAACCTTACTGGATTACACATTTGGCCCACTTAACCCAGTACACAACAGATTCTCTCCAGAACCATTCTCCTGACTCTGTCTTCTAGTTTTCCTCATGTTATTCCTTCTAAAGACCAGCATGAATATATGAAGCTGATCAACACTCTAAGAGGTTTAAATCATCTATATACACAATTGCTCATTGATATCAATGAAAGCCTTTTTTATTATGTTAGTCACCATACAGTACTTCATTAGTTTTTGATGTAATGTTCCATGATTCATCATGAAAGCCTTATAACAGACAAAATATGACCATTACTAAATTTCTTTGGACTAGATAACCCTTGGCTAAATCCAACCACAAATATCTTAAGCTTTACTAACAAATTAAATTTGAAAATCTCATTCAAACTCATCCATTCTTCCTATCTCAATCTAAGTATGTTGAAACTTTTCTGAATCAATTAGAGCTGGGTCTACTTGAAACTTTTCTGGATCAAGTAGATTTTAATTCATCCTAAGTAATTATAAAAGAATCAGAAAAATAGCACTTCAAGGGATTCTGAATTCAAAGCAAATATTTAGATAGCTTTGTTAGTTTATAGAGTTAGGTACCTGGGCCTGATGAGTGCTTCTAACAAGTAAAGCAAGTCAACTAAACTGCTGCATTAAAATCTAGACATTACAATGTGTATATTTCCAATAAACATACCTCCCCAAAAAGGTTGAAGTAGTGGTCATGGTAATAGTAGTGGTGCTAATGATGGAATATTGAATTTCCTGTAATAGTAATACCATATACTCCTACTTGTGACTGGATTCCTGATGGCTTGCTTTTTCTTGGTTAAGGTAACATTCAGTGACCTTGTAACCATGATTACATACCTGGCTCTGGATTTGATTCTCCAGTTTCAGAACCTCTTTTCTTTCTCTGATATTCAATAAACAATCTGCCACTCTTTTTATGTTTGGCCTCTGATGCCTACCTGAGAACATGTATAGGTTCTATTTCACCTTTCTCCCCTAATTCTTTTCTTTTTTTTTTAAGATTTTATTTATTTATCTGAGAGAGAGAATGGGAGACAGAGAGCATGAGAGGGGAAGGGTCAGAGGGAGAAGCAGACCCCCCGCCGAGCAGGGAGCCTGATGCGGGACTCGATCCCGGGACTCCAGAGTCATGACCTGAGCCGAAGGCAGCTGCTCAACCAACTGAGCCCCCAGGCGCCCCCCTTTCTCCCCTAATTCTTATATCCCCCTTTTAGTGCTAGTTTTCCCTAACAAAATATAGATCACCCATACTTTTTATTTGTTGTTAGATAGTGATGTTTCTATATAAGCTTAATTTCCCCATGGATAAAATGGACAAAAAAGTATTAAAACATTTAGCATATTTCCTAGATGAATAAATTAAAAGCATAAAAATATTGCACTAAAATTATAATTCAGCAAGCACTGCACAGGAGCTGAAATCCTGAAAAATTTTAGTAATTATTTTTGAAAATTGCACTTAGCAATTGAAACAATATGGTAAATCAATCATATCAGATCTTAGACAAACTACTTCTGGAACAGCAGCAAATACATTGGTTGCATAGGTTTTTGGTCAATCAGCTAACAAATTTAAAATGTATAGTGAATGACTACCCACATAGAAGAGCTTTAAACTTTATCTGTACTGTTTACATGGACGACATCTAAGGTTATCCAAAAACTCCTTGATAAATCAAAACCAGGAATTTTCAGGGTTAGTTTTCGTCTCTCAATCTACCTTAAAAAAACTTTCAGCATTGAAATCATCATCTTGAATACATGTATCCAACAGAGCTCCTATGATGGTAAGAGAGGTTGTTAAGGATGCGTTAAGCCTCTTACAGTGCTGTATTATTGCTTTAAGGGCATGGTAAATATCAATCCCATCTAAAGAACTCCTGTGATGATACTGACATAAATTTAAAAAGCTTTTAAGATTTTTCTTAGACTGACTCCAAGCTTAAAGGCAAAAACAGTCCATTAGCCATTATTACAATAACTACTAAACAAACTGATCCCTTACAATTCATTCATATAATAGTATCATTTGCAGAGTTAAAAGTATCAGTTACTCTTACCACATCTACCAAGGAGGTGAATTTTTATCCATTCCTTGTTGAATTAGCACAACAGTCATGTAGATAAAAGGCTAAAGACACATTTTTGGAATTTTTTGTTTCATCTCTTATGGTACATTAGGTCTTAGACTTTGAGGGTAACTGAGTTATAACTGTATCTATATTCCAAGAGATCAAAGTGCATGACTCTTGCTCACTTCTATACCTTTGATGTGTAACACAGTGCTTGGCATATGACAGGAACTTAATGAATAATTTTTGGAGGAGTAAATAAATGAAGGCCCGGGCAGCCAGCCACAATGACCTAACTAAAAAGAGACTTCATGAAGCATCTGGCTTATACTGCCAGCAATAAGTTTGCTAGATCTGAAAAATTATAACTAAGAACCAAAAGGGGACACTTTTCCTCTAAGGCTCTGCCTTCTCTCCCACTAACTCTTACTTATCTTTCAAGATCTCGCCAATGTGTCTTCCTCTCCAGGAATTTTCTCTGATTCCTTCTCCAGGCTAAGCTAAGAATTTATCTGCTATAAAGAAAATAAATCATGATGTATATGAGGAATTAAAATCAGTTCAGTATTATTTGAAAGTAAGAGTGAGAGAGTGACATGAACTAAAGCTAGAGTTAGGAGGAGGCCTGGCCACAGAGGGCCTTGTCTTACTGCTAATGGGTTTAAAGATCATCCTGTGGGTGATGTAAAGCCATTGATGGGATTTACCACATTGTGGCATTGACATATTTTGATTCAAAATGAATCATTTGGGGAAAATGTAAAGGTGGAAGAGGAGGACAGAGACAAGATGGCCTGCAGATGCTCTACCGACTGAGCCAGCCAGGCGCCCTGGGTTTGTTTTTCTACTATAAACTTTTGAGAGTTCTAAAAAAAAAAAAAAAAAAAAAGATGGCCTGCAGAGATTATTTTAAGAGTCTAGATAAAGATGATAAGGGCCTGAATAGAGCAGGGGTAAGAAGAGAGAATAGATTCACCAACTATCTAGAGGGTAAAATCAAAAGGACTTGATAATGGCTTAGATTTAGGGAGAATGGTCATCTTAATTCATTAATTAAAGTATTTATTGACTATCTCCTATATTTCAGATACTGTACTGGTAGGAGAAATAGATGGTAAACAAGCATTATCCCTGCTCTCAAGGGGCTTATAGTCTAGTGGGAGAGATTCTAATGTTAAGTAGAACAAGAGGATAAATATTGATGACTGTTAAGTTCCTGGCTTGAACCACTGAATGGATGTTGTTAACTGTGCTGTTAACTGTGAAAGAAAATACAGGAGGAGCAAGTAAGGAAACAGATATCAAATATTAAGAAATCAATTACAAGGCAATGAATAAGTAATATAAACTGTGGTGATGGAATCTCACTTGAAATTAAAAGCTTAAAACTAAATGATCTCTTAAAACTAACCTTCTATCATTCTATGTTGTTTATAAGAAAACTCAAAATCCAAAGCTTCAAATTAACAGAAAAAATAATTTCTCATCTTTAATATGGCCCCTTTAATTTCTTTTTTTAATTTAATTTTATTATGTTATGTTAGTCACCATACAATACATCATTAGTTTTTGATGTAGTGATCCATGATTCATTGTTTTCGTATAACACCCAGTGCTCCATGCAGTACATGCCCTCCTTAATACCCTTCACCGGGCTAACCCATTCCTCCACCCCCACCACTCTAAAACCCTCAGTTTGTTTCTCAGAGTCCATAGTCTCTCATGGTTCACTCTCGCTCTGATTTCTCGCCCCTTCATTTTTCCCTTCCTTTTCCTAATGTCCTCCATGCTATTCCTCATGTTCCACAAATAAGTGAAACCATATGATAATTGACTTTCTCTGCTTGACTTATTTCACTTAGCATAATCTCCTTCAGTCCATGTTGATGTAAAAGTTGGGTATTCATCCTTTCTGATGGCTGAGTAATATTCCATTGTATAT
This sequence comes from Halichoerus grypus, assembly GCF_964656455.1. Classification (NCBI taxonomy): domain Eukaryota; kingdom Metazoa; phylum Chordata; class Mammalia; order Carnivora; family Phocidae; genus Halichoerus; species Halichoerus grypus. Next base: position 81,034,947 of record NC_135722.1, on the reverse strand, counting down.
ATGGACCACATCTTCTTTATCCATTCATCTGTTGAAGGGCATCTCGGCTCTTTCCACAGTTTGGCCATTGAGGACATTGCTGCTATGAACATTGTGGTGCATAGGGCCCTTCTTTTCACTACATCTGTGTCTTTGGGGTAAATACCCAGGAGTGCAATTGCGGGGTCATAGGGTAGCTCTATTTTTAATTTTCTGAGGCACCTCCACACTGTTTTCCAAAGTGGCTATACCAACTTGCATTCCCACCAACAGTGTAAGAGTGTTCCCCTTTCTCCACACCCTCTCCAACATGTGTTGTTTCTTGCCTTGTCAAATTTGCCATTCTAACTGGTGTAAGGTGGTATCTCAATGTGGTTTTGATTTGGATTTCCCTGATGGCTAATGATGATGAATTATTTTTTCATGTGTCTGTGAGCCATTTGTATGTCTTCTTTGGAGAAGTGTCTGTTCATGTCTTCTGCCCATTTATTGACTTAATTATTTGTTTTTTGGGTGTTGAGTTTGAGAAGTTCTTTATAGATCTTGGATACCAACCCTTTATTTGTAGTGTCATTTGCAAATATCTTCTCCCATTCTGTGGGTTGCCTCTTTGTTTTGTTGACTGTTTCCTTTGCTGTGCAGAAGCTTTTTATCTTGATGAAGTCCCAAAAGTTCATTGTTGCTTTTGTTTCCCTAGCCATTGCAGATGTATCTTGAAAATGTTGCTGTGGTTGATGTAAAGAGGTTACTGCCTATGTTCTCCTTTAGGATTTTGATGGATTCCTGTTTCACATTGAGATCTTTCATCTATTTTGAGTTTTTCTTTGTGTATGCTGTTAGAGAATGATTGAGTTTCATTCTTCTGCATGTGGCTGTCCAATTTTCCCAGCACCATTTATGGAAGACTGTAATTTTTTCATTGCATATTTTTTTCCCTGCTTTGTCAAAGATTATTTGACCATAGAGTTGAGGGTCCATATTTGGGATCTCTATTCTTTTCCATTCATCTATATGTCTGTTCTTGTGCCAGTACCATGCTGTCTTGGTGATCACTGCTTTGTAATATAGCTTGAAATCGGGTAACATGATGCCCCCAGTCTTTTCTGATTCCATACAAATTTTAGGATTGTTTGTTCCAGCACTTTGAAAAATGTCATTGGAATTTTGATCGAGATGGCATGGAAGGTATAGATTGCTCTGGGTAGCATAGACATTTTAACAATGTTTATTCTTCCAATCCATGAGTATGGAATGTTTTTCCATCTTTCTGTGTCTTCTTCAATTTCTTTCATGAGTGTTTTGTAGTTCCTAGAGTATAGATCCTTTACCTCTTTGGTTAGGTTTATTCCAGGTATCTTATGGTTTTTGGTGCTATTGTAAATGGAATCATTTCTCTAATTTCTCTTTCTACAGTTGCATTGTTAGTGTATAAGAAAGCAACTGATTTCTGTGCATTGATTTCGTATCTTGCCACATTACTGAATTGCTGTATGAGTTCTAGTAATTTGGGGGTGGAGTCTTTTGGGTTTTCCACATAAAGTAACATGTCATCTGGGAAGAGAGAGAGTTTGACTACTTATTTGCCAATTTGAATACATTTATTTCTTTTTGTTGTCTGATTGCTGTTGCTAGGACTTCTAGTACTATGTTGAACAATAGTGGCAAAAGTGGGAATCCTTCACGTGTTCCTGATCTTAAGGGAAATGCTCTCAGATTTTCCCCATTGAGGATGATATTTGCTGTGGGTTTTTCATGGATGGATTTTATGAACTTGAGGAATGTTCCCTCTATCCCTATACTCTGAAGAGTTTTAATCAGGAAAGGATGCTGTATTTTGTAAAATGCTTTTTCTGCATCAATTGAGAGGACCATATGGTTCTTCTCTCTCCTTTTATTTATGTGTTCTATCACATTAATTGATTTGCGAATGTTGAACTACACTTGCATCCTGGGCATAAATCCCAACTGGTCGTGGTGGGTGATCCTTTCAATGTGTTGTTGGATCCTATTAGCTAGGATTTTGTTGAGGATTTTGGAATCCATATTCATCAGGGATATCAGTCTGAAATTCTCCTTTTTGATGGGGTCTTTGCCTGGTTTGGGGATTAAGGTAATGCTGGCCTCATAGAATGAGTCTGGAAGCTATCCTTCTGTTTCTATTTTTTGAAACAGATTTAGTAGAATAGGTATTATTTCTTATTTGAATGTTTGGTAGAAATCCACAGGGAATCCATCAGGCCCTGGACTCTTGTTTTTTGGGAGGCTTTTGGTCACTGCTTCAATCTCTTTACTGGTTATTGGCCTATTCAGGTTGTCAATTTCTTCCTGTTTCAGTCCTGGGAGGTTATAGGTTTCCAGGAAGGTATCCATTCCTTCCAGGTTGCTCATTTTATTGGCATATAGTTGTTGATAATAATTTCTAATAATTGTTTCTATTTCCTTGATGTTAGTCATGATCTCTCCCCTTTCATTCATAATTTTATTAATTTGGGTCCTTTCTCTTTTCTTTTGGATAAATCTGGCCAGGGGTTTATCAATCTTATTAATCCATTCAAAGAACCAGCTTCTAGTTTCGTTGATCTGACCTACTGTGTTTTGGTTTCTAATTCATTGATCTCTAATCTTAATTATTTCTCTTCTAATGCATGGCTTAGTCATCGTTTGTAGCTTTTTTTCTAGTTCTTTAAGGTGTAAAGTTAGTTGGTGAATTTGGGATTTTTCTATTTTTTTTGACTGAGGCTTGGATGGCTATGTTTTTCCCCCTTAGGACCACCTTTGCAGTGTCCCAAAGTTTTGAACCAATGTGTTCTCGTTCTCATTGGTTTCCATGAATTGTTTAAGTTCTTCTTTGATTTTCTGGTTGACCTATACATTCTTGAGCAGAGTGATCTACAGCTTCCAAGTGTTTGAATTTCTTCCAAATTTTTTCTTGTGATTGAGTTCCATTTTTAAAGCATTATGGTCTGAGAATATGCAGGGGAAAATCTCAATCTTTTTGTATCAGTTGAGACCTGATTTGTGACCCAGTATGTGGTCTGTTCTGGAGAAAGTTCCATGTGCCCTCGAGAAGAGTGAGTATTCTGTTGTTTTAGGGTGGAATGTTCTGTATATATCTATGAGGTCCATCTGGTCCACTGTGTCATTCAAAGCTCTTGTTTCTTTGTTGATTTTCTGCTAGATGATCTGTCCATTGCTGAGAGTGGAGTATTGAGGTCTCCTACAATTAATGTATTGTTATCAATATGACTCTTTATTTTGGTTAACAGTTGGCTTATGTAGATGGCTGCTCTCATGTTGGGGGCATGTATATTTACAATTGTTAGATCTTCTTGTTGGATAGACCCCTTAAGAATGACGTAGTGTTGGCGGGGGAAAAGATGGCGGAGGAGTAGGGGACCCTATTTCAACTGGCCCCCGGAATTGAGCTGGATATCTACCAGACGACTCTGAGCACCCATGAAACCAGCCTGAGATGTAAGAAGATCTGAATCTCTACAAACAGAATATCGAAGGTGGTTGGTTTTGAGGTACGAAACGGAGAGCTGCAGGCAGATATTGGAGGATAAACGGCAGCGGGAGGGAGCCTGGCCATGGGGATCCTACACCGCTGGTGAGTGACAACCTCGCGCACTGCGGACAGGGCACAGACTCACAGACTGGTAGCGGTGGGGAAAGGAATTTAGGGCAGCCCCCGGGGTGGAAACCCAGAGCAGCAGGGTCACATGCGCACGAACTGGGAGCAGCTGGCGGTTTTAGAAGCACAAAGAGCAGAGATGTGCCCCGACCTGGAGGGAGGACTGGGAGTGCTGCAGAGGCGCACAACCCAGGACGCTGCAATTTATAGCAGCACGGACAGAAACGGAGACGGTGTGGCCTGGAGAGCTCACTGAAGAACAGACTGCGATCTCTCTCCTCTGAGGCAGAGGGTTGGAAACGGTCTCTTCTGCTCTGACTTGAGGAAGAGACGCGGGAAGCCGCCAGGGAAAGGCACCAGAGAACAAAAGCCCCCAAAACTGATTCCCACTGAGCCCATCCCCCACCACAGGGGCGCAGGGCAACTCCACCTGAACAGGGTTACCTGAGTAACAGCGTGGCAGGCCCTTCCCACAGAAGACAGGCTGGGAAAACAAGAGGCCAGCAACCCTAAGGTCCCAAGAAAATAGGTACATCTTGCTTGGGTCCTGGTCAATAATTTGGACGCTATACATTCCCTCAAACACTCATCAACAGAATGACCAGGAGGAGGAGCACCCAAAACAGAAAAAGACTCAGAGATTATGACTTATGCTGCAGATTTACAAATGGATGCAGATATAACCAAGATGTTGGAGATGGAATTCAGGCTAGCAATTGTGAAGACAATGGCTAGAATGGAGAAATCAATTAATGGCAACACAGAGTCTCTAAGGGCAGAAATAAAAGGTGAATTGGCAGAACTTAAAAATGCTATCAATGAGATCCAATCCAATCTAGATAATCTAACAGCTAGGGTAACTGAGGCAGAAGAGATAATAAGCGACCTGGAAGACAATATAATAGATAAAAAGGGAAAAGAGGAGGCCAGGTAAAAACAACTCAGAATCCATGAAAATAGAATCAGAGAAATAAGTGACACCATGAAGTGTTCCAATGTCAGAATAATTGGAATCCCAGAGGGAGTGGAGAGAGAGAGAGGACTAGAAGATGTATTTGAGCAAATTGTAGCTGAGAACTTCCCTAATCTGGGGAATGAAACAGACATTTGAGTCCTAGAGGCAGAGAGGACCCCTCCAAAGATCAAGGAAAACAGGCCAACACCCTGGCATGTAATAGTAGAACTTGCAAATCTTAGAACCAAGGAAACCATCTTAAGGGCAATTAGGGGGAAGAGATTCCTTATGTACAGAGGGAGGAATATCAGAATAATGTCAGACCTATCCACAGAGACCTGGCAAGCCAGAAAGGCCTGGCAAGACATATTCAGGGTACTAAATGAGAAGAACATGCAGCCAAGAATACTTTATCCGGCAAGGCTGTCATTTAGAATGGATGGAAAGATGCAGAGCTTCCACAACCGGCAGAAGCTGAAAGAATATGTGACCACTAAGCTGGCCCTACAAGAAATATTAAGGGGGGTTCTATAAAAGGAGAAAGACCCCAAGAGTGATATCCAACAGAATTTTACAGGGACAATCTATAAAAACAACGTCTTCACAGGCAACATGATGACAATTAATACATATCTTTCAATAATCACTCTCAACGTGAACGGCCTAAACGTTCCCATAAAATGGCACAGGGTTGCAGATTGGATAAAAAGACAGGACGCATCCATAGGCTGTCTACAAGAGACTCATTTTGAACCTAAAGATACATCCAGACTGAAAGTGAAGGGATGGAGATCCATCTTCCATGCCAGCGGACCTCAAAAGAAAGCTGGGGTAGCAATTCTTATATCAGACTGATTAGATTTTAAACTAAAGTCTGTAATAAGAGACACAGAAGGACACTATATCATTCTTAAAGGGTCTATCCAACAAGAAGATCTAACAGTTGTAAATATCTATGCCCCCAACATGGGAGCAGCCATCTATATAAGCCAACTGTTAACCAAAATAAAGAGTCATATTGATAACAATACGTTAATTGTAGGAGACCTCAATACTCCACTCTCAGCAATGGACAGATCATCTAAGCAGAAAATCAACAAGGAAACAAGAGCTTTGAATGATACATTGGACTAGATGGACCTCATAGATATTTACAGAACATTGCACCCTAAAACAACAAAATACTCATTCTTCTCGAGCGCACATGGAACTGTCTCCAGAATAGACTATATACTGGGTCACAAATCAGGTCTCAACTGATACAAAAAGATTGAGATTATTCCCTGCATATTCTCAGAACACAATGCTCTAAAACTGGAACTCAATCACAAGAAAAAATTTGGCAGAAATTCAAACACTTGGAAGCTAAAGACCACTCTGCTCAAGAATGTTTGGGTCAACCAAGAAATCAAAGAACAACTTAAGCAATTCATGGAAATCAGTGAGAACGAAAACACATCGGTCCAAAACCTATGGGATACTGCAAAGGTGGTCCTAAGGGGGAAATACATAGCCATCCAAGCCTCACTCAAAAAAATAGAAAAATCCCAAATTCACCAACTAACTCTACACCTTAAAGAACTAGAGAAAAAGCAACAAATGACGCCTAAGCCATGCATTAGAAGAGAAATAATTAAAATTAGAGCAGAAATCAATGAATTAGAAACCAGAAACACAGTAGATCAGATCAATGAAACTAGAAGTTGGTTCTTTGAAAGAATTAATAAGACTGATAAACCACTGGCCAGACTTATCCAAAAGAAAAGAGAAAAGACCCAAATTAATAAAATTATGAATGAAAAGGGAGAGATCACGACTAACACCAAGGAAATAGAAACAATTATTAGAAATTATTATCAACAACTATATGCCAATAAAGTGAGCAATCTGGATGAAATGGAGGCCTTCCTGGAAACCTATAAGCTGCCATGACTGAAACAGGAAGAAATTGACAACCTGAATAGGCCAATAACCAGTAACGAGATTGAAGCAGTGATCAAAAACCTCCCAATAAACAAGAGTCCAGGGTTGATGGATTCCCTGGGGAATTCTACCAAACATTCAAATAAGAAATAATACCTATTCTCCTGAAGCTGTTTCAAAAAATAGAAACAGAAGGAAAACTTCCAAACTAATTCTATGAAGCCAGCATTACCTTAATTCCCAAACCAGACAAAGACTACATCAAAAAGGAGAATTTCAGACCAATATCCCTGATGAATATGGATTCCAAAATCCTCAACAAAATCCTAGCTAATAGGATCCAACAATACATTAAAAGGATCATCCACCACGACCAAGTGGGATTTATCCCCGGGATGCAAGGCTTGTTCAACATTTGCAAATCAATCAGTGTGATAGAACACATTAATAAGAGGAGGGAGAAGAACCATATGGTCCTCTCAATTGATGCAGAAAAAGCATTTTACAAAATAAAACATCCTTTCCTGATTAAAACTCTCCAGAATATAGGGATAGAGGGAACATTCCTCAAGCTCATAAAATCCATCTATGAAAAACCCACAGCGAATATCATCCTCAATGGGGAAAAGCTGAGAGCCTTTCCCTTAAGATCAGGAACACGTGAAGGATTCCCACTCTTGCCACTATTGTTCAACATAGTACTAGAAGTCCTAGCAACAGCAATCAGACAACAAAAAGAAATAAATGTATTCAAATTGGCAAAGAAGAAGTCAAACTCTCTCTTTTCACAGAGGACATGACACCATATGTGGAAAACCCAAAAGACTCCACCCCCAAATTACTAGAACTCATCCAGCAATTCAGTAATGTGGCAGGATACAAAATAAATGCACAGAAATCAGTTGCTTTCTTATACACTAACAATGCAACTGTAGAAAGAGAAATTAGAGAAACGATTCCATTTACAATAGCACCAAAAACCATAAGATACATGGGAATAAACCTAACCAAAGAGGTAAAGGATCTATACTCTAGGAACTACAAAATACTCATGAAAGAAATTGAAGAAGACACAAAAAGATGGAAAAATATTCCATGTTCATGGATCGGAAGAATAAACATTGTTAAAATGTCTATGCTACCCAGAGCAATCTATAACTTCAATGCCATCTCAATCAAAATTCCAATGACATTTTTCAAAGTGCTGGAACAAACAATCCTATAATTTGTATGGAATCAGAAAAGACCCTGAATCGCCAAGGAAATGTTGAAAAAGAAAAACAAAGCTGGGGGCATCACGTTGCCTGATTTCAAGCTATATTACAAAGCTGTGATCACCAAGACAGCATGGTACTGGCACAAAAACAGACATACAGACCAATGGAACAGAATAGAGAGCCCAGATATGGACCCTGAACTCTATGGTCAAATAATCTTTGACAAAGCAGGAAAAGACATGCAATGGAAAAAAGACAGTCTCTTCAATAAATGGTGCTGGGAAAATTGAACAGCCACATGCAGAAGAATGAAACTCAACTATTCTCTAACACCATTCACAAAGATAAACTCGAAGTGGATGAAAGACCTCAATGTGAGACAGGAATCCGTCAAAATCGTAGAGGAGAACATAGGGAGTAACCTCTTTGACATCGGCCACAGCAACTTCTTTCAAGATACATCTCCAAAAGCTAGTGAAACAAAAGCAAAAATGAAATTTCGGGACTTCATCAAGATAAAAAGCTTCTGACAGCAAAGGAAACAGTCAACGAAACAAAGAGGCAACCCACAGAATGGGAGAAGATATTTGCAAATGACAGTACAGATAAAGGGCTGGTATCCAAGATCTATAAAGAACTTCTCAAACTCAACACTCAAAAAACAAATAATCAAGTCAAAAAGTGGGCAGAAGATATGAAACGACACTTCTCTGAAGAAGACATACAGATGGCTAACAGACACATGAAAAAATGTTCATCATCATTAGCCATCAGGGAAATCCAAATCAAAACCACATTGAGATACCACCTCATACCAGTTAGAATGGCAAAAATGGACAGGGAAAGAAACAACAAATGTTGACAAGGATGTGGAGAAAGGGGAACTCTCTTACACTGTTGGTGGGAATGCAAGTTGGTACAGCCACTTTGGAAAACAGTGTGGAGGTGCCTCAAAAAGTTAAAAATAGAGCTACCCTATGACCCCGCAATTGCACTCCTGGGTATTTACCCCAAAGACACAGATGTAGTGAAAAGAAGGGTCATATGCACCACAATGTTCATAGCAGCAATGTCCACAATAGCCAAACTGTGGAAAGAGCTGAGATGCCCTTCAACAGATGAATGGATAAAGAAGATGTGGTCCATATATACAATGGAATATTACTCAGCCATCAGAAAAATGAATACCCAACTTTTACATCAACATGGATGGGACTGGAGGAGATTATGCTAAGTGAAATAAGTCAAGCAGAGAAAGTCAATTATCATATGGTTTCACTTATTTGTGGAACATAAGGAATAACATGGAGGACATTAGGAGAAGGAAGGGAAAAATGGGGCGGGGGTATTGGAGGGAGAGATGAACCATGAGAGACTATGGACCTGAGAAACAAACAGGGTTTTAGAGGGGAGGTGGGAGGGGGGATTAGTTAGCCCGGTGAAGGGTATTAAGGAGGGCATGTACTGCATGGAGCACTGTGTGTCATACGAAAACAATGGATCGTGGATCACTATATCAAAAACTAATGATGTATTGTATGGTGACTAATGTAACATAATAAAATTAAAAAAATAAAAAAAAAATTAAAAAAAAGAATGATATAGTGTCCTTCTGTGTCTCTAACTACAGTCTTTAGAGTAAAATGTAATTTGCCTGATATAAGAATTGCTACCCGAGCTTTCTTTTGAGGTCCATTGGCATGGAAGATGGATCTCCATCTCTTCACTCTCAGTCTGGATGTATCTTTAGGTTCAAAACGAGTCTTTTGTAGACACATTTTTTTTTATCCAATCTGCAACCCTGTGCTGTTTTATGAGAACATTTAGGCCATTCACGTTGAGAGTGATAATTGAAAAATATGTATTAATTGTCATCATGTTGCCTGTGAAGATCTTGTTTTTATAGATTGTCCTGTAAATTTCTTTTCTCTATCACTCTTGGGGTCTTTCTCCTTTTATAGAACCCCTCTTAATATTGCAGGGCCGGCTTAGTGGTCACATATTCTTTCAGCTTCTGCCGGTCTTGGAAGCTCTGCATCTTTCCATCCATTCTAAATGACAGCCTTGCTGGATAAAGTATTCTTGGCTGCATGTTCTTCTCGTTTAGTACACTGAATATGTCTTGTCAGGCCTTTCTGGCTTGCCAGGTCTCTGTGGATAGGTCTGACATTATTCTAATATTCCTCCCTCTGTACGTAAGGAATCTCTTCCCCCTAATTGCCCTTAAGATGGTTTCCTTGGTTCTAAGATTTGAGAGTTTTACTATTACATGCCAGGGTATTGGCCTGTTTTCCTTGATCTTGGGAGGGGTCCTCTCTGCCTCTATGACACAAATGTTTGTTTCATTCCCCAGATTAGGGAAGTTCTCAACTACGATTTGCTCAAATATATCTTCTAGTCCTCTCTCTCTCTCCACTCCCTCCGGGATTCCAATAATTCTGACATTGGAACGTTTCATGTTGTCACTTATTTTTCTGATTCTATTTTCATGGATTCTGAGTTGTTTTTACCTGGCCTCCTCTTTTCCCTTTTTTTCTATTAATTGGTCTTCTAGGTCACTAATTCATTCTTCTGCCTCACTTAGCTGTTAGATTATCTAGATTAGATTGGCTCTCATTGATAGCATTTTTAAGTTCTGCCTATTCAGCTTTCATTTCTGCCCTTAGAGACTCTATGTTGCCATTAATTGATTTCCCCATTCTAGCTATTGTCTTCACAATTGCTAGCCTGAATTCAGTCTCCAACATCTTGGTCATATCTGAATCCATTTGTAAATCTGTGGCATAAGTCATAGTCTCTGAGTCTTTCCTAGTTTGGGGGTTCCTCCTCCTAGTCATTCTGTTGAGGGGTGGTTGAGGGAATGTATAGAGTCCAAATTATTGACCACAACCCAAGCTAGGTGCACCTGTTTTCTAGGGCCCTTAAGGTTGCTGGCCTCTTGTTTTCCCAGCCTGTCTTCTGGGGGAGGGGCCTGTCCCTCTGTTACTCAGGCAATCCTGTTTGGGCAGAGTTTCCCTGCCCCCTCTGGTGGGGGATGGGCTCAGTGAAAACCGGTGTTTTGAGGCTTTTGTTCTCTGGCAGCTTTCTGCATCTCTTCCAACAGTCAGAGCAAAAGAAACCGTTTCCAACCCTCTGCCTCAGAGCAGAGATCGCAGTCTGTTCTTCAGTGAGCTCTCCAGGCCACAGTCTCTCTGTTTCTGTCTGTGCTGCTATAAACTGCAGCATCCTGGGTTGTGCACCCCTCAGCAGCACTCCAGTCCTCACCCCCAGGTCGGGGCACGACTCTGCCCTTTGTGCTTCTAAAATTGCCAGCCACCCCCAGTTTGCACGTGCAGCCCCACCACTCTGGGTTTCCGTCTGGGGAGCTGCCCTAAAGTCCTTTCCCCACCACTACCAGTCTGCGAGTCTGTGACCCGTCCCCAGCGTGGGAGGCTATTGCTCACTGGCAGTGTAGGATCCCGATGGCTGTCTCCCTCCCCCTTCCATTTATCCTCCAATATCTTCCCGCAGAATCACAGCTCCCCACTTCATACCTTGAAACCAACCACCTGTGATATTTTGTTTGTAGAGATCCAGATCTATATTCTTATACCTCAGGCTGATTTTGTGGGTGGTCAGAGTGGTCTGTTAGATATCCAGCTCAATTCTGGGGATCAGTTGGAATAGGGTCCCCTACTCCTCTGCCATCTTTTCACCCCTCCCTGGCCCCTTTAATTTCTAATAGAATAATTTCTAGGAAAATTATTTCAAACATTGAGCTCCCTCTAGGGAATTAAAACTGTGATTTGTCTTGCTAATTTTATTTATTTTATTTTTTATTTAAATTCAATTAGCCAACATGTTGTACATCATTAGTTTCAGAAGTAGTGTTCAATAATTTATCAGTTGTGTATAACACCCAGTGCTCATCACATCATGTGCCCTATTTAATGCCTTGTTAATTTTAGAGCCCCACAAATATTTTCAAAAATTCAACTCTGCCTTAGCTACTGCTAAATATTGAGGGAGCACAGTACAAGGAGATGATTAAAATGGAATGCACTGAACATGACTGAGACTATGGAAAATGGAAACAAGAAATTTAAAGAAAAATGGATTCCAAGAGCTTATGGGCAACAACAAACAATGAAGTAGAATGGTCTTAAGGCAGCTTTTTGGTAGAGGGCTTAAAGTGTAGATTGAGAATCAGATTTGATTTAATATTCAGGACGACATTTCTGTAATAATCAAGAAAATGACCTAAGCATAATGTTGGAAAAAATTATCATGGCAGTTGTACAGAGGTTGGAGTAGAATTTGGAAGAGTGAAGGCAGGGACACCAATGTTGTGATATAGGCAATTAGATGACAGGATCATGAAGTGACTAGATAGTACAGTAGAGGCAGGTTCAGTGACTCATCCCATGCAGGAAATGTCATCTAGAAAAAATGGATAAGAAGGGAGTAACTTGCTCTAGAAATGTGCTTACATTTTACAGGGCTCCTGTAAGGTTATTTGGAAAATGTCACACTTGAGAGATGCTCCTCCACAAAGAAGGCATAGTAAAATCTTGGTATAATTTACATGAACATCTTCACAGATCTCAGCCCTAGGAAGCAACATACTTGTAGAAGGAAGAACAAGTGATAAATCTTAGATCTGAAAGTGCTGTGAGTATAAAAGACTTAGTAAGGTCATCTGAAATGACATCATATTCACTGCAGAAGTGTTGAGGAATCAGAAAACCATGATTACATTATTGACACAGTCATAGATTGCATCAAGAAATGTCAATTTTTCCAGATTACTAATAGAGGAAATGGGAACAAAAGCACAAAACATACCCTATAAATGACAATATACTTCCAATGGCAAAATGTCAAGACACTGAAGTTTATGAGCTTAAGTCAAGCCAGGTTTCCCATTTAATTTACTATGCTTGTTGAAAAAAATGGTGGTCTGGCACATAGCATTTTAGAAAAATATATAATGTCAACTTAAATATGATTTGGGTGTTCAATGTTAGAATTACTGTAGTCTGAGAAACTTTTTTTTAAAGTTTCAACTTTTTTAATGGTGCAGAAGAAAGTATAGATGATTTATAAGGTATCTATCTGAATTCTGGCCAGCTTTTTAGAACAAGAGTAAATAAAGCCATGTTGACATTAGCTGTGTTGTTAACACAAGCAAGGCAGAAGTGAAACAGTTCTATTGGCCTCAGCCCAGATGGGTTTTCCATTGGCCAAATTTATACAATGCATAACACATGGCAAGATAAGAATGTTTTTTATATTCTATAAAATAGTAATATGATCATATAAAACTATTTGTTTTATCAACAAGTAGAAAAATATCCACTTCATAAGTATGTTTATATAGATTTAATTTAGAATCTAAAGTGTGTGATGTAGCACATTTGAAATGAAAGGACTCCAAGTAAATTAAAAAACTCAAGGTGTGAGATAGAAAAATACTATACAGTGTCTATGGAGAAACATGTAATAATCATCTTGAGCAGTATTTGCAATTGTATCAAAAATAGATATGGATAGGGGCGCCTGGGTGGCTCAGTCGTTAAGCGTCTGCCTTCGGCTCAGGTCATGATCCCAGGGTCCTGGGATCGAGTCCCGCATCGGGCTCCCTGCTCCGCGGGAAGCCTGCCTTCTCCCTCTCCCACTCCCCCTGCTTGTGTTCCTGCTCTCACTATCTCTCTCTCTGTCAAATAAATAAAATCTTTAAAAAAAACAAAACAAAACAAAAACAAAAATAGATATGGATAATTATCTTAAAATTCTTTAATAAAGATATAACAAATATTACATAAATACAGTATAAATATACTAACTATAAGCACACATTGGTAGAAGAGTTGTATCAGATTGTGTGGTAGATTAGCAGAGTGGCTCCTAAATGCCAAGGCTGGACTGACTGCATGGTCATTTGGGAACATTTTAAGAATACAGATAACTTGGTCCTGTCCAAGATTCAGTAGATCTGGAGTAGGGCATGGAAATCTGTATTTTTTTTTTAATTTTAAAAAATCTGTTCAGTTTTATGTTCAGCCATGTCTGGTAGTCACGGGACTAGAGACCTGACTGAATAAATCAATTAAAGCTCATTAGAATAGGTGGGCCTTGAGCAGCAGTTCATTCACCCAGTTGTCTACTAATTACTGTTTACTGAATATTGATTATTTGCCAGGTGCTAGAAATATAAAACTAAAAAGGCAGTTGTAATAATTTACTATTAGGGCAGTTGTAATAATTTACATAAAAGAGGTATAGACCAGAGAAACATTTATATCAAACAGGATATTCAGAATCATTTCCTGGAGGAAATGAGGCTGCAACTGAAGCTTGAAAAACAGAAAAGAGAAAATGCTTTAAAGAAAAGAAAGGAAATTAATGGAACAGCAAGTATGAAGAGAGGAACAGTGGGGAAAAAAAGCTTAGAGTCAAAGATATTTATTAAAATTAATAGTTTCATAATTATTAAAAAGTTTAAATATACAAATAATTTAATAATTATTCAGGTACATTTCTCAAATGAAATCACATTTATTTTCATAATAGAGTAGTCCCCAGATTATGTTAATGCTATTTTTGTCTTTCCTATTTTGGGGGGAATGAAAAAAATATAGTATCAAGATCTGAATCCCAGCTTCACCCATTTACTAACTATATGTCTTCAGGGAAAGACTCAATTTCTGCTTTTATAAAATGAGCTTATTATTACTTCTTAAGGTTTCTTATTTAAGTGCAAATTGCATTCATTATTTTCCTCTCCACTGCCACCTTTGTTCCCAGTATCAGCTAATGGTGCCACATATAATCTAATTGTCCAAACCAGAATCCTTGACTTTATGGTTGACTATTACCCAGGGCAACCAATAGTCCACACAACACCCTTGTGTGATTTAGGAAAGCTCCTTCCTCCTGGCAGACATAGGCCATGCCAAGCACACAATCAGGTGAGCTGGGCTCACTTTAGTTTTCAGCATCCATTCATCTCCTAGGCTGTCACTCTTGTGTGAGGTGACACTTGTAGAACTGAGCACAGCATTCCTGTTCTTTTGCCTCAATGTCACATCCCACCACTCCGCCTACTATTTTTATTGTTTTCCAAAGTTGCTTTGAGCCTATACACTTCTTGCTATTCCCAAAGCTCTCCTACTCCCAAATACAAACCCCTGATACATGGGTAATTTTCACAGCCTCCTCACTACCTTTCCTCTTGCTTCCTCCATAACCTACAGTGCAACCAGAATGAAACTTGTCAAAATCAAATACAATCAATCATCTATCTTTCTACTAAAAACCTGACAATGGCTTCCTATTGCCATCAGAAAAAGTAGAAGGCACTTCCATGAGTACCACTTCAAGAGTATACAAGGTCCTTCATTACTGGCTGGCTCTTTTGTTGACTTCTCCGGACTCCTTTATTGCCACTCCACATTAACTACAATGCTTGACAGCTTCATGAAATTGGTCTGGTTCCTCTGCTTCTTTGTGCATGCTGTTCCTTCTCTGAAGCCTTCAATCTCTTAACTTAGCCAACCTCTGCTTATATTTCAGGTTTCAGCTTAGATATCTTTTTTCCTGGTAAACTTTCCCTCACCCACAAAGTAGTTTAGGGTCTTCTTTCTGTGTCCTTCTTTGCCCAACCCTACATTTTTCTTTCTATAATATAGCATTGTATGCTGTATTATAATTTCATGTGTACTATTTGTCTTCCTGATGAGGCACTAGTGCTGTAAGGACAGGCAATGTGCCTAACTTATCAACTGTTGTGCTGTTGTTCACCATGTGCCTGGCACACAGAGGCTATTCCATAAATATTTATTAAGTTGGATTAAATTAAGCATTAGTAAAGCAATTAGCATGGCGTCTGCCACATAGTAAGCGCTTCATAAATGGTAGCTATTATTTATATTATTTTTATTTAAAAGACATCCTTTGGGGCACCTGGGTGGCTCAGTCAGTTAAGCATCTGACTCTTGATTTCAGCTCAGGTCACGAAGTCAGGGTTGTGAGATCAAGCCCCACATTGGGCTCTGTGCTGGGCATGGAGCCTACTTAAGATTCTCTCTCTCTCCCTCTCCCTCTGCCCTTACCCCTGCCATCCTCCACAGCCCTGCTTGCATGTGTTCTCTTTTGCTCTCTCTCTAAAAAAAAAAAAAAAAAAAAAAAAAAAAAAAAAAGACTTCTTGATTCTTTGACTCCTCAATGACCATATAGTAAGAGTTACCAGATAAGAAAATATAAAATATATATCTACAAATTTGTAAAAATCAATTTTTGCATGTATTTATATCTCCCATTCCAGGAACACAAGAGATATTCAAATTATTAGCTCAAGTATTCTTCTTTAGAATTAGAAAATCTAATATTGTATTTATGTATGTATAATGTATAAATTAACATTTATATTGTTTGTAGCACTGAGATTTCAGGAGTGAGAACACATTCTTTTTCTTTTTTTCTGTTACAGATCATTTTCTTCAGGTCAAGAGATTTCTCAATATAATTTTCAGCTGGAGACTGTAAATTGTAAGTCAATGAGAAGTTTTCAGATACAGAATTTAATAATATTCCATTATATATATATAATATACCTCTACTATATATATACACATACTTCTACTATATATATAATAGCAGTATATACTGTATATATATGTACACCACATCTTCTTTTATGCATTCATCTGTCAATGTACATCTGGGCTCTTTCCATATGTTGGTTATTGTTAACATTGCTGCTATAAACATTGGTGTGCATGTGCCCCTTCAAATTACTATGTTTGTATCCTTTGGATAAATATCTAGTAGTGCAACTGCTGGGTCATAGGGTAGTCCTATTTTTAACTTTTTGAGGAACTTCCATACTGTTTCCCAGAGTGGCTGCACCAGTTTGCAATCCCACCAACAGGGTAAGAGTTTCTCCAAAGAAGACATACAAACGGCTAACAGACATATGAAAAAATGTTCAACATCACTCGACACCAGGGAAATACAAATCAAAACCACAATGAGATGTCACCTCACACTGGTCAGAAAGGTCAAAATTAACAACTCAGAGAACACTTTCTTTTTTTAATTTTTTTTATTTAAATTCAATTAGCCAACATATAATACATCATTAGTTTTTGATGTAATGTTCAGTGATTCTTTTTAATGATAGAACCTCCATTGAATATCTATGGTTTGAATCAAATATGTATATATGTATCTTAGAGATAAAATGGCCCATCATAATTGTTCCACATTGGGCCAAAATTGCCAGGTCTTAGTATCCTAAGTGGTCTTCCCTCAGAAAAGTGGGAGCACCTCACTCAAGCTGAAGCAATTTGTGGAAGGGTTGAGAACTACAGGCTATTTGTCAACAGCACTTGTGGAAGTTGGGCAACAAATCCTTCCTTATGAGAGATCCTGGCAGCATGTCAATATCTAACAAAGTCCACCCCCTGTGCTGCTTGAATCCTTTTCTTCAAATCTATGCAGTTAGCAGCATCTCTAGAATCTAGTAGCCTAGCTTTCTGGGGGGAACTTAGAAAAGAAAGGTTAGTGCATAGCTTGTCTTTGCATGGCAAGCAATACTTATAGTCTCCTTCTTCTATTATCTATTTCAGAAACCCCTCACCCTTGACTAGCACTTCTTCTAGTTTTTGTGGCTTAACTATTGGCCTGAACCCATCATTTATGAAGGGCCTGAGCCCCTGGTCACTATATCCCTTTTGGGGTTGGGTTGCTGCATGTCTCATTAAATGTCACCATTGGTCATGAGAGTACAAAAAGGGAACCAAGTGCATCACTGAGTGCCAAACGTATTCCTCCCTTTCCCCATTTTTTAACTGCATCTCTTTGTCCTTCTAATGTTCAGGGTCATTTACTCTTGCCAAAATGGTGATTTCACTTCTTGCCTGCTGGTACCTATAAACAATGAGCCTAAATTACCCAGGCATTAGCCACAGCTTATTGTTCTGTAGGACTCTATGTGTTTCCTGGTGAAAACGTTCTTCCCATTTTGGACAATGGGATATGGTATTATGGATCAATTATTCCATAGTCCACAGATAATGTTGTTGCCCAAGGACCTGTGACAGGAAAGGCAAATACATACCCAGAATGTGTCTATTCCTATGGGAACGAACCTCCAGCCTTTCCAGAAAGGGGTCCGATGTAGGCAACTTGCTAGCAAGTGGCAAGTTGATCTCCTTGGGTTATGTGGTCAAATTGGGGGCCCAACATTGTTCTCAGTTGCTAGCAGGTTGGACGTTTAGTGCCAGCAATAGTTAGATTAGCCTTGATAAATTGAAATATAGGTTGTTGGCTCTATGTACAGCCTCTGTCTCTTTCATTTCACTCAGGTGCCCACTGTGTCATGATTGAAGTAACCAAAGACCAAGTCATTCTTAAATGGCTTTTCCATAATAAATGCTTATGGTGGGTATTAAGATGTAGTAAAAAGATCTTCATACTCCAGCCCACTCTCACATATTTATTCACATACCTCTACCTTAGACTTGTATGCAATCTTCCTATCTTGCTCCTTCCAGGCCTCTGAAGAGTTGACCAAGCAGTTCAGCCCTGCCATGAGTCTATATATTCTAACTTTGGGCCACTTCTCAGTCTGTGCATAGTGGATAACCAGGTACAAGAACAAAAGCTTTATTCATTGGGAGGATTCTCTCTCACCACTATCAAAGCCACTCTGGTGAGACTATAGTAAGCCACCATTTTTGTTTATGCCCAAACTGATCCATCTGTAACCACACTCAGGCATTTTTCTCCTCCATCAGCCAATAGATGTAAGCTTATAGAGATGCTGGTGCAAGTGATGGATAACATAGGGCATCTGGACTAATCCATGCAGCCTATTTGTGCTCTATGATCCTGCTCATGCTCAATCATGGATGGCCCAATTCCACTCTATAATGGAGTTGTTGATAGGCCCAACCTTTTGACTTGCTGGGTCTGACAAAACTCAGACCATGATAGGTGGTCCTGAGTGCCTTAGTGCCCCTTGGTCGTATGCTCTCTGTACCCAGGCCCTAGAAGCATGCTAGAAGTTGTTCTTCAAAAGGCATGTAATTCTCCAATGCAGATGATATGGCCTTACTCATGAATCCAAGGGTCCGTGTTGTGATTCTCCCACTGAAACTTGCCATAAATGCAGCATAGCCCTGACACCTCAAATACTGTAATGTTTTCCAGATGGTGTGGCCTCAGAAATAGGCTGCTGGCACTGGAGCCTGTACCTGTTGCAGAGCCCCTTCCTGTCTGGATCCTATTCACTGTAGAAGCCTTTCACATTATCCAGTTCATGGGCCACAGAAATATTCTCAGTTATGAAATATACTATTTCTGGGATGTGAAAAGGCCTATAGGCATTGTGCTTTCTTCTTTGTATTAGGAGACAAGAGATCAAATAATTTGTCCTGTACT
The DNA here is from genome assembly GCF_964656455.1 of Halichoerus grypus. Taxonomy (NCBI): domain Eukaryota; kingdom Metazoa; phylum Chordata; class Mammalia; order Carnivora; family Phocidae; genus Halichoerus; species Halichoerus grypus. The sequence goes on along the minus strand of NC_135722.1, from coordinate 81,015,812 downwards.
TTGGAGGGATGTCCTGGGCATGACTCTGACAACAGGATCCTTAAGAATTTCTCTGATGTAGTGAGTCCCTAAAGCTTCACAGAATTTGTCTCCCACTCTCTTAAGCACATATATCTTACCTAGACCTCAAATGTGGTATGGACTTCTTGCTTACCTGGCCTAACTAACTTGATCTTATCAATAAAATAGTTCACATCTCTTCAGAAAATATTTTGACAGAGTGAGGCAAAAGGGTTAAATACATACTCTTATTCTTTCCATAAATAAAAACAATTTCTGGGGCACCTGGATGGCTCGTCAGTAGAACATGTGACTCTTGATCTTAGGGTCATAAGTTCAAGGCCCGCATAGAGCTTACTTTAAAAAAATAAAAAATAAAATAAAATAAAAAAGTTTCTGATTCTCTTTTCTGATATAGGGAGTAATAAATTTGCCAAATCAATAGCTACTTACCATATGCCTTAGGGCACATAATCTGCTAAGCAAAGATACCACATGTGTCTACAATTAGGACTACTATTGGTTACATTTATTTTTTATTTTTTTTAAGATTTTATTTATTTATGTATTTAACAGAGAGATAGCGAGAGCAGGAACACAAGCAGGGGGAGTGGGAGAGGGAGAAGCAGACTTCCTGCTGAGCATGGAGCCCGATATGAAGCTGGATACCAGGACCCTGGGATCATGACCTGAGTTAAAGGCAGACACTTAATGACTGAGCCACCCAGGGGCCCTACTTGGTTACATTTCTAATAGTGTATTGTCATCCTCCAGTATCCATCTAATTTCTTCAGGGTCCAGACTGGGAATTAAATGGAGATATGGGGGGGAGGGGAGGAGCAAGATGGCGGAGGAGTAGGAGACCTAAATTTCGTCTGGTCCTAGGAATTCAGCTAGATAGAGATCAAACCATTCTGAACAACTACGAACTCAACAGGAGATTGAAGAAAAGAATAGCAGCAACTCTCTGAACAAAAAAGCAACCATTATCTGGAAGGTAGGACGTGCGGAGAAGTGAATCTGAGGTGATATCTGGGACGATAGACAGCGGGGTGAGGTAGCCTCCGTCAGCCGCTACTGGCAAGTGATAGAGTAACAGGGCACAAAATTGGAAATTTTAGAAGTCAGTTCTGCTGAGGGATGTCGCTCCAGTGGCTAAGCGGGGGATGGATCCCTTGCTGGGACAGTGTGGTCTCAGGACCTTCGGGGTCACAGAAAGACGGGGTGCCTGAGTGCAGCAGAGCTCCCAGGTATCAGCGTGGGGAAGGCGGCTGCAGAGATGGAGCCAAGGAGTGGGATCTCAGCTCAGGGTTGCCATAACCATGATCCACGGCACAGTCGGGCCATTGCTCTTCCAGCAGGGACCCAACAAGCGGCAGATCTGGGAAGACTCTCCTTCCTCCCCCAGGAGGAGTGGCATGGGAGTGCACCACAGGGATATTCTGGGTTTGGAGACTCCACACGCAGTCATGTACCAGAGATAAAAATGCTCGGTCACATGCTGAGTGAGCATGGAGTGCGGCTGGAGACCAGGGAGATGGGAGTGATTGACTGCTTTTCTCTGGGGGCACACTGAGGAGTGGGGCCCCAAGTTGTCAGCTCCTCTCAGCAGAGATTGGGAGGGCGCCATTTTCACTCTCGTCCTCCAAAGCTGTATGGAAAGGTTGCAGGGAACAAAAGCTCCTGAGAGCAAACCCGGGCAGATTACTTAGCCAGGCTCCCGGCAAGGGCAGGGCAATCCCACCTCAGGCAAAGACATTTGAGAACCATGGCAACAGCCCTCCCCCAGAAGATCAGCAACAACAGCCAGCCAAGACCAAGTTTACCAATCAATGAGATCAGCAGAACACCAGCACTAGGGGAATATAGCACATAGAATTCATGGCTTTTTTCCCATGATTCTTTAGTCTTTCAAAGTTAATTTTTTAATTTTCCTTTTTTTCTTTTACTTTTATCTTTTGCATTTTTCTTTTTCCCTTTTTCAAGCAATATCTTATCAATCCCTTTTTTAAAAAATCTTTTTTATTTTTCATTTTTAGAGTCATATTCTATCCCTTCATAGTAGTTAACCTTATTTTTAGCATATATATATAAGTTGTTCTCTCTTTAAAATTTTGGGATACAGTTTCTTCTAACAGATCAAAATATACCCTAAATCTCTAGTGTATGGCTTTGTTTTAGTCTCCTTCCAGATCACATTCTCTCTCTCTCTCTTTTTTTTAAATCCTCTTCTTTCTTTTTTTCAACCAACTTCTTATCAATTCCTTTTATAAAATCTTTAATAATTTTCATCTTTACAGTCATATTCCATCCCTTCATCATATTTACCCTTATTATTGTACATATATGTTTTTTTTCTTTAAAATTTTGGGAGGCACTTTCTTCTAACAAGCCAAAATACACCCAAAATCTAATGTGTGGCACTGATCTATGCCCCAACCTGATCATATTTGATCATATTCTTTTTTATTTATTTATTTATTTCCCTTTCAGTTCCCCCCATTTTCGGATCTCTTCTGATTTGTTTAGTGTATATTTTTCTGGGGTCGTTGTTACCCTTCTTCAGGGCACTAAAGGAGAACAATATGCAGCCAAAAATACTATATCCATCTAGGCTGTCATTGAAAATAGAAGGAGAGATAAAGAGGTTCCATGACAAACAAAAAGTAAAGGAATTTGTGAACACAAAACCAGCCCTACAAGAAATATTGAAAGGGGTCCTCTAAGCAAAGAGAGAGCCTAAAAGCAACATAGACCAGAAAGGAAAACAGCAATATACAGTAACAGTCACCTTACAGGCAATACAATGGCACTAAATTCATATCTTTCAATAGTTACCGTGAACATAAATGGGCTAGATGCCCCAATCAAAAACAAAGGCTATCAGATTGGATAAAAAAAAAAACAAGATGCATCAATATGCTGTCTGCAAGAGACTCATTTTAGACCCAAAGACACGCCCAGATGGAAAGTGAGGGGGTGGAAAACAATTTACCATGCTAATGGACACCAAAAGAAAGCTGGGGTGGCAATCCTTATATCAGACAAATTAGATTTTAAACCAAAGACTGTAATAAGAGATGAGGAAGGACACTATATCCTACTTAAAGGGTCTATCCAACAAGAAGATCTAACAATTGTAAATACCTATGTCCCTAACATGGGAGCAGCCAATCATATAAGGCAATTAATAACAAAAGCAAAGAAACACATAGACAACAATACAATAATAGTGGGGGACTTTAACACCCCCCTCACTGAAATGGACAGATCATCTAATCAAAAGTTCAACAAGGGAATAAAGACTTTGAATGACACACTGGACCAAATGGACTTCAAAGATATATTCAGAACATTCCATCCCAAAGCAACGGAATACACATTCTTCTCTAGTGTCCATGGAACATTCCCCAGAATAGATCACATCCTAGGCCACAAATCAGGTCTCAACGGGTACCAAAAGATTGGGATCATTCCCAGTATATTTTCAGACCACAAAGCTTTGAGAAGGGAACTCAATCACAAGAGGAAAGTCGGAAAGAACTCAAACACTACATACATGTTGGCTAAAGAGCATCCTACTAGAGAATGAATGGGTCAACCAGGAAATTAAAGAAGAATTAAAAAAATTCGTGGAAACCAATGAAAATGAAAACACAACTGTTCAAAATCTTTGGGATGCAGCAAAGGCAGTCCTAAGAGGAAAGGATACAGCAATGCAAGCCTTTCTCAAGAAACAAGAAAGGTCTCAAGTACACAACCTAACCCTACACCTTAAGGAGCTAGAGAAACAACAGCAAATGAAGACTAAACCCAGCAGGATAAGAGAAATAATAAAGATCAGAACAGAAGTCAATGAAATAGAAACCAAAAAACAGTAGAACAGATCAACGAAACCAGGAGCTGGTTCTTTGAAAGAATTAATGAGATTGATAAACCCCTGGCCAGACTTATCCAAAAGAAAAGAGAAATGACCCAAATAAATAAAATCACAAATGAAAGAGGAGAGATCACAACCAACACCAAAGAAATACAAACAATTATAAAAACATATTATGATAGCAACTATATGCCAGCAAATTAAATAATCTGGAAGAAATGGACACATTCCTAGAGATGTATCAACTACCAAAACTGAACAAGGAAGAAATAGAAATCCTGAATAGACCTGTCATCAGTAAGGAAACTGAAGCAGTAATCAAAAATCTCCCAATAAACAAAAACTGAGGGCTAGATGGCTTCCCAGGGGAATTCTACCAAATATTTAAAGAAGGGGGAAGGAAAGAGGGTGGAGCAGTAGGGGACCCTATTTCAACTGGTCCCCGGAATTGAGTTGGATATCTACCAGATGGCTCTGGGGACCCACGAAACCAGCCTGAGATGTAAGAAGATCTGTATCTCTACAAACAGAATATCGCAGGCGGTTGGTTTCAAGGTATGAAGTGGGGAGCCCTGATTCCACGGGCAGATATCGGAGGATAAATGGCAGCGGGAGGGACCTCGGCCGTGGGGATATTACACCGCCGGTGAGCGACAGCCTCATGCTCTGGGGACAGGGCACAGACTCGCAGACTAGTAGCAGCGGGAAAGGACTTTAGGGCAGCCCCCGCGGCGGAAATCCGGAGCGGCAGGGTCACGCTTGCAAACTGGGAGCGGCTGGCGGTTTTAGAAGCACAAAGGGCAGAGACGTACTCCAACCTGGAGACAGGACTGGGGACGCTGCGGAGGGGCGCACAACCCAGGACGCTGCAGTTTATAGCAGCATGGACAGAAACGGAGACGGTGTGGCCTGGAGAGCTCACTGAAGAACAGACTGAGATTTCACTGCTCTGAGGCAGAGGGTTGGAAATGGTCTCTTCTGCTCTTACTTGCGGAAGAGACACAGAGAGCCACCAGGGAAAGCCGCCAGAGAACAAAAGCCCCAAAAATTGATTCCCACTGAGCCCATACCCCACCACATGGGTGCAGGGAACTCCGCCCAAACAGGGTTGCCTGAGTAACAGTGTGGCAGGCCCCTCCCACAAAAGACAGGCTGGAAAAACAAGAGGCCAGCAACCCTAACGTCCATAGAAAACAGGTGCATCTTGCTTGGGTTCTGGTCAATAATTTGGACTCTATACATTCCCTCAAACACCCATCAACAGAATGACTAGGAGGAGGAACCCCCAAAATGGAAAAGACTCAGAGATCATGACTTATGCAGCAGATACAAATGGATGTAGATATAACCAAGATGTCGGAGATGGAATTCAGGATAGCAATTGTGAAGACAACGGCTAGAATGGAGAAATCAATTAATGGCAACATAGAGTCTCTAAGGGCAGAAATGAAAGCTGAATTGGCAGAACATAAAAATGCTATCAATGAGATCCAATCCAATCTAGATAATCTAACAGCTAGGGTAACTGACACCATGAAGCTTCCAATGTCAGAATGATTGGAAAGGAGGGGTGGAGCAAGATGGCGAAAGAGTAGGAGACCTGGATTTCGTCTCCTCTCAGGAATTCAGCTGGATAGGGATCAAACCATTCTGAACACCTACAAACTCAACAGGATATCGAAGAAAAGAATAGCAACAACTCTCTGAACAGAAAAGCGACCACTTTCTGGAAGGTAGGACATACAGAGAAGTGAATCGGAGGCAATATTCAGGAGGATAGATGGCGGGAGAGGGGGCCTCCGTCAGCCGCTTCTGGCAAGTGATAGAGGAGCGGAGCACAAAATCGGAACTTTTAGAAGTCTGCTCCGCTGAGAGACGTCACTCCAGTGGCTAAGCGGTGGGGTGGTACACTCGTGGGACAGTGTGGTCTCAGGACCCTTGGGGTCACAGAAAGTCCGGGGGTGCCTGAGTGTGGCAGAGCTCCCAGGGATCGGAGCAGGGCAGCTGGCTGCAGAGACGGAGCCGAGGCGCAGGCTCTCAGCTCGGGGTTGCCATAAACCATGATCCGTGGCAAAGTCGGGCCACTGCTCCTCCAGCAGGGACACAACAAGTGGCAGATCCGGGGAGACTCCCCTTCCTCCCCAAGGAGGAGCGGCGTGGGAGTGCACCGCAGGGAACTGCTGGGTTTGGAGACTCCACACGGGGTCATGCGCCAGAGATAGAAATGCGCTGTCAGAAGCCGGGTGAGCACGGAGTGCTACCGGAGACTGGTGAGACAGGAGTGACTGACTACTTTTCTCTGGGGGCTCACTGAGGAGTGGGGCACCGAGTTCTCGGCTCCTCCAGGGCAGAGATTGGGAGGCCGCCATTTTCACTCTCCTCCTCCAAAACTCTACAGAAAGGTTGCAGGAACAAAATCTCCCGAGAGCAAACCCGAGCAGATTACCTAGCCTGGAACCGGCAAGGACGGGGCAATTCCGTCTCCAGCAAAGACATTTGGGAACCATGGCAACAGGCCCCTCCCCCAGAAGATCAGCAAGAACAGCCAGCCAAGAACAAGTTTACCAATCCATGAGAACGGCAGAACTCCAGCTCTAGGGGAATAATGAACATAGAATCCATGGCTTTTTTACCATGATTCCTTAGTCTTTCAAAGTTAATTTTTTTAACTGTCTTTTTTTTTTAATTTTTAATTTTCCCTTTTTCAAACAACATCTTATCAATCCCTTTTTTAAAAAACATTTTTATTTTTCATTTTGAGAGTCATATTCTATCCCTCCATAGTAGTTACCCTTATTTTTGGCATATATATATATAAGTTGTTCTCTCTTTAAAATTTTGAGATACAGTTTCTTCTAACAGATCAAAATATACCCTAAATCTCTAGTGTATGGTTTTGTTCTACTCTCTGGCCTGATCATATCTCTTCCTTTTTTTTTTCTTTTTTTTTTTTTAAATCCCTTCTTTCTTTTTTCAAACAACTTTTTATCAATTCCTTTTATAAAATTTTTTATAATTTTCATCTTTACATTAATATTCCATCCCTTCATCATATCAACCCTTATTTTTGTACATATATAACTTTTTCTTTCTTTACAATTTTGGGAGGCACTTTCTTCCAACAGACCAAAATACACCCAAAATATATTGTGTGGCACTGATCTGTGCACCAGCCTGATCATATTTGATCATATTCCGTTTTTTTTCATTTTGTTCTGTTTTTCTTTTTACCTTTTTCTTTTTCTTTCTTTTTTTCTCCCCCCCTTTCATTTCCCCTGGCTTCAGGACTTTTCTGATTTGTTAAGAGTATATTTTCTGGGGACATTGTTACCCTGTTAGCATTTTGTTCTCTCATTCACCTATTCTCCTCTGGACAAAATGACAAGACAGAAAAAATCACTTCAACAAAAAGAACAAGAGGTAGTACCGACTGCCAGGGACCTACTCAATATGGATATTGGTACAATGTCGGATCTAGAGTTCAGAATCATCACTTTAAAGATACTAGCTGAAGAAAGCATGGAAGTTATTAGAGAAACCCTTTCTGGAGAAATAAAAGAACTCAAATCTAAGCAAGTCGAAATCAAAAAGGCTATTAATGAAGTGCAAACAAAAATGGGGGCAATAACTGCTAGGATAAATGAGGCAGAAGAGAGAATCAGTGAGATAGAAGAACAAATGATGGAAAATAAAGAAGCTGAGAAAAAGAGAGATAAACAACTACTGGATCACGAGGGCAGAATTTGAGAGATAAACGATACCATAAGACGAAACAACATTAGAATAATTGGGATCCCAAAAGAAGAAGAAAGAGAGAGAGGGGCAGAAGGTGTATTGGAGCAAATTATACCAGAGAACTTCCCTAATTTGGGGAAGGAAACAGGCATCAAAATCCAGGAGGCACAGAGAACCCCTCTCAAAATCATTAAAAATAGGTCAACACCCCGACATCTAATAGTAAAACTTTCAAGTCTCAGAGACAAAGAGAAAATCCTGAAAGCAGCTCAGGAGAAGAGATCTGTAACCTACAATGGTAGAAACATTAGATTGGCAACAGACCTATCCACAGAGACCTGGCAGGCCAGAAAGGGCTGGCATTATATATTCAGAGCACCAATTGAGAAAAATATGCAGCCAAGAATACTATATCCAGCTAGGCTGTCATTGAAAATAGAAGGAGAGATAAAAAGCTTCTAGGACAAACAAAAAATACAGGAATTTGCAAACACGAAACCAGCCCTACAAGATATATTGAAAGGGGTCCTCTAAGCAAAGAGAGAGCCTAAAAGCAACATAGACCAGAAAGGAACACAGACAATATACAGTAACAGTCACCTTACAGGCAATACAATGGCACTAAATTCATATCTCTCAGTAGTTATCCTGAATGTAAATGGACGAAATGCCCCAATCAAAAGACACAGGCTATCAGATTGGATTAAAAAACAAGACCCATCGATATGCTGTCTGCAAGAGACTCATTTTAGACCCAAAGACATGGCCATGTTGAAAGTGAGGGGGTGGAAAACCATTTACCATGCTAATGGACACCAAAAGAAAGCTGGGGTGGCAATCCTTATATCAGACAAATTAGATTTTAAACCAAAGCCTGTAATAAGAGATGAGGAAGGACATTATATCCTACTTAAAGGGTCTATCCAACAAGAAGATCTAACAATTGTACATATCTATGCCCCTAACATGGGAGCAGCCAATTATATAAGCCAATTAATAACAAAAGCAAAGAAACACACAGACAACAATACAATAATAGTGGGGGACTTTAACACCCCCCTCACTGAAATTGACAGATCATCTAATCAAAAGATCAACAAGGAAATAAAGACTTTAAATGACACACTGGACCAAATGGACTTCACAGACGTATTCAGAACATTCCATCCCAAAGCAACGGAATACACATTCTTCTCTAGTGCCCATGGAACATTCTCCAGAATCGATCACATCCTAGGTCACAAATCAGGTCTCAACCAGTACCAAAAGATTGGGATTATTCCCTGAATATTCTCAGACCACAATGCTTTGAAACTAGAACTCAATCACAAGAGGAAAGTCGGAAAGAACTCAAATACATGGAGGCTAAAGAGCATCCTACTAAAGAATGAATGGGTCAACCAGGAAATTAAAGAAGAATTAAAAAAATTCATGGGAACCAATGAAAATGAGAACACAACTGTTCAAAATCTTTGGGATGCAGCAAAGGCAGTCCTAAGAGGAAAGTATATAGCAATACAAGCCTTTCTCAAGAAACAAGAAAGGTCTCAAGTACACAACCTAACCCTAAACCTAAAGGAGCTGGAGAAACAACAGCAAATGAAGCCTAAACCCAGCAGGAAAAGAGAAAAAATAAAGCTCAGTGCAGAAATCAATGAAATAGAAACCAAAAGAACAGTAGAACAGATCAACGAAACTAGGAGTTGGTTCTTTGACAGAATTAACAAGATTGATAAACCCCTGGCCAGACTTATCAAAAAGAAAAGAGAAATGACCCAAATCAACAAAATCATGAATGAAAGAGGAGAGATCACAACCAACACCAAAGAAATACAAACAAATATAAGAACATATTATGAGCAACTCTATGCCAGCAAATTAGATAACCTAGAAGAACTGGATGCATTCCTAGAGATGCATCAAGTACCAAAACTGAACCAGGAAGAAATAGAAAACCTGAACAGACCTATAACCACTACGGAAATTGAAGCAGTCATCAAAAATCTCCCAAAACACAAAAGCCCAGGGCCAGATGGCTTCCCAGGGGAATTCTACCAAACATTTAAAGTAGAACTAATACCTATTCTTCTGAAACTGTTCCAAAAAATAGAAATGGAAGGAAAACTTCCAAACTCGTTTTATGAGGCCACCATTACCTTGATCCCCAAACCAGACAAAGACCCCATCAAAAAGAAGAATTACAGCCCAATATCCTTGATGAACATGGCTGCAAAAATTCTCACCAAAATACTAGCCAATAGGATCCAACAGTACATTAAAAGGATTATTCACCACGACCAAGTGGGATTTATCCCTGGGCTGCAAGGTTGGTTCAACATCCGAAATCAATCAACGTGATACAATACATTAACAAAAGAAAGAACAAGAACCATATGATCCTCTCAATAGATGCAGAAAAAGCATTTGACAAAGTACAGCATCCTTTCTTGATCAAAACTTTTCAGAGTATAGGGATAGAGGGTACATACCTCAATATCATAAAAGCCATCTATGAAAAACCTATAACGAATATCATTCTCATTGGGGAAAAACTGAGAGCTTTCCCCCTAAGGTCAGGAACGCGGCAGGGATGTCCACTCTCACCACTGCTATTCAACATAGTATTAGAAGTCCTAGCCACAGCAATCAGACAACAAAAAGAAATCAAAGGCATCCAAATCAGCAAAGAAGAAGTCAAACTCTCACTCTTTGCAGATGATATGATACTTTATGTGGAAAACCCCAAAGACTCCACCCCAAAACTGCTAGAACTCATACAGGAATTCAGTAAAGTCGCAGGATATAAAATCAATGCACAGAAGTCAGTGGCATTCCTATACAGCAACAACAAGACATAAGAAAGAGAAATTAAGGAGTCCATCCCATTTACAACCGCACCCAAAACCAAAAGATACCTAGAAATAAATCTAACCAAAGAGGCAAAGGATCTGTACTCAGAAAAGTATAAAATACTCATGACAGAAATTGAGGAAGACACAAAGAAATGGAAAAGCGTTCCATGCTCATGGATCGGAAGAACAAATATTGTGTGATGTCAGTGTTACCTAGAGCAATCTACATATTCAATGCAATCCCCATCAAAATACCATCCACTTTTTTCCAAGAAATGGAACAAATAATCCTAAAATTTGTATGAAACCAGAAAAGACTCCGAATAGGCAGAGGAATGTTGAAAAAGAAAAGCAAAGCTGGCAGCATCACAATTCCAGACTTCAAGCTCTATTACAAAACTGTCATCATCAAGACAGTGTGGTACTGGCACAAAACAAACACATAGATCAATGGAACAGAATAGAGAGCCCAGAAATGGACGCTCAACTCTATGGTCAACTAATCTTTGACAAAGCAGGAAAGAATGTCCAGTGGAAAAGACAGTCTCTTCAACAAATGGTGTGGGAAAATTGGACAGCTACATACAGAAGAATGAAACTGGACCATTTCCTTAAACCACACACCATATTAGACTCCAAATGGTTGAAAGACCTAAATGTGAGACAGGAGTCCATCAACATCCTAAAGGAGAATACAGGCAGCAACCTCTTCGACCTCAGCTGCAGCAACTTCTTCCTGGAAATATTGCCAAAGGCAAGGGAAGCAAGGGCAAAAATGAACTATTGGGACTTCATCAAGATAAAAAGCTTTTGCACAGCAAAAGAAACAGTCAACAAAACCAAAAGACAACCGACAGAATGGGAGAAGATATTTGCAAATGACATATCAGATAAAGGGCTAGTATCCAAAATCTATAAAGAACTTATCAAACTCAACACCCAAAGAACAAAGAATCCAATCAAGAAAAGGGCAGAACACATGAACAGACATTTTTCCAAAGAAGACAACGAAATGGCCAACAGACACATGAAAAAGTGCTCAACATCGTTCGGCATCAGGGAAATCCAAATCAAAACCTCAATGAGAGACCACCTCACACCAGTCAGAATGGCTAAAATTAACAAGTCAGGAAATGACAGATGTTGGCGAGGATGCAGAGAAAGGGGAACCCTCCTACACTGTTGGTGGGAATGCAAACTGGTACAACCACTCTGGAAAACAGTATGGAGGTTCCTCAAAAAGTTGAAAATAGAGGTACCATACAATCCAGCAATTGCACTACATGATATTTACCCCAAAGATACAAATGTAGGGATCTGAAGGGGTATGTGCACCCCAATGTTTATAGCAGCAATGTCCACAATAGCCAAACTGTGGAAAGAGCCAAAATGTCCATTGACAGATGAATGGTTAAAGAAAAAGTGGTATATATATACAATGGAATATTATGCAGCCATCAAAAAGAATGAGATCTTGCCATTTGCAATGATGTGGATGGAACTGGAGGGTGTTATGCTGAGCGAAATAAGTCAATCAGAGAAAGACATGTATCATATGATCTCACTGAATTGAGAAATTCTTAATCTCAGGAAACAAACTGAGGGTTGCTGGAGTGGTGGGGGGTGGGAGGGATGGGGTGGCTGGGTGATAGACATTGGGGAGGGTATGTGCTACTGGGGGCACTGTGAATTGCACAAGACTGTTGAATCACAGACCTGTACCTCTGAAACAAATAATGCAATATATGTTTAGAAAAAAAAAAAAGAAGAAGATAGCAGGAGGGGAAGAATGAAGGGGGAAAATCGGAGGGGGAGACGAACCATGAGAGACAATGGACTCTGAAAAACAAACTGAGGGTTCTAGAGGGGAGGGGGGTGGGAGGATGGGTTAGCCTGGTGATGGGTTTTAAAGAGGGCACATTCTCCATGGAGCACTGGGTGTTATACACAACAATGAATCATGGAACACTACATCATAAACTAATGATGTAATGTATAGTGATTAACATAACAATAAAAAAATAAATATAATAAAAAGAATAATTGGAATCCAGGAGGGAGTGGAGAGAGAGAGAGGACTAGAAGATGTATTTTAACAAATCATAGCTGAGAACATCCCTAATGTGGGGAATGAAACAAACATTCGCGTCCTAGAGGCAAAGAGGACCCCTCCCAAGATCAAGAATACAGGCCAACACCCCGGCATGTAATAGTAAAACTTGCAAATCTTAGAACCAAGGAAACCATCTTAAGGGCAGTTAGGGGGAAGAGATTCCTTACGTACAAAAGGAGGAACATCAGAATAATGTCAGACCTATCCACAGAGACCTGGCAAGCCAGAAAGGCCTGGGAAGACATATTCAGGGTACTAAATGAGAAGAACATGCAGCCAAGAATACTTTATCCAGGAAGGCTGTCATTTAGAATGGATGGAGAGAGGCCGAGTTTCCAAGTCCGGCAGAAACTGAAAGAATATGTGACCACTAAGCCAGCCCTGGAAGAAATATTAAGGGGGGTTCTATAAAAGGAGAAAGACCCCAAGAGTGATATCCAACAGAAATTTACAGGGACAATCTATAAAAACAACGTTTTCACAGGCAACATGTTGACAATTAATTCATATTTTTCAATAATCACTCTCAACATGAATGGCCTAAATGCTCCAATAAAACGGCACAGGGTTGCAGATTGGATAAAAAGACAGGACGCATCCATATGCTGCCTACAAGAGACTCATTTTGAACCTAAAGATACATCTAGACTGAAAGTGAAGGGATGGAGATCCATCTTCCATGCCAGTGGACCTCAAAAGAAAGCTGGGGTAGCAATTCTTATATCAGAAATATAGATTTTAAACTAAAGTCTGTAGTTAGAGACACAGAAGGACACTATATCATTCTTAAAGGGTCTATCCAACAAGAAGATCTAACAGTTGTAAATATCTATGCCCCCAACATGGGAGCAGCCATCTATATAAGCCAACTGTTAACCAAAATAGTCATATTGATAACAATACGTTAATTGTAGGAGACCTCAATAGTCCACTCTCAGCAATGGACAGATCATCTAAGCAGAAAAATAAACAAGGAAACAAGAGCTTTGAATGATACACTGGACCAGATAGATCTCATAGATATTTACAGAACATTCCACCCTAAAACAACAGAATACTCATTCTTCTCGAGCACACATGGAACTGTCTCCAGAATAGACTACATACTGGGTCACAAATCAGGTCTCAACCGATACCAAAAGATTGAGATTATTCCCTGCATATTCTCAGACCACAATGCTTTAAAACTGGAACTCAATCACAGGAAAATTTTGGCAGAAATTCAAACACTTGGAAGCTAAAGACCACTCTGCTCAAGAATGTTTGGGTCAACCAAGAAATCAAAGAACAACTTAAACAATTCATGGAAATCAATGAGAACGAAAACACATTGGTCCAAAACCTATGGGATACTGCAAAGGCGGACCTAGGGGGAAATACATAGCCATCCAAGCCTCACTTAAAAAAACAGAAAAATCCCGAATTCACCAACTAACTCTACACCTTAAAGAACTAGAGAAAAAGCAACAAATGACGCCTAAGCCACACATTAGAAGAGAAGTAATTAAAATTAGAGCAGAGATCAATGAATTAGAAACCAGAAACACAGTAGATCAGATCAACAAAACTAGAAGTTGGTTCTTTGAAAAAATTAATAAGATCGATAAACCACTGGCCAGACTTATCCAAAAGAAAAGAGAAAGGACCCAAATTAATAAAATTATGAATGAAAGGGGAGAGATCATGACTAACACCAAGGAAATAGAAGCAATTATTAGAAATTATATCAACAACTATATGCCAATACACTGAGCAATCTGGATGAAATGGAGGCCTTCCTGGAAACCTATACACTCCCAAGACTGAAACAGGAAGAAATTGACAACCTGAATAGGCCAATAACCAGTAATGAGATTGAAGCAGTGACCAAAAACCTCCCAAAAAACAAGAGCCCAGGGCCTGATGGATTCCCTGTGGATTTCTACCAAACATTCAAAGAAGAAATATTGCCTATTCTACTGAAGCTGTTTCAAAAAATAGAAACAGAAGGAAAACTTCCAAACTCATTCTATGAGGCCAGCATTACCTTAATCCCCAAACCAGGCAAAGACCCCATCAAAAAGGAGAATTTCAGGCTGATATCCCTGATGAATATGGATTCCAAAATCCTCAACAAAATCCTAGCTAGTAGGATCCAACAATACATTAAAAGGATCATCCACCACGACCAAGTGGGATTTATCCCGGGCATGCAAGAGTAGTTCAACATTTGCAAATCAATCAATGTGATAGAACACATTAATAAGAGGAGGGAGAAGAACCATATGGTCCTCTCAATTGATGTAGAAAAAACATTTGACAAAGTACAACATCGTTTCCTGATTAAAACTCTTCAGAGTATAGGGATAGAGGGAACATTCCTCAAGTTCATAAAATCCATCTAGGACAAACCCACAGCAAATATCATCCTCAATGGGGAAAAGCTGAGAGCCTTTCCCTTATGATCAGGAACACGTCAAGGGTGCCCACTCTCACCACTGTTGTTCAACGTAGTACTCGAAGTCCTAGCAACAGCAATCAGACAACAAAAAGAAATAAAATGTATTCAAAGTGGCAAAGAAGAAGTCAAACTCTCTCTTTTCGCAGACAATATGATACTTTATGTGGAAAACCCAAAAGACTCCACCCCCAAATTACTAGAACTCATACAAAAATTCAGTAATGTGGTAGGATACAAAATCAATACACAGAAATCAGTTGCTTTCTATACACTAACAACGAAACTGTAGAAAGAGAAATTAGAGAAATGATTCCAATTACAATAGCACCAAAAACCATAAGATACCTCGGAATAAACCTAAACCTAACCAAAGATGTAAAGTATCTATACTTTAGGAACTACAGAACACTCATGAAAGAAATTGAAGAAGACACAAAAAGATGGAAAAATATTCCATGCTCATGGATCAGAAGAATAAACATTGTTAAAATGTCTATGCTTCCCAGAGCAATCTATACCTTCAATGCCATCCCGATCAAAATTCAATGACATTTTTCAAAGTGCTGGAACAAACAATCCTAAAATTTGTATGGAATCAGATAAGACCCCGAATCACCAAGGAAATGTTGAAAAAGTAAAACAAAGCTGGGGGCATCACGTTGCCCGATTTCAAGCTATATTACAAAGCAGTGATCACCAAGACAGCATGGTACTGGCACAAAAACAGACGTATAGACCAATGGAACAGAATAGAGAACCGAGATATGGACCCTCAACTCTATGGTCAAATAATCTTTGACAAAGCAGGAAAAAACATGCAATGGAAAAAAGACAGTCTCTTCAATAAATGGTGCTGGGAAAATTGGACAGCCACATGCAGAAGAATGAAACTCGACCATTCTCTACCACCATTCACAAAGATAAACTCGAAGTGGATGAAAGACCTCAATGTGAGACAGGAATCCATCCAAATCCTAGAGGAGAACATAGGCAGTAACCTCTTTGACATTGCCCACAGCAACTTCTTTCAAGATACATCTCCAAAAGCTAGTGAAACAAAAGCAAAAATGAAATTTCGGGACTTCATCAAGATAAAAAGCTTCCGCACAGCAAAGGATACAGTCAACAAAACAAAGAGGCAACCCACAGAATGGGAGAAGATATTTGCAAATGACACTACAGATAAAGGGCTGGTATCCAAGACCTATAAAGAACTTCTCAAACTCAACACCCAAAAAAACAAATAATCAAGTCAAAAAGTGGGCAGAAGTTATGAAACGACACTTCTCTGAAGAAGACATACAAATGGCTAACAGACACATGAAAAAATGTTCATCATCATTAGCCATCAGGGAAATCCAAATCAAAACCACATTGAGATACCACCTCATACCAGTTAGAATGGCAAAAATGGACAGGGAAAGAAACAACAAATGCTGGAGGGGTTGTGGAGAAAGGGGAACCCTCTTACACTGTTGGTGGGAATGCAAGTTGGTACAGCCACTTTGGAAAACTGTGTGGAGATTCCTCAAAAAATTAAAAATAGAGCTACCCTATGACCCAGCAATTGTACTACTGGGTATTTACCCCAAAGACACAGATGTAATGAAAAGAAGGGCCATATGCACCGCAATTTTCACAGCAGCAATGTCCTCAATAGCCAAACTGCGGAAAGAGCCGAGATGCCCTTCAACTGATGAATGGATAAAGAAGATGTGGTCCATATATACAATGGAATATTACTCAGCCATCAGAAAGGATGAATACCCAACTTTTACATCAACATGGATGGGACTGGAGGAGATTATGCTAAGTGAAATAAGTCAAGCAGAGAAAGTCAATTATCATATGGTTTCACTTATTTGTGGATCATAAGGAATAGCACGGAGGACATTAGGAGAAGGAAGGGAAAAATGAGGGGGGGGTGGAATTGGGGGGAGAGATGAACCATGAGAGACTATGGACTCTGAGAGACAAACAGGGTTTTAGAGGGGAGGGGGGAGGGGAGATTTGCTAGCCCACTCATGGGTATTAAGGAGGGCACATACTGCATGGAGCATTGGGTGTCATACGAAAACAATGGATCATGGATCACCACATCAAAACCTAATGATGTATTGTATGGTGACTAACATAACATAATAAAATTAAAAACACACACACACAAATATTTAAAGAAGAATTAATACCTATTCTTCTGAAACTGTTCCAAAAAATAAAAATAGAAGGAAACTTCCAAACTTGTTTTATGAGACCACCATTACCTTGAGGCCAAAACCAGGCAAAGACTCCACCAAAAAGGAGAATTACAGACCAATATCCTTGATGAACATGGATGCAAGAATTCTCACCAAAATACTAGCCAATAGGATCCAACAGTACATTAAAAGGATTATTCACCACGACCAAGTGGGATTTATCCCTGGGCTGCAAGGTTGGTTCAACATCTGCAAATCAATCAATATGATACAATACATTAATAAAAGAAAGAACAAGAACCATATGATCCTCTCAATAGATGCAGAAAAAGCATTTGACAAAGTACAGCATCCTTTCTTGATCAAAACTTTTCAGAGTATAGGGATAGAGGGTACATACCTCAATATCATAAAAGCCATCTATGAAAAACCTATAACGAATATCATTCTCATTGGGGAAAAACTGAGAGCTTTCCCCCTAAGGTCAGGAACGCGGCAGGGATGTCCACTCTCACCACTGCTATTCAACATAGTATTAGAAGTCCTAGCCACAGCAATCAGACAACAAAAAGAAATCAAAGGCATCCAAATCAGCAAAGAAGAAGTCAAACTCTCACTCTTTGCAGATGATATGATACTTTATGTGGAAAACCCCAAAGACTCCACCCCAAAACTGCTAGAACTCATACAGGAATTCAGTAAAGTCGCAGGATATAAAATCAATGCACAGAAGTCAGTGGCATTCCTATACAGCAACAACAAGACATAAGAAAGAGAAATTAAGGAGTCCATCCCATTTACAACCGCACCCAAAACCAAAAGATACCTAGAAATAAATCTAACCAAAGAGGCAAAGGATCTGTACTCAGAAAAGTATAAAATACTCATGACAGAAATTGAGGAAGACACAAAGAAATGGAAAAGCGTTCCATGCTCATGGATCGGAAGAACAAATATTGTGTGATGTCAGTGTTACCTAGAGCAATCTACATATTCAATGCAATCCCCATCAAAATACCATCCACTTTTTTCCAAGAAATGGAACAAATAATCCTAAAATTTGTATGAAACCAGAAAAGACTCCGAATAGGCAGAGGAATGTTGAAAAAGAAAAGCAAAGCTGGCAGCATCACAATTCCAGACTTCAAGCTCTATTACAAAACTGTCATCATCAAGACAGTGTGGTACTGGCACAAAACAAACACATAGATCAATGGAACAGAATAGAGAGCCCAGAAATGGACGCTCAACTCTATGGTCAACTAATCTTTGACAAAGCAGGAAAGAATGTCCAGTGGAAAAGACAGTCTCTTCAACAAATGGTGTGGGAAAATTGGACAGCTACATACAGAAGAATGAAACTGGACCATTTCCTTAAACCACACACCATATTAGACTCCAAATGGTTGAAAGACCTAAATGTGAGACAGGAGTCCATCAACATCCTAAAGGAGAATACAGGCAGCAACCTCTTCGACCTCAGCTGCAGCAACTTCTTCCTGGAAATATTGCCAAAGGCAAGGGAAGCAAGGGCAAAAATGAACTATTGGGACTTCATCAAGATAAAAAGCTTTTGCACAGCAAAAGAAACAGTCAACAAAACCAAAAGACAACCGACAGAATGGGAGAAGATATTTGCAAATGACATATCAGATAAAGGGCTAGTATCCAAAATCTATAAAGAACTTATCAAACTCAACACCCAAAGAACAAAGAATCCAATCAAGAAAAGGGCAGAACACATGAACAGACATTTTTCCAAAGAAGACAACGAAATGGCCAACAGACACATGAAAAAGTGCTCAACATCGTTCGGCATCAGGGAAATCCAAATCAAAACCTCAATGAGAGACCACCTCACACCAGTCAGAATGGCTAAAATTAACAAGTCAGGAAATGACAGATGTTGGCGAGGATGCAGAGAAAGGGGAACCCTCCTACACTGTTGGTGGGAATGCAAACTGGTACAACCACTCTGGAAAACAGTATGGAGGTTCCTCAAAAAGTTGAAAATAGAGGTACCATACAATCCAGCAATTGCACTACATGATATTTACCCCAAAGATACAAATGTAGGGATCTGAAGGGGTATGTGCACCCCAATGTTTATAGCAGCAATGTCCACAATAGCCAAACTGTGGAAAGAGCCAAAATGTCCATTGACAGATGAATGGTTAAAGAAAAAGTGGTATATATATACAATGGAATATTATGCAGCCATCAAAAAGAATGAGATCTTGCCATTTGCAATGATGTGGATGGAACTGGAGGGTGTTATGCTGAGCGAAATAAGTCAATCAGAGAAAGACATGTATCATATGATCTCACTGAATTGAGAAATTCTTAATCTCAGGAAACAAACTGAGGGTTGCTGGAGTGGTGGGGGGTGGGAGGGATGGGGTGGCTGGGTGATAGACATTGGGGAGGGTATGTGCTACTGGGGGCACTGTGAATTGCACAAGACTGTTGAATCACAGACCTGTACCTCTGAAACAAATAATGCAATATATGTTTAGAAAAAAAAAAAAGAAGAAGATAGCAGGAGGGGAAGAATGAAGGGGGAAAATCGGAGGGGGAGACGAACCATGAGAGACAATGGACTCTGAAAAACAAACTGAGGGTTCTAGAGGGGAGGGGGGTGGGAGGATGGGTTAGCCTGGTGATGGGTTTTAAAGAGGGCACATTCTCCATGGAGCACTGGGTGTTATACACAACAATGAATCATGGAACACTACATCATAAACTAATGATGTAATGTATAGTGATTAACATAACAATAAAAAAATAAATATAATAAAAAGAATAATTGGAATCCAGGAGGGAGTGGAGAGAGAGAGAGGACTAGAAGATGTATTTTAACAAATCATAGCTGAGAACATCCCTAATGTGGGGAATGAAACAAACATTCGCGTCCTAGAGGCAAAGAGGACCCCTCCCAAGATCAAGAATACAGGCCAACACCCCGGCATGTAATAGTAAAACTTGCAAATCTTAGAACCAAGGAAACCATCTTAAGGGCAGTTAGGGGGAAGAGATTCCTTACGTACAAAAGGAGGAACATCAGAATAATGTCAGACCTATCCACAGAGACCTGGCAAGCCAGAAAGGCCTGGGAAGACATATTCAGGGTACTAAATGAGAAGAACATGCAGCCAAGAATACTTTATCCAGGAAGGCTGTCATTTAGAATGGATGGAGAGAGGCCGAGTTTCCAAGTCCGGCAGAAACTGAAAGAATATGTGACCACTAAGCCAGCCCTGGAAGAAATATTAAGGGGGGTTCTATAAAAGGAGAAAGACCCCAAGAGTGATATCCAACAGAAATTTACAGGGACAATCTATAAAAACAACGTTTTCACAGGCAACATGTTGACAATTAATTCATATTTTTCAATAATCACTCTCAACATGAATGGCCTAAATGCTCCAATAAAACGGCACAGGGTTGCAGATTGGATAAAAAGACAGGACGCATCCATATGCTGCCTACAAGAGACTCATTTTGAACCTAAAGATACATCTAGACTGAAAGTGAAGGGATGGAGATCCATCTTCCATGCCAGTGGACCTCAAAAGAAAGCTGGGGTAGCAATTCTTATATCAGAAATATAGATTTTAAACTAAAGTCTGTAGTTAGAGACACAGAAGGACACTATATCATTCTTAAAGGGTCTATCCAACAAGAAGATCTAACAGTTGTAAATATCTATGCCCCCAACATGGGAGCAGCCATCTATATAAGCCAACTGTTAACCAAAATAGTCATATTGATAACAATACGTTAATTGTAGGAGACCTCAATAGTCCACTCTCAGCAATGGACAGATCATCTAAGCAGAAAAATAAACAAGGAAACAAGAGCTTTGAATGATACACTGGACCAGATAGATCTCATAGATATTTACAGAACATTCCACCCTAAAACAACAGAATACTCATTCTTCTCGAGCACACATGGAACTGTCTCCAGAATAGACTACATACTGGGTCACAAATCAGGTCTCAACCGATACCAAAAGATTGAGATTATTCCCTGCATATTCTCAGACCACAATGCTTTAAAACTGGAACTCAATCACAGGAAAATTTTGGCAGAAATTCAAACACTTGGAAGCTAAAGACCACTCTGCTCAAGAATGTTTGGGTCAACCAAGAAATCAAAGAACAACTTAAACAATTCATGGAAATCAATGAGAACGAAAACACATTGGTCCAAAACCTATGGGATACTGCAAAGGCGGACCTAGGGGGAAATACATAGCCATCCAAGCCTCACTTAAAAAAACAGAAAAATCCCGAATTCACCAACTAACTCTACACCTTAAAGAACTAGAGAAAAAGCAACAAATGATGCCTAAGCCACACATTAGAAGAGAAGTAATTAAAATTAGAGCAGAGATCAATGAATTAGAAACCAGAAACACAGTAGATCAGATCAACAAAACTAGAAGTTGGTTCTTTGAAAAAATTAATAAGATCGATAAACCACTGGCCAGACTTATCCAAAAGAAAAGAGAAAGGACCCAAATTAATAAAATTATGAATGAAAGGGGAGAGATCATGACTAACACCAAGGAAATAGAAGCAATTATTAGAAATTATATCAACAACTATATGCCAATACACTGAGCAATCTGGATGAAATGGAGGCCTTCCTGGAAACCTATACACTCCCAAGACTGAAACAGGAAGAAATTGACAACCTGAATAGGCCAATAACCAGTAATGAGATTGAAGCAGTGACCAAAAACCTCCCAAAAAACAAGAGCCCAGGGCCTGATGGATTCCCTGTGGATTTCTACCAAACATTCAAAGAAGAAATATTGCCTATTCTACTGAAGCTGTTTCAAAAAATAGAAACAGAAGGAAAACTTCCAAACTCATTCTATGAGGCCAGCATTACCTTAATCCCCAAACCAGGCAAAGACCCCATCAAAAAGGAGAATTTCAGGCTGATATCCCTGATGAATATGGATTCCAAAATCCTCAACAAAATCCTAGCTAGTAGGATCCAACAATACATTAAAAGGATCATCCACCACGACCAAGTGGGATTTATCCCGGGCATGCAAGAGTAGTTCAACATTTGCAAATCAATCAATGTGATAGAACACATTAATAAGAGGAGGGAGAAGAACCATATGGTCCTCTCAATTGATGTAGAAAAAACATTTGACAAAGTACAACATCGTTTCCTGATTAAAACTCTTCAGAGTATAGGGATAGAGGGAACATTCCTCAAGTTCATAAAATCCATCTAGGACAAACCCACAGCAAATATCATCCTCAATGGGGAAAAGCTGAGAGCCTTTCCCTTATGATCAGGAACACGTCAAGGGTGCCCACTCTCACCACTGTTGTTCAACGTAGTACTCGAAGTCCTAGCAACAGCAATCAGACAACAAAAAGAAATAAAATGTATTCAAAGTGGCAAAGAAGAAGTCAAACTCTCTCTTTTCGCAGACAATATGATACTTTATGTGGAAAACCCAAAAGACTCCACCCCCAAATTACTAGAACTCATACAAAAATTCAGTAATGTGGTAGGATACAAAATCAATACACAGAAATCAGTTGCTTTCTATACACTAACAACGAAACTGTAGAAAGAGAAATTAGAGAAATGATTCCAATTACAATAGCACCAAAAACCATAAGATACCTCGGAATAAACCTAAACCTAACCAAAGATGTAAAGTATCTATACTTTAGGAACTACAGAACACTCATGAAAGAAATTGAAGAAGACACAAAAAGATGGAAAAATATTCCATGCTCATGGATCAGAAGAATAAACATTGTTAAAATGTCTATGCTTCCCAGAGCAATCTATACCTTCAATGCCATCCCGATCAAAATTCAATGACATTTTTCAAAGTGCTGGAACAAACAATCCTAAAATTTGTATGGAATCAGATAAGACCCCGAATCACCAAGGAAATGTTGAAAAAGTAAAACAAAGCTGGGGGCATCACGTTGCCCGATTTCAAGCTATATTACAAAGCAGTGATCACCAAGACAGCATGGTACTGGCACAAAAACAGACGTATAGACCAATGGAACAGAATAGAGAACCGAGATATGGACCCTCAACTCTATGGTCAAATAATCTTTGACAAAGCAGGAAAAAACATGCAATGGAAAAAAGACAGTCTCTTCAATAAATGGTGCTGGGAAAATTGGACAGCCACATGCAGAAGAATGAAACTCGACCATTCTCTACCACCATTCACAAAGATAAACTCGAAGTGGATGAAAGACCTCAATGTGAGACAGGAATCCATCCAAATCCTAGAGGAGAACATAGGCAGTAACCTCTTTGACATTGCCCACAGCAACTTCTTTCAAGATACATCTCCAAAAGCTAGTGAAACAAAAGCAAAAATGAAATTTCGGGACTTCATCAAGATAAAAAGCTTCCGCACAGCAAAGGATACAGTCAACAAAACAAAGAGGCAACCCACAGAATGGGAGAAGATATTTGCAAATGACACTACAGATAAAGGGCTGGTATCCAAGACCTATAAAGAACTTCTCAAACTCAACACCCAAAAAAACAAATAATCAAGTCAAAAAGTGGGCAGAAGTTATGAAACGACACTTCTCTGAAGAAGACATACAAATGGCTAACAGACACATGAAAAAATGTTCATCATCATTAGCCATCAGGGAAATCCAAATCAAAACCACATTGAGATACCACCTCATACCAGTTAGAATGGCAAAAATGGACAGGGAAAGAAACAACAAATGCTGGAGGGGTTGTGGAGAAAGGGGAACCCTCTTACACTGTTGGTGGGAATGCAAGTTGGTACAGCCACTTTGGAAAACTGTGTGGAGATTCCTCAAAAAATTAAAAATAGAGCTACCCTATGACCCAGCAATTGTACTACTGGGTATTTACCCCAAAGACACAGATGTAATGAAAAGAAGGGCCATATGCACCGCAATTTTCACAGCAGCAATGTCCTCAATAGCCAAACTGCGGAAAGAGCCGAGATGCCCTTCAACTGATGAATGGATAAAGAAGATGTGGTCCATATATACAATGGAATATTACTCAGCCATCAGAAAGGATGAATACCCAACTTTTACATCAACATGGATGGGACTGGAGGAGATTATGCTAAGTGAAATAAGTCAAGCAGAGAAAGTCAATTATCATATGGTTTCACTTATTTGTGGATCATAAGGAATAGCACGGAGGACATTAGGAGAAGGAAGGGAAAAATGAGGGGGGGGTGGAATTGGGGGGAGAGATGAACCATGAGAGACTATGGACTCTGAGAGACAAACAGGGTTTTAGAGGGGAGGGGGGAGGGGAGATTTGCTAGCCCACTCATGGGTATTAAGGAGGGCACATACTGCATGGAGCATTGGGTGTCATACGAAAACAATGGATCATAGATCACCACATCAAAACCTAATGATGTATTGTATGGTGACTAACATAACATAATAAAATTAAAAACACACACACACAAATATTTAAAGAAGAATTAATACCTATTCTTCTGAAACTGTTCCAAAAAATAAAAATAGAAGGAAACTTCCAAACTTGTTTTATGAGACCACCATTACCTTGAGGCCAAAACCAGGCAAAGACTCCACCAAAAAGGAGAATTACAGACCAATATCCTTGATGAACATGGATGCAAGAATTCTCACCAAAATACTAGCCAATAGGATCCAACAGTACATTAAAAGGATTATTCACCACGACCAAGTGGGATTTATCCCTGGGCTGCAAGGTTGGTTCAACATCTGCAAATCAATCAATATGATACAATACATTAATAAAAGAAAGAACAAGAACCATATGATCCTCTCAATAGATGCAGAAAAAGCATTTGACAAAGTACAGCATCCTTTCTTGATCAAAACTTTTCAGAGTATAGGGATAGAGGGTACATACCTCAATATCATAAAAGCCATCTATGAAAAACCTATAACGAATATCATTCTCATTGGGGAAAAACTGAGAGCTTTCCCCCTAAGGTCAGGAACGCGGCAGGGATGTCCACTCTCACCACTGCTATTCAACATAGTATTAGAAGTCCTAGCCACAGCAATCAGACAACAAAAAGAAATCAAAGGCATCCAAATCAGCAAAGAAGAAGTCAAACTCTCACTCTTTGCAGATGATATGATACTTTATGTGGAAAACCCCAAAGACTCCACCCCAAAACTGCTAGAACTCATACAGGAATTCAGTAAAGTCGCAGGATATAAAATCAATGCACAGAAGTCAGTGGCATTCCTATACAGCAACAACAAGACATAAGAAAGAGAAATTAAGGAGTCCATCCCATTTACAACCGCACCCAAAACCAAAAGATACCTAGAAATAAATCTAACCAAAGAGGCAAAGGATCTGTACTCAGAAAAGTATAAAATACTCATGACAGAAATTGAGGAAGACACAAAGAAATGGAAAAGCGTTCCATGCTCATGGATCGGAAGAACAAATATTGTGTGATGTCAGTGTTACCTAGAGCAATCTACATATTCAATGCAATCCCCATCAAAATACCATCCACTTTTTTCCAAGAAATGGAACAAATAATCCTAAAATTTGTATGAAACCAGAAAAGACTCCGAATAGGCAGAGGAATGTTGAAAAAGAAAAGCAAAGCTGGCAGCATCACAATTCCAGACTTCAAGCTCTATTACAAAACTGTCATCATCAAGACAGTGTGGTACTGGCACAAAACAAACACATAGATCAATGGAACAGAATAGAGAGCCCAGAAATGGACGCTCAACTCTATGGTCAACTAATCTTTGACAAAGCAGGAAAGAATGTCCAGTGGAAAAGACAGTCTCTTCAACAAATGGTGTGGGAAAATTGGACAGCTACATACAGAAGAATGAAACTGGACCATTTCCTTAAACCACACACCATATTAGACTCCAAATGGTTGAAAGACCTAAATGTGAGACAGGAGTCCATCAACATCCTAAAGGAGAATACAGGCAGCAACCTCTTCGACCTCAGCTGCAGCAACTTCTTCCTGGAAATATTGCCAAAGGCAAGGGAAGCAAGGGCAAAAATGAACTATTGGGACTTCATCAAGATAAAAAGCTTTTGCACAGCAAAAGAAACAGTCAACAAAACCAAAAGACAACCGACAGAATGGGAGAAGATATTTGCAAATGACATATCAGATAAAGGGCTAGTATCCAAAATCTATAAAGAACTTATCAAACTCAACACCCAAAGAACAAAGAATCCAATCAAGAAAAGGGCAGAACACATGAACAGACATTTTTCCAAAGAAGACAACGAAATGGCCAACAGACACATGAAAAAGTGCTCAACATCGTTCGGCATCAGGGAAATCCAAATCAAAACCTCAATGAGAGACCACCTCACACCAGTCAGAATGGCTAAAATTAACAAGTCAGGAAATGACAGATGTTGGCGAGGATGCAGAGAAAGGGGAACCCTCCTACACTGTTGGTGGGAATGCAAACTGGTACAACCACTCTGGAAAACAGTATGGAGGTTCCTCAAAAAGTTGAAAATAGAGGTACCATACAATCCAGCAATTGCACTACATGATATTTACCCCAAAGATACAAATGTAGGGATCTGAAGGGGTATGTGCACCCCAATGTTTATAGCAGCAATGTCCACAATAGCCAAACTGTGGAAAGAGCCAAAATGTCCATTGACAGATGAATGGTTAAAGAAAAAGTGGTATATATATACAATGGAATATTATGCAGCCATCAAAAAGAATGAGATCTTGCCATTTGCAATGATGTGGATGGAACTGGAGGGTGTTATGCTGAGCGAAATAAGTCAATCAGAGAAAGACATGTATCATATGATCTCACTGAATTGAGAAATTCTTAATCTCAGGAAACAAACTGAGGGTTGCTGGAGTGGTGGGGGGTGGGAGGGATGGGGTGGCTGGGTGATAGACATTGGGGAGGGTATGTGCTACTGGGGGCACTGTGAATTGCACAAGACTGTTGAATCACAGACCTGTACCTCTGAAACAAATAATGCAATATATGTTTAGAAAAAAAAAAAAGAAGAAGATAGCAGGAGGGGAAGAATGAAGGGGGAAAATCGGAGGGGGAGACGAACCATGAGAGACAATGGACTCTGAAAAACAAACTGAGGGTTCTAGAGGGGAGGGGGGTGGGAGGATGGGTTAGCCTGGTGATGGGTTTTAAAGAGGGCACATTCTCCATGGAGCACTGGGTGTTATACACAACAATGAATCATGGAACACTACATCATAAACTAATGATGTAATGTATAGTGATTAACATAACAATAAAAAAATAAATATAATAAAAAGAATAATTGGAATCCAGGAGGGAGTGGAGAGAGAGAGAGGACTAGAAGATGTATTTTAACAAATCATAGCTGAGAACATCCCTAATGTGGGGAATGAAACAAACATTCGCGTCCTAGAGGCAAAGAGGACCCCTCCCAAGATCAAGAATACAGGCCAACACCCCGGCATGTAATAGTAAAACTTGCAAATCTTAGAACCAAGGAAACCATCTTAAGGGCAGTTAGGGGGAAGAGATTCCTTACGTACAAAAGGAGGAACATCAGAATAATGTCAGACCTATCCACAGAGACCTGGCAAGCCAGAAAGGCCTGGGAAGACATATTCAGGGTACTAAATGAGAAGAACATGCAGCCAAGAATACTTTATCCAGGAAGGCTGTCATTTAGAATGGATGGAGAGAGGCCGAGTTTCCAAGTCCGGCAGAAACTGAAAGAATATGTGACCACTAAGCCAGCCCTGGAAGAAATATTAAGGGGGGTTCTATAAAAGGAGAAAGACCCCAAGAGTGATATCCAACAGAAATTTACAGGGACAATCTATAAAAACAACGTTTTCACAGGCAACATGTTGACAATTAATTCATATTTTTCAATAATCACTCTCAACATGAATGGCCTAAATGCTCCAATAAAACGGCACAGGGTTGCAGATTGGATAAAAAGACAGGACGCATCCATATGCTGCCTACAAGAGACTCATTTTGAACCTAAAGATACATCTAGACTGAAAGTGAAGGGATGGAGATCCATCTTCCATGCCAGTGGACCTCAAAAGAAAGCTGGGGTAGCAATTCTTATATCAGAAATATAGATTTTAAACTAAAGTCTGTAGTTAGAGACACAGAAGGACACTATATCATTCTTAAAGGGTCTATCCAACAAGAAGATCTAACAGTTGTAAATATCTATGCCCCCAACATGGGAGCAGCCATCTATATAAGCCAACTGTTAACCAAAATAGTCATATTGATAACAATACGTTAATTGTAGGAGACCTCAATAGTCCACTCTCAGCAATGGACAGATCATCTAAGCAGAAAAATAAACAAGGAAACAAGAGCTTTGAATGATACACTGGACCAGATAGATCTCATAGATATTTACAGAACATTCCACCCTAAAACAACAGAATACTCATTCTTCTCGAGCACACATGGAACTGTCTCCAGAATAGACTACATACTGGGTCACAAATCAGGTCTCAACCGATACCAAAAGATTGAGATTATTCCCTGCATATTCTCAGACCACAATGCTTTAAAACTGGAACTCAATCACAGGAAAATTTTGGCAGAAATTCAAACACTTGGAAGCTAAAGACCACTCTGCTCAAGAATGTTTGGGTCAACCAAGAAATCAAAGAACAACTTAAACAATTCATGGAAATCAATGAGAACGAAAACACATTGGTCCAAAACCTATGGGATACTGCAAAGGCGGACCTAGGGGGAAATACATAGCCATCCAAGCCTCACTTAAAAAAACAGAAAAATCCCGAATTCACCAACTAACTCTACACCTTAAAGAACTAGAGAAAAAGCAACAAATGATGCCTAAGCCACACATTAGAAGAGAAGTAATTAAAATTAGAGCAGAGATCAATGAATTAGAAACCAGAAACACAGTAGATCAGATCAACAAAACTAGAAGTTGGTTCTTTGAAAAAATTAATAAGATCGATAAACCACTGGCCAGACTTATCCAAAAGAAAAGAGAAAGGACCCAAATTAATAAAATTATGAATGAAAGGGGAGAGATCATGACTAACACCAAGGAAATAGAAGCAATTATTAGAAATTATATCAACAACTATATGCCAATACACTGAGCAATCTGGATGAAATGGAGGCCTTCCTGGAAACCTATACACTCCCAAGACTGAAACAGGAAGAAATTGACAACCTGAATAGGCCAATAACCAGTAATGAGATTGAAGCAGTGACCAAAAACCTCCCAAAAAACAAGAGCCCAGGGCCTGATGGATTCCCTGTGGATTTCTACCAAACATTCAAAGAAGAAATATTGCCTATTCTACTGAAGCTGTTTCAAAAAATAGAAACAGAAGGAAAACTTCCAAACTCATTCTATGAGGCCAGCATTACCTTAATCCCCAAACCAGGCAAAGACCCCATCAAAAAGGAGAATTTCAGGCTGATATCCCTGATGAATATGGATTCCAAAATCCTCAACAAAATCCTAGCTAGTAGGATCCAACAATACATTAAAAGGATCATCCACCACGACCAAGTGGGATTTATCCCGGGCATGCAAGAGTAGTTCAACATTTGCAAATCAATCAATGTGATAGAACACATTAATAAGAGGAGGGAGAAGAACCATATGGTCCTCTCAATTGATGTAGAAAAAACATTTGACAAAGTACAACATCGTTTCCTGATTAAAACTCTTCAGAGTATAGGGATAGAGGGAACATTCCTCAAGTTCATAAAATCCATCTAGGACAAACCCACAGCAAATATCATCCTCAATGGGGAAAAGCTGAGAGCCTTTCCCTTATGATCAGGAACACGTCAAGGGTGCCCACTCTCACCACTGTTGTTCAACGTAGTACTCGAAGTCCTAGCAACAGCAATCAGACAACAAAAAGAAATAAAATGTATTCAAAGTGGCAAAGAAGAAGTCAAACTCTCTCTTTTCGCAGACAATATGATACTTTATGTGGAAAACCCAAAAGACTCCACCCCCAAATTACTAGAACTCATACAAAAATTCAGTAATGTGGTAGGATACAAAATCAATACACAGAAATCAGTTGCTTTCTATACACTAACAACGAAACTGTAGAAAGAGAAATTAGAGAAATGATTCCAATTACAATAGCACCAAAAACCATAAGATACCTCGGAATAAACCTAAACCTAACCAAAGATGTAAAGTATCTATACTTTAGGAACTACAGAACACTCATGAAAGAAATTGAAGAAGACACAAAAAGATGGAAAAATATTCCATGCTCATGGATCAGAAGAATAAACATTGTTAAAATGTCTATGCTTCCCAGAGCAATCTATACCTTCAATGCCATCCCGATCAAAATTCAATGACATTTTTCAAAGTGCTGGAACAAACAATCCTAAAATTTGTATGGAATCAGATAAGACCCCGAATCACCAAGGAAATGTTGAAAAAGTAAAACAAAGCTGGGGGCATCACGTTGCCCGATTTCAAGCTATATTACAAAGCAGTGATCACCAAGACAGCATGGTACTGGCACAAAAACAGACGTATAGACCAATGGAACAGAATAGAGAACCGAGATATGGACCCTCAACTCTATGGTCAAATAATCTTTGACAAAGCAGGAAAAAACATGCAATGGAAAAAAGACAGTCTCTTCAATAAATGGTGCTGGGAAAATTGGACAGCCACATGCAGAAGAATGAAACTCGACCATTCTCTACCACCATTCACAAAGATAAACTCGAAGTGGATGAAAGACCTCAATGTGAGACAGGAATCCATCCAAATCCTAGAGGAGAACATAGGCAGTAACCTCTTTGACATTGCCCACAGCAACTTCTTTCAAGATACATCTCCAAAAGCTAGTGAAACAAAAGCAAAAATGAAATTTCGGGACTTCATCAAGATAAAAAGCTTCCGCACAGCAAAGGATACAGTCAACAAAACAAAGAGGCAACCCACAGAATGGGAGAAGATATTTGCAAATGACACTACAGATAAAGGGCTGGTATCCAAGACCTATAAAGAACTTCTCAAACTCAACACCCAAAAAAACAAATAATCAAGTCAAAAAGTGGGCAGAAGTTATGAAACGACACTTCTCTGAAGAAGACATACAAATGGCTAACAGACACATGAAAAAATGTTCATCATCATTAGCCATCAGGGAAATCCAAATCAAAACCACATTGAGATACCACCTCATACCAGTTAGAATGGCAAAAATGGACAGGGAAAGAAACAACAAATGCTGGAGGGGTTGTGGAGAAAGGGGAACCCTCTTACACTGTTGGTGGGAATGCAAGTTGGTACAGCCACTTTGGAAAACTGTGTGGAGATTCCTCAAAAAATTAAAAATAGAGCTACCCTATGACCCAGCAATTGTACTACTGGGTATTTACCCCAAAGACACAGATGTAATGAAAAGAAGGGCCATATGCACCGCAATTTTCACAGCAGCAATGTCCTCAATAGCCAAACTGCGGAAAGAGCCGAGATGCCCTTCAACTGATGAATGGATAAAGAAGATGTGGTCCATATATACAATGGAATATTACTCAGCCATCAGAAAGGATGAATACCCAACTTTTACATCAACATGGATGGGACTGGAGGAGATTATGCTAAGTGAAATAAGTCAAGCAGAGAAAGTCAATTATCATATGGTTTCACTTATTTGTGGATCATAAGGAATAGCACGGAGGACATTAGGAGAAGGAAGGGAAAAATGAGGGGGGGGTGGAATTGGGGGGAGAGATGAACCATGAGAGACTATGGACTCTGAGAGACAAACAGGGTTTTAGAGGGGAGGGGGGAGGGGAGATTTGCTAGCCCACTCATGGGTATTAAGGAGGGCACATACTGCATGGAGCATTGGGTGTCATACGAAAACAATGGATCATGGATCACCACATCAAAACCTAATGATGTATTGTATGGTGACTAACATAACATAATAAAATTAAAAACACACACACACAAATATTTAAAGAAGAATTAATACCTATTCTTCTGAAACTGTTCCAAAAAATAAAAATAGAAGGAAACTTCCAAACTTGTTTTATGAGACCACCATTACCTTGAGGCCAAAACCAGGCAAAGACTCCACCAAAAAGGAGAATTACAGACCAATATCCTTGATGAACATGGATGCAAGAATTCTCACCAAAATACTAGCCAATAGGATCCAACAGTACATTAAAAGGATTATTCACTACAACCAAGTGGGATTTATCCCTGGGCTGCAAGGTTGGTTCAACATCTGCAAATCAATCAATATGATACAATACATTAATAAAAGAAAGAACAAGAACCATATGATCCTCTCAATAGATGCAGAAAAAGCATTTGACAAAGTACAGCATCCTTTCTTGATCAAAACTTTTCAGAGTATAGGGATAGAGGGTACATACCTCAATATCATAAAAGCCATCTATGAAAAACCTATAGCGAATATCATTCTCATTGGGGAAAAACTGAGAGCTTTCCCCCTAAGGTCAGGAATGCGGCAGGGATGTCCACTATCACCACTGCTATTCAACATAGTACTAGAAGTCCTAGCCACAGCAATCAGACAACAAAAAGAAATCAAAGGCATCCAAATCGGCAAAGAAGAAGTCAAACTCTCACTCTTTGCAGATGATATGATACTTTATGTGGAAAACCCCAAAGACTCCACCCCAAAACTGCTAGAACTCATACAGGAATTCAGTAAAGTGGCAGGGTATAAAATCAAAGTACAGAAATCAATGGCATTCCTATACACCAACAACAAGACAGAAGAAAGAGAAATTAAGGACTAAATCCCATTTACAACTGCACCCAAAACCATAAGATACCTAGGAATAAATCTAACCAAAGAGGCAAAGAATCTGCACTCAGAAAACTATAAAATACTCATGAAAGAAATTGAGGAAGACACAAAGAAATGGAAAAGTGTTCCATGCTCATGGATTGGAAGAACAAATATTGTGAAGATGTCAGTGCTACCTAGAGCAATCTACACATTCAATGCAATCCCTATTAAAATGCCATCAACTTTTTTCAAAGAAATGGAACAAATAATCCTAAAATTTGTATGGAACTAGAAAAGACCTCAAATAGCCTGAGGAACGTGGAAAAAGAAAAGCAAAGCTGGTGGCATCACAATTCCGGACTTCGAGCTCTATTACAAAGCTGTCATCATCAAGACACTATGGTATTGGCACAAAAACAGACACATAGCTCAATGGAACAGAACAGAGAGCCCAGAAATGGACCCTCAACTCTATGGCCAAGTAATCTTCGACAAAGCAGGAAAGAATGTTCAATGGAAAAAAGACAGTCTCTTCAACAAATAGTGTTGGGAAAATTGGACAGCCACATGCAGAAGAATGAAACTGGACCATTTCCTTACACCACACACACAAATAGACTCCAAATGGTTGAAAGACCTCAATGTGAGACAGGAGTCCATCAAAATCCTAAAGGAGAACACAGGCAGCAACCTCTTCGACCTCAGCTGCAGCAACTTCTTCCTGGAAACATCGCCAAAGGCAAGGGAAGCAAGGGCAAAAATGAACCATTGGGACTTCAAGATAAAAAGCTTTTGCACAGCAAAAGAAACAGTCAACAAATCCAAAAGACAACCGACAGAATGGGAGAAGATATTTGCAAATGACATATCAGATAAAGGGCTAGTATCCAATCTATAAAGAACTTATCAAACTCAACACCCAAAGAACAAATGATCCAATCAAGAAATGGGCAGAAGACATGAACAGACATTTTTCCAAAGAAGACATCCAAATGGCCAACAGACCCATGAAAAAGTGCTCAACATCGTTCAGCATCAGGGAAATCCAAATCAAAACCTCAATGAGATACCACCTCACACCAGTCAGAATGGCTAAAATTAACATGTCAGGAAATGACAGATTTGGCGGGGATGTGGAGAAAGGGGAACTCTCCTACACTGTTGGTGATAATGCAAGCTGGTGCAGCCACTCTGGAAAACAGTATGGAGGTTCCTCAAAAAGTTGAAAATAGAGCTACCATACGACCCAGCAATTGCACTACTGGCTATTTACCCCAAAGATACAAATGTAGTTATCCGAAGGGGTACGTGCACCCCAATGTTTATAACAGCATGTCTACAATAGCCAAACTATGGAAGAGCCAAGATGTCCATCAACAGATGAATGGATAAAGATAGTGTGGTATATATATACAATGGAATATTATGCAGTCATCGAAAGGAATGAAATCTTGCCATTTGCAACAACGTGGATGGAACTAGAGGGTGTTATGCTCAGCAAAATAAGTCAATCAGAGAAAGACATGTATCATATGACCTCACTGAATTGAGGAATTCTTAATCTCAGGAAACAAACTGAGGGTTGCTGGAGTGGTGGGGGGTATGAGGGATGGGTGATAGACATTGGGGAAGGTATGTGCTATGGTGAGCGCTGTGAATTGTGTAAGACTGTTGAATCACAGACCTGTACTTCTGAAATAAATAATACATTATATGTTAAAAGAAAAAAAAAAGAAAGAAAAAGATTGCAGGAAGGGAAAAATGAAGGGGGGGGAAATTGGAGGGGGAGATGAACCATGAGAGACTATGGACTCTGAGAAACAAATGAGGGTTCTAGAGGGGAGGGCGTTGGGGGGATGGGTTAGCTTGGTGATGGGCTTTGAAGAGGCCATGTACTGAATGGAGCACTGGGTGTTATATGCAAACAAAGAATCATGGAACACTACATCAGAAACTAATGATATAATGTATGGTGATTAACATAACATAATAAAAATATAAAAATATAAAAAAAATAAATGGAGGTATGATCGGGAATATCACTCCTATACCATTTTAAAACTTTAGATTGACATTAATTTCTGCTCTCCCCTTTACTTTGGAATGTTATATTATTTTTGATTCATTAACTTGTCCAGGATGGAGATGGAAGGGTTCAAAGTTTTTCACCTGGCCTTCCCCACTATGATAGCTCTTACTTCAGGGATTAATAATTTAATGCAGTGGTTGTACCAACTATCAAATATGTCTTTCAAATTATACCTTCAGTGACCCAGAAAATGACAGTCAAGGGGGTTCAGGGATTCCAAAGGACCCACTTTAAGCTGGACCTTGGCCAGGACTCCATTTATTGACTGGATCTCATATACACCCATTCTTGGAATGAAGGGATGAATTTGACACTTCAAGTCTCTAGATATTAATATCAACTCAAACCTTGTGTCTAACAAGCCCCCAAATATTTGTGTATTCCCCATTCCCTTGTGAGTAGTTACCCTAGAACACAGCTGCTGCTCTTTGGAGAAGGACTGTGAAATCATTAATTCCACTACTTGTCTTTATCCTTTGGACACAGGCTCTTCTTCAGTCATTGGGTATGAGGTCCAAAAACTGGCTTTGGTCCAAATATTTGGCCAGTGGTCATGACTGACTCTTTGTTGGGTAAACTGCAGTTGGTCTCCCTGATCATCCATATTTGATTTCTTCTGATGGTACAAGTTGACTGCCTATTTATTTTTCCCCTAGCGTACTGTATTCTAATTAGCACCTCCATAATGTCCTGTAGACATACCCCTTGGCTGCCACTCTAACCCTACTGATCTTTAAGGTCATTGCATTCATCTGGCTTCTTAAGTTAAGTGCTACCACCTGGCCTTAATTGTTTTGCTGCCTATCCTCCCCATTGCTGTCAATGAGCATAGCCCTGTAAGTTTTTCCTACCATCTGCCTTGGCCTACAGAAAAGACTCTCCTCTCAACTTAGTGATGCTGGTGCCCCTCCTGTTAGTGCATTCTTTAGAGCATCAGTAAATGATGCATCCTCTGTCTCTTCCTCCCTGGAAGAATCTGTCTTCTCTTAGGCTTCAAATAATTTTCACAAATAGCTTTCCAAGGAAAATGGTTTATAGTTTATAGCACGATAAGAAATAAGGCATCAGAGTAAGAAGCAGCAGAAATAGAAAAAAATTCAGTAAGATTTTAGATATTGGAAATTACCAGATGCAAAGTATAACCAAGCATCCTATTATGTTTAAAGAAATAAATGATAAATTTGAAAATATGAAACAGGAAACTATGAAAAGTGAGTTGTATATTTGAAAAAGAAACAATTTATGGAAATGGAAAAAAATCAAGAATTGAAAAAAATTAATAAAACCTAATTATAATAATTAAATGATAGGTTTAAATGATAAAACCTAATCTGGTGAGGTTTCTAACCTTCCATAATCTATCTGCTCCACATGTCTACTTTCCTGAATTTTAAAATCCCTTATTCTACCATCTGCCACAGCAAACCTAGCATTTCAATCTCACTTAGAATGGGCCATTGCCTTTCCCATGCTTTTGGAAGCCACTCTAATAGCAATTCTTCACCATTTCCTAGGGTCCTGGCTAGGGTATACATTCTGAACCTTGGGGGGAGTACTCCCCAAATCATTAAACTCTCCTTTTTCCATTCTTAAAATGTCTGTCTCTTTGATCAAGCACCCTCAGAATCCAGTCTCATGTGTATTCCTCTGGCTCCTGACTACACAGGTTAGCTAGGTCACATAGTTGCTTTGGGGTTTGGCCCCTTTCTTCCATTTTCAAGCTCAGTACTTCTTGGCTGTGTCATGGTGTCATGTAATTCTAATTAACTGTATTTGTAGTGGTGGGAGTGGGATATAAGGACAGATCCTCAGGGGGTTTACATGTTGCTTTGCAAAGGAGAGGCCTCTGCACTCTCTTCAAGCAAAAGGGAGTAGTGTTAGTTCTTAATAGAAAGATCTGGCCAGTTCTGCAGGCTCAGAGGTTTTAGGGAAATCTAGGAATTTAATATTTCTGGGGCAAGAAGCCAGATGTTCCCATTATATATGTTAGCTTCCTATTTTTTCATAGCAGACTTACTTTGAGTGGGAGTTTAACCTTCTGTGAAGTGCAGCTCTTCTGATGATTAAGTACTATGCTGAATTCAGCTTTCTCTGACTTCTTCAGGAGATAAAAAGCCCTCTCTATGCTAAAAGGAGACTCACTGGCTTGCACACCAGCTTTCAATTGAGTATTAATTGCTCTTAGTCTTTTGTCTTTTGTAATCTTTTTCTAGCATGTCAAGTGAGCCTAGCAATAGCCATATAATTATAATTATAATTATAATTTTCCCCTTATAATTACTTATAATTACTTTTTCCCCAAACTTTCCAAACACTTAAATTATAGATCCAGCTAACACATTCCCTTCTACCAATTTACCAACCCAACTTATCACCACTTAAAGCTTTAACTATTGGACCACTCCATATGCCCAGGACTGTCCGTACTCTGCCTAGAACCAGTGACCTCACTCTAAAGCAGCCCCATCATGTGCTTTCTCAGACCATTCTAAGGACCAACTGTCACAGATTGAGTTTCATGGGAATCAGACTCTGATATCAGATGTCTTCAGGAGGCTGTTTAATAAGAAGTACCCTTATGTTCAATAGCTGTGGGAGAGAGGGGAAGGTGTCAGAAGTAAGCAGAAGGAGAAGTTTATCTATAATGCAAGTTCAGCAACAGACTTCACAGTGAGTGCTAGGGCAAAAATGGCCCAACAGAGTTGTCCTGTACTGGGCAAAAATGGTCAACTTTTATACAATTGCCTCAATCAAGAAATGGATGTGGGCCAACATGAGAAGGGTATTAACTTGGGCAAGTGGTCTCTCCACAGCTTTATCAATCCAGTGGAGATGACAGTTTAATACTGTCTGCCAACAGCATTCTCAGCAGCTGAAGCAACAGGTTCTTCCTTAAATGGAGAACTGGATAGTGCATCAAGTTTACCAACAGGGACAGCCAGTATTCAAATTTAGGCAGTCTGATTGAAGGGCTTTCACTATTAACCTCTACACCATACTCTTCATCTACAAGGTACTAGGCATTTCTAACACTTGGGCATATAAGAAAATTAAAGCACAGTAGTTATGCTACTCACCTCATATAATATGATACTCTGAAGTTGAACCCTAATTTTCCTAAAACCAAAAGTTTATGGATTGCTTGATTTCTTTTTTTTTTTTTTTAAGATTTTATTTGACAGAGACAGACACAGTGAGAGAGGGAACACAAGCAGTGGGAGTGAGAGAGGGAGAAGCAGGCTTCCTGCGGAGCATGGAGCCCAATGTGGGGCTCAATCCCAGGACCCTGGGATTATGACCTGAGCCGAAGGCAGACGCTTAACGACTGAGCCACCCAGGCGCCCCTGCTTGATTTCTTTTATACATATTATTTATTCTACTATAACATTTTAAATTGTGCTTATGGGGTGATTTCCATAATTTTCAGTGAAAGTATCCAGATTTTTGTGTGATCAATTATTTAGCTCTAATGCCAAATGTTAGATAACATCAACAAAAATAAAATGGTTAAGAAATGATAAACTTTCATGCTACAACACTCTTTTCAAACTAAAAACAAGCACAGCTCAGCATAATTTCCATCTAAGACATGAACAATATGATTCTGCAACACTCCATTAAAAAATTAAAAATTGGTTTCTGTGTATGGCTTATCTGGCTGAATAGCAACACAAACAAGCATTCACTAAATATATTTACAAAGATGAAATGTGGCAAATAAACGATATTTGCAATTTGAATTTTAACTCCTCTCCCTGTCATTTATAGTTCACAGGAAGATGGCTTAAATCAACCTTTCTAAACTCAGATCCTTTATTATACTGTTGTTGTTGTTGTTGTTTTATCATACTCATGCCTGGCCCAATGTAAACTACATTCACCAACTTCCTGAAGATGCCCCACAATTTTCTGCTTTTCCTGTATTTTTGGTCATCCTGTTCCCTGACGCTACTTTCTATCTCTATCTACCTTTGCCAGTTGAACATATTTCACCTTATATCAAATAAAACTTCATTTATCTTTCAAAGTGTATCTCAAACCCCACCTCTTCCATGGAGTCTTTCAAAAGATTCAACTCTCATTTTCTATTGCTCTTAAGAGAAATCCTAAAATCCTAATATGACCTTCAGGTGTCGGCAAGATCTTGGTTCTGCCTATCATGCAGTCTCATCTCAAGCCACTCTCCATACATGAACTAAGATCTCTTGCCACTGCTACATTCCTATCACCTAGAGCAGAGTGTGGCACAGAGAAGCAGCTTGATAAAAATCCATGGAATGAAATGAAAGAATCCATGCATCATACATACTCTCTATCAGGTCTCTGTGACTGCTCACATGCCCTCTGCCTAGAACACTCTTCCTTCCCTCTTCTATCCCTGCTTACCCATTGCTCATTATTCAGCTTTCAATTTTAAGAGTGAAAGCCTGCCTCAGAAGGTTATATATTGTATGATTCTATTTATTTATATGATATTCTGGAAAAAAGAAACAAAGTGATACCAAGAGAAAAAATGTCAGTGGTTGTCAAGAATAGGGTTGGGGGGAGAATAACTACAGAATGAAAGCACTAGGAAATTTTGGGGGGTGGTGACAGAACTGTATTTTGATTGTGGGCTGATTACATGATCTTTTTATGTGTTAAAACTCATAAAACTCTATGACAAAAAAGTCCATGTTGCTGTACATTAGTTTAAATAAATTAAAAATACCTAAGAGAGAAATTGCTGAATCATAGAGTAGGTATATGTTAGTTTTCTAAAAAATTTCCAGACTTTTCTCTTAAATGTTACATTATATATTTTTATCAACTATAAATGAAAGTTTATGTCATTCCACATTCTTTTGAAAATTTGGTCTGATTAGTCTTTTTAATATTAACCATTCTAATGGTTGTGAAATGATATCATATTGTGGTCCTATATAAATTTTTAATAGCTGCAAATATTTCATTATTTGGCAGTATCATAATTAATTCAAACCACCCTCTAGTGAGTCCTTGACTCTCCCTTCCTATCTGTTTTGTTTTTCCTAGAATGCATTGCCTATACTCACTTAGATCCTTCAGGCTTTGGGCTTATTTTAATATTGCCATTCCAGAAAGAAGTTGGTAGAAAAAGTGGAGTTGAAAGCATGTGCTACCACCACCTTCTCTATTTTATTCAATTCTTATGTGTTACAAAGTTATAGAATTTTGAAGCTACAGGGATCTTTGGAGATTACAGTATACAAACCCTTCATTTTACAAATGACTAAATAAGGCCCATAGAGATTACATTGTTTTGCCTGGGTCAAATATTTGCCCAGTTTTTTAATTTTAGAGTTCAGAATCACATATTCAATGTTATTTGCGACATTTACTAGGAAGAAATTTTAATAACAAAATTACCCTTAGGAGCATTTACCAAGAATGTATTCATTTGTATGACAAATATTTATTGAGTGCCTCTCAATGCTGGGCATTATGCTAGGTTCTGAAGATGTAGAAAGATGCAGCCCACATTTTCAAGAAACATAGAGCCTAATTGGAGATAAAAATGTGTCTCATTCAATTCTGTACTAGATGCCAGCTTCTGTGTACAAACATAGGAGAATGTGGAAGTGTTCCAACACAAAAGTAAATTTCTCTAATTGCACTGGAAGGGTCAAGGAAGGCTTCACAGAGGAAGTGATATTTGATTAAAAAGAATGATATTTTTTTAAGATATTAATGAAATTATGGAGAATTTCTGATTTTTTAGTTAATAATGTATGGTGATTAACATAATAAAAATTTAAAAAGTTACATATAAACAAATACAGATTAACTTCCAAATCTCTTGAGAGATAGTACAAGAAGAAAGAATAACTGAAAACAAGCTGACTTTGAAAGCTTTGGTGAATGTTTTGGCAGAAAAAGAAATTAGAAGGCACCGTAGTAGAGAAGAAAACAATTTTCTTGGTTCAGGTATCCAAATCATCATGAATTGTAGATTAAAAAAAAAAAGTCATAATGAAGGTAGCCACAGAAAACTTACTGTTTTTACACTTAACTCTAAAAAGGCAAATATCATAATTGGAGTTGAGCCAAATGAGGCGACATAAACTGGTCAAGTTTAGTACTATAATCAAGTATATAATGAAATTAACTGGACATCCCTAATAATATGCTGTTATATTTCTGCATGCTAATTAGCCACAAATATTAAATAGTCATATGTATGATAATGTGTAGCATTATTTTTACTCAGTCAAACCAAGTATTTCTAGATCTATTTAATGAAAGGAAATAGCACAGCAGAAAGTTCATAATGTTTCTAAAAACTCCGTATTAATTCAAACCGGGTCTTCCATTCCTCTATCAGTAAGTATCCACAGACTTGGACTTCCAGGATCATCATCAATCACCATCATCATCATCATTTACAATCTTATGAACATTTGCCACATACCATATATTATACCAACTTTAGTATCTCAGTGTATTCCTACATCCATTTTGAAGATGAGGCAACAGCAGTGCAAAGAATTTAAATAACTGGGAAGAAGTCATATGACAAGCAAAATAGAGTAAATATTATAAAATAGGTTGCAACTTCCAGCAAAAACTTGGTAGCAGCTGAATTATGAATCATTCCACTTCTCCAGCAAGCCATAAGGAAAAAAGGACAATAAGAAGAAGGCAAATTCAATTTTCAACAAAAGCAGAAGACAGAGAAAACACCTCTAAACTAAATTTGCATATGAATGCTGCCCAACACAGAACTGATAGTAGAACCTTGCAGAAAACTGTGATGGGGTGTGATAAAAATCCAGGGGGAAAGTAGGGAGAGCAGTGAGAAAATAAACTAGCAGATCTCAAAGGACATGAGCACATAAGCCCTAAAAAGGGACACACTCCGAATAGAAATTATTTGAGCAGGATTGAAGAGCACAGGAGGAGGGAGAGAGGGAGAGGGCTCAGCAGTTACCCAGGGAAAGATTATAAAATCATTAAAAATATCTTCTGAATTTAAGGGGAATCCCTCAAAAGGCACGTGCTGTCCTTTGGTAGCAAGGGCAGAGTAGAACCTATAGAAATTTAGGTATGGCAATAGAAACCTCCCTGAGCTGGGTCAGGTTCAAGAGGTAGAGGATACACAATGGTTCCACAGAGATCCATCTCTATAACAGAGGTGGAAGCCTTTGAATTGTAGAATTGCCACATTACCCTCATCCTTACTCTTCCCCAACATCAGCTTCTTATAAATAGCTAGCCAATAAAAATAAAATTTAATATGAGAAACAGAAAAGGGATAAATACCACAACCACACTACACCATGTTTTAAAAATGGCAAAAGAGCAAGAAAACATTCCTAGAAAAAAAAAAAATCACCAGAATATATTGTCATACTTCCCTGATGATAAGTGATGTTGAGCATCTTTTCACGTGTCTGTTGGCCATCTGGATGTCTTCTTTGGGAAAATGTCTCTTCGTGTTTTCTGACCATTTGTTAATTGGATTATTTGTTTTTGGGGTGTTGAGTTGTGTAAGTTCTTTATATATTTTGGATACTAACTTTTTATGGAATATGTCATTGGCAAAAATCTTCTCGCATTCCATAGGTTGCCTTTTAATTTTGTTGAATGTTCCCTTTGCTGTGCAGAAGTTTTTTATTCTGATGTAGTCCCAGTAGTTTATTTTTGCCTTTGGATCCCTTGCCTCAGGAGACATATCGAGAAAAAAGTTGGTATGGCTAATGTCAAAGAAGTTCCTGCCTGTGTTCTTTTCTAGGATTTTAATAGTTTCCTGTCTCACATATAAGTCTTTCATCCATTTTGAATTTATTTTTGTGTATGGTGTAAGAAAGTGGTCCAGTTTCATTCTTTTGCATGTTCCTGTCCAGTTTTCCCAACACCATTTGTTGAAGAGACGGTTTTTCCCCATTGGACATTCTTTCCTGCTTTGTCGAAGATTAATTGACCATATAGTGGTGAATTTATTTCTAGGTTTTCTATTCTGTTCTACTGATCTATGTATCTATTTCTGTGCCAGTACCATACTGTTTTGATCTTTATAGCTTTCTAATTATCTTGACGTTAACTTTCTAACTTTCTAATTAACTGTGATGCCTCCAGCTTTGTTTTTCTTTTTCAAGATTGCTTTGGCTATTCGGGATCTTTTGTGGTTCTACACAAATTTTGGGATTGTTTGTTCTAGCTCTGTGAAAAATGCTGGTGGTATTTTGATAGGGATTTCATTAAATGTGTAGATTGCTTTGAGTAATGTAGACATTTTCACAATATTTGTACTTGCAATCCATGAGCATGGAATGCCTTTCCATTTCTTTGTGCCATCTTCAGTTTCTTTCATCAGTGTTTTATACTTTTCAGAGTACAGATCTTTCACTTCTTTGGTTAGATTTATTCCTGGGTATTTTATTATTTTTGGTGCAATTGTAAAGGGGATTATTAATTTCTCTTTCTGCTGCTTCATTATTGGTGCATAGAAATGCAAGAGATTTCTATACGTTGATTTTATATCCTGCAACTTTGCTGAATTCATGTATTAGTTCTAGAAATTTTTTGGTGGAGTCTTTCAGGTTTTCTACATAGAGTATCATATCATCTGCAAATAGTGAAAATTTGACTTCTTCCTTGCTGATTTGGATGTCTTTTCTTTGTGTTTTCTGATTGCTGAGGCTAGGACTTTCAGCAGTATATTGAATAAGAGGGGTGAGAGTGGACATCCTTGTCTTGTTCCTGACCTTAGGGGAAAAGCTCTCAGTTTTTCCCCATTAAGGATGATGTTTGCTGTGGGTTTTTCATATATGACCTTTATTATGTTGAAGTATGCTCCCTCCAAACCTACTCTGTTGAGGGTTTTTATCACAAATGGATGTTGTACTTTGTCAAGTGCTTTTTCTGTCTCTTGAAATGATCTTATTCTTACTCCTATTGATATCACATACCGTGTTGATTGATTTGGGAATACTGAACCACCCTTGTAGCCAAGGAATAAACCGCACTTGATTGTGGTGAATAATTTTTTAATGTATTGTTAGATTCAGTTTGCTACTATTTTGTTGAGAATTTTTGCATCTGTAATCATAAAGGATATTGGACTGTAGTTCTCTTGTTTACTGGTATCTTTATCTGGTTTGGTATTGGAGTCATTCTGGGCTCATAGAATGAGTTTGGAAGTTTTCTTTCCTCTTCTATATTTTGGAAAAGGTTGAGTAGAATAGGTATTAATTCCTGTTTAAATGTTTGGTAGAATTCACCTGTGAAGCCATCTGGTTCTGGATTTTGTTTGTTGGGAGTTTTTTGATTACTGATTCAATTTCTTTGATGGTAATTGGGCTGTTCAAATTTTCTATTTCTTCCTGTTTCAGTTTTGGTAGTTTATATGTTTCTATAAAATTATCCATTTCTTCAAGGTAATCTAATTTGTGGGTATATAGCTTTTCATAATATTCTTATAATTGTATTTCTGTGTGTTGGTTTTATTTCTCCTCTCTCATTTGTGATTATATTTATTTGTGTCCCTTCTCTTTTTTCTTCTTGATAAGTCTGGCTAGAGGTGTTCCAATTTTTTTTCCAAAGAACCAGCTCCTGGTTTCATCGATCTCTTCTATTGTTTTTCTGGTTTCTATATCATTTATTTCTGCTCTAATCTTTATTATTTCCCTCCTTCTGCCGGTTTGGGTTCTGTTTGTTCTTCTTTTTCTAGGTCCTTTAAGTGTAAAGTTAGGCTGTTTATTGGAAATTTTTATGCTTCTTGATGTAGGCCTGTATTGCTATAAACTTCCCTCTTAAAACTGCTTTTGTGCATCCCAAATGTTTTGGACTGCTGTGTTTTCATTTTCATTTGTTTCCATG
The DNA here is from genome assembly GCF_964656455.1 of Halichoerus grypus. NCBI lineage: Eukaryota > Metazoa > Chordata > Mammalia > Carnivora > Phocidae > Halichoerus > Halichoerus grypus. The sequence goes on along the minus strand of NC_135722.1, from coordinate 80,970,854 downwards.
TCCTTCATTCTTTTTAAATTTCCTGGTTGACCCATTCATTGTTTAGTACCATGTTATTTAACTACCATATATTTATGGCATTTCTAGATTTTTCTTGTGGTTGGCTTCTAGTTTCATAGCATCGTGGTCAGAAAAGATGGATGGTATGATTTCAATCTTCCTGAATTCATTGAGGCTTGTTTTGTGGACTAATGTGCTATCTATACTGGAAAATGTTCCATGTGCACTTGAAAAGAATGTATATTATGCTGTTTTAGGATGGAATGTTCTGAATATATCTGTTAAATGCATCTGGTCCAGTATGTCATTCAAAGCTACTGTCTCCTTGTTTATTTTCCATCTGGATGATCTGTCCATTGATGTAAGTGGGTGTTGAAGTCCCCTGTTATTATTGTATTAGTATTGATTGGTTCCTTTATGTTTGTTATTGACATTTCATGTACTTGGGTGCTCCTATGTTGGGTGCATAAATATTTACAATTGATATATATTCTTGTTGAGTTGTTCCCTTTATTATTATATGGCGTCCTTCTTTGTCTCTTGTATAAACTGTTTTAAAGACTACTTTGTGCATTCACAGCAAGATGGCGGAGGAGTAGGGGACCTCGTTTCATTGGGTCCCTTGAATTTAGTTGGATATCTATCAAACCATTATGAATACCCACGAATTCAGCCTGAGATGTAAGAAAATATATCTGGAACTCTACAAGTAGAACAGCGACTGCTTTTTGCAAAGCAGGAGGTGAGGAGTCATGAATCTGCAGGGAGATATCAGAACATAAATGGAGGGGGAGGGAGCCTCCATAAGCTGGCTACTGGAAAGTGATATAACACTGGAGCTCAAAATCAGGACCCTTAGAAAACTGCTCCAGTGAGAGACATCCCTTTCTGAAAGGGGATCAGGGGATGAAAAGGGCAGAATTCTAGGTAGGTCATTGTGGTCTCAAGATCCCAGGAGACACAAAGAACAGGGGTGCCTGAACCGATAGATTGCCCAAGCAGTGGAGTGGTGAAACTGGTTATGGTCAGTGAGCCCAAGAGGGACTCTCACCTTAGGTTGCCATAAACCATGAGCTGGGCCAGTCAGGTGACTGCTCTTTGCCTGAGCACCCTGAAAAGGACTGGAATGTGTGCGCTGTTTAGTATCTCCTGGGAGGGGCAAAATAGCTGTGCTCATGGCTAGGCAGCAGATCTCAAGAGCAGTGGGGCCCCAGAGGGGACAGTGGGGTGGTGCCCAGCCGTGACAGAGGAACAGTAGAGGAGGGTGGGCCCTCAAACCCAAAGCTCCTTACAGTTGCAAGGGCACAAAGGGCAGTGAAGCTCAAGAGTCCCTGGGACTCCCCATGGGAGGATTGCAGTGGGTGTGCACCACAAGAGTCAGAGGAGTTTGGCACACACAAAAGTGAAAACAGTTTGCTCCAGCAGGTTTATTGAAGAGGGGGGGATCATGATCTCTCAGGTCTGGGCTCAGCCATTTTTGATCTGATCCTCTGAAGAGGCTCAGAAAGCCTCCAGGGAACAAAAGCCACACAGAGGATGAGCTTCCACTGAGCCCATCCCCCTGACAAGGGGTGGGGCAACTCCACCAGGCAAAGACACATGAGAAGCAGCACAGCAGGCCCTTCACCCAGAAGACAGATTGGAAGAACAGGTGGACTACAACTTTATGGATCCCACAAGACTGTAAAACTCCAGTGCCAGGAGAAAATATTATATTGAGCTACAGATGTTTTCTCATGACTCATTTATCTTCCAGTCTAAAATTTTCCATTCCCTTTTTATTTACCTTTTATTTTAACTTTTATTTTTTACATATACATTTTATAGACATATGCTTCATTTTAGTCCTATTTTCACTCTATTTATATATATATATATTAGATGTAGTGTCTAATAATCTACATATAGATTTAATAATATATATATATATACAATTAGATATAGTGTCATCTAATAAACAGACCAAAATTCAAACAGAAACAAGTAGATCACTCTGTTTTGTCCACCCTGTGAGTTTATAGTCTCTCTTCCCCTTACTCTTTTTTTATTGTTTTGTTTTACTTTGGTTTTGTTTGCTTTTCTGTGGTGGCTTCCGACCACTTCAGATTTTTCTATTTTGTTTGGGTCATGGTTGATATTTTGGACTCTGCTCATTCGATCACCCATCCTTCTCTGGGCAAAATGACTAGAAGGAGGAATTCACAACAAAAGAAAGAACCAGAGGCAATGTTCTCTGCTTCAGAGCTAATCGATATGGATATAACTAAGACGTCAGAAATAGAATTCAGGATAGCAATTATAAAGTTAATAGCTAGGCTTGAAAAAAGCATAATTACAACACAGAATCTCTAAGGGCAGAAATGAGAACTAATCAGGTCGAACATAACTGCTACGAATGAGATGCAGTCTAAATTAGATGCTCTCACAGGTAGGGTAAATGAGGAAGAAGAGGAAATAAGTGATCTAAAGGACAGGCTGATGGAAAGGGAGGAAGTTGAGGAAAAGAGAAAGATAACTAATAGCCCATGAAGAAAGGCTTCAAGCAACTAATGATGCCATGAAATGAACCGATGTCAGAATTATTGGGGTGACTGAGGGGGTGGGGAAAGAGAGAGGGGGCCAGAAGGTATATTTGAGCAAGTCGTATCTTAGAACTTCCCTAATCTGGGGAAGAAAACAAACATTCATGTCCAAGAGGTGAGACGACCCTTACCAAAATCAATAAAAATAGATCAACACCCTGACATATCATAGTGAAGCTTGCAAACCTTAGAGAAAAGGAAGTGATCCTGAGAGTAGCTAGTGAGAGGAGGTTCCTTATGTGTGGAGGGAAGAACATCAGAATAACATCAGACCTATCTACAAAAACCTGGTGGGCCAGAAAGGGTTGGCAAGATATATTCAGGGTACTAAATGAGAACATGCACCAAGAATATTTTATCCAGCAAGGCTGTTATCCATAACGGAAGGAGAGATAAAGAACTTCCAGGACAAACAGAAACTGAAAGAATATGTGACCACCAAGCCAGCCTTGCAAAAAATACTAAGGGGGATACTGTAAGTGAAGAGAGAGCCCAAGAGTAACATAGACCAGAAAATAACAGAGACAATCTACAGAAATAGGGACTTTGCAGGCACTAAATTCATATCTTTCAATAGTTATTCTGAATGTAAATGGGCTAAATGCTCCAACCAAAAGACACAGGGTATCAGATTGAGTTAAAAAGCAAGAACCATCTTTATGCTGTCTACAAGAGACTCATTTTAGACCTAAAGACACCTCCAGACTAAAAGTGAGGGGATGGAGAACAATTTACCATGCCAACAGGCATCAAAAGAGAGCTGGGATAGCAATTCTCATATCAGACAAATCAGATTTTAAACCAAAGACCATAGTAAGAGATGTAGAGGGACACCATATCATACTTAAAGGGTCTATCCAACAAGAAGATCTAACAATTGTAAATATCTATGCCCCCAACGTGGGAGCAGCAAATTATATAAACCAATTATTAACCAAAGTAAAGAAACATATTGATAATAATACATTAATAGTAGGGGACTTTAACACTGCACTTCCAGCAATGGACAGATCATATAAGCAGAAGATCAACAAAGAAACAAGGCTTTGAATGACACACTGGACCAGATGGACTTCACAGATACAGAACATTCCATCCTAAAACAACAGAATACTCATTCTTCTCTAGTGCACATGGAAATTTCTCCAGAATAGATTACATACTGGGTCATAAATCAGGTCTCAACTGACACCAAAAATTGAGATTATTCCCTGAATATTTTCAGACCACAATGCTTTGAAACTGGAACTCAATCACAGGAGGAAATTTGGAAGGAACTCAAACACTTGGAAGTTAAAGAGCATCCTGCTAAAGAATGAATGGGTCAACCAGGAAATCAAAGAACTTAAACAATTCATGGAAACTTAATGAGAATGAAAACACATCAGTTCAAACTTGTAGGATACAGAAAAGGCATTCCTAAGAGGGAAGTACATTGCAATATGAGCCTCTCTCAAAAAATTAGAAAAATCCCAAATGCACAAGATGACCTTACACCTAAAGGGCCTGGAAAAAGAACAGCAAATAAAGCCTAAACCAAACAAGAGAAGAGAAATAATAAAGATTAAAGAAGAAATCAATGAAACAGAAACCAGAAGAAAAGTAGAAGAGACCAACAAAACAAGAGGCCAGTTCTTTGAAAGAATTAATAAGATCCATAAACCCCTAGCCAGACTTATTCAAAAGAAAAGAGAAAGGAACTAAATTAATAAAATCATGAATGAAAGGGGAGAGGTCACAACTAATACCAAGGAAATACAGGCAATTGTAAGTACATATTATGAGCAACTACATGCCACAAATTAGGCAATCTGGAAGAAATGGATGCATTCCTGGAAACTTATAAACTACCAAGACTGAAACAGGAAGAAATAGAAAACTTGAACAGACCCTAACCAGCAAGGAGATTGAAGCAGTAATCAAAAATCTCCCAATAAACAAGAGTCCAGGGCCAGATGGCTTCCCAGGGTAATTCTGCCAGATATTTAAAGAAGAAATCATACCTATTCTGCTGAAGCTGGTCCAAAAAATAGAAATGGAAGGAAAGCTTCCAAACTCGTTCTATGAGCCCAGCATTTTCCTGATCCCAAAACCAAAGACCCCATCAGAAAGGAGAATTACAGACCAATATCCCTGATGAACATGGATGCCAAATACTCAACAAGAATGTAGCCAATAGGATCCAACATTACATTAAAAGGATTATTCATCACGAGCAGGTGGGATTTATTTCTGGGATGGTGGTTCAACATTCAGAAATCAATCAACATGATAGAGCAATTAACAAAAGAAAAGGCAAGAGCCATATGATCCTCTCAATTGATGCAGAAAAAGCATTTGACAAAATAGAGTATCCTTTCCTGATTAAAACTCTTCAAAGTATAGGGATAGAGGGAACATACCTCAATATCATAAAATCCATATATGAAAAGGCCACAGTGAATATCATTCTCAATGGGGAAAAACTGAGAGCTCTTCCCTTAAGGTCAGGAACACGACAGGGTTGCCCAATCTCACCACTATTCTTCAACATAGTAGTAGATGTCCTAGCCTCAGCAATCAGAAAACAAAAAGAAATAAAAGACATTCAAATTGGAAAAGAAGAAGTCAAACTCTCTCTCTTTGCAGATGATGTGATACTTGCTGTGGAAAACCCAAAAGACTCTACCCCCAGCTTACTAGAGCTCATACAGCAATTCAGCAATGTGGCAGGATACAAAATCAATGTACAAAAATCAGTTGCATTTCTATACACTAACAATGTGACTGAAGAGAAATTAAGGAATCGATTCCATTTACAGTAGCATCAAAAACCATAAGATACCTTGGAATAAGCCTAACCAAAGAGGTAAAGGATCTATACTCTAGAAACTACAGCACACTTATGAAAGAATGGAGAAGACACAAAGAGATGGAAAAACATTCCATGCTCATGGATTGAAACAATAAACACTGTTAAAATGTCTATGTGCCCAGAGCAATTTACACTTCCAATGCAGTCCCTATCAAAATATCATCGACATTTTTTACAGAGCTGGGACAAACAATCCTAAAATTTCTGTGGCACCAGAAAAGACCCTGAATAGCCAGGGGATTGGTGAAAAAGAAAACCAAAGCTGGGGGCATCATGATGCTGGACTTCAAGCATATTATAAAGATATGATCATCAAGACAACATGGTATTAGCACAAAAGCAGACACATAGATCAATGGAACAGAATAGACAGCCCAGAAATGGACCCTCAACTCTATGGTCAGCTAATCTTCAACAAAGCAGGAAAGAATATCCAATGGAAAAAAAAGTCTCTTCAATAAATGATGCTGGGAAAATTGGACAGCTACATGCGGAAGAATGAAGCTGGACCATTCTCTTACACCACACCCAAAGATAAACTCAAAATGGATGAAAGACCTCAATGTGAGATAGGAATCCATCAAAATCCTAGAGAATACAAGTAGCAACCTCTTCAACTTCAGCTGCAGCAACTTCTTGCAAGACATGTCTCTAAAGGTAAGGGAAACAAGCAAAAATGAACTATTGGGACTTCACAAGATAAAAAACCTCTGTACAGCAAAGGAAACAGCAAAACTAAAAGGCAACCTACAGAATGGGAGAAGATATTTGCAAATGACATAACAGATAAAGGGCTGGTATTCAAGATATCAAACTCAACATCCAAAAAACAAATAATCCAGTCAATAAATCAGCAGAAGACATAAACAGACATTTCTCCAAAGACATACAAATGGCTAACAGACACATGAAAAAATGTTCTATTTCAGTTGCCATCAGGGAATTACAAATCAAAACCACATTGAAATACCACCTTACACCAGTTAAAATGGCAAAAATTGACAAGACAGGAAACAACAAATTTTGGCGAGGATGTGGAGAAAGGGGAAACCTCTTACACTGTTAGTGGGAATGCAAGCTGGTACAACCACTCTGGAAAACAGTATGGAGGTTCCTCAAGAAGTTAAAAATAGAGCTACCCTATGACCCAGCAATTGCACTACCAGATATTTTACTCCAAAAATACAGATGTCATGAAAAGAAGGGGCACATGCACCCCAATGTTCATGGCAGCAATATCCACAATAGCCAAGCTGTGGAAGGAGCTGAGATGTCCTTCAACAGATGAATGGATAAAGAAGATGTGGTTCAGATATACAATGGAATATTAGCCATCAGAAAGGATGAATATCTACGATTTACATCAACATGGATGGAACAGGTGGGTGTCATACTAAATGAAATAAGTCAATCAGAGAAAGACAATTATCATATGGTTCACTCATATGTGGAATATAAGGAATAGCACATAGGATCATAGGGACAGGAAGGGAAAACCGAATGGTAAGAAATCAGAGAGTGAGACAAATCATGAGAGACTCTTAACTCTGGGAAACAAACAGAAGGTTGTGGAAAAGTAGGTGGGAGGGGGGATGGGGTAACTGGGTGATGGGCATTAAGGAGGACACGTGATGTGATGAGCACTAGGTGTTTTATGCAACTAATGAATCATTGGACATTACATCAAAAACTAATGATGTATTTATTATATGTTGGCCAATTGAATTTAAATTAAAAATGAAAAAAAAACTGCTTGTATCTTCATGAAACAAGAAAAAAAATACTTTGATGTAAGTATTGCTACTCATGCTTTCTTTTGACATCCATTTGCATGATAGATGTTTCTCCATCCTCTCACTTTCGATCTGCAGGTATCTTTAGGTCTAAAATTAATCTCCTGCAGGGTCTTGCTTTTTTTATCCATCGGTCACCATATGTCTTTTGATTGGAGCATTTAGTCCATTTACATTCAAATATTTATTGTCACTTTATTATTTGTTTTGTGGTTGTTTTTGAAGATTTTCTCTGATCCTTTTCTTGTCTTTCTCTTTTCATGGTTTGCTGATTTTCTTTGGTGGTGTATTTGGATTTCTTTGTCTTTATTTGCTAGTGGTAAATCAGTGCATATTTTTGATATATGGTTCCTATTAGGTTTGTATATAACCTCTTCTTTGTATATAGCAGTCTACATTAAGTTGATGGCTGTTTACATTTGAACACATTCTTTATTCCTCTAATCCCTATGCTTTAGGTATATGTTGTTATATTTATACCCTTTCTTTGGTGAGTTTTGTAACTTTTTTAAAAGAAATATTCATTTTTACTGCTTTTGTGTTTCCTACTTTCATACTGTCATTTTTGGTTTCTCCTTTCCACTCAAAGAGTCCCCTTTAATATTTCTCCTAGGACTGGTTTGGTGGTCATAAACTTCCTTAGATTTTGTTTGGGAAACTCTTTATTTCTCCTTCCATTCTGAATGACAGGCTTGCTGGATAGGGTATTCTTGGCTGCAGATTTTTTTCCATTCAGCACTTTAAATATATCATGCTATTCCCTTCTGGCTTAGAAAATTTCTGCTGAAAAATCCCCTTCTAGTCTTGTGGGTTTTAAGATTTTTATTTATTTATTTATTTTTTGACAGGGAGAGAGACAGCAAGAGAGGGAACACAAGCAGGGGGAGTGGGAGGAGAGGGAGAAGCAGGCCTCCCCTAGAGCAGGGAGCCCAATGTGGGGCTCAATCACAGGACCCCGGGACCATGACCTGAGCCAAGGCAGACACCCAACGACTGAGCCACCCAGGCACCCTGCCTTGTGGGTTTTAAACATTTTTTCTTTATCACTGTATTTTACCAGTTTAATTATAGTATGTCTTGGTGTGGCTCTGCTTTTGATTTTGATGGGAGATCTCTGTGCCTCCTGGATCTGGATATCTGTTTCCATCCCCAGATTAGGGAAGTTTTCAGCTATTCTTTCTTCAAATAAATTTTCTGCCCCCTTTTCTTTCTTCTTCTTCTGGGACCCCTATAATACAGATGTTATTACATTTGATGGAGACACTGAGTTCCCTAAGTATATTCTTGTTTTGTATAATCCTTTTCTCTTTTTTTAAAGATTTATTTATTTTAAAGAGTTGTGGGGAGTGGTAGAAGGAGAGGGAGAGAATCTCAAGCAGACTCCCCACTGAGCTTGGAGCCCCATGTGGGGCTTGATCCCACGACTTTAAGATCATTACATGAGCTGAAATCAAGATTCAGATGCTTAACTGACTTAGCCCAGGTACCCCAATTCTTTTCTCTCTTTTGTTCAGCTTGATTACTTTCTATTACTCTGTCTTCTAGGTCATAAATTTGTTACTCTGTTTTCCAGTCTGCTCTTCAATCTATCAAATGTGTTTTGCATTCATTTACTGAACTCTTTATCTCTATGTTATTAGTTATCTCCATGTAAGGGTCTCTCTCATGTCTTCCATTCTTTTTTCAAGTCCAGTGAATACCCTTATGATCATTACTTTAAATTCTCTATCACCAGGAGGTGAAGGCATAAAAAAATAAAAATAAAAATAAAACTGAAAGCAAACTGAAACAAATGTATACAACTCTATTTCACATGAATAAGATAATATTGGAAATAAAATAGACAAGTCCAAAAATATTTAACATGCTATTTAATTATATCTCTTCAGTTGGGGGTGGAGAGATGAAAAGGAACACAAAAAAATTGAATTTTTTTAGGTATTTTTTATAGTAATATGGATGAAATAATTTTGAAGTTATTTAGGTATGCTGTTGAATTGAGAAAATGAAATAAATGTTTTTAATGCTTCAAAGTTAGGAACCAGCATTCTCACTGTGGAAGAGAAAAATACAAATATAGAATGGGAGTAGACAAGGAAAACTATGGAGATGATTGGATTTGGAGATATGAGTAAAAACTAATATCCTCATAGATAGATAATTAGATTATAGAAGTTATATATACATGTTATACAGATCATATATGTATAATAGATTATAGGTGCACATACACACATAAATGCATGAATGCACATATATGAATGTACACATTAACTCTGTCTACTGAAAGGGCCTAGAAGCAATGATGATACTCAGTAGCAGTGAGCACATTAAATGCCTAAGTATGTGTTTCTAATTATATTTTCCACTAAAATGAACCAAGTTTCCTCAGAAAAAGATGAATGTTTCAATGGCTGCGACAGGAAATGCAAGATGATCCTAGAACATATTAAGTCATAAAGTAAAAATTGTTAAGAACAAGTGATTAGAGCATGTTAAAAGGACAAAGGAGCCTGTGTACAGGAACTCCTACTGGGCAAATCTAGTACAATTTGAGCACTGGAATAAAAATGGTATTGAAAATGAATATTTAAATTTTAAGAATTGAAATCCATGAATCCATTTTGTTAATGACTAGGTAAATACATACATACATATGTACATACATACATAATGAGATAGAACTTTTCCTTATAGACATATGCTGACTGATAAAGGTGGAGGGAAAATTGGAGTAAGAACAACAAAACTTTTCAACTATAATAATAAAGATTGGAAGGAGAAAGGAGCAACTACATGATGGATAAACTGAACAATACCTTGACAACCTGAACAAAATCATGGCAGTTTTTTGTATACTCACTAAAATTTTTCTCTACTTTTGAAATTATTTCCAAATAAAAAGCTTTTTTTTTTTTTTTTAATTGGAGGAGAACAAAGAACATAGACTCGGGTTGAATTGTTTCCCTCCAAAAGACATGGTCAAGTCCTAACCTCTGGTACCTGTAAATATGACCTCATTTAGAAATAAGGCCTTTGCAAAAGTAATTAGTTAAAGATCTTGAGATGAAATCACACTGAATTAGAGTGGGCCCTAAATATAATGCCTGGTATCTGCATAAGAAAAGGAGAGAACACAGAGACACACAGAGAAAAAGTCCACCTGAAAACAGAGGCAGAGATTGGAGTGATGCCCATAAAAGCCAAAGAATACCAAAGGCTTCTGAGTGCCACCAGAAGCTAGGAAGAGGCAAGGAAGGATTCTATCCTAGAGTCTTCAGATGGAGTATAATCTTGCTGACACCTTGATTTTAGACTCCTAGCCTCCAGAACTTTGAGAAAATAAATTTGTTGTTTTGAGACACCAAATTTGTTATAGCAGCCCTAAGAAATTAATATATCATGAAAAATACTAGGACTATAGAAGATAAATATCAAAAGGAAAAAAGAAGGAAAAGAATTAGAAAGAAAATAAGTATATAAAGCAGGCAAAAGAGAACCAGTCCTTGCATAAATGAAGTCTCCAAGGAGGAAGATAAAATGGAACAGAATGAATATTTAAAACTATAATTCAGAACAGAAAATATTTTCCTAAAATAATTGAATCTACATATGGAAACAGCATACAATACATCACAAAATCTGATTCAGAATAGTTAACATCGATCTTTATGTTTGAAAATTTTTAGATTTCAGTGATAAAGAAAGGTTCTTTTGGCAGCCAGACAAAAATTTACAATGGAAAAAGACAATGGAATCAAACACCTCCACAGTCAGGAAATAGAGGAGCAACACTTATAAAACACACAAGTAATGTAAGTCCCCAGGATTTTGTATTCAGCTAAGCACTCCTTCAAGTATAAAGAGAGAACACCAACAATTTTGATGTAAGAACTTAGTGAAATTCTTTTGGAAACTACTAAAGAAACAAGGATATGGCTGTGGAATCTTAAGCAGTGTTAGATATTTTTAACCAATGAAAATCTAAAATGAAAACTAATATTCAGATAAGGAATAGAATGTTATATTTATGAATGATATAGGGGTGCCTGGGTGGCTCAGACTCAGTCTGCCTTCAGCTCAGGTCATGATCCCGGGGACTTGGAATCAAGCCCTGCATCGGGCCCTTTGCCCAGCGTGGAGTCTGCTTCTCCCTCCCCTCTGACCCTCCCCCTGCTCATGCTCTCGCTCTCACTCTCACTCTCTCTCAAATGAATAAAAAATCTTTTAAAAAATAAATAATATAAATTTAAAATGAAAAGAGATTGGGGAGAAAATGTAAAAAGTAGAAAATGCTTTGTGATTTACTCATTTATATAAGTGAGAGTAAAAGAATATAAGATAAAACCAAAAATCAAGTAAAAGTAGAAGCATATTAAAAAACAATGGGAAACACTAGGGAAGGCAACATTATTGATTAATATTGAGTTGTGGAGGAAAGAAGAGACAGAAAAAGAAGATACAACCATCTTGAATTGATATATTAATTGAATTCTAAAATTAAAATTAGTTTTCTTATAAGTAGTTTTATCACCATTTCCTCATTTATACAAAAGTTAAGTCTTAAAGAGAAACTCTGTCTATATCTGTAGTTACAGTATTTTTAATTCTTAAAAATTTTTTATTATCAAAAATTTATTTTAAAGCCTGTCTCATGTCAAACATTTTTTATAAGTATGGCATTTACCAATAAACTTCATTTCTCTCATTTCTTCATGGACAAGGATCAAAACTTTGGGAAGAGAGATGAGAAGAATATGTAGAAGAATGAAAACTGACAGAGGACCAAAATCATTTGAAAATAACTACCTAGGAGAGTAGAGTAGAGGATTGCCTTAATGCAGAACAACAAATGCAGAAACCAAGTTGAGAAGCAAGCAGCACAGGCACAGAGAAAGAAAAGAGCAGAAGGTAGGACTCCCCATAGCAATATAACAAGAATGAGTGTTCTAGTTTGAGACTCTTTTATTTCCACTTACTAGAATTGGTACATTTAGGTAGATAGCTATTTATGATAAGGAATATTACTGTGTTTTCTATTTTCTAAATTTAGCTATGCCATTTATATTGTGTTTTCATAATAATTGGTATTGTAAAAAGATAATAGCTTCTTCTAAGCATAGATTTCCTCATTTTCAATGAATTGGCTAGATTTTTTAAAGAGCCAAAATAATGGACAAATGAAGTTTGTGAGGAATGAATTTAGCTCATAATTTAAAAAAATATTTGCAGTTCCGGATATGGTCCAGCATCAAGTAAGGATTTTTAATATATTTTTGCACACAATCTTGCACTTTATATTTTGCAAGATATAAGAGTTAAATGGACTATATGAATATATTTTGGGGGGATCCTCTCCAATGCCCTTCTCAATAATAACAACACTTATATGTAGTATAACTACAAAACTAAGAGCATGCTTTCTTTTCTGTCTCATATATTATAGTTTTAAACTTAAAATTATCATAGTTCCTTATTTTAGCCTCAAATATACAATTAGTATTGATCTTATCAACTTCATAAGTATTATTTCTGGTGTTTAACCTAGCAGAGACATAGCTCTTGTATATTGCATATATATATATTCCTATTCCCCTTCCTAGATAGATAAATTTGAAGTTTATATAATTTTAAACATTTTAAGATAAATAGCTCGTATTTATGACCCCTGCTCTGAAAGATCTCATTGCAGAATGTAGTAAAATAACTACCTTCTGATTCTTTTTTTTTTTTTTTTTAAGATTTTATTTATTTATTTGAGAGAGAGAGAATGAGAGAGAACACATGAGAGGGGGGGAGGGTCAGAGGGAGAAGCAGACTCCCTGCCGAGCAGGGAGCCCGATGTGGGACTCGATCCAGGGACTCCAGGATCATGACCTGAGCCGAAGGCAGTCGCTTAACCAACTGAGCCACCCAGGCGCCCCTACCTTCTGATTCTTGATCTTCATGCTCCTTTACAATATCATGATACTGTTTTCTTAAGAGCACAAAATGAGTGACTCATATTAAACAGTATCAACTATAGATGAACTGTGACAGATCTTTATTTTTACTACTTTTATTTGTCAATCTTTCCTCATTCTATAATATTCCATATAAATATAGACTTTTAATAATAATTTCGAAAAATTCCTAAAAATCACATTACATTAAGGAGAGAAAGCAGACTATAAACTTAAAAATTTCAACACTGTAATACAAGCCATCTATTTAAGTGTATAAAGCCCCAAGACACAAAAATGTAACCAATGAGGGGCAGAGCAAGATGGCAGAGGAGTAGGAGACCTGGATTTCATCTTGTCTCAGGAATTCAGCTGGATAGGGATCAAACCATTCTGAACACCTACAAACTCAACAGGAGATCGAAGAAAAGAATAGCAACAACTCTCTGAACAGAAAAGCGACCACTTTCTGGAAGGTAGGACGTGCGGAGAAGTGAATCCGAGGCGGTATTCAGGAGGATAGATGGCGGGGGAGGGGGCCTCCATCAGCCGCTTCTGGCAAGTGATAGAGCCACGGAGCACAAAATCGGAACTTTTAGAAGTCGCTCCGCTGAGGGACGTCGCTCCAGTGGCTAAGCAGGGGGTGGAACCCTCATGGGACAGTGTGGTCTCAGGACCCTCGGGGTCACAGAAAGACGGGGTGCCTGAGGACGGCAGTGCTCCCAGGTATTGGAGCGGGGAAGCCAGCTGCAGAGACGAGCCAAGGCGCAGGCTCTCAGCTCGGGGTTGCCATAAACTGTGATCCGCGGTACAGTAGGGCCACTGCTCCTCCAACAGGGACCCAACAAGCAGCAGATCCGGGGAGACTCCCCTTCCTCCGCAGGGAGGAGTGGCGCGGGAGCGCACCACAGGGATCTGCTGGGTTTGGAGACTCCACATGGGGTCAGGTGCCAGAGATATAAACACTCAGTCACAGGACTGGTGAACACGGAGTGCGGCTGGAGACCGGGGACGGGAGTGATTGACTGCTTTTCTCTGGGGGTGCACTGAGGAGCAGGGCCCCGAGTTCTCGGCTCCTCTGGGGCAGAGATTGGGAGGCCGCCATTTTCACTCTGTCCTCCAAAGCTGTACTGAAAGCTTGCAGGGAACGAAAGCTCCCGAGAGCAAACCCGAGCAGATTACTTAGCCAGGACCAGGCAAGGGCGGGGCAATTCCGCCTCCAACAAAGACATTTGGAAACCACGGCAACAGGCCCTTCCACCAGAAGATCAGCAAGAACAGCCAGGCAAGACCAAGTTTACAGATCAATGAGAACGGCAGAACTCCAGCACTAGGGGAACTTTGCACACAGAATTCATGGCTTTTTTCCCATAATTCTTTAGTCTTTCAAAGTTAATTTTTTTTAACTTTCTTTTTCTTCTTTTTTTTTTTTTTGAATTTTTCTTTTTCCCTTTTCAACCAATATCTTATCAATCTCTTTTTTAAAAAACATACTTATTTTTCATTTTTAGAGTCATATTCTATCCCTCCATAGTAGTTATCCTTATTTTTGGCATATATATATATAAGTTGTTCTCTCTTTAAAATTTTGAGATACAGTTTCTTCTAACAGATCAAAATATACCCTAAATCTCTAGTGTATGGCTTTGTTCTAGTCTCCTGCCTGATCACATTCTCTCCCCTTTTTTTTCCTTTTTTTTTAATCCTCTTCCTTCTTTATTCAAACAACTTCTTATCTTATCAATTCCTTTTATAAAAATTTTTAAAATTTTCATCTTTACAGTCATATTGCATCCCTTCATCATATCAACCCTTATTTTTGTACATATATAAGTTTTTCTTTCTTTAAAATTTTGGGAGGCGCTTTCTTCTAACAGACCAAAATACACCCAAAATCTAGTGTGTGGCACTGATCTATACACCAGCCTGATCATATTTGATCATATTCTGTTTTTTTTTTTGTTTTGTTCTGTTTTTGTTTGTTTTTATCTTTTTCTTTTTCTTTTTTTTTTTCTTTTTCTTTTTTCTTTCTTTCCTTTTCTTTTCCCCTGGTGTCAGGTCTTTTCTGATTTGTTTAGAGTATATTTTCTGGGGATGTTGTTACCCTGTTAGCATCTTGTTCTCTCACTCATCTATTCTCCTCTGGACAAAATGACAAGACAGAAAAAAATCACCTCAACCAAAAGAACAAGAGGTAGTACTGACTGCCAGGGACCTACTCAATACGGACATTAGTACGATGTCAGACTTAAGAGTTCAGAATCATCACTTTAAAGATACTAGCTGGGCTTGAAAAAAGCATAGAAGTTAGTAGAGAAACCCTTTCTGGAGAAATAAAAGAACTAAAATCTAACCAAGTCGAAATCAAAAAGGCTACTAATGAAGTGCAATCAAAAATGGGGGCACTAAATGCTAGGATAAATGAGGCAGAAGAGAGAATCAGTGATATAGAAGACCAAATGATGGAAAATAAAGAAGCTGAGAAAAAGAGAGATAAACAACTACTGGATCACGAGGGCAGAATTTGAGAGATAAGTGATACCATAAGATGAAACATTAGTAAAATTGGGCTCCCAGAAGAAGAAGAAAGAGAGAGAGGGGCAGAAGGTATATTGGAGAAAATTATAAAAGAGAACTTCCCTAGTTTGGGGAAGGAAACAGGCATCAAAATCCAGGAGGCACAGAGAACCCCTCTCAAAATCAATAAAAATAGGTCAACACCCCAACATTTAATAGTAAAACTTACAAGTCTCGGAGACAAAGACAAAATCCTGAAAGCAGCTCAGGAGAAGAGATATGTAAACTTCAATGGTAGAAATATTAGATTGGCAACAGACCTATCCACAGAGACCTGGCAGGCCAGAAAGGACTGGCATGATATATTCAGAGCACTAAATGAGAAAAATATGCAACCAAGAATACTATATCCATCTAGGCTGTCATTGAAAATAGAAGGAGAGATAAAAAGCTTCCAGGACAAACAAAAACTAAAGGAATTTGCAAACACAAAACCAGCACTATAAGAAATCTTGAAAGGGGTCATCCAAGCAAGGAGAGAGCCTAAAAGCAACATAGACCAGAAAGGAACACAGACAATATACAGTAACAGTCACCTTACAGGCAATACAAGGCACTAAATTCATATCTTTCAATAGTTACCCTGAATGTAAATGGGCTAAATGCCCCAAGCAAAAGACACAGGGTATCAGATTGGATTAAAAAACAAGACCCATCGATATGCTGTCTGCAAGAGACTCATTTTAGACCCAAAGACACCCCCAGATTGAAAGTGAGGGGGTGGAAAACCATTTACCATGCTAATGGACACCAAAAGAAAGCTGGGGTGGCAATCCTTATATCAGACAAATTAGATTTTAAACCAAAGACTGTAATAAGAGATGAGGAAGGACACTATATCCTACTTAAAGGGTCTATCCAACAAGAAGATCTAACAAATGTAAATTTCTATGCCCCTAACATGGGAGCAGCCAATTATATAAGCCAATTAATAACAAAAGCAAAGAAAGTCATTGACAACAATACAATAATAGTGGGGGACTTTAACACCCCCCTCACTGAAATGGACAGATCATCTAAGCAAAGGATCAACAAGGAAATAAAGACTTTAAAGGACACACTGGACCAAATGGACTTCACAGACATATTCAGAACATTCCAACCCAAAGCAACGGATACACATTCTTCTCTATTTCCCATGGAACATTCTCCAAAATAGATCACATCCTAGGTCACAAATATTGGGATCATTCCCTGCCTATTTTCAGACCACAATGCTTTGAAACTAAAACTGAATCACAAGAGGAAAGTCAGAAAGAACCCAAATACATGGAGGCTAAAGAGCATCCTACTGAAGAATGAATGGGTCAACCAGGAAATTAAAGAAGAATTAAAAAATTCATGCAAACCAATGAAAATGAAAACACAATTGTTCAAAATCTTTGGGATGCAGCAAAGGCAGTCCTAAGAGGAAAGGATATAGCAATACAAGCCTTTCTCAAATATACAACCTAACCCTACACCTAAAGGAGCTGGAGAAAGAACAGCAAATGAGCCTAAACCCAGCAGGAGAAGAGAAATAATAAAGATCAGAGCAGAAATCAATGAAATAGAAACCAAAAAACAGTAGAACAGATCAACGAAACGAGGAGCTGGTTCTTTGAAAGAATTAATGAGATTGATAAACCCCTTGCCAGACTTACCAAAAAGAAAAGAGAAATGACCCAAATCAACAAAATCATGAATGAACGAGAAGAGATCACAACCAACACCAAAGAAATACAAACTATTATAAGAACATATTATGAGCAACTCTATGCCAGCAAATTAGATAACCTGGAAGAAATGGATGCATTCCTAGAGACGTATCAACTACCAAAACTGAACCAGGAAGAAATAGAAAACCTGAACAGGCCTATAACCACTAAGGAAACTGAAGCAGTCATCAAAAATCTCCCAACAAACAAAAGCTCAGGGCCGGATGGCTTCCCAGGGGAATTCTACCAAACATTTAAAGAAGAATTAATACCTATTCTTCTGAAACTCTTCCAAAAAATAGAAATGGAAGGAAAACTTCCAAACTCGTTTTATGAGGCCACCATTACCTTGATCCCCAAACCAGACAAAGACCCCATCAAAAAGGAGAATCACAGACCAATATCCTTGATGAACACAGCTGCTAAAATTCTCACCAAAATACTAGCCAATAGGATCCAATAGTACATTAAAAGGATTATTCACCACGACCAAGTGGGAATTATCCCTGGGCTGCAAGGTTGGTTCAACATCCGCAAATCAATCAACGTGATACAATACATTAACAAAAGAAAGAACGAGAATCATATGATCCTCTCAATCAATGCAGAAAAAGCATTTGACAAAGTACAGCATCCTTTCTTGATCAAAACTCTTCAGAGTATAGGGATAGAGGGTACATACCTCAATATCATAAAAGCCATCTATGAAAAACCTACAGCAAATGTCATTCTCAATGGGGAAAAACAGAGCTTTCCCCCTAAGGTCAGGAATGCAGCAGGGATGTCCACTATCACCACTGCTATTCAACATAGTCCTAGAAGTACTAGCCACAGCAACCAGACAACAAAAAGAAATCAAAGGCATCCGAATTGGCAAAGAAGAAGTCAAACTCTCACTCTGCAGATGATATGATACTTGATGTGGAAAACCCAAAAGACTCCACCCCAAAACTGCGAGAACTCATACAGGAATTCAGTAAAGTGGCAGGGTATAAAATCAATGCACAGAAATCAGTGGCATTCCTATACACCAACAACAAGACAGAAGAAAGAGAAATTAAGGAGTCGATCCCATTTACAATTGCACCCAAAACCATAAGATACCTAGGAATAAATCTAACCAAAGAGGCAAAGTATCTGTACTCAGAAAACCATAAAATACTCATGAAAGTAATTGAGGAAGACACAAAGAAATGGAAAAACGTTCCATGCTCATAGATTGGAAGAACAAATATTGTGAAGATGTCAATGCTACCTAGAGCAATCTACACATTCAGTGCAATCCCTATCAAAATACCATCCACTTTTTTCAAAGAAATGGAACAAATAATCCTAAAATTTGTATGGAACCTGAAAAGACCCCGAATAGCCAGAGGAATGTTGAAAAAGAAAAGCAAAGCTGGCGGCATCACTGTTCCAGACTTCCAGCTCTATTACAAAGCTGTCATCATGAAGACAGTATGGTACTGGCACAGAAACAGACACATAGCTCCATGGAACAGAATAGAGAGCCCAGTAATGGACCCTCAACTCTATGGCCAAGTAATCTTCGACAAAGCAGGAAAGAATGTCCAATGGAAAAAAGACAATCTCTTCAAAAAATAGTGTTGGGAAAATTGGACAGCCACATGTAGAAGAATGAAACTGGACCATTTCCTTACACCACACACAAAAATAGACTCCAAATGGTTGAAAGACCTCAATGTGAGACAGGAGTCCATCAACATCCTAAAGGAGAACACAGGCAGTAACCTCTTTGACCTCAGCCGCAGCAACTTCTTCCTAGAAACATCGCCAAAGGCAAGGGAAGCAAGGGCAAAAATGAACTATTGGGACTTCATCAAGATAAAAAGCTTTTGCACAGCAAAAGAAACAGTCAACAAAACCAAAAGACAACCGACAGAATGGGAGAAGATATTTGCAAATGACATATCAGATAAAGGACTAGTATCCAAAATCTATAAACAACTTATCAAACTCAACACCCAAAGAACAAAGAGTCCAATCAAGAAATGGGCAGAAGATATGAACAGACATTTTTCCAAAGAAGACATCCAAATGGCCAACAGACACATGAAAAAGTGCTCAACATCACTCGGCATCAGGGAAATCCAAATCAAAACCTCAGTGAGATACCACCTCACACCAGTCAGAATGGCTAAAATTAACAAGTCAGGAAACGACAGATGTTGGCGGGGATGCGGAGAAAGGGGAACACTCCTACACTGTTGGTGGGAATGCAAGCTGGTGCAACCACTCTAGAAAACAGTACGGAGGTTCCTCAAAAAGTTGAAAATAGAGCTACCATATGATCCAGCAATTGCACTACTGGGTATTTACCTCAAAGATACAAATGTAGGGATCGAAGGGGTATGTTCACCCTGATGTTTATAGCAGCAATGTCCACAACAGCCAAACTGTGGAAAGAGCCAAGATGTCCATCAACAGATGAATGTATAAAGAAAATGTGGTATCTATATACAATGGAATATTATGCAGCCATCAAAAAGAATGAGATCTTGCCATTTGCAATGACGTGGATGGAACTGGAGGGTGTTATGCTGAGCGAATTAAGTCAATCAGAGAAAGACATGTATCATATGACCTCACTGATATGAGGAATTCTTAATCTCCAGAAACAAACTGAGGTTTGCTGGAGTGGTGGGGGGTGGGAGGGATGGGGTGGCTGGTGATAGACACTGGGGAGGGTATGTGCTATGGTGAGTGCTGTGAATTGTGCAAGACTGTTGAATCACAGATCTGTACCTCTGAAACAAATAATGCAATACATGTTAAGAAAAAAAAAAAAGAAGAAGATGATAACAGGAAGGAAAGAATGAAGCAGGGGAAATCAGAGGGGGAGATGATCCATGAGAGATGATGGACTCTGAAAAACAAACTGAGGGTTCTAGAGGGGAGGGGGGTGGGAGGATGGGTTAGCCTGGTGATGGGTATTAAAGAGCGCAAATTCTGCATGGAGCACTGGGTGTTATGCACAAACAATGAATCATGGAACACTATATCAAAAATAAATGATGTAATGTATGGTGAATAACATAACAATAAAAAATTTTAAAAAAATATAACAAGTGCACCTATATGTAAGCTCTGGATGAGTATATGCTAAATATCAGAACCAAAAAATGAGAACCATAGCCATAATTAGTGCATAAACTTGATATTATTAATTAGTGCATAAAGTAATTAGTACATAAGTTGAAGAATAATTCAAGGTACATAAAAGGATATTTTGAGTTGATAGTCATTTTAAAATACTATATAAAATGAATTGCAAATACATTATGATGTATGTATGAAAAATAATTATTGTTAAAAAACATTTTGAAGATTACATTTATAAAAATTCACAGGCTATTGAATTCATTACACAAGTGTGAATTTTTTTCTCAGTTTAGATAATCATTTAGGATTCTGCAGGAAATAAGATTTTGGTGTAATATCAGATAGGATTTGTTGAATTCCAATCAGCCATATTGCTGCTCCTATTCCTTTCTAACAGAATCCCAATTTTGTTCACATTTTGGTAGCAAAGTACTCAGAGCAGTGGACTTAGCTAATAGAGATGAATCACAATTAGTCATGACCCAGTTCTTGCCAATAAGTCTTGATAGCATGTCTACAGGGTCAGCTTCAGGATAAGGTTTCCTCCTTGATAAAAAAAAAGAAAAGAAAAGAAAAGAAAAGAAAAGAAAGAAAGAAAGAAAGAAAGAAAGAAAGAAAGAAAGAAAGAAAGAAAGAAAGAAAGAAGAAAGAAAGAAAGAAAGAAAAGAAAGAAAGAAAGAAAGAAGAAAGAAAGAAAGAAAGAAAGAAAGAAAGAAAGAAAACAAGAAAAGGAAAACCATGCCAGCAGAAAATTTCCTTATTCTTAATTTTGGATGCAGTTATGTGAGACTCTGATGTCTGCAGCTTCAGTAGCTATCTTTGGACACTGGGGGACAAGAAAGAAGACAAAACCTAAGCCTCTGATGCTAGATAACTAGAAAGATGGAGAGTTTGGGACCTTAAAGATATTGAGCCACTGATTAACCAACCCTAGAACTACTTTCCTCTAGACTTTTGTCATGTGAGATAATATCTGTCATATACGTCAGTATTGCTGAGTGACCCTGTTTTCTGGACCCTGTTAAATGGAATAAAAATATATCTTACCTGACATGGCTATAAAAAGCAGTATATGGATGAGGAGTTAAGATGGTGGAGGAGTAGGGGACCCTAAGTTCATCTGGTCCCTGGAAGTCAGCTAGTTATCAAATCATTCTGAATACCTGCAAAATAAATCAGAGATCTGAGAAAAGAAATGTTGCAATTCTACAAATAGAAAACCAACCACTTTTTGGAAGGTAGGAGGTGCAGAGCTGGGATGATATAGCAGAGAATATGGCTTAAGGAGGCTACCGCAAAGTATTATAAGCAGCAGAGCACAAAATCAGAACTTTTAGAAGTCTGCTATAGTGGGGGACATCTCTGGCTTAAAAGTGCTCAAGTGGTGAAGTGGGGTGGAATCCCAGGTGGGATGGTGTGGTGCCTGAGTGTGGCAGAGTTCCCAGGCATCAGATCAGGGAAGCTGGTTGAAAACAGTGAGTCTAGGCACCAGATTTCTGCTTGATGTTGCCATAAACTGTGAGCCACTACATGGACCTGCAACCGCTCTCCTGGCAGGGGCCCAGCAAAAGACAGAAGTGTGGTGAAACCCGCCTCCCTCCCCCAGGAGGAACACCGCAGGTCCATGCTGCAGGAGTCCATAAAATTTGGAGAATTGAAACTCAGTCACGTGCCTGAGATAAAAACACTCAGTCACAGGCTTGATGAACAGAGTTTTGGGGGAAACCAGGGAGACAAAAGTAATTGACTACTGTTCTGTGAGGGCTCCCTGAAGAGTTGGGGGTGCAAACTTTGGGCTAGAGAGTTGCCTTTTAGTTTTGTTGGCTATTTCCTTTGCTGTGCAAAAGCTTGTTATCTTGCTTTTTGCTTTTTTTCCCTTGCCTTTGGAGATGTGTCTAGCAAGAAGTTGCTGCAGCCAATGTCAAAGAGGTTGCTGTCTGTATTCTCCTCTAGGATTTGGATGGTTTCCTGTCTCACATATAGGTCTTTCATCCATTTTGAATTTATTTTTTGTGTATGGTGTAAGAAAGTGGCCCAGTTTCATTCTTTTGCATGTGGCTGTCCAGTTTTCCCAACACCATTTATTGAAAAGACTGCCCCCCCATTGGATATTCTTTCCTCGTTTGTTGAAGATTAATTGACTATATAGTTGTGGGTCCATTTTGGAGTTTTCTATTCTGTTCTGTTGGTCTATGTCTCTGTTTTTGTGCCAGTACCATACTGTCTTGACGACTACAGCTTCGTAATACAGCTTGAAGTCCAGAATCGTGAAGCTTCCAGCTTTGGTTTTCTTTTTCAACATTACTTTGGCTATTTAAGGTCTTTTGTGGTTCCATACAAATTTTAGGATTGTTTGTTACAGCTCTATGAAAAATGCTGATGGTATTTTGATAAGGATCACATTGAATGTATAGATTGCTTTGGGTAGCATAGACATTTTAAAAATATTTGTTCTTCCAATCCATGAGCATGGAATGTTTTCCCATTTCTTTGTGTCTTCCTCAATTTCTTTCATAGGTGTTCTATAGTTTTCAGAGTACAGATCTTTACCTCCTTGGTTAGGTTTATTCCTAGGTATCTTATAGGTTTTGGTGCAATTGTAAAAGGGATTGATTACTTGATTTCTCTTTCTGCTGCTTCATTGTTGGTGTATAGAAATGCAACTGGTTTCTGTGTGTTGATTTTATGTCTTGCGACTTTACTGAATTTGTTTATCAGTTCTAGCAATTTTTTGGTGGAGTCTTTTGGCTTTTCTATATAGAGCATCATGTCATCTGTAATAGTGAAAGCTTGACTTCTTCTTTGCTGATTTGGATGCCCTTTATTTCTTTTTTTTTTTTTTTCTGCTAGGGCTAGGACTTTCAGTACTATGTTAAATAACAGCGATGAGAGTGGACTTCCCTGTTTCATTCAGGACCATAGAGGAAAAGCTCTTAGTTTTTGCCCACTGAGGATGATATTAGCTATGGGTTTTTCATATATGACCTTTATTTGTTGAGGTTTGTTTCCTCCATCCTACTTTGTTGAGAACAGACCAAAATTCCTCATGAATGGAGATTTAAAAATTCTGAACAAGTACTTAACAAACAAATATAATATATAAAGAGTTACATCAGATTCCTCAGAAAGTTAAAAATAAAACTACCCTACAACCCACAATTGCACTATTAGATATTTATCCAAAGGATACAAAAATACTGATTCCAAGGGTCACATGCACCCCAATGTTTATCAACAATATTAATGTTTATCAGCAATATCAACAATAGCCAAAATATGGAAAGAGCCCAAATATCTATCAACTGATGAATGGATAAAGAAGATGTGATATATATATACATATATGCATACATGTATATACACATGCATATACGTGTGTGTGTGTGTGTGTGTGTGTGTGTATACTAGAGGGTGTTATGCTAAGCGAAATAAGTCAGTCAGAGAAAGACAAATGCCATATGAGTTCACTCATATGTGGAATTTAAGAAACAAAACAGATGAACAAAAGGAAGAGAAGGAAAAATAAGATAAAAACAGAGAGGGAGGCAAACCATATAGAGAACAAACTGAGGATTGCTGGAGGAGAGGTAGGTGGGGGAATGTATTAAATGGGTGATGGGCATTAAGGAGAGCACTTGGGATGAGCGCTGGGTTTTATATGTAAGTGATGAATCACTAAATTCTATTCCAGAAACCAATACTACAG
The DNA here is from genome assembly GCF_964656455.1 of Halichoerus grypus. Lineage (NCBI taxonomy): Eukaryota > Metazoa > Chordata > Mammalia > Carnivora > Phocidae > Halichoerus > Halichoerus grypus. The sequence continues at coordinate 80,946,580 of NC_135722.1, read as the reverse complement.
TATATGTTAACTAACTTGAATTTAAACAAAATATCTTGGAGAAAAAAAGTTACATCGTGACTAAGTAGGTTTATCCCAGGAATACAAGGTTGGTTTAATATTAAACACTCAATTAATGTAATTCACTATGTTAACAAACTAAAAAAGAAAAACCATGATAATTTCAAAAGGTGCCGAAAGATTATTTGACAAAAACCCACATCTACTCCTAATAAACTTCTCACAAACTAGGAATGGAAGGGTACCTCCTCAGTCTGATAAGGAGAATCTATTGCAGCTAACATCATACTTAATGATAAAAGACTGAATGTTTTCCCCCCTAAAATCAGGAAACCACCAAGGACCCCCACTCCTATCATTCCAATTAAAAAAATCAATTGTAATTTTAAACACTAGAAATGTACAAAATAAAACAAAAATTAGGCATAATTATAAGATGGTCTTCAAAATTCTGTCCCCATAGTGTACACGATTTGTATAATTCCCTCTCCTTGAATGTGGATACAATTGTCAAAATGATAGTGATGGATTTCACTCCCATGATTAGTTACATTTATGGTAAAAGGAAATTTGCAGATGTAATTAAGATCCCAAATCAGATCATTTAGAATTAATCAAAATGAGTATTATCTGGGTGGATTGACCTAAGTGCGCAGAAGGCCTTAAAAATTTTAGCATGAGTAAATTTCTCCTGCTGACCTCAAAGATGAAAATTGCCATGAGTTCAAAAATTTCAAGGAACTGAATTCTGTCACCAACCTGCATGAACCTGAAAGAACACCCTGAGCCTCAGATGGGAATGCAGTCCTGGCCGATCCATACATTGTAGCCATAAGAACCCTAAGCAGTAGATACAATCAAGTCATGCCCATTCTCCTGACCCATGGAGACTGAGATAATAACTGGATGCTGTTTAAGACACTAAGTTTGTGGTGATTTATTTATAAGCAATAGAAAACTTGTACAGATCCATTCATAATAGCATCAAAAATATGAAATAATTGGAGATAAATCTGACAAAAGATGTGAAAGATCTATACAATGAAAGTTTCAAAACATCACTGAGAGAAATTAGGCCTAAAGAAATAAAGATGGAAGACTTAATGTTGATGAGACCTCAATTCCTTTCCAAGTTGATCTATTTCAATTCAATCCCAATTATTATCACAGTAGCCCTGTTTGAAGAAATAACAGGGTGATGGGTATTGAGTAGGGCACGTGCTGTGATGAGCACTGCATGTTACACTTAAATAATGAATTGTTGAACACTGCATCAAGGACTAATTATGCACTAGACAGTGGCTAACTGAACATAATAAAAAAAATAAAAAATAAAAATAAGTAAACTAATTCTAAATTTTTTTCCTTTTTTTAAATTATGTTCAGTTAGCCAACATATAGTACATCATTAGTTTTTGATGTAGTGTTCAATGATTCATTAATTCCGTATAATACCCAGTGCTCATCACAACACATGCCCTCCTTAATACTCATCACCTGGTTACCCTGTCCCCTCACCCCCCTCCTTTCTGTAACCCTCATATGGAAATGCAAAAGACCTAGAATAACCAAAATAATTTTGAAAAAGAATAATACAGTTGGAGCAGTAACACTTCAAGTATCCAAGTCCTACTATACAGCTACAGCAATCAAGATAGTGTAATGTTGACTTAAAGACTGTCAAATAACATAGTGAAACAAAATGGAGGGTCCAGAAATAGACTCCCATATATATGAATAACATTTTCAACAATGGTGCAAAGGCAATTTAGAAAGGATATTCCTTTCTGCAATTGGTGCTGGAACAAACAACTGGATATCCATATGCAAAACAAACAAACAAAAAAACTTTGATCTATACTTCATACTATATTAAAAAGTAACTTAAAATGATTCACAGATATAAATGTGAAACCAAAAACTATAAAAACAGAAATAAACACAATAGTAAACTTTTGTGACCTTGGGTTTGGCACGATCTTTTATTTTTAATTTATTTTTATTTTTATTTTGTTTTGTTTAAATTCAAGCTAGTTAACATATAGTGTATTATTAATTTCAGTGTAGAATTTAGTGATTCATCAGTTGCGTATAACACCCAGAATTCATCACATCAAGGACCTTCCTTAATGCCCATCAACCAATTACCCCATACCCCCACCCACCTCCCCTCCAGCAACAAGCAAGATTTTTTAACTATGACACCGAAAGCATAATTCATAAAAGTATAAATTGATGAATTAGACTTTACCAATTTTTAAAATATCTGCTCTTCAAAGGACAGTTAAGAGAACTTAAAGATAAGGCACAGACTAGGAGGAAGTATTTTTAAATCACGTATATGACAATGGACTTACATCAGAACTCATAAAGAACTCTCAAAATTCAACAATAAGGAAATAATGCAATTTTTAAAAAGTAAAGTATTCAAACAGACACACCAAAGAAGATACAGAAATGGCAGATAAGCACATGAAAACATCATTAACATCATTAGTCATTAGGAAAATGCAATAAAGCTACAATGAGATACCACTACATATCTATTAGAATTGCTAAATTGCTAAAATTAAAAATACTGACCATGCCAATTTTTGTCTGGGTATGGAAGAATTAGGACTGTAATATACTGCTGGTGGGAATGTAAAATGATACAACCACTTTGGAAAATTATTTGGTACTTAAATGTATACCTACTCATTTATCTAGCCATTACATTTCTAGGTATTTACTCAGGAGAAAGTAAAACATATGTCCATACAACACTTGTACACATATTTCATAGTAGTTTTATTTGTAATATCAAAACACTGGAAACAATCCAAATGTTCAGCAACAGGTAAATGGATAACCACACTATGGCATATCCACACAATAGATTACTACTCATCAGTAAAAAGAATAAACTAATGACACATACTGCAATATAGATGAATCTTAAAATAATTATGCCGAATGAAAGAAGCTAAATGAAAAAAAAACATACACTGCATTACATAAAGTTCTAAGAAATAAAAATAAGTGTAGAACACATTTAGCACCCAGATCTTCATTTCTAATATCATTTTCCAATAAATTACTGATTCTAGGACCGGGGCAGGAAATAGACAAGATGAGTCTGGAGCATCTTGTAATGGTAGAAAGTAAGAAAGCACTAACGCACTAACACACACACACACACAAGCTCCCAACGCCCAAAGCTGAAGCAACTTAAGCAACAAAATAAAGTAGTATTGAATTATAATCCAAAGTATAAAACAAATATCTATGAGCCCATACTGATATAAAAAGACCAAAGAAATAGTAAATGGGGAAGAAGAGTTAAATCTTCTACGCAGAATTCCAAATTAATTATGTATATATTCCACCCTAGAGGAAAAGCATAACACCCTACTCCCCCACATTCCCTTAAGTGTGGGCTACTCATAGCCACTTCCTTCTAAAGAGCTCAGTATGGAAAGAGGGAAAAAAACAAAACAAAACAGAGTAACTGTGCATTGAAGAAACCTGAAAAATACTACTTCAGCCAGGTGATTATGGTTAACATCAATAATATTAAGTCTGGTTGTCAGTATGTACCATGTAATCAATATGGTATTTACTGCTGTGATTTTCCTCCTCAAAACCCATAAGCCTAGTCTAATCATGAGGAAAACATAAAATTCCAATAAAAGGGCATCCTGCAATATGCCTTACCAGACTCCTCAGGACTGTTAACATCATCAAAAAAGAAAAAAAAAAAAAAAAAGGAAAGTCTGAGAAACTGTCACAGCCAAGAGGAGCCTAAGGAGACATGGCAACTGTATAATGTGGTATCTTCCATACCCAGAAAAGAACATTAGATAGAAACTAAGGAATTATATCAATATTAGTTCATTAGTTGTAACAAATATACCATATTAATATAAGATGTTAATAGGAGAAACTATACAGAAGATATAGAGGAACTCTCTGTGCTATCTGCTTGATTTCTCTGTAAATCTAACACTGTTCTAAAAAGTAAAGGCTATCAGTAAAAAAAAAAATTAGAGGAGACAGTCCCAAAAAATATATGTAGCTGTATAATTTAACATGTTTAATAAATCAGCTATGAATTCAAAAAAAAAATCAAAACCTAATGTATGGTGACAGAAAGCAGATTAATGGTTGCCTGGGGACAGATGGCGAATGACAGAGACGGGAGAGGATAGGAAAGAGCAGTAGGAAGGGATTAAAAAGTGGTGTGAAGAAACTTCTGGTGCAAAAGGGTTTATTTATCATCTTGTTTGTGGTGAATGTTTCACAGGTACATAAATATGTCAAAACTTCACAAAATGTACATTTTAAATATATGCAGCTTATTGTATGACAATTATACTTTAATAAAGCCTTTTTTTTTCAAAGTATAAACAAACAAACTTGTAAATTTGAATTCTCTTCTCCAAAAATAGTCTTCAAGAGTATTTGGAGTTTGCCTTCTCACATCTGAATTTAACCAGTAAATTTTGTTTCACTCAAAAATTCTTGTATTTGAGAATTACTGTGCCAACAATGCCTCATCACCCAGCATTAAATTTCATGGCATAATGGTGATTTAGGAAGTGCTGGGCATCTTTATTATTGTTTTCCTACCTCAAGATTTTAAATCTTATGGAAACAAATTAGTCAGTCTGTTAGCTTAAGGGAATTTTTTTAACCAATCAAAATTGAGCCAAATACAGTTTGCTATTTAAAATGAAGCCTAGTGCCAATTTTATGGCTATAGCAATCTGAAAACCAAATTCTAAGCCATCTGCTATTTAAAACTCAGACCCCTAAGAAGACTGACATTTGATCACCTGGGTTCAAATCTGGCTATGCCACTGTCTTTATAATTTTGGGCTACTCTATGCCTCAATTTTCTCAACTATGAAATGGAGATAATAGTGTCTACTTTACAGGACTGTTGAAGGATTAAATAAATTAACACATGTAAAGATCTTAGAAGACTACCTGGTAGTGCTCTCCAGATGGTACAAATTCTACAGATTCTATGGCATTAAACATCAGGGAAATATAAATTAAAACCATAATGAGATGCCACTTCACACACACTATGAAGGCTATAATAAAAAAGACAAACAGGTGTTGCCAAGAATGTGGAGAAATTGGAACCCTCATACACTCCTGGTGGGAATATAAAATGTGCAGTCTCTTCGGAAAACAGTCTGGCAGTTCTTCAGAGGGTGAAACCTAGAGTTACCATATGACCCAGCAATTCTACTCCTAGTTATATCCAAGAGAAATGAAAATATATGTTCGTACAAAAACTTATACATGGATGTTCATAGGAGCATTATTCATAATAACCTAAAGTAGAAATCACCCAAATGTCCAACAACCAGTAAATGGATAAATAAAATGCGGTACATCTACACAATGAAATATTATTTAGAAAAGAATGAAGTACTGATACATGCTACAACATGGCTGAACCTTGAAAACATTATGCTAAGTGAAAGGAGCCATCAAAAAAAGACCACATACAGTATGTGTCCATTTATATGACATGAAATGCCCAGAATAGGTAAATTCAGAGAGAAGGAAAGTAGATTGTGGCTGCTGGTAGATTTGGGGTGGGAGGATTGAGGAGTGACTGTTAATGGGTATGAGGTTTATTTTGGGGGTAAGGTAAATGTTCTAAAAGTGATAGTGATGATGGTTACAACTGTGAATATGCTTAAAAACCATGAGACTGTATGTGTTAAAATGAGTGAACTATATGGTATGTGAATTATATCTCAATAAAATATGTTAAGTGGTTTAAAATAGATTAGAAAAAGCCTGAAAGCAACAATGACAGTATTAATAAACTGGTTCACCTCTCTAGTCTCATCCCCTTCTATTCCCATATTTACCCTATGCTCCATCCATAATGAATGGCATCCTTGCAGTTCCCATATTATGTCCTCCAATTTGATGTCCTATGAACATCTCTATCTGCTTCCTAGAATTTGCTTCACCCCTCTTTTACCTCTCTAACTCCTTTATATTCAAAATTTGTCAAAATAAGCTAATTGTTAGAATAATCAATTCCAAAATCCAGTGGCCTACATCATATAGCTTTATTTCTCACTCATGTAGACCTGCCCCAGGTGATTTAGGGGTCCAAGATCCTTACCTCTAGTGGTTCTGCCCATCCTGGAGTCTTGGAGTCTTCCACTGTATTCTCTATATCTGGTTGAGAGAACCTCTGGGGCATCAGCACAGATAGGATCTTGAGGAACTTTTTAAATGATTAATTCAGTTTTGAACATGGTATTTAGGATGACATCAAGATAACCAATGTTCTTGCGTTCAGCAGAGATTGTTAGTTTATGATTCTGTACCTCAAATATATTGCAATATTCTCCCCCTATCTCTATTATATCTTATAAAATAAGAGGTGATCTACTTAAACAATAAACCTCAAAGATAATTATTTTTTAAGAATAAATATGTTGGGGGAGAAAATACTATTCACCATCTCTATTGAGGGACTTATGATGTAGCACAGAATATAAGCTGGAGCTAAGGGAAACTTTCCTTAAAGTGCTAGTTAATAAAAGTTGGAATAAATTCCTTAGACAAATCAAAATACGACACACAACATCTAAACTTCAGAACCGGAGGGCACCTGGGTGGCTCAGTTGTTAAGCAACTGCCTTCGGCTCAGGTCATGGTCCCAGGGTCCTGGGATCGAGTCCCATATCGCGCTCTCTGCTCCGCGGGAAGCCTGCTTCTCCCTCTCCCACTCCCCCTTGCTTGTGTTCCCTCTCTCACTGTGTCTCTCTCTGTCAAATAAATAAATAAAATCTTTAAAAAAACAAAAAAAAAAACAAAAAAAACCTTCAGAACCGGTGAAGAGGTATTATCAACTATCTTCCACTCCCCAATTTCTCTGCCACATTGAGGACTGTTCCAAAGGAGCAGGACATCTTGGTTGTATTAAGAGAAATTTGAAAGTACTCACTTTCATGGAAGTCATAACAGAGAGAATCTCTTTTATATTATTTAGGATCATCCTTGATACCTTCTTTAACATAGCCAAATATCTTTCTCGATGTTAAATCTTTACAAAACTGAAATCCTGAAAGAATCCATTCGTTTTTCCAGTTAGATTGAGCATGATTCTTAATTGGTAGTAAAATATCTTAATATGTTTATGAAGTTCCATTCCACAGCACCTGCCCTTCAGAGTGGAATTCAGACTAGTGGTTGGGGATACCAAATCCAGAATTTCAGATCAGGTGCGTCATTGGTGTAGGGAGGGGCTTTGGGCGGGGCATCCCGATAGGGCGGAGGCGTCATTAGAAAGCGGTGGGGCCAGGCTATAGCTGTCATTACTCGAGTTAAGCTTAGTATTATTTGTGTTCGAGGATATGCTGTGTAAGCAGCATTCTCAATGCAAACTAGTTTCACTCAGCACTTGAGTGAAATATATAAGTACAGACGTCTCGTCCTCCTGAACTGTCGAGAAACGTGAGAGCTCCAGGGATGATTGTCGCCAGCTATTTATTGGGAGCAGGCAGAAACCCGACTGTTTTTGAGAATGGGCTGTAGCGGGAAGTCCAAGTAGTCCCAGGGTTTTAGTGAGAAGGAAAGCGGAACGCAGTCAGGGATTGGGAGCTACAAGACACGCTCCGCTTTGAAGCCGGAGAAAAAGTCGGGAGAGAGAGCCGCGCACATAATTGCTTTCGAAGTCACCGCCACTCGCGTGCCGGAATTGTGAGTACTCTGCGCCTCCCGTCCTCCGACTGAAGTCGGAGAACTCTCCCAGCTAGGAGACTACCTTCTCCTGCTCTCCCCACCTGACTGCCACCCTTCCTCTGCCTACCAGATGGAGGGCAAAGGCAGTAGCTGACCAGCGCCGCCCCCTTCCGACCCGGGAGGTGGAGATTCCCCACCCCGCCCCACAGAGTCCAGCCAAATTCAACTTAACTTTCTCCTCCCGCTGCTCCTATATTTCCCACACCTCCTCCTCCTTCCCCTATCCCTCCTCCTTACAGACAGGGGAGGAGGAAAAGGGGAGTTCAGGTCGTCATGACAGAGCCGAGGGCAAAGGATTCCCAGGCTTCCCACGTGGCGGGCGGCGCGCCCACACCGGTAGGATCTCCTCTTTCGGGACGCCGGGACGCTGGCTCCTTCCAGGCGAGTCAGATCTCGGACCCCTCGCCTGTAGGTTCGGCCATACCCATCTCCTTAGACGGGCTGCTCTTCCCTCGTCCCTGCCAGGGACAGAACGCGGACGGGAAGACCCAGGACCAGCAGCCGCTGTCAGACGTGGAGGGGGCGTATCCCAGAGTAGAAGCCACAAGCAGTGCAGGAGCTGACAGCTCTAGACCTCCAGAAAAAGACAGAGGGCTGCTGGACAGTGTCTTGGACACGCTACTGGAGCCCGCAGGCCCGGGGCAGAGCCACGCCAGCCCTCCTGCTTGTGAGCCCACCAGCCCTTGGTGCCTGTTTGGCTCCAAGCTTCCCGAAGAACCCCGGGTTGCCCCCACCACCCAGGGGGTGTCGTCCCCGCTCATGAGCCGGCCAGAGAACAAGGCTGGCGACAGCTCCGGGAGGGCAACTGCCCATAAAGTGCTGCCCAGGGGCCTGTCACCGTCCCGGCAGCTGTTGCCCCTGAACTCTGGGAACCATCCTTGGCGGGGGGCCGCAGTGAAACCAGCACCGCAGCCCGCTGTGGTGGACGTAGAGGAGGAGGATGGCTTCGAGTCCGAGGGCTCTGTGGGTCCGCTTCTGAAAGGCAAATCCCGGCCTCTGGGAGGCACAGTAGCTGCAGGAGGAGCTGCGGCCACCGCTCCTGGAGTGGCCACAGGAGGCGTCACCCTGGTCCCCAAGGAAGATTCCCGCTTCTTGGCGCCCAAGGTCTCCCTGGCGGAGCAGGACGCGCCCGCGGCGCCCGGGTGCTCCCCGCTGGCCACCACGATGATGGATTTTATCCACGTGCCCATTCTGCCCCTCAACTCGGCCTTCCTGGCCGCCCGCACCCGGCAACTGCTGGAAGGGGAGAACTATGACGGCGGGGCTGCGGCTGTCAGCGCCTTTGCCCCGCCGCGGGGCTCGCCCTCGGCTTCGTCCACCCAGGTAGCTGCCAGCGACTTCTCCGACTGTGCATACCCGCCCGACGCCGAGCCCAAGGACGATGGGTTCCCGCTCTATGGCGACTTCCAGCCGCCTGCCCTGAAGATCAAGGAGGAAGAGGAAGGCACCGAGGCAGCTGCGCGCTCCCAGCGGCAGTACCTGGTGGCGGGTCCTAATCCCGCTGTTTTTCCGGATTTGCCGCTGGCTCTGCAGCCGCTACCTCCGCGAGCGCCATCGTCCAGACCCACGGAAGCGGCGGTGGCGGCCGCCGCACCCGCCAGTGCCTCTGTCTCCTCGGTGTCCTCGTCGGGGTCGACCCTAGAGTGCATCTTGTACAAAGCAGAGGGCGCGCCGCCACAGCAGGGCCCGTTTGCTCCGCCGCCCTGTAAGGCGCCAGCGGCAGGCGCCTGCCTGCTGCCCCGGGACGGTGCCTCCACCTCGGCTTCGGCTGTCGCTGCGGGGGCGGCCCCTGCGCTCTACCCGCAGCTCAGCCTCAACGGGCTCCCGCAGCTCGGCTACCAGGCCGCGGTGCTCAAAGAGGGCTTACCGCAGGTCTACCAGCCTTATCTCAACTACCTGAGGTGAGGGCCCCGGGCGGGGCGCGGGGATTCCTAGGAGTCTCGCGAATAGCGGTCCAGCCAGTCCGTCGCCGCTAGCTCCTGGCCCTCAGGGTCCCACTCACCCGAGTGGCCTCAAGAGGATGGGTGGTCGGGGCGGGGCACAAGGGTAATTTGGTTTCCTTTTTCTTCCCTCCTCTCCTTACTATTTTAGGGACACAAAGGGGGCGCATAATATGCCGTTTTTGGAGAGTGCCTCCTCAAAAATATTTTCTAAACTTTCCAAATCTGCGAGATTTCGAGACAAAACTAGCCCTAATTTAAAAAGTGCAACGTCATTCTAGGTGCCGCAGTGGAGCGGGAAAAGCGCAGCGAGTTGGGGGCTTTATAAAATGGTTATTTTCTTAGAAGGACATTTATGGGGATTGTCTTTCTTGGAGCAGAGACTTTAAGGCACGGATCCTCCTGGAGGGGTGGTAGTTGATGTATGGTAGCTTGCCAGAACTGAAAGCATAACTTCACGGATTGGGACATTTAATGGTTCAATTTTCATACGAATCTCAAGGCTAAAGTTATGTGTAATATGTTTACATTATGGATTTAAACATCAATCACTACCAGTGCACTGTATTCTATTATTGTTTCGGTTTCGCTACAACTTTTTTCACACAGGTTTTCAAAAACATTTTGATTTACATACTGAAGTAGTGGAGTTTTAAAGAATGTTCGCTTTAGAATCTTATTGCTGTGAATGGGCAAAACAGTGTCAATATACTGAACAATTCTTTAAAATGGCAAACACATAAACTCGTGTAAGTAAACAATCATTAGGGGTTGCTAAGCATTGCTAAGTACCACCGAACCCTTAAAACCATGTTTATAGTTACCCAGGCTACAGGAAGGGAATAACATTTCATCTGTCAAAGAGTAAATTTATTGTTCTATATAAGGAGTTTTGTAGAAATTTGTTTTTAACAAAACCAATGAACCTTTGCTTTCCTGAACATAAAATTATATATTATTCTTTTATGTTGGTGCTGCTGATGAATGACTAATAACTTACAAATGTGGTGAATCCAGTAACAGTACACCAAGTTTAATTTGCATGTCTTTCAAGGGTGTGTATACACTCAGTTCTGTTTTAAAATCCCCTTTCACTCTGTCAATTCTGTTAAGAAAACTTTGGTATTAGCTAGTGGTGCACCTAAAAATAAATGGAGTACTTTGTTTTGCATTTCAAGGCCGGATTCAGATGCCAGCCAGAGCCCACAGTACAGCTTCGAGTCATTACCTCAGAAGATTTGTTTAATCTGTGGAGATGAAGCATCAGGCTGTCATTATGGTGTCCTCACCTGTGGGAGCTGTAAGGTCTTCTTTAAAAGGGCAATGGAAGGTAGGTTCCTTTCTCCTGATCCTTTATTTTTGGTTTAATTGTAAACCGAGATCATCTATTATTTTTTAGATTTTAATTATCCCTTGCTTCTAAGAAATGGTGATATTTCCATATAACTTAAAATATATGACTATGTTTTAACAATGTTTTTATTTCTAATACTCAAAATTGAATGTGGTTGGGTATTTTAATTGCATACTCTTTGACTAGCCCTTTCAATATTAGACTCAAGTTATACTAATCTTGGGGACAATGCTGCTATTGTTCATTACCTATTTAGCTTTAAAGAAACAGCTTGGCTGTAATTGTATTTTTATATTTCTATTATATAGTATATGTAATATATACTAAATTTAAAATTTTGATCAAAAGAAAAATGGTAAAAGTCATTGAAATTATGTATATGTACTTATATGTGTGTGCATATATATATGTGATGCAGTTACAAATTTTCTACATAATTTTGTCTTTTCTCTACATTCATATTTATGTAATACTTATATAATGGTAATTCTAAACAAATTTTTAAAATTCTCTTTTTTGTTTGGTATATTTTTATAAGGGGATAGGAGTAAACAGTTTAAAGCAAATGAAAAATTTGGGTATCACAATAACAATTTCTGAAGAAGTAGTTTGCTATAAGACCTTCATATTTTTAAAATCATCTAAATTACGTATTTATCTAATGATTTTTAATTGACTTACACAATGTATTTTGGACTTGAACTGAGCTGAAATGAGTTTAGGGTTTCCTCTGGAGTGAAGAGATCACACCTGGACAGGGAACAAAAGATCTGATTACCTGCATTTTTGCTTCCTGTTTGTGAGGTTTTTTTTTTTTTTTAATTTCAAGAGCCTTCTATTTATAAGTAGGAAAGGAAGGAATGGGGAATTTTTACCTTAATGGAATTTTCAAAGGAGTTTGATGTGCATATTTAATATGCATCAAAAGAATATAACCTAAAAGACATTTTAAATTCACTATTCTTGTAGATGCATAACAGGTGATTCTTTACAACTATTACACCTTTTTGGTAAAAATGATTCCAAACCATTTATTAGTAGTATTTGTAATAATTCTACTTAAATTAATTCTTCTTAAAGAATATTTGCTTCGTACTTATCTAGATTATGATTTTTTTCCCACAAAGGATGAATATATTTAACTGACACTGAACATATGTATTAAGCTTCAGGAGGTTTTAATTGCATTTTAAATTAATTGAAGCACTGTGTGAAAAGAGGCTACATGAGAAAATGGGACACAACTGAGAGTGGCCCCAACTTTCCTATTGACATTATTTAGTCATAGTTACAAGTAGGAGTTCTTTGTGTGGAAGAGTAGATTCTCCAGCACATAATTGAAGTTACCATTTCCATGTGACTTTAGTTCTGGTTTTTTGAACATTCCTTTTGACATTAATAGGATTTCCTTCATTCTTACAGTCTCCTTAGAGTAGTCTAATTTTATAAGTGAATGACCCCCGTAGAATCCCGTCTGAAGGCCAGTTTTTTTTCTAGCCCAGCTCCATCTCTTTATAGATAAGCAAGTGCCAAAGACATAAATTTGAATTTCCAAAGAGCACACAACTTGTTAGTAACTAATTGTTAGTCACCATAGGTTAGATACTTTCACTGCAATGCTTATAAATCAGAGATGGTGTGCACAAGTAGATATATGATGAATCCTACTTAATTTTCAGAAGTTACTTCAGAATGTGCATATAGAACCAAGATCACCCTAAGTAAAATACAAATGCTTTTATAGTATTAAAATAGTATTCAGAACCACATAAAATGTCTTTCCAAATTTACTCTTAGAAAGCATTCGTTGGGCCATTACTGTTGGCATGATCCTGTTTTAGTCTTGAGTAGTAGAAATGAAGTACCTTTATTTGGCAATATTTACAAAAAGGAACTCAAGATGGATGTTTATAAGTCATTCATGAAACTAAAGCAAGATTACAAAACGATATGAGTAATTTCATTCATTTAGCAGGGGTTTTTTTTAATTTAAATTTTAATTTTTTAAAAAAGATTTTATTTATTTGACACAGAGAGAGGGAGAGAGCAGGCACAAGCAGGGGGATCGGCAGGCAGGGGAGAAGCAGGCTCCCCGCTGAGCAAGGCATCCGATGCAGGGCTCCAATGTGGAGCTCAATCCCAGGACCCTGGGATCATGACCTGAGCCAAAGGCAGCTGCTTAACCAACTGAGCCACCCAGGCAGTCCCATTCAACAGTTATTTTATAACTCTTATATTTAGATCTGTGGCAAAGATATTCTTCCCTTGACTTCACCTCTCTCTGCCTTAGATATAAAATGAGGATAACAATAGCTACGCCTCAGGGTTGTTACAAAGATTAAATGAGTTAATACATGCAAAGTTTTGAAATAAATGCCTAGTATATTGTCAGCTTCAATTGCTGTCACTTCTGTCAAGGAGCTTATGATAGAGTTGAGGAGGTAACATATATGCATGTATTTTTGCGTATAAAATAGAGATTCTCACTAAATGCCCAGATAAGCAAATTTATAAAGTAGTTAAGATTTGTATGGCTTCTGAGTTAGTGTGTTTAGGCAGGAGGAAGTTGGTTGTAGGATGGAATGTGCATATTCTATAATGACAGGAGAAGACTTCATGGAAAATATGAACTTCATTTTGTTACTAGAGAACAAGTAAGATTATTGATCTCTGGGCATTGAGGAGGGCTTTTAAGTGTATATGTCCAAAGAGGAGTGAAAAGATTAAGATTTGACTAAGACTTGAAAAATTATATTAGGAAATCATTAAAATTAAAGGTTGGGAAGTTTAATTGCCAGTGTTTGAATGAATTGGGATAAAATCAGTGATTTAAGACAAGTTAATAGAAGTTTCTGGGAATTTTCATGACTAAGAAAGATGAGTAGAAGGATTTTAACAGTTGGAAAGAAATGGGTGTGAAATCTAAAGTAGGGGTAGATCAAGGTAGAACTATGTGTGGATGCCAATATGTCCAGAAATGGAAAGTTGGTGGTCAAAAATATAGATATTGTTACCAAGGATAATAATGATAATAGCAGGGCACCTGGGTGGCTCAGTTGGTTAAGCGTCTGCCTTCGGCTCAGGTCATGATCTCAGGGTCCTGGGATCAAGCCCCATGTTCGGGTCCCTGCTCAGCGGGACCCTCTTCCACTCCCGCTGCTTGTGCTTGCTCTCTGTCTCTCAAATAAATACATACAATCTTTTAAAAAATGATAATAGCATTTTAGAGTACTTTCTATGTACCAGTGACTATGTGTTTTATGGGTATTTTAATTCCTTTAATCCTTATAATCATTATATTTTCAATTTACCAATAAGGAAACTAAGCCCAGAGATGTTAAATTGCCTTAATCATAGTTAGGAAGTGGTAGAGTGAGGATTCAAACCCAAGTGCTGTGACTCCAGAATCTGTGCTACATTTCTCTCAATTATACTACATTTCTCTTAATAGGAAATCCTGTTTAAATTTCAAAGAAAAACAATAGAGGGTTGTAAGAAAAAATGTGAGCCAAATGATAAAACATCTAGGAAGGTAAAAGTGAATCCTAAAGGAGATTGCAAGTTGAAGGGTGATTAAAAGTGTGTGATATAAATGGATGGATGATACTAACTTCACCTTTAGGACAGCTATGAGAAGACATAGGGGACCAAGAACCAGTTTCTTTACCTCTCCTCCAAGTTGGGAGTGAGAGACAATAAAGCCTGTAAAGAAGTCACCCAGGAAAACTGGGTTTCTCTTGGTATGAGACAGAAGATAGAAGAGGCAGAAAAAGAAAGAAAAGAAAAGGAAAGAGAAACCACTCAGGAAGTGAGTGTTTGGGGGTGGGAAGAGATGACCTCTCTTAACCTAAGAAAATGAATTAGCCAAAAAGCAATTGGTTGAATAGCCCATTGCATTCCTTTACTAAGACTTGGAATGAACCAGGAAGTGGTCAGGAATTGCCTTAATACCTTTCAAGGAGATGAAGTCATAATGACCCAACCAGTTCTAAAAATGCAGGCCATGACTTCGTAGTAAGACGGAAAAGATCATTTCTCATTGGCTTTTCTGTGTATGTACTGTGACTAGCGTGGTGCTAGGAATATACTAGATATTCAGTAAATTTGTTCTAAATCATCCTAACTAATGATGCCAAACTCTTATTCTTTGGATGCTTTTTACTGTGACAGCATTTGTAGTGAATAAATTTGATGGAATATGGGTGGGGAAATAGTGTAATACAGTGAAACCTTATTTAGAAGACACTAAGTAAGTATTGATGGATTTGTAATTATACTACATTATTAGCCTCATTTTTATTCTAGGTATATTGAAGTATAATTGACAAATAAAATTGTGAGATATTTAAAGTGTACAACATGATGATTTGATATATATGGTGAAAGGATTCTCCTATCAAGTTAATTAACACATCCATCCCCTCACTTATTTATCTTTTTTCTTTTTGGCAAGAATATTTAAGTTTTATTCTCTTAGCAAATTTCAGTCATATAATACAATGTTCTCAACTAGTCACCATGTTATATATTATATCCTCAGACCTATTCATCTTAAAAGTTTGTACACTTTTACTAACCTCCCCTTATTTCCGCTATTTCCCAGCCCCTGGTGACCATTTTTCTACTCTTTCTATGAATTTGATTTTTTTTATTCCACGTGTAAATGATACCATGTGGTATTTGTCTTTCTCTGTCAGGTTTATGTCATGCATAATGTCCTCTAGGTTCATCTGATTTGTTCATGTATTAATAACCATGTATTTATTGAGCACCTGCCATGTGCTAGGCATTATGCTAGGTACTAGTTGAAAATGCAGTAAAATGGGACAGACCTGGCTAGCTGCAGCCCTAGTGGAGTTTACAGTATAGTGGAAGCAAGAAACACTCTATCAATTAGCATTTATATAATGAATTATAGATGTGCTAAGTGAATAGTTTAAGCAATGCCTGGAAAACTAGAGAATTGACTCCTCTGTCAGAAGCTGGGAATGATGGGAAATATCTTTTAGATTTAGAAAGACACCATCATAAGTAGAATACAGAGGAAACTGGACAGAAATGAAATATTTTTATGCATAAAGTATTTCTTTCAAAAGTTGAATAGAGTTGGTGTCAGAGACTAAAAATGAAACTGATTTGGTAGCATATTCTCCCTGCTATGGCTTCCAAAAGAGAAATAATGAACATTCAAATTCATTTAAATATTTTATTATTTTAAGAGAAATTTTAGGTTTACAGCAAAATCAAGAAGGAGGTACAGAGATTTCCCATATACTTCTTGCCCTGGCATAGCCTTCCCTATTATTAACATCCTCCATTAGAGTGGTACATTTTTTGTTACAATTGATGAATACTTCAATTATGAACACTTTATAATCACCCCAAATCCATAGTTTGCATTAGGGTTTGCTCTTGGTATTGTACATTCTATGGGTTTGAATAAATATACAATAAAACGTATCCATAGTTATGGTGTCATACAGAGTAGTTTCACTGCCCTAAAAATCCTCTGTATTCCATTTATTCATCCTTCTTTGCCCCCGAATCCCTGGCAACCAGTGATCTATTTACTCTCTCCATAGTTTTGCCTTTTCCAAAATGCCATTAGTTTCACTTAGTAATATGCATTTAAGTTTCCTCCATGTCTTTTCATGGCTTGATATCTCATTTCCTTTTAGTTCTGAATAATATTCCACTGTCTGGATGTAACACAGTTTATCCATTCACCTGCTGAAATGTATTTCGGTTGCTTCCAAGTTTTGACAACTATGACGAAAGCTGCTATAATGATCCATGAGCAGGTTTTTGTGTGGGCATATGGTTTTTTGTTTTTTTGTTTTTTATTTTTTTATTTCTTTGGGTAAATACCAAGGAGTATGATTGCTACATGTTATGGATGTTTAGTTTTGTAGGAGATCTTCAAACTGTCTTCCAAAGTGGCTATGCTACTTTGCATTCCCACCAGCAATGAATGAAAATTCTTGTCACTCTGCATCTTTGCTATCATTTGGTATTGTCTGTGTTCTGGATTTTGGTCATTCTAATAGGTGTATAGTAATATCTCATTGTTTTAATTTGCATTTCCCTGATGATGTATGATGTGGAGCATGTTTTCATATACTTATTTGCCATCCACATATCTTTGGTGAGAAGATGAGAAGCCCATTAAGGTGTTTTACCCATTTTTTAATCTGGTTGTTTTCTTATTGTTATGTTTTAACAGTTCTTATATATTTTGGATAAGAGTTCTTTATTAGATACGTCTTTTGCAAATATTTCCTTCCACTCTGTGTCTTTTTATTCTCTTGAAAATCAATGCATTTTGCATAGCAGATAATTTTACTTTCAAAGAAATCCAGTTCCTCAGTTCTTTCTTTCATGAATCATGACTTTGAACATTGTATCTAAAGAATCATTAATGAAACTCAAGGTCATCTACATTTGCTCCTATATTATATTTAGGACTTATATATTTTTTATTTTGAGTCTTATATTTAGGTCTGTGATCCATTTTGAGTTAATGTTTATGAAGAGTGTAAGGTCTGTGTTTAGATTCACTTTGTTGCATGTGGATATCCAGTTGTTTAAGGACTATTTGTTGAAGGGATAGTTTTTGCTCCTTTGTATTCCCTTTGCTACTTTGTCAAAGATCAGTTGACATATTCATGTGGCTCTATTTCTAGGGTTTTCTATTCTGTTACATTGATCTTCTTGAAGTCAGGTATGTCAGTCCTCCAACTTCAATAGTGTGTTGAATATTCTGGGTCTTTTGTGGCTACATATAAACTTTAAATCATTTGTCAATAACCATGAAATAATTTTCTGGGGTTTTAATTGGGATTGCATTGAATCTGTAGATCGTATTGGGAAGAAGTCATGTCAACAATATTGAATCTTCCCATCCACGAACATTTATTTAGTTTTTTTTTTTTTATTCATTAGAGTTTTGTGATTTTCTTCCTATAGGTCTAGTACATATTTGGTTATACTTATACTTAAGTACTTCATTTTTGGGGTGCTAATATAAATGATAGTGTTTTAAATTTTAAATGCCATTTTTTCATTGCTAGTATATAAGAAAATGACTGACATTTATATATTAGCCTTACATCCTGCAACCTTGCTATAGTTGCTTATTAGCTCCAGGACTTGTTTTATCAGTACTTTTGGATTTTCTACATAGAAGATCATGTCACCTACAAACAAAGATAGTTTTATTTCTTTCTTCCCAATGAGGATACCTTTTACTTCCTCTTTTTGTCTATTGCATTAGTAGGACTTCCACTCCAGTGTTGAAAATGAGTGGTAAGAGGAGATACTCTTGTCTTGTTCCTGGTCTAATGGGAAAGCTTCTAGTTTCTCACCATTAAGTATGACATCAGTTGTAGGTTTTTTGTAGATATTTTTTATCAAGTTGAGTAAGTTCACTTCCATTTCTAGTTTTGTCAAGTGCTTTTTCTGCATCTATTGATATGATCATGTAATACTGCTTTTTTAGCTTGTTGATGTGATGCAGCACATTAATTTTCAAATGTTGAACCATTCTTACATGCCTAGGGTAAATCCCATTTGGTCATGTTGTGGATTTCTTTTCAACTTTTTGGATTTGATCTGCAAGATTTTGTTGAGGATTTTTGCATCTATGTTCATGAGAGATATCAGTCAGTAGTTTTCTGGTACTGTCTTTGGTTTTATATCAGGGTAATGCTGGCCTCATAGAATGAATTATGAAGCATTCCCTCTGTTTCTATTTAAGAGATTGTGGTGAATTGGTATGATTTCTTCCTTAAATGTTTGGCAGAATTCACCAGTGAACTCATTTGGGCATGGTGCTTTCTGTTTTGGAAAGTTATTAATTGCTGATTCAATTTCATTAATAGATATAGGGCTATTCAGATTATTTATTTCTTCTTGTGTGAGCTTTGGCAGATTGTCTATCTCAAGGCATTGGTCCATTTCATTTCGGTTATCAGATTTGTGGGCATAGAGTTGTTCATAGTGTTCCTTTATTATTTTTTTAATGTCTATAGGGTCTACAGTGTTATCCCTCTTTCATTTCTGATATTAGTAATTTGTGTTCTCTCTCTTTTTAATTAGCCTGGCTGGAGGCTTATATTGATTTTATTGATCTTTTCGAAGAGCCACTTTTGGTTTTGTTTTTTTCTTTATTGACTTCCTGCTTTCAATGTCATTGATTTCTGACCTTTTTTTTTTCCTACTTTCAGTGGCTTAATTTGCTCTTCTTTTTCTTGTTTGCTAAGGTGAGCTTTTTTTTTTTTTTTAAATTTATTTATTTGAGAGAGAGAGTGAGAGAGAGAGAGAGCACAAGAGGGGGGAGCAGGAGAGGGAGAAGCAAACTCCCTGCTGAGCAGGGAGCCTGATGCGGGACTCGATCCTGGGACTCCAGGATCATGACCTGAGCCGAAGGCAGTCGCTTAACCAACTGAGCCACCCAGGCACCCCTAAGGTGAGCTTTGATGATTATAATTTTAGCTCTTCTGTTCTAAAATATACAGTTAATGCTGTATTTATAAATGCTATAAATTTCCCTGTAAGCACTGCTTACATATAACTATATACCACCAATTTTGCTAATTTGTGTTTTTTTAAAGATTTTTTAAATTAATTTATTTTTTATTATGTTGTTAATCACCATACATTACATCATTAGTTTTTGATGTGCCGTTCCATGATTCATTGTTTGCATATAACACCCAGTGCTCCATGCAGTACGTGCCCTCCTTAATACCCATCACCAGACTAACCCATCCACCCACCCACCTCCCCTCTAGAACCCTCAGTTTGTTTCTCAGAGTCCATAGTCTTTCATGGTTTGTCTCCCCCTCTGATTTCCCCCCCTCATTCTTCCCTTCCTGCTAGCTGCTGCTGCTTCTTCTTCTTCTTCTTCTTCTTCTTCTTCTTCTTCTTCTTCTTCTTCTTTTTTAACGTATAATGTATTATTTGTTTCAGAGGTACAGGTCTGTGATTCAACAGTCTGACACAATTCACTGGGCTCACCATAGCACATACCCTCCCCATTCATTTATTTGTCAGAGAGAGCACAAGCAGGGGGAGTGGCAGGCAGAGGGAGAGGGAGAAGCAGGCTCCCCACTGAGCAGAGAGCCCAACGCGGGGCTCGATCTCAGGACCCTGGGATCATGACCTGAGCCGAAGGCAGATGCTTAACTGACTGAACCACCCAGGCATCCCTTCAGTTTTATTTAGTTCAAAATTTTTTTTAATTTCTCAAGATTTTTTTTCTTTGAATCATGTGTTAATTAAAAGTGTGTTGTAAAATCTCCATCTCCACATGTTTTATTTTCCAGTTGTCTTTCTGTTTAAAGTTCAATTTCATTGTGGTCTAAGAGCAGACATTTAATAATTTCTATTCTTCAAATTTGTTGAAGTGTGTTTTATGACCTAGAATGTGGTTTATCTTGGTGAAGGTTCCATGTGGGCTTGAGAATGTGTAATCTGCTGCTGTTGAATGAAGTAGTCTATAGACGTCAATTATATCCCATTGAATGATGTTGTTGGGTTCACCTGTGTCCTCATTGACTTTTTTTTTTTTTTTTTTGGCCTAGTGGATGTGTCGATAGAGAGATGTTGAAATGTCCAACTATAATAGTAGATTCATCTCTTTTTCCTTGCAGTGCTATCAGCTCTTGTCACAAAATTTTAATGCTCTGCTGTTAGATCTTACACATTAATGATTGTTATATCTTCTTGGAGAATCAACTCCTTTATCATTATGTAATGCTCCTTTTTATCCTTAAGAACTTTCCTTGTTTTGAAGCCTGCTCTAACTATACATTCAAATTTTAATGGACCAATTCATGAATTATTTTCTGTCTTTAGAAAGCTCTATAATGTTTTCTGTGTCTTTTGCACTCCACAAAATTATCCAACAATCCCTCCCACCATAATTTCTTTGATTAAAATTTGGGCTCTTGAGAAGATAATTTGCCAATAATCTTGTTTAATTTTCTCTCCAGTAGAGACTACCCTGCAACAGTTTTTCTGTTATCCTAAAAATAAACATGAAGTAATTCACTGGACTGGCTTCTTTATAAATAATAAATATTCTTATTAATAAATACTCATAATTTATATTTATGCTACAGGTCTCTCAGTTTAATATTTTGTGTGAATAGTAAGCTGGTTTTAAGCACAATTTTGCATTATGACCCATTAACGTCTCCATTTTACTGAAAAAGAAGTAGCAGAAAGACTGCATTGGGGATCATCTGCTTAATGTATTTGCTTATTTAGGGTTGCCAAATTATTAATGCCTCTTCAGAACCTGCATCTTAACACCACTGCAAAAATCTGAGTGGGGAGGCATTGGTATCAAGACATTCATGCTAATTTTAACAGCTAGTGCTTCTGCTTCAGCCTTTGAGTTATTATACTTTAATTACTCAAGTAACACAATAATACATTCTCCTTTAAAAAGGAAAAACCTTACCAATAAGGTTTAAGTCCTCTTGGATCAATACTTCTAATCTGTTCCCTTCCCTACCATTCTTCTCTACCTCTATCTTAGTTTTTAACCTGTGTATGTGTATATAATGTTTTGCATATGTTCATACATAAAAGGTATCCTATATGTAATAATTCTTCATCATTTTTTCGTGCAACAATGACTTGAAGCTCTGTGTTTATTTATAGTCCTGGCTTGTTCTTTATTGCATAATATTTCATAGTATGATAATCCTTTTATTTATTTTTTAAATTCAATTAGCCAACATGTAGTATATCATTAGTTTCAGATGTAGAATTCAGTTAACCATCAGTTCCATATAACACCCAGTGCTCATCACAACACGTGCCCTCCTTAATGCCCATCACCCAGTTACCCCATCCCCCCCCCACCAACCTCCCCTCTAGCAACCCTGTTTGTTTCGTATAGTTAAGAGTCTCTCATGGTTTGTCTCCCTCTCTGATTTCTTCCTTTTGACTTTTCCCTCCCTTTCCCTATGATCCTCTGTGCTATTTTTTATATTCCACATCCGAGTGAAACCATATGATAATTGTCTTCCTCTGACTGACTTATTTCACTCAGCATAATACCCTCCAGTTCCACCAATACTGATGTAAATGGTAAGATTGCATCCTTTTTGAAAGCTGAGTAATACTCCATTATATATATATACACACACACATATATACCACATCTTCTTTATCCATTCTTCTGTTGATGGACATCTGGGCTCTTTCCACAGTTTGGCTATTGTGGACATTGCTGCTATAAACATTGGGGTGCAGGTGCCCCTTCAGATCACTACATTTGTATCTTTGGGATAATACCAAGTAGTGTAATTACTGGGTTATAGGGTAGCTCTATTTTCAACTTCTTGAGGAACCTCCGTACTGTTTTCCAGAGTAGCTGTTCCAGCTTGCAGTATGAAAATCCTTTTATTAAGGCATCAGTGTCATACCATTACTTGAGTAAGTTTTTTTGTGTTTGCCTCCTTGAGTACATGCCTTGTTCCTTTTTCCAGAATATAATTATTTTTAATCAGCTCTAAATGAACTACATGATTAGCTTCCGTCATGCTGCTAAAATGATTTAAGTCATTAATTTATTCACTCCAGATACATGTGTTGACACTTACTACATTTAAAAGTTGCTTATACTATCGCTTTTCGGCCTTTTGGCTAAGATCAAGTGTAGTATCTGTTCTTATCAGTTTAAAAGTTGCTTATACTAGAACTAGAAAGATGAATATGTACATAATCCCCATTTTTGTCATATCCAAAATCAGGAAGAAGAAAAAAACAAAACAAAAAAAACCATTGTATAGTTAGTAAACATGAGAATACTTCAACTCTAGTTATGCCAAAGCCATGGATGATACACCATAGTATTCAATTAGACATCTCTAGAAGAATTGCAGTTTGTTCCACTAACATATCCTGATGTTGTGTAAGAGGCTTATTCATTTAAAAACACTTAACTACTCTTGACCATGACCCAGGCACTGTTCTAAGTGCTTTACTATATTAAGTCATTTAATCCTCCTAAGAGTTTTATGAGATAGAAGTACTCTTATTATCTATACTTCACAGATGAGTAGGTCACTACAAAGTATAGGGGTCAAGATTCAAATCCAGGGCATCTGACTGCAACTTCTGTGTTTTGTGTGCCCATATGCTACCTCTCCAGAATGTTTTGTATTTGAATAAATGTTAATTACTTTATAATTCTTCAGACAAAAACATGATCTCTTCCAGGAGAGTGGTTTTCAAATTGTACTCCTCAAGTCAGTCCCATTCCTTTTTCAAACCAGAACAACTCTGTTTTCTCTGTTTATTTGGTTTATTCTTCCACTTAAGATTTTATTTGCACAAAGGATTCTCTGCCAACATTTTCTTTTAAATATCATTTCATCATAACAGGAAACTGTTAGGCCTCAAACAAGTGTTTATTCAGGTACTTGAGTGAATCCTAAACAGTTCCTTGATTTTTTGACATCTGTGCAAAGCTAAGATGAACATTTGGTCAAGATTTCAGATCCAACTGTTTAATATTCAAACAGAATATGAACATTATTGTCTGAAAATCACATCTGACTTATAGAGCTTTATCTTTGTCAGCAAAACAAAGTAACTCCAGGGAATCTTTTATCAATCACTTGTTTAAAGGACTGATTGAAGTAATTGATACTTAAGACAGTGACTCTAACCATTTACTTCCCTGGATTTTTAAATTTTATCCCCATTTAGAATTTTAGAAAGATACCCTATCGATCTTCCATATCCACTGAATTTGAGAAGGGTAGATAAACACAATATCCTTCTTATTGCTGGATGACCCTCATATAGTAATAAACTACATAGTGCATATTTCACATAATTTGTCAGCCTATTGTGTTTTCCTTTAACTCCTACAATGTAAAGAACTAAATTTTCATGCTCAATTTTTTTAATGTAATTAACTTAGGTTTTTGGTTCTCAACTGCTACTACAGCCTTTGGTGTTACGTATTTTATATAAAATTTTAAGGAATCATTTTTTTGTAGCATAGTACTCAATAGTAATATTTCTTCAGAAAAAGAAATATTTTCAATGTTATTTTCTCCTCTGTGACAAAGTGATTTATGGGACTGAATAAACAAGTGGGGAGTATGCACCATGAGTAAATTCCTTTGAAAATATCATGAGAGCAATCCACCCAGAAAAGAACACAAAAATGTTATATGTAATTGCAAGGTATCCTTGGATCCTGAACCTTAAATTGTACTATTGTTTATTCTATACTTTTTGTTTATAACAGCCATTATTACAATTCTTGCTTTTAAAATCATGCATTCTCAGCAGTCCATCTAACATTTTACCTTCCCCATAAAAACATTCATTGTTTTTGTCTCTCTAATTAATATGATTTTTTTTTTTACCCTCAAGATCCAAACCACATTTAGTTTTTATTACCTGTGTTATACCTATGGGGTTTTCTAACCTCCCTGGTGGAATCTAAAATTCTATGAATTTAAGCATGATACATTATTTATCTTTTGTAACCTTCTGCAGAACCCAATATGGTAGTAAAAGTACAGGAAGAATAAATAACAATAATTGTTTCATAAACATTTATTATAATTTTCAGGGCTGCTACATTGCAAAACTACAGCGGGCACCATGTTCAATAAAGTCTATAAATTTATTTCTTACTACATGTCCAAAATCTCTAAGCTAAAATCTTTTGGGCCTGATGTGTTTCAGAATTGTGTAGACATTTTAAAAAGATAATCTAGAATAAAACTTCATAATGAAACACATGAATATTTATACAGCAAAATGTATGAACACAGCCTATAAAATGTAAGTTTGGGCTGGTTCTGCTGCCAAATGAAGTCAGGTCAAGTGAACTCTCGTTGACAAATAACTACAGCAAAACTTTTTTTAGCAAGTGTTTTTGTGTATTGAAATTGTGAATGAGGAAGAAAAAATACTGTGAAGATGTCAATGCTACCTAGAGCAATCTAAACATTCAATGCAATCCCCATCAAAATACCATCCACTTTTTTCAAAGAAATGGAACAAATAATCCTAAAATTTGTATGGAACCAGAAAAGACCTCGAATAGCCAGAGGAATGTTGAAAAAGAAAAGCAAACCTGGCGGCATCCCAATTCCAGACTTAAGCTCTCTTATAAAGCTGTCATCATCAAGACTGTATGGTACTGGCACAAAAACAGACACATAGATCAGTGGAACAGAATAGAGAGCCCAGAAATGGACCCTCAACTCTATGGCCAAGTAATCTTCGACAAAGCAGGAAAGAATGTCCAATGGAAAAAAGACAGTCTCTTCAACAAATGATGTTGGGAAAATTGGACAGCCACATGCAGAAGAATGAAACTGGACCATTTCCCTACACCACACACAAAAATAGACTCCAAATGGTTGAAAGACCTCAATGTGAGACAGGAGTCCATCAACATCCTAAAGGAGAACACAGGCAGCAACCTCTTCGATCTCAGCCACAGCAACGTCTTCCTAGAAACATCACCAAAGGCAAGGGAAGCAAGGGCAAAAATGAACTCTTGGGACTTCATCAAGATAAAAAGCTTTTGCACAGCAGAAGAAACAGTCAACAAAACCAAAAGACAACCAACAGAATGGGAGAAGATATTTGCAAATGACATATCAGATAAAGGGCTAGTATCCAAAATCTATAAAGAACTTCTTAAACTCAACACCCAAAGAATAAATGATCCAATCAAGAAACGGGCAGAAGACATGAACAGACATTTTTCCAAAGAAGACATCCAAATGGCCAACAGACACATGAAAAAGTGCTCAAAATCGCTGGACGTCAGGGAAATCCAAATCAAAACCTCAATGAGATATCACCTCACACCAGTGAGAATGGCTAAAATTAACAAGTCAGGAAATGACAGATGTTGGCGGGGATGCAGAGAAAGGGGAACCCTCCTACACTGTTGGTGGGGATGCAAGCTGGTGCAGCCACTCTGGAAAACAGTATGGAGGTTCCTCAGAAAATTGAAAATAGAGCTGCCCTATGACCCAGCAATTGCACTACATGGTATTTACCCCAAAGATACAAATGTAGGGATCCAAAGAGGTATGTGCACTCCGATGTTTATAGGAGCAATGTCCACAGTAGCCAAACTGTGGAAAGAGCCAGAATGTCCATCAACAGATGAATGGATAAAGAAGAAGTGGTATATATATACAATGGAATATTATGCAGCCATCAAAAAGAATGAAATCTTGCCATTTGCAACGACGTGGATGGAACTGGAGGGTATTATGCTGAGCGAAATAAGTCAATCAGAGAAAGACGTGTATCATATGACCTCACTGATATGAGGAATTCTTAATCTCAGGAAACAAACTGAGGGTTGCTGGAGTGGTGGTGAGTGGGAGGGATGGGTGGCTGGGTGATAGACATTGGGGAGGGTATGTGCTATGGTGAGTGCTGTGAATTGTGCAAGACTGTTGAATCACAGATCTGTACCTCTGAAACAAATAATGCAATATATGTTAAGAAAAAAAAAAAAGAAGATAGCAGGAGGGGAAGATTGGGGGGTGGGAATCAGAGGAGGAGATGAACCATGAGAGACTATGGACTCTGAAAAACAAACTGAGGGTTCTAGAGGGGAGGGGGTGGGAGGATGGGTTAGCCTGGTGATGGGTATTAAAGAGGGCATGTTCTGCATGGAGCACTGGGTGTTATGCACAAACAATGAATCATGGAACACTACATCAAAAACTATTGATGTAATGTATGGTGATTAACATAACATAATAAAAAAAAAAAGAAAAAGAAATTGTGAATGAGGAATTGTGAACCTCTCTCAGTCCTTGGCTTTATCTAGTCAGTCTGGATTCCTTAATTCATGTTGCAGGATAACCTCAAGCTTTGTCCTGAATTATTCCTCTGAAAATGTCATTCCTTGTTGGTCCCTTTTAAGTTCTTAGGATACCTGAAGGTCAAACTGGTGTACTATGGCCACTAGACTGCACTAGGGAGCAGAGGCTCCTCAGACAATGTAGAGCTGGTGTGGAGGGAAATCAGGCACTAGGTTGATGTGTAATAGTCGCATCTTCAGGAAATTTTTGCTTGAAGAACAAAGCATATCATCATATTTTATCCTGTCAGTAAGCAGTTTGGTGTTTATTTTTTCAGATAGTTTTCTATACATAGTAATATCAAATGGATGAAATTATTTTAATCCAAATGACATAATAGCTTGCTTTTTTCACAAAATTCTATATTTTAGATATCTTTTCACATCTGTAATATAAACAGCTAGCTCACTCTTTAAAATGTCACAGAGTATTTCATTGTAAGGGTGTATAATAATTATCCTATTCAGAGACTTTGGGATATTTTCTGTTTCACAAATAATGTAGTAATAAATATCCACCTAGAGGTATTGCTACATGTTTCTAGAGTTTAGTGTTTTCTTTAAGATTTTATTTATTTATTTGTTTGAGAGAGAGAGAGCATGCAAGTGCATAAGCAGGGAGAGAGAGAAACAAGCTCCCTACTGAGCAAGGAGCCCCATGCTGGACTCGATCCCAGGACCCTGGGATCATGACCCTGGCTGAAGACAGACACTTAACCAACTGGGCCATCCAGGTGTCCCTAGAGTTTAGTTTTTGTTTTTGTTTTTTGGTTTTTGGTTTTTTGAGAACTGGTTTCTAGAAATGGAATTGTTGGGCCAAGTAATGTATACTTTAAATAGATAATACCAAATTGACTTCTAATTCTCAAATGGTCATTATTCATTGTTTTATCAACCTGATTGCTAGAATGACCATTATTATTTTTATCAGTAATAATTATTGTGCATTGAACATTTTTCATACATCTGTAGACTGTATTTTATGAATTGTCTTCATATTTTTTCATTTTTGTCTTTTTTTTCTTAGTGGTTTGTAAGAATATTTTACATATTAGTAATGACATTCTTTTGACTTAACATGTGTTACAGTTTCCCAATTTGTCCTTTGACTTTTTTGTCTTAAAGAATAGGTTTAGAAATTTATTTATGTAGTAAAATTGACCAAATTTGGTTTTGAATTCTAGATTTCATGTCAACATTAGAAAATTTAGCACTCCAAGATTATAAAATACATACCTCCATCTTCCCATGCTTTTAATTTTTTTCCTTAAAAAAACTTAAATTTTTGACCCTCTGAATTTTTTTGTATAATAAGCCAGTAGTCCAAGAATCATTTATTGAGTACTTCTGAAAATGAAATCTTAATGCCTAACTCTTTTTTTTTTTAAAGATTGGAAGTAAGTCCTACTATTTCCAAGAAAAAACCTTTTCTTACTATTACAAGACAAAATAAATAAACTCTTTCAGCACTACCTATTATTTTTGGTAAGTTGTGAGTCTTTGCTCATGTATCTAAAAAATGGGAATGGAAACATGATGAGCATAAAACATTCAACATGGCTACAACAAATAAGTTGAAATCTTAAATGAACAAAGCTCTGCAAATATCATTTGCTATGATTGATTTTTAACACAGGGACCTTAAAATACAGTAGAATCTTAATTATATTTTGCAACATAATGAGGCATGACAATGAAAATCTTTTTTACAATACAGTGTTTTTCTCACTGCACAGTACTTAAAGAGTTTCAAATTTAAACTACATATTTTCTTTTATAAAAGGATATGTTTTCCAAATTGCTGATGTTTCCTATGATAAGTGTCACAGTGGTATGCTACATTTAGCAGAAGGGACACTTCATCTGCCTTTTCAAGCTAAAGGCAAAGTTTTCGTTAGAAAAATGAAGTAACTACCTTTTGCTAGACATCCCTTTGTGATGTAAAGAGCATTTTGAAAAACAGATATCTGCAGGGGATTAGGTTGTTATTTGATTTTGTTGTGAAGGCATTATAAGTACATTATAGAAAAAAGAAGTTTCAAACTACATAAACACTTGGAGATAAAATTTTCTAAGTTCTTAAAAAAATCTTCCAAAGGGTTTCAATGCTTAGGTTCTGAATATATTTAATAATAATAGTGGCATTTATGTAACATTTATTAATAAGTAATAAATTTATTACATAAACTTGCCTTTGTGTATTACATGAAGCACAAAAAGGTTAAATCACTTGTGTAGACAAATAGAAAATAAATGGCAGGGCTGAGATTGGAACCAAGAGAAATTTCTCTTTCATTCATTATGTTACATCTTATCCATTATCTATTGTCTCTTTGTCCTAATTATTTGTAATGAAAACTGATTTACATCAGGGAGGGAAGAAATTTGCTAGCTGAATTTCAGAGGAAAAGAAACTTTGCATAATAGGTAGGTGGGATTGAAAAGTTAATACAACACTAAGTAATAAGCCCTGCAAATAAAGTCCATTCATTGTCCATGGTTTCTGGATGACTACCTTACACCTTCCTCTTAGCCTTCAAACACTCTCCCACCCTCACTTTCAACTGGTGACCTTGATTCCTAATTTTCTGAGAAAACTTTCTGAAAATGCTACCACCACATATACTCATGTAGCATCTAACCTATAATCAACTTTTCTTCCTGTTACTAGAGATCTGCAATGCTCTTCAAGGCCAGCCCTCTCTCCCCTTGTGCCCCAGGTCCAGTGTTCTACTGTTGACTCAAGAGCAGGCCCCAGCAATTTTCCCCCTCTCTACTTAAATCATAATTTTCCCCCTCTCTGGTGGATCATTCCCATCAGCATGTAAACATGCCATTATTTCTCCCATCTTAAAATAAAGCCAAAATACTTCTGTTGGTTTTACTTATTCTTCAACTGCCTACTATTTCTCTACTCCTTTTGCAGCCACATTCTTCTGATGAGTTTTCTTCCATTCTTCCTTAAACCATCCAATCTCCTTTTGCAGCCACATTCCTCTGATGAGTTTTCTTCCATTCTTCCTTAAATCTATCCAATCTGTCTTTTGTCTCTGCCACTCATTCCACCAAAACTTCTCTTGTCAAAGTTACCACATGGCAAAAATCTGATGGGCAATTCTCAGTCCCATCTTAACTTGCATTTGACAGCTGATTGTTCCAGCTTCCTGGAAATACTTTTCTTCTCTTGGCTTTCAGGACACCACACTCTCTTGATCTTTCCCTACTGGCTCCTGTTCAGTGTCCTCTTCTCCTTTAGCTTTTAATACAGAAGGCCCAGTGCTCAGTATGTGGACCTTTTCCCTTCTGTTTTATGTACTTACCTCCTAGGAGATACAATCTAGTCTCATGGCTTTAGGTAAATCATCCTGATGCTCTCAAATTTCTATCTTTAGCTCAGACTTCTCCCCTGAATTCCAGACTTATATATCCAACTATTGACTTGATAACTTCATAAATGACTACTCAACATCTCAACTAACAAGTCCAAAAGTTAGCTCCTATTCTGCATTTTAATGACCTATTCAACTGTTCTTATGCATAATAAAGTACTGCTTTACTCAGGGGGAGCCAGAGTCTTTAAGCTGGGAAGTGACATGGTCAGCTTTGTTTTTGAGAAAGTTAGCTCTAAAAGCAATAAAGAAGATGAGCAGAAGATGATGCTAGGGAGCCAGTTTTAAGATTATTTAAAATACTATTTGATCTAGATTAGGGGCCTTCAGTCCTCTGCTGAGGAAAAACAAAATTTCATTCCCTAAAGCAGTGAAGTTAAAGTGTAGAAGACATATATGTAGTTGCCCCTACCAAGAATGCTCCCTTCTCCAGGGAGAATCCTAAAAAATGTGAGAGGACAGGGAGGGAGGATGGAGACTCTCTTTTTGTGTTTTTATAACATACCAGGTACCATGGTAGACACATGGTACTGTATTCATTATCTCCTTTAATTCTCAGGAGTTGCTGGAGGAGTTATTACCATTTCTTTCTGCAAATGTAAGAATTGAGATAGCTAGGGAAAGTAACTTGCCTAAGGTCACGCAGCCAGTTAGTAGTGGAGTTGGTAATCAAACCCAGTTCTTCCAGACTCCGAAGACTAAACTGCTTTTACTAAACCACATCATTTAGCACTGTGTTTGAAGTAAAACATGGTAATAGCAATTGACTAAGAGATTTATCATAAAAGGCTTAAAAATCTGATAATAGTACAGTCTTATCTATTTATAAGGGATTCTAGGCCTAAATAATGAGTAGGACAATGCTTATTAATTAGCCATATAATTCTAGTTTTTTACAAAGCTAGTTCCAGGTGAAGTCAGAGTGACTCTGGAGAATTATAACAGAATGTTAAGTCACCTGATATGCTAAAGCAGAAGTTTGAACAAAATAATGAAGTTGAACCTTTATAAATTCAGGAGTGCAATACTCAAAAGAAAAAATAAACTCATAGATATGAGGGAAAGAACCATTTATATGTTTAAAAAGTCATAATCTTGTATCAGAGTATCACAATGATTTAAGCACCCTTGTTGGCATATAGTTTTGTAATTTTTTTCATATTTTTGTAGATATCTTAATGATTCCTTTTTTCAGTATTATGTGAAATCTTCTTAAAGTAACGTAATTGTGTGGGTTTTTAAATTTTGTATGTAATTTCTTCTCTAAATGCCTACTTGTTAGCTTAAATACATATTTGAAAGTATCATATATATATATATATATAATATAATTTGGTGTTTTAAAACTTAAAAGATATGTAGATAATTAGAAGAGAGGTCAGAAGAGATCCAGAGGCATTATTTTCTTTATAAAAAGAGCCAGTAAGACTAGCCTTAGGAAGGAGCAACTGATCCAGTCAGAAAGAAATTAAAAGGAAATGAAGAGAAGAAAGAAGAGGAAAAGATTGTGAATGGTGACATCAAGGACTTAAAATGTTAAATATCAGCATGTCACCTGTAAGATTCTGTAAACTACTTCATTCCTCCTTTAGAATATATCTAGAATCTGACCTCTTATCACCATGATTATTCTTCTTTGGATTTATTATGATAGCATCTTAACTATTCTTTTCCACCCTTGTGCTCCTAGAGTCTATACTCAAACTAGAAGCCAAAATGATGCCTGTTAAAATATAAGCCAGATTATGTCACTCCTCTGCTCAAAACTCTGCAATGGCACTATACTTCCTTCAGAGAAAGTCAAAGTTCTTTCAGTGGTCTCCAAGGCCCTCTTGAGTCTTGTCCTGTTATACTCTGACCTTCCTTTCCACTACCATTCCCTCTGGCTCAGTCAGCTCTAACCTTACCAGTGTAACCAAATCCAAGTTCATATGCCAGATGTGCAACAAAGCCAATCACTTATCCATGGAGTATGCAGCAAGAAAAGGTTTATTGAAGAAGCAGCCGAACAAGGAGACAGAAGTCTGGCTCAAATCTTTCTCCCCGAAGGGGGAGATTCAGTGATATTTAATGACAAACAGAAAAGGATCTGGGTATAGAAGAGAGGAACTATGTGACTTCAAAGTCAGATAAAGGAGGAGAGGCGAGGAAGATGGTGGAGAAGTATGGGACCCTAGTTTCGTCTGGTCCCTGGAATTCAGCTAGATAGCTAGCAAATCATTCTGAATACCTGCAAACTCAACCAGAGATTTAAAAAAAGAAAAGCTTCAATTCTACAAATAGAAAAGCAACCACTTTTTGCAAGCTAATTTCTTATTTTATTAACTCTTTTTTAAAGTCTTTTTTAATTTTCATTTTTACATTTACATTATATATATATTTCATTTTTGGTTTCCTTTCATTGTATTCAATTTTATTTTTGTATAAGTTTTTCTTTCTTTACAATTTTGGAATCTAGTTTCTTCTAAAAAACAAACCAAAATACATCCACAATCTAGTTTAATGTTCTGTTCATCTGTTTGATTTAGTTCTCTTTTTTGTTTTTTTTTCTGTTTCTTTTTCAGTTTCTGATCTCTTCTGATTTGTTAGTACATATTTTTCTGGGGTCATTGTTGCTATTTTTTATTTTATTCTCTCATTCACCTATTCTTCTTTGGACAGAATAAGATGAAAGAACTCACCCCAAAAAAGAGAACAAGAGGCACTACTAACTGCTATGGACTTAATCAATATGAATATAAGTAAGGTGTCAGAAGTAGAATTCAGAATAATGATTATAAAGATACTAGCTGGGCTTGAAAAAAGCATAGAAGACACTAGGGAATACTTTTCTAGAGAAATGAAAGAACTAAAATCTAATCAGGTTGAAATAAAAAAGGCTATTACAGAGGTGAAATAAAAAATGGAGGCTCTGCTAGAATAAATGAGGCAGAAGAGAGAGTCAGTGATATAGAAGATAAAATGATAGAGAATAAAGAAACTGAGAAAAAAAGAGATAACTACTGAATCATGAGGGGGAGAATTCAAGAGATAAGTGATACCATAAAGCAAAACAATATTAGAATAATTGGGGTTTCAGGGGAAGAGGAAGGGAGGGCAGAAGGAAGCAGGCATTCAAGTCCAGGAGGCACAGAGAACCCCCCTCCAAAATCAATAAAAATAGCTCAACAACTCAACAAATAATAATGAAGCTTGAAAACATCAGAGACAAAGAGAAAATCCTGAAAGGAGCTCAGGACAAGAGGTCCTTAACCTACAAGAGTAGAAACATAAGGCTGGCAGCAGACTTATCCACAGAGACCTGGAAGGCCAGAAAGAACTGGCATAATATATTCAGGGTGCTAAATGATAAAAATATGCAACCAAGAATACTTTATCCAGCAAGCTTGTCCTTCAGAATAGAAGGAGAGATAAAGAGTTCCTAGCACAAACAGAAACTAAAAGAATTTGTGATCACTAAACCAGCCCTGAAAAAAATATTAAAGAGGATCCTTTAACTGAGCAGAGAGCCCAAAAGTAACAGGACCAGAAAGGAACAGAGACAATATACAGAAACAGTGACTTTACAGGTAATACAATGGCACTAAATTCATATCTTTCAATTGTTACTCTAAAAGTAAATGGGCTAAATGCTCCAATCAAAAGACACAGGGTATCAGATTGGATTAAAAAAGGAAGACCCATCAATATGCTATCTATAAGAGACTCATTATAGACCCAAAGACCCCTCCAGATTGAAAGACAGGGGGTGGAGAACAATTTATCATGCTAATGGACATCCAAAGAAAGCTGGGGTAGCAATCCTTATATGAGACAAATTAAATTTTAAATCAAAGACTATAATAAGAGATGCAGAAGGACACTATATCATAATAAAAGCATCTATCCAACAAGATCTAACATTATAAATATTTATGTCCCTAACTTGGGAGCAGCCAATTATATAAACCAATTAACAAAATTAAAGAAATACATTGATAATAATACAATACTACTAGGGGACTTTAACACCCTACTCACAACAATGGCCAGATCATCTAAGCAGATCAACCAGGAAACAAGGACTTTGAATGACACACTGGACTAGATGGACTTCACAGATATATGCAGAGCATTCCATCCTAAAGAAACAGAATACACATTCTTTGCCAGTGCACATGGAATATTCCCCAGAATTGATCTCATACTGGTACCAAAATATTGGGATTATTCCTTGCATATTTTCAGACCACAATACTTGGAAACTTAAACTCAATCACAAGAGGATATTTGGAAGGAACTCAAATAGTTGGAGGTTAAAGAGCATCCTACTAAAGAATGAATGGGTCAACCAGGAAATTAAAGAATAAAAAAAAATCATGGAAACAGATGAATACACAACTGTTCAGAACCTTTGGGATGCAGCAAAGGCAGTCCTAAGAGGGAAGTAAATAACAATACAAACCTCTCTCAAAAAATGAGAAAATCTCAAATATACAAGTTAACCTTACACCTAAAGAAGCTAGAGAAAGCAGAAAACAAAGACTAAACTGAGCAGGAGAAGAAAAATAATAAAGATTGGAGCAGAAATCAGTGAAGTAGAAACCAAAAGAACAATAGAACAGATCAATGAAACTAGAAGCTACTTCTTTGAAAGAATTAAGATCGATAACCCCCTAGCTGGATTTTTCAAAAAGAAAAGATAAAGGACCCAAATTAATAAAATCATGAATTAAAGAGGAGAGATCATAACCAACACCAAAAATATACAATTATAAGAACATATTATGAGCAATTATATGCCAACAAATTAGGCAATCTGGAAGAAATGGAGCATTCCTAGAAACATATAAACCATCAAAATGGAAACAGGAAGAAATAGTAAACTTGAACAGACCCCTAACCAGCAAAGAAATTGAATCAGTAATCAAAAATATCCCAACAAACAAGCATACAGGACCAGATTGCCTCCCAGTGGAATTCTACCAAACATTTGAAGAAGAATCAATACCTATTCTTCTGAAGCTGTTTCAAAAAATAGAAAAGGAAGGAAAACTTCCAAACTCATTCTATGAGGCCAGCAGCATTACCTTGATCACAAAACCAGACAAATACCCCACCAAAAAGGAGAATTATAGACCAATATCCCTGATGAACATGGATGGAAAAATTCTCACCAATAGGATCCAACAGTACATAAAAAGGATTACTCACCAAGACCAAGTGGGATTTATTCCTGGCCTGCAAGGTTGGTTCAACATCCGAAATCAATCAACGTGATACAATACATTAATAAAAGAAAGAACAAGAACCATATGATCCTCTCAGTAGATGCAGAAAAAGCATTTGACAAAATATAGCATCCTTTCTTGATTAAAACTCACCACAGTGTAGGGATAGAGGGAACATACCTCAGTATCATAAAATCCATATATGAAAAGGCCACAGTGAATATCATTCTGAACAGGGAAAAACAGAGCTTTTCCCCTATGGTCAGGAACATGACAGGGATATCCACAATCACCACTGTTGTTCAATATAGTACTAGAAGTCCTAGCCTCAGCAATCAGACAACAAAAAGAAAAGGCATCCAAATCAGCAAAGAAGAAGTCAAACTCTCACTCTTTGCAGATGATATGATACTTTATGTGGAAAACCCCAAAGACTCCACCCCAAAACTGCTAGAACTCATGCAGGAATTCAGCAACACGGCAGGATATAAAATCAATGCACAGAAATCAACTATTTCTTTACACTAAAAATGAGACAGCAGAAAGAGAAATTAAGGAGTCGATCCTATTTACAATTGCACCAAAAACTATAAGATACCTAGGAACAAACCTAACCAAACACTCATGAAAGAAATTGAGGAAGACACAGAGAGATGGAAAAACATTCCATGCTCATGGATTGGAAGAACAAATATTATGAAAATGTCTATGCTACCCAGAGCAATCTACACATTCAGTGCAATCCTTATCAAAATACCTGACATTTTTCACAGAGCTGGAACAAATAATCCTAAAATTTGTATGGCACCAGAAAAGACCCCAAATAGCCAAAGTAATGTTGAAAAAGAAAACCAAAGCTGGGGCATCAGAATGCCTGACTTTAAGCTATATTACTAAGCTGTGATCATCATGACAGTATGGTGCTGGCACAAAAACAAACACATAGATCAGTGGAACAGAATAGAGACCCAAGAAATGGACCCTCAACTCTATGGTCAACTAATCTTTGACAAATCAGAAAAGAATATACAATGGAAAAAAGTCTCTTCAACAAATGGTGTTGGGAAAATTGGACAGCCACATACAGAAGAATGAAACTAGGCCATTATCTTACACCATACACAAAGATAACCTCAAAACGGATGAAAAACCTAAATGTGAGACAGGAATCCATCAAAATCTTAGAGGAGAACACAGGCAGCAACCCCTTTGACCCTGTCTGCAGCAACTTCTTCCTAGATACATCTACTAAAGCAAGAGAAACAAAAGCAAAAATGAACTATTGGGACGTCATCAAGATAAAAACTTTTGCAGAGCAAAGGAAACAGTCAATAAAACTAAAAGGCAACCCACAAAATGGGAGAAGATATTTGCAAATGTCTTATCAGATATAATGCTAGTATCCAAAATCTTTCTAGAACTCATCAAACTCAACATCCAAAAAACAAAAAAATCCAGTCAAGTAATGGGCAGAAGACATGAACAGACATTTCTGCAAAGAAGACATACAAATGGCCCATAGATACATGAAAAAATGTTCCACATCACTCGACATCAGAGAAATATAAATCAAAACCACAATAAGATACCATCTCACACCAGCCAGAATGCCTAAAATTAACAACTCAGGAAGCAACAAGTGTTGGCCAGCATGCAGAGAAAGGGGAACCCTCTTACACTGCTGGTGGAATGCAAGCTGGTACAGCCACCCTGGAAAACAGTATGGAGGTTCCTCAAAAAGTTAAAAATAGAGCTATCCTACGACCCAGCAATTGCACTACTAGGTATTTACCTCAAAGATAAAAACATAATGATCCAAAGGGGCAACCGCACCTAAATATTTATAGCCATCATATCCACTAGCCAAGTTATGAAAAGAGCCCAGAGGTCCATAAACAGATGAATGGATCTAGAAGATGTGGTATATATACATTCAGTGGAATATTACTCAATCATCAAAAAAAGAAATCTTGGCATTTGCAATGACGTGGGTGGAACTAGAGGGTATTATCCTAAGGGAAATAAGTCAATCAGAGAAAGACAATTATCATATGATTTCACTCATGTCAAATTTAAGAAACAAAACAGAGGAACATAGTGGAAGGGAGGGGAAAATAAAACAAGATGAAATCAGAGAGGGAGACAAACCATAAGAGACTTTTAACTCTAGGAAACAAAGGGTTGCTCTAGGGGAGGGGGGTGAAGGGATGGGGTAATTGGGTGATAGACATTAAGGAGGGCACGTGATGTAATGAGCACTGGGTGTTATATAAGACTGATGAATCACTGAACTCTACCTCTGAAACTAATAATACACTATATGTTAATTAATTGAATTTAAATAAAATTTTAAAAAGTCAGATAAAGGACATTAATAAGTAGGGAAGGATTGAAGATTGTTTTCTGTGCCTGCACAGATCTTCTATATACATCTTCACGTGACCCATGACCAGAAAATGACATCCTTGGCATGATCTAAGGCTGGAGTTTTAGGCCTTCTATGTCAAAATTTCATTCATCAGATACTTGTGCATGCTCGAATAGGTCAGTGGTCCTGACTGGCACTGGTAGTTTCTTGGTGAAGACTTGAGTCTCTGCAAAATAACTATATCAACACTTTGTTACCATGGTATCAAGAAAGAATGTTATCTATAGAAGCATAGTGGCAGGCTGCATTCCAAGAACAAGTATATTTAGGTAAAAAGTTGCTGTTGTACTTATTAGTCCTATTAACCCTCTGGTTACTAGTTTCACTAGTTTCCTGATAATGCAGGCCATCTCTCAGGATCTGTGTAATTAGCTCTTTCTTCTCTAATTCCATTTCCTGACATTCCTCACTCGTCCAACTCATTCTAACTTCCAGCTTTGGTAAATGTCCTAAATATACTGAACTTTGGTGACTGCCAGTCACATTCTCCCATGAGAGTCTTGTCAAGTTGTTTGATTGAACACCTCATCATTAATAGATAGATCTGATTTTAGGAAAAAGCATACTTAAAATTGATTTGCTAAAAGAAACATAAGAAATATTTCAGTAAGAATCTGCTTTGAGTTATTAAGATAAAAGATGACAGCATCTGTGAAACAAGAACACGTGTCATAGGAAGGAACTAGATAAGATGATAACATAGCTGGATGAGGTAAGACAATATGACAGTGAGATCCAAAAATGTAATAGCAGAGTTAAAATCTCTTGGGAACTATAAATAGAATAAAATAAGTTGTGTAGAGTTTCTACTTAAGGCATTACTTCACAATGAAGGAAAAAGGATAAATTGATGAAAATTTTAAGCTATGATTTATTGTGTTTACTATGTACCAGTGTGCTAAGTATTTTATCTAACTTATGTCTTTTAATCTGTATAACAGTCTTATATAGTGTTTATCTTCATTTCCATTTTAAAAGTGGGAAACCTAAGACTTAGATAATTTTCTCAAGGTATAGCTAGTGTAAGAACTAGAATTTGAGTAACAGTATGTCTGATATAAAATGTGTGGTCTTATCACTGTGCTGTTGGATAACAGATATGATGAATAGAGAGCAGATATTCAGCACATAAATAATCAGTGCTTCTGAAGAATAAACTAAAAAACAAGTTAAGCAAAAGTATTAACTGATTGTGGAAAGTAAGCTCTGAGAGCTTATCAGCACCTAGGACAATGTCAAGACATGGAAGATATTCAGTAAGTATCTGTTTATTGAACTGTCCTAATTTCTAGCTATTAAGCATTTATTCTGTGTCTAGTGCTATGTATTTTTTAAGATTATTTATTTTAGAGAGAGTGAGAAAGAGAGAAAGTGTTGTGTGAGCAGGGGTTGGAGCAGAAGAGAGGGAGAGAAGCAGACTCCCTGCTGAACTTGGAGGGGCTAGCGGTGCCCTGATCTCAGGACCCCAAGCCAGAATCTACAGGAGTGTGGTGCCCTGATCTCAGGACCCCTGAGCCAGAATCAACAGGAGTGTGGTGCTCAACTGACTGAGTCACCCAGGAGCCACACATACTTAACAGATTATTTTATTCAATTCTCAAACAGCTTTTGAACCATTATTTTATAGATGAGGAAAATGAAGCATCAAGAAGTTATTTTATAGATGAGGAAAATGAAGCATCAAGAAGTTAAATGATTTATTCAAGGTCTTATAATTAATAGGTGGTAGAATTTGGATAACAGAAATAAATTTAAAAGTTAAATAAAAATTTTGCTCTGTATATCAAAAGGGCTCACCTTTACGTATATTGGACACATTTTTAATTTTACATAGAAAAGATCATACATGAGTTTAAACAGGGGAGAAAAAAAAAACTGGTTCATTACCAAGAAATAAAAATTGGGCTGACATTAGAGTTCCTCTTTGAAACACTAAATGTGGGGATTGGCAAGAATTCTATCAGGATGAGTTGTAATTCTTAGATGAAAGTAACACATATTCTCACTTACATGTTAGGGTTTAGGAATATGCCCAACTTCTACTAAAGTACATGTTTGCCTGATACTTGAGAGAAATTGGATTCTTAGGGTGGCCTCTGGTTCAGGACGAAGCTTAGCAGCATTCTTGTATAAGAGATGTGAGGTGCCATGCCATTCTCTGCCTTTGCTGCCTGCCAGTGTGATGTAACTCTCAAGCAGCCCCTTTCAGGTGTCACATGCTTGTGTCTGATGCCCAGTGCCCATGTCTGTTCTTAAGGGACATATTCTGTGCCCTCTTTGTTCTCAGCTGAAGACTCTTTACATCTACTTTATCTTTAGGTACTTCCATGTACCTCACTAGTCATTTTCCCCTTGGAAAAATTAAATACCTATGAAGTATCTATCTATTTTGTTATAAGGATTACATGAAATAAGCCAGTTAAATTCCTAATATATTGACCCATAGTGTACTCAGTAAATTTTTTTTCCCCCTGGGGCACCTGGGTGGCTCAGTGGGTTAAGCATCCAACTCTTGATCTCAGCTCAGGTCTTGATCTCAGGATCGTGAGTTTAAGCCCCTGCTTTGCTCCACATTGGGCATGGAGCCCACTTAAAAAAAATTTTCTTCTTTCTCCCCACCTCCCCACCTACATTTTCCTTCACTTTAGTAAAACAAAAACAAAACAAAACAAAAAACCCTTGGATCTTATATGAATATACTTTAAAACTTAGTGCTTCATTATTGTCCAGCTACCTTTCACACTGTCAGATAGTCTTTGTTCCCATCTGTCTTCTTTCCAGTTTTATATAACCAGCCCTGATTGGCTAATGTGAAAAATTAGTCCAAGCCTTTATCTTATTCTGCTTGTGTCTTCAGAAAACTTTGCCTTCTAGAAAACATCCATAAAATTTGAAAGAATAG
Organism: Halichoerus grypus; assembly: GCF_964656455.1. NCBI lineage: Eukaryota > Metazoa > Chordata > Mammalia > Carnivora > Phocidae > Halichoerus > Halichoerus grypus. Next base: position 80,905,710 of record NC_135722.1, on the reverse strand, counting down.
TATTATGAATATCTATATACAACTATATGAAATTAAATTGCAAGCATCATATTTTACCTCTCAAAATTTCAGGGCATATTTCCTTTTTTTTTTTTTTTTTCAGGGCATATTTCCTAAGGACAAGAACATTCTGCAAAATAACCCTGGTATCACACTAGAAAATTTAATATTGATACAATAATATTATCTTATATATACTCAATATTCAGATTTCCCCATTTGTTCCCAAAATATCCTGTGTAGGTTCTTTTTTCATGAAGGATTTTTCAAGAACAATGAATTTCCTTTTGGTTAACAAGTTTCTTTCTTCTCCTTTAATCTAAAAAGATCCTCCCACCTCTTTTTGTCTTTCAAGACATTGACACTTTTGAGGAGTCCAGGCCAGCTGTTTTGTAGAAATTTCCACAACCTGGATTTGTCTGTTTTGTGGGTTTTTCCCACACACACACAATTAGATTCAGGTTAAACATTTTTACAAGAATCATGTGTAGGCCAGTGGTTCTCAAACACTCTGGTCTTAGGACCCCTTTGCTTTACATGCTTAAAAATTATTGAGAGCTCAAAGAGTTTTTGTTTATGTGGATTAGGTCTCTCAGTATTTATCATATTATAAATTTAAAGTGGTAAGTTTTTGAAACTTCTTATTAAGTTGTTTTAAAAATAGCAAACCCATTTGATGTTAATTTTCCAGACCAAAAATTTTAATGAAAAGTGTGACATTGTTTTACATTTTTACAAGTCATTTTAATGTCTGCCTTAATGGAATGCAGCTGCATCTCATATCTGTGCCTACAGTCAGCTTGTTGCACTATGTTGTTTTAGTTGAAGCATATGAAGAAAATGTGGAATCACACAGATATGCAGTTGAAAAATAGAGGAGTATTTTAATTGTTTTTTCAGACTTGACAAGTGGTCACCATTTCCTTAGGGATTGCAAAAAGATGATTTTCTATTTTTCTTATTCCTTCTGATTTTATCAGCTATAAATCTTTTTTATCGTTCTTTCTTCCAAAAGGTAATTTAGTAATCTTAAAATACTGGAAGGCCTAGGAGATGCCTGATTATTTCCCTTTGATTATCAATTTTCAAAGTAATGAGTTTGTGCCATAGCATCCTCCTGTAGTTTCCAGTGAGTATGTTTTGTTTCTTTCTCTTCTTCTTTCCTTTCTTACATATCATTATGTACTAATGGCTTTTTATATAGTCAGCATGTTTTAATCACTTGAAATAAATTCTTTTTGATGTTCAAATTGTCTTTGGTCAGTGTGGCTTTGACACTGTTTCATTAACCCTCAATAACAGCAAAATAATTCACAACAAAGTATCACAGGTTCAACTTGTACATTTCCTGCCACAGTCCTAGATCAGCCATTCCTCCAAGGAGCTCTGGTTCCTTTCAGATGAAAATGATATTAGATACAGCAATCTGGGTCCCAGTGTTTATTGCTGCTATGGCTGTGTTTGCTTCTAGGCATTTTGAGTGGACCAACCTGGAAAACACATCTTTTTTAAAAAGTGGAGCAATCATGAGTTTACACTAGAGTTTCTCAACGTTGGCACTGCTGACATTTGGGGCCCATTAATTCTTTGTTTTGGGGATGTTCCTGTGCATTGTAGGAAATTTAACAGCATCTCTGGCCTCAGTAGCATCTACCCCTCAGTTGTGTGAACCAAAATTGTCCCCAGGCATTGCAGAATGTTCCAGAAGTGGTTTAGGGGAAGGGGGCAAAAATGTCTCTAGTTGAGAAGTACTGGTTTACAATTTTATTTATAACAATATTAAAATAATTCTGTTATTGTTTTTATCCATGTGTTTATGTATTTGTATGTGTGTTTTCACACACACATTTTCACAATGCCAACATAGCATGACTTCTAACAACAGCACATCTATGGGCTTATTGTTCCATCTTCTCTATGAAGTCTTGGTCCACTCCCATAGTTTTTAATCAAAAAAACAGTCTCATTTCAGTGATCAAAATGCACAGGCCATGGGGCACCTGGGTGGCTCAGTCCGTTAAGCGGCTGCCTTCGGCTCAGGTCATGATCTCAGGGTCCTGGGATTGAGCCCCACATCGGGCTCCCTGCTCAGTGGGAAATCTGCTTCTCTCTCTCCCTCTGCCTGATGCTCTACCTGCTTGTGCTCTCTATTTATCTCTCTGTCAAATAAATAAGTAAAATATTTTTTAAAAAATGCACAGGCCAGCATAATAGTCAAAATTCCAAATTCTCACCTAATTAAGATTTTTCCTTTGTACTGCTGGGGGCCTGAAGTTACAGAGAGCCAACAAGATCACCTTCTTCTATGTTTACCATGCTCACATTCCTAAGACCCCTTAACAGCTGGTTTTGACCTTTTCAATGTAAAGGCATAGGAAAGAGAGGGGTTAAAAGGAGGGGCACAGTTGTACTTGGCAGGTACATACATGACTGTCACTAGAGTTCTCTGTGTTTGGTGGATGGTTATAGCTGGTTATTTCTCTAGCAAGATACTTGGTCAGATTCTTGGGATATTTCACTGGAAAACTCCAACTGTAATCCTATAATGTAGGTGATAACTCTCTTCTCTCTGGACAGGTGTTACCTCTCTTCTCTCTTCTTACTTATATGCTGTCTCTGTACTTCAAATGGTTGGCCCTACACAGACTCCCTGTCTCCCTCTGTTGGATCACAGTGTCCTCTAATCCATCCTCTCAGGTGGAACTATTTTTAAAAAGAAATTAGAAGTGCTCAAAGAGAGGTGTAGAACTTAATGAATTATCATTAAATAAATGAAACTAGGCTATCATCATCCAGGTCAAACAATTTACAAATCATTAGCTTCCCAAAAGTCCTCTTGCACCCCTTCCAGTCACTCCCCATAGGTAACTACCATCTCAACTTTTAACATTACAGAGGGGTTAACTGTCTGGGAACTTTATATTAATGGAAACATACAGTATTTTTCTGTCTATTATTTTACATATTATATTTATGGACCCATTCACATTTTTGCATAGGCTAGATATTTATTCTCCTTGCTGTATAATCATTGAAAAAATAAAAGTTTGCTTATATATTATTCTATAGATGATCATTGGGGTTTTCAGTTTGGGACTATTATAAACAGTGCTTCTATACATATTCTTGTGCAGATCACTTTTTTTTTTTTTTTTTTGGCATATGTGCATACCTATCCTTACAGTTGAGTTTTGCATTTGGCTCTCCCAGGATCCTAGGAGTTTTATTGGTCCAGACCAGTATTTGTTTCTTGGCACAGGTTCATACATCATGTGGTAATGAAAATCACCTCTCATAAAGGCCAAGATATTTGTATATTCTGTTTTTAGTCATGGGTGGCTCCTCTCCCCACCCAAAATTTTGGGCAGATTCCTGGCTTCATCAGCATAGTCTGGGTAGTGTTTTCTAGTCCAATTTTCACAGAAAGACAGCCTTTTAAGATTCTCCATTTTATGTAGAGTTCAGTTCCTACGCTCTTCTCCCAGTGGGACTGAGGCCACAAATCCTGGCCCCTTGTGGGTGTTAAACCCTAGTTCTTGGCTCCTAGGTCCTATATCTGATCTGAAACTTTTTTTGACCACTGTGCAGTCCATTCCAGTTTACCCTTCTTTTTTCTTTTTTAATTTCTGGCTTATCGGGATTGCCCCCCCCCTTTTCTGTTCTAGACTGTCATTAACATGCTTTTGTTATATTTTATTCAACATTTGTGTTTGTGGTGGAAGCAGTGCCTCCATAAGCATGGGCTCATGTTGCCTCGAGCCCATGCTTCATGAATCATACCATGCCAAGTTTCTCTTCTTTGTTCTTTATCTGTTAAAGATATATATTCGTTTATCCTGCCATTTTACTACATTTCCCCCTCCTTTTCAAAGAAAGGCATGAAAAAGTTGTGACTTCTCTCAAACCAAAGTGAAATGTGTTTACGTGTGTTTATAAGGCAACATAAATAATATAGAATTCTTATTTTAAACAATAAATAATTTGTAGCTAATAATAGATTTCATTTCAAACAAAATGGAATTTTTGTCATGTATCTAAAATGTTTATAAGTCATTAGGCATATAAAATGATCTACTCACATTTTAATAGTGCTTTCATTTTGGGCGCCTGGGTGGCTCAGTTGGTTGAGCGACTGCCTTCGGCTCAGGTCATGATCCTGGAGTCCCTGGATCGAGTCCCGCATCTGGCTCCCTGCTCAGCAGGGAGCCTGCTTCTCCCTCTGACCCTCCCCCCTCTCATGTGCTCTCTCTCTCTCTCTCATTCTCTCTGTCTCAAATAAATAAATAAAATCTTTAAAAAAAAAATAGTGCTTTCACTTTCACAGAATATGATTCTTTTAATAATAGTAACACTTGAAGTTATATTAACATATTAAATACAGAGAGCAGTTAGAAATAATACATAAGTAGAGCCAGCCATTCCATAATCCCTTTTTTTCAGATTATTAAATATAAATTTTTCAGAAATAATAAGAACTTCTGTCTTTGCATAGGTAGATGTTAAAAATAAGCTTGTCATAAATGAACAAAGGAAAAAAGATACAGACTCTTTTTTTTTTTAAAGATTTTATTTATTTATTTATTTGAGAGAGAGAGCACATGAGAGGGGGGAGGGTCAGAGGGAAAAGCAGACTCCCTGCTGAGCAGGGAGCCCGATGCGGAACTCGATCCTGGGACTCCAGGATCATGACCTGAGCTGAAGGCAGTCGCTTATCCAACTGAGCCACCCAGGCACCCCAAGAGACAGACTTTTAAATATAAGGAACAAACTGGTACTTACCAGAGGGGAGGTGGATGGGAGGATGGGTGAAATAGATAGAGGGGATTAAGAGTACACTTATCGTGATGAGCATCAAGTGATATATTGAATCATTGAACTACTATATTGTACATATGAAAGTAATATAACACTATTTGAATTATACTGGAATTTAAAAATTATAATAAAAAATAAAAGTATAAAAAATAAGCTTGTTAAAGACTCTAACTCGTGATCTATTAATGTAAAAAGGCAAGAAATTTGTTGAAATAACAGGCACTCTGTATAAAAACGTTGAAAGGTGTTAAATAAAAATCTGGAGCAAGAGAAATTTTAAAATTTACTATATATGACAATAAGTGAAATATTACTATAGAGTTTATATTGTTGAGTACAACAATAGTTATGGCTATAAGTGAAACAATAAATATAGTTAAGTATACATATATTCAACAAATATTTATTGAACACTTAATTTACATAAGCATTACAAAAGACCTAGTTTTTAACTTTACAAAACCTAGGGGAGTCAAGTAAGCAGTATTTACAATAGATGCATATTGAATGTTTAGTTGGTTGCACAGAAAGGTCTAGGCCTTTCTGGGATCAGTTAAGACCAGATTTGAAAGATGACCAAGAGTTTGTCAAGAAGATAAATTTAGAAAAGGGAAGAGAGTCATAAAGGCATGAGAGATTTTGGGGAAATATAAGGATGTTGGTACAGCTAGAACATAAAATAAAAGAGAATATGTAATTTAAAAGAAAAGATGTAATAGTAATCACCCCTTGCTTTTCCCACCCTAATGTATATACAAGATTTTCCAAGGAGAAAGAGAAAAATGTGGTGCTCTATTACAGACCTCTGGCAGTATTGCCCCAGGTTTCAAAAAGGGCAGATGACATATCCTTTCCCCTGCTTGATTAAGCAAATGTTTAAGGTACCTCTGTGTTCCTTTACCACAAACTTTGGCCACAAGAGTGAATCTGATTTTAATCTTGACTAATATAAAATATTAAAGGAAATTCCATAATCTTTTATAAAATTACTTTTCATACTTGGTGGCGCCTGGGTGGCTCAGTCGTTAAGCGTCTGCCTTCGGCTCAGGTCGTGATCCCAGGGTCCTGGGATCGAGCCCCGCATCGGGCTTCCTGCTCTGCGGGAGGCCTGCTTCTCCCTCTCCCACTCCCCCTGCTTGTGTTCTCTCTCTCGCTGTGTATCTCGCTCTGTCAAATAAATAAAATCTTTAAAAAAAAAAAATTACTTTTCATACTTAAGTATAAGTAAGCTAAAGATTTTTGTTTTTGCTCATTTTAAAGTTTTGTGTTTTTTTCTAATTTTATTTTAGTTAGCCACCATACAGTACACCATTAATGTTTGATGTAGTGTTCCATGATTCATTATTTGCTTATAACACCCAGTGCTCCATGCAATACATGTCCTCCTTAATACCCATCACTGAGCTACCCATCCCCCACCCCACCCCCTCTAAAACCCTCAGTTTGTTTCTTGGAGTCCATAGTCTCTCATGGTTCCTCTCCCCCTCTGACATCCCCCCCTTCATTTTTCCCTTCCTTCTCCTAATGTCCTCCCTGCTATTCCTTATGTTCCATAAATAAGGGAAACCATACAATAATTGACTTCCTTTGACTGACTTATTTCACTTAGCATAATCTCCTCCAGTCCCATCCATGTTGATGCAAAAGTTGGGTATTTATCCTTTCTGATGGCTGAGTAATATTCCATTGTACATACGGACCACATCTTCTTTATCCATTCATCTGTTGAAGGGCGTCTCGGCTCTTTCCACAGTTTGGCTATTGAGGACATTGCTGCTATGAACGCTGGGGTGCATAGGACCCTTCTTTTCACTACATCTGTGTCTTTGGGGTAAATACCCAGTAGTGCAATTGCTGGGTCATAGGGTAGCTCTATTTTTAACTTTTTGAGGCACCTCCACACTGTTTTCCAAAGTGACTGTACCAACTTGCATTCCCACCAACAGTGTAAGAGGGTTCCCCTTTGTCCACAACCTCTCCAACATGTGTTGTTTCTTGCCTTGTCAACTTTTGCCATTCTAACTGGTGTAAAGTGGTATCTCAGTGTGGTTTTGATTTGAATTTCCCTGATGGCTAATGGTGATGAACAATTTTTCATGTGTCTGTTAGCCATTTGTATGTCTTCTTTGGAGAAGTGTCTGTTCATATCTTCTGCCCATTTTTTGACTTGATTATTTGTTAGCTAAAGATGTTAAAAGACTCAGTCTGTGTTACAGGAATTTATTGGAAAATAAAGAGTGCCAAAAAAGTAAATTTTCCAGTTAATTAAGGTTTATATGTTTAAGCTGAGATTTTTTTTTCTGTTGTTCAACCCAAGTAAATTAGATTGTCCATGCTTTATTAAATGGAACACATTTGTGGTTTAAAATCATCATGGTTAAATATTAAATTAAAATTCCAGACCTTCTGAAAGATATGCTATTTCTCCTGCACATATTATCCCAGGATCACACATTTATCCACATTTCTTCTATAATTCTTGTCCTCTCCTTCATTCAATACTTCTCATTGTTTTAAATTGTTCTTCCTTTATCGTTATTTCTATTTATTGTATTTTCTAATTTGCAGCCAAAATAAACTGGGCAATAAAGTCAGTACAATCAGTAACATCTTTTTTCATGTGTTACTCACAATCATTAGACCCTTTAAAAGTAAGGTAGCTCCAGGATATTCCAAAGAATTAAGTGTATAGATTTTATAAGGATCTATTTTAGAAACATCTTTAATTCTTTGGTCTGTATCTGTGTTCTTGATGGTTTAGATGTCAGAAAGAAAAAAATGTTACTACAGTTTGACTATCTTACACAACTAATACTTATCAACAGCATGTAACTAATCTTGAAATGATGGAAAGTTCTAAGGGCAATCTGATGCTGACACCATTAAGAAGATGCACAGAAATATTGTGCAAAAGATTTTTAAAGGAGCCCTCAAATTGACTTATAAGATGTGTTCATCTCCTTATGCTCCTGAAGACACAGGTAAAGTATTAAGTAGATTTGGATCATCACCAACATTCATTTATGCCAAACAAAAGGCTGGCTGAGACAGTAATGCACTTGCTGATGTGCATTTTTTTTAAGTTGTCAGTGCATAAAATTTCCAATGGTCTTTAGATATTGTAGATAACTTTTATTTGTGTTATTTTTTTAGGGCAGCATAACTATTTATGTGCTGGAAGAAATGACTGCATTGTTGATAAAATCCGCAGAAAAAACTGCCCAGCATGTCGCCTTAGAAAATGCTGTCAGGCTGGCATGGTCCTTGGAGGTAATGCTTATGTTTCATCATTAATACTGTTGAATATTTACACTCTAAAACCATGGGTCAGGAAATCCTAGTTTTCTTATTCATCTTTGTTCTTGCTTTGCTTTTTCTGTCGTGATTATTGGTGTCTGAATGAAGGAACCATTAGTATCTCATTAACTATAGATTTTCATCATTTTGAGGTCTGTTATGAGAAGTAATAAGCCTTCATTTGTCTATATTGCCTATAAGTAAATGTTATGAGAAGTTCACCAACCTCTTATTAAGTTACATGGGTTGGATCTAGGCTCTGACATTGACTGTCTGTGTGGCCTTGATAAGTCTCCAACCCTTTCTGGACATCAGTATCCTTATCTGTAAAATGAGAGCGCTGAGGTTCTTTCCAGCTCAAAAATTGATTCTGTGAATTGGTCAAGTACAATGATCTCCATCCCTCCCTCTCTCCATCAATCCCTACCACCCTATGTCCCTTCCTCACTCTCTTTAAGTAAGTATATATTGAGCCCTTACTACTTACCAGGTACTATTCTAAGTTCTGGGAGTATAACAGCCATAAATATATACATACATACATATATACATGCATAAATAAATAAATAACCAACCAACCATCTACCCTAATGGAGCTTACATTCCGGGGAGAGGAGCAATAAATACTTATGTCAAATTATGATAAGTGCTATCAAAAAATATTACACAGGGTGAGTTAATAGGAAGTATCAGGGAGAGGAGTCACTCCTGAATCCTTTACTCTAATATTTTCATTTCACTTAGCCATTTCCTTTTCCCCCTTCTTTTTTTTTTTTAAGATTTTGTTTATTCATTTGAGAGAGAGAGACAGAGAGAGCACAAGCAAGGGGAGAGGCAGAGGGAGAGGGAGAAGCAGACTACCTGCTGAGCAGGGAGCCCGATGTGGGGCTGCACCCCAGTTCCTGGATATCATGATCTGAGCCAAAGGCAGACACTTAACCATCTGAGCCACCCAAGTGCCCTTCCCCCGCCTTTATAAATATATTTTCTTTTTTGTTCTTCCCCCTTTTAAGTTTTATTTTTTCAAGTATTCTTTTTTTTTTCTTTCTTCAAAGTTTTATTTAAATTCGTTAGTTAACGTACAGTGTAATATTATTTTCAGGTGTAGAATTTAATGATTCATCACTTACATATACTACACCCAGCGGTCATCACAACTAGTGCCTTCCTTAATTCCCACCACCCATTTCACCCATCTCCCTGACCACCTCCCCTCTACTAAGCATCAGTCTCTTTCTTGGTTTGCATGCATCTCTCCTTTTTTCACCCCTATGTTCATTTGTTTTGTTTCTTAAATTCCACATGTGATTGAAATCATGTGGTGTTTCTCTTTCTCTGATTGGCTTATTTCACTTAGCATAATACACTTTAGCTCCATCCACATTGTTGCAAATGATAAGAGTTCATTCTTTATTGTGGCTGAGTAATATTCCATTGTATATACATATCACATCTTCGTTATCCATTCCTCAGTCGATAGACATTTGGGCTCTTTCCATAATTTGGCTATTGTTCATAATGCTGCTGTATAAACTTTGGGGTGCGGGCACCTGGGTGGCTCAGTCAGTTAAGCATCTGCCTTTGGCTCAGGTCATGATCCCAGGGTCCTGGGATCGAGCCCATGTTGGGCTCCCTGCTCAGCAGGGAGTCTGCTTCTCCCTCTCCCTCTGCCCCTCCTCCCTTCTCGTTCTCTCCCTCTCTGAAATAAATAAATAAAAATCTTTAAAAAATTAAAAAATTGAAAAATAAACATTGGGGTGTCTGTATCCCTTCAAATTAATATTTATGTATCCTTTGCAAAAATACCTATTAGTGCAATTGCTGGATCATGGGGTAGTTCTATTTTTAAATTTTTGAGGAACCTGCATACTGTTTTCCAGACTATGCACCAGTTTGCTTTCCCACCAACAGTGTAAGAAGGTTTCCCTTTCTCTGCATACTCGCCAACACCTGTTGTTTCTTGTGTTGTTCATTTTAGCCATTCTGACAGATGTGAGGTGGTATCTCATTATAGTTTTGATTTGTATTTCCCTGATGATGAGTGATGTTGAACATTTTTTCATGTGTCTGTTAGCCATCTATATGTCTTCTTTAGAAAAATGTCTGTTCATGTCTTCTGCCCATTTCTTAACTGGATTATTTGTTTTTTGGGTGTTGAGTTTTATAAGTTCTTTATAGATTTTGGATACTAACCTTTTATCTGTCATTTGCAAATGTCTTCCCCATTCCATAGATTGCCTTTTAATTTTGTTGATTGTTTCCTTCATTATGCAGAAGTTTTTCATTTTAATGTAGTCCCAATAGTTTATTTTTGCTTTTTATTCTCTTGCCTCAGGAGACATATCTAGTAAGAAGTTGCTATGGCTGATGTCAAAGAGGTTTCTTCCTTTCTCCTCTAGGATTTTGATGGTTTCCTGTCTCACATTATTGTGTGTGTGTATGGTGTAAGAAAGGATACAGTTTCATTCTTTTGCATGTTGCTGTCCAGTTTTCCCAACACCATTTGTTGAAAAGACAGCCTTTTTTCCATCGGATATTCTTTCCTGTTTTATCAAAGATTAATTGACCATATAGTTGTGGGTTCACTTCTGGGTTTTCTATTCTGTTCCACTTATCTATGTGTCTATTTTTGAGTCAATATCGTGCTGTCTTGATCACTACAGCTTTGTAATATAACTTGAAGTCTGGAATTGTGATGTTTCCATCACTTAACCATTTCTTAAGCAGTATTTCTGATATGCATTTGATGTAATAGTTATAATTTTTCTAAAACACATTAGAATGATGTGTTAAATCATCATAAAAAGCTTATGTAGTTTTTTTCTTTTAGATATATATATACACATGTATACGTATTTCTTTTTTTTAAGATTTTATTTATTTATTTGACAGAGAGAGCGAGAGAGCACAAGCAGGGTGAGCAAAAGAAGGAGAGGGAGAAGCAAGCTCCCTGTCGAGCAGGGAGCCCAATGTGGGGGCTTGATCCCAGGACCCTGAGATCATGACCTGAGCGGAAGGCAGACGGTTAACCATCTGAGCCACCTGGGTGCCCCCTTTTATATATATACACACACACACATATATATGTATATTTGTATAGAGATATACTTGACATACAGGTTACTTTAGTTTCAGGTGTAAAACAGTGTTTTGACAACTCTATACATTATGCTATGCTCATCATAAGTGTAGCTACAATCTGTCTTCATACAATGCTATTACAATACCACTGATTTAATTCCCTATGCTGTAGCTTTCATCCCCATGACTTATTCATTTCATGAATAGATAACATGTACCTCTCACTCAATTTCACCTATTTTGCTGATCGTCCCAGCTCCTTCCACTCTGGCAACCATGTTTGGCCTCTGTATTTATGGGTCTATTTCTGCTTTTTTATTTGTTTAGATTTCAAATATAAGTGAAATCATATGGTATTTGACTTTGTCTGATGTATTTCACTTAACATAATACCCTCAAAGTCCATCTATGTTGTTGCAAATGGCAAAATCACATTCTTTTTTATGACTGAGTCCATTGCACATGTATACCACATCTTCTTTATCCATTTATCTATTGATGGACACTTGGGTTGCTTCATATTTTGGTTGTCATTTATAATGCTGAAATAGACATAGGGGTGCATATATCTTTTCAAATTAGTGTTTTTGTTTTCTTTGAGATCCAGTAGTGGAATTACTGAATCATATGTTATTTCTATTTTTAATTTTTTGAGGAACCTCCATACTGTTTCCCATACTGGCTGCACCAATTTTCATTCCCACTAACAGAGCACAAGTCTTCCTTTTTCTCCACATCCTTTGAACACTTGTTATTTATTACCTTTTTGATTCCAGTCATTCTGACAGGTGTAAGGTGATATTTCATTGTGGTTTTGGTTTGCATTCCCCTGATGATTAGTGATGTTGAACATCTTTCATGTGTTTTTTGGCCATCTGTATGTCTTCTTTGGAAAAATGTCTATTCTGGTCCTCTGCCCATTTTTAATCAGTTGTTTTTTTTTTTTTGGTATTGAATCATGTAAGTTCTTTATATATTTTGGATATTAACACCTTATCAGAGATATCATTTAAAAATATCGTCTTCCATTTGTTAGGCTGACTTTTTGCTTTGTTGATGGTTTCCTTCACTGTGCAAAAGCTTTTTATAGTTTATAGTCCCACTAGTTTAATTTTGTTTTTATTTCCCTTGCCTGAGGAGACATAACTAGAAAAATATTGCTAAGGCTAATGTTCAAGAGATTACTATCTGTGTTTTCATCTGGGAGTTTTATGGTTTCCAGTTTCACATGTAGGTCTTTAATCCACTTTGAGTTTATTTTTGTGTATGGTGTAAGAAAGTGATCCAATTTTATTATTTTGCACATATCTGTCCAGTTTTCACAGCACTATTGAAGAGACTGTCTTTCTCCTATTACATATTGTTGCCTCCTTTGTCATAGATTAATTTACCCTATAAGATTGGTTTATTTCTAGGTCTCTATCCTGTTACATTGATCTATGTGTCTGTTTTTGTGCCAGTACTATACTGTTTTGATTACTACAGCTTTGTAGTATATCTTGGAATCTGGAATTGTGATACCTCCAGCTTTGTTCTTTCTCAAGACTGCTTTGGCTTTTCAAGGTCATTTGTAGTTCCATACAAATTTTAGAATTATTTGTTCTAGTTCTATGACAAACACTATTGGTATTAGCAAATACGGATTGTAGTGAATCTGAAGATTGCTTTGGATAGCATGGACATTTCAACAATACTAATTTTTCCAATCCATGAGCATGGTATACATTTTCATTTGTGTCCTCTTCAATTTCTTTCATTAATGTCTTATAGTTTTCACAGGTCTTTCACCTCCTTGATTAAGTTTATTTCTAAGTATTTTATTCTTTTTGTTACAATTGTAAATAGTATTGTTTTATTTCTCTTTCTGATACTTTGTTATTTGTATATAGAAACACAACAGATTTCTGTATATTAATTTTGTATCCTGCAACTTTATTCAATTTGTTTATTACTTTTAATAGTTTTTTGGTGGTGTGTTTAGTGTTTTCTATTTGTAATATCATGTCATCTGCAATAGTGACAGTTTCACTTCTTCCTTACTAATTTGGATGCCTTTTATTTCTTTTTCTTCTCTGATTGCTATGATTAGGACTTCCAGTACTATTTTGAATAAAAGTGGCAAGAGTGGACATCCTTGTCTTGTTCCTGATCTTAAAGGAAAAGCTTACAGTTTTTCACCATTAACTATGATGTTAGCTATGGGTTTGTCATATACAGCCTTTATTAAATTCATAAGAACTTAAATATGTAATCAAGATACCACCTAAAAATAGCTTATGTTCCATGAATAGTATGTGTTGCACTCTGGGAAAGAGTGTGTTAGACCAGTATTTTTTTAGTGTCCACTGTGTTAAGCACCTTGCTTAGTTCAGTCACTGCTACCCTTGAGCACAGTATAATCTAATCTCTAGTAAAATAATTATCAAACAGAAGAGTAATTGGTTTAAGAAAGGTACCATACGTTGCTACACAAATATAGAAAAAGAATTAATTCTATCTGAGGGAGTTGGCAAAAGCTTTTCAAAGAGGAGATTTTCAAAGAATAAATAGAAACTTTAAAGTGGAAAAGGAGAAAGGTGTTTACAATGAAAATACTGTGTATCTGAAAAAAAACATGATATGTTTCAGTGATAAATTTTCAGAAAAGTCAATTATTTAGTGGGAACAGCAAGAAATGAAGCTTCAAAGTTACTTTGGGCCAGCTGATATCTGGAGTTTGACTATTTTGTAGGCAGTGGAAGCAATGATTTTTCTAACAAGCTATTCATGGACTGTCCATGGAATAAAACCCAAATTTCTGAATGCAGCACACAGAGCCTTTCTTCACATAGCAGCTAGTCTCTCTTTTTCTAAGCCCTTCTCCCACCAGTCCTTTGGGAACCTACACTATAGTCACTGGCTCTCACCTGTCTTTGCATGTGTTTTACTTTTGCCTGTACCATTCTCCCTTTACTTTTCATGAACTCTTACTTGTCCTTCATATGAAGTGTGAATTTCTTGTGAAATTTTCCCATCTCTTCAGTCACTGCAGGGAAAGGGATTTTGTGGGAACAGAGTTTAATGTAGCTTTCATATCTGAAAAGGTTGAAAGCCCTTGAATGAGCTTGGACTGGAGTTTGCCCTCATTTTACTTACTTCAGCATTTCTACTCTTATAATGGAAGATGGAGCAAATTTACCAAAGCAGAAGTGATCAGATACACAACCATCAAGAAATGGGATCATTCAGAGGAGAGACTTCTCTCCCTGTGAGAAACTGGGGTTCATTCAGAAGAGAGACTTTGGTTCTAGTCAACAACACAGATGCTCAGTGAGAAATAGAATAACAAAAAGAAGAGAGCTTTAGAGAAGACTCAGAACTGGGAAGAAAGAGAAAGATACCATTCTAGAGGCATAGACTAATTTAGCATCAGAGAAGGGTGGACAGCAAGACCATGTTGGTGCAAAGCTGTTGTAACTAACTTCATTTTCCTTATATTTCTTCTGCTTAAGGGAAGAATTGGTTCCATTATAGGACAGAACTTAATTCAGAGGTAAATATCCCTAACCTCAGAGATTATGGTAAGAAATAGGCAGAAATGTGAGCAGATAGTTATCATTGTCCAGGGATAGTATGCTTGATTTTGTTGTATTTCCCAAGGTTTCCTATTGCCATCCTGTGCCCCAGTTTCCCTTAAATCTTAAGGATTTTTCTCTTTTTGCATAATTTACTTCAATCAGTATACTACCTTATATGGCCAGTTACTGTAAAAGTCATCATCCAAACTGGGATACCTGTGAAGATGAAATAGAGCACTATCAATAACTAAACTGGGATGGGGTGCCTGGGTGGCTCAGTCAGTTAAGTGTCTACCTTTGGCTTCAAGTCATGATCCCGTGGTCCAGGGATCGAGCACCACATTGGGCTCCCTGCTCAGCAGGGAACCTGCTTCTCCCTCTGCCCCTCACCCTGCTCGTGCTTTCTCTCTCTCTCTATCAAATAAATAAATAAAATCTTTAAAAAAATAAATAAACTGGGATAACGGGTATAAACTGACACTATCCCAGACTAACTAAGCTGTAGGGCAAGTCCCCCATTTTCCCATTTAAAAATGCAAATGTGTTCTGGTCAAAATTAGTATATAAACTTCTGGGGATGTAGATAAAATAGTCAAATGCTTACTTATATAATGTATTAATTTAGTTAATTTTTAAGTCACATGCAAATATTTAAGTCACATGCAAAAATCTACTGAATTAGAAGTAGTGCGTGTCTAGTCTCACATTTCATGAGTAATTTTATTCAAACTAATTTCACAAACCTTTGCAAGCAGGATCTTTTCTTCTCAATACAGCCACTCTGTAAGTCAGCTAATCGTTTGACAGAGTTCATCAATTTATCTAAAATATTTGATATGTAGCACTTTTTGAATCCATGTATAGTACTGTAACTGGAAATCTATCCCAAGCCAAATATAGTCATTCACATAATATAACCATTTTAATATTTGCCCCATAAAAGTTTTTTAATGACTTCCCATAATATAACAACTTGCTATATTACTTAATTATAAAATATATTAAGCCTACTGAATTAATAAAAATAAATACCTATGTATCTATCACTCAGTTTTTAATATCAGCTCATTTTTTATATTTTCTCCATTTTTGTTGTAAGGAATAAGATATTAACAGATATTTTGAAGCTTTGGTATATTCTTCCCTAAAAGACTAATTCCTTATCAAATTTCTTTGCCTCTTTTTTTTAAAATCAGGTATTCTCTACAAACCTTCCAAACTACCGCTGTTTGAAGTTATTTCAGTTTAATTTGTCTTTGGCAACATATTGTCATTCAGAATAATTTAGAGTTTCATAATGTTAGATTGTTCATAGGACTAATATATAATGCAGTATCTGTTTCTGAGGGATAATTCTGAGATTAAAACAAAAGGAAATAAAGCCTTACTGTATTTCAGACATATATGAAAGAAAGATTGATTGAATTCTAATGTTATATGTGGTCACATCACATACTGAGAAATAAAATAGTGGTGCGTTTAATTATTTCACAAGTAGATTTGCACAGAGGTTTATTAGAAAGAAGCTGGCAACACACTCTGATATGCCATGGTCCTGATATTGTTTTGCCTGGGAGAGTTAGTAACGAAAGTCTGTAGAGTCAATAATCCAATTCTTATAAATCAGAAAGATACTCAATTTCTGGATTAGATTCTAATTGCTAGTCCTGTATTAAATTTCTGGAGTAAGGGGAAGTGTACTTGTGGTCTACTGAGAATGTGAGAGCATCCTTTTGAATGATAATCAGAGTTGCTCCTGGTTGGATTCTTCCTTAATTAGAAGAGTTTCCCTTCAGTAATAATTGCCTACACAGTACTGAAAATGGAGATACATCCTTTTCCTTCTTTCCTTCCTTCCGTTTATCACTCCTTCTTGAGGTTTCTCATTTCTGATATAGAAACCATTTAAATAACAAAAAAATGAAACAAAGAGAGAAAATTGAAACATTTTTAAAGATTTAATAAAATATATGGTAGAATATCAGAAGTCAAAAATATTAATGTTTTGATATGTCATGACATAGATATTGCAGATTGTTCTTACCAGCTTCAGCGACTATGTTCTGATTATTAGAATTGTGTTTGAGTTATTGGGTCTCTTAGTTGCATATAATTCTTATTTTTAATGAATCACTTCCTTGCCTTTACCAGGTCACAGTGAACTCTTGCATTTTGTTCATTGCTGTACGGTACTGAGTATGA
Source organism: Halichoerus grypus (assembly GCF_964656455.1). NCBI lineage: Eukaryota > Metazoa > Chordata > Mammalia > Carnivora > Phocidae > Halichoerus > Halichoerus grypus. The sequence goes on along the minus strand of NC_135722.1, from coordinate 80,888,758 downwards.
AAGATAGTTACACGCTGAAGGATGGTAATATATCTTCTAATTTAGGTATTCTGCTTCTAACTTCTTTCCTTTGGAAAACATGTTTGTGTAATGACTCACAGAAAATTCTAAAATGAATACAGCTCTGTATTTTGCATTTGTGGTAAAAATGCTAACTTACTATAAAGGTAATTAGTTCTTACAAAATATGTAGCTTTCTATGTAAAAGAATGATTAAATGCATAGTTAATATTAGCTGAAATTTTTTTTAAAGCTGGAGACTTTTTATAGGGTTATTTATTTATTTATTTATTTATTTTGGTAGAGAGCCTTTTCTTCAGATTTTAAAGGGTTTTGTTAGAAAGCTAGTTTCTCTCCTACCTCCTCCTGCCCCTAGATTCACCCCCACATCTCTTGGCAAAGAGAATTATTTTCTGGGCTACATGGGTATGTAGTAGGGCTATATGGGTTGTGTAGTAAAGCTGTGTTCTTTTTTTCTTCTACACTTGAAGACAAAAAGCCTCATTTTTTTTCTGTAGAATTCCAAAATTCCTGAACAGTACCTTTTATGGATGTATAGAAACTTAGACTATGCCTTTGATTACTCTAAAAACTGAAATCATCTGCCCTCTCTTTGATGCGGGGATCGCTTTGGGTGACGCCTGACACCTACCTTTTCAGACCTCTCATGGTCTTCCTCTTATGAGCATTTCCTTTTCTACTCAAACCCTGGTCTTTGAATCAGCAACCCCCATCCCAAGACAGTACCTCACACTGAACTGAAACCTGCAGCCAAATGATGTCTTCTGGTCACTCCCTGATTGTTCACCCTAAATACCTTTTCATACATGCTAGATTAAGGATATCCCTTAGAGCATTCATTTTCATTTCTTTGTTTTTGTTTGTTTGTTTGGGGGTGTTTTTTAGTGGTGTTTGTTTGTTTTGGGGGACTGCTTTTATGGCTGCCAGGTAGAACATATTCAATAATAGCTGGCAGTATCTCCTATTTCTAGATCCAGTAAAAAGTCAGGATCGAGGGGTACAAAGATTCTCCTCCATTTGTAGTCTGACTTTAGTTGGATGATTTAAAACAATTCTAGTATAGTTTTTTTCTGGAAAATACCTATTTTAATTTCATATTTCCTATTATCTAGCATTCGTATTTTTTTAAAATAAAAACACAGGCATGTTGTTTTGATCTGAGAAGTAGAGGTGGAACTTGAAAAAGGAAAAGCAAGCTAAATCAGTGCCAAAAGGGTTGTTAGAGCATAGTCCCAGTTTACTGGTCCCAGCAACATCATCCTTTTTTTAACCCAAAGTAAAAACATATATCTATACATGATTTCTTACAGCTACTATTAGGATAATTGCCTATAAATCCGCCAAAACTACAGCAAGGCTTATTACGATCCTCATAATATCAAAGGATTTGATTTGCACCATTCCCTGTCTGCTGATCTTGGTTTCTCATCCAATTCCCAAAAAGCTTTCTGGCTGCCATAAAACTTACATTTTAATATCCAGTATAATACTCTTCCTTTGCCTCCATGCAATAGGCCTGGCATTATCACATGAACACCTTGTGTCATCCACTCAATATAATTTTTTTTTTTTTTGCCGGAAATAACAAATAGCAGAGAGGCCATGGCAAAGTAAACAACATTCATTTCAGATCATGATCCAGAATTAGTAATCATTATTACTTTATTCAGTCTAAAAGATCTACCTATATGTTTACCTGTTGGTTTTTTTTCCAACTCAGTCTTTCATTCAGTTTATTTTTGAAATAAAATTTTTATAAGTTCTTTCTGTGGGAAATTGTTAATGATAAACTCATTTGCTTCCACTTAAAATATCTTTATTTAATCTTCATTTTTGAATGATGATTTTGGTAGTTTAAAAATTTTAGGTTGATTTTTTTTCCCCCCACACCTTAAAGATGTTCATCTATTATCTTCTGGCATGTATCATTTTTTTCTGAGAATTCTCCCATTGATCTAACAGTTTCTTTGAGGCAATATTTTCTCTATATTTATATAAAATGTTTTTATACTTGGTTCTCCAATTTCACTCTAATAACCAATTATAAATTAGTTTCATTTTTTCTACTTGTAAATCATGATTTCTAAATCTGAGAATTTGTGTGTTTCATAAATACCAGGAGTATTCTTCCCAGTGTTCTTCAAATTTTGCCTCACTCCACGTTTTTCTACCTCTTGAACACTTACTAGACATGTATTAGTTAGCCCGTTCTGTCTTCTAGTCCATTCTGTCTTCTATATATCTTTATCCTATTTAATATTTCCTGTATTGTTATATACCTGTGCTATATTCTGTGTATTTTAGTCAGTTATGTCTTCAAGTTTACTATTTCTTCATTTTAGTGATGGTATTTTTTTTAGACATTATACTTGTTTCTTTTATAAATCTGTCTTATTTTTACTACGTTTCCCTTTTTTGTGTTTCCATTCTTTTTTCATATAACTTTAATAATTGTAAATAAACTTGTGAATATTTGTAGTCAGTAATTCCAAAGTCCCATAACTCCAGATCTAATTATGCCACTGTAGCACAGTGGTTTAAAAAAGCCATTATTATTTACAGAATTTCCCCATGATTGTAGTATAAATACTCCTTTATAACAAATTTCAGCCTACCAATGTTTTAAAAACTGGCTCTTAATATTCCCGAATACTTAATAAGTTTTCATAGGCTGTTGTGAGCCAATTCCAGCACCATGTTTATTATCTCTGCTACTTCTCACTCATTGGGCCTTTTGTAATTTTGGATTATAAACTCATATTTAGCACAGTTTAATTTTTTTTTAAATCCTATGTGGCTTTAATTGAGGAGTTTTTCTCCAGAGAATTTTTATTTTATTCTTCCAGGCACTTTAAGGATTTCATTGATAAAGGAACACTTTTCATATTTACTTTTTGCCTCTAGGATTCCCATACCATGCAGATAGAATAATTTCAGAGGGGGGCCTTTGATTAAGAATTATCAAAGGAGAGATTTTTTTTCCATACTGAGCTAAGGGATGAAACAGACATGCTTTCTTTTCATGTCCCTTTTTCAGTGGATAGAGATAGTCTTCATTTTGGACTCCTTGATACTTTGCTGACTTTTTGAGAAGTTTAGCTATGCACTTTAAAGTATGTTAGTTATACTTTATCCATCGTATTAGGTGTTCTGGAGAAGATTAATAAGCCACCTAATTTTCTACATTGCCAGTAAGAGAAGTTTACATAGAATTTTATGCCAATTTCAATCAAATATATTAACCCTGCTTTAAAATTTTAAATATTATCAGTAGGTTAAAAAGAAATTTTTAAAGCACCTCTGTAGATGGTATAGCACTGTAATAACAGTAAGGATGTAGAGTCACAACAAGTAGGTTTTGATTTAAATTTAAATTTGATTAAATTTCCCCACTAAACCCAGCAATTACAATACAAGGTATTTATTCAAAGGATACAAAGACAGTGATTTGAAGGGGCACATGAACCCCAATGTTTATAGCAGCAGTGTCCACAATTGCCAAAACATGGTAAATGCCCAAATGTTGTCCATCAACAGATGAATGAATAAAGAAAATGTGGTGTATATATATGATGGAATATTACTCAGTCATCAAAAAGAATGAAATCTTGCCATTTGCAACAACGTGGAACTAGAGGCTATTATGCTAAGTGAAGTAAATCAGTCAGAGAAAGACAAACACCATATGATTTCACTCATATGTGGAATTTAAGAAACAAAACAGATGAACATAGGGGAAGGGAAGGAAAAATAAAATAAGATAAAAACAGAGAGAAAGGCAAACCACGAGAGACTCTTAACTAAAAGGAACAAAGTGAGGGTTGCTGTAGGGGAGGTAGGTAGGGGGATGGAGTAACTGGGTGATGGGGATCAAGGAGGGCACTTTATGTAATGAGCACTGGGTGTTATATGTAACTGATGAATCACTAAATTCTACCATGAAACTAATAATACACTATATGTTAACTAACTTGAATTTAAATTTAAAAAAATAATACATAAATTTCCCCACTAATAGCTGCAGGACCTCAGGAACACACTGCAACCTTTACACATCTTTATTTTCTTTTCCATTAAGATCACATAATGAGAGTTATGAGGGCAAATGAAATGATAGATCTAAAGCATATAGCACAGTGCCTGGCCTATAAAAAAGCTTAGTAAATTGTGGCTTCAAATATCTTGGAGCCATTTTTGCAGATATTATCATTGGCAAAATAAATATTTAACTTTAATGTAAAATATATTCTTGTATCTTCCAAAAGTTTTTAATTATTTCTTTGTAGGAACCCTTGAAAAATCAAAGCAGGTATCTTGGAATTGACATTAATTTACAGAATCATAGATAGTAGAGGTACCTAATTAATGTAATAATTATTGAATATTATTATATTTATGCTCCCAAGCCATATGTTTCCCATGTAAACATAATCTGAAAGAAAATGTATATATTTTACATGGTAGGAAAATTTTGTAAATGATTGAAAATATTTCAGATGAATTTTTTTTTTTTTACCTTTGTAGAAGAATGTCCTACTTGTTTTGATTTTTAGAAGTGTCATGGTAACTATTTGGGATAGAGTCTATGACTCCAGGAGTATGCTAAAGTTATAAAAGATATTCACCAATTTGATCTACCAAAGACAAAAGGAAGAATTTGTGTTGCTTAGGATGGGACTGAGGGAAGTAGAAGAAGTGAAATGAAAAAGGAAGTAAATGAGATGTGTACTGTGTGTTCTACTTCTCTTGGACAACCAAATCTTTACTAAAATTCTATTAAAACATGGGAAATGTGTGGTATGGGCCCCTCCCCACTCAAATCTGTATACATTGCCTTTGTTTTTAAGCATCTAATGTAAATGAAGAGAAAATGAGATTCTAATGTTTTTCCTTTGTTGATGACCTGGGTCTTCTGCCTGTGTTTCTTAATCATTGAATTTCAGTAATTTCATCAATACTTAGCTCTTTCTTAATCTATTATTTTTTCCTGAAACGGAATAAGCCCTTTTATGTGTGAAACTTCAAGTCTTCTTATATATTAGCAAAGTATTCTCTATTACCTTCAGAGATTTTTTGTTTTATGTTTTCTTTCCCTTTTTCATGGTCCCCGGTAATAATCAGCTCTCTGGTCACGGACTTCCACACTTACAATCCTTTCTCTACTCACTTTAATTTTAGTTCTTTTATACTTCATTTGGTGATTTTTCTCAAAATCTCAACATCATATCTCTGGCTCCTTTTTTTACACTGGCAGTTCTCCTTTTTGTTTTCTTCTAATAAGTCTTTTTAATCCATTAGAGCTTTATTTCTTTATTTTTTTCTTTTTCAGCTCCCATTTTAACTTATTTTGTTTTGTAATTTCTTGCATCTTTTATTTGATGTTATATTTCTCTCCTTTGAATTCTTGAAGTTTAGATGTCATTTTATTTTTGAAATATAGTGGAAGTTTTGCCTAGGTTCATTTCCCACAGTAATTCTCCCTCCCACTTGTATTCATCTGATTTTTAATTTTTACATTCTCCTTTTATCATTTCTAAAAATAGTTTTGCTTAAATTCTTTATGGTATGTCTGCTACTTACTATACATTTAAGTCTATATAATTCTATCTTAGCCTGCTATTTGACTTAGTAATTGTTAGCCCTTTCCCTTTGGCTTTCTTTTTGCTTTGATTATCCCCTTATAATTTGAGCTAGAAGACTTGAATTCTTAGCTATTTGGTTTGGTATGGAAGACAGGGAAAGAGTGGTTGGAGACATAAATGTAGCTATGGTAGAATAACGTCAACAGCTAAAGTTTGCAAGCATATGTGAATTCCAAACAATCTATGAAATATGCTACACCCTCTGCCCTAGATTGTGTCTTTGCTGGAGGGAAATTCCCCTTAGATTTTTTTCTCATTCTTCAGAGTGCAGAACTTATATGGCAGGAGACCAGATTATTGTTGACACCCTTGTAGCAAAAATGTTTTTGTTGCTGTGCAATTATTGATTTATTCAACAAAATTTTTTTATTGTTACTATGTACAAGGTACTGTGATATCATCAAAGAGTTTATGTTTTAGTTGAGGACAGAAACAATTTAAAAAAACCCATTGTATAAAATATTATGGCCTGACAGAACATGATAAATGCTAAAAAATAAAAATAAAAAAGAGACGCAGGATAGAAAGTGTTAAGGGTTAGTGTACATTTATCTCTGCTCAGTCAAATATGATCAGTAACTCCAAAAATAATCCCCAGTTTTCCATTACTTTTCTCTCTTCTATGTCTTGTCTGAGTTGCTTCTATTTAAACTTAGAAGACCAAGTTTGAGGGAAAAGTAGTTAGTATGACCATATGGTCCTTGTTTGGGTGTCCTTTAACATTCTACTATGAAAATGGATGCTGAGGACTTATGTTCTCTGCTTTCCCAGCAGCCTTCATATGCCCCAATTAAAACTCTTCTCACCTGCCACTTTTAACATACATTAAGATACTAGACATATTTGGCATATGTTCCTGGGTTCTGTATCCTATCTTGTTTGTCTCTATGTCCATTCATACAAACATATAATACCATCATGTTGGATTGTGGCAGTAGTATTATAAATTTTAATAAATAGCATGGCATATATTGAAATCACAATTGCTATTTTTCTTGGCTACTCTAACAATCGTTTATTCTTCTCAATGAACAGTAAAACCATCATTTCCAGTTCCAAAAAATTGGATTCTGATTGAAACAGCATAACATTTATGTATTAATCTGAGCAAGAGTGACAGTTTAAGGTTCCCAATCCAGAAACATGCCTCTTCATTAATTCACGTATTTGTTTTATGTCCTATGACAGAATTTTATACATTTTTGCTTTTGTTTTTGTTTTTTTAAAGATTTTATTTTTATTTGAGAGAGAGAGAGATGAGTGGGGGCAGGCAGAGAGGGGAGAAGCAGGCTCCCCAGTGAGCAGGGAGCCCAACACAGGGCTGCATCCCAGGACCCTGGGATCATGAGCGTAAAGAAGATGCTTAACCAACTGAGCCACCCAGGTGCCCACAGAATTTTATACTTTTAATACAGGTCCTATGTTTTTCTTAAATTTATTCTTGTTATTTTATAACTTTCACCTCTGTTGTGGTAGAATATTATTTTCTATTCTTAAAATGGTAATTATTAGAACTGATATAGTGATTTTTTTATTTCTTAAATTTAGTTATTATATATTAATTTTTAATTGAAGAGTAATTAACATAAAATATTACATTAATTGCAGGTGTGCAACATATTGATTCCACAATTCTATACATTAGTCAATGCTCACCACAAGTGTAGTTACCATGTCACCATACGTTATTCTAATATTATTGACTATATTCCCTATGCTATACTTTTCATATCCATAACTTATTTATTTTATAACTAGAAGTTTTTTTTTTTTTTAAGATTTTATTTATTTGACAGAGAGAGACACAGTGAGAGAGGGAATATAAGCAGGAGGGGTGGGAGAGGGAGAAGCAGGCCTCCCGCCGAGCAGGGAGCCCGATGTGGGACTCGATCCCAGGATTCTGAGATCATGACCTGAGCCGAAGGCAGACGCTTAACGACTGAGCCACCCAGGCGCCCTATAACTAGAAGTTTTTAACTTCTTAATTCCCTTTATCTATTTCACACATGCCCTCACCCACCTTCCCCCTGGTAACCACCAGTTCTCTATATTTTATTTAAGAGTCTGTTTTTATATTCCCATATAAGTGAGGGGTGCCTGGATGGCTCAGTCAGTTAAGCATCTGCCTTCAGCTCAGTTCATGATATCCAGGTCCTGGGATCGAGCCCTGCATCCCCCATTAGGCTCCCTGCTCATCAGGATCTGCCCCTCCCCCTGCTCCTGTACTCTGTGCTCTCTCTCTCTCTCCCTTTCAAATAAATAAATAAAATCTTTTTAAAAAAAGAATCCCCTATAAGTGAAATCATATGGTACTTGTCCTTCTGTCTGACTTATTTCACTTAGCATAATACCCTATAGGTCCATCTATGTTGCTGCAAATGGCAAGATCTCAGGTTATTTTATGGCTAAGTCGTATTCCTGTGTGTCTATGTCTGTGTGTATCATATCATCTTTATCCATTCATCTATCAATGGACACTTATGTTGTTTCCATATTTTGGCTATTGTAAATAATGCTGCAATAAACATAGGGGTCCATATATATTTTCAATTAGTGTTTTTGTTTTCTTTGGGTAAAAACCCAGTAGTAGAATTACTGGATCTTATGATACTTCTATTTTTAATGTTTTAAGGAACCCTTGTGTTGTTTTCCACAGTGATTGCACCAATTTACATTCCCAAGAGTGCTAGAGGGTCCCCATTTTTTCCATTCTTGCCAAGACTTGTTATTCTTTTGTCCTTTTGATTCTAGCCATTCTGACTGGTGTGAGGTGATACCTCTGTTGTGATTTTGATTTGTGTTTCCCTGATGATTAGTGATGTTGAGCATCTTTTCGTGTGTCTGTTGGCCATCTGTATGTCTTCTCTGGAAAAATGTCTATTCAGGTCCTCTGCCCATTTTTTAATCAGATTTTTTTGGGGGGGTGTTGAGTTGTATAAGTTCTTGATATACTTTGCATATTAACCCCTTATCAGATATATCATTACAAATATCTTCTTCCATTCAGTATGTTGCCTTTTTGTTTTGTTGATGGTTCCCTTCACTGTGCAAAAGCTTTTTATTTTGGTGTAGTCCCAATAATTTGATTTTGCTTTTGTTTTCCATGCCTCATGAGACATATCTACAAAATGTTTCTGTGGCTAAATCAGAGAGATTATTGCCCATTTTCTTCTAGGAGTTTTATGGTTTCAGGTCTTACAGTTAAGCCTTTAATCCATTTTGAGGTGTTTTGTTTTGTTTTGTTGTATATGATATAAGAAAGTGGTCCAGTTTTATTCTTTTGCATGTAGCTGTCCAGTTTTCCCAACCCCATTTATTGAAAAGACTGTCTTTTCCCCCATGTATAATCTTGCCTTGTTATAGATTAATTGACCATATAAGTGTGGGTTTATTTCCAAGCTCTCTATCCTGTTACAGATACATATATATCTGTTTTTGTGCAAATATCATACTGCTTTGATTGCTGTAGCTTTGTAATAAAGATTGAAATTCAGGAGCATGATACCAGCAGCTTGTTCTTTCTCAAGATTGTTTTGGCTATTCAAAGATTTTTGTGGTTCCATACAAATTTTAGGATAATTTGTTCCAGTTCTGTGAAAAATGCTGTTGATATTTTGATAGGGATTGCATTGAATCTGTAGATTTCTTTGGATAGCATGGACATTTTAAGGATATAATTCTTCTAATCCATAAACATGGTATACATTTCCATTTGTTTTTGTTCTCTTCAATTTTTTTCATCAGTGTTTTATAGTTTTCAGAACTTTTTACCTCCTTGTTTAAATTTATTCCTAGGTATTTTATTCTTTTTGGTGCAATTGTAAATGGTGTTCTCTTAATTTCTCTTTCTGCTACTTGTTATTAGTGTATAAAATGTGACAGATTTTTGTATATTAATTTTGTATCCTGCAACTTTACTGAATTCATTTATCAGTTTTAATAGTTTTTGGTGGAGTCTTTCAGGTCTTTGTATAGAATATCATGTCATCTGCAATAATGACAGTTTTACTTCTTTTCCGATTTGAATGCCTTTTCTTTTTCTTGTCTGGTTGCTGCAGCTAGGACTTTCCAGTACTGTGTTGAATAAAAGTTGTGAGTGTAGAATCCTTGTCTTTTTCCTAATCTTAGGAGGAAAGTTTTCAGTTTTTCACTATTGAGTATGATTTTTGCTGTGGGTTTTCATATATGGTTTTTCATATGGTGAGTTAAGTTCCCTCTGTTTAGGCTCACTTTGTTGAGAGTTTTTAACATGTATTTTGTTAAATAATTTTCTGCATATTTTCAGATAATCATATGATTTTTATCCTTTTTTTTATTAATGGGATGTATAAAACTGATTGATTTGAGAATATTGAACCACCTTTGCATCTCTAGAATAAATCCTGCTTGATTGTGGTGAATGATTAATGTTGAATTTGGTTAGCTAATATCTTGTCGAAGATTTTTGCATCTGTGTTCATCAGAAACATTGGCCTGTATTTTTATAGTGACTGCCTGGTTTTGGTATCAGGGTAATGCTGGTCTCATAGAATGAATTTGGAAGTTTTTCTCGCTCTTTGATTTATAGTTTCTCAATAGTTTGAGAAGAATAGGTATTAACTTTTCTTTAAATATTTAGTATGGTATGCCTGGGTGGCTCCGTCAGTTAAGCGTCTGCCTTTGGCTCAGGTCATGATCCCAGGGTCCTGGGATGGAGTTCCGCATCAGGCTCCTTGCTCAGCGCGGAGCCTGCTTCTCCCTCTGTCTGCTGCTCCCCCTGCTGGTGCTCACTCTGTCTCTCTGACAAATAAATAAATAAAATCTTAAAAAAATATAAATGTTTAGTAGAATTCATGTGTGAAACCATTTTTTCCTGGACTTTATTTGTTGGGAGCTTTTTTTATTACTGATTCAGTTTCATTACTACCTAGATAAAAACTTTAAAATTTTTTTCTGTTTCTTCCTGATTCAGTTTTGAAAGACTGAGTATTTCTAGGAATTTATCCATTTCTTCTAGGCTGTCCAATCTGTTGGCATATAATTTTTCATTATATTCTCTTAGAATCCTTTGTATTTCTGTGGTGTTGATTGTTATTTCTCCTCCTTCTTTTCTGATTTTTTTTTGAGTCCTCTTATTTTTTCTCGATGAATATGCCTAAAAGTTTATCAAATTTGCCTAATTTTTCAAAGAACCACCTCCCAGTTTCATTGATCTTTCCTATTGTTTTTAAGTCTCGGTTTCATTTACTTTTGCTCTAATCTTTATTATTTCCTTCCTTCTGCTGGGTTGGGCTTTGTTTGTTTTTCTTTTTCTAACCCTTTAAGGTGGAAGGTTAGGTTGCTTATTTGAAATTATATGAGGTGGGCAGGTATTGCTCTAAACTTTTCTCTTTGCCGCTTTGGCTGCTTCTGAAAAATTTGGGAATGTTGTGTTTTATTTTCATTTGTCTTAAGGTATATTTTTATATCCTCTGATTTCTTGGTTGATCCATTTATTGTTTAGTAGCATTTGCTTAGCCTCCATATGTTTATGTTCTTTCTAGATTTTTTCCTCATAATTGATTTCTAGTTTCATAACATCATGGTAGGAAAAGATGCGTGGTATAATTTCTATCTTCTTGAATTTATTGACACTTGTTTTGTGATCTAACATGTGATCTATTAAGGAGATTAATTCTCTCTTGTACTGACATCTTTGAAGAGCCATGATTCTGCCTTTCAAAGCCTCTTGTCATTTATTGAGAAAAATGGTGTGATTTTCTCTTTTGATCCAATATGATGAATTATGATGGCAGATTTTCCAGGATTGAACCATTCTTTTCTTCTCAGAACAAGCTCTACTAGAATAAGTTATAGTGTTCTATTTTTCATTCTGTAGAATTCAAGATGTTGATACCTCATTTTAAGATTTTATCTATTTTTTATCATGACAACTTAATCTTTATTTCTGGTATGATGTTTTTCAAGTTAAGTTTGCTTTATAAAATATATAGGAAGGTTTTGACTTTTTTCTTTAAGATAGTATAAGAGAAATCCTCTGCCACTAAAGAAATTAAGACAGGCTGTGACATTATCAGAGTTAATTTTGATAATTTATATTCCATAAAACTCTCCATTTCCTAATTATCAAATTTATTTAAGAGTGTTTCATTTAATATTATTTAATATTGTTTTCTAATTCTTCTAATTATTCTAGTATCTGTAGTTAGTTTCTTTACCATACATCCTATGAAATATTTTTCCTCCTTTTCTTTGTTTGACTTTCTCTTTTCTACTAATGTCTTTATTGAATGCTTAACTGATTTGTTTTCATTATTTTTTCACAAAAAATACTATATAATTCTTTGAATGTATATTTTTGCATTTAACTATCTCATTCATTTTGATTTGAAATGTTATTTTTGTTAATGTCTGGATGATTAATAATTTTTATGTAAATTTCCTCATTGATCAAGGACTTAACTAGAAAAATGTGTCAAATGCCGTTAACTTTGATCTTTAATAAAATAATGTTATGTTTATTTTTTTCAGAATTTATTAAAGATTCCTTGTACTGCATCAGTTTTAAGTTTCCTATCTGTGCTTATTTTTTTTTAAATGTTTTTTTTTTTATTTATTTATTCATGAGAGTCAGAGAGAGAGAGAGAGAGGCAGAGGCAGAGGGAGAAGCAGGCTCCCCGCCTAGCAGGGAGCCCGATGCGGGACTCGATCCCAGGACCCCGGGATCATGACCTGAGCCAAAGGCAGACGCTTAACCATCTGAGCCACCCAGGCGCCCTCTATCTGTGCTTATTAACCGTGTACTTGATATGTAAAATATGAAAGAAATATAGGAATATTCCCACTCTGTTTTTATCAAGTTTTCTTTTTTCTTTTTTTTAGGGTTTGTTTTAAGTGTTTGGCTTCTGTATTGATTGTTTCATAAAGTCTTATGCTTTATGTTTTCTTTGAGGAGAATACCTTTTATCCTTAATATCCTCACTTTGTCTCATTTGATGTCTTTGGTCTTGAATTCTGCTTTATCTGTTATTAATATTGCTTCTCCTGCTTTCTACATGTATTTACCTGGTTCACTTTTTCTCATCTTTTAATTTTCCACTTATTTTCCTATGTTTTTATTGTTTTTCTTTAAAACTAAAAATAGAATTTTTTTTAACCCAGCCTGACTTTCTTTGACATTGACATTTGTTGGGGTAATTAATATACAAGCTTTTATTTCTTCTAATACATTATATATATTTTTTATGTATCTATTTAAGTATATTTGTTACTTAAATACTCCTTTTCTTACTTTGCTGGGTTTGTCACTTTTCCTTCATTTTCTTTTCCCCATTCAATACTCAGTCATTCATTGTTAATTTGTTAATCTATTTTCCATTTTGCTAGTGCTTACCTTCTCATTCTGAAGAGTCATAGTTAAACTATATTCCTCTTTAATTATATCAGAATTAAACAATAACTATGCCTGTAACATTTTACCAAATTATTTTAATAACACATACTAAATAAGTTCAGAACCTTTTTCTCTCCCAAGTCCCTACAACTTTTTTGTAACATAGTTCAGAATTTTTACTACTAAGCTGTATGTAAGCTATCATTTTTCCAGGAAACCTTTATCTTGAATATTGGGTTTATCATTCACTTGTATTTTATAAATTTTCTGAATATCTATTTCCATCAACAATATAATCTTTAGTTTTGAGGGTGGTTTTACTACTTTATAAAAATGGTATCATATGGCATATATATTTCTGCAATTTGACCTTATTTACCTAACATTAGTGAAGTTCTTTATTTTGATATGTATTATTCTGTTTTATTCATTTTTACTGCACTATATTATTACATTCTATAACTATCATTTATCCATCCTCATTTTTTTTTTAAGAGAGAGAGCCCTCGTGAGCAGGGGGTGGGGAGAGAAAGAGAGAGCCTTAAGCAGGCTCCACGCACAGCATGGAGCCAGTCACAGGGCTGGATCCGACAACCCTGAGATCATGACCTGAGCCGAAATCAAGAGTTGGACACTTAACCGACTGAGCCACCCAAGCACCCCCATTCTCATTTTTATAGTCATTTGTTTCCACTTTGACGGCTATTACATCGAGTGCAGCCATGAAATTTTGCACATTACATCCCTCAAAATAACATTCATCAGGATGAGTGAGAGACAACTATTAAGTCAGTCTTTCCATCTGTTTTCTAGTGCCCCCATGTCCACTCCCTAGTATCTGAGCTCCTAGCATCTGAGTCTCCTCTCCTTCCAGGAAAACAATGAAAGCTCCCATGCGTATTATCTCCTAAAGACAGACACAGTAGGTGGGAGAATAGTACAGTGGAAGTGGTTACACCTCTAGTTTCTACTTAGGCTACCCAAACGTCCAGATGCTATTGTTTTTCAGAAGTACATAAATAATATTGTAAATAATACAAAGTCATTCACTATTGTTATTTAATTCTGAGTACGATTTGCCATTATCTACTTTCTCAATAAAATGCTGGAAGTACAATTATATGAAGTTCTATAGATTTGTTTTATTTTTTTGTTCTTCGTTTTTATTGAAATATAGCTGACTACAATGTTATATTAGTTTCAGGAGTACATCATCGTTATTTGACAATTCTATACATTACTCAGTGCTCATAACAATATGTGTAGTCACCATCTCTCACCATAGAAAGTTATTACAATATTATTTACGATATACCCTATGCTGAACTTTTAATCTCTGTGACTATTTATCTTATAACTGGATGTTTATACCTATTTTACCCAGGCCCCACCCCACCTCTTGCATTCTTCTTTTTTTTTAATTGAAGTATAGTTGACACACCCTGTTACCTTAGTTTCAGTTATGCAACATAGTAATTCCTCATTATGTTATACTCTGTTCACAAGTGTAACTACCATCTGTCATCATACAGTGTTGTTACAGTACTACTGATTACATTCCCTATGCTATAACTTTTACCCTGGTGAAATATTCATTACAAAACTGGAAGCCTGTATCTCCCACTCTCTTTCACCCATTTTGCCCATCCCCCCATTCACCATCCCTCTAGCAACCATTAATTTCTTCTCTGTATTTATGAATCTGTGTCTGCTTTTTGTTCATTTACTCATTTTTTTTTGTTTTTAGATTTCACATATAAGTGAAATCATATAATATTTGTCTTTCACTTAGCATAATATCCTCCAGGTTCATCCATGTTGTCATAAATGGCAAGATCTCATTATTTTCTATAGCTGAATACTATTTTATTGTTTGTGTGTGTATGTATCACATCTTCTTTATCCATTCATCTATCACCAGACACTTGGTTTGTTTCCATATTCTTGGTTGCTGTTAATAATGCTTCGATAAACATAGGGGTGCATATGTCTTTCCAAGGTAGTGTTTTCATTTTCTTTGGGTAAATACTCAGTAGTGGAATTACTGGATCATATGGTATTTCTAATTTTTTGGATAACCTCCATACTATTTTCTATAGTAGCTATACCAATTTACATTTCCACCAACAGTGCATGAGGATTCCCTTTTCTACACATCCTCACCAACACTTGTTATTGCTTGTCTTTTTTATTCTAGCTATTCTGATGTAAGGTATAAGATTATATCTCCATGTGGTTTTGATTTGCATTTCCCTGATGATTACTGATGTTGAGCATCTTTTCATGATTAGGTTGGCCATTTGTCTTTGAAAAAACACTCTGTTCAGATTCTCTGCCCGTTTTTTAATCAGATTGCTTATTTTTTATATACTAAAAGTTTACTGGATATATCATTTGCTAATATCCTCTCCCATTCAGTAGGTTGCCTTGTTGGTTTGTTGAGTTTCTTTCACTGTGCAAAAGCTTTTTTTTTTTTTTTTTTTTTTTTAAAGATTTATTTATTTGACACAGAGAGGGGGAACACAAGCAGGGGGAGTGGGAGAGGGAGAAGCAGGCTTCCCGTGGAGCAGGGAGCCCGATGCGGGGCTCAATCCCAGGACCCTGGGATCATGACCTGAGCCGAAGGCAGACGCTTAACCGACTGAGCCACCCAGGCGCCCCTGTGCAAAAGCCTTTTTATTTTGGTGTAGTCCTAATAGTTTAATTTTGCTTTTGTTTCCCTTGCCTGAGGAGATATATCTAGAAAAATGATGCTAAGGCTGATGACAAAGAGATTACTATCTATATATTTTTTAGCAGTTTTGTGTCTTCCTGTCTCATATTTAGGTCTTTAATCCATTTTGAGTTTATTTTTTTATATGGTGTATGTGGTACAGTTTCATTCTTTTGCATGTAACTGTTCAGTTTTCATAGCACCATTTTTGAAGAGCCTGTCTTTTCTCCATTGTATATTCTTGCCTCCTATGTGGTAGATTAAGGTGTGGGGGTTATTTCTGTGCTCTCTATTGTGTTTCATTGATGGTGTGTCATTTATGTGCTAGTACCATAATGTTTTCAATACTCTATAATCTTGTAGTATATTTTGAAATCTGGAATTGCTGCTTTGAAAAAGTTTTGCTTTATCATTACTTTTTGCCATTTTAATTGTTATCTTTCTCGGTATGGACTTCTTTGGATTCATCTTGTTAGGGGCTGTCTGTTCTTCCTGGACTTGGATGTCTGTTATCTTGCTCAGATTAAGGAAGTTTTCAACTATTATTTCTTCAAATAACTTTTCTGTCCCTTCTTTCTCTCATTTCCCTCTGGGATCCTTATAATGCAAATATTTTTACTCCTGATAATGCTGCTGGGTTCCCTTAACCTCTTTTCATTTTTTATTCTTTTTTCTCTTTCCCATTAAGCCTGGTTGCTTTCCATTACATTGTCTTCCAGATTGCTGATCTGTTATTCTGCATCCTCTAATCTGTTATTGATTTCCTCCAGTGTATTATTTCAGTTATTGAATTCTTCATCTCTGACTGCTTCTTTTTGTACTTTCCATCTCTTTATTGAAGACCTAACAAATGATCCATGCTTTTCTCAAGTCCAGTGGGTATCTTTATGACTATTACTTTGAATTATTTATTTGACATTGGTTATTTTCATTTCATTTAGCTTTTTTGCTGTAATTTTGTCTTGTTCCTTCATTTGGGAGAGATTTTCCTGTCTCTTCATTTTGCCTGACTCTCTGTGTTTGTTTACATGTATTTGGTAGGTCAGGTATGTTTCCTGGTATTGAAAGTAGTGACCTTGTGAAGAAGAGGTCCTGTGGTGCCCTGTAGCACAATCCCCCCAGTCACCAGAACCAGGTGTTCCAGGGCTGCCCCTGTGTTCTGTGGTACCTACTATTGTGGCTGATCTGCAGTTGCTTCCAGCCCAGCCAGCTGCAATGATCCAGTTTGCCTGCTGGGCACACTGGACAGGGTTTGGTCCCCACAATTTTGAGGGTCTTGTCTGAGGTGTCGTGGGCTCATTGGTGGATGGGGCCAGCAGTCAGACCAAATGTCTTCAGTTAACCACTCTGCCACAATTTCGGGTGCATGAAGGTTAAGGCTTGCTCCCTGTATAGGCAGCTAAGAGGCTGGCTGCTGGAACTGTGGGCATGATAATGTTCGAAGTTCTTTCCCCTCAATCCCCCACCTTCCCACAACCAGAGATGCTTTGGAGGGATACCTGCTGAGGTGGTGGGTCCACAAGAGAACATCATTGTTGGGTATCCAGTTTTAGCAAGGTAAATGGAGTGTTTGTACTAGTTCCCACAAGAATGGGCATTAAGCCCACTGATTTTTAAAGCTCTTGAAGTTAAGCCACACTAGTATTGAAAGCCCGATGTTATATGGACTCATCCTTCCATTGCAGGTGCCCAGTGCTGGGAGTGCCTGGTGTGGGGTCTGATCCCCTTGCTTATCCATGCTTGTGATGTCCCTCCCTTTTGTGGTTAGTCCCACCAAAGGTTCAGTCCCCAGCTGTGTCTCTACCCCTCCTAGGCTCTTTGGTGTACCCTCGTCTCCGCAAATAACTGTGGAAAGTCTGTTCTGCAGTCTTCAGGTCATTTTCAGAGTTAGTTGAATAGATGTAGCTATTATCTATTATGTCTATGGGACAAAGTGAGCTCAAGATCCTCCTACCCCATCATCTTACACTACTCTGGGCTAGCTCTCAACACATTCCCAAAAGAATAAACCCAAAAGAAGATTCAGTATTTACTGAAAACTATGTTTTAAGGAATGTAGTCTGTAGCATTAGCTTTTGGGAGACAGTCCTGTCAGAATATTTACCAATACTCAGTTTAGTCTCTACTGAAAGATATTTGTCTTTTCATACATATTGCTGCAAAGTTCCATAATCTTCCATTAGATACTGGTGTAAATATTCACACCACACCAACCCAGGAAATGCTGGTATAATTAATTCTTTAATCCAAGTCTGAGACCTAACATTTACTTATTCAATTTCATTTTATTAGATTGATGCTAAAACCTACAATGCTATAATTCTAAGACTTAAGAAAAACAACAGTCCGCTGGAAGATTTAGTTGATATGTATTTACATGATCTTTTCTTTTTTTCTTTATAGGTCGAAAGTTTAAAAAGTTCAATAAAGTCAGAGTTATGAGAGCATTGGATGCTGTTGCTCTCCCACAGCCTGTGGGCATTCCAAATGAAAGCCAAGCCCTAAGCCAAAGAATTTCCTTTTCACCAAGTCAAGATATACAGTTGATCCCCCCATTGATTAACCTACTAATGAGCATTGAACCAGATGTGATCTATGCAGGACATGACAACACCAAACCTGATACCTCCAGTTCTTTGCTGACGAGTCTTAATCAACTAGGCGAGAGACAACTTCTTTCAGTAGTCAAGTGGTCTAAATCGTTGCCAGGTAATAATAATTTGTATATAGTAGCATAGAATGAAAATTTTACCGTATTTCTTGTACTAGTAGATTGTTAAAGTCTGTACAGTAAATTAAATATTGTGTAGGGGCGCCTGGGTGGCTCAGTCCGTTAAGAGTCTGCCTTCAGCTCAGGTCATGATCCCAGGGTCCTGGGATCGAGCCCCGCATCGGGCTCCCTGCTCAGCTGAGAGCCTGCTTCTCCCTCTCCCTCTGCAGCTCCCCCTGCTTGTGCTCTCTCTCTCTCTCCTTGTCAAATAAATAAAATCTTTAAAAAAAAAAAAAATATTGTGTAAACAGCATGTTATAGTATGCATTTCAGCAGTTCAAAATAACTTATCTAGGATCTTAAATAATCTGTTACTTGTCTAGGACCCTACTGTGTGCTATGGAAATACAAAAGTCATAGATAACACTTGAGTCTTGATGATTCAAGAATTACATGCATGAAACAGTTAAGGATCAGGATAAGTTTATGTGTTCAAGCACAGATGTTATAGTAAAGAGAAAAACAAATTGACCATCTTCTTAAAAATGTCTAGTTCATTCTCAGTGCTAATTTAACCAACCTCAAATGGTTGAAAAAAACCTGAATGTATCTATTCATATAATATATCAAAATAGTATTCAGAGTATAGTGGGGTGTTTAAAGTTAATTAAGTCACATAATTCGAACATAAGGAAATGAACTTCCTTCCAGTTACTATTTTCTCTAATTTATACTCAGACAAAGTGGATAACAGTGAGAATCTGGCTTGTACCATCATGAAAGGATTTAAGTCACTTTACTTATAAACAAGTTTTACTTCCTCAGCACAACTCCATACAAGGATGCAGTTTTTACTTGGCTAAATCTGAGACTGCAGAGCCAGGAGAATACATGGGTAGCCATTGTTTGTGGAGGCATTAATCCCATAATTAGAAATACAGCATTTTTAAAAATTATATTCTCTTCACACCAAAAATATCCTTACACTTTTTTAAACCAGTTGATTTTTCCAGTATCTGATCAAGAATTAAACATATTATGCCATTTTAGTCTTCAAGTAAATTCAATCATCTTTTTTAAAGAATTTTTTTTCTCAATTTGCCTTAATATATTTCCATTATTATTTTACCTGAAAGGTTTGAAATTCAATGGGTGACTTGTTCTTCAAAATTCAAGGTTATGTGAAAGAGAAGAAAAATAGATTCCTGTTGAATCTTTTAAAAAAACACATGTTGAGAAAAAATTGATAACATTCACTATTCTAATAGAGATAAAGTAATTTTATAGAAAAATCCAAATACCCAGGTTCTTATTAGCTCCATTGTTGCTGAAAGTCTTGGGCAGGTAATTTTTTTTCCATTAAAGAATTTCTGAATTTTTAAAACTTACTGAATAAAGTCATTATCACCTTTCATAGATCTTTATTAAATTGAGATATTACAATAGGATTGAACTTTTTCTGTTTAAAAATAGGAGTATTTAAATGTATGTTTAACTTTTCTCAGTTTTTATATTATTTAGAAAAGTTGCTTTCTTTGATTGATATAGTTTATATTTTTAGTATTTTGCAGGTTCTTTACTGTTTAAAAAGATTCTACTATCAGTTGGCAAAGTTAGAAAATGACCAGTTATAGCTTAAAAGATAATTTATTCACTTTGGGTAAAAGCTAAGTGAACATTTTAAGTTGAAACATTTACCTGTGAAGATTTTTCATCTTCATATTCTCAAAAAGAGTGAGAGGAAATTTTTACACTGAATTTAGCAACAACTTTTTTAATCTTGCAAAAATGTAATTTGTGTGTAAGTAAAAAGAATGATGGCATCCACCAGTATTATAGGTACCATTTCCATTAACTATTACAATAAGGGAAGCTTATTTGATAATTAAATTTGATGATTTAGATTAGCAAATGATTGTGTGGCCCATGATCTTTATTTTTTAATTTATTTTTATTATGTTATATTAGTCACCATACAGTACATCATTAATTTTTGATGTAGTGTTCCATGATTCATTTTTGTATAAAACACCCAGTGCTCCATGCAGTATGTGTCCTCCTTAATACCCATCACCGGGCTGCCCATCCCCCACCCCACTCCCCTCTAAAACCCTGTTTGTTTCTTGGAGTCCATAGTCTCTCATGGTTTGTCTCCCCCTCCGATTTCTCCCCCTCATTTTTCCCTTCCTTCTCCTAATGTCCTACATGCTATTCCTTATGTTCCACAAATAAGTGAAACCATATGATAATTGACTTTCTCTGCTTGACTTATTTCATTTAGCATAATCTCCTCCAGTCCCATGCATGTTGATGCAAAAGTTGGGTATTCATCCTTTCTGTTGGCTGAGTAGTATTCCATTGTATATATGGACCACATCTTCTTTATCCACTCATCTATTGAAGGGCATCTCAACTCTTTCCACAGTTTGGGTATTGTGGACATTGCTGCTATGAACATTGGGATGCCTATGGCCCTTCTTTTCACTACATCTGTGTCTTTGGGGTAAATACCCAGTAGTGCAATTGCTGGGCCATACGGTAGCTCTATATTTAAATTTTTGAGGAAACTCCATACTGTTTTCCAAAGTGACTGTACCAACTTGCATACCCACCAACAGTGTAAGAGCGTTCCGCTTTCTCCACAACCTCTCCAACATGTGTTGTTTCTTGCTTTGTCAATTTTTGCCATTCTAACTGGTGTAAGGCAGTATCTCAGTGTGGTTTTGATTTGAATTTCCCTGATGGCTAATGATGATGAACATTTTTTCATGTGTCTGTTAGCCATTTGTATGTCTTCTTCAGAGAAGTGTCTGTTCATGTCTTCTGCCCATTTTTTGACTGGATGATTTGTTTTTTGGGTGTTGAGTTTGAGAAGTTCTTTATAGATCTTGGATACCAGCCCTTGTCTGTAGTGTCATTTGCAAATATCTTCTTCCATTCTGTGGGCTGCCTCTTTGTTTTCTTGACCATTTCCTTTGCTGTGCAGAAGCTTTTTATCTTGATGAAGTCCTAAAGTTCATTTTCGCTTTTGAGAGAAGTTGCTGTGGCCGATGTCCAAGAGGTTACTGCCTATGTCCTCCTCTAGGATTTTGATGGATTTCTGTCTCACATTGAGGTCTTTCATCCATTTTGAGTTTATCTTTGGGTATGTTGTAAGAGAATGCTCGAGTTTCATTCTTCTGTATATAGCTGTCCAATTTTCCCAGCACTATTTATTGAAGAGATTGTCTTTTTTCCATTGCATTTTTTTTTCTGCTTTGTCGAAGATTATTTGACCATAGAGTTGAGGGTCCATATCTGGGCTCTTTATTCTGTTCCATTGTTCTATGTGTCTGTTTTGTGCCAATACTATGCTGTCTTGGTGATCACAGCTTTGTAATATAGCTTGAAATCAGGCCACGTGATGCCTCCATCTTTGTTTTACTTTTTCAACATTTCCTTAGCAATTCGGTCTTTTCTGATTCCATACAAATTTTAGGATTGTTTGTTCCAGCACTTTGAAAAATGCCATTGGTATTTTGATCAGGATGTCATTTAAAGTATAGATTGCTCTGGGCAGCATAGACATTTAAACAATGTTTATTCTTCTGATCCATGAGCATGGAAATATTTTATCCATCTTTTTGTGTCTTCTTCAGTTTCTTTCATGAGTGTTCTGTAGTTCCTAGCGTATAGATCCTTTACCTCTTTGGTTAGGTTTATTCCAAGATATCTTATGGTTTTTGGTGCTGTTGTAAATGGAATGGATTCTCTAATTTCTCTTTTTACCATTACATTGTTAGTGTATAAGAAAGCAATTGATTTCTGTGCATTGATTTTTTATCCTGCCACATTACTGAATTGCTGTATGAGTTCTAGTAATTTGGGATGGAGTCTTTTGGATTTTTCACATAAATTATCATGTCATCTGCAAAGAGAGAGAGTTTGACTTCCTCTTTGCAAATTGAATAACTTTTATTTATTTTTGTTTTCTGATTGCTGTTGCTAGGACTTCTAGTACTATGTTGAACAATAGTGGCGAGAGTGGGCATCCTTGTCGTGCTCCTGATCTTAAGGGAAATCTCTCAGCTTTTCTCCATTGAGAATGGTATTTGCTGTGGGTTTTCATAGATGGATTTTATGAACTTGAGGAATGTTCCCTCTATCCCTATACTCTGAAGAGTTTTAATCAGGAAATGATGCTGTATTTTGTCAAATGCTTTTTCTGCATCAATTGAGAGGACCATATGGTTCTTCACGCTCCTCTTATTAATGTGTTGAATCACATAGATTGATTTGCAAATGTTGAACCACTCTTGTATCCTAGGGATAAATCCCACTTGGCCATGCTGGATGATACATTTAATGTACTGTTGTATCCTATTAGCCAGGATTTTGTTGAGAATTTTGGCATCCATATTCATCAGGGATATCGGTCTGAAATTCTCCTTTTTGATGGGGTCTTTGCTTCATTTGGGAATCAAGGTAATGCTGGCCTCAAAGAATGACTCTGGAAGCTTTCTTTCTGTTTCTTTTTTTGAAACAGCTTCAGGAGAATAGGTATTATTTCTTCTCTGAATGTTTGGTAGACTTCCCCAGGGAATCCATCAGACCCTAGACTCTTATTTTTGGGGAAGTTGTTTTTTTTTTAATTTTTTATTGTTATGTTAATCACCATACATTACAATCATTAGTTTTTGATGTAGTGTTCCATGATTCATTTTTTTGTGTATAACACCCAGTGCTCCATGCAGAATGTGCCCTCTTTAATACCCATCACCAGGCTAACCCATCCTCCCACCCCCCTCCCCTCTAGAACCCTCAGTTTGTTTTTCAGAGTCCATCTGCTTCAATCTCATTCCTGGTTATTGGTGTCTTCAGGTTGTCAATTTCTTCCTGTTTCAGTCTTGGTAGTTTATAGGTTTCCAGAAAGCATCCATTTCTTCCAGGTTGCTTAATTTATTGGCATATAGTTGTTAATAATAATTTCTAATAATTGTTTCTATTTCCTTGGTGTTAGTCGTGATCTCTCCCCTTTCATTCATAATTTTATTAATTTGGGTCCTTTCTCTTTTCTTTTGGATAAGTCTGGCTAGTGGTTTATCAATCTTATTAATTCTTTCAAAGAACCAGCTTCTACTTTCGTCAATCTGATCTACTGTGTTTCTGGTTTCTAATTCATTGATCTCTGCTCTAATCTTAATTATTTCTCTTCTAATGCGTGGCTTAGGCATCATTTGTTGCTTTTTCTCCAGTTCTTTAAGGTGTAAAATTGGTTGGCAAATTCGGGATATTTCTATTTTTTTGAGTGAGGCTTGGATGGCTATGTATTTCCCCCTTAGGACCACCTTTGCAGTATCCCATAGGTTTGGACCAATGTGTTTTCATTCTCATTGGTTTCCATGAATTGTTTAAGTTCTTTTGATTTCCTGGTTGACCCATACTTTCTTGAGCAGAGTGGTCTTTAGCTTCCAAGTGTTTGAATTTCTTCCAAATTTTTTCTTGTGATTAAGTTCCAATTTCAAATCATTGTGGTCTGAGAATATCCAAGGAATAATCTCAACCTTTTCGTATTGGTTGAGACCTGATTTGTGACCCAGTATGTGGTGTATTCTGGAGAAAGTTCCATGTGTGCTCGAGAAGAATGAGTATTTTGTTGTTTTAGGGTGGAATGTTCTGCATATATCTATGAGGTCCATCTGGTCCAGTGTGTCATTCAAAGCTCTTGTTTCTTTGTTGATTTTCTGCTTAGATATCTGTCCATTGCTGAGAGGGGAGTATTAAGTTCTCCTACTATTAACTTATTATTATCAATATGTCTCTTTATTTTGATAAACAGTTGGTTTATGTAGTTGGCTTCTCCCATGTTGGGGGCATAGATATTTACAACTGTTAGATCTTCTTGTTGGATAGACCCTTTAAGAATGATGTAGTGTCCTTCTGTGTCTCTAACTACAGTCTTTAGCTGAAAATCTAATTTGTCTGATATGAGAATTGCTACCCAAGCTTTCTTTTGATGTCCGTTGGCATGAAAGATGGATCTCCATCCCTCCACTTTCAGTCTGGATGTATTTTTAGGTTCAAAATGAGTCTCTTGTAGACAGCATATGGATGGGTCCTGTCTTTTTATCCAATCTGCAACCCTGTGCTGTTTTATGGGAGCATTTAGGCCATTCATGTGATTATTGAAAGATATGAATTTATTGTCATCATGTTGCCTATGAAGTCCATGTTTCTATAGATTGTCTCTGTAAATTTCTCTTCTATATTACTCTTGGCGAATTTCCCCTATTATAGAACCCCCCTTAATATTTCTTGCAGGGCCGGCTTAGTGGTCACATATTCTTTCAGTTTCTGCTGGTCTTGGAAGCTCTGCATCTCTCCATCCATTCTAAATGACAGCCTTGCCGGATAAAGTATTCTTGGCTGCATGTTCTTCTCATTTAGTACACTGAATATGTCTTGCCAGCCCTTTCTGGCTTGCCAGGTCTCTGTGGATAGGTGTGATGTTATTCTGATGTTCCTCCCTCTACATAAGGAATCTTCCCCCTAACTGCCCTTAAGATGGTTTCCTTGGTTCTAAAATTTGTGTTTTACTATTACATGCCAGGGCACTGGTCTGTTCTCCTTCATCTTGGGATGGGTTCTCTCTGCTTCTAGGACATGAATACTTGTTTTATTCCCCAGATTAGGGAAGTTCTCAGCTATGATTTGCTCAAATATATCTTCTAGACCTCTCTCGCTATCCAGCCCTTCAGGGATCCCAATAATTCTGACATTAGAACATTTTATGACGTCACTTATTTCTCTAATTCTGCTGTCATGGATTTTAAGCTGTTTGTTCCAGGCCTCCCCCATTTCCTTCTTTTCTATCAGTTTGTCTTCTCGATCACTAATTCATTCTTCTGCCTCGTTTACCCTAGCTGTTAGAGAATCTAATTTACACTTCATCTCATTTATAGCATTTTTAAGTTCGGTCTGATTAGCTCTCATTTCTGCCCTTAGAGAATCTATGTTGCTGTTAATGTTTTTCTTCAGCCTAGCTTTTGTCTTCATAACTGTTTACCTGAAGTCTATTTCTGACATCTTGCTTATATAGATATCCATTAGGTCTGCAGGAGAGGTATTGTCTCTTGGTCTTTTCTTTGTTGGGAGTTCCTCCTTCTAGTCATTCTGTTGAGTTGTGGTTGAGGGGATGTACAGTCGAAAATATCAACCACAATCCAGGCAAGGTGCACCCTGGGAAAGTTCAGAGCAATCGGAAGCCACCACCGAAAAAAACCCAGCCAAAATGAAACCCAAGAATAACATTTATAAAGTATAAAAATAAAAACAAACAAACAAAACCCACAAAAAAAAAAAATGACAAAAAAGGGTGGGGGGGGTTCAGGGAAGGTAGCTATAATCCCTCTATGTGGGCGAGGTAGAGTGTTTCACCTCTTCCTGGGTGTATTTTGTTCTTTTTGTTAGAGAACAGTACTTCCCAGAGATACAGGGAAATTAAAACTGG
Source organism: Halichoerus grypus (assembly GCF_964656455.1). NCBI lineage: Eukaryota > Metazoa > Chordata > Mammalia > Carnivora > Phocidae > Halichoerus > Halichoerus grypus. The sequence goes on along the minus strand of NC_135722.1, from coordinate 80,862,811 downwards.
TATATATATATATATATATATATATATAAAGGTAGTATTGAATAGGGAAAAAAGGACTACATTGAAGCTTATATCTATATATATATTAAAAAAAAGAAAAAAAGTTTATGTGTGAAAAAGTTCAAGTTAAAGCCCATTATCTTTTAAACTATATTTGCATGTTCTGCATACTGCATGAACGATGAAAATGGTCAATGAACCAGAGTGACTATATTGAATTCTTTGAAAGGACTCATACATGAAACCTTTCAGTTGACTTTAAACCAGAATACAGTTTTTACTCACTTGATTCACTCAGTGTCTATTGAATACCTTCTGTGTGCATGACCTAACAATTAAACAGTAGTGTTAGAAAAGCCAGAAGTGTGGGCTCACAGCGTGAGCACATTTTGGGGCAACATATCTTAGCATTTGGTCTTCAATTTTGCACAAAGAGAAAACTTATTTCATCCATTCACTCACATGTTACTTGGTCTGTGAGAGATATTTTGGTAAATGAGGCCCATTAATAAGTCAGGATGTCAGTTTACTTATTTATATTACCAAAAAAATGCTGCTAGTAAAACATGTTGACAGGTCAATACAATAGGAAAGTGTATTTTGGAAGTCAGATTAAGATCAGATGCAAAATAATAATCATAACAAAGGTGACGGTATACCTGAGGGCTCCAAGTCATATATCTACAGTTCCCTGAGAGGATGCTTATTGCCTGGTCAGGGCCTCCTCATTTTTTCTTTGTCTATGCTCTTCTATCATCTTGGGCCCACTATAGTAATTGTAGCTTATCTGACATCTCTCTCATGATATTTTAGAGATATCGTTGCTCCTACATAATGGAGACTTGCAAGATGCTTTAGCCTCATGGCAGCACATTTAAAATGCTGTCTTAGGATACACTGCATCTGACATATTGTATCTATTATGTGAATTATTTTACATTGACTTTTAGCTGTAAGCTCAGTGTGTAAATATTTTCCTATTTGGAGCTTGAAGCAACACAACATTTACAAAATTAAAAAAAAAAAATGAACAAGACAAAGGTCAGGAGAATGGAGGACCCATGACAGGATCAGACCCACTAGGCATCCTCAGCGCTGGAGACACACACTGGGAAGATGAATCCTCATAACATCTAGTTCGGGGCTTAACTTGGCAAGCTTTGAAAATCAGTTGGGCCTAACTCTGGGTACATTAAAAATCAGTGGGCTTAGCTCTGGGAGGGTCAAAGGGCCATAGGAAACTGACCTCCTCTCATAACTGCACATAACCGCAGAACACAGAGTGCAGACAGCTAGCCTGACTACTGACATTGCCCACCAAAAAGTCCATGGTTATCTCAGACACACCCCACAAAAGCACAGGGACCAAACCCTGTCCTATGAAACCGCAGCAGGTAAAGCCAGTCATTGCAGCTTACTGAAAGCTCAGTCAGCTAGTGGCTCAGCCACAACAGTAGTGTTTACACAGCCCATATCCAGGAGACACCCCTGGAGCACATGGTTCTGATGAACAGGGGACACTGACTACCAGGCACCACAAGACCTCTTCTTCACAAGGCCACTACTTTTAATATCAAGAGATACAACTGACCATCCTAATACCTGTAAACAGAGTTAGACAAAATGAGGCAGAGAAATATATCCCAAATGAAAGAACTGGACAAAATCACAGCAAAAGAACTAAAGGAAATGGAAGTAAGTATTATGCCTGATAAAGAATTCGGTAATATCATAAAGGTATTCAGTGGACCTGAAATAAGAGTGGAGGATCTCAGTGTGACCTACAATACAGAGATAGAAAATATAAAAAGAACCAGAGATGAAGAATTCAATAACTGAAATAAAAATTATACTAGAGAGAGTCAACAAAATATTAGGCAATGTAGAAGAACAAATCAGCATCTGGAAGACAGATTAATGGAAGACAAGCTGAACTACAAAAAGAAAAATGACTAATAAAAAATAAAAAGTGGTTAAGGGAACTCAGTGACATCATTAAATGTAGTAACATTCCTATTAATCCAGAAGGAGAAAACCGAGAGAAGGGGAAAGAAAACTTATTTGAAGAAATAATAGTAAATTGATCAGTATGGAGGTTAAAGCACAAAAGCAATAAAATTAATTATATCTACAAGAATTAGTCTAGGGATTCACAAAATAAAAGGATGTAAAATATGACATGGTATACAGAAAATGGAGAAGGGAGTAAAAATGTAGGACATGAATGTGTTCAAACTTAAGTGACCATCAAGTTAATAGAGACTGGAATACACATAAGATGTTATATGTGAAACCAATGGTAACCACAAATTAAAAACCTATAATAGATACACAAAAAAAGAGAAAGGAACCCAAGTGTAACATTAAAGAAAGCCATCAAAGCATAAGGAAGGGGGCCAGAGAAGAAGAAAGGAAGAGAGAAGAACAAAAACAACCAGAAAACAAGTAACAAAATGGCAGTAAGTACATACTTATAAATAATTACTTTAAATGCAAATGGACTAAATAATCAAAAGACATAGGGTGACTGAAAGGATAAAAAAAAGACCCATCTGTATGCTGTCTACAGAGGCACTTCAGACATAAAGACACATGAAGATTGAAAGTTAAGGGATTAAAAAACATTTACCATGAAAATGGAAACAAACAAAAAACGAGGGTAGGAGATAAATTTTAACAGACATATAAAGGGGGAGATTGACAGTAATACAATAATAAGGACTTTAAACACCCTATTTACATCAATGGATCAGTCATCCAGACAGACGATCAACAAAGAAACAATGGCTTTGAGTGACACATTAGTCCAGATGGACCTAACAAATATATACATAATATTTCATCAAAAGACAGCAGAATACTCATTCTTTCAAGTGTACCTGTGACATAGTCTGTGATAGATCACATTAGGTCACAATACAATTCTCAGTATTCAAGAAGATTGAAATATAATATCATGCATCTTCCCACCACAACAGTATGAAACTAGAAATCAACTTTCAGAAATTATCTGGAAAGAACACAAATATATGGAGGCTAAACATGATACTAAAAAATGAATGGAATAAACAAGAAATCAAAGAGGAAATTAAAAAAAAAAAAAACATGGAGAAGGGGCGCCTGGGTGGCTCAGTCAGCTGAGTGTCTTTCCTCGGCTCAGGCCATGATCCCAGGGTCCTGGGATAGAGCCTGGTGTCAGGCTCCCTACTCAGTGGGGAGCCTGCTTCCCCCTCTCCCTCTGCCTGCCACTCCCCCTGCTTGTGCTCTCTCTCTCTCTCTCTCTGTCTCTCTCTCCCTCTCTCTCTCTCGATATTTCTCTCTAAACATGGAGTAAAAGAAATTGAAAGCAACTGTGCAAATTCTTTGGGACACAGCCAAAACATTTCTAAGAGGGAAGTTTATAGCAATACAGACCTGCTTGAAGAAACAAGAAAAATCTCACACCTTGCACCTAAAAGAGATAGCAAAAGAACAAAGCTCAAAGCTAGTAAAAGGAAGAAAATAATAAACATCATGGCATAAATAAATGAAATAGAGACTAAAAAACAATACAATGATACCAGGAGTTTGTTCTTTTGAAAATAAGCAAAATTGATGATCTTGAGCCATATTTACCAAGAAAGAAGAGGACTCAAATAAATAAAATCAGAAGTGAAAGAGGATAAATAACAACTAACACCACAGAAATGAAAGGACTATAAAAGAATATTATGAAAACTTACATGCCAGCATATTGGACAACCTAGAAGAAATGAATAAACTCCTAGAAACATATAACTTTACAAAACTGAATCAGGAAGAAATAGAAAATTTGAACAGACCAATTACTAGTAAGGAAATTCAATCAATAATCAAAAAACTCTCAACAAACAAAAGTCCAGAACAAGATGGCTTCAGTGGTAAATTCTACCTAGTATTTTAAAAAGAGTTAATACCTTTTTGTTTTCAAATTATTCCAAAAAATAAAGGGGAAAAAAAAACTTCCAAATTCATTCTACAAGACCAGCATTACCTTGATATAGGGAAATTTGTTGCATTTCTATACATCAATAATGAAGTAGCAGAAAGAGAAATTAAGAAAACATCTCCATTTACAGTTGCATCAAAAAGAATAAAATATCTATGAATAAACATAACCAAAGAAGGTGAAAGACCTGTACTCTGAAAACTATAAAATATCAGTGAAGGAAATTGAAGACGGCACAAACAAATGGAAAGATATTCCATGCTCCTGGATTGGATGAGTTAATATTGTTAAAATGTCCAAATTACCCACAACCTACAGATTTAATGCCATCCCTATCAAAATACCAACAGCATTTTCCACAGAACTAGAACAAACAGTCCTAAAATTTGTATGGAACCACAGACAAACCCAAAGATGGCCAAAGCCATCTTGAGAAAGAAGAACAAAACTGAAGGTTTCACAATCCCAGACTTTAAGAAATAGTACAAAGTTGTAGCAATCCAAACAATCTAAGCAGTATGGTACTGCCATGGAATCACACATATAGATCAAAAGAATAGAAACCCCAGAAGTAAACCCACAACTATATGGTCAATTAACCTTCAACAAAGGAGGAAAGAATATGTAATTGGAAAAATACAGTCTCTTCAACAAATGGTGTTGGGAAAACTAGACAGCAACATGCAAAATAATGAAACAGGACCTCTTTCTAACATCATACACAAAAATAAACTCAAAATGGATTAGGACCTAAATGTGAGACCTGAATCCAAAAAAATCTTAGAAGAGAGCACAGTCAGTAATTTCTCTGACATCAACCATAAAAACATCTTTCTAGATAGGTCTCCTGAGGTATGAGAAACAAAAGCACAAATAAACTATTAGGAATACATCAAAATAAAAAGCTTCTGCACAGCAAAGGAAACAACCAACAAAACTAAAAGACAACCTACTGAATGGGAGACGCTATTTCCAAATGACATATCTGATAAAGTGTTAGTATCCAAAATACATAAAGGATTTACATAACACCAAAACAAAACAAAACAAAACAAAAACCAAATAGCCCAATTTAAAAATGAGCAGAAGACACGAACAGACATTTTTTCAAAGAAGATATCCAGATGCTAACAGACACATGAAAAGATGCTCAACATCAGTCATCATCAGGGAAATACAAATCAAACTACAATGAGATATCACTTCACATCTGTCAAAATGGCTAGAATCAAAAAGACAATAAATAACAAATGTTGGCAAAGATATGGAGAAAAAGGAACCCTCACACATTATTGGTGGGAATGTAAATTGGTGCAATCACTATGGAAAATCATATGGAGTTTCCTCAAAAAGTTCAAAATAGAATTATCATATGATCCAGTAATGACACTTATGGGTATTTGCCCAAAGAATACGAAAGACAATTTCAAAAGGATATATACACCTCTATGTTTATTACAGCATTATTTATAATAGCCAAATTATGGAAGCAGCCCAAATGTCCATTGATAGATGAATGGATAAAGAAGATATGGTGTGTGTGTGCGTGTGTGTGTACGCGTGTGTGTGTACACAGTGTTTCTCAAACACTATTTCAGTGAGTATTGGCATCCTGGGGGTTTCATCACCCAAGTATTAAGAAGCCACTGATAATAAATTTATGTTAGGGAGAGTAGTCAAAGGAAACTTAGAGGCATAATTTATGGGTTGATCAAGGAGGATCTTGAAAGTCAGGGTAGGCTTTGGAAATTAAATTATTAAGTACTTATTCTCAATTCACTTTCACTTTGTAATATTATTTATCCTTTATATCAGTATATTATAGCAGAATTTACATGACAGAGAGGTTTGAGGGAAATATTTCCTTTTTATAAATTTTGTCCTGATTCTTCTGTTTATTTCATGAAAAAAATCTCTAAGGGTCAATGCTTTAACATTTTTCAACATTGCATTTTTGAAATATCTTACTTCTTCATCTCAGTTAGCCAGACTACTTGCAATCAACAGTATCAGAAGACCGGAACAGTCTTTTGCCTTGTTTTCTGCCTTTGAAGGATGCCAAAATATCTTTTGAGTCAGGGACAGCCATTGCATATGTGACAAAGGATTTTTTCCTTCATCCCAAATAAAATGAATAAATCAAATTACTTCCCCACAAAAAAGTGATGGGAAAGGAGTGAAATTAGCCTATGAGTAAGGTCAAGCTTTGATGATACTGTTATGAAGCCTTCAAAAATGATTTTTCTAGCATCCTATTCCACTGAAATTACTACTGCCAATGTCAAAAAAATCTTTTTTTTATCAAATCTAATGAATACTTTCAACCCTTAACATGTTTTGCATGCCTTTGGGGCCACTGACAAAGTACCATTTCTTGCTGATACTCTTACTTTGGCATTTATCATTTCCCTTCAGGTAGATGTGTTTCTCTCAATTTACACATTTTGTTTCCTTTGTGGATTTGTTTTTCCATTCACATCATAAATTTGGCATTTCCTGCATTCCATCTTTTACTCCAGTAATTTCTAATTCTACACAGACTAGATGAGCCCATTCACAGCCTTGTCTTCAACTACCCCTATATTCTGGTGACTCCTAAGTACATAGTATCAACCCCTCTAATAAGCTATTGAATCATGTATTTCAACTATTTATTACATATTTCCACCTGGATGAATTTCCAGGTCAACATGGCCTTCTACTCCATAAACCTAAAACCTTTTTCTTTATCTTGAAATGGTGCCTCAGATAGAATCTTGGGTATCATACTGGGCTCAATTTTCTCCTTCACCACCTGTCCAATTAGTTATCAAAGTCTGTCAACTCTACTTATTAAATATATGATTCACTATATATGCTACTTCCACTGCTACTGCCCTGACTTAGTTGAGGTCCTTGTCCTTTTTTCCTAGATTTCAGTTGTAGCTCTTTGACTAACCCTATTACCAATTTCACCCTACCACCAAACAATCTCTGCCACCAGAATCATCTTTCTAAAAACAATTATAACCAATTATATCATTTCCTTTCCTTTTCATAATAAAGTCCAAACTTCTTAACCTTAACATCCAAGATTCTTCTGTGACTTGACTCCTGAATTTACAATGTTATCTCTCATTCTTCCTCTTCAAGCAACTCTAAGTTTCAGTTCTCACAATGCTGTTTGCTCAGTATCCTGCCTTCTTTTGCCCATATTGTTTCCCTACCTAAAGATCCTTCCCTTCTTCACATTTTCCCCTGGCTGGTCCCTAACAAATCTTAGGATTCTAATTACCTGTCACTTCCCCTGAGGACGAGTTCCCTGGCCTTCCCAGACTGAGTCAAATGCCCCTTTGCTCTACCACATCATCTTTGCCCTACCATATCACCTTTGCCTTTGTCAACCATACTATCACTCTGAGTTATACTTATGTTCTCATTTTCTGTTTCACCAGACTGCAAGTGTTAAAGGCAGAAATATTTTTCTAGTCTTTATGCCTAGTTGCAACCAGAATGCTTCATCCAGAAGGATGCTTAAAGAGTATTTCTAGAAATTTAAATTATAGAATTGATACAAAAGGAACTGTGCTATCTTAAATCATTAGCCATCAAATCCTTATTCATAAAAAAATAATATATATGTTGGTGATTATACTTATTTTGCTGTGGCATTTTTGTGCTCCTCAAACTTCACTCATACTTTGTGTCAGAAGGTGCTGAGGTATTTAATGCTCCACCTTTGTTGTAGATTAAACGTTTCAGTACATGACAGTTTTTACAACAGTACAACCTATATATTTTATCCAAACTCTGGAGGTAACAGAGGAGAACTTAGAAGGTTATACATGCCATGTGTTACCATATACTTTTTTTTTAAGCATTAAGGATTGAACAGCTTGTAACAGGGCTTTTGTCAGAAATTATCAGGCCAAGTCACTTAAAAGGAAAGGGTATTTTTCCTTACTACTTGTTAAACACAATTAAGGATCATCCATCACTTTCTATGTGAAGTTTTTCATTGATCATCATTGCAAATGTACTGACTTTACCTGATCATTATCATCAATGGGAATTTGAGCTCAGTGTTCCTGTCTTTGTTTCAGTATAAAGTAATGAATGATAGTACAGTTAATGGGGAAAAAATAACACTTTTGTACCAGGCATGTTCAAGTCAATTTAACAGTGTACATTTATCACAGATAAGCCCTCTAAAAGGTGGCTATTTTAAAAAGCTATTTTCTGAGTTGCTTTTCATTCTGTTAAATGGAAAATAGACTTTCTGCTATAAATATTGGCAATTTCAAAAGTTTTAAGTTATTTCAGCAAAGATTTGCCTTTTATATTATAATTTACCAAAAATGTTCCTTTATTTTTATTTCTAGTAATCCCAGAATGCAAAAAGAAAAACAAACAAACCCCCCCCAAAATAAAGTGTAGGGTAAAGTAGACATAAACATGTAAATGTAAGTGGAATCTGTTTTTTAAAAAAAGAACAAATAAATTAACTGTTATATTATGATGTAAACATTTTCAAATTAGAGATTAACATGAAACAAAGGCCTGGAGTGATTAAAAATACAGTAGGTCAAATATTTCAGTAGTATGAAATGCTTTCTTTAGGAAAGTTATGAAATTGACTAAAAAAGGAATAAAGAATAAAAATATGTTCCTGAAGATGGTAGTGAACAATTTATTAATGTTTTAATACATCTGACTAATTGAACCTAACTTTCTATGAGCCTGTCATTGTATATATATAAAACATATATATAAAATATATATTCTGGAAATATATATATTTGTTGGTGTATACCAAGTATATATATGAAATATATATTCTGGAAAATGAAATATATATATGAATTCTTAGGTGGAACAGATGTTATTAAAATAGCTTGGTGTTCCCACCAAAACACTTGATTTTTATGTACCTTTAATAAAAGATTTCATCTACTATCATTGTTTCAGCTATATTCAAATGCAGATAATTTCCAAATTTATATTTATAGTTCATATATCTCTCCATATTTCTAATTCATTTGTCTAACTACTGTCTGGACATTCCAAAAGTCCTTCCAACATATCAAAACTTACAATTTTGTCTCTAGCCTATTTATCCTCCTCTATTTTGTCTCAGTTATGCTATTGTCATCCACCATTCCTGCAAAAATACTGAAACATCTGTCTCCTTCTTCCTCCTAATTACATATAATCAGTTGTCAAATCTCTTTGATTTTACCCTTTAAATATTTCTCTGATGTACTCCCTACTCAGTACGCCTACCTGTTGACTTATTTCAGACTTTTATCATCTCTCACTTGACCTTTGGCAATAGCTCCAACTTTTTTCTGTAATTCCAGACTTAACTCCCTTGAATCCATCCTCTACATGGCTATCAAGAATCCCTCCAAAACAGAAATAAGGCTATGTCGTAATGTTGCTCCTTAATAGACATATCTGACCACAGCCTCCATATCCAGATTTACCTCTTTGCTTCTCCCTCCTTTAAGTTCATCTGTGCTGGGCTGTGATTTTCTGCAAAACAGGCAAAATGAGAATTGAAAAGAGGTGGAGAGAAGATTTTGACCATTTGAGTCAGTGTATTTGCCCTCTCCCTGCCATTCTTCCTCTACCACCAACACCAGAGAAGGGCCTAAAAGAGGTTGTGAAGGTATGAAAGACCAGAGGATTCACACACACACACACACACACACACACACACGACTCTAAACCTCTTAAACCACATGGGTGTTATATGCAACTAATGAATCATTGAACACTACATCAAAAACTAATGAGGTACTATATGTTGGCTAATTGAACATAATAAAAATAAATAAATAACTAAATAAATGTCTGGAAAGGAAATAAAAAATAGTGAATGTCAATAAAAAATAAAATAAAATGAGACTGGATTAAGTTTCAAAAAACAAAAGTGACCATAAAACTATGGAATCTACCTAAGACATAATTAAGGAATGTTAAATAAAAATAAAGCACAATTGAAAGCAGTGGTTTTATAAAATAAAATCAGTTTATTTTTAAATCCCAAAGACTTAAGATTCCTCAACACTCTGATTATACTCTGCTTGCGCATGATCTCCTTGGGAGTTTTTCCTGACCTGCTTCCCAGTTCCTGGTGTATTCCCTGTTAACCTTCTGTATCACTGTACTTAGTTGCTTGTCTTTCCTGTTGACTTGTGAGTTTCTTTTAAGGGCATGAGTTGAGTCTTTCGTCCTCTTAACCATTTTAACACAGTGCCTAGCGCACAAGTGATTCTCAGTAAATGTGTGACTGATGGACTGTCAATTAGTGAATTCCCAGAAATGCTAAATCACAGTGACCAATTTTAATGACTTCAAAGTTGTTTCTTTTTAATTTCTCAGGCTCTATTATGTATTACTATTTCCTTATTTATAGTATAAAATACATTGAAATTGAAAACAATATATTACCCTTCTTATATCTATTTTCAAATTTCTATATATTTTCAACATTTTAACACAAGTGATTTTGGGAATCATTTTATTTTTTTAAATTTGTTTTGTAGGTTTTCGAAATTTACATATTGATGACCAGATAACTCTCATCCAGTATTCTTGGATGAGCTTAATGGTGTTTGGACTAGGATGGAGATCTTATAAACATGTCAGTGGACAAATGCTATATTTTGCACCTGATCTAATACTAAATGAGTAAGTAGTAACTTGATTTTTGTTCGTATTATCACATAAGTGTATATGTAGGATAATCTTTAAAATTACATTTCAGTAGATGATTACACATTTAGTATCCCAAATAATAGAATTTTCCTGAAATGTTTATCAGAATTATCTCAGGATATAGCTTGATATAACAAAATTAATAAAATTGTATCATTATATCAGTAACTTGATATTTGGAGATTCCCCTTTTGTTTCAATATATAGTAGTCATGTCAAATCAATTTTTTTAAACTTCAAAAGTGTATCAAGAAATATACTTAAAGATAAAATGAAATTTTTAGTTTACCAAATTAAAATTTTATACCTTGGTACTAATGAATATAATTATTTAAATTAGAAGTATTTTTGCTTGAAACTATTGACTTATTTTCAAAAAGTAAAGCTATCTCTCCTCCTAGAGGGAAAAGTCAGACAGGTCAGTTATTTTAATAATTGAAAGACAAATATTTCAATTTTCTTGGTTATATTTAAATTACTATAATTAATTTTCTACATATAACCTTAAACTGAATAAGAATCTTTTCATGGAAATATTTATACCATTCTAATGAATGCTGACTCAGAATTATATGACATATTAAGTTACTTTTGTTTTTATAGTTAACAGATAATTTTCATATATTTTATTCCATTTTGCCCTATAATCCCTTGAAATAGGTAAGGAATCAGTGTCCTTCATTATACAGTTCAGGAAACAGGCTCAGAGGAATTGTATATCCTGCCAAAGAATCTGAGTGACAGTCAGGATTAATTTTAGCTCTTCTGAGTCAAAATCTAGTTTTCTTTTCACAATTTGTGTTAGCTGCATGTGACTACTGTGGGTATTGCAGAATAGCACATGGTTGAGAAAATACCTTTAAAAATTTTTCTTCAACCTTCAGAATTAGTGTTTGGCCTTGTCAGTTATTTAATCCTTTGTAATGTTCTCTTTGTCACCATACATTTCCTCTAGAATAGTTCATGGTATAACTCTTCTACACTGACTACTCTGAACTGAATACACTGAACTATTCTACATTCTTCAGTTTCTGTGAACTGAATCCATTCTCCAATTAGATTACCACAAAATTTTATATCTATTTTTTAACAGAAAAAATCATCAGTAAATATATGATTTCCTGAGTGTTCCTCAGCTCCACATTCTCAACTCCTTAGGTTTTTAAATGTAATAATAAAAGTGAGAAACAACATTAATCTTGGTCAATATGTATTTAATATTATTTCTTACTTTAAAATTTCTTAACCTCAAAAATTCAGTATTGTGAACAAAATATTGAGTTTGTTTACAAAAAGACATTTTCTGTAATAAGTAAGTTACCAAATCTTTTCTCTGATAAATTACACAAACTGGCTAAGACACTGTCTGTGTGTTTCTTTTTTCCTCTTGCTTTTTCTTTTGTGTGTTGTGTGTGATACAAGACAGAGGATGAAGGAATCATCATTCTATTCATTATGCCTCACCATGTGGCAAATCCCACAGGAGTTTGTCAAGCTTCAAGTTAGCCAAGAAGAGTTCCTGTGTATGAAAGTATTGCTACTTCTTAATACAAGTGAGTGAGTACAGCAACTTTTACGAGATGTTTATTTTCTTAATTTTTAATTCATTGGGAAAGCCTCAAATGGCAATATGATCATATGGTTATACATGAAGTCTGAATCTTAGATTGTGGCTGCAAAGGAGAAACACCTAATATACTATCATAGACATTAATAAAATTACTTCATATTTCTCAGGCCTTACATAATAATAAAATATCCCACCAATTAGGGAATTCTATTTTTTTTTCAGATAAAATGTGCTTAAATGACTTTTTCATATTCACCTAATTGGGTATTATGAACTAGTTAATACTGCGTAAACACAAACTATCTTCTTTCCATCCCCACTCCACAAAAGACTTACTATATAAAATACACATTTTTGTTTGGAACTATTATTTTTATGTAGAATAGACAGTTAAACAAATAACCTACAAAGATCAGTGGTATAACACAATAGCAGTTTTTTGTCACTCATATTCACAGTCCATTGGGTTAGGAAGAAAACCCATGCTCCTTCCATATAGGGGCTCCACACTTCCATAGCAGCTTGGATTCCTCCATTGGCTCTAACTAGAAGATAAGCACTGAGTGAGAAGAATTTGGACGTGAGGCCTGGAAATGTCGTATGTCACTTCTACCCACATTCTATGACCCATATTTAACTGTAGGAGAGGTTGGGAAATATACTGCAGCTCTATACCCAGAAGAAACATTATGAAACATAGCATTGGTCACCAGAAGGACAGGCAAATATACATTTCACTCTTTCTCATACACAAAGAGCACACACACCTCTGCTTCAGTGGAAAATTTTTAAAAACTGCTTTTACTTTTTACCTTTTTCTGTGTCCTTTCCATGCACTGGTAGGCTCAGCCTTTGAATATCTGAATTGACCCTTCTTTTACTCAGTGATTTGAAAGAGAACCTAAGGGAGTGAAGGTGAGCCAGGGGTCTTTCTCAGTAGTATATTTTCAGGGACTTCTTTCTAGTAGCACAAGTCTCAAATAGTGGAGGGGTGGGGTACACATCAGGAAGAAAAAGGCAAAAAAGCTAAATCCTTAAAAAAGGATGTTTTCCTCATGAAATCTGTGCAAACACAGGGACCAATACAGGATCTAAGGATCCATAGCCCTATCCCCCCACCTTGGGAACACTATTTGGAGCAGAGACCTTCAAGCCTAATTTGATAAAAGAGCATAAAGTGGGCTAAAGTATTGATATGGAGCTAGCCAAGAGAGTCAGCTAGAATAAATTTAATATTATAACAGTTAACTCCTGTCCTTTTCTTGGCAGTAATGAATCCTATAGCAGTTAAGTTAGAGATAATCCTAGATTTCCCAAATTAGTTGTTATTATTAACATAATTCAATATTTATAGATAGGCTACATTATGCTGAAGGGCCAAACAACCCCACAATCTCAGTAGCTTAACAAAAAAAGTTTTTAAATATTTATTTTTCCCACTATATGTCCAATGCAGATCAACAGGGAGGCTCTGCTCATTGACGTCACTCAGGTGCCCAGGCACATGGAGGCTATATCTTGACATACACTTCTCCAATCACTAGAGCATTGGTAAGGAAGGAAATGGTAAGGGAAGGAAGGGACATATGTATAACCTCCAGTCACATACCATAGAAAACAAGATTCTTGGCCACTTGCAGCTTCAAGAAAAGGGAAAAACAGCAATATTTGGTGAATAGTACTTAAGATTTCTACAAATTTTAATAAAAATCCTAATGGGATTTTTGAGGAGAGACTTGGCAAAGCTTTTGGGAATTTATCTTTAAATCTTAAACAGTAGATAAGTATTACAAAAATTTTGAGGTGAAGAAGGAAATTAGAATTCTACCTAATTAATACAGTGTGAGAGAAGAATAGATACACTAAATTCTTAGTCAAGTCAGACTAGTATATATTAGAACTTAATATACTGTAATGGAAACATCATGAATCAATGAGTATGGAGCAAATATTGTTAGGAAAAAATAAATTTTATATTTGGGGAAAACTTAGTTTGTATATTTAGCTCAAATTATATCTTAAAATAAATACCAGATAATTGAGTTAAATGTACACACTTAAAATGTTAAAAACATACCAAAAGGAATATAAATGATTTTGAGATTTCAAATAAGGAATACCCTTTTAAAAATAAATGCAATTGGAAAGTTGGTAAAGGAAAAGTTCAATGATTTGATACATTAGTATTTAAACCTCCAATTTGCCATTAAAAATTAAAATGAAGATCTTCAGGAAAATATAGCAAGTTGAACACACCATTGTTTCTTCTAAAATGACACTAAAATATTACTAACGGGATTTTTTTAAACAAATAAAAGAGAATGAGAGGAATCAATAACAATAAGATTCTGCAAGCCAGCAAGCAGAGCTAAGTTAGCATACCTGAGAAAGTTGGATTCTAAAGCAGAAGTAAGAAAAACCAAGAAGTACCTTGATTTGCAACACCAAATCTCTGGCATGTTTCTCAGTTGGCGACAACAATGATTTTTTGAGATGACAGTGAAGGTAGAGTTAAAAACACAAAGTTCTTTTTAAAGTCTGTATCCAGAAATCACCCAACCATGAAATTGTCCCTCTCCAACTCAGGCAGAGACCTTAGGTTTAGTTCCTGAAGAGGATATAATAGAGGGTAGCTGGATTGGTGAACTGTAGGCACTGCTGAGGGTGAGAGGTTCCCTAATGACAACAGATTAATTCTATATCAAATGTTGATAAATCTTCCAGCATACTCCCTTCACCCCCATCTCCCAGAACAATGTTATCCAGGTTTATATCCTCTAGACAGGAGAATGAAAGATTCTTCTCTGCAGAATCTCTTTGGCCAGAAAGAAAAAGAACTAATATGTTAACAGTAGCTGTTTCTCTTTGAAATAGCTCAGCCAGATTGCCCTGTACTAAAGCTCACAGTCAATAAACACTACCTATTGAAACAGAACTCTGAATCAGCCTTGTAGTTTTCCACTCCTGAATATAAATAGCCAAGGCATCTGAGAGAGTCCTTTGACATCAAAACAAAGACAAATCAGAAAGAAAACAAGCAAACAAACTCGGAAGACACAGATGAGGTAGGGAGATAAAACCTCAAAAAAATTAAAAAGCTATCCCTCTTTAGAAAGAGAAGAGAACATATTGCACCCAAGAAACAAGTACTGGATACGGTGAGAAAGGAATAACACATTAAAAGCAAATAGCTCTTGGAAATTGAAATTGAAAGTTGAAAAGCAGAATTTACATATATATATAGATATAGATATAGATATAGATATATATAATGTATATATGAAAGTAGAATTTAAAAGTCAGTACAGGCATTGGTAGACAAAGAAAACCTTTCAAAAGTAGAGCAAAAACCAAAAAATATAGAAAATCAGAAGCAAGGAGGCCCAACACACAAATAGTTGGAGCACTAGAAAGAGAGAACAGGAAAATACATAGGAGAAGAAATCATCAAGGAAATAATTAGTCTTTTTAACAAAAGGAAATTTGGAAAATTTCATTTAAAAAATGACGTTGGACTCTTATTAACTTAAAATGGATCAAAGACCTAAATCTAAGAGCTTAAACTATAAAACTATTAAAAGAAAACAGACATGATATTGAATTTGGCAATGATTTCTTGGATATGACACACAAAACACAGGCAATAAAAGAAGAGAAATGGATTTCATCAAATTTAAAACTTTAGTGCATCAAAGGTCATGATCAACAGAATAAAAAGTCAACCCACTATATGGGAGAAAAATTTGAAAATCATTTATCTGATAAAAAAAAGTATTAATATCTAGAATATATAAAGAACTACAATTTAACAATTAAAAAATTTTTAAATGGACAAGGGCCTGAATAGACATTCTCCAAAGAAGGTATATAAATAGCCATTAAGCACATGAAAAGATGCTCAACATCACCAATCATTAGGGAAATACAAATCAAAACCACAGTGAGATACCACTTCATACACTCATTTAGATGATTATTTACTCTCAGTAAAACAAAAAGTTGTACTAGAAATCATAATATATACTATATGTGACTAGACTGTGGTAGCATTTTACATAACTAAATAATAAATACTGAATATTGATCTAACCAATATTATGAAAGTGATATTAGGAAGATGAGGAATAAGAAGTTGTGTGTGTGTGTGTATGTGTGTGTATGTGTGTGTGTGCTACTGGTATGGAGGTGATTGTAGATCTGAAAGATGGAAATGGAGCTAGAGCCTTATTTTCCACACTGGAAAATCAAAAGTAAAAATAAAAAATCAAGAATCAGCACTACAATGTTGCTATTTAATTCTGTCAAAGGAGAAATTAAAATAAATAAATGAAAAAGTTGAAAGTGTTTGCCTCTGGCATGAGAAAAGTTGGGTTGCCTGAGCACTACTTTTTGCCCTAATAAGGTTGTAAAACTGTGACAAAATATTTAAAAATTAAACAACAAACTTAGAAAAATATCTGAAATATAATTTAGGCCCCTATAAATAAGTGAGTACAAAACAGAAAAAAAATTAAAAATCACTAATACACATAAGAAAACTGTTCACCCTCACTAATAATTTGAGAAATGAAGATATTTTATTTTGCTATGTAAAAAGCAAAGATTACCTAAAATGAAAATATTCAATACTAGCCACAAAACAGTTAACTAGTGAGAAGTTTAGCAATGTATATTACGAGTGTTAAGAAAGTTAGTATCTTTAATTGCAATAATTCCACTTCTAAGGATATATCTTTTTAAAAAATCAAAAATTATATTCATCATAAGTATTGTTTAGACTAGCAAAATATTTCAAATATCAAATGAGAAGACAATTAAATAAATTGTACTACAATTTTAAGTGAAATTAAATATGAGAATTAAAACATTTATTATTAAAGAATTTTGAGAGATATAAGTAAATGGTCTCAATATAATGTTAGGAAATGTCCCAAAATATTGGATTGTAGAATCTAGTGACTTATAATTTTTTATGTTTTCTAAAATTTTTCTAATGAATATATGTTATTTTTAAGTTAGCTAAATCAAAAAATAAAGATCCTTGTTTTTATAAAAAAGTATTCTTATGTAAAAGAGCATCTGGCTAACTGCCCATGACACCATTTCCCAATTTGCCACTAAGATATTTGCAAGAAATCCTAAAACTCACTTGTGGAATCAACAAGAATCTGAGAAAAAATTCTCCAATCATATAATACTGGATGTAATAATCAAGGCAAAAAGGAATTAAGGTAAGGAGCTTAAAGCAAATAGAAATATTTAGGAGAGCTGGTTCATTATTGATCTGAAATGTAGGAAAGAGAGCAGGAGAGGAGGAAAAACTTCAAACTGTCCCAGGAGCATAGGATGAGAGCCTAATGATTAGATCATAATATCCCCAGAACTTCTTATTAGTGGTTGATACTAAAAGGATGTGAGGCTGGCTGGGAATACTTGAATGGATAGAGTGAAGACTTTGGGTTACTAGTTTCCAGTTCTTGAAAACCTAATGGGAAATAGTACTTCAATAATCAGAAGAAAAAATAATTTTATTTTTTAAGTGTTTTTTTTTTTTTTTAATTCCAGTTAACATACAGTGTAACATTAGTTTCAGGTGAACAGTATAGTGATTCAACACTTCCATACAACACACAGTGTTCATCACAAGTGCACTCCTTAGGGGTTACCCCCATCACCTATTTTACCAATCCCTCCACCAACCTCCCTACCCCACCGTAACCATTAGTTTGTTCTCTATAGAGTCTGTTTCTTGGTTTGCCTGTTTTTTTTCCCCCAAAAAATCATCAAGGGTCAAGGGTCAAGATAATTAATGTAGAGTTATATAAATCCAAGAGACTATATGATTTTTTTCTTTCAGCAATCTAGATATAGCTGCAGGAAAAGGGAGCTGCTTCATTTAAGTTTCAAGGTTTATTTGTAAGGTAAATGCAACCAAAGCAAAAGGAAACAAGAAAATTGGGAGTTCTGGTGATAATTTGCTGAAGAAATCAAGCAGAGCATCTCAAACAAGTGACAACAGAAGGATCTAAAATATTAAGGAAAAAAATTGTAGGTAAAATAGACAATGTAGTAGAAATAAGAGAACTAGCAGTAAGAATAGGAAGTTGTGCCTACAATTTGGCTATCAGAATTAAAGACTTCAGAGATATATTACCAGTTAACATCACATGGGAATAAGATGCATTCCCATTAAAATAAGCAACCAAAAAGGAATATTTGCCATTGTTATTATTTAATATTGTTCTGGAAATCCTAAACCATGCACTGAATCATGAAGCAGAAACAAGAGCTACAACTATTCGGAAGGGAGAAACGAGGATATTTTAAATACAGTACTGTATACCCAAAAAAAAACACAAAAGATAATCAACCAAAACTATTTGAATTGAAAATAGAAATTAAAAGAAATTAGTAAAAATAGAGTAGTATAATGAAGTGGTTGGATATAAGAGAAGTATTGAAATAGCAATAGCTTTCTCTCATATGAGCAGGAGGAATTAGGAAATTTAATGAAGCAATATTAAAATTACAACAAAAAAGATAAATTATCCATGAATAATCTCAACAACAAATACTTCAGATTTATATGAAGACAAACTTGACAGAGAGATCCAAGTATTTGTTTAAATACTTTTTCTTTGGGGCACCTGAGTGGCTCAGTCGTTAAGCATCTACCTTCAGTTCAGGTCATGATCTTGGGGTCCTGGGATGAGACCCGCATCAGGCTCCTTGCTCAGCAGGAAGCCTGTTTCTCCCTCTCCCACTCCCCCTGCTTGTGTTCCCTTTCACACTGTGTCTTTTTCTGTCAAATAAATAAATAAAATCTTTAAAAAAATAAAAAAAAATACTTTTTCTTTAAAAAAGACCCAACTTACATATAATTGTAAAGTAAATCCATTCCTGAGACAGGAATATAGAATGACAGATGCTCTTTTGAGCAAATGTTAAGTTAAATGAATAATCCATTGATACAGCTCTAAAATAGGTAAGCTAAAATGTTCTTTAGTTTATCTAGTTGTTCTTATATGCTTGAAGAGAACTATAAGTTTATGTGACCTAAAACTATCAATAACACTCTTTCCTATTTAAGATGTTCATATCTAGAATTCTATATCAAAAGAAATCTTTACAGAAATTTTTATTATTAACTGCTGCTGTCATCTTTTTAAACATAACTGCCAGTTATATTCTTTCAGTTCCTTTGGAAGGACTAAGAAGTCAAAATCAGTTTGAAGAGATGAGATCAAGCTACATTAGAGAGCTCATCAAGGCAATTGGTTTGAGGCAAAAAGGAGTTGTCTCTAGCTCACAGCGTTTTTACCAACTTACAAAACTTCTTGATAACTTGCATGATGTAAGTATTTTGTTTTCTAGGATATCAGTGATTATTTTCTGAATTTCTATAATCTTTTAAATATTAAATGTACATTTTACCTTATATGGTTTCTTCAAACTCGTATTTGTACTTATATTTTAAAACAGTATTTGTATCACACTGCTCAGCACTTATATTGTGCTTTTTTCATTTTCAATGTAGATCACCCCAATATCCTTTTACTAGTATTTGTATAATTTGAAAGTAATTTAATGGTTTATAGGAATCGTGATAACATTTTCCTGAGTAATGTTCTAAAATATTTTTGCCCTAAGTTAGAGAAGATTTTATATATACAGGAAAAGCAAAGGTATGGGTGTGAAAAATAAGACTCGTATCATTTTGGATGGAATTATAAGTTAATGACAGTGCTAATGGACAATTTGGCAATCTACTCACTAGGTCAAATTTGAGAAACAGATAGCCAAGGATTGTTAGCCATATAGGTAAAGCCTCTATAATGAAAGGCAGAAATCAAATACTCAGAAAAAGTGTAATGAAGGAAAAAGCACCAGAGCAGAGAACAGAAAAAAGATTCAAAAAAATTAAGATATTCAGAGAAAAAAGAATGATATTGCATCCATGAAACAAAAATAGAAAACATTTGGAAAGGAACATTTAGAAAGAAAATACTTTTGGATAATTAAATATAGAAAAACAGAAATTTAAAATTTAATTGAAGGGCTGAAATATAAATCTCAGAAAAACTCAAGAAATAACAAAAAAGATAAAGAAATGAAAAATTAGAAGAAATAACAAATTTAGGGGATTAATCCAAGGAGGTTCCTTTCCCAATTAAAAGGAATTTCTGAAAGAATAGAGAAAATCAAGGAGAGGAAATTATATAAAAAATCATAAAATAAAAGCTGCTGGACCAAAAGTATTTTAATTTTCTGACTGTAAAGGCCCATTGTACAGGCACAGCACAATTGAACAAAGGCCCATTATTGTAGAATTTTAGAATACCAGAAATAAAGAGACTATATGCTAAAATATACCAATGAGAAAAGAAACAAGTTACATAAAAATGATCAGGATTCAAAATGATGTTGGACTTCTTAACAATACTGGAACCCAGAAAACGATGGAGCAATGGCTTCAGAATTTTGGAGAAAAGGAAAATCTTCAAAGAATTTTATACCCATCCAAGCCATCAAACAAATACGATGGCACCTTAAAAAGTATTTTCAGATGCGAAGGTCTCAGAGAGCTTACCTCAAATACAACCTTTCTCAAGAACATCTACAGAATGTTTTAACCGTAAAACACTGGACTAAGCCAATGAAGTAGAATATCCAACCCAGGAGAGATGCAAAGGGATGTTCTAGCACATTGAGTGTGCTGGACAATCATTACTCTAGATTGGAGCAGTAATGCACAGGGTTTCAGAATACTAGTGCCAGGAAAAAAAGATGGAACGGAGGGATTACCAGTATGTATGAACATATTGAGGTGAGTTTTTACAATTGTGTCAGAGAATTTGACTATGGCTTTGTGATAAATATAAAGGAAACAAAGCAAAACAGAAACACAAGATGATTGGCTCTAGCAAAGTACAAATAAGTCCTATATGAAAGGAAATGTAATCCAGCAGGAAACAATAAAAATCTTTATAATTGCTGGGTATTGATTTAGTAAAAAAATTGAGATATAGCTATATAGAGAATGAGAAGAGAAAAGTGTGCATAGTTGGGAGGGGTGTCTAGTATAAGAGAGCTAAAACCTCATTTTCCATAATAGAAACTAAATCAATAATATCAAATTTGAAAAACAAAATTTATGAGAAATACAGAGATAAATATTTAAAGATATGGGCTAAAGAAGTTGAAAATGGTTGCATCTGGGGAACTAGAATAAGGATGGGAAGAACTCTATTAGAAAACTGCTGGATTTTATTGTTGCTGCTGGGTTCTATTTGACTTTTAAAATTATTTACATTAATTATTTGACAAAAATTAAAATTAGATTAAAATGAATTATGTTGGGTTATTTGTGTTGACAGAGGAAGACTCAATATATTGTTATGTGAAAAAGCCAGTCTATTAACAAAATAGACTTTATTAAATAATTGCATTTTTGGAATTACATATGCCTTATGTATATTGTGTGTAAACCTGGGTATGTTTGTATACGTGTATTAAAAGAAAAAAGAGGGGCGCCTGGGTGGCTCAGTCGTTAAGCGTCTGCCTTCGGTCAGGTCATGATCCCAGGGTCCTGGGATCGATCCCCGCATCGGGCTCCCTGCTCCGCGGGAAGCCTGCTTCTCCCTCTCCCACTCCCCCTGCTTGTGTTCCCTCTCTTGCTGTGTCTCTCTCTGTCAAATAAATAAATAAAATCTTAAAAAAAAAAAAAATTTAAAAAAAATAAAAAAAAGAAAAAAGAAAGACACCGAAACGTTCATATCAGTTATCCTGTGGGATTGTGAATGACTTTCATTTCTTTAAATCTGTACTATCAGAATGTTTCATTGTATGTAGTATCTTACATATTATTCTAGAGAGTGAAGGGAGTTATTTTGGTAAGAAAACATCTTGATGGGTATTCATATTGTTAGGAAAATAAGCTGTCATGTTTTATTATATGCATGTTATTTTTTTACATGTTCTCTATCCGTTTGTGAAACCAACAGCTTGTCAAACAGCTTCATCTGTACTGCTTGAATACATTTATCCAGTCCCGGGCGCTGAGTGTCGAATTTCCAGAGATGATGTCTGAAGTTATTGCTGCGCAGTTACCCAAGATCTTGGCAGGGATGGTGAAACCTCTGCTCTTTCATAAAAAGTGAATGCCATTTTTATCTTTAAAAATTAAATTCTGTGATATGTCTGTTTTTCTTTTGGTCAGGATTATAAGGTCTCGGGTTTTTACAATGTTCTTCTCAAAGCCTTACATTTATAACGTATATTGTGTAAATTTCAGAGAAAATTGTGAAGTTTTGTTTTCCTTTATAAAGCATAATTAGAATTTTAAGGTGTTTTTGTGTACCTATATATTCTTTAACAGTTTACAAGATTGAAAAGTACTAAAATTGATTGCCAAAGTAAACTTAATTTTGTCCATACTATTTCCTACCATTTAGGTGAAGATTTTTAACTTTTGCATTGAATGAATCTTCTACTTTAGAGGAAAAAAATCTTACATGTAAAAATAAAAAGTAATTATATATGTTCCTTCTAGGTAGCTCCCTTTGTCTCCTTGAATATATTTACAAAAATGAGTCTTTAAAATGGTATGCAGAATTTTGTCTAAATGAGCGTATATACATTTTTTGTGAGGAGAAAATTCATAACCTTCATCAGATTTTCCAAAGGGTTTTTAATGCAAAAAATATAGAGAAAAAGAGTTTAAAATCCCTGAAATAGATTGAGGGTGTGATATTAGGAAAAACAGCTCATATATTGACTATTTCCCAAATTAGAAACACAAATCTCTAAGGAAGTTATTAAGGAGAGCCATATCATTATGACAACAGTATTAGGGGTTTTGTAGTTTTTTACTAACCTTTTTTGGGACTTGTCCTTTAATAAGGTATTGTGAATCCAAATAAGAGTCCAGAAGAGTCTGTGGCCTAATGCCACTCCTTACCATCTGGGGCAGGTGGAAAATCACTTAACCTTACTGATTTTCAATTTCCTCACCTTTACTACTGTTATATTTCCTGCAAAATGTTCCTTTTGGTCAGAGTTTCTTATTCACTTCTTAATCAAAAAAGAAAGGAAGGGAGGGAGGGAGGGAAGGAGGGTGAGGGAGGAAGGAAGGGAAGAGAAAATAAGAAATATTATTCTCTTTCTTTACTCAATGGGAGATAATGACAAATCACAGGTTGAAAGTTTTTGAGTGTCTTGGATCCAATTCTAAGAGAGATATTTCAAGAAATACTAGATACTGTCTTAAAATAATACAACCAATTACAATAACTAGAAAGCACAATTCACACTGTTATATGAACTGAAAGTACTGCATTAGAAGATAGACAAGAGTTCTTTTCTGAGATGAGTCACTGGAGATCCACTTATTTTTAAAAAAATCTATCTATATATCTGTATATGTAAATACAGGTATATAAAAAATGACAGGAAAAACTAAGTCCATACCACTGACAAAATTCAATAAAAAATAATCACTGTTTTCTATATAAAGTAATTTATACCATTTTAGGCATATATCATATTTTTGTCTTTATTTATTATATATAAATAAATATATAGAATATTTCTAACAGCTCAGAGTAACTAGTAGACCAAATTCTTTTTCTAAATTTTTAAAAAATTGGACATTATCTTACAAATAAGACATACTGCCTTATGCAAATTAATGGTTGTTAATAAAAAAACCAAAGTAACTTTGAAAACAATATAGAAAACATTTACTGACTTCTTCAATTTCTTAATACATTTTGGAGTACCCATTCCCTTCAACTGATAAATCTTTGCAGTTTACCAAGGAACAGTAACATCTCCTAATGAATACTAATGTAACCCCCAAAACAAGATAAAGTGGTTTCATCTGATCAAAAAATTGGCATGACAGTGTTACCGTAACTGTTCCTTACCAGTAAATTCTCCATTTACAAAAGGAATAAGCTACGGTGTATCTATAAATAGTGAATTCACATAAGGCATTTGAAATAGGGATTAAAATAAGCTCCATCCAATGCTCTTGGCTTAGGTCCATTAGATCTATGTGGCAAATATAACAAATAATATCCAAATTTTCTAACATTTGGTTGTAACATTCAGTAAGACTTTAAACCAAGTATTTCAAATAGTTTTAACATTAATATAAAAATAGTCTCTTCCTTGGTAAGTCTAACTACATGTCTTTTTCTGTGAATACAATACCATAGACTACTGCTGTTCAGTTCTTCAAAGTCCTTATCCACATACAGATTCATTCTCTTGCCACTCTCCAGTCCGAAGTTAACTTCCTAAAAAAGATCTAACCTTACCATATCCTCACTTTAAAATGTTCATTGACTTCCAATCACCTATCACAGTGATTCTCAGCTATATCTGCACATCAGCGTCTCCAGGTGAGGTTTTTAAAAATACCTTTACCTGGGCTTCATCCTCAGTGATTTTATTTTAATTGCTCCACTCTTACTCTTGCAGGGACACAGCAGTTACTCTGAAATGATGTTCAAGCATCAATTTCTATAACTTTACTCTCTTTATCCTCCACTATCTTACATTTATCTTATGTTCCAGCCACACAAATCTTTTTACCATCAGTTTTCTGCCTGAATTTTCCCTCTTTGATACCAGTCACATCCCTATCTCAATCTTTGAGATTCAGCCAAACCATGATTTTTGTAATGTTCTTTTCTGCATCTTCCAAATAGTGACTAACTTCCTCCTAAGGTTCACCAGCTATTTAGTGCACATCTGAATTATAATAGTGTCTTGTTCTACAATTCTGATAGTATTAAGAGCCTGGGAGCCAGTTTGAGGTAGGACAGTAGTAAAAGTTTTTCTTGAGTGGGAGTTGCATGGCATGGTCTCATTTTTGCTATCACCGTGGATCTGTATCATTCTTTTGTTACATCATTCATGTCTCTATCCCTGACTTTATGATGTTCTCTTCCCATACTCCTTGTCTACATCTCTTAATTTCTCTTCATCTCTTTTAAATTTTCTACCTCTTTTTACTTCGTGAGACCTCTCCTCATAGTGACTTTACCATGGGAGAATATAAGTACGTTTTATATTTATTAAGAACACTTTATGCTCCCTATTCTAAATTTCAAAACTGAATGGAGTATTATTTCCCTTCCAAAGAAAAAGTCCACAAATTCAATTGTTTCTTATAGTTAAGTAGCCCTAACTCAATATACAAGTTTTTTCTCCCTTCTGATTTCATTCACCAAATATTGAATACCTTTTATGATCATAAGTGAATGTGCTAATAAGCGTTATGAGAATTTAGAGCTGAAGGAAGACTGTAACTCAAGAAAGTTACAGTCCAGTAGTAGGCATAAGTCACAATGCCTGGTAAACAGTAGGCACTCAAATATTTGTTGAGTGTACAAATGAAAATACGGTTTGGATTTCATAGGTGCAAAGCATTATTTATGTATAACTTCACTGAGACAAATAATGCAGCACAAGGTAAGATATTAACTTTAAAATAAATATCAAAAACCCCTTAATTTGTGTCCGTAATTCAGTTGCATTAAATCTGTATGTACTTCAATATCTTTTTTCCCCAAAAATGTCATCCCAATAAATACATTTTAAATTTCTCCAATATACAATAAAGGCAGTCTACCACTGTAGGGATTATGTAACATAAGTAAATGAATGTAGGTGTATCCAAAAAAAGAAAACTTTCACATTCAAGTAATAGAGAACAGTTGATGATATGATCATTTTATCTGGTTCTTGTTACTTTAAAATAATATTTTGATGACAAAAACCCTTTTTTACCTGCACATATTTAATTTCCAACATAATTTATTTATTTTTTTATTTCATTCAATTATGGGGGAACAGAATGTGGTGGCCAAAAGGTTTGGGTTTTGCTGTTGTGGTTATTGTTGTTTTGCAACCTCCTAATAATAATGTTTGATATTCTTGATGTTGATCTTGATTTACAGTGTAGATGTCTAAATACAAGGATTTAAAATTTCAGGCTAAACTTTAGAAAAAAAGAAAAAAAGCTTTTGAAAAAGAACATAACATCATCAAATGGAAGATATCTTGTTTCTGCATCTTCCTTTACAAATTCCTGCATACTAATGTCTCCATTCCTGTGCAGTCATCATAACCTTTATCTTCACTTTACAGGTCATGTTCTTTCTGGTAGCTCTAAAATGAAATTAATCATAAGAAGACAGGTTATATATCAGAAAATACTTGAAGGATACCAAACTACATTATTGAGTTAAAAATATTTCCCTTAAAAAGGCTTGAGAAGCCATTTAAGTCTGAATCTAATTGATTCAGTTGTTATGTAGCATTTTTTGTTGTTTTTATTAAAAACATGGTACTTTTTAATTAAGCAGTACTATTATTTTTCATATTTACATTAAAATATTACACAGATTATATGCAAATATGGTGGCAATATGTTTTCTACCAAAACAGTGCCTTTCAAATATCCATGGCATGTCAACCTGTAACTTCTAAATTACCCATTACGGTTATATATTTCCTGACCCAGGCTTATGGCCCTTCTCTGTCATTTACTAATCGAATGAGCTCAAGCAAGTCATTTAACCTTTCAGATTAAACCTGACTTTGCCCAATTGTTTGCAATTAATAGAAATGAAAACAAAAAGTATACAAGTGTTCAGAAATAGTAACTGCTATTATTATGTTCTCATTAAGCCATAGTTCTGGCTATGATTTTATCAAATTAATCTGGCATATTCTATAGTGAAAAGAAGGAATCTAGAAAATATAGTTGCTTTGTTGCTGTCTCTACGCACACACAAATATTTGATGGATTTCATTTGAAATTACTAGAAGTATTCAATTTCTTCATCTGTAAAGATATAATCTTTTGAGTTTGAGGCCTATTTTATCAGAAATCTTTTTTTTTTTTTTTAAAGATTTTATTTATTTGATAGAGAGAGACACAGTGAGAGAGGGAACACAAGCAAGGGGAGTGAAAGAGGGAGAAGCAGGCTCCCCGCCGAGCAGGGAGCCCGATGCGGGGCTCGATCCCAGGACTCCGGGATCATGACCTGAGCCGAAGGCAGACGCTTAACGACTGAGCCACCCAGGCGCCCCTATTTTATCAGAAATCTAAAGAGCCTATCACCCTTTCATTATAATATTAAGAATAATGGTACTGATTTTGACATTTTTAAAGTTATCTCTAAAATAGAGAGCTTGACTAGAACACAAACCCTCCAAAAATCTATGCAATATACTACATGCTCAGACTATTTTTATTGTAATAATTTAACAAAAGGGAAGAATGGGTCTAGAAATCATGATGAAATTATCAACCCAAAAAATAACATTCCTATCCTTAAGAAGGTTAGATACAAAATGCCCAGATGAGATCTTCATGTCTGCCTTGATCTGGCATCTTGCATTCCTTTGGTGAGATTGCTATTACATTTCTAGAGGTTTTGCTGTGAATACCTAAGGAATTTCTCTAATCTACATTTATCCTTTACAAAACCAGATTTCAGGAAGTGTATGAATCCTTTCAATATCTTCACAATCTCCAGCGCATCGTGTATAAGTACTTAAAACTTGAATTTTTTTTTCAAATTTAAAGATAATTCATTTTTGTATTAAAAAATTCAACAATCATGTCTCCACTGATATAGTAAAATGAACAAGCAGACAACCGAAGGAAGGACCTTTTAGATAACCATTAGATGTAGGGAATTCCTTCAACTCTTAAATTTTATAGGAAATACATAGCCAGATAATCTAGCAAAAATTTGCCAATTTCTAAATTGCTTATTCTCACTAGACTAAGTCACGTAATGATTTTAGTGAAAAGAATATCACTCAGCCTCTGTGATTTCACTGTATTTTCCTTACTCAAGGTTTGGTGAAAGGACATTCTCTATCTCTACCTAGCATTTGACATCTATTTAATGTACCATTATTCCAAACTCCTTGCTCTTTATCAAATCAAAAAATTGAATAAAAAGCAGTAAAATAAATGACTCACCCTGTATTGTAGAAATTAATCTAGCCTGGATGGGTCTACATCCATAATATGAATCCATAATATGAACTGGGCCTAGATAATTGCATTCAAGTTGGATCACATCCCTTTTTAAACTCAGGAAAAAGTCCCTACAGACCATCATTTACCTGGGGCTAATAGAATCTTTACTGTGGACCTTAAAAATTTGAAAATAAGAAA
Organism: Halichoerus grypus; assembly: GCF_964656455.1. Taxonomy (NCBI): domain Eukaryota; kingdom Metazoa; phylum Chordata; class Mammalia; order Carnivora; family Phocidae; genus Halichoerus; species Halichoerus grypus. The sequence continues at coordinate 80,834,362 of NC_135722.1, read as the reverse complement.
ACAAGAGTAGTTTCCTTTAATAATTTGTCCTCCTTTACATTGGAGAAGATTTAAGAATTGGGGGGTTTTGGTAATAAGTAAAAAAGCAGTTCATAATACCAGTGACTTAATATGTTCATTATCTAAATATCCTGTAGCCAAAGAAAAACACGAAGTGATCTCTTCTCCTTGGAATTGATCACATTTCAAGACAGAGCTCTGACCACATGCCTGGAGGCTGCGCCCAGGCTTGTCTACAGCTTTATGCAGCTGTGCAGTTTGGAAGATTGTTGCAGAACTGTTGGATTAGTCCCAGAATGTCAACCTCATGTTCAATTTACTGGCTTTTGTTGCTTTATGTCATGCTGACCTTACTGTGAAACATGCGTTTGTTTGCTCTCTTTCCACTCATGGAAAAATAGGGAAAGCATTACTTAGTTTAAGCTGGTTGAAAGCTTTAACTGACAAAGCACTTTCAGAGAAAGCTGAATTAAGCAGCTAAAAAAGCATACCCATTCCATTTTTTTTTTTTTTTAAAAAAAGCATACCCCATGCATTGTTTTAAAGAACATGTATGGTATGACTTCTGAGATGTGACATCAGCATCATGGTCAATATTCAGATAGGTATGAGCAAAATATTTAATTGGTATTGTAAATAATTTTGAAGCCTATTTTTATAATCTTTTGAAATTTATCTTAATACATCAAATGCTGATTATCCAATTTAGCAAACATAAATTACTCTAAATGAAACTCAGTTTAATTTTTTTCTCTAGTCAATTATATATAAAATTTAACATCTCTTTTTCTATGATATTTACTTACCTATGAAGGGTTTTTTTTTATATAATTTATAGAAAGCAGTGATTTTAAAATTTTTGCCACTAAAGATACCTTTTACTAGCCACCTCTAGAAAAGGGTATATTTTAAAGTACCTCTCCACCAAACTGTATTCCAATTAGGAAACAGTTGTTTGACTTCTTCATGTTTTATTATTCAAAGGCATATCAGTTTGAGCTGCTGAACAGCATAACAACTCTGTGCACACTGATCTGATGCAGTTCTATCTTGGTAGATCCAAAAAAAAAAAAATATAATGGCAAAATAATCAATGGCTATCTATCATAGCTTTCCTAAACTAGGTTAAGAACTAGAGATTTGAGGTCATAATATATTATACAAAAGTAAGTCTTCTTCTGAGGGCTTCAAAATTAATGAGCAAGACCAAAATGTTTATGGAAAATTATTACAAGCATACCATATTCTTATCAAAACAGAGATATGTAGCTCTGTAACATGAAGAAAACAAAACAGAGGTATGTTCTCCATAGGGTAAAAATACTAATCAGATTTATTTAAAGTGGCAAGCTCTGTATTTGATATAAGTAAGAATAGAAAGAGATTTTCACATGGCAGTCTTTAGAACTCATCACTTTAACCAATAAAGTATCTTCTTGTGACCTAAGTATTCTGTGCATTTTAACTTTTCTGATACATGCATATTCACAAGAAAAATCAGAACAAAGAGTTTTCAAAGAAGCTTTTCATTGTAACTTGGAAAAAATAGAAGAAAAATATAAAATTTCTTTGAAAGGAGTAAATATGACTTACAAAAGGGAAATGGAGAGCTCCTCTAAACAGTTATCTTAAATATTTTCCCTTATTTAGCAAGCAATTATGCTAATGGTACAAAACATGGGTGATTATGTTACAGGGATAACAATGCTAAATGTTAGAGAAATTATCACTCACTATCCAAGCATATAAAACATAAATATGCTCATAAGCTTGCTTTCTGCTTTTTAAGTTCTTCATTTTCTAATGAGGCTACATGGTTTAAAAAAAATACTGATCTTTAACTCTGTTTAGCTCTCAATTGGATGTCTTAACACTTAAAAAGAAAGTGGTGGGGAGTGGAGGGGAGGGAAATGGAGGGAAGAGAGAAAGAAATGGAAAAGGATAGGACCAAATTATCCCTTTCAACTCTGAAACTACATATTTCCTGTTAATAGTTTACATCAACATGAAGTATCCAACTCTAAGTTATTTATGTTAATAGAAGAAAAATAGGCCCTGAAACACAACAACAACAACAAACTTTTTTTTTTCAAAGTTGAAGAGTCTTGCTTTAGGCATCATTTTATTCTTCAACAACTAGTTATAAAGCATTCACTGTGTGTGTGCCAGTCGCTCTGCCAGATTGTGGAGATAACCAGTGAATACTTTAAACAGAGTTCATACTTTCTCTGAGCTTACAGTTGGATGGAGACTAGAAACAGGTAAATAGTTATAACACTGTATAAGTGCAATGATGGAGGAGTTACAGGGAGCTATTGGAGCATCTATGGGAAGCACCTAGTTTAAGAGTGGGCAAAGGCATCTTGGAAAAAAGATCTGAGCCATGATCTAAAAGTGGTTTAAAAATAAGCTGAGCATGTAGTCAGAAGATGCTACAGACAGGAAGAGAAGAAGTATTTCAAACAGGACATAACAGCATATGTATAGACCTGATGGTGAGAGAGAGTATGAGGTGGGGCTGATGATGAGGCCAACGAAGAAAACAAGGTCCAGAACAAGGTCTTGTACATGGTATTAAGTTGTGTAGTCTTGATGATGTTGTAAGCAGGAGAGCAGCATAATTCAGATTGGTAAGAAAACTCACTCTCACTGAACTATGGAGAATAGAGTTGGAGATGGCTAATCCTGGAGGCAGAGAGAACATTTTTGAGGAAGTTACAATATTTTGGTGAAAAATGTTTGGTCATAAACATAAAGAGTTGAAGATTATCATGACCTCTTCCCTAATTTTCCAGAGGTTTCAAAGAAACATAGAAGCATTGACAGAACTTGGGAAAGTAAGTGAAATACACCATATAAATTGTCAAACACTATATCAGATGTCTATTTATTCTGCTGTGTTGAAATTTCAAATTTTTCATCAAGAAAGACAATAAAAATTAGGAAATTTAGTTGACCAAGTTCCAGAATCCTATCTATCCAAACATCTCTGTCCCTCTACCAGTACCCCTACCTTTGCACATCTATTGAACCTCAAGATCACCTGGTCTATGCGCAAAGGTAAGACTAAAACAGCTCAAGAATCAGCAAATAGGAAAGGGAACCTGAGCTGTGTTAAACTAATAAAAAATAAAGATATCATTTGTATGGATCCTTCTTCAGATGCCATTATCTAGTATAATTACAAAATGGCACCCACAAAAAAGTGCTTTATTCTCTGTAAGGGGTCTTGATGTCTTCTTTATGAAGACTTCTTCACGACTTCTTCACCAAGTGTGGGGAGTTAAGGAAGGAAGGCCGGTGAGTGATACAATGTGGAGCAAACCTGGCAGTGAAGAATATATCCATCTCTTAGTTTCAAAGAGCCTTATTTGGATTACCTCATCAGTTTCCATCAAGGGCTGTTTTTTCTTTTGACTTCCACTAACCAACAGCAGCTAGAAAGAAGAAGCTTATTATATTAAAACAATGGTGGTAGGAAGGGCTTCTTTTTCTCTTGGTCCTCACTGGCATCACTAGTCCCTTGCCATGCCTGGTCATAGAACCCACTGCTGTTACCTCATATTCAAGTCTATGGCTCATAGACTCATCTGTTCTCTCTTACCAGTACTGCAGGGTGCTGTGACCTGTCTGACTTGATACCTTCCATTTCTTGCTGGTTCCACATATCCTTCTTAGGCTCAGCTGCTTTCCCTATGTGGCCTCTGTATTCAGTTACCTTGCAAGTTCAGGAGAGTCATGGCCCACAACTATCTGCTCAGCCCCCACCCAACTGGAACTATGCTGAATCCAGGCTTCTCTGGGATGTCTGTAGACTTTACATCCATGCACAAAATTCATGATTTTATTGGACTTCCCCTTACTTGTCTGGATGTTCTGTTGCCTATCCCAACTCCTTCAAAACTAACACACTGTCATCTGACCTCCTTGACTTACCTCTTCATTCTTCTGAATCACGGAAGCTTCTCACTTCCTCTTGCCATCTGTCGGAGGCTTCCCATGGGTCTTCAATTGAGTTCCCTTCCCCTATTTCTAGTAACTCTCTGTTTGAGTCTACCTCTTAAGGATACTTTTGAGATTTAGAAGACCCCTTTCTCTTGTGTGGGAAAACCCAATTCTCCAGACTTGCTCTGGATTTCAAAGAACAATTGTGGAAATCAGAAGCTCAACACTGACATTTTTATAAAGCATTTCTGCTGTGATGATCCTAATTCTTTGAGGAACTTGGCTGCTTCCAACTGACCAGGAAACAGGTCAGATCCCAAAATATATATATATATTTCAATAAATATATATTTTGCACCATTGCTCTTGCAAAAAGGTTTGTCATATTTTTCTAATTGAATTATTTTTCCTGGCATACATATTAAATCTTCTGTAATGGTTTTTATTTGAGAAATGAAGAAACTTAGTAAATATGCTGCCTGTTTAAACTTCATCAAGATGAATCATCTTTTTAATTTTTTTAAAGTTTTTGTTTTAATGCCAGTATAGTTAACAAAGAGTGTTATATTAGTTTCAGGTGCATAATATAGTGATTTAACATTATCTATCGCTCCCTGCTCATCATGATAAATGTACTCTTTAATCCCCATCACTTATTTAACTCATCCTCCCACCCGCCTCCCTTCTTCTAATGTCAGTTAGTTCTCCTTAGTTAAAAGTATGTTTCTTGGTTTGCCTCTCTTTCTTTTTTCCCCTATGCTCCTTTGTTTTGTTTCTTAAATTCCACGTATGAGTGAAATCATATTGTATTTGTCTTTCTATGACTGACCTATTTCTCTTAGCATAATACTCTCTAGCTCCACTCACATTGCTGCAAATGGCAAGATTTTGACCTTTTTTTTCGGCTGAATAATACTCCATTGTATACCATCTCTTCTTTATCCATTCATTAGTCGATGGATACTTGGTCTGTTTCCACAGCTTGACTATTGTAGATAATGCTGCTATAAACACCTCACACCCGTCAGAATGGCTAAAATCAACAATATAAGAAACAACAGGTGTTAGGGAGAATGTGGAGAAAGGGAAACCCTCCTGCCACCTGGTGCATAGTTGGTGGGAATGCAAACTGGTGTTGGTGGGAATGCAAACTGGTGCATAGTCTGGAAAGCAGTATGGAGGTTCCTCAAAAAGTTAAGAATAGAACTACCCTATGATCCAGCAATTACACTACTAGGTATTTACCCAAAGAATACAAAAACAAGAATTCATTGTAGTTTTGATTTGCATTTCCCTAATGAGTGATATTGAGCATTTACAAATATCTTCTTCCATTCCATAGGTTGTCTTTTAGCTTTGTGAGTTGTTTCCTTTGCTGTGCAGAAACTTTTTATTTTGAGGTAGTCCCAATAGTTTGTTTTTGCTTTTGGTTCCCATACCTCAGGAGACATATCTAAAGAGATGTTATGTACGGCTGATATCAGAGAAATTATTGCCTATCCTCTCTTCTAGGATTTTTATGGTTTCAGGTCTCACATTTAGGTCTTTAATCCATTTTGAATTTATTTTTGTGTACAGTGTAAGAAAGTGGTCCAGTTTCATTCTTTTGCATGTGGCTGTCCAGTTTTCCCAACACCATTTGTTGAAGAGAGTATCTTTTTCTCATTGATTCCTGCTTTGTTGAAGATTAATTGACCATATAATTGTGGGTTTATTACTGATTTTCTATTCTGTACCATTGATCTATGTGTCTATTTTTGTGCCAGAACCATACTGTTTTGATTACTATTGCTTTTGATATAAGTTGAAATCTGGAACTGTGATGCCTCCAGCTTTCCTTTTTCTTTTTTTTTCAACCGTTTTGGTTATTTGGAGTCTTTTGTGGTTTCATACAAATTTTACAATTGTTCTAGTTCTGTGAAAAATTCTGTTGGTATTTTGATAGAGAATGCATTAAATACATAGATTGCTTTGGGTAATGTAGGCATTTTAACAAAATTTGTCCTTTCAATCCAAGGCTATGGTATGTCTTTCCATTTCTTTGCATCTTCAGTTTCTTTCGTCAGTGTTTTATAGTGTTCAGAGTATAGGTTTTTCACCTCTTTGGTTAAGTTTATTCCTAAGTATCTTATTATTTTTGGTGAAATTGTAAATGGGATTGTTTTCTTGATTTCCCTTTTTGCTTTTACTATTTACCTCCTTCTGCTGGTTTTGGGTTTTATTTGTTCTTTTTGTAAGGTTGTTTTTGTTCTTTATTTGTAAGGTGGTTTATTTGACATTTTTCTTGCTTCTTGAGGTAGGCCTGTATTGCTATAAACTTCCCTGTTAGAATCACTTTTGCTGCATCCCAAAGATTTTGGACTATTGTGTTTTCATTTATTTGTTTCTATGTAATTTTTAATTTCTTCTTTAATTTCTTGGGTGATCCATTAGTTGTTTAGTGGCATGTTATTTATTTTTTTTTTTACATTTTTTAATTTTATTATGTTATGTTAATCACCATACATCATTAGTTTTTGATGTAGCGTTCCATGATTCATTGTTTGCGTATAACACCCAGTGCTCCATTCAGTACCTGCCCTCTTTAATACCCATCACCAGGCTAACCCATCTCCCCACCCCCCTCCCTCTAGAACCCTCAGTTTGTTTCTCAGAGTCCATAGTCTCTCATGGTTTGTCTCCCTCTCTGATTTCCCCCTCTTCATTTTTCCCTTCCTACTATCTTCTTCTTCTTCTTTTTTTTTTTTTTTAACATATAATGTATTATTTGTTTCAGAGGTACAGGTCTGTGATTCAACAGTGACATGTTATTTAACCTCCATGTATTTGTGCTTTTTCCAGATTTTTCTTGTGATTGGTTTCTAGTTTCATAGTGTTGTAGTCAGAAAAGATGCATGGTATGACTTTGATCTTTTTGAATTTGTTGAGACTTGTTTGTGGCCTAGTATGTGATCTGTTCTGGAGAATGTTCCATGTGCACTTGAAAAGAATGTGTATTCTGCTGTTTTAGGATAGAATGTTCTGAATATACCTGTTAGATCCATCTGATCCAGTGTATCATTCAAAGCCATTGTTTCATTTATTTTCTGTTTGGATGATCTGTCCATTGATGTAAGTGGGGTGTTAATGTCCCCTACTGTTATTGTGTTATCAATTAGTTCCTTTATGTTCATTATTAAATATTTTATGTATATGAGTACTCCCATGTTGGGCATATAAATATTTACAACTGTAACATCTTTTTGATGGATTGTCCCTTTATTAGTATATAGTGTCTTTCTTTGTCTCTTGTTACAGTCATTGTTTAAAGTCTGTTTTGTCCAATATAACTATTGCTACCTTAGTTTTCTTTTGATATCCATTTGCATTATAGTTGTTTTTCTATCCCCTCACTTTCAATCTGCAGGTTTCTTTAGTTCTGAAATGACTCTCTTCTAGACAGCATAGAGATGACTTTTGTTTTTTAATCCATCCCCACACCCCATGTCCTTTGATTGGAGCACTTAGTCCATTTACATTCCAAGTAATTATTGATAGATATTTATTTATTGCCATATTGTTACTTGTTTTGTGGTAGTTTTTATAGTTTTCCTCTGATACTTCTCTTTTCTTTCACAGTTTGCCGGCTTTCTTTAGTGTTATACTTGGATTCTTTTCTCTTTTTTCTTTGCAAATCTATTATTCTTTATTGAATTGTGATTACCATAGGTTTGTAATAGGTTTGTATATAACATCTTCTGCAAATGCAATCTATATGAAGTCAATGGTCACTTAAGTTTGAACCCATTTTTTACTCTCCACCATCTACATTTTAGGTATGTGGTGTCATATTTTACTTCCTTTTATTTTATGAATCCCTTGACTGATTTTTGCAGATATATGTATTTTTACTGCTTTTGTGTTTCCTATTTTCCATACTCCCATTTATGGTCTTTCCTTTCCACTCAGAGACCCCTTTAATATTTCTTGTTGGGTGGGGTTAGTGGTCCTGAGCTTCTTTAGGATGTTATTTTTTGTTTTTTTGTTTTCTTTTGGGTTTTTTGTTTTGTTTTGTTTTTTATGTTTGTTTTGTCTGAGGAATTCTTTATCTCTCCTTTTATTCCGAATAATAGCTTTGCTGGATATAGTATCCTTGGCTGCAGTTTTCCCTGTCAGCACTTTGAATATATTATGCCAGTCCTTTCTGGCCTGCAAAATTTATGTTGAAATATCCACTGGATAGCCTTAGGGACTTTCCCTTGTATATAACTGCCTTCTTTTGTATTGCTGCTTTTAATTTTTTTTTTTAATCACTACTTTTTCAGTTTAATTACTATGTTTCTTGGTGTGGACCTCATTGGTTTGATGTTGTTGGGGAATCTCGTGCCTCCTGGATCTGGATATCTGTTTCCTTCCCCAGATTAGGGAAGTTTTCAGCTACCATTTTTTTTCACATAGATTTTCAGCCCCTTTTCCCTCTTCTCTCCTTCTAGTATCCCTATAATGTGAATGTTATTGTGCTTGATGGAATCACTGAGTTCCCTAAATCTATTCTTGCTTTGCATAATTCTTTTTTCTCTTAGTTCATTCCTCTGCTTCATCTAACCTTCTACTTACTCCATCTAGTGTATTTTTAATTTCCATTTTTGTATTCTTAATCTCTGATTTGTTCTTCTGCATTTTGTTAAGGGTTTCACTGATGTCCTCCACTCTTTTCTCAAGTCCAGTCAGTATCCTTATGATCATTACTTTAAATTCTCTTTCAGCCATATTACTTATCTCTGTGTCCCTTAGCTCTCTTGCTAGGACTTTGTCCTGTTCTTTCCTTTGGGACATATTCTTCTGTCTTCTTATTTTGCCTAACTCTTTGTGTCTGTTTCTGTGTGTTAGGAAAGTCAGCTGTCTCTTGCTCTTGAAACTAGTGGGTGGGGCATGCGATTTTAACAAGGTTGTGCTGGTCTTCCTCCACAGAGGACGCACTGCAGCCACCCAGAACTGGTGGGTCTAGGCAACTCTGCAACGTGCATGAAGGCATGAGCCTAGTGCCACAAGGTGTATGCACCATTCCTTTGCCACTGTGGACACACAGCTGCTGCAGAGACCAGGGCATGCCAGGGCTAGTCCACAAAGCATATGGGTGGCTGGGGGTGCAATTCTAACAAGGTGCACATTTCCTCTGCAGGAGGTTGGGAGATGCAGTGTTGGCAAGGTTTACACCTGTCTTCTGGGGGAGGAGACTTGCAGTGCCTGTACTGAGGCAAGCCCAGCTGGAGGCGGCAGGGTGCAACTTAGTAGTGAATGCTGTGTCCATGCAGGCTCCACTAGCTGGCTGTGTGATTATGCTGGGGGGCAAGAGGAGGAAATGACACCTTCTAACTCCTTTGTTCCTGGAGAAGTCCCTCAATGAACTCTGAGATTAGTAAGTAACTCTCCCTCCCATATGCCCCAGACATTTTTCAAATAGCTACTTCTAAGCTGTATCTCTGAGGGCTGTTTGTTGTATTGTGTCTTTAAGGGCAGGGACTCAGCTCCCTCTCACCCTCTGAGTTCTCCCAGAGCCTAACCTGCTGATTTATAAAATTCCAGACTTTAAGTCCTGTTGATTGTAAGAACTCACAAAATTCTTCCCCTGATTTTCAAAGCCAAATGCTATGGGGATTCATCTCAGTGCAGACTCCCTAGTCTGTTTCTCACCCCTCTCCACATACATGCTCCCTTCCTCCATGGGCCAGACCCATGGGGTTTAGCTCCCCACCACTGTATTCTCTGCCCTTCCTAGCCTCTTCACTGTGGCCTCTTCTCTACGTTTAGTTGTGGAGTTTACTCTCTCAGTCTTCAGGTCATTTTCTGGGTTATTTGTACCGATGTGATAGTTATCTAACTGTATCCATGGGATGAGGTGAGTTTAGGGTTCTCCATGTTCCCTGGAAGTCCCTCATCTTTGGAATTCTTAATAAAACTATAGAAAGCTTTTGGGGGAAAAAGTCAATTTTATGGGAAAGCCAAAATATAAATACCACTAATTTCCCAGCATCAGAGGCTCTGCTAAGGAATTAATCAAAGATCAAAAGAAAATTCCTCACCTACTAAATTTGTAAGTAAAGATTTGAATCTCATTTAATTACTGGAAATATATACATATTTTGAGAGAATATTTTCATGCAAGTAATTAATTGACATGGTCTGTGCAGTTGGAGAAATGGTCTCTTCATTGACAGAGATATCACTTTGGAATAAAAGGTTAACTGATAGCTCCTACATCTATAAAAATTACCATAATACAGTGCTTTTTGAAATATATACACATCTTAAAGAAAATATACCCTAAAGTCCTACTCAAATGAAATTAGGGAGTTATATAAAGTATGATGAATATATCATCCTTGAAAGTCAAAGATTCTCTGATTTTACCTGTGGCTTCAGTGTAGCTCCAAATGACTTGGCAAGGAATATATTTTTGTTTTGTTTTGTTTTGTTTGTCTTCTGAATTTTTTTTTAATTTTTTATTGTTATGTTAATCACCATACATTACATCGTTTTTGATGTAGTGTTCCATGATTCATTGTTTGTGCATAACACCCAGTGCTCCATGCAGAACGTGCCCTCTTTAATACCCATCACCAGGCTAACCCATCCCCCCACCCCCGCCCCTCTAGAACCCTCAGTTTGTTTTTCAGAGTCCATCGTCTTTCATGGTTCGTCTCCCCCTCCGATTTCCCCACCTTCATTCTTCCCCTCCTTTGTCTTCTTCTTTTTTTTTTATCTTAACATCTATTGCATTATTTGTTTCAGAGGTACAGATATGTGATTCAACAGTCTTGCCCAATTCACAGCGCTCACCATAGCACATACCCTCCCCAATGTCTATCACCCAGCCACCCCATCCCTCCCACCCCCACCCCCCACTCCAGCAACCCTCAGTTTCCTGAGATTAAGAATTCCTCATATCAGTGAGGTCATATGATACATGTCTTTCTCTGATTGACTTATTTTACTCAGCATAACACCCTCCAGTTCCATCCACGTCATTGCAAATGGCAAGATCTCATTCCTTTTGATGGCTGCATAATATTCCATTGTATACAGATACCACATCTTCTTTATCCATTCATCTGTCGATGGACATCTTGGCTCTTTCCACAGTTTGGCTATTGTGGACATGGCTGCTATAAACATCGGGGTGCACGTACCCCTTCGGATCCCTACATTTGTATCTTTGGGGTAAATACCCAGTAGTGCAATTGCTGGATCGTATGGTAGCTCTATTTTCAACTTTTTGAGGAACCTCCATACTGTTTTCCAGAGTGGCTGCACCAGCTTGCATTCCTACCAACAGTGTAGGAGGGTTCCCCTTTCTCCGCATCCCCGCCAACATCTGTCGTTTCCTGACTTGTTAATTTTAGCCATTCTGACTGGTGTGAGGTGGTATCTCATTGAGGTTCTGATTTGGATTTCCCTGATGTCGAGCGATGTTGAGAACTTTTTCATGTGTCTGCTGGCCATTTGGATGTCTTCTTTGGAAAAATGTCTATTCATGTCTTCTGCCCATTTCTTGATTGGATTTTTTGTTCTTTGGGTGTTGAGTTTGATAAGTTCTTTATAGATTTTGGATACTAGCCCTTTATCTGATATGTCATTTGCAAATATCTTCTCCTATTTTGTCAGTTGTCTTTTGGTTTTGTTGACTGTTTCCTTTGCTTTGCAAAAGCTTTTTATCTTGATGAAGTCCCAATAGTTCATTTTTGCCCTTGCTTCCCTTACCTTTGGTGATGTTTCTAGGAAGAAGTTGCTGCGGCTGAGGTCGAAGAGGCTGCTGCCTGTGTTCTCCTTTAGGATTTTGATGGACTCCTGTCTCACATTGAGGTCTTTCAACCATTTGGAGTCTATTTTTGTGTGTGGTGTAAGGAAACGGTCCAGTTTCATTCTTCTGCATGTGGCTGTCCAGTTTTCCCAACACCATTTGTTGAAGAGACTGTCTTTTTCCCATTGGACATTCTTTCCTGCTTTGTCAAAGATTAGTTGACCATAGAGTTGAGGGTCCATTTCTGGGCTCTCTATTCTGTTCTATTGATCTATGTGTCTGTTTTTGTGCAAGTACCATACTGTCTTTATGATGACAGCTTTGTAATAGAGCTGGAAGTCTGGAATTGTGATGCCGCCAGCTTTGCTTTTCCTTTTCAACATTCCTGTGGCTATTCGGGGTCTTTTCAGGTTCCATACAAATTTTAGGATTATTTGTTCCATTTCTTTGAAAAAAGTGGATGGTATTTTGATAGGGATTGCATCGAATGTGTAGATTGCTCTAGGTAGCGTTGACATCTTCACAATATTTGTTCTTCCAATCCATGAACACGGAACGTTTTTCCATTTCTTTGTGTCTTCCTCAATTTCTTTCATGAGTATTTTATAGTTTTCTGAGTACAGATCCTTTGCCTCTTTGGTTAGATTTTTTTCTAGGTAACTTATGGTTTTGGGTGCAATTGTAAATGGGATCGACTCCTTAATTTCTCTTTTTTCTGTCTTGTTGTTGGTGTATAGGAATGCCACTGATTTCTGTGCATTGATTTTATACCCTGCCACTTTACTGAATTCCTGTATGAGTTCTCGCAGTTTTGGGGTGGAGTCTTTTGGGTTTTCCACATAAAGTATCATATCATCTGCAAAGAGTGAGAGTTTGACTTCTTCTTTGCCAATTTGGATGCTTTTTATTTCTTTTTGTTGTCTGACTGCTGTGTCTAGGACTTCTCATACTATGTTGAATAGCAGTGGTGATAGTGGACATCCTTGCCACATTCCTGACCTTAGGGGGAAAGCTCTCAGTTTTTCCCCATTGAGAATGATATTCGCTGTGGGTTTTTCTTAGATGGCTTTTTATGATATTGAGGTATGTACCCTCTATCCCTATACTCTGAAGAGTTTTGATCAAGAAAGGATGCTGTACTTTGTCAAATGCTTTTTCTGCATCTATTGAGAGGATCATATGATTCTTGTTCTTTCTTTTGTTAATGTATTGTATCACGTTGATTGATTTGCGCATGTTGAACCAACCTTGCAGCCCAGGGACAAATCCCACTTGGTCGTGGTGAATAATCCTTTTAATGTACTGTTGGATCCTATTGGCTAGTATTTTGGTGAGAATTTTTGCGTCCATGTTCATCAAGGGTATTGGTCTGTAATTCTCCTTTTTGATGGGGTCTTTGTCTGGTTTGGGGATCAAGGTAATGCTGGCCTCATAAAATGAGTTTGGAAGTTTTCCTTCCATTTCTATTTTTTGGAACAGTTTCAGAAGAATAGGTATTAATTCTTCCTTAAATGTTTGGTAGAATTCCCCTGGGAAGCCATCTCGCCCTGGGCTTTTGTTTGTTGGGAGATTTTTGATGACTGCTTCAAATTCCTTAGTGGTTATAGGTCTGTTCAGGTTTTCTATTTCTTCCTGGTTCAGTTTTGGTAGTTGATGCATCTCTAGGAATGCATCCATTTATTCCAGGTTATCTAATTTGCTGGCATAGAGTTGCTCATAATATGTTCTTATAATTGTTTGTATTTCTTTGGTGTTGGTTGTGATCTCTCCTCTTTCATTCATGATTTTGTTGATTTGGGTCATTTCTCTTTTTTTGATAAGTCTGGCCAGGTGTTTATCAATCTTGTTAATTCTTTCAAAGAACCAGCTCCTAGTTTCGTTGATCTCTTCTACTGTTCTTTTGGTTTCTATTTCACTGTTTTCTGCTCTGACCTTTATTATTTCTCTTCTCCTGCTGGCTTTAGGCTTTATTTGCTGTTTTTTCTCTAGCTCCTTTAGGTGTTGGGTTAGGTTGTGTATTTGAGACCTTTCTTGTTTCTTGAGAAAGGCTTGTATTGCTATATACTTTCCTCTTAGGACTGCCTTGGCTGCATCCCAAAGATTTTGAACAGTTGTGTTTTCATTTTCATTGGTTTCCATGAATTTTTTTAATTCTTCTTTCATTTCCTGGTTGACCCATTCATTCTTTTGTAGGATGCTCTTTAGCCTCCACGTATTTGAGTTTTTTCCAACTTTCTTCTTGCGATTGATTTCTAGTTTCAAAGCATTGTGGTCTGAGAATAGGCAGGGAATGATCCCAATCTTTTGGTACCAGTTGAGACCTGATTTGTGACTTAGGATGTGATCGATTCTGGAGAATGTTCCATGGGCACTAGAGAAGAATATACTATGCAATATTCATATATATATATGCCAAAAATAAGGGTAACTACTATGAAGGGATAGAATATGACTCTAAAAATGAAAAATAAAAATGTTTTTTATAAAAGGGATTGATAAGATGTTGGTTGAAAAAGGGAAAAAGAAAAATTCAAAAAAAAAAAAAGAAAAAAATTAACTTTGAAAGACTAAAGAATTTATTGTAAAAAAAGCCATGGATTATATGTGTAGTATTCCCCTAGTGCTGTAGTTCTGCCGTTCTCATTGATGGTAAACTTGGTTTTGGCTGGCTGTTCTTGCTGATCTTCTGGGGGAGGGGCCTGTTGCGGCGGTTCTCAAATGTCTGCCGGAGGCGGAATTGCCCCACCCTTGCCGTTCCGGGCTAAGAAATCTGCTCAGGTTTGCTCTCGGGAGCTTTTGTTCCCTGCAAGCTTTCTGTACAGCTTTGGAGGAGAGTGAAAATGGTGGCCTCCCAATCTCTGCCCCAGAGGAGCTGAGAACTCGGGGCCCCACTCCTCAGTGTGCCCCAGAGAAAAGCAGTCACTCCTGTCTTCCCGGTCTCCGGCCACACTCCGCACTCACCCAGCCGAGCGTTTCTATCCTGCATCCGACCCCATGCGGAGTCTCCAAACCCAGCAGATCCCTGCGGTGCGCTCCCACGCCACTCCTCCCCGGGGAGGAAGGGGAGTCTCCCCAGATCTGCTGCTTGTTGGGTCCCTGCTGGAGGAGCAGTGGCCCGACTGTGCCACGGATCACAGTTTATGGCAACCCGAAGCTGAGAGCCTGCTCCTCAGCTCCATCTCTGCAGCTGGCTTCCCCGCTCCAATACCTGGGAGCTCTGCTGCACCCACGCACCCCCAGTCTTTCTGTGATGCCAAGGATCCTGAGACCACACTGTCCCGTGAGGGTTCCACCCCCGTTTAGCCCCTGGAGCGACATCCCTCAGCGGAGCAGACTTCTAAAAGTTCCAATTTTGTGTTCCGCTGCTCTATCACTTGCCAGAAGTGGCCCACAGAGGCCCCCTTCCCCTGCCATCTATCCTCCCGAATATCGCCTTGGATTCACTTCTCTGCACATCCTACCTTCCAGAAAGTGGTCGCTTTTCTGTTCAGAGAGTTGTTGCTATTCTTTTCTTTGATCTCCTGTTGAGTTTGTAGGTGTTCAGAATGGTTTGATCCCTATCCAGCTGAATTCCTGAGACCAGACAAAATCCAGGTCTCCTACTCCTCTGCCATCTTGCTCCACCCAGTCGGCAAGGAATGTTTTTTAATCGTTGGGATTTTGAGGATAAATTCATATTCTCGATATTTCCATTGCTATATTTACTAAATAGTCCTGATAAAAATGGTATCTTAATGCTTTTAAAAGTTTCCATACTTTATCTTCATTTTTTAATTCTTATATGCCAAAGTTAAGAAAAATAACCATCTTGGGTTCTACGCTGGGTTTGGAGCCTAAGACTATGGACCCTGGGAAACAAACTGAGGGTTTCAGAGGGGAGGGGGGTGGAGGATGGGGTAATAGGGTGATGGGTATTAAGTAGGGCACGTGTGTGATGAACACTGGGTGTTATACACAACTAATGAATCATTGAACACTACATCAAAAACTAATGATACAGTGACTAACTGAACATAATAAAATAAATATATAAAACTAATCACATAAAAAAAGATAAATAATCATCTAAACCTGATTTAAAGGTAAGACAGGTATAGACGCTAAGTATTTCCATTAAAAAACACTTAAGTTGGGTCATGTGTTGGACAAAAAGAAAAAGTTCAGTGTAAATTGAATTATTCATAGAATTTATATTTAAATTTTGAAATTAATTCTTAATTTATTAAAAGAGTTTTAGCAGAACTGCACAATAGAAATGTTTCCTTTAAATAAGATTAAATCAGACCAGCCTGGATGATACAGAACAGAGGAAATGTTTTTACTTGTCAGATTTATTTAGATCTTCACAAATCTTACACATTTCCTAATGATGACAATGATTCAAAGATGCAATGTTCTTACTGAAGCATTAGAGAGTCATGAGGAATTTTTCAAAGAAAAATATTTTAAGAAGTTAGATCAATGTCAACAAATGGTTAGATTTTTTGTAAAAATTTTATGATTTACTAACCACATATTATTATAAAGTTATTCAAATTCCTAAATGACATTTCAGTTATTGAAATTATGGATATTAAGAAACATATCATATCAATTCCCACAAAACTTGAGAAAATATAGAATATCTAAGGTTAAAATCTATAAATTATGCAACGAAATTCAAACTGAGGGGAGAAACTACTATGCAATATTCATATCAATTTAGCCAAAGAATATTTACATTTAGCTTGGTCAAATTTCTGATTTTGGTTGAAGTGTTTATAGTATTTGATTTACTAAAGGATAATTATCACTAAGAATATCTCTTTTTTTAAAAGATTTTATTTATTTATTTGAGAGAGAGAGTGAGCACAAGTGGGGGGGGAGGGGCAGGGAGAAGGAGAAGCAGACTTCCTGCTGAGCAGGGACCCTGACACAACGCTGGGCTCTGGGCTCAATCCCAGGACTCTGAGATCATGACCTGAGCTGAAGGCAGACACTTAACTGACTGAGCCACACAGGTGTCCCATCACTAAGAATTTCTAAAAAATAAAAAATAATAATAACATTGTTGATAAAAAGTTAAGGTATACAGGTAAGAATACACAGGTAGTGAACCAAAACATGCATACCTGTGAATTACTTAAACAGAGATAGCTTAAGCATCCATTTCAGATGGTTGTTAATAGCACCCAAATACATGTAATAAAACAAACAGCATTATTGCACACAGTTTTAAAGAATAGGTGTGTCACTTCTCTAAAATAATGTCACTTCTCTAAATAAAATAATAGTAATCTGTTTTCAACTCTCTGAATTTCAATGCCTTCACCTATCCAGCAGAGAATATTTTAACCAAAGATTTCATGTTTATATGTGATAGTGCCTATAAAATTACTTTGCACACTATAAAACACTGTACAATTATAATTCTTCTACGTAATGGTAAGTACATGCTAAAAATCATTAATAGTGACAACATATATTCTAATGTAGGTAGATAACATTAATAAATTAATCTTGGTCACCAAGCAAATATATGATTTTTAATAACCAAAAGACACTAAGGCAGTTTATGTGGAATCCTATCTGGAGAATGGGATCCTCTAGTCCTCTGGGGACCTTAAGCCTGCTCACTCTATTGTGTAGCTTGTGAGGTTGCTGTCCATATAGACCCATGCCCTGCAATGGGAGATGGTCATTGAGGAGTTGCTTTTTGGAAAAAGGTCAACAAATTATTGTTTGCACATTCCCAAGAATTTTTAGTTTTCTCCTTTTAAATAGAGAATCCTGTTCATGACTATTATTCAAGAGGTCTTCATTTTTAAAACAAATTTTATGAAAATAAAAACATTTTATAAAATTCACGTATACTTAAAAATTTCTACAAGTAGCTTAGTTAATAGAGTGTTTTCTGAACAACAAATTTATATTTGCAGTGAGGCAACTGGCCTAAGTAGAGGTAAAATAGGAAGAAGGAAGAGGTTATTGTTTAAAAATCATCTGATTTGGCTATCTAAACTGGGCTGAATTCACTGGATTCTTGTCTGGCGATTTATTTCCCTTTTGCTATGAAACTTCAAAATGTATTTCTTCCAAGAACTAAGAAAATACTGAACTTACATTCAGAGGCTATTCACAACATTTTCATATTTTTAAAAACCTTTTTGCATAGAGTAAAATTACGTGTATCATGTGGAGCTTTCTTTAACTTATTGCTATGCTGAGTTATCTCTAAGTAAGTAGGGTTTACATTGAAATGATTCTGGGATTAAGAAATGTCTACTCTTAACTTTGTGTGCATGCATGGATACATAACAGCAAACTCATGTACATAAACAATCTAGAGAAAATGTAACTAAGTACCTTTTACAAAAGACAACAAAAATCATCAGTGCAGGCTAAATATAGAGGAAAGAGACTGCAAGATTGAAGGAAAAAATTTCAGTTCTAACCTGTACTCTGATACTTCTTACTGAGGTGGAGTGAGTTACCTAACCTCTCTGAACTTCATGTTTCCTACCTGAAAGATGAAGGAACATGATATAGATGTATCAAACATTTTGGAAATCTGAACAACAGTGGTTTAATCCAAGTTTTAACAGATTTTAATTTATTCTATAAATTCTTAGTAGTTATTGTCTTTGTTTAACCTCTTTGTTTAATTTACGTATTTCCACTTAATTTCTGAAAAATGCAAGAAACATTTAGTCTCTTTTTATTTCCTACATATCTATTAGTAATCTAATTTATGGTACTACAAAAATTTCACAAAATGACAACCCCAATTTTACTCATTTAATTATAAAATTGGATAGTATTAAATACTAATGAAATACTAATGAATCTTAAAATAGTGATACTTTAATTTCTGATACTTTCAAAATTTCCTGCATAAAACCTTGTCATTTTTTTCTGAACTTTATTTTCAGTAAATTTTAACTATCTTTTAAAAAGCAGTTTTTATTTGATAAGCAAAACCAATTTTTCTTTTGTCTTTCTTTCCATCTCCTCTCTACCCAGTCCTTTTACTAAAACCTTGGTTCTGAAAAACAAATCATCTTTTCCATTATACTTAAGATTGAATTTGACATTACAATTCAAAATGTTAATTTGCATTTTAATTCTTCTTAGCTATATTCAGACAATTCCATTGTTTTAACTGCTCAAAAGAATAAATAAATCGCTTCAAATCATACTTCAAGGATAAACTGTTCAAACAAAAATAAGGAAGCTTATTTTATTAATTAAGTCAAACTTAATTGTAAAATAATTTCAACTGAATATTTTAACAGTACACATGCTAAATGTAAAAATTACCCATTTAAAAGTCATCTTCAAAATATGTATGTTAAATTAATAGTGTCTTCTGTATTAGTTTGGAAGTCATTATGTTTTAATCTGTTCTTTGAATCAGTATATTTTTCATTATGGAATTTTTTAATGAAATGAGAATATGTACCTTTAGAAGATGTATAAATCAATTCATCTTGTAATAAATAGCCATTTATCATTTAAAACATTACTATTAAAATGCAGTGTCAGTGCTGATATATTTTATTTATTTCTGCATATCAAATTGCTTATTATCACCACAATCTAGTATTGAAATTCATAGTTAATACCCAGATATGTATTGCTTATGTTATACACTTATTCCTTTTTTTTCTCTCTCTCATTTTACTGTTTAAGACAATTTAAAATAAAAATAGAGCCAGAGAGTTGTAGGACATTAGAGTGACATAGGCCTCTAAGGATCATTTGGTCCATGGCTTCTTTAACAATGGTTCAAGGACAAGATTTGAGGGAGCTTAAATCCCAACAGTCGTGTATACTTTAGTGTCTGCATGTACATGTGTTTTCTATCACTTTCATTAACTTCTCAGAGGGGTCAGCAATGAAAACCATATTAACAAAGAAATTAATTCCATCATCTCATTTTGCAAATAGATAATCTGAGATTTAAGAGAGTATGTGACTCATCCAAGGTCGTAGAGGATATAAATGTAAGAGTTCGAGCCGGGCACTGATTTGTAGGTCAACCACAGAATGTTACTGATTTGGTAGAGCCCCCAACAGATGTGTGTTTTTAGCTGACAAAGAGGCCGGTAAATTGTGGCTTCCTCTTAATTTGTTCACATGGAATTGAAGTAGTGAATTTAACTTTCCACTGAAGTTAGCACTATGATGTTATTATGCTACAACTATAATGTAATTATAATTTGTTATCCATTTTATGCCTTAAAATATGGATTTATGAAAAATTAAAATGAATTTCTCATATTTCTGAAAATAAACAGAGTTGTTTGGGGGCACAATTAACTTCTGATCATTCTTTTTTCTCAATCAAAATAAATGATGGTTCTATTTTTAACTTTTTAAAGAAACTCATACTGTTTTCCACAGTGGCGGCACCAGTTTACATACCTACCAACAGTGCATGAGGGTTCCTTTCTCTCCACATCCTTGCCAACCCTTGATGTTTCTTGTGTTTTTTTATTTTAGCCATTCTGACAGGTGTGAGATGATATCTCATTGTAGTTTCGGTCTGCATTTGCCTGATGATAAGTGAGATTGAGCAACTTTTAATGTGTCGGTTGGCCATCTGGATGTCTTCTTTGGAGAAATGTCTGTTCCTCTGCCCATTTTTTAATTGTATTATTTGGTTTTTTGGTGTTGAGTTGTATAAGTTCTTTATATATTTTGGACACTAACCCTTTATCAGATATGTCATTTGCAAATAACTCCCCTCCTCCCCTGCCAAATACAAAAACACTAATTCAAAGGGATACATGCACCCCTATCAATAGCCAAATTATGGAAGGAGATCAAGTGTCCATCAATAGATGGATGGATAAAGAAGACATATATAATAGAATATTATTCAGCCATAAAAAAAGAATGAAATCTTGCCATTTGCAACAATAGGGATAGAGCTAGAGAGTATAATGCTAAGCAAAATAAGTCAGAGAAAGACAAATATCATATGATTTCACTTATATGTGGAATTTAAGAAACAAAACAAATGAGCAGATGGGGGAAAAAGAGAGAGAGACAAACCAAGAAACAGACTCTTAACTATCCAGAATAAACTGATGGTTACCAGAAGGGAGGGGAGTGATAGGTGAGATAGATGATGGGGATTAAGGAGGGCACTTGTTGTGATGAGCACTGCGTGTTGTATGGAAGTGTTGAATCACTATATTGCACACTTGTAACACTGTATGTTAACTGTACTGGGATTAAAACAAAACAAAAAACTTAATTAAAAAAATGATAGCAGTAAGCATTTCTGCTCCATTGATAATGATCTTTAACCTACTCACTGGTAAAGGTGTGGAATCTTTTACTTTCTTATTCTTTGGGGTAAAGGGGAGAAAAATAGAAACAAAAGTCAGAACGAAGTTTAATCAATGGTTTATCAGTTTTGGAACTTTACATCTTATCTACAGTCTTAAATCATAGGCTTTAATTCCAGTGTTAAGAGTTCAGAATAGAGACAGACTAGTGTAGACCAAAGGAACTTAGTCTGGAGCAGTCTGTTGTAGTTGGACAGGTTGACTAAAAAAATATCAAGTCAAAGTTACTGCATGAAACTCCTCATAGTTGCAAACTTTCTTCAAAGTCTTTGGAGAACAAAAGCAATGAAAAAGTCAATAAAAACAGAAAAAGTACTTACATATCTATTTGAGAACTTCATATTTTATTTTATTTTATTTTATTTTTTAAAGATTTTATTTATTTATTTGAGAGAGAGAGAATGAGAGAGAGCGAGTACATGAGAGGGGGGAGGGTCAGAGGGAGAAGCAGACTCCCTGCTGAGCAGGGAGCCCGATGCGGGACTCGATCCAGGGACTCCAGGATCATGACCTGAGCTGAAGGCAGTCGCTTAACCAACTGAGCCACCCAGGCGCCCAGAGAACTTCATATTTTAAAAACTACAGTGAAGTTAATTTAGCTAGAAGGAAGGGGCTTAAGACATTTCCCTTAAGTAGGAAAACTACCATCATTTGACCATGTCATTAAAAGATGTTAAATAAGAAAAATAGGAAAGATTATTGAATGAGAAAGGAAAACCTAGAACTTGAAAAAATATTAAACATGTAATATCATATTAAAAATGCCTTAGTAAATAAATCTTGTCCCTGCAGTCATTTGAAAGGGCATTTCATTTAGGAATTATTTAATAGCTAGTTCTTTCTCCAAACTCTGTTGCTGCTATTATGACTTGTTTCTTTTCCAAATAAAAATGTCAACATCCAAGGAACTCAAACATAGCAGCAATGTACATCAACATAGCAGCAACTCACTTCATGAGGGTAGCCTACAGAGAGAGAGAGAACCAGAACACCAGAGTGCTTGAGAGCCCCCAGGGCAGGGCAGGGGGGTAGTCCCACAGCAGACTGTGGTCCCTTGTAAGGTCATACTGGATTCACTGCCAGGAAGAGCAACTGAAAGGAAACGTAACAAATCAGCTTCTCAATTAGGATAACAAAGGTTTCAGCGTCCTATGTACAGTACTTTTACAACTCCTCTATGTTCTAGCTCTGAAGGTCAATAAGCATTCCCATGAATCTCTGCATACTTCTATCAAAAGTACAAAGTGAACTTTGGCAAAGGAGGTGGCTCTGGGTTAGCTGGGCTTTTTAGATTGTTACTGTAAACAAAACCTTTTGCTAGCTAATTCCACACTATTGTTCAAGAATTAAAGAACATATTTATAAATGTCATCCAAAGACTCAGAAGTGATCCCAGAGAGTTTTGAAAGTAGAGATTTATCTTTTACACACTGAAAACTGCTCTTTCCTTTCATTCTTTCTTAAGCCACCTTCCACGTGTCTACCAGGTACTCCTGAACTCAGGGCCAGGCTGCACCGGCCTCCCGTACTCCAGCTGTTTGCGGCATTCCTGTACCCGTCTATGCTCACTCCCCACGAATCCATTCTCAGGGAATTGCCTCATTAGGAAGTTGCTGATCAGTCAATACTCTAAGAAGTAAATAAATAGAATACACCTTCCTGTGACATCTGTTTGTTAGAGGGAAGCATGCCTCATCCATGGGAAATGGTGTGATTTCTGTTATCAGGTACAGGCCTTTTGGGGAGAGGTTTTTGGAAAGTAAGATCTTAGAATTTAGGTTAATAAAAATGTATTTTTGAAAGGGTCATTTATTCTGTATATGATGGTGTCTATGACTAGAAATAGTTTGAGAACATCTGAAGTCTAATGCCTCTCCAATTACAGCTACAAAAGAAGATACAAATATTTTCCAATGAGACTCAAAGTATTGCATATATCAATGCATCTGGATCTGTCAGTGGGCCCTGATAACACTTCTACATAAATCTGTATTTATTCTTTTGGGATCTGTTTGAGTTTTGGCAAGATAAATGAGGCAGTAAATGTATTTGAGAGTCCACAATTCATATTTATTGTTGGAAATGTCCAAACATCTTACAAATAACAGGCTTTAGGGAAGAAAAGGGCTGGGACCATTCTGCTTTGCACTTTGAGTAAAGAACTTAAAACCTCAGGAAGTTTCAAAGGACTCAAAATCAAACCTTGACTTTTACCCTTGAGAGGACTGTGGGTGCAATTAGTTGGGTTTTGGGAGGACTAATATAGTCCAGCATGAATTAGCATTCAGCTGAGAGCACCATTGTTCTACCACCTGCTTTACCCATCCCTGGAGCTTTCGGTGAACTTTGATTTTTTTTTTTTTTTTTCATTTTTCTTAAAGATAAAAAAGGGGTGTCTCAATTAGAAATATGCTTTTTTAAAAGTACCTTAGTCCAGGTAATCCTTGCATTCTGTTACATAAAAGAAAGTTTTAGTACTTGTCAATTGCCTATGTGACCAGGCAAACTGTACAAATGAGACATACTGAATTAGGTCTAATTCTTAAATTTAAGACAGAAAAAGAGGGATAAGAACAACATAATCAATGATAGAAATCTCCTATGAGTGTCAGAATACTTATGTTATCTATACGGTTGGCATTAGTGTGTCCTCCTTTGATTTGCTATTCGTCTTTCAGATTTTTTTCATCTTTTAAGGACTGACTCAAAATGTCCTTTCTCATGATCATTTTCCTAATCTTCTTAGTTAGAAATAATTTCACCTTTTTAGGAAGACCTGTTAAAATATGGCAGCCACAGAAAGTTCACACTAAAGACTAGGGAACACTGGAGAGGCTTTGCTGAAAATTATAGGTCCAAACATTCCTTAGTTCTGCTGCTCCTAAACAACATCAACTCTTTATTAAAATAGCACATGAAATATCTATTAAGCTCTATGGAGAGTTTTTAGTAAATAAGATTCTTAGCTTAGTAAGAATTTTTAAAATTTAAGGAAATTTAAAGTGCAAATATTTGAAGATATTCCTTCCTATTTCATACTATTTCTTCTACTTATCTATTAACATTATATTTCCTATAGGTTTACTGTCTCATAACAAGGTTCAAATACCTTTGAGGTTGAAAGCATCAGAAATAAAAATAAAATAGGTATTAGATTTTTTAATGAAATAGAAATAGTAATTCAACCTATGCCCCTAAATAATGTGTAGGGAATCTTATGCCATTAGAACACCAATTTAATCTAGCATGTCTTTTTTTTTTTCATTTTTTCCAAGCTGCAGCTGAAATATTAAAAATTCCTTATATTTTTATTGATTCTACCATTTGCAAAGCTTCTACAATCACTATCTCATGTGCATTATCTCATCTGGAAAAGCATCTTGGATGGAAAGCAAACATTTTATTTTGACCATATTCAAAAGAAGCACAGAAAATGAAGCTCAAAGAGATATTACACCTCATCAAAGGGTAACTAGATGAGCTGAAGAAGGAAATGTGGTCTTGACCTCTCTCCTGGTCCAGTTCCCCCTCCTCTTTTAGTTCCATGTTTGCTTAGAGGTTATAGCCTCTTCTTTTTAAAGTGGGTCAGTTTGGAAAATAGTAAGTTTTCTCTATTCCGAAGTGTTGGGGAGACACTGGCTGCCAGTCAGGCTGTCTACTACAGAGAATTAACCCCTGTGAAATTGTTTTTTAGAATTTTGTTAAAAAATGCAAAAAGCTTGGGGGCGCCTGGGTGGCTCAGTCGTTAAGCGTCTGCCTTCGGCTCAGGTCATGATCCCAGGGTCCTGGGATGGAGCCCCACATCGGGCTCCCTGCTCGGCGGGAAGCCTGCTTCTCCCTCTCCCACTCCCCCCTGCTTGTGTTCCCTCTCTCGCTGTCTCTCTCTGTCAAATAAATAAATAAAATCTTAAAAAAAAAAAAATGCAAAAAGCTTGAAACAGGTATATGTAGTAGTGTTGTTTTCCTCCCCCACTGAATAAAAATTTTGAAAGCCTGGTATTTGAAACTATGTTTTTTCATCCTTGCTGTCTTACCCAGCAGTCCTAGCAACATGGAAGATTCTCATTTTTAATTTGACTTTGCACCTGAGACTGCACACCTATTTTATTTATATTCTGTAATGCATTTTTTAGCCAAATCAAATGATACTGTCAAGAAGCCCAGTGCTCCATTAGCCTAGTTCCGGCAAATGATCAACAGGAAAATTATCAGTCTTGGTGGAAACTCTATTCCTTAACTAGGGATAGAAGATTCAACAAGAATCTATAACTTCCCATGAGAGGTACTGCTTCTGAAGAAAAATTAAAAGTCTTTTAAGATTGTTGTACTTTCTTGTTATTGCAGTTCCTTTTTTCCACATCTGTAAAATTTAGGTAATACCTATTTTCCACAGTTGATATAAAGAACTAATAATAATAATAGCTACTATTATATTAAGTACTATTTAATGTAATACTAATAATATATGAGGTATCTAATTAGTATACCCATTTTACATGTCAGGATATTGAGGTTTAGAAAATCAGATTTAAATCCAGAAGTGCAACTTCAGAGTTCAACCACTATGCTATCTGAACTCTAATATAGAGTAAAACCATCAATACAAGGTGGCTTTTGGAAGAGGAAAAAAACCCAAGTGGGAGAATTCTATGAAAATGTAAAGATACAGATAGATATGTAATATCTATATATTAGATATTAGATAGATATTACATAATATATAATATATAAATGTATGATGTATACATAATATGTAATGTTATGTATAATATATTATAATATATAAATGTATAATCTAAAATATACATATATAAATATGTATGTATAAATATATTATATAATATATAAATGTATAATATAAATTATAATAGATATATAGATAGATAATACATAGTAATATATAGATAACATATAGTAATATGTAGATAATATAGATAATATACAGATATGATAGATATGTAGATGCATAAAATATATGGATAAAAATGTGATATATAATTTATAGAGATATATAATATGAAGTACTTATCCAGACAACAGAAAGTTTCTTTTTTTAATTTTTATTTTTTATTAAGCCCTTCACCTATCATTTATGAGGAAAGAAACAAGCAGCTTACTCACAGAGTTTCCTCTGTTGAATTGGAAGGGGTCCAGAAATCTACATATCTGAATGAAATTCCCAAAAGAGATCAAACAGCATAAGGTTTAGAGCAGAGTCAGAACCCAACAGATCTGATCTCTCCTTTTTTTTGCAATTGCTACTCCCCACCACATAATTCCTCCAATCTAGTCTGTAATAAATAACTCCACGCTATGAGGAATTTGAATTTTCCAATAGTTGATTCTAATAGATTTAACCTATGTTTCAGAAGTGTTTGTCAAATCCTACCTCAGCATAAGTATGTGGCTTCTCTCACTAGGATGAAGCAGCAGCAGAGAACACTCCTCCCCCGAGATGATGCTCCAAAAACTAAAACAAAAAATAGAGATCAGGACGAAAATGTTCAGACAATAAGATTTCAATGAAGTGTTTCATATTCACAAAGACCTGACTATACTGACTACAATTGGTCCTATACCTGAGGATTTCAAACTAAAAGATGCTGGACAGTGGGTAAAAAAAAAAAAGAGTTTTTTTTCTGATGTCCCAGTGAGCCTATTTTAGATTACTTCTTTTAAATATTCATGTTCTTGGCCACTTCCTGGTCACATTCAATCATCCTTACTTTACACACAGAGCCGATATATCCTCTGCCTACTCATTGTTCCAGGTGAAATAAGGCAACTTCCTTTCAACACCTTATATTTGGCTGAGCTCTCCTGTGTTTTTGTTTGTTTGTTTGTTTGTTTTTAATGGAGCCTGTTTACTTGTAAGGTAAATTAAGAAGTTGTGTTGGAGACAAGAACCTCAGATATTTGTAAGAGTTTCCTCAGCCAACAGGTTTTCTTAAACTAGAAGAAAAGAAAAATTGAAGCCCTCCCCTAAAATCCACTGAAACTCAAAGATCAGAAAGCAGTACCCACTAACTACATCCATGGTTATGTTGTTTGGTCCAACAATCTTTTAACATTCTGAAATATTTGCCATTATTTTGAAAACAAAGTTTTACACCCACATTCCTGGCATCTCTTTAAAAATCAGAAAATCTAAGCCTACATTTTTTACATAACAACAATCAGTTTGAGCTTCAAAAGTTTATGCCCTTCAGGGCCAGTACTCTGTAAATCACCACAGCGTTACTACTTCACACCTTTATGTTACCTGCGTGAACTAGTAGGTATTCAAGCTTGAGACCCCTGCTAACCCGTATAGTTTGGCCACACCCCTTTCCGATGCTTCTATCTTTCATCTCTTCAATTTTACTGGGGAGTCCTGTGGGACAACTACGCTATTTTATAAAAGCTTCATAACACACTGTAAGATGACTATTATCTCTATTTTTCTGAGGCTTACAGATAAGAGTTGCACAAAATTATACAACTAGGTCTATGGCTTAACAACTAGGTCTAT
Source organism: Halichoerus grypus (assembly GCF_964656455.1). Taxonomy (NCBI): domain Eukaryota; kingdom Metazoa; phylum Chordata; class Mammalia; order Carnivora; family Phocidae; genus Halichoerus; species Halichoerus grypus. The sequence continues at coordinate 80,806,788 of NC_135722.1, read as the reverse complement.
TCCAGCCAGGTTTTCTGGCTCCAAGCCCACCCCTATTTCCATTAAACTACAATTCCTGTGGGCCAGTGAATCTATAAGAACAAAATGTCCACAAGTATAAGCACACATACTGAAATACAATTTACACTTATAATTAGCAAGTCAAAATGTTATGGAAAGCTAATGAGATATATATGTCTTCCTTGATAATGAGGGAATTGAGGTTCTGCACAATTGCAGAGAGCAACATTGGACTGGAGCCTAGGATGTAGGGTTTCAGACCCATCCATAACACTCATTCATGTTGTCACTCGAAAAAGTCTCCTGTTCATTTGGAGCCTTCACGTGTGCTCAACATTCTGTAACGGTCTCTGGCCATAAATGGTGACATCCCATGTTCAGAGGCCTTCTACAGAGCCCCTCATCTCTGTCACTCTACTACCCCTAAATGTTCTCTTCCTTCTACTTTCTCCTTGGCCGTTCTGTCTACAAACCTATCTTGTCCACCTGAAGTAGTGCAATGCTCTAAAAAGTGAGAGGAGAAGGGTACAAAGAAAGCATTTATTGTATAAAATGCACTGTTTCTAGTTGAACTGTGTTGCTGTGAGCTATTTGTTGCAATGAATAACTTTTTAAGCAGATGCATTGTATTCTCATGGAATTATAAACAAAATTTATTATGAACAAAACATTCATTGTTACGGTTAAAGTTTACAACTCTATAATATGTAATTGGATTGGTGATTTCAGCCACTGAACATATAAATGGAAAGAAACATGACTCAGTAAAGGTTTAAATGTATACATTTATACACCATACATATATATGTTAAGTCATATCTCACAAACAAGAGTTTCTGGTTCCTTGAAAGACACACATGAAATTAGCAGTACTCAGCCACCATGTATGTTAAGTGTGTCCTTTCTACATGATTGATATTCTTTAGTTCTGCAAATGGTTTGGTTTAATAAAATGATGAGGAGGCAAGGTATTTCATTTGACTGACTATGAAAGAAACTTTACTACAACATTTAACCAAATAATGGGTATTTCTCATAAAACAACAATTTGGAGTTAATCCAGCTTCCATGATAATATAAATGTCCCAAGCTCCTTCTTGCTTTTATTTTTATGGCACAAAATGATTGCTCCAGTTCCATCCATTTTCCGGGCAGGAAGAATAAGAGGAAAATCACAAGGAATAGGGGGTAGCAGTAGCACTTATTACAAAAACAAAACTTTCCCAAAAACTTTGCATTTATCACTTTTACTTATCTCAGTGGCAGAAACTGTATCAGATAGACTCCATATTGCAAAGGAGTCTGAGACTTTTTCAACTATAGAGTTTTTCAAATCCAAGTTTTTATTAAGGAAGGAGGGAGATCAGATTTTGGATAGGCAACTTATGCAGAGCTCCTGCCCTAGGCAAATAGAATATGATTTTATAGAGCTCATAGTCTAGTGGACCACAAATAGTTAATGGACAGAGGTAACCAGGCACTATCTGTTTCAGTGATATTATAATGCAGGATACTAGGCAGGGGATAAGATCCAGAGTCTATTTCCTGAATTTAGCACACCCTAAAACCATACACATACTCAGCTGGAGGACACAGCTCTTCTTTACCTTTGAGGATCATACTTACTTGTGTAAGTAGCCAATCATACCTACTTTCAAATTAGTCCCTTGGCAGCTTTTGGCCTCATGGAAAGCTACTAGGGCAGCTCTTGGGCTCATAGCCTTTATATTCCTTCTCCTGAGGAACACTGTTTCCAAGATCTGCAGGTCTGCAGAAACCAAGTTAATTAGTTAACATAAAAATTCAGCTACATGTAACAGAAAACAGAGATTTTAAACAAAATGGAAATTTCTCTTTCATGTAATAAGCAGATGGTCTATAAAGGATAGTAGTTCTGCTCCATGAAATCATGCAGGGACCATGACTTCTATCTTGTTGCTCCATCAAATCTAGAGAGTCTACTTATCTGTGTGGTATAAAATCACCCACCTTCCAAGAAGCAGTATGAAGGAACTGGGGAAAGTAAGAGCTTGTCTCCTATCTTTAAGAACCAACAATGAAGTTGTATGCATTTATTTTCTTATTGCATTGATTGAAACTTAGTAACATAGCCACACATAACACCAAAGAAGGCTAGGAAATGTAATCTTTATTTTCCAACTGTTATTTCCCTAGCTAAAAGTTGCAGTTTCTATTACTGTGAGAGAAAGAAAAACATTAAGAACAATGGGAAACAACCAACAGTCTTTACCATACTCAGCTATAAAGCAGAAGAACTCAGGTATTTCCAATGCTATGGTCCCATAATTATTATTTCAATTGTCTATTGCTACATAACAAAACATGCCAAAATCTAGTGGCTTAAAGCAATTTATTATTTACCATAATTTTATGTGTCAGAGTTTGGGGAGGCTCATTCTCCTATCCCACAGAAGTTGTCTGGGATTATACAGAGCTGGCCTCTGGGCTGGGTTAGAAGGTTGAAGATGGTGTCACTCACATGTTTAGTACTTTGGTGCTCCTTTCTGTGGCCTCCTTCTTTCCCTCACATGGCATCAAGTAATTGATTAGACTAATCCAAACTACTTTACAGCATAGTGGCTGTCTTCCCCAAGCTGCCAAAACTGTTAAAGTTAGACCAAGAGCTGCCATAGCACTTCTACCACATTCTATTAGTTAAGGCAAGTCATAAATCCAGTCTAGATTCAGGGGGAGGATTAATAGCTTCAGTTTTTGATGCATGGAGAGGCATGTACATACAGGGAAGGAAGGAATTGATAGTGAAGACTGCCACTTCTTGAAGAATACCTACCACACTCACCAATCATAATTCAGAATTTTGATTCTTCCTGCCTTGTCCATCCGCACCCACAGAAAGTAGAGAACAGTTGGTCTTTAAGTAATTCCCTGCTGTTTTCATTAATCAAGTTTTTTTTAATTCAATTAGCCAACACATAGTACATCATTAGTTTCAGATGTACTGTTCAATGATTCATCAGTTGTGTATAACACCCAGGGCTCATCACATCACATGCCCTCCTTAATGCCCATCACCCAGTTATACCATCCCCCTCAACCTCCCCTTCCACAACCCTCAGTTTGTTTTCCAGAGTCAAGAGTCTCTAAAGAACTCATTAATCAAATCTTATAAATACTAATGAAGTCAACTCTTTTAAAACTTCTGAGAGGCATTTGGTTTATTTAAGGTAGTATTTCTCACCTAAACAGAATTTATAGCTATGTATTTGTTTTTAACATATATTAGGGAAAAATGGCTAACACATCTACCACATACTTCATATATATTGCTATGACAAGACTAAAAATAAAAAAACCTAGTCATTGTCCTAGATTTAAGTTGGTTGTCTTAAGTAAATAATATTAAGGTTATAGTTGGGCATAGCAAAAATTATATAGGGGATACATGACACCTGAAATTGGGAAACACTGGTTTAAGGAAAAAAGCATGGAAGTTGGTTTGAAAATATTTAGTGCAAGTCCTAGTTCTACCAAGTACAATCATTAAACCTCTATAAGTCTTAATTGCTATACTTATAATAAAATAAGATGATTATATTTCCTATTTTGCAAAATTTGGAGAATTTTAAAAGTGAATTAATATGAAGTTTAACTTGTAAAATTTAAAACACAATATAAATTTAGGGACTTCTAAATAAAAACTTACGTTCTCTTTCGTAGGCTCAGGCAGGATGAAAATAGGACACCATCCACTCGGAAAAATAAGAATATCAAATTCCTGGAAGGCATCACATTCCTTGGGGACATTATGCATATCTCAGTAGGCAGGGGCTAATCTTCTTGCTTGTCTGCTGTAATGCATTCAGAAAAGTAATAATCACTGCAGCAATAAACATAATATATTCAAAGCCAACTGAGGAGGGGAAAGTTATCTTGGCCAGTTGGGATAATCTTAGTTTCAATTTCATTTTCAGTTCAATATTATTATTGTTATTCCATTGGGATGTGCCTCTCTTGTTTACTCAACCAACACTCTCACACACATGCACACACACACACATGCACTCACCTCTTATGTTGGTCCTACTCCTCTCTTTCCTCAAAGCTCAACTAAAATCACATCATTGGAAACCACAAACTAGGAAATTATACTTAATGTTTTTTTAAAAATTGCTTATTGAACTGAATTTATCTGGAAGCATCTAAATCAAATTGTCCCTCAGAAAGCAAGCGGGAGTCTTAAGGTTTGAATTTAAAGTTAGTTTTGGAAATTAAGAATATTGTGTCTTTTTATACCCACTGTTTATATAAGCTGTTGAAACTATGAAATATCATATTACACATCCTTGAACAAGTTTTTATACTGGTGCTTATACATTTCCCAAAATTGGATTAATGGAATCCAATTACAGGGGTTGTAGCATATGTGTATTTAATTTTTTTTTATCAAATTTTGCTAAATATTTTGGATCAAAATGTTGGAGTAATTCACAGATAATAGTTCTCATTTTCCTGCAACCTCCACAGAACTAGATGTGATCTCCATAGTTTTGCCAGTCATCTGGGTGGAAAATGGTATCTTATTGTCAGTTTAATCTGCATTTTTTAAAAATAATGAGGCTGAACATCTTTGCAAACGTTTATGTGCATCTCCTCTTCTTTAAATTGCCTCATGGGGTCCCTTGATCCTATTTCCATATTATTTTCCCCCAGTTAATTCATAGGAGTGTTTTGCATATTAAGGATATCATCTCTGTCTCTTACAAATATTTTTCCAGTCTAAAAGGCATCTTTCAACTTTATATGTTTTTACTGTATAAAATTTAAGAACTTTGTCATTAAGACTGTCTTTTCCTTTGAGATTTTGTGGTTTCATGCTTTAAGATGGTCTCCCCAACACAAACTCCTGATAGTTCCTCTAATTTTTTTTTTATTTAACTGTTAGGATTTTATAAATTCTTCTATAAATCTATTTTGTATAAAGTGTGAAGGAGGTCTAATTCTGTTTCCTTCCCTTTTGATAGCCAATTATTAAATTAACCTAACTTAATCACTAAATTTTATCATACATTGTTTCTTCATATGCTTGAATATACTTTTGGTTTTTTTTTTTAACTAAATACTTGCTCAATCCAATGCTAATATTGTAGTGTTTTAATTTCTATAACTTAAAATTATATTAATAACTTATAGAATAAATACTGCCCTCATTATTTTCTGTCAAAAATCTCTTGGTATTTTTTTGAACAGATTTTTTTATATGAGCCTCAAATCATTTGTCTATTTCTAAGAAGAAGAATAGAAATAGAATCCTAAGTTCCATTAAAATTAGAATTAATATATGGAATGTTGGCATTTTTAAAGTATTAATTCTTACCATCCTAGAAGATGGGTCTTATGTTAAGTCTTTTCAGAAGATGTTGGATTTCCTCATCATATAGGTCCCTTAACTTTCTTGATTCATGTATTCTTATGCATTTTATTCTTTTTTGCTGTCATAAATGTTATTTCTTCTAATTTCTATTGGTTATTACCAAGACAGGGGAAAAGATCTCTTAATTTCTATGATTACTTTATATTCATACACCTTATCAAATTCTCTTATCAATTCCAACAGATTATTTTGTCTGTTTTGTGGTAGAGTGTCTTGGTTTTCGAAGTACATAATCATATTTTCTGAAAATAAAAAAAAATTTATCTTTTTATCTGCTTTTACGCAAGAAGTATACCAATTATTTCATTTTATCTTACCAAATTTGCAAAAACTTGCCACATGGTGTTGATTAATCATTAAGATAGAAATCTTGTCTGTTTTCTAATTAAATAGAAAAAGACTCCAATATTTTGCTGTTGATCTGTGGTAAACAGTGTTTACAAGTGTGTCAGTTACCACTACATCGCCTTCAGTTCCAAAGACATTATCCCTGCTTTATGGCACTGGGGGTAGACCTCAAAAACATTTCTCCTTCATCCGTTGGTGCAACATTAGGCTTTGTCAATTGAGAGGAAGAGGGACACTAAGCAGATCAGGTAGGGGCAGCCCAGTGGCACTCACCTCTGTGGTCCTTGCTCAGAACTGGAACCCGCCAGCTGGTTTCTCCGCCACACATTGTCAGTTCTCTGGCCCACACTCACTAGCAACTTTCTTTTTTTTTTTTAAGATTTTTTATTTATTTATTTGAGAGAGAGAGAATGAGAGAGAGAGCACATGAGGGGGGGTAGGGTCAGAGGGAGAAGCAGACTCCCTGCCGAGCAGGGAGCCCGATGCAGGACTCCATCCTGGGACTCCAGGATCATGACCTGAGCCGAAGGCAGTCGCTTAACCAACTGAGCCACCCAGGCGCCCTCACTAGCAACTTTCTAACAACCGGTCTGTTGTGTATCCTGTGGTAGCATACCTTTTACAATAAGGTCTGTATCTCACCCTCAAGTGGGCTCTTCTTAGTTCTCAGTTCCTTTGTACTCTCCCTTTGCCTTACAGGTGTAGCTGCTTTCACCATGTACTATCTCTGTATTCCTTAGGGCTTCATGTCAGGCTCTTTAATAGTCACCTTTCACATTAATTATATTAATTTTAACCTGTTCTACCTCCTAGGGGGTGTTCTGTTTTCAGACCGGAAACAGAATGATATACCATGTTTAAGTACTTAAGGAGGACATTGTTACTTACTCCTATTTTAGAGTTATTTTAGCCTTGGCTTCCAAGCAAAAAACAGACAAAACAAACAACGCACCCACCCAGGGAGGGGTCTGCAGCAGGCAAGAAAGGCCGGGCAAAGCCAAGCTCTGCCACTTTTTGCAGCTTCACTCACTCTACAACTCCATGGCTTTGTACTTCACACCACACAACAATTCTTAGGTAGAGCAAAACCTGGCCTGCTCCTGGACTCCTCAAAGGTCACGGGGGAGAGAATGACAGGGCCCTTTTTTGCTCTACAAGTGCCAGAAGAATTCTTTCTGGCACATGGATCTCCTAAGTTCACAAAGCAGAAAAAAAGCTACCTCCTTAGCTGGTCACAACCCAGCCCCAGGAAACAGACTGAATGAAGACTGGAGCCTAAATGTTCCGCAACACTCAGCGGCCCCTCCTCTTTATTTTCCCTTGATACCTGTTGTGGTCTCTATAAGCATTCCCTCACCAAATAGGCACAAATTACTGGGCTGGCCTGTGCTTTTAAGCTTCGTCTATAGAGAATCATTCCTTTCTCAGCCTGATACGGGAAGAGATCAAGCTGGCCCCAAGTTAAACTCCACTCTGGTCTTCCACAGTGGGGACCCTGGGTTCAAACAGACATTCCAGCCACAACTTTTAGCTACTGTGTACGCAGCACTCATTTGTTACCCTTAGTGTTGGGGAGGAGGTAGGTCAAATGTGGAGTGGAAATTTTTGAATCATTGTTATCTATGGCCCCTCTTCCTGGGGGAAAAATGTGCATATCTAGACACAGTACATTTACTATACAACCTAGGGAATTCACACGTCCCACCCCCACCACCTGTGCCTACCCTTGAAACTCAAGTGAAAGCCCCTGGATTTTAAGGGGAGGCATGAAGCCATCCATCTCCAAGCCTTGCTCGTCAGCGCCTGCAGTGCTCCCAGAACGAGGAATAGCTTAGGCCAAGTGAGCCCACATCACCAAATCTACTAACCAGTTCCGGCCACTCACTTTGCCCAGTGCTTTTGGCAGCCTCTTTCAGCCTTGATAACTTTGCTCACTGTCTTTATTGCTGATTCCTTCCTCAGCAACCTACAGACATCTGAGCCCATATGAATCTTCTAAATTACTCATTCAAAATGGTCATGTCATGTCACTTTGACCTATCAAATGAGTCATTTCCTTGTCTGGCCTGTTCATTTTTGTAGTGTTTATGAAACATTGCCTCTCCAGCCCCATTCCTGCAGTGCCGGACACAACATTCAGTTGAACTCATCCCTTCATTCCAGTCTTTCTAAAGGTGAATCTGAGTACACCATTCTCCTCCCTAAACCTCACTGCCTCCTCAGATTGGCCTTCATGCAATCAATCCTGTTTTTTACATTTTTTTTTTTTTACCTCATCCTATGCTTCCACAATGACATCACTGTGCCCGTGCAAGCACTCAGCTTCACAGCTACTTAGAACTAGATCTAATCCATCAGAAACTTCATTCAACTTTAAGTCTTTAGGTCTTCATTCTCTGTGATGTTCTAGCCTTTAGGGTTTACTTAAGATGTTTCTGTGTATAAAACCTCCTCTGATCCTCTCTGCCTTCCTTTCCCCTATAAATTTTGGGGTTATTGTGTGCTCCTTTCACACTTTGTACCTCTATCACACTTACCTTAATTCATGTCTGTCTCCTTCATTGAACTATGAACTCCTTAAGAACAAAGACCATGTCTAATTCTTTTTTGAATGCTGAGCAACTACAACAGTGCATGGCACTATGTTAGTTGAAAGGATGAAGACATAAAAAAAGAATAAATACAGCTTATCCCAGCCGTTCCCTATCACCCACTCTATTCCTCCCCTCTCCCCAACTCCTCTATTTGCCTCTTCCTCCATGCAACGTGGAATCCCAATCTATTACAGGGAGCTCCACTCCTTTCAGCTTCTCACCTCAGCCAAAATTTGGCTGGATGACGACATCATCCACCAAGTTACAATCAATTCACACTTGTCTTTCTCTATATCCAACCTATCTTCTTTTTCATCACTTCTGCCATCTTCTGGGTTCAGAATAGTGCCCTTTCTCTGCACCCCAATACTTACTCTTTTTAGCATTTCATCATATAACATGTTACTGACTTTTACTTACCTGTTACCCAAATAAACCATGGTTCTCTTGAAAGGAAGGATAATATCTAATTTACTCAAGATTTCCAATGACTTGCACAGGTCTTGGTGCTGGAGAATTGCTTTTTGAGACTGGTTCAAATACTCATTGAATTTTTCTATTTTCTCTGTGAAATTTTGACAAACGGTCAGTCACCCAGATGCACTTGAACACTCCCTACAATGGAAAGCTGTTTCTTGAGTTCTCTTTTTAGAATACTTGATGATAAAATTATTTTTAAACCTTAATCTCAATCTTTGTGACTTCTTCCAAGATTCTATCTTTGGCCTTTATAAGACATGAGTCCAGTCTTTTTTTGCCCTGATATTCCCAAAGGCCTCATTCAAAGTTCTGCTAAACCTGTGCTTTTCAAACTGCCCTGTTTATCTAAATTATCTTGCAGTTTTGTTAAAATGCAGATCCTGATTGAGGTTCTGCATTTGTAAACAGCTTTTAAAGTGGTCCAAAGGTCACACTTGGGAGGAGCAACACTCTGATCTAAAACATTTTTCAGAGGATAGGGTTTCTAGTCTCTTCACCAACTTCATCTTTCTTCGGGATAAGCTTGTTTGCCAAAGAACTCTTTCAAGTGTGGTGATACATAAAGCTTATCATACTTCACTTGGTGTACTAAAAAGGTGGTTCATTGTAAAGAGTACTGAGTTTCAAAGAACGACACCTTGTAGCTCTACCACCACCAACTATGTGACATTCGGTCAGAGAAACTAACCTTCCAGTCTGTGTTCTTTCCTAAAAAAAAAAAAAAAAAAAAAAGAGAGAGAGAGAGAGAGAGAGACACCCAGTGGCTGTGTCTAGTAGTATCAGAGGATCACGTAACAGTGTAAGGGAGAACATTTGCTTAGTGGCTGTTGACCATACATTTGGGAGCCATGATTTAACTTCTATCGGTACTGTTTAATGTTTCACTGATTCTTTTGCCATTTACATCAGAAATTTGCAAACTCAACTATAAAACCCCTGGAGTCTTTAATATAGCTATCCAGTAATACCTACTAGGTACAAGGCACTGGGCTAGGTATTTTATACCTATTTTCAGAAATTTTCACACACCAAAAATTAAAAAAAAAAAAAAAAAAGTCTTTCTCCTTTAACAGCCAAGTCTGGTTGAATCTTACTTTTTTGGCTTTTCTGCTCCCTGTGTGCCTATCAGGGAAGATAATTATCAGAGGATATCCTTTTCAGATAAGGTTAGACTTCAGAAAGATCAAAGCATAGGAGAAGCTACCTCCCCACATATTCAAGAAGTTAGTGGTCAGATAACAGCAGAGAGAAGAGTCATGATTCTGCTATAAAGGGGTTGATATGGCCCCAGTCTCCAAATTTGCAGAAATTTAGACTAAGTCATTTCCATACTTGTTCTAAAAAGCCCTAAGTGTTCTAGGGAGATGCCAGATAGGCTGTGGGCCTGGATGAAGGAAGGAAGGCATTCTTTAACACACATGTAAGCACACATTCTAGGTGCTTGGATCATATTTAACATATTGTTTCAAGTCAGATTTATTTGAAGAAATAATTGTTACTTCAAAAATGCTTGAAAGGCTTTTAAACTGTATATTTGCTAAGGCAACTTATGATTCATTCATTCTGTGAAAAATCTTTCTGTAAATAGGTGATTTAGTGAATATTTAAAACCATAATGAGGATTGGGAGATAGGCTGTTATTTTTCTTTCTCTAGCCCAGCCTACCCTGAGAATCTTTTTCAATAGACAGGCTTCCGGCAATTTGGAGGTAGAATGTTTCAGATAACTAATTTCTATCAACAAGCAGAGTCCTGCTGAATGCCATGCTTGACTCATTTACCCTAAACATCCAGAAACAGCATTCACAAGCATTCAATTTTAGTATTTTGGGGATTTGTGTTTCCAAGGGCATCCTACATAAAGAGGTTTCAAATGTTTTCATCTACTTTTTTTTTTTTTTAACAACTTGAACCATTGTATAAAAAACTTGGAAAAGATTTTGCTTCTAAATTTTTGCTGTGTGAAATTTTAACAGTACAACTTCTTTGGCTCAAGAAATTCAACTGTTAAGTATAACATAGCTTATTTTGGGGTTATTTTGTGTTTAATGGTTTAGAAAGTTGAGTTCTTCAACATCATCCTTAAATCATTCAGCTCAATCAACCAAGTTTTTATAGGTCCAGTACTGAGAAGAGCAAATCTGTGTCTAATCCTTAAGAACACATAATATCCGTGTGTGGGGGGATATGTTTACTCCACTGATATATACATATGTATGGTGAACCATACATTCACAGGATGTTAAAGAATGAATTCCACTATTCCTGGGCAAGAAGACACAGACAGAAAACAACCCAAGCCTACAACTGCATTATCTAAATCCTGAAACAGTTTACAATGATTATTCCTTTGCTAGTGAATTTATTCATTTAATGAAAGGGGCGGGCCGTGGTGTATACCAAGCTGATCTCAACTGCCTGACACCCAGCAATGAACTAGTGATATGTCCTGCTCCCAGATCCCAAAATTTAGTGGAGAAAAACGTGAAAGTATTTAAATCTTGAATAAAAGTGACTTAAATTCCAAAAAGGAGATAAGGTGGCTCCAGTTCATGTCACGATCTTGTGGCTGATTTTGTTACTGTTTTCTTTTTTTTTCACTCTTAACTAAATTTTATACTTTATTTGGATATCATGAGTTTTTCCACTGATGTCTTCTTTCCTTTCCAGGATCTAATCCAGGGATTCACAATGCATTCAGCTGTCTGGTCTCCCAGTTCTCCTTTTATCTGTGACAATTTCTTATTTTTCATTACCTTGACAGTCTGGAGAATTACTGATTTAGTATCTATCTTGTAGAATGGCCCCCATCCAGATGTGTCTGGTGTTTGTTTATGATTAGACTGGAGATATGGGTTTGGAGAAAGAAAACCACAGAGTTGACAGGCTTTTCTCATCACATCATATTATGGATTACAAGATAACCACACGGTATCACTGATGATGTTACCTTTTATCACTTGGTTAGGATAGTATCTGACAGGCTTCTCTGTCAAGTTACAATCATTTTCCATACTCTTTTTGGAAATTAGTCACTAAGTCTAACAGCCCATCCTCAACAAGGGAAAAGTTAAACTCTACCACCTAGAGGAAAGAGTAAAATAATTCCAATTATTTGGAATTCTTCTCTAAAGAGTATCTGTCTCTTCCCTATTTTACATGTGTTTATATAAACAAAATTTATTGTCCTTTGTATCAGTATAGATTCATGGATATTTTATAATTTGGGTCATAACCCAATCATCTGATATATTACTTATTTTGTTGTTCAAACCATTCTAGTTTTGGCTATTGGGAGTTAGTTTTTGTTATTTCTAAAATATCAGTTATTATAAGGGAGTCCAGCCTCGGTTGAGTCCTTCCAACCCAACATTCTCAAACAGTGGCTGATCCACGATGATTTCTAATACCTATACGAGGAGTCCTTTCCTGCTTACTCATACTGGAATTTATTCACATTAGTCTTTTTATCTCAACAGTCTTGTGTCATGAATTTATTGCTTCTCTTCTAATACTGAGGAAGGTACAATCCAGTTGAGCAAATCAGGTTGTATGCTCAGTGGACCTATTATTAATCTGTCAGGCTTACGTTTCTGCAAGGTAAGTGTTGCACTCCAACAATCCACTTAGCAGCACAAAATAAATACATGATTCTCTTTTTTTCTGATACAGAAAAACAAAATTTTAGGTAGAAGTCAAATAGTGACCCAAAGGGTCATAAAACTAATAAAAAACTAAGGGTGTAGTTTTCATGCTGATACTTCTTCCATAGCACATTTGTAAACTTTTGCAAACTTATATTTTCGGGTAAGCCTGCATACCTGTTATATTTGATATTTTGTTTGTGGCTCATCTACTTCTCTCTCTGGTAGACACCTGCATCATTAATAGGTACCAACATTAACATTTTCCTGATCTGTCATAATGCCAATTTCTCAGGGAAAGGTCCAACTGTCAGGAAAAGATTATTAATTCTATGATTTTCCACTCAGCCACACTCAAAATGACCATTCACAGTATTTGAAACTTTGTTTTTTTCTCTATATGAATCCAACACAGTGGCTCTTGAAGTACAAAGACTAAATTAAAATGTGCTTACATGGTTTATTTTTTAAGTAATTTAAAATACAGTGTCAACATACATTAAAGATATGTGGCAATTGAAATTAGGAATAACATGAGGTTATTTACATATTTTTGTATATGTGTGTATATATACACAAAGTGAAGACAAATACAGAAACACTACAAACAATTCAATATGATAATTTACTGACAATCATTTTCATCATATTTATTAATCTGTCATGTTAGTGGCTACAAAAAAATTCCTAGTACTGAAATATAATATCTAAATATTCAATTTTAATATAAACTATAGTACTTCAAATTTTAACAGTATATAAATAGGATTCTGAATTTTTTAAAAAATGTCATCTTCCCTGCCAAACTCCCTATTTAGTTGTAAAGGTTTCAGATCTTCCTGAAGTCACAGCCCTCAATGTGATGATATCTGATTTTAAGCATAAATCATGTGCAGGCAGTGTTCTCTGTAAAAAGGTAAATGAAGATGCAAAGCCATATATAAAACTTCTAACATGCTGCCATAGAGAAAACAATGCACACTTTTAATCTAAGAGACTGAATGGATTTAAGGCAAAGTCAGGCTACTCTCAATCCTGGGAGGGTAAAGCCCAAAGGAAACACTGCTGAGAGATGGCAGATGGTACAAAGGGGAGAAAGTGGTCATAATTAGGTGGTGTCAGCACCTTTGGCCCCCACCCCCCCATCACTTAAATTCCTAATATAGCCCTATAATGAACATCTTGGATGATGGATATTTATGTTTGTAGTAACTATAAATGACTCCTGCCTTTTGGGACTCCTCAGTAAACACACAGACTCCATTTCTCCCCATAGCACCAAGAGTCGTTCTACCTCTCAACCTGGCATCTCTCTTGAGGGCCAGGGAGGGAAGTGATGACCTACTGGCTTCCCTAACTAATACAACAGCTTCTGAACACTGTTCTAGGATATTCAGATCGGTTTTCTGCCAATGGCTCACTGCGAGTGCTGTCAACATTCTTATTTGAAATTCCTGATTTAAAACAGTGGATGCAGCTGCCATAAAAAATGAAAAATCTTATTTATTATTGATCTGATCCTTTAAAAGCACATGCCACTTATAAGCCAGAGTTCATCTAAGATTGCACATTTGAAGCAGGGAGATTTTGGTGACAACTAATGGATACAGTGAATGTATCAACTAAGACCAGTTGATAAATACCTGGTAAAAGTCTGTAGGTCAACAGGAGACAGGCGGGACACAGACTATTCAAAAAGGTTAACTTCATTTGTAAAAATGGTTTTGATTTTTGAAGGTAACCAAAAAAGATAGGAACCAAAAGTAAATAGCAATTTTTACCATAATGGGAAACCTTTAGTCAAGTGCAAAATAACTTCTGGACAATAGTAAATTCTCTTGTTTTTTTCTTTACCAGGAGATATGATTTGGGGTCCTACTCAGTGATGTTACTAGATCATACATAGTAACGGTTGCAAGTTACCAAGGTACTGTAAAAACAAAGAACAAAATCTGACTGTAAATGGTCTTACTGACTTGTAAGTCAATAAGTCAATAAAATATAATTCAAATTGGAGCTCTAAATGCTAATTAAAGCATCCTGAATACATAATTAAGGGGCATACTACAGGTACCGTTGTTTGAAAGAAGGCTCTGAAGGACTCTCCTACACCAGCATCCATAGGAATGACATCCTTCTCATATCAGAAATATCAGAAATAAACACAGACCTGAACAACGAGGCTGGGAGTAATAAGGTGAATGAGGTTATCACCACAGGATTACGGTGCTAAACTTTTTTTCCTTACAACCTAATGGACTTTTTTTTTTTTTTCAACCTGGTGTTTTTTTAAAAGGCGTGCTGCAATATGTAAAACCAATTATCATAGAGTAAGCATAAAAGCTATTGTGTATCTTTATTTTCCCTACTTGGGAACTTGGATAGTTTGAGATTATAAAGTACGTTTTTTTTCCTCCACCATCCCTGAAAGAGCTAGCCAAGAAGCCACTGTTGAGAAACTTGGTTGCCCTCACTCACATTACAAAGCACAGAGAGCCAAGACAACTACCAAAACCACTCAAATCAAACAAGAAGAAATGGCACTTCCTCATACTTCATGGACTTCACAGGAATACAAAGATTATTTTACTTTTCAGACATTTACACAAAGAAAAGCCTTTAGTTAACTGACTAGTTTCTATAAACTTGGTAGAGTTATGGCATAACAAAAGAGTCACTTTTTAAATACATAAATGTTTTGTACTTGATATTTTCACATTGTACACAAGATGATTAACTTAGACTTATCAATCTCTCCCTCACACTGATTATACTGTAAGAGGTGTTTAGGGTGTCCACACTGTGCATTCTGAAGGTGTGCATGTGGCAATTCTAACGTATCTTCATATTGTCCCCGAAAAGCTAAAGTTTCATCATTAAATGTGGTTACAACTTTTAATGTGATCCTGTTTCAATGACTGCCATCACCTTCTTGTGTAATTAATACTTCACGTAATTTAGAGCACGTGTCTTGATTTTCTCAATGCTCATAAACACCTCATCTGTAGGAAACTTATTTCTAAGGAAAAGCAGCATTAGTCTGTCTGCAGTATATGGCCATGACTGACTTACACATATAATCAATATGAAGGAAAAAGGACCATACCCATAAGTCTATAATGTTAAAACTGCAAAAAGAAGTACAATTTGAAAAAGCACTTGTATGTCTATTTCAAAAAAGGGACCATAGTAAGTAATGCCACAATAAATGCCTCAGTATGAGAAAGGAAAGCTGGGCTTCACATTCATGTCTTATACAACAAAACCTTTAATTCCTTACTGATCATCAGCGGAATTAGCTCTCAGACAACTCAGAGGAAGGAACACTCTGGTCTGTGTTAAAATAAAATGAAGGCTGAGATTTCTCTATGCAGCAGCAAGTGAAGTAGAATTCTGAATCTTTCTTTGGAGTCAAGTTGGTCTTTGAAAGAAAATCAATTTGCCATTAAGAGGTTCTAATCTAGTAGGATGCCAGATGATGGCAAGGGTGTTTAAACTGAGAGTGTCATATAACTAAGGGACTGGTACATTGGAAAAACTACCTTCTGTTCCAGCAGAGGGTAGTCAGGGTGTTAGCAATGTTATTATTACTAGTAAGGGCCACCAAGGATCTAGAGACCAAAAAGCTCTAGCAACACCTGATTATAAGTATACAAAGATCAATAGCAGGAGGTAAAAAATAAACATTTATCAGATTTTTTCATTATATTACTAATTTTTACAACATTAAATATTTTTCATTCCTTTATTTCAATGCACTGATACTTATTTCTGGTTGTGACTTTGCCTACAGTTATTCTTTTTAAGTTCTAATCTAGTATTCCATTTTTAATTTTAAAAGCATAAATGCTCCAAGACATAGTTGTGTGTATATGTGTGCACACATAATTTAACCTGTTAACTCTAGAAACATTCATTTAAAGTAGAAGAAATTGAGACTACAGATTATATTATCACATAAAAAGAGTTCTATGCAGTCAATACCTGAGTGTGTCTGTACAGTGGAGAACTCCGAAGTAACAAGTAAAATATCATGGCCCAGTGGACCAGTCCTGTGGGGGGCAATGGTGAGCAACTGGCTTTTTGGAATCTTGAGAAAAAAGGCTCTTTGCCACATGCAGGTATTTATAGAAATAACATTTTAGAATAATTGAAATAGAAATAACAGAAATAATGGCTGATGCATGACTAGATGTTGGTGATACATTTAAATTGGTAGTAAATAACTATTTCTATGTTTTATAAATTCAGTGAATTCTTAATAAAGGCTGTAAACTGAAAAGCATAAAAGAAAATCATGTACAGATTTTATTCCTGCTAAAGATGACTAAGCAATTTTAAATTCTGTGGCTCAAAATAATTTAAGAATCCTGTATCTTTATGTTTGGTTTCTATTGCAATTAAGTGTAGAATTTAAAATGCATAGCTTTTCTACTAGTGTCTTTAAAAAACATCTTATTCATTTGTACAAGAATTTCTCAAAAGCCAAAATTAAAATTAGATAACAATAATATATGTTGACACTTTACAGTGTCACAAGTACAATTCAGGCTGCATGCCTTAAAACTGCACTTTTTATACTGTTTTCCTATTACTGTAGTTATATTTTGTGATGCCACTAGGAGATGATATATGCATATGACTTATCATGTTGATGTAGTAAAATTACATGTTATGTGTTGTTATTTATATGTTAATATAGTACAATTTCATAAAATCCCCAAATTATAAAGATAGCTTTATACATCCTCTTAACCAGGCGTCAGCAAACCAAGACCCATGAGTCAAATCTGGCTTGCCACCAGTTCTGTATGGCTCATCAGCTAAAATACTTCTATTCTTAAATGGATTTTAAGAAGTTAAAGAAGGATGACATGCCAGGACATGTGAGAATTTTGACTTTCAAATTTCAGGGTCCATAAATAAAGTTGTACTGGTACTAAGTAAGCCATGTTCATTTGCTTATTCATGGTCTATGGGTGCTTTCTGCTACAATGGCAGGGTTGGGTATTATGGTGAAGACCTTCACGGTCTGCAAAACTCCCAAATATCTACTATCAGGCCTTGACAGAAATAGTTTGCTAATCCCTGCTATGCCCATAGAAGGCATCTGGAATGCTGAATGGAGTGTTTATATTGAAATCAGTGTATGACTTAATTTGATTTCATTTATAGACATCATATACATTATTCCTTTTGAATATCATCTACTTGGTAAACAAATAAAAATAAACTTATGTTAAAAAAAAAAACTTATTCCTTGAAATGTTTAGGACCAGCAAAACAATCATATATAAAAGAAGTAAATTCTTAAGAAAAAAAACAAATGAACAATTTAAATTACATTTTTAAGTAATGATTTCAAGGTTCCTCAGAGAATGCCAGACAGTAAAGGACATATCTAAAAATCCTTATAGCAAATTTCTAGTTTCCAAATTTCTGGGATACAGTACTTAACACAGTATTTGAGATTCTACAATTGTTATGGAAGAGACAATGTGTAGAGTTACTTATCAGAAAAAACAGGGGAAGAAAGATTTTAAAATAAGAAACCAGTCAAGAAGTAAAAAATAAAAAGAATGGCATGGCAAGCAATTTAAGCATTTTTTTTTCTTTTCCATTTATAGGGAGCTACATAGTCTGCTGGTGTAGAAACTTAACAGAAATTTACTTTTCATTTAGTGGGCTGATTCCCATATCTGTGTCAGATAAAATCATAGCACTTATTATTGTTACCATGGATACCATGAAGATACTGCCATCCACTAAACAGTATTAGAAGAAGACAACATAGTTTTCTGGAACTAGTCCTGTTTTGCCTTCATAAGTTGCTTTCAACCATCCTGGTTCCACTGATGGGTACACTGACAAAAAATAAAAAAAAAAAACAAATGTCATTCAGTCAACATTAGCCTCAAATAATTATATACATAAATGGGTAAAAATCCACATCAGATTGCATATATACACTCAAGTTGTCAAAACAACGTCACAGCACCTTTAAGGCTGGAAATGTCCTTTGCATTCATGTAACCAATCTCTCCTCCTCCCCAATCCCTCCCATCCTTCCATCTTTCCTACCTCCCCCAACCCTTGTTCCCTCTGCCTCTCTTGAATACATAGGAAGAAACTGGGCTGCAGAGGAATGTGATGCATTCACCGGTACAGGTTATGAGAGGCAGAGCCTGGACTAGATTCTGCGTCTCCTGGCTTCTATTTTAGCTTCTTTTCCCTACACTATTCCTTCATCTTCCCCATGATAATGAACTTAAGGGAAGGGAATGGGTAGACTTACCATTAGAAAATATCGCCCCCTGTGGGAAGGAAAGCTCATGGCTGTGCTCTGCTTTACAAGAGTACATGGCTTTGGCTTGGCTGAAAGAGCAAAAAGCAATTTATGAAATCCACAACACTCAAGTACATTTATACTTTAAATTATTCTTAAAATTGATACTAGTTTTTAGTTGTAATTGGAGTATAATATACATAAAACACACATGTAAGTGTGCATAAGAGCATCTTCCACAAACTGAGTACACTTGTGTAACCAGATCAAGAAATCAAACATTGACAGCACACCAAAAACCTGTCTTGTGTTTCCAGGAAATGTCCCCAAGGGTGATTAACCTGGCTTATAACAGCACAAACTGGTTTTAAAGAATACTATTATATAAGAGTATACTGGCAAACAGGCCATTTTTACACTTATTTAGATATTCATAGGTACCCTAAAGCTTTTTATGTACTTTCTTTTCAGACTATCAGAGGTGAGACCCCAAAATTAAAGGCCTACAGAGTATATTAAATAAATTAAGTGGGCATGATACAAGAAAAACGATAGGATAAATTGATGATAAATGGCAACCAACAACAGCCTCATTGTCAAGGAGACAATGAGGACAGATGGAGGCTTTGTAAACCAGAGCCTACACCCATCTCCTAAAGTAGGAAACCAACACTCACATGAGAATTCAGACTCAATGTAACCAGATACTCTTTTTCTTAAGAGAAGCCAGAATTTCAGAGTTTTATATGAGATCTGTTTTTAAATATTTGAGTCTATACTAAAAAGCCATCAACTGAGGCTGCTCATCAAGTCACCAGTCAAGTCACCTTTATTCTTCAACATCCAATTACCTTGGCAACACAATGTGCAAGTCATTCTGACTTCACGTACTTCTCACCATCTGTATCACAACCAGAGTCCAAGCTAAAGTCATTTCTGGTGTGGCTCACTAAACGGCTTCCTAGCTTTCTAAATCCTCTAGCCTTCCTATTTTGTCTCCTTACAATCCATTCTATACAGAGCAGCCAGGGGGCAGCTTGAAAAAGGTTCTGATGATCATGTGATGACATTATTTCCCTGAAAACAACCCTTCAACTGGTTTCTAAAGGTAGCCTCCACACTACGCATAATCAGGTACCTGTCAGTATCTCCTGCTTCTTCCATACCTGCCTCTGCTCACCTACTACACTGTAGTCACACTGGCCTGCCTTCACCTCCTCAAACATGCCAAACTCATTCTCACCTCAGGACTATCAGGGCTTTGTCCTGAGATGTTTTCCTTAAGATTTTATTTGACAGAGAGAGAAAGCACAAGCAAGGGGAGTGGCAGGCAAAGGGAGAGGGAGAAGCAGGCAGAGAGAGCGACGGGGGGGGGGGGGGGGGGGGCTCAATCCCAGGACCCCAGGATCACAATCTGAGCTGAAGGCAGATGCTTAACCAACTGAACCACCGAGGCGCCCTGAGATGTTTTCCTCTTGATCTTCACATGGCTTTGCACTTCTAGTTCATCTTAAATTTCCTAAGCTTTGCTAATGGTTAGGTGTTCCTGAGCACACACTGTAAAATAGTTGCCTGGGGAATTATCATACTCACCTGTTTTAAGTCTGCATGGTGTTAATATCTGGTATTCTGTTGTTACTATTGATATTTCTATAATCTCCCCCCAATTAGAATATAAGCTCCATGAATGATGCTTGATGCTTAGTAACTCAGTATTTGCTGAATCAATGAATGGGAAAAAAGGTAAGATGCTCTGGGCTCTGTTTTCTACATGATGAGTCCTTTTAAGACTGAAGGCACCCTGCCTTTCCTCCCTGAGGTCTCAGTACTTTACCTGCAAAAAAGCATCAGCAAGCAGTGTTTGCTATCTATAACTCTCTCAAAGAATAGTGTAACATTATTTCATTTCCCTTTGGAGCTAGATGCTGGGTCTTATTCCCTACACTTCCAGAATGAGACTAGGTCATTTATACTGGAGTTCCCAAACAGATATCTGAAAATTAGAAAGTTAAAAATTAGAGAAAAATTATGTTCCTACCCCCAGAGTCTATTTCATGAGGTGAGTCTCAGGCTGTACTTTCAGAAAGTTTGCTAGGACAGCCTTCAGCAGGCAGATTTAGAAATGACTACGGGGCGCCTGGGTGGCTCAGTCGTTAAGCGTCTGCCTTTGGCTCAGGTCATGATCCCAAGTTTCTGGGATCGAGCCCCACATAGGGCTCCCTGCTCGGCGGGAAGCCTGCTTCTCCCTCTCCTCATTCCCCCTGCTTGTGTTCCCTCTCTCGCTGTGTCTCTGTCAAATAAATAAATAAAATCTTTAAAAAAAAAAAAATAGAAATGACTACTAGCCCAATGCAACATGGTCTAAGGAAGAACTGAGGAAGTACAGGTACCCAGAGAAGGACAGGACTCCTACACTAAAGAGCCATGTGTATGTGTGTGTATGTGCATGCATGCACATGAATGCGTGTGCACGGATGTGTTGGTTGACATGGGCGTGGGTGTGCGGGAAGAGGATATTGCCAAGTTATGAAGACTTCTAAGAACCAGTTCATGGTAATCTTAAATAGACAGAATATTAGTTTTTCCTATAAACCTTCCAGTCAATTATAATCATTTAATCTAATATAATTTGGTATAATTTGATCTGACATAATCTGATGTCTGATGTAATTGAGGGTTCCAGAGTCATTTCTCTAAAAATATGTAGATTTTTCAAAAAATCAAATCTTCTAACAGCAAAAATTTCCTCTAATATTAAGTCTTACTGCTTTGAATCATTAGGAGATGCGTAAGGTAACACTTTTCAGTTATAGAAATCATTAAGATATAATAATCTTACAATGATATAATTTTTAAAATTATATTCTAAATGCAACCGAACTATTTTTGTTAATACTTCAGACATGAATGTTCTCTCTTTAGTATTTTATGGGATTGGATAGCAAGGGGGAGGCATGTAGAATAATTATAATCCTAAATAAATGGATATTGTTAAATGTGTCAAAAATACATAGCACAAAATATTATCTGTCATGACTTTTCAATTATTTGTGCATATGACTAGACAGGTATAATTTTCTTCTGCTGAGATCTATAACTACAGGTGTTAACTCAGCAGAGAGCTTTGATGATTTAATGTAGAAGTCTGTGACAGTGAAGTTTTCTCTCCAGGTGTTAATGCTTCCTCTTTTACTGCCTTGGTATATTGAAGATGTGAAAATAACACTGTCACCTATTGAGTCTCTCTTCAGAAAATCCTAATATCCTTTAAAAAGAATTTTGAAAATCTTGCTTCTTATTGCATAGGAAAGTAAGGTAATGACACTCAGCATCCTGAAAGCCATTCCTTCCCTTATCATCCAGAGGATGGTCTGTTCACAAGACCCATTCCTAATTCTAAATGCTATTACTGATGAGTAGACTTACAAAGGTTTGATAGGGTGAATGTGTAAAATTCACAATGCTTATCTTAATATAAGCAACATTTTAAAATGTCACGTAATCAAAAGTGATACAATATTTTCTGGAGAGCCCCTTAATGATACACACATACACACACACACACACACACACTTTTTGTATGAAGGAAGGAGAGAGGCACACAGATATAGTTAAAAAGGTGCCAAACTAGTAACATATAGAAAAGCTAAAAACAAAAAAATCACGAAGTCTTCATGAGAAGATTTAATAAATTAACACACACCAATCCAATAAAGCACTAGGCAACTACTACAAATAATAAAGTAGAATACATGACATGAAACAGTGCTAGCACATAAAGTAAAAATTTTACAAAAAAATGTGTCCTTGCAAAACCCCTAAATTGCCCATGACTCTTTACGATAAATACTGCATTTGCTTTCCGGTCACTGTTTGGAGAGTTCTTCAGTTAGTCATGTGTTCCTTTCTTAGGCTGTTGTCAACAAATACTGGCTGTTTCTGGCTTGGATGTCTGAGTATTGAATGCCTTGATGCTAAAGAACTCCCATGGGAGCCTGTAGAGTTAGTGCTGCTTATGTCAAAGGCACGTGTATTGCAACTCCACTGAAAATGAAGTGAAAATGTGAGTAACAGAGCGAGAGAGAAAATGTCCACATATGTGTGAGCAGGCAGGGGAGGGGCAGAGGAAGAGGGAGAGGGAGAAAGAGAATCTCAAGCAGTCTCCATACTCAGCATGGAGCCCAGCGAGGGGCTCGATCTCATAACCATGAGATCATGACCTGAGCTGAAATCAAGAGTCTGATGCTTAACCTACTGAACCACCCAGGTGCCCCAGTAACTGAGTCTTTTTAAGTTAAAAATGAGTATTTTATTCATTTATTTAACAATTTTGTTGAGCATCTTCCCTGTGTTGGGCACTATGTTGGAACAATATAGTGAATACAACCTTCAGGGCTTTTCTGTGTTTATCACAGAGGAGTGGTTCACAAAGTATAGTCAAGGGGAACCTGGATGGATGGGTAGATGGGACCCTGAGAGGACATTGCTCTGATAGCAAATGAAGTGTGTATGAGAATCCATTTATTTCCTATTATACCATATATTAAAGAGGTCTGTAAAAATGTGAAATAATGTAACTCTTTGTATTAGAAAATATTTTTCATAAAATTTATTTTAATATGTAATGGCCTTTAAAAAATATTTGTTATTGTATTAATGGTGCTTTGGTGGTATTAAGGAAGAGAGGTGTCAGTTCCTGAGCTCTTAGCAGTCACCATCATTAAGGAACGAAAGCAGACTGCAGCATGGCCACAACAGAGGAGTGGGCTCCCATGTGGCCTGGCTTAGTGGTAGATGTGAAACAATTTCTGTTGTCTTAAACACATTAAGAATATGGCCTTTGAGCCATCAAAAGGAATAAGATCTTGCCATTTGCAACGACGTGGATGGAACTGGAGGGTATTATGCTGAGCGAAATAAGTCAAACAGAGAAAGACATGTATCATATGACCTCACTGATATGAGGAATTCTTAATCTCAGGAAACAAACTGAGGGTTGCTGGAGTGGGGGGTGGGGTGGGAGGGATGGGGTGACTGGGTGATGGACACTGGGGAGGGTATGTGTTCTGGTAAGCGCTGTGAATTGTGCAGGACTGTTGAATCTCAGATCTGTACCTCTGAAACAAATAATGCAATATATGTTAAGAAAGAAAAAAAGAAGAAGAAGAATGTAGCAGGAGGGGAAGAATGAAGGGGGGGAAATCGGAGGGGGAGAAGAACCATGAGAGACGATGGACTCTGAAAAACAAACTGAGGGTTCTAGAGGGGAGGGGGTTGGGAGGATGGGTTAGCCTGGTGATGGGTATTGAGGAGGGCACGTTCTGCATGGAGCACTGGGTGTTATGCATAAACAATGAATCATGGAACACTATATCTAAAACTAATGATGTAATGTATGGGGATTAACATAACAATAAAAAAAAATTAAAAAATAAAAAAAAAAAAAAAGAAAGTTAAAAAAAAGAATATGGCCTTTGGAAGAGGTAGGGAGGCTAGACCCTGTTGTGACCTGGGGGTACACACATAAACTATTTGCCTCAGTTTCACAGAAAAGGGTGACCCCCAAATGCTGGAGGACTTGTGATTATCAGTGACTTAGGTGATAGGAGTTTGAATTTTGAAAGGAAACAATTACTTCCTTGGTTCATCTTCTATATGTAGAAATGAAGCCCAAGAGAAATTAAAGTTTGGAAAAGTGAGGCTAGAATCTACATCTCATGATTGCTGGTATAAGACATTTCTGGTGACTATTTGGATATTAGCTGTGAAGTCTCTTAATAACACTGAAAAAAAATCACTTCTATTATTGATAATTGTTGACTTAAGTAAGAGTGAATAATCACAATTCTGTCTTCTAACAAAAAGTGTTGCTATTATCACCCTTTAGTTGCATTAGCTTATTCTTTTTTTAATAAATTCATAAATTTAAAAAAATTTCTCAGTTTAAATTTCTAATATAATAAATATAAATAAGGTATGACCCACATAGGAGACGAACCATGAGAGACAATGGACTCTGAAAAACAAACTGAGGGTTCTAGAGGGGAGGGGGGTGGGAGGATGGGTTAGCCTGGTGATGGGTATTGAGGAGGGCACGTTCTGCATGGAGCACTGGGTGTTATGCACAAACAATGAATCATGGAACACTACATCAAAAACTAATGAGGTAATGTATGGTGATTAACGTAACAATAAAAAAAAGTAAAAAAAAAAAAAGATATGACCCACATAAACAAAAGCTCTTTGGGGGTCCTCAATAATTTTTTTTTATGTATATAAAGGCTTTCTAGGACCAAAAAGTTTGAGAACCATGGTCATCGATGAGATTAGGTGGTTGTGAGCCAAAACGTTAACAGTGGTTATCTTCAGGTAATGAAATCAGAGGTGGTTTCCCTTCACTTTTTTTAGATGATTATTCTCTACATTCTCTAAAAGAAGAGAAAGTTGTTATTCTTAAAAATCATGGATTCTTTTTTGTTTCTTAATGTAGCACAGTGATTTATCTTATGTCTATCTTGCATGTGTCACTACGCTCTAAACAGTGACAGCCTTCTTAAATCTCAAACTCACTGGACAAGACGACTTTGTTGAGCTTCGTGTTGGTGCTTTGTAATTATAAACAAAACACTGGTTTGAAATTATGATAACAGAAATATGTTATTGCTTCTAATGAACCAAGCACTCCCCATTTTCTTAATTCTCAAGCACGTAATTCTCAATCCAACCCTCAGAAGATATCTGTAGAGCTTGCCTAAATTATATTACTTTAAAAGTGATCTCTCCCTCTGCCCAAGTATAACTAACACTGAGGTAAAGGCTTTATGGATATCATTTTTCACATCCTTTTATAATGGTAAAACAGAACCTAGTGACAGTTGGCTCTTGAAGCCATTTTCCAGATTAAGGAGAACAACTGTAAATAACCAATGTCTGCTTAGGGATATGCTAGGTACTATGACATTTTTCTCTATTCGAGTGGTTCTCAAACTTTTTTTTTTTTTTTTTTTGTACATAAGAATCACTTGGGGAGGTTGTCAAAAATTCATATTCTCCACATCTCAGTCTCAGATATTCTGGTTTCAGGGTCTGCAGCAATGCAGGAATCTTCACATTAACAAGCTTACAGGTCAAGCTCCCTTGAAGAGTGGCCCCTCGTACTCCACTGAACCTGATTTCTTAAAGATTTCCAGTGATGCCTTAGAGATTAAAACCACTATCCTCTAATGATCTCCTTCACACTTTTGCTTCTACCACTCTGATCATTATTTCTGATCATTCCTTCACATTCTTCTCTGCTTGAGCTTTAAATCACTTAAACCATTCACCAAAGACCAATACTGGCCATTTTTCCTTTTTTACTCAGTAAGTTCCATCACTGAGTACCTTTACCTTTATCATCTTTGCAGTGTAACTACTCTGTAGAACTTTCTCAAATGGCACCAAACTCCATGCTCTGTCCTGGTTTCAGTTGCACATTTTTTTTTTTTTTTTAAGATTTTATTTTATTTATTTGACAGAGAGAGAGAGAGCACAAACAGGGGGAGTGGCAGGCAGAGGGAGAGGGAGAAGTAGGCTCCCCACTGAGTAGAGAGCCTGACGTGGTGCTTGATCCCAGGACCCCAGGATCATGACCTGAGCTGAAGGCAGACGCTTAACCAACTGAGCCATGCAGGTGCCCTCAGTTGCACATTTCTAACTGCCTTTCAGTGTTCCTCAGGCTCCTCAAACATTATGGTCAAAATTTTCCTTTCCCCTCCTATGTACTCACAAGCTAAGATCAGAAACTAAATTACTATTCTTTTTGACACTCAGTCTCAAAGACTTGGAATTTTCTTTACCTGTCTTTCATTCCCAAAGTATCAAAGCAGTTGTCAAATCCTGCTCTGATCCATAAAATTCTCCTTATAGTTTTTCATGCTTTTGTTACTGCCCTAATTAAGGCACTTTAAATCTCACCAATTCCATCTTAAATGTTCTTTCCACTTCACAACCTCCTAGAAAAGCCACTGGATCTGTTCAAGTATATCCATGATGAGATGACCCCTCTGCCCAATGACCCAGACTCTGCAGTAACTCCTGTAGGTGTTACTTTCCTGTTTTTCAAAGCCATCCACTGAAATCTCCTACTTGGTCTCTTTCCCAAACATGGCTAGTCATCCTACTACCCACTACTGGCTCTATCATTCTTCAAGATCCAATTCAGGGGTAACCCTAAACTCCCTAGAAAGAAAGCAAAATAAGCATTATAGTTTAGTAAGGGAAATGCCCTCAACTTCTATGTGTTGTTCACTTGTATTTAATGGTATAAAAGAGTATCAGGTGACTGTTAATAGTTAGTGATTAAGTACCATTGATGTATTAGTTAGAAGCCTTTGAATATCTTAAGCAAGCACCTTAAATAGTAACAATAATAGTTACTATTGTAGACCATCTACAGAGAACTTACCAAGTACTTCAAATACATTACAGTATACATTTACAACAATTTGTCAAAAGAATTATGACCTTCAATTTTATAGATAGAGAAAATATATTTCCTAAATATGTAACTCTAAGGTTACTATAACTAGGAAGTGGTAGACCAAGAATTTAAACACGGGTCTGTCTGACCCTGAGGTCGGTTGTGCTCCACTGTGCCTGTCTCTTGGTGAAAAGTTCTGACACTGTCAGCACATGGTATGGAACTGTTGACCAGTAAAGACTCCAACCTTCAGTGCAGAGTGAGCTCTAAGTTTATGCTGACAGCCATTAGAAGTTGACTTAGAGTATAACCTAAAAGCATATTAAAAATGCATAGGTTGATTGTTGAACATCTGAGTATATGACAGTGTTCTGATTTACTCCATTAAATGGCTTCTTTTCTTAAAGTTTTTATTATTTTATTTTATTTATTATTTTTTTCTTAAAGTTTTTAAAGGATTCTGATACAGAACTTGAGCACTTAACAGATTGTCTAGAGCTTCATAATAAAAAGGCTCCACCTAGTGGAGCAATTCAACTATAGAGCAAGACAGAAGTAGCAAAGTTAAATCCCTTACACTAAAGCCTAAAAATGATGACAGTTTCAGAGAAATGATGTTTGCTCTGACATGCACAGTATCTAGTTTTCACCATCCCTTGATAAAAGGGAAGAAAGTGAAGATACTATGGATGGAGGTAAAGTAAATGCAAGTACTGGGATTTGTTCGTAAGTTCAACACATTGACCAACATCCCAGTAAGATACCAAAGTGGCTCTACTCTGTGAAGTCAAAAACATTAATACACAGTCCTAGCCCTGCTAGGACTTGGGAAAACAGTACTACACAAAGACCGCTGCTAGGACTTGGGAAAAAAAAACAAACAAAAAAACCAGAATTTGAAGGTCAATGTTATCCCTAGTAACTAGAACAAGCCCAACATCGTGTAGGCAGTTAATAAACACTTGCTGAAAAAGTCCACATACTTTAAAAAGGTCAATAAAAAATTCTATGGTTGAATAACTTTTTTAAAATTTTAATTCCAGTATAGTTAATATACAGTGTTATATTAATTTCAGGTGTACAACATAGTGGTTGAATAACTTTTAAAATAACTATACAGTGATACTTCAATTAACTGTGATTCCTTTACTTCATAGCTTTGATTAGCCAAACACGGGAAGCTCAAAACTGCCTTTGTACATCCAAAGGAAAAATCAAAGTTTGTTCTTTAAGTGCTCTCATTTATATGCTCTTTCAATAGAAAGCATTTATTGAATGACTCAGACCTGTTGCTGATGGTAAAACAAAACAAAACAAAAACAGACATACCAAAACACTAAAAAAATTCCATTACTTCAGACATATTCAAATTAAAAACCAAAGCCTACTGTGGATGAGAAGATCAATTTGGAACAGGAGGAGAGGAAAGCGAAACCTTAGAAGCAAGCAGATTATTAGTGGCAAGATGTAACAACCTATGTCCTTTTAACAGAGAGGAAGTAAAATCTGGGAAACCTGAATGAAGACCTGTACTCAAAAAAAGAGCTGCTTAGGCCAATCAGCTCTACAGCAACACAGTGGCCATTAAAAATAAGCGTATTTTTCAATGCATGTTCATAAAGCTTCTTCCAGAAAAAGTTCTATAACTTTTAAAAGTCAAGAATATACTTCTGAGGCGCACCTGGGTGGCTCAGTCAGTTAAGCAGTTAAGCGTCTGACTCTTGGTTTCGGCTCAGGTCGTGATCTCAGGGCTGTGAGATGGAGACCTAAGTCTGGCTCTGTGCGCAGCAGGGAGTCAGCTTGAGATTCTTTCTCTCTCTCTCCCTTTGCCCCTCCCCCCATTCATGTGCACATTCTCTCTCAAATAAATAAATTTTTAAAAAAAATTTCAAGAAAAAGAATACACTTTTAAAAACTTTCCAGAAATTGTCATCAAAGGAGTCTTTGCCGTGCCAAGGGTTATAGCAACTTGTATCTTTCAGAAAACTTGTTTAGAACCCTTCTTTTGTGAAGATTTTAGTAAATGAGGCATTGCTGGAACAGTGTGATAGGCTAAATACTGTTTACAGACATGACCAAAATTTTCCCTCTGAAGAGACAGTGGGTGTGGATTTGACCATCGGCAGACCTGAAGGTCAGAGCTGTCAAAGATGACCCAACATGTCAACAAAAGACAACAATATCACCACTATTTTATTTATTTATTTTTTACTTTAAGGTTTTTGAGAACTTACCGCCCAAAAGAAACCAGCTTAAGTGAACCAACATTTTCAAACAGTTGGGCTTTTGCTGCCACACTGAAAAATAATTTTAAAATGCAAGTTCCATTAAAATCGATCAGAAAATCATTCAGTTCAAAGTATAATTCGGGGTTATCAGTTAACACAAACCAAAAATAATTAGTTAAGAACTGTCCACAAAATCTGACCTGAATTTTAATTGTTTTAAGCTTTAATGTGAAAGAAATTTTTAGATCTAGTCTCCAGCTCATAGAGTACCAGATGTAATAAACCTATGGCTACCTCCCCTGGGGATCTTACTGTCCTCATCTTTTCTACTTCAGAAAACTGTGGGAGCAGTAAAAAAGAACATTTTCTCCCCACTCAGCTTCTGGCAGTGATATTGACCCCTGTGGAACCAAAGGAAAGAATCAAATCAGCAAGACAAAAGAACTGTTGTTCATTCTGATAGCTAAGATAAAACTAATTCTAAAATGTTTCATATTTTTTTTAAATATTTGAACATAGTTCTTAAAGTGAAAAGAGGGAACTCTGAAACATTTGTGGATTCAAATCTTATTTCAAATCATGGGAGGGAGCGCATGATCTATTTGAAAAACTGAGACTATATTAAAACTAAGGCACCCTGGGGTAATTAGAAAAGTTTCTATACTTACTAAAAGAGAATTTCAAATTCTGTGAATGATGTTTTAAATTAGATTTTTAAAGTGTATCTTATTTCTTTAATTGACAAACTTTTCTCCCACCGTCTAGGCAGTTGATAATATGAAGGGTCATTTTACACCTAATACAGAATATATATTCTCTCAATTTTAATTTCTACTTCATCAGTACAATTACAAAACAGAAGCAAATCTTCTCTTTCCCTCACAAAGGATGGAATTTATATTGACATATTGGCTTAAAATTTATTTTTCCGTAATGGCTAGAACTGTACACACTGGACAGTAGACAGATTTATAAATATAGTATTTGTCTATATAGTGGTAGTTGGATTTCTGACCAAGAGAGATAATGTATGTCAAACACACGCTGTAATCAAAAGGTTCTTGTCAAAGGAGGTGATGAATGAATGAATTTAAGATACTGTTCCTATGGAAACAGGCTTACCGGAATGCCTTACTGGACTTTCAGTGAATAATTAAATGGGCTCCTTAACTTTCCAAGTATTAGTTCTCATTATCTCTAAAATGAGGTTTCTACTACCTACTGTGGAGGGACATGAAGTACATTAAGAGATAATATATGTTAAGGTGCCCAGTAATTATAGCATTTGGAAAGCTCAGTAAAAGTCAGGAAAATAAAATGAAAGGGCTAAAAACTTTCCTTTTTAGATTTTGCTTACTTCTTTATCCAAGTTCCCATTTGCTCTTCTTTGTCCCCTTCCTATTTACATCTATGTACTCTATCCTATCGGCCTAACTTACATTTCTGGGTCTTTTGATTAAAAGTACTCTCTTTCACCTTTCACGCTCCTTGTTCTCCACGTAGGGGAGACAGATGATGGAGAGGAGAGAGAACAAACCCTCACAATGTAGACAGCAGTTGCATTTCTAACAGAGAGGTGGGGGAGGTGGGATATGGGCAGTTGGCTCAGCTGAGAGGCAGATGTCTAGCTTTTACAGAATGTCTAGTTTCAAAGCCCAGAACTACTATATTATACATCCAATCTCATGTCTTTAAATTAAGCCATAGTTCTGCTTGTAAGGCAAATGACTGAAATTGTATGTGTGTGGAATATATCCATCTTAAGCCTCCTCTAATTTGTAATACACCATTTGTAGAAGAGGACAGGGTCCTTCAGAAGTTGACTGTTCCCACACTACAGATGAGGCATTCAGCTGCAGGACTCCTAAAGGTTCTTTGGGACATACTCAACCCCTGTGTATCCCTAGATGATACAACAAATACAAACTGTCTCTCACTTACACAGATCCAGGTCGCTGGTAGCCATTGCTCGAGGCAGTGTCCAGCCTTAACCTCCTGCACATTTTTGGAGGCAGGTCTGGGTGTGGTGGGGCTTTGGGCATCTCTTTGGAACCTAAAGAAGTTAAACTTTGAATGGATCCACTGTAGCTCTTGCTTCCTAAAGAGAAAACCCAAGAAAACAGGCAAGGTGCTATCAGACAAAATAACACCAGTAACACAGTACATGCACGTAACAAAAGGAATCATTTTTCTCTAAGCCCAAATGAGAAGGTACAGAATGTTCTTTGAGCACAGCAGCCCATCACTCAGAGAGATCACAATCTACAGTAATTACAAAAACATCACCTCACGGAGATGGAAAGATCCACGAAAAAAGTCCCAGTGCACAGTTTTAAAAATCCTAGCTCAGGAACAGCATTGTTAGCCCCTTCACCATTAACTTTTCCCTCCTTAATCATGCTGAATAATCCAGCAAGTGATACAGAGACAATGACATTTTATATAACCTCAAATCTGGTTTACCTTCAGCTGCAGAGATGGATCTGAGAGAGGAAGCTGAGGCTCTTTTCAGTCCTGAAAGCCCATACGGCCCTTTCTTGACCAGGTCTATGGGTGGGGAAACATCCCCTGGGCTGGTGACCGAGGCAACGCTCTGGCAATCTGATTCTGCATCCGTTTTGGTTGCATCCTCTTTAGAACTTGATTCAGGACTAGTTGTCCAGAGTCCAAGACTTTTCTGTCCATTGGAAGGTGATGGGGATACAATCCAAGGAATCCCTCCAGATTTCTCCCTGGGCTGGCAGGAAGCAGACTTGGTTGTGCTGTTTTGCTCAGAGGAGTGAGAGGAGAGTGACTCAATGCTCCCCATGGGTGTGCTGTCTGGGCTGCTGCTGTAAGAGTCACCTGGGTGGGAGCGAGAAAACAGCAGCGGCTGTCTACTGAGACAACACAACCAAACCCTTCCATTCTCTCTCTCACACGCGCTCAGCGGCCACCTGATCCCAATGGAGTAACAGGCCTGTATCCAGTGTGAAAAACCGCCATCCGTTCTGGAGAAAGGCTTTAGAACATGCATTTCAACTTAGTGAATGCATTTTTCAACACTATTCAAGGAAGATTTTATATGTACCCTGACCCTATGAAATAATGTTACTTCTTGAAGGATTAGTGAGCTGGCTTGAATTCACACAAAATTTGCTTCTGGGGACACCTGGGTGGCTCGTCAGTTAAGTGTCCAACTCTTGATCTCAGCTCAGATCTTGATCTCAGGCCTCACACTGGGCTCCATGCTGTGCATGGAGCCTACTTAAAAAACTTGCTTCTGAAAAAGAACTCACAAATAATAGTAATAAGATTCTTTGATGACATTACAAGAGATCGCTGGAAGGAGGGATTTTACAGACATGTTTCTGCCTTTATTTTCCTGATGTTAAGTAATTCTGAGTTAATGCATCTGAGTCCTTCTTCATTGAAAGGCACCAGTCATGTCAGCTACAAATCAGAAGCTGCTTATATTTTTAAAAGAAAGGACTTTTTCCAATCAGAGAAAGACATGTATCATATGACCTCACTGATATGAAGAATTCTTAATCTCAGGAAACAAACTGAGGGTTGCTGGAGTGGTGGGGGGTGGGAGGGATGGGGTGGCTGGGTGATAGACATTGGGGAGGGTATATGCTATGGTGAGCGCTGTGAATTGCGCAAGACTGTTGAATCACAGATCTGTACCTCTGAAACAAATAATGCAATATATGTTTAAAAAAAAAAAAGAAGATAGCAGGAGGGGAAGAATGAAGGGGGGAAGTCAGAGGGGGAGACGAACCATGAGAGATGATGGACTCTGAAAAACAAACTGAGGGTTCTAGAGGGGAGGAAGGTGGAGGGATAGGTTAGCCTGGTGATGGGTATTAAAGAGGGCACGTATTGAATGGAGCACTGGGTGTTATGCACAAACAATGAATCATGGAACACTACATCAAAAACTAATGATGTAATGTATGGTGATTAACATAACAATAATAAAAAAAAACTGTGGATCTTTGGGGCACTTGGGTGGCTCAGTTGTTAAGTGTCTGCCTTTGTCTCAGGTCATGATCCCAGGGTCCTAGGATTGAGCCCTACACTGGGGCTCCCTGCTTGGTGGGAAGCCTGCTACTCCCTCTCCCACTCCCCCTGCTTGTGTTCCCTCTTGCTGTGTCTCTTTCTGTCAAATAAATAAATAAAATCTTAAAAAAAAAAAAAGAAAGGACTTTTTCCTCTTCCTGCTGAGAATATAGCAATGTAAGAAACTGCCTATTTAACTGAATTATTTTTTAATGTTCTTAAAAGTAAGTTTTAAGAAACAAATCAGAAAAACTATAATAAAGTATTCAAACATATATAAATTAAAAATTAGTGTTTTCTGTTAAATACTGACCGTGAGAAAAAATTGCAGGGTTTGGGGGTGTAGAGTAAAACGAAACAAGTCTAACATGCACCTCGGGCTCAAGCTGCCACCCACTTTGCTGTGGGGCTTGGTTCAGAACAGCAAGTTAGTGATAATGTGTAGTGTGGTTTCTCTTTGTATTTCTTTTCTCTTTCTCTTTCAGACACTTTGATACCCAAGAGATGATGCTTTAAGGACATAATGTGAAAAGAAGAAAGAAAAGGACTGCTTTAGCCAGACTTTGTCTTGCTTTCTTCTCTACCACTTTGACAATAGGACAAAACCTGCTACAAAGTAGCACTCGATGTACTTAATAGCAGAAAAAAAGGGCACTGAGCAAACTATTTTTTTTCCTTTGTAGCAGTAATGAATTTGTTTGTTCAAAGTACCTTGTAACCATACTGACAAAGAATATATAAATGGGAGGGGAGTGTTGGGGAGACAGTATCAGTAAAATCATCTATTTATTTCTACCCTAAGGTTGGTAAGGTGAGAGAAGGCTAAATCAAAGAATGAAGAAAGCATTTCCCTACAGCAGGCACACTTACTATCAGGTTCTGCCAAGCACGGTGTATACCTCCCTCTAGGCTTCCGGGAACCTGTGGAGAGGCAGATTGCTCGTGTCCTTCGTGATCCAGATCGAGACTGAGGCTGAGGAAGAGGAATGCTTGGGTCTGGGGCAGTATGAAAAATCTACATAAAAAAAAAAAAAAAATTGGACAGAGGTCAATAAAAGGGGGCAACTGCCATTTTCATCATAAAATGGTATTTGTGAGTTAATAAATAATCTTAGAACTATATGCTATTTAATCAGCTTCATGGCAAGAGATGCTTGATATAAAAAATATCCTACAGCAATTATAACTTTCTTTTCCACTTACACTGAGTAATGTCCACTCTCTGGGTTTTCTTTTTTATCTTCCCCAATCTCCCAACAATGAATTTCAGAAGATTTTCCAATAATTTCAAATATGAACAAATGTCTGTGTCAAGACACATTGACTCTTACTATTGTGATATTTTCTTTCTCGCTTCATGCTGAACATAACCTGAAGGGAAGAGGCTCATTCTGTATCATTTCCCCAGCCAAGCAGTTCCTTGCTTCTCAGGAGAAGGTGCTGTCATGCTGTTGGTCCTGAGCTGTCTTGGAACATGACAAGCTGCAGGGAGAAGTCTGAGCACAGCTACAGGATACAGCCAGGTGGTCTTGGGTTGTGAGTGCTTGCAACCTTAGATAAATGAAGGATATTCTTCTACAGGCACCAAGAAGGGACCCAGGGAAAGAGAGTGCATAGTCTTTCTCTGACAAGGACTAGACCAGGCATAAGTGGATCACAAATGTTTTGATTTTCAATGGCTGGATTTACTTAATAATCCAATCACTGTGACTTTCCCAATTTCCCATTTCCATAGTTATTCAAAGATCTCAATCTTGTCAAAGAAACCATGTTTAAAGGCCAGAGAGGACTTCAAGACTGTCCCTGGAATTCTTTTGTCTTATTGAGAATATGCTGCTGTAAGTCTAATTCCAGAGAGATAAAAAGGTTAAAACTATACTTGATCACCAAGTGATTCTAACAGATTCTCTGAATATGAACAAAAAATTCACTACATAAATACTAAAAAGAGAATCTTGAAAAGTAAATGATGTAAAAGGAAAGAAAACCATTTACCTGGAGGATTCTGAGAAGCACTTAAAAACTAAACAAGAAAAAAAAGAAATCAAAGTCCTCATGAAGAAGCAATTCATACAAAATGTACAAGACTGATACTTTATAAGAATCTGAGATCACAATGAACTCACAGATAATACAAATGGAAAATTCCTTCTTAAAAGCAAGGTACAAGATTTGATACTTCCACATGAAAATTCAGCCTACCTTTTCATAGTGCTCGATCAGAATTTCAACCACAATATTCTGAAATTTAATATTCATCATGGCAGCCACAGTTTCTTCTTGTGCTCTCATTAGAGTTGGGCCAAATATGACTCCAAGGTTTGAGACAGTCATGAGATTTTGTTGGCTGTGTAGTGATACTCTGCAAATAAGAGCAATAAAAATAACATAAGTTAAATGTTTAATAATTAGGCAATGTTCTCATTTATCAAATTTGTGGCATAAATAAAATGTAAAATATGCCATGATAGGTTAGTTTTCAGGTTCAACCTGAAAATATGCCATGATAGGTTAGTAGTCAGGTTCAACCACTCCCAATTGGCATATGTGGGTATAGCCTAAAAAGACATAAAAAGGTAACATTAGCTAAGTAAAAATAATTATAAAGCTTGATTAAAGGAATAAATCTTGATATCCTAAATTAAATATAATCACCCTAGAGAGATTATGAGTTGTTAGGGAGTCTCTAGGGTACTATACTTCTTTTAGAACAGATGGTTAAGATTAGACTGGTTGGAATTATATTTGGATACACTGAACATATTATTGAGAACCTGGTGCCAGGCATTTTCATAGATATTGATTGCATTTAATCCTCCCAGGAAGTCTGTTTTTCCTATTGTAAAGGTTAAAAAAAAAGCAAAACTGGGGTGTCTGGGTGGTGCAGCTGGTTAAGTGTCTGACTCTTGGTTCTAGCTCAGGTCATGATCCCAGGGTCCTGGGATGGAGCCCCGAGTTGGGCTCCCCATTCTTCACGAGTCTTCTTGCCTCTCTCCTTCCCCCTCCGTCCCTCCCCCACCCTTCTCACTCTCTCAAATAAGTAAATCTTAAAAAAAAAAAGCAAAACTCCTAAAGTAAAAATGATGTATTCCACGTAACAGCAAATTGGGAACGGAGATGCTATTTCAATTCAGGTCTCCTGAATATGTCAGGGGTTTTCTTAAGCTCCCTACATAAGACAACTAGCCAATGTGTTTCTTTTTCCCTTCCATCCATCCACCCATCCATCCACTCATCCATTCAAAATTTCCCTGAGTGCCTCCTTAGTTGTGGGCACTATGTTAGGTAAACAGTAAGAGAGGAGATATGGTAGCATCAGTGCTGGCTTGAAAATGAAAATGAAAGGAAAAGCCTCGGGTATTACTGGCCTTAGCAAAAGTTACCTTATCCCAGTTACTGTCAAAAATGACTTTGACTACTTTAGAAATTAGATATATTCTTTTTTTTAAAGATGATTTATTTGAGAGAGTGAGTGCACAGGGGAGCTGGGGGAAAGGCAGGGGAAAGAATCTCAAGCAGACTCCCTGCTGAGTGGGGAGCCCTACTCAGGGCTTGGTCTCAGAACCCTGAAATCATGACCTGAGCCAAAATCAAGAGTCAGACACTTAACCAACTGACCCACCCAGGCGCCCCAACTGGGCATATTCTTAAGAAAAAACCTCATTCATTTGACCAATCTTCTAGGTTAATACTGCCTTTTCTATCTTACTTCTAGGCACATTGTTAAAATACGAAGTTCTAGAAAGAAGCACAGCACAAGAGTATGTTTATACCTAAGTGTGCATCACTAAATCACTAACTACATTCCAGAAGCAAAAGTAAAATTTTATGGAGAATCCAGGATTTTGAATATTATGCAAATACTAGCACAGGACAGGAAGAGCTGATTGTTTCACTGACTGAATTTTTCCCTTGTGCCTGACTAAGAAGCTCTTGGTTAGAATAGGAAAAAGTTTCATTCAACATTTTCTTTTTACATAACCAAATAGTTGCTTAGTATGTACTAGAGAATCTACTAAGAGAGCAGTATGTAAAGAATGTCTGGATTTAAAGCTTGGATCCATCCAACTTGGAGGCTGGGTGCAATCAGCCAAGTTATTTACAATCTCTAGGCTTCAGTTTCCTCATCTATAAAGAGTAAGGACCCCTAGAGGGTTGATAAAATTAAATAATGTTACAGGAAATATGATCTCAAAACATTGGTCTTCCTTGTAATTAAATTGGCTTTAGCCACTCTTGCTAAAATATAAGAGTTCCTGGTAGTATGAGTAAACTGGAATAAGATTAATATTAAGCTCATGGGGAAAACATTTGGAAATCCTAAAAAAAAAACTGGTTTTAAAAAGGAGAGTTTATGACTGTGTTGCTCAGAAGATGGAATATTTGAATTTCCCTTCTGCTGAGCTAACTCAATCAATACAGACACTTATTACCCCACATTTCAGCTATTTCTGCACCTCATTCCCTCAATTTGTTGTAGGGAACGACACCCAACTGCCCTTTTAAATATTCAAAGTTAGAGCTGAAGAAGAGACCACAGATAGCCTTTGTTTTAAAGACAAAAGGATTCTCAGAAAAGAAGTAATGGTTTATACCATGTCTCAAAGCTAATTAATGGAGATTTGGAATCAACCTTTTAGTCACTGGTCCTTTAGATAGTGACCAATCCAGATCACTGGTCTTAAATTCTCTTTTCTTCAGATATATTAAGGTTGCCAGGGATCAAGAGTGTTATTACTTGTTTGTAGTTTACTTAAACTAAAGTGACTTAAAGTCACTGGGGATGTGGACACATTCCAATAATACTGCTCATGAGTCAATGGGGACTGACTTTGTATAGGTTCAGAAAAAAAGCCAGGAATGGTGATAAAGGATGGGCAAAAGAATTTTAAGCACTCTTCTATGGCCAGATACTATCCTCTGCTATCCCTTGTACCAAAGCCATGCACATTCACTATAAGGGGGAAGTCTGAGTTCATCTAACATTCTGGATAATTAAACAAAAACATTTTATGTGACACTCATGTATCTTTTAAAAGCAGTTTAAAAAGGCTTTGCTCGAAAATTAGCTTGAATACACCAACAGAATGCCCAATACATACAGTGTAGTTAAATTTCATGAAGAAGTCACACAATTCAAAACATAATTCAAGACTAAATTTGACCAAGAATCCTTGTTCATTAACTAAAAGAGGTATTGCCCATATGCAACAGTTAATAATGAACTTGAAATGATGCAGTTCCTAGTGGCTTTCCTTCTTATTTCAAGGGGCAGGAGGGCAATTCATATTATCTCATCTGCAGGTTCAGATGAGACTTATTAACATGTTATGTAGCACTATTTCAAATGTGCATGGCTCAAATTAGCATAAACTGGGTTACTACTTGTAGTAAGCAACTAAGCAGGAATCATTTAATTGTGAATCATAATACTCGCTAAGATGGAAAATATCCTTATTTGTATTATGAGCCTGAAAGGGAATTCTTAAGTTTAAAACCTGAATTTGGGGGCAACTGGATGGCTCAGTCGGTTAAGCGTCCGACATTTGGTTTCGGCTCAGGTCATGATCTCAGGGTCATGAGATCAAGCCCTGTGTCAGGCTCTGTGCTCAGTGGGCAGACTGCTGGAGATTCTCTCCCTCTTCTTCTCCCTCTATCCTCCCCATCCTCTCTAATAAATAAATCAATCTTAAAAAAAAAAAAAAATCTGAATTTGGACTTTTGTTTATAGTAGCATGGCAAGTATGTGTGTGTGTGTGTGTGTGTGTGTGTGTGTGTGTATGAAAGAGAATCTTTAGACAGATTTATGAGGCCACAGTACCCAGATATTTAATCAAACATAATTCTAGATGATTTATGAAGGTATTTTTTTGCATAAAATTAACATTTATATCAGTAGACTCAGAGTAAAGCAGATTATCTTCCATATGAGTGGGCCTCATTCAATCAGTTGAAAGTCTTAAAAAGACTGAGGTCCTCTGAGTAGGAGGGGATTCTGCTTCCAGACTGCCTTGGATTGGAGCTGCAATGTTAACTCTTCCCTGAGTCTCCAGACTACCAGCTGCCCTGCACACTTCAGACTTACCAGCCTTCACTGGTAAGTGCAACCAATCTCTCTTATATATATGCACACAATACACACACACACACACACACTACACACACACACACACACACACACACACACACAAACATCCTATTGGTTCTGTTCCTCTGGAGAAACTTGATTAATGTGATATCTATCTATCCGGATTTTTAAATACATATATGAACTAACAGCAGAGTCAGAAAAGTCTTCAGAGACCAAGTGATGCTATGAATCTAGAGAAAGAAACTAACATTAGAATGGCACTTTGACCTGGCAAAACCTGTTGACACTAGTATCATAGAGAACTGATCTTCAAACTTAGGGCTTACAATGCAGCTAAAGGACCTGGGGGGAAAAAAACATATACTCCTTCATATATTTTTAAGTTGACATGTAAGGTTTTTGTCATTAGCTTAACAGTTGTGAAGGATATTCATCATTTGCATAGTGTAAACATATACAGTACATACACACACAGATATATCTTAAAAATAAACTGTCACATCATTTTTTAAAAGCATATTCTTTTGTGCAAGACTGTTGAACCTCAGATCTGTACCTCTGAAACAAATAATGCAATATATGTTAAGGAAAAAAAAAAAAGAAGAAGAAGAAGATAGCAGGAGGGGAAGAATGAAGGGGGGGAAATCGGAGGGGGAGACGAACCATGAGAGACGATGGACTCTGAAAAACAAACTGAGGGTTCTAGAGGGGAGGGGGTGGGAGGATGGGTTAGCCTGGTGATGGGTATTAAAGAGGGCACGTTCTGCATGGAGCATTGGGTGTTATGCACAAACAATGAATCATGGAACACTACATCAAAAACCAATGATGTAATGTATGGTGATTGACATAACAATAAAAAATTTTTTAAAAAAGCATATTCAATAGACTGATTATAATAACAATGTTACAGTATCATCATACACTTTAGAAAGACATGAAAAGTCTAACTTTAACATTGAACAAGTAGTTAGGTGAACAACATAAATCAGAGAATTACTTGACGAGGTGCTTTATTAAGATGTCCAGCATCTCTCTGTTTTTTTCTGGCAATTTGTGCACCAATGCATGTACAGCTTCCACCCGGTAGTTTTGGTCATCAGATTCTATAACATAAAGGTTGCAAATGGTCAAGTTTCAATTGCATTCAAACGTGTAAATAAACATTAGTAATCTAAACATTATAAACACTCCCACCCTCATGCCTTACAAACGTTGCTTTATGCAGTAAGTATTATTACTACCACTGGCTTAGAGTGGTTGAGTAACCTAACCATGGTCATGAAGTTAGTTAAGAAGTCAAACTAACCCAGTTCTATCTAATCCAGACCTGTGCTCGTAGCCACTGGACTTCCATACAACCATAACTCATCACCTGCAATGTGAGTGATCACAGAAATTGTTACAGATGGCCTAATGTGCCAGGCAATATAATATACTTTATCACACATAAAACTTCCTAGTGACTCCATCAGACAAAGGAAGAAAGTATTTCTTTCCAAATTTTATAGATTTAAAGAGAACAGGGAATTACTGTTCTGAGGTGTCAGGATTATTATGCAAACAGAGGCCTGATAGATTTTAAGTCCACGTTGACAATGGTAAATCTGAAAAGTGAAAAACCATCTAAAGGAAGACTAGTCTAGTCTGCCAGGCAAAAGCCAACATGCTGACATGTCTGCTAGAGAAACATCTAACACTTCAGAATGAAGAACCTATTAACATGCTCTTACTATAATAAACAAATTCTATGGTGACTACCTACTCTGCCAAGCCCTTTCTCTGAAAAGTGCCCAACAGGAGGTGAGGAAAGAGCATGCATGGCTCACGCTGGGCCAAACACAAAGTCTCCCAGGGGTTGGAATGGAGACACCAAAACTGTGATCTGTCCGCTTAGCTATGTGAAAAGGCATATTATGTAAGACCAGGGTTGACATGACCAAATGTGCTCCAAAGCCAAGAAAATCCGACTGGAAAGGGAGATATGAATAAGGCAGATATGCAGCAAAGAACAGAGAGGAGAGACCCTCCTAAAAGGATGGGAAGAGAAATACCAATTCCCAGTTTTGCAGTTCCTAGCTGTAGGCCCGTGGAAAGCCTAATCCATACTCTGCCAGGGAATCTGTGAGACACCTTGTAATTTCTGAAAAACTTCCCCTTTTTACAGAGCTGAATTTCCAAATAATACCTAATTTTATTATCTTATTATCTGATACATGGTAATATCCTTGACCCAGACAAAAGATTAATTCTTATCTATAAGAATATATTTTAATTATCATGGTAGTGAATTATTTATTTGCCATGGAAGTAGAGAAAAATAGCTTACAACCAAATGTTTCTATTAAAACAAGCTGCTCATTTTAGCTACTTAGCTAGGTGGCTCAAATGCCATTTGTTTAATTAACACAAAATTTCTGTAAGAAAGAGTTCTAGGGTAAGAGTCAAAAAAATTGGCTTGTAGCCCTGATTTTGCCATCAATTTACTAGTGTCCTTGGACAAAGTCACTGGCCCACTCAGGGACCTAGTCAATAAAATGAGAGGTCAGACTATACATTTTCTGAGGTTTTGTTCATCTAATAAGGATAGATTTCAATGAAGAGAATATAGAGTGGAAAGCTTTCAGGAGAAAGCTAAGTGGTACAGGTGTTTATGAGATCATGTGGTCAGTCATGTATGCTGGATTGAAAACCAAGTCACTCAATGTTATCTGACACTTATCAGCAGACATTTCCTGTGACATTACAATGTGTGGTAATAAATTAATGTAACTGCTTTCTTTCTTGGGACTGTGAAAAATACTTAGTACAGTCATACCTCATACATCTTAACAATGAGTTGCTAATTCCTAATGGTTAAATGTTGTGATGGGCTCAGATGGCAACCCTGCACTTTGGTTTTAATGTTTTAAAAGTACGTATTTCTAATTTCTCAGCTTACATGTTTTCACTGAGCCCCTCCCCACAATTTTTGAATTAAGCCTATCTATATATATTCCATTATAGCAATCATAGACCCAAAGAAATGACATAGATATGTGATCATTATCAATAAATAGGGGGAAAAGGATTGATGGAAGTGCCTGTTACCTGCCAAAAATACCTGACTCTTCTCTCCAGATTTAGGAATACAGCATGTAAGTATGAGTAGGTCGCACACCTGACTGTACATATTTGTAGTCTTATCTATTTAACCCTAAGGTTGCTCTTATAAGAAACTAACATCCATCAATTGAGTAAAACGTAACTAAAATAATTCCTCTTAGCACCCCAATGAAGTCTTATTAAAAGTGGCAAAATATTCTAATTCATTCTGCAATTTCTTTAAATCAAGCTAAGTGTGCTCTTGATTCCCCTCATCTATTTCCCCTATCCTCCACCCACCTCTCCTCTGGCAACCACCAGTTTGTTCTCTGTATTTAAGAGTGTTCCTTTCTTGGGCGCCTGGGTGGCTCAGTTGGTTAAGCAACTGCCTTCGGCTCAGGTCATGATCCTGGAGTCCCTGGATCGAGTCCCGCATCGGGCTCCCTGCTCGGCGGGGAGTCTGCTTCTCCCTCCGACCCTCCCCCCTCTCATGTGCTCTCTCTCATTCTCTCTCTAATAAATAAATAAAATCTTTAAAAAAAAAAAAAAAAAAAGAGTGCTCCTTTTTTGTTTTTTTTTTTTTTGTTTGGTTTCTTAAATTCCACATATGAATGAAATCATATAGTATTGGTCTTTCTCTGTCTGACTTATTTTACTTAGTACTATACTCTCTAGGTCCATCCATGTTGTTGCACAGGTCAAGATTTCATTCTCTCTTGTGGTTTAGTAATATTCCATTGTGCATACATACCACATCTTCTTTATCCATTCATCTATCGATGGACACTTCTGTTGTTGCCATGTCTTGGCTATTGTAAATAATGTTGCAATAAATATAACGGTGCACATATCTTTCTGAATTGGTGTTTTCATTTTCTTTGGGTAGATATCCAGTAGTCGAATTACTGGATAGTATGGTAGTTCTATTCTTAATATTTTGAGGAACCCTCATACTGTTTTCCAGAGTGGCTGCACCAGTTTGCATTCCCACCAACAGTGCGAGAGGGTTCCCATTTCTCCACATCCTCGCCAACACCTGTTGCTTCCTGTGTTGTTAATTTTAGCCATTCTGACTGGTGAGAGGTGATAGCTCATTGTAGTTTTGATTTGTATTTCCCTGATGATGAGTGATGTTGAGCATCTTTTCATGTGTTTATTGTCCATCTGTATGTCTGCTTTGGAAAAATGTCTACTCAGGGCCTCTGCCTCTTTTTTAATCAAATTGTTTTTCTAGTGTTGAGTTGTGTAAGTTCTTTATATATTTTAGATATTAACCCCTTATCAGATATATCATTTGCAAATATTTTCTCCCCTTCAGTAGGTTGCCTTTTTGTTTTGTTGATGATTTCCTTTATTGCTCAAACTTTTTTATTTTGGTGTAGTCCCAATTGTTTAATTTTGCTTTTTGTTTCCCTTGCCAGAGAACACATATCTAGAAAAATGTTTCTCCAGTGAATGTCAAAGAGCTACTGCCTATGTCTTCTCCTACTTTTATGGTTTTAAGTTTCACATTTAGGTCTTCAATCCATCATTCACAATTTCCTATTTGTTTACAAACCGTACTGTCAGCTATTAAGTATCAAATGACAAAACTAAGAGGCAACCCATGGAATGGGAGAAGATATTTGCAAATGACATTACGGATAAAGGGCTGGTATCCAAGATCTTTAAAGAACTTCTCAAACTCAACACCCAAAAAACAAATAATCCAGTCAATAAATGGGCCAAAGACATGAACAGACATGTCTCCAAAGACATAGAAATGGCTAACAGACACATGAAAAAATGTTCAACATCACTAGCCATCAGGGAAATACAAATCAAATCCACAATGAGATACTACCTTACATCAGTTAGAATGGCAAAACAAGAGAGGAAACAACAAATGTTGGTGAGGGTGTGGAGAAAGGGGAA
This sequence comes from Halichoerus grypus, assembly GCF_964656455.1. Taxonomy (NCBI): domain Eukaryota; kingdom Metazoa; phylum Chordata; class Mammalia; order Carnivora; family Phocidae; genus Halichoerus; species Halichoerus grypus. The sequence goes on along the minus strand of NC_135722.1, from coordinate 80,762,202 downwards.
CCTCTTACACTGTTGGTGGGAATGCAAGCTGGTACAGCCACTCTGGAAAACAGAATGGAATTTCTTCAAGATGTTAAAAATAGAGCTACCTATGACCCAGCAAAAGATACAGATGTAGTGAAATGAAGGGGCACCTGCACCCCAATGTTCATAGCAATAATGTCCACAATAGCGAAACTGTGGAAGGAGCCGAGATGCCCTTCAACAGATGAATAGATAAAGAAGATGTGGTCCATATATACAGTGGAATATTACTCAGCCATCAGAAAGGACGAGTACCCACCATTTGCATCGACATGGATGGAACTGGAGGGGATGATGCTAAGTGAAATAAGTCAAGCAGGGAAAGACAATTATCATATGGTTTCACTCATGTGAATATAAGGAATAGTGCAGAGGACCACAGGGGAAGGGAGGGAAGAAATCAGAGAGGGAGACAAACCATGAGAGACTCTGGACTCTGGGAGACAAACTGAGGGTTACAGAAGGGAGGGGGATGGGAGGATGGGGTAACGGGGTGATGGGTATTAAGGAGGGCACGTATGGTGATGAGCATGGGGTGTTATACCCAACTAATGAATTGCTGAACACTACATCAAAAACTATATGCTGGCTAATTGAACATAATGAAAAAAAAGTATCAGATTGACAGTTTCTTAAGCAATATACAGGAAAATCTTAACTAGTTCATTTAAATTTATACCTCTAAGTGATAGAGCATAAAACTACATCAATTATAATACATCCAATGGAAGTGTACTTACTAACTGCAACAATAAAATCTTTGTGTAACTTGTAAGTCATCAGTGGTTCTGCAAGGCATCTGCAATGGATAAAGAAGCAGGCATTAGAATGGCAATATTTTTTTTATTTTCCCTGAACTTTCAGTGTTTCTCTAAGAGTTGGGTGATTAAGGAGTATGATCAAGACCTAGTAGGGCCGCTCCAGGCAGTCCCAAAATGCAGACCTCGAAGACACCAAAGCCCTTTAGCACTTCTTGGCATAATTGTACTAAATAGGATGGCTGGAAAATCATTTTGTCACTGTGAGAACTACTGAACAACAACAGCAAAATACCTCTCAGATATGGGGACAATAGTTAAATAAAAAACAAAAACAAAACAAAAAACAACTTTCAATTTCAGCTTTAAAAAAAATACATGAAAACACCACATTCAAATTTAATATGAAACAAAGTATTATTTAGTATTCATAAAATATTGCAGCCTGTTTATTATTTGAAAAAGCATGTATAAATTCCAAAACACTAAATATAAATATCACCACCTTGTGCTATTTCACCTGAAGTGAAGGTATTGCTCTAAGTAGTGAAGTTCATGCACAGGAGCTCCAAGGAATCACATGGCAACTGCCCAAGGAGGTAAGAGAGACATCACATGCAGAGTAGGAGTTAAACCTTCCTTACCTGAGGTAGTTTTTCAGTCCACTTGTTATTGTCTTATTATCCCACAATTCAATATCAATGTCAATATCAGGAGGGGATTTTGGAGCTGAAAAGAGTAAAAAATAAGATGTTTAAACTGCAATTCAAAACATCACTCACACCATAAAGATGTACACAAACATAAGTAGGCCAAAGAGAGAGACATTTATTTCTTAGAGTGCCAACAGATTTAAAGTTTTGAATTGTTGTTTGTGCAAACTGGTGCAAATCTCACTCTGATGCTTTATAAACCTCAAAGACTTCTTGTGGAATAATAGTGTTCCAAATCAAATTATTATCAATTGCTAACATCACAGAGCACTTACCATCTGCCAGGCATGCTTCCAAGTACATTATATGAATTAATATATCCAATCCTCATACTTCTCAATGAGGCAGGCACTATTATTATCCCCATTTTATGAATGAGAAGGTTGAGGCACAAAGAGTTTAAACAAATTACCCAAGGTCACAAAGCTTTTAAGTGGCAAGTCAGGATTCCAAGCTAGGCAATCTTTGAATCCAGCATCCATAAATCTCAATGCACATCTAGCTAATCAAAGGACACTTGAGAAAAAGTCCAACATTATAAAAAGGACCCCTCCCAAATTCTGATTGTTCATCTATTATAACTGAACATTAAAAACTGAATGCAAATATTAACTTTAAATATTACTTGAAAATATTCAAAGGCAAGCAATAGTATAATTCTCAAAGAAAGCTATGGTTTGGATTATCTATAATACAAAAATTAAGTAAGCAGCTTCATCCAAAACTTACAAAATGTTGTGTTCATGAGTTTCTGAACTTTGGAGTTTACTCCTCCTATTCGGTAGAGGCCTAAAATAGTGATGCCTAATGAGAAGGAAAAATCACAAGAGAATGGCTTGAGACCAGCAGCACAAGTACAGAATGTTAAAAACCTTAGGCATATACCTATACAGAATTTGAAAGCTACTTGTCCAATTTTGCAGTCTAACTTCAGCAAATCTACCCTGGAAACACCCATCACACATATATTTCTCAGAGCAGACACTGAATAGTGTCTGAAAGTCTTTTGAAGATCCTTAAAGTAGCAAAGTACCCCTGTTCATTCACCACTATTTGAATACAAAAAGCATCAAAGATGGGAAATGATAATCAGGACTTCTCATCCTCTATTTCTTCAGTCATGGAGTCCTGCATGTTGAAGAGTTGGAAGGCATTTACATCTTCATTTTGAAGATGAGGAAACAGATTCAGAGAATTTAAGAAACATACTTAGCTTCTCAAAACTTCTAAGTGGCAGCACCAAAATCTGAGCCTAAGTTCACAGAATTTCAAAGCCCAATATGAGTTTTGCTAAAGCAAAGTTTTCCTGGAAGGGAAAGAGTGTAATAGGCACTGGAGTGGGCTTCAGTTGAGAGGTCATGACTAGAGAGAGGAAAGGTGCTATAATTGTGACCGTGACTGAAATCACTGAGGGAAATAATATAAGGAAGGAGGAAGACCAGCTCCTGAAGAATGTTATCCCACTAAAGCTTGAAAAAAATCAAAGAAGTGGTTATAGTAATAAATAACACAAAGTCTATCAATAAGAAGTAAAGCAAGCCTTTATTAGGAAAGATCATTAAAAAGAAATACAGTGAAAGACATGTATCATATGACCTCACTGATACTAGGAATTCTTAATCTCAAGAAACAAACTGAGGGTTGCTGGAGTGGTGGGGGGTGGGAGGGATGGGGTGGCTGGGTGATAGACATTGGGGAGGGTATGTGTTATGGTGAGCGCTGTGAATTGTGCAAGACTGTTGAATCACAGATCTGTACCTCTGAAACAAATAATACATTATATGTTAAAAAAAAAAGATAGCAGGAGGGGAAAAATGAAAGGGGGGAAATCGGAGGGGGAGATGAACCATGAGAGATGGACTCTGAAAAACAAACTGAGGGTTCTAGAGGGGAGGGGGATGGGAGGATGGGTTAGCCTGGTGATGGGTATTAAAGAGCGCATGTTCTGCATGGAGCACTGGGTGTTATACGCCAACAATGAATCATGGAACACTACCTCAAAAACTAATGATGTAATGTATGGTGATTAACATAACATAACAATAAAAAAATACAGTATGATTTTTGGTAAAGTTCAAGCTATAGTTTTTTGTATATGTAGATAATTTATAAATTTATATAGTTCTTAAAGTTAATTTCATGTTAATGATGATACACATCCTCATTTTTTGAGAGGTTTCTATATAAGAATGAACTACATGAACTACATAACAGTAACAATGTACCTGTCAGGCAACACTTACCTCTTGTTTCCACAGCTTGAATGCATTTTCTCACAAAGTTGAACCCTGCTTCATTTAAGTACACTGAAAAAAGAAAATCACAGTAAGGGTTTATGCCCAACTTCCATTACCCCTTAGTTGGCTCTGTTGTTTTAGGACTTAATGGCACAGTTTTAGTTAGTCTGAATCTTTATTTTGGGGTAGAAGTAGAGAGGTTTGCAGTCACCAAAGTTACTACATAAACTTGCTTCCTTAGAATACACAGATCCTTCATAGAAGGCAAATATGTTACACTGATCTTGTCCATTTTTTCTAAAATTAGCCTTATCTTTCGTTACATGTTATTCCAGATGATAGAAGCAAATGTACTAAGAAAAAAACCTTTATTATGTGTTGGTAATTATATTACAAAGCTAGTCACATATTCTTTTTCATGGGATTCTCAAAACATTATGAAGTAGAGAGATAGCTTTGTAATCTTAAGATGGTTCACCAGGTTGCTGAAAATTTCACTTTGTTCCAAGCTTGTGAACCAGAATTCTAACACAGATCTCCTGAATCCAAGTCCAATATTCTTCTCACTGCATTTTTTATCATATGCAAAGTAATTCAAAATACATTTAGTCAACCAAAAATCCCCCAAAGATCCTACATTATGAAATAGCAATTTATTTTCATTGCTTTTGCTAAATTTTTAAATCTGTTCTAATTTTCTTAAGTTTTTGAGACCAGATCAAATTAGATTACTTGTTTTTAAAAAAAGGATTTAACTTAAGAATATCAAGTAATACCCTGAGGAAAGATTCAAATGTTTTCTTGGTACTATAATGAAAATTTTCATCATATGTGGTAGAGATATATTTCTTAATATTCTCAAATTATATATGAAAATAATTCAAATCAATAAAAAACTAAACTGGCTTCCAATTAAAGATGGTGTATTAGAAGGAGGCTGGAAGATGGTGGAGTAAGGGGACCCTAAGCTCACCTCATCTCATGGATACAACTAGGTAACACTCACATCAGTGTAAATAACCCAGAAAATGAAGACTGGCAAAACAAACTCCACAACTAAAGGCAGAGAAAAGTCCACATCGAAGAGGGTAGAAAAGGTGGAGACATGGTGGGGAGCAAAACAGAGGTGGCCATCTGTGGTCAGGAGGGAGCCACAGGCACAGAGAAGGGTGAGAAACAGACTAACACACCAGGAAGCTTGCATGGGAGAGACAAATCCTCCTAACATTTGGTTTTGAAAGCAAGAGGAGCTGAATTTACTGACTTCTTACAAATAAGTAGGACTTAAAGCCTGGAAGCTTAAAAATCAGCTGGCTCCATTTTGGAAGAGCCCTGAAGGCAGAAGGAAGATAAGTCCCTGCCCTTAAAGAGACAGCATGACAAACAGCCCTCCAAAAACAGGGTAGAAGCAGTACTTTGAAAAACACCTGGGGCGTATAGTAGGGAGAGTTATTTACTCATCTCAGAGCATGTCCAGAGTAAGACTCTTCCAGGAACAAAGGAGCTGGCAGGTGCCACTGCCCTTCCCCACCCTTAAAATAAATACATGGTCACCTGCAGAAACCAGCAGGAAATTCCCTACATAATTTTCTTACACCAAGCCCCACACCCTAGTGCTTTGGCACATCCACCCTTTCCACTCATGCTTGCATCAGTCCCAGCACCACAGGCCACCCCACTCAGAAATCCAGCGCAAACTTTGCCAACACTACATCTTTCCACCCATGCATTTTGCAAGACTGTGGTTCTGGCAGTAGCAGCTGCAGGCCTTGTGGAGGTTCGAGGAGCACCTTGTTAAAATTGCACAACCCACTCACAAGGCCCGGGCCCTGGAAGCTACAGGTCTCAGGTCTCATTTCATAAGCAGAGCACACCTTGTTAAAACTGCATACCACACCCCCACCAGGGACAAAATGCTGCCCACAACAGGCAAAGAGAGCCTCTGCAGACAACTGGACTGAAGGAAAAAGCAGCCAGGACAAAACAGCAAAGCACATGCAACACACATAGGAGACACCACCTGAAGCATCGGGCTCTGGGGAAGAGGGGAAACTGCACCGCAGGGCACTACAGGACCTCTTCTTCATAAGACCACTACATTCAAGAGGAGGAGATGTAGCTGACTTTCCTGACACAAAGAAACAGACACAGAGGCAAAATGAGGAGACAGAGAAATATATCCCAAATGGATTAAAAAACCCACAAAAACGACAGTAAGAGACCTAAGAGAAATGGAGTAATACACCTGACAGAGAATTTAAAGTAATGATCATAAAGATACCCACTGTACTTGAGAAAAGAGTGGAGAATGTAAGTGAGATGCTTAACAAAGAGATAAAAAAGAACAAATCAGAGATGAAGAAAACAATAAATGGAATTAAAAATACACTAGATGGAATAAATAGCAGGCTAGAGGAAGCAGAGGAATGAATGAGCAACCTGAAAGAAAAAAAATTATGCAAAATGAGAACAGACTTAGGGAACTCAGCTACTTCATCAAGTGTAATAACATTTGCATTATAGGGATTCCATAAGAACAATAAAAGGGTTCAGAAAATTTATGTGAAGAAATACTAGCTAAAAAGTTTCCAAATCTGGGAAAGGAAACAGATATCCAGATCCAGGTGGCAAATAGATATCCAGATCCAGGAGGCAGAGGCCCGCCCCCCCCCCCCAAATCAACTCAAAGAGGTCAACACCAAGACACAAAGTAATTAAAATGGCAAAAAGTAGTGATAAAGAATTTTAAAAGCAGCAAGACAAAAGAAGATAGTTACACACTAGGGAAATGCTATAAGGCTATGAGTGGATTTTTCAGCAGAAACTTTGGAGGACAAAAGCAAGTGGCATGATATATTGAAAGCGCTAACAGGAAAAAATATGCAGCCAAAAATACTCTTTTTAGCAAGACTATCATTCAGAATAGGAGAGATTCTCAGACAAACAAAAGCTAAAGTAGTTCATGTTCCCTAAACCAGGCCTACAAAAATATTAAGGAAACACCTGGAGTGGAAAGGAAAGACCATAAGTAAGAGTATGAAAAGAAGGAAACACAAAAGCAGTAAAAATAAGTATATCTGTAAAAATCAGTGAAAGAACTCATAAAATAAAAGGATGTGAAATAGGACACCATATACCTGAAAAATGGGGATAAGAAGAAAGAATGAGTTCTAATTTAAGCGACCATCTACTGAATATAGGCTGCTATATGCAGAAGATGTTCTATACAACCCTAATGGTAACCACAAATCAAAACACAATAACAGATACACAAAGAATAGAGAGAAAGAAATCCAAGTTTATCACTAAAAAGTGTGAAAGAGAGCAAGAGAAGAAAGGATCATAGAAAAACTACAAAAATGACCACAAAAAAAGTAACAAAATAGCAATAAATACATATCTATCAATAATTACTTTGAAAGTAAATGGACTAAAAGCTCAATCAAAAGATATAGGGTGATGGAATGGGTAGAAAAACAAGCCCATCAATATGCTGCCTATATAGACTCCTTTCAGAACTAATGACACATGCAGATTGAAAGTGAGGGGCTGGAAAGACATTTACCATGCAAATGGATGTCAAAATAAAAGCAGAGTAGTTATACTTACATCAGATGAAATAGACTTTAAAACAAAGACAGTAACAAGAGAATAATGACACTATATAATAATAATAACAATCCAACAAGAGGACATAACAATTCTAAATATTTATGCACCCAACATGGGAGTACCCAAATACATAAAACAGTTAATAACAAACAAAGGAACTAACTGATAAATTAATAGTAGGGGATTTTAATACCCCACTTACATCAATGGACAGAGCATATAAACAGAAAATCAACAAGAAAACACTGGCTTATTTGCAACGACGTGGATGGAACTGGAGGGTATTATGCTGAGCGAAATAAGTCAATCAGAGAAAGACATGTATCATATGACCTCACTGATATGAGGAATTCTTAATCTCAGGAAACAAACTGAGGGTTGCTGGAGTGGGGGGTGGGGTGGGAGGGATGGGCTGACTGGGCGATAGACACTGGGGAGGGTATGTGCTCTGGTAAGCGCTGTGAATTGTGCAAGACTGTTGAATCTCAGATCTGTACCTATGAAAAAAATAATGCAATATATGTTAAGAAAAAAAAAAAAAGAAGAAGATAGCAGGAGGGGAAGAATGAAGGGGGGAAATCGGAGGGGTAGACAAACTATGAGAGACGATGGACTCTGAAAAACAAACTGAGGGTTCTAGAGGGGAGGGGGTGGGAGGATGGGTTAGCCTGGTGATGGGTATTAAAGAGGGCACGTTCTGCATGGAGCACTGGGTGTTATGCACAAACACTGAATCATGGAACACTACATCTAAAACTAATGATGGAATGTATGGGGATTAACATAACAATAAAAAAAGAAAACACTGGCTTTGAATAACACACTGGACCAGATGGATCTCACATATATATTCAGAACATTCCATCCTAAAACAGCAGAATACACATTCTTCTCAAGTGCACATGCAACATATTCCAGAATACATCACATATTAGGCCACAAAAAAGCCTCAACAAATTCAAAAGTATTAAAGTCATGCCATGCATTTTTTCTGACCACAATGTTATGAAATAAGAGATCAATGATAAGAAAAAAATCTGAAAGAGCACAAATAATGGAGGTTAGATAACATGCTACTAACATGAATGGATCAACCAAGAAATAAAAGAAGAATAAAAATTACATGGAGAGAAATGAAAATGAAAACATAATGGTCGAAAACCTCAGGATGCAGCAAAAGTGGTCCAAAGAGGAAAATTTATAGCAATACAGGCTTACTTCAAGAAGCAAGAAAAATCTCAAATAAACAATCTAACCTTACATCTAAAGGAGCTAGAAAAATAGGACCAACCAAAACCCAAAGACAGCAGAAGAAAGGAAATAATAAAGATTAGGGCAGAAATAAATGCTAATAGAAATGGAACAAAAAAAACAATAGAAGAGATCAATAAAGACCTCACACACACAAAAAAAAGAGAACAACAGGCCAATATCTCTGATCAACATAGAGGTAAAAATCCTCAACAGAATATTAGCAAACCAAACTCAACAATACATTAAAAAAATTATTCACAATCAAGTGGGACTTATTCCTGGGATGCAAGGGCAGTTCAACATTCACAAACCAATCAAGAGGACACATTACAGCAATAGGAAAAATGATAAAAACCATATGATCATTTCAGTAGATGCAGAAAAAGCATGTGACAAAGTATAACATCCATTCATGATATAAACCCTCCACAAAGTAGGTCTAGAGGGAACATACCTCAACATAATAAAGGCCTTATCTGAAAAACCTACAAAACATCATACTTGATGGGGAAAGTTGAGAGCTTCTCCCCTAAGGTCAGGAACGAGACAAGGATGTCCACTCTCATCACTTTTACTCAATGTAGTAGTGTAAGTCCTAGCCACAGTGATCAGACAACAAAAAGAAATAAAAGGCATCCAAATTGGGTAAGGAAGAAATAAAACTTTCACTATTTGCAGATGACATGACACTATACATAAAGAAACCCTAAACACTTCACCAAAAAATTACTAGAACTGATAAATGAATTCAGTAAAGTGACAGATACAAGAACAATATACAGATATCCGGTGCACTTTTCTGCATTAACAATGAAGCAGCAGAAAGAGAAATTAAGAAAACAATCCATTTACAACTGCACCAAAAATAATAAAATAGTTAGAAATAAACTTATCCAAAGAGGTGAAAGATCTGTACATGGACAATTATAAAACACTAATGAAAGAAATTGAACGTACCAGAAATAAATGGAGAGATTTTCCATGCTCATAGACTGGAAGAATAAATATTGTTAAAATGTCTATACTACCCGAAGCAATCTACAGATTTAATTCAATCCCTATCAGAATACCAACGGCATTTTTTTTTAAAGATTTATTATTTATTTATTTGAGAGAGAGAGAGAGAGAGAGTAAGCAGGGGGAAGGGCAGAGGGACAGAATCTTCAAGCAGACTCCCCACTGAGTGTGAAGCCTGACATGGGGGCTCAATCCCAGGACCCAGGAGATCATGACCTGAGCCAAAAGCAAGAGTCAGATGTTTAACCAACTACGCTACTCAGGTGCCCCCCAAAAGTATTTTTCACAGAACTATAGAACAGAGAATCCTAAAAGTTGTATGAAACCACAGAATATCCTCAATAGCCAAAGAAGTCTTGGAAAAAATAACAAAACTGGAAATATCACAATTTGATGCTTCAAGTTATATTACAAAGCCATAGTAATCAAAACAGTATGGTGCTACACAAAAACAGACACAAAGTTCAACAGAACAGAATAGAAAGCCCAGAAATAAACCCACAACTATATGGTCAATTACTCTTTGAAAAAGGAGGGAAGAATATATAATGGGAAAAAGACAATCTCTTCAATAAATGGTGCTGGGAAAACTAGACAGCTACATACCAAAGAATGGAACTGGACCACCTTCTTACACCATACACAAAAATAAACTCAAAATGGATTAAGGACCTAAATGTGAGACCCGAAACCACAAAAATCCTAGAAGAGAGCACAGTCAGTAATTTCTCCCACATCAGCTGTAATAACATTTTTGGATATGTCTCCTGAGGCAAGGGAAATAAAAGCAAAAATAAACTACTGGGATTACATCAAAGCAAAAAGCTTCTGCAGTGCAAAAGACAACAACCAACAAAACTAAAGGACAACCTACTGAATGGGAGCAGATATTTGCTAATGACATATCTGATAAAGGGTTAGTATCCAAAATATATAAAGAACTGATGCAACCCAACACCCCAAACACAAATAATCCAATTAAAAAGTGGACAGAAGACATGGACAGACCTATCTCCAAAAAAGACATACAAATGGCCAACAGACAAGTGAAAAGATGCTCAATATCACTCATCATCAGGGAAATGAGTGCAAATCAAAACCATAATGGGATATCACCTCACCCCTGTCAGAATGACTAAAATAAAACATACAAGAAAGAATAGCTGTTGCTGGGCGCCTGGGTGGCTCAGATGGTTAAGCGTCTGCCTTCGGCTCAGGTCATGATCCCAGCGTCCTGGGATCGAGTCCCGCATCGGGCTCCCTGCTCCTTGGGAGCCTGCTTCTCCCTCTGCCTCTCTCTCTCTCTCTGTCTCTCATGAATAAATAAATAAAATCTTTAAAAAAAAAAAAGAATAGCTGTTGCTGAGGATGTGCAGAAAAGGGAACCCTCATGCACTGTTGGTGGGAATGCAATGTGGTGCAGCCACTGTGGAAGGGTATGGAGATTCCTCAAATAATTAAAAATAGAACTACCCTATGATCCAGGAATTGCGCTACTGAGTATTTACCCCCCCAAATACAAAAACACTAATTTGAAAGTATATATACACCCTCCCCAAGTTTATTGCAGCATTATTTACAATAGCCAAACTACAGAAGCAGCCCAAGTGTCCATCAACAGATGAATGGATAAAGAAGTTGTGGTATATATATACACAATGGAATATTACTAAACCATAAGAAAGAATGAAATCTTGACATTGGCAACAACATGGATGGAGTTAGTACAATGCTAAATGAAATAAGTCAGCCAGAGAAAGACAAATACCATATGATTTCACTCATATGTGGAGTTTAAGAATCAAAACAAACAAACAAAGAGAAAAAAAAGAGAGAGACAAACCAAGAAACAGACTCTTTTTTTTTTTTTTAAAGATTTTATTTATTTATTCGAGAGAGGATGAGAGGAGAGAGAGCACATGAGAGGGGGGAGGGTCAGAGGGAGAAGCAGACTCCCCGCTGAGCAGGGAGCCCGATGCGGGACTCGATCCTGGGACTCCAGGATCATGACCTGAGCCGAAGGCAGTCACTTAACCAACTGAGCCACCCAGGCGCCCCAAGAAACAGACTCTTATTAACTGTAGAGAACAAACTGATGGTTACCAGAGGGGAGATGAGAGGGGGGATGGGTCAAATGATTGATGGGGATTAAAGAGTACACTTCTCATGATAAGTACTGAGTAATGTACGGTATTGTTGAATCACTATATTGTATACCTGAAAGTAACATAACACTGTATGTTAGATATACTGGAATTAAAATAAAAAACTATTATAAAAATTTACATTTTTGTTGAAGAAATAAATTCACATATACATAAAAAGAAAGAAAAAGGAAAACATGGTATATATAAACAATGGAATATTATTCAGCCATAAAAAGAATGAAATCTTTCATTTGTAACAACATGGATGGAGCTAGAGTATGATGTTAAGCAAAATAAGCCAGTCAGAGAAAGACAAATAGCTTTATGATTTCAATAATAGGTAGAATTTAAGGAGTGAAACAAAGGAGCAAAGAAAAAAAAAAAAAGAGAGAGAGATAAACCAAGAAACTGACTTTTAACTATAGAGAGCAAACTGATGGTTACTGGAGGGGAGGTGGGTGGGAGGATGGGTGAAATAGGTGACGGAGATTAAGAGTACACTTATCTTGATGACCACTGAGTAATATATGGTGCTGCTGAATCACTGTATTGTACACTTGAAACTAAAATAACACTGGATGTTAACTACACTGGAATTAAAATTTAAGACACAAGAATAATAAAATAAAAACACAAAGAATAAAAATTAAAGAAATATGGGGGATTAAACATTCATGTAACTCAACACAAATCCAGAGATAAAAAATATGTATCAAAAAATTGTGCTAACAATAGACAGAAAACTTTTAAGAAATCCTAGACATAGAAAACCACTGAAACCTTTCAGGTTTGAGAAATCCATGGCCGAAAAAAGTAGAACTGAACTGAGAAGAGATTTATTATGTGTTATTAGATTAAAAAAAAGTAATCAACAGGACCGTATGACCCAATTTCTTAAAATGTAAAATTTGAGTGTATGAATGTTTCTGTTTTCCTAGGAAAAGAACTTTGGAAAGATCCATGCAAACTGTAAGTAAAAAGAAGACAGAAGGTAGAAATTATCATTTTTATTCATGGGACTTTGAAAGTTAAGATGTTTTTTAAAAATACAGTTCTTTAGAATTTTTTAAAAAACCCAATAGATTAAAACATTTAAAATGCCCATACTAAAATACGTATTGTTACCCATAAGAACTGGCTCATTTATTTCTGTGTCCCCAGGGCCCTATATCAGGTGAAAAGAATTCAGTCAATGCTTTGGGTAAACTCAACAATACAAGAATGAATAGTTTAAACAAACATAAGAGTTTACTACCTGTATGAGAGTAAAACTTCTTTTAGATGGCAAATACGGATTTTGTGATTCCAATAACCCCAAGGCCAATCATAACATTATACATTCTGGTATTTTAAAATATTTATTGAACATAAGAAAACAGGTAAGTGGAGAGATAAGGTAACAATTATTTTCAACAACAAAAACTGAACCAAGAAATATAGCTCTAGTTAAAAAGGATACACTAGTATCTTTTTTTCATCAATTAAAACTGCAAGTTCCTGACATTTATAATGTTTGGTTCTTGAGGTCACATTGTTCCAACTTTTCAATAAAGATTAAGAAAGAGAAAATCATTTATTAAAAAATGTCAATAAAACTTGCCCTTGGCAAAATGAATGAAGACAATTGTGGTATTCTAGATATATCTATATCTATCGATCGATTGATAGATAAAACAGAAGTTCTTTAAGTATTCTCTTGGAGAAGAATAAACAATAACCAGGCTATATTGAAGGTATAATGGGATATTTGGCAGCACTACCCCAGTCTATTCTAATGAACCAGTATCACAGGCTCCTGCAAAGAATAAAATCTTATAGACATTCAGTCTGAATGTCAGGTCACTTCATGGGTGCCACCGTACTGATCCCAAGATCTTGTGCTTTAGCTCCTTTCACATGACATGAGTAAATAAAACACTATCAATCAATTCAGTGATATGGAAGAATATACTATGTTGGTAGAAAACAACCATGCATTTTTGTTTTGTTTCCTCTGAACACCCTTTGGTATTGCCTGAAGGAGTATAAGGAGGTTGCTTAGTGGAGAGATAGCATCCACATTGAATCTGGGGCTGATTCTCGGCTCTAGTATTTACTGCTGTATGAATGGGAGTGTGCCTATTAATGTCTGTGAACTCTAGTTCTTTTATTTATAAGATGAGAGAAATGATAACACATATGTTAAAGGATTGAGGTAAAACGAAGACAAAACCATGTGAAGCACTGAAGAACAACAAACCTAATTAAATGCTAGTTTCCTTCTCCATGTGCTCCTATCCATATATCACTGCTATATGAAGAAAAATAGTAGAAGAAATGACAAACGAAGTCATTCAATAGTTCTTTTAGAGAGAGGGAGAGTGCACAAGGAAAGGAGGGGCAGAGGGAGAGAAAGAAATCCTCAGGCAGACTCCCTGATAAGCACAGAGCCTGATGTGGGGCTCAATCCCAGGACCTGGAGATGATGACCTGAGCCAAAATCAAGAGTCAAATGCACAACTAACTGAGCCACCCAGGTGCCCCAATCAGCCATTAATTCTAACCAGATTTAAGAGATAGTAGTTACTTTCTCGCTTACTTGCTGTTTTACTGGGCATAGTTTTAATCTCTCTGTGCCTCAGTTTCCTCTTCTATACAGTAAGGATGATAGAAGTATCTTTGTCACAGGACTGTTCACAGATGAAATATGTTAACATCTGCCAGTCTCCTAGGATACTGCTTGCAACATAGTAACTGTCACAGAAGTGCTGGCTATCATCAGCAGCAGCAGCTGGAGGAAAATATAAGTATCTACATACGTAAATTACGTGAACAAGGCATTCTTTAGGCATGACTACTCACTGGGGCTTGAGAAACTGTCTGCCAGGAGTGTTACTTTTCAAAAAGGCATAATATATTACTTATTTTTAAATATTTGGAGCTCGAGTAATAATCTATTTCTTGAAACAAATGTAAACCAGGTATAAACCACTCAGGCCCTGTAACCTAGCTGGCCACTGAAAAGATAAGTTGGATATTAAAAAATGTCTGTACACTTTCATCATATTTCAGTAAATCACAATGAACAAACACATCCTCTCACTGGAACTGAACAGACTGCAATAGGCTGGGATTACTGTGCCCCTGTATTTGTTGCCCCTTCCTTCAGGAAGATTATGTTTCTTAGCTCCCTCAGAGACAGGCTCAGCCATGTGATAGACACTAACCAGTGAAATATGAATGGAAGTGACAAAGGCCATTATCCAGCAGACTCTAAGAGTCAATATGATTCTGCCAATTCTGCTAAGGTCTGGGGAAAAGAGGGAAACACAGATTAAACAGGCTACAGTATTCTCTGTCTCCCGGTGCCTGATGTAGGAGGCAGTCACAAGGAGTGGTGTTTCTGCGGGAAGTTGGGGAAAATACATTCTGTAATAGAAAATAAGCAACTTCCTAAAGCCATGAAGAGGTTATTGCATTTAATGTCAGTGCTATTGGGAATTTAACAAAAATAGGTTCTTTATAGCTTAAAAAAAAAAAAAAACAAACTTATTGTTCCACTGAAATAATAAATGGAAAGGGTCCTTACAAAAACAAATCACATCATTCATTAAAGGCTGATAATTTATCATAATTCTTCAACAGTAGAGAGTGGAGCATACCCATCCTACATAGGAGAAATACAGATTACTTAATCAGGGCTCAATGCCTGGTTCAGAAAAGGCAGCCAATAAGTGCTTATTGATTAATGGTTTGCTTGTCACTGGTGTGCAGGTGGGTTATGCAAGCACCCTTGCTTCTAGAAGGGTTAGTACCTAGCTAACAGGAGCGAACTTTTAGTCAACTCCTCCCCAGATACCCTCAGCCTCATGTCTCCCTGCTAAGAAAGGGCCAGAAGGATTTGCAGAATACAAATACCACCAAATTCCTAGGAATTGAAACCCTATAATATTAATGATGCTTGGCTTTCAGGGGTAGAAGTAGAAAACAAGCTAACTTAAAGAACTTTGTATATTCAATCAAAAGTTAAGTGTAAACATTATTTTTTCCTCCGGAAACTATTCAGGGCTAAAGCTTTTATAGAAATCCAAATAAAGTTTCCATAAGGCAGTTTAACAGCATAATAGCTATTAATCTCAAGAGAATTCAAACAGCCACGAGAAAAAGAATAGTGTTCTATACAGCTAACAAAGCAAAAGTCCTTGTACCTTCAATTTCCTACCAATTAAAAACCCAGCATGTCCTAACAGATGTAATCTACTTGGCCTTACAGTACCTTCTCAGGGTTGACAAAACAAAGCAACATTTGTCTTTAATTTCTAATTCACTTTTCTAATCTGCCATTTCAGATTAAAAGGCTACTTAACACAGATAACTAATAGCATACTATCCAAGCTTGAAAGAAACAGAAAAAAGAAATGAGTACATTTATTGGTATTTGTGATATCCACAGGACCATCTCTCTTTTCCCTAAAGGATGAGCAGTTCACTCTCCACAGCCCTGGCCCACACCCTCCTTCCTGGGTCTCAAGATGGAAACAAAATTATTTGATCACAGGCCTGGTGGAGGATGTGGTGAGGAGGAGGAGGATGTAATTTGGGGACATCTGAGAACTTCCAGAATTAAACTATCTAAACAGCAGTATGAGGCTCAAAAATCTCGTGATAGATGGCAATTGTCTAAGATAACAATGAGCTTAATTTTTCTTTTCTTTATTGCTGGGAAGCACATGTTCCCTAAGTACAAATGGGGAAAGTCACTGAAACACAGTGGCAGAATTTGAGAGTTTGGGGGAAATTTTGAAAGTATCTTCCGGTCCAATCACGAGGACATGTGAACATGTACATGAGACTGAATGTTGAGTGACTGTTAGGGATGTGGCCAAATCATGACTTTCATTAGCAGAAACATCATTTGAAAGGACTTCTTTTTTTCCCATTCACAATACCTGGAATAAAGTAGGTATACAATGGAACACTGTTGAACTGAACTGCATGAGAGAATGAGAATATAGTATTTTTTCTTTCTCAGTTCTCACTTCCTTCAACCTCGAGTAGAAGGACCAGTTCAAAAACCACTACACAAAACATGTTTGACTGGGGACGAGGCTCAGGGCACCAAGAGAGAAAGCCAGAGAAAGCAAGCTTAGGAAAAATGACAACTGCCTCTGTCCCTGTTCACAACTAGTCCCAAGATGGAGGTTTTGGGACACAAAAGGTGTGTCACGAATGATAATTTGTTTCAAACGGTATGGTACTGACACAAAAACAGTTACATAGGTCAATAGAACAGAATAGAAAGCCCAGAAATAAACCCACAACTATATGGTCAATTACTCTTTGAAAAAGGAGGGAAGAATATATAATGGGAAAAAGACAATCTCTTCAATAAATGGTGCTGGGAAAACTAGACAGCTACATACCAAAGAATGGAACTGGACCACCTTCTTACACCATACACAAAAATAAACTCAAAATGGATTAAGGACCTAAATGTGAGACCCGAAACCACAAAAATCCTAGAAGAGAGCACAGTCAGTAATTTCTCCCACATCAGCTGTAATAACATTTTTGGATATGTCTCCTGAGGCAAGGGAAATAAAAGCAAAAATAAACTACTGGGATTACATCAAAGCAAAAAGCTTCTGCAGTGCAAAAGACAACAACCAACAAAACTAAAGGACAACCTACTGAATGGGAGCAGATATTTGCTAATGACATATCTGATAAAGGGTTAGTATCCAAAATATATAAAGAACTGATGCAACCCAACACCCAAAACACAAATAATCCAATTAAAAAGTGGACAGAAGACATGGACAGACCTATCTCCAAAAAAGACATACAAATGGCCAACAGACAAGTGAAAAGATGCTCAATATCACTCATCATCAGGGAAATAAGTGCAAATCAAAACCACAATGGGATATCACCTCACCCCTGTCAGAATGACTAAAATAAAACATACAAGAAAGAATAGCTGTTGCTGAGGATGTGCAGAAAAAGGAACCCTCATGCACTGTTGGTGGGAATGCAATGTGGTGCAGCCACTGTGGAAGGGTATGGAGATTCCTCAAATAATTAAAAATAGAACTACCCTATGATCCAGGAATTGCGCTACTGGGTATTTACCCCCCCAAAATACAAAAACACTAATTCAAAAGAATATATACACCCCCCCATGTTTATTGCAGCATTATTTACAATAGCCAAACTACAGAAGCAGACCAAGTGTCCATCAATAGATGAATGGATAAAGAAGTTGTGGTATATATATACACAATGGAGTATTACTAAACTGTAAGAAAGAATGAAATCTTGACATTGGCAACAACATGGATGGAGTTAGAGAGTATAATGCTAAATGAAATAAGTCAGTCAGAGAAAGACAAATACCATATGATTTCACTCATATGGAGAGTTTAAGAATCAAAACAAACAAACAAAGGGAAAAAAGAGAGAGAGACAAACCAAGACCAGTTGTAGAGAACAAACTGATGGTTACCAGAGGGGAGATGGGAGGGAGGATAAAATATATAATATTTTACTGGAATTAAAATAAAAAACTTAATGAAACAACAAAAAAGGAAAATTAGTTTCTTTGAAGATGGGCTCAAATTATGGAGCACTATTGATATGTTACTCCTTTTTTTTTAAGATTTTATTTATTTATTTGACAGAGAAATAGAAAGCACACAAGCAGGCAGAGGGAGAAGGAGAAGCAGGCTTCCTGCTGAGCAGGGAGCCCGACGCGGGGCTCAATCCCAGGACCCCGGGATCATGACCTCAGCCGAAGGCAGACGCTTAACCACTGAGCCACCTAGGTGCCCCCAATATGGCACAGCTTGAGGGATAGTTTAGTTCTACTCTTAACTGAATAGTATTTGTTTAAAATTGATGGTAGACATCGCTATTCTCAAAGTTAATGAAGTCCCAAAGTCTTAGAATTTCAAGAAAAGAATACTGTAGTAGTAAGCATACTTTACAACCAGAAAAGCATTTGTTGACCAATTCTTTAGTTTTTATACTTAGTGCTTTTTTTCATTAAGAAGTGTCAAACTTTTCATCTTTATTGAATTATATGTTAGTCTCATTTGCAGCATCTATACTCTGAAAACAGTAAAGAGTAACCACAAAGTACTGAGACTTTTGTTAGGTTTGTAAAGACAGTCTCATTACTCTACAGTCACAGAAGAGTTCTACTCTTCATTTCATGGCATATATTCTCTGCATATACACAATATGGCCTATTTTAGGATGCTAGATAGTTTTTACTCTATTACCTTTAGGTTTTTTAAAGAAAGCATAGACATTATGAACACTTTTAATGGTTGACGGTCAAAACAAATCTTTATCTGAGTTCTATATTTTACAATCCTATGCTTCATTATTAGCTTCATCAGTTCAAAAAATACAAACATATCCCATGAAAAAGTGAGTCTCCAAAGGATAGATAACTAGAGTATTTTAAGATAAACAGAATCTATCTGCATTACCAAGGCTATAAAGATGCACTCCTCAAGGTGGCAAATGAATCAAGACTAGTACTGGTTTCAAATACAAAATGACAGAGAAGTTACAAATGGAAATTGATATAATTCCTCACTTTTGAGAGGAGTCAAATGTCAAAAAGGAACACAGATATCTCAAAAACCAGGATGATATATAGAAAAACGGTAGAAGGGGTGAACATAAAGATAAAAGCTGCTGTGCACTCTTAACATGATGAGTTTACATGATTAATTCAAGACTTAAAAAAGAGGTCTGAGAACTTCACCATCACTGGAATATAATTTTGAACTGAAACAAATAAAATTCCAGACATGTCACTAGGAAGAAAACATGACGCTGCTCTCAGGTGAACCATATGCTTGAGTCTGGAATACTGCTGAGTGTTCATGTATACCCTATAAGTTACTAAATCACTAGTAAAATAGTGGTATATTGATAAGACACAGGATAAAAGAGATAAGAAGATTACAGTCTGAGCAAGAGATTCAAAGTTCCACTAATACATTTTAGGACTTGATGTAGTAAAACATTTAAAATTACATGCAAAAATATTAAATTCTGAGGACCTGGAAAGCCCATCGACTATTCTGAGAGGTAGGTCATTTCAGGGAAAGGGAGTTCAATGCATATTGGATTGAGTAATGTTTAGAAAACCTTGCTCACATAAGTTGGCAATAAAAAAATGTCCACCCCACTGCTTGCAGGGAGCTTATTTCTGGAAGGTACATTCAATCCTGTGCCTCCATTAGTCAGAGTTTCTTTTTATTGATGGCACATGCCACAGTCTTGTCTTTTCAACAGAGTAGTGATTCTCCTTGGGTGAGCAAATTTGAATTTCCAAGAACGTGGAAAAGCAACCAAAATAAGTGTGATTTTGGATAAGTAAGCTTTATGCCCACATAGTAAGACCTTTTGATATCACTAAACAATTTTGTATATAATTTATTTAGAATGTTTAGAATACTTATTTTTTTTTTTTTAAGATTTTTATTTATTTATTTGAGAGAGAGAGAATGAGAGAGTGCACATGAGAGGGGGGAGGGTCAGAGGGAGTAGCAGACTCCCTGCCGAGCAGGGAGCCCGATGTGGGACTCGATCCAGGGACTCCAGGATCATGACCTGAGCCGAAGGCAGTCGCTTAACCAACTGAGCCACCCAGGCGCCCATAGAATGTTTAGAATACTTAAAGGGATATTAATCTCAGCATTTATAAGCCAATTTACTAGATTACAGAAGATACCACCGGTTTAGAAAGATTATATTAGCCAGAATCAGAAACTTGTCTTATTATGGTGCTGCATTTGGGAGAATAAGATTTACTACTAAAATGACATTTTAAAAAATTAGGACAATCATCCATAAAATAAGATCTGTACATAAAAACAGGCTGAAAAAAAATAAAGCTTAAGATAAAATAATAAAAATAAAACACACCATTTTGTAATTACAAATGGTGGTATAGTGATGTTTCAGGTGGCGAAGGCCACGAGAAAGCAGATTTCTAGAAGAGTCTTTATGGCATGAAGAAGTGTACATGTGATAACTTTCTTATTCAAATTTCCTAGTCATGATAGAAACCCTACTTCCCAGAAGTGCATTAAAGATCAAATATATTCTCACTGACTTCACCATGTCCCCATTTAAAGCCTTACTCAATACCATATATAGGTTCAGTTGTTTTCTAAGGATTCATCCTTGAGCAGGTTCATTTGAAGTTGAAAGAACTATACACTATATATGAAAAATGAAACCAATATTAGGAAACACATTTCAAACTCTACTCAAATGCAAATTATATAATATATTGCTCTTTAGGTAATTGTTTAGAATGAACATTTGGTGCTTATCTGTTGGTTATTATTTCTGTGATTAGATACAAATGGGCAATGGAAGATTTTATATTAATCACTTTCCTTGATTTGCAATAAAGAAATGCAAGAATAAAAACTGGAAATAATTTTTAAGGTCTTCAACATTAAGAGTATTTTAAATCATGTTTTTTCTTTTGATAATTTCTGAAATTAATTGCTAAGAAGCATTTCATTCAGTTAAAATAATAGGCTTTTTCATACACTCAATATTTATGACTTTCAAATGAGTGCTTTCCTAGTTTTTATCTTTACTTCATTCTAAGTTGCATTGTATTAGCAATTTAAAAGTCAGGGTTATTGTTAATCCTATTTTAAAAATAAATTTAGACATCATGAGAGAGAGTCAATTGAGTTAAATAAAACTTGAAATTGCTTTAGAAGATATACACATAACCTTAGAAACAAATATACAAAATAATTTTTATATGTCAAATAATCTGACCACGTAGAGTATGTGAAAAAGAAAATACCTTAAAATAACCAACAGTAAAAGGTGGCAAGAAGATGGCAGATGATTAAAGAGGATTTAGAATGAGATTGAGAACACATAAAATGTGTTTATTAAGAATGCTTTAATACTAAGGATTCAGTAGTTCTACAGTGAGACAATAGGTTTTCCTATATATCCCATGTGTTATGACAATGTCTTTATACATCACACTCTTGGGCACAATCTCCTAAAACCAGCACAAAGTATTCATGTCTTCAGTCTTGTCACTGGAACAGGGAAACTAAAATAAAGAAACTCTCTACTGCCATTAAAAACATTTAAAAAATCAAACTATATATCAACTGCTTCAAATCTCTTCCTGGGATAAAGCAAGGTGCATACCTATAAGTAAACAAACATCAAACAAATAAAAATTAATTTTGGTTACTATAACACCAGTAGCTAGTGGCTTTGACTTGACCAACTCCTTGGAATAAAAATTTTAAATTTGTTTAACTGTCAGGTCAATGATATGTTACTACTATTTTTCCAGAATTAACTCTTAATACACATAAAACCTTTGGATTAAAAAATCTGTGATAAAATTTTAAATAATTATTAAAACAACTTACTTTCTTCTTTCTTGCTAATAATGGCAGGCAGGGTGTAAATCTAAAAAACAAAGGAAGTCTAATCAGTTAATGATCCTGCACAGAAGCAGGGTTATGTCGGTACAATGATACACAAAGGGAGTATCTTGATTTCAAGGTCCTACAATTGGTGCATCCATAGGGCCAAGTCCCTACTCTGTCAACCTACCTTGTTTCCCACTTCTTTCCATCATGGCTGTCTGTCTAGCCCTGAGCAAGGTTCTACCCCTTTCATCTGATTTATATATCTCATTCTAGTACCTGACATGATGCACAGAATGTATCCTTTCTTCAGGATCTCGTGAATTTTACCAGATTACTCCTTCCTCAAATTATCTCCTTAGTGTCTTGTTCTCAGCATGTAGAGCCCTAACTAGTACCTGAGCTGTCACACCATCTTCTTAATCTGCTCTAGGTCAGGGCTTACCTCACAACTATTAATGGCAAAGAGTCAAATCATTTTGTTTTAATTTTCAACTTTTAATTGGCAGATATTTTTATAAGTTATAATAAAATAAAACATAATAAACATAAAGAATAGATGCAGAGTCCAAATTTTTTATTATTAAACTCAATAGATAAAAAATGACTTCTCCAAATTGCTATAAAATTTTCCAGATGTTTAATCATAATTTCTGCACTCAGTTTATTGTGGACTGGTAACAGTTTGAGGGATGGCCTCAAAGTCTAGGGACCACACTTTATATGTGTATTGTTGCATAGGTACTTTGCGCAAGGTTGTTTGCAGATTCTTTGCCAACAAAAGGATAGTTCTCAAGGGACAGAACAGGGCCTCCTATTTTTCTCTGTGTGCTCATACCTCCAACCATCCAATGCAGTGTTCTTCACAAAGAAAACAGACAGTGATCAATGATTTATTCCCTTCTTTACATAAGCCTCCCTAATAATTTTAAGTAAATTATCATGCCCACATTGAAATAACTATTAAAACGGTGGAGATATGGATGGAAGGGAAAATGTCAAGCCACAAGGCAGTTTGACCAAATGAGACTTATTTTTTTAAAGATTTATTTATTTATTTTGGAGGGAGGGGCAGAGGGAAAGAAAAAAAAAAAAATCTCAAGCAGACTCCCTGCTGAGTGCAGAGGCAGATGCGGGGCTCAATCTCAAGACCCTGAGATAATGACCTGAGCCGAAATCAAGAGTCAGATGCTTAACTGACGGAGCCACCCAGGCGCCCCACCACATGAGACTTTTAAATAATGATATAGACCACAGGATTAGTTCTCTAGAACGTTTGCTCATCACACTGATCATGAAGCCTACCACAGGCCTCGCAAAGAGTGGGGATTCAATTATTAACTGAATAAAATAATCCAATCAGCACAGCCTAACAAGTTAGTGATACGTAATTTGTTAAAAAGTAATCTTAGGATTTCATTCATATGTGGAACGTAAGGAATAGCATGGAGGACAACAGGGTAAAGGAAGGGAAAACTGAAGGGGGGAAATCAGAGAGGGAGAAAAACCATGAGAGACTATGGACTCCAGGAAACAATCTGAGGGTTTCAGAGGGGAGGAGAGTAGGGGGATGGGGTAGCCGGGTGATGGGCATTAAGGAGGGCGCGTGATCTGATGAACCACTGAGTGTTATACACAACTAATGAATCATTGAACACTACATCAAAAACTAATGATGTACTGTATGGTGGCTAACTTAACATAATAAAAAAAAAAGTAATTTTAGGTTTAAATCTGGAAGTCCCCCTGTGAAACAAATTAGAAAGTTATACAGTGAGTGAGACAACACTAGAAAAACAGTAAGAGTCTCTACTCTGATTGCTATATTAATATTTTCAAATGTATTACAGACATAAAAAATATTTCAGATGTACTTTCTAATTAGAACAATAAAACCTAAATTATAGAATGTGTCAATATCCTTACCGGTTCTTTACCATCCATGGCTTCAAGCCAGAGTTTCCGATTAGCTTCTGAGAATGCCTGCAATGTGATGATTCCATGTCTGTTAAAAACAAATATTTTATATATTCAATTTATTCCTGTTATGTCTTTACACATTTATTATTTTTTGTGTTCTTAAAGGTAAAGGTAAAACTTGAAGAAAAAGCAGGAAAGAAAAAGAATGAAAAGAGGGAAAAAGGAAAAAGAAAAGAGAAGAAAAAAATAATTTAAAGAATGAAAAGAAAAAGACTGATTTATAGCTACCTTTCAGAAAAATCACTAGGGGGACACATACACATATACATACACACAAATAAATATTTTTTAATTCCAATGGTTGCAGGTAGTAACATCATTGGTTTAGGTGTAACTGCCTGAAGGAGGCTAGTTTCAAACTATTTCCTCTGAAATGACCAAAAAAGATGACAAAGTTACATTTACCAAAGTTCAGAACCACCTAAATGTTCTACAGTATGAGAATGATTACTATTATGACCCCAATGTGGTACAATCTAATCACCAAAAATAATTACAAAGAGTATATAGTAATACGAAAAGTTTCATACCATAATTAGTTATTAAAAAGACACTAAACCAAAGTGTTTATACCATGATCACAATATTAAAATTAATTCATTTAAAAACCATTCTTTCCCATGTACCCATTCTGAAATAGTTAGTTGAGGATGTACTTCAAGAGAGAAAGAGTGAGCAAAGGGAAGGAAGAAAGCACTGTAAGATAGAAAAAGACATGAAATTCAGAAATAGTTAAATTAACCTAGTTAACTGTACAGATTGTCCAGAAAATAAATTTAAACAGGACATTAGAGGACTCTGTGAACAGGTACACTGAGGAGGAAATTTCAGTTAAATACTGTATGATTGAAAACTGGTATGACTTAAAACTGTGATAAAGGCATATTATCTCTTGTGTAAACAGGAAAACAGATCACTGGAATGATAGGAAAAGGAAAAATGTATATGAAGATCAAGATCATTTGATCTTGGAGAATCTAAGCCAGCATCAACAAAAATAATAAGAAAGCAATTTTTTTTGGCTGTTTATGATGTGCCAGGCACTATGTTATAAATGTGTCTCATTTTTTTACCTAATTTAATCCTTATAGGAACCCTTTGAGGTGGGTACTTATTATCCTTATTTTACAGATGGGACAACCAAAGCACAATTTAACAATGTGTCCCAGGGTTACAGAACTAAAAAGTACTGAAATAAAGAAAAATCACTAGCATGTTGGCATCTGTCTAGATAGAAAATCCAGAAGTTCCTACCACAAAACTATTAAAATCAGTAAGGAGCTCAACAACTATCTGGATATAGATTAATATATTAAAAAGATTAATAGCCTTTCAATACAGGAGTGTCAACCATTTGGAAAAAATATACTAATGAATTCTATTAAAAATTGCAATAAAATGAAAACACTCAAGAATAAATCTTAAGAAAATATAAAATCTTCAAAGAGAGTTCAACTCTCCATCAATTAATTAATAATTTTAATGCTACTCCAGTCAAAAATCCCAAAGGATTTTTTTGGAAAGAAGGGGAAATGTAGTAAGTGGATCCATAAAATCTAAGAACACAGTGGGCGCCTGGGTGGCTCAGTTGGTTAAGCGACTGCCTTCGGCTCAGGTCATGATCCTGGAGTCCCTGGATCGAGTCCCGTATCGGGCTCCCTGCTCGGCAGGGAGTCTGCTTCTCCCTCTGACCCTCCCCCCTCTCATGTGTTCTCTCTCATTCTCTCTCTCTCAAATAAATAAATAAAATCTTTAAAAAAAAAAAAAAAATCTAAGAACACAGTGCCAAAATATTTAACACAATTTTAAAGAAGCATAAAAAACAAGGGCCTTGCCCTACTAAATAGTTACAAGCTACATATATGTAAACTATAGTATATAAGAGTATATACAGTACACATTTTATATAGTGCACACACACAAAGCTAGACTATTCAGAAAAGTATGGTAGTAATGCAGGGGAAGAAAAATAGATCATGGAATAGAAGAGAGATCAAGAAATATACCCATTCTTATTTAGTTTCTGTTCTTATATTGATACAAGAAAAAAAAAGGATAGCTAAAAATCCCCACTAGGTTATAAACTCGCATGCACAAGATTTATGTCTCTCCCAATATTCTGTGGCTAAGAAATGTCCAGAATGGTGCTCTGCACAGAGCAGGCACTGAATTTCACTGGCTGAAGGAAACTTATGGCATTTCCAGCTGTGTCTTATTACTCCTTGGAAGCAAAGGCCACCAGGCTTCAAAAGTCCACAAAAAAGCTTATCCAGGAGTGGTAAACAATATTGTCAGAATCATTCATAGTGATGGGAACTCAAATCCACCACACATCCCCTAATGTAGTCATTTATGTTGATTCCCCGAATTCTTCTTTGAGTGATGTTGCTTTTCGCTAGCATCCTTTGTCTGATTTATTTCTTGAAAGCATCGTGCAATATATATTTGTTGAATAAATACATAAAAGAATGAAACAAACATGCATACTGTTTTTAAAGACTGAAAAACAAGTACTTGTATGCTGTTTCATATTTATATCTAAACATAGAAACAAATAATTTAGCTTATTAAAAAATATGAAGTGAAAAGAAAACCTCAAACCTTTCAACTACTTCTATGTCAAAGCAGAATCGTTTGTCAATTGAATCTGTCTTTCGTCGGATACAAGATTTCAATTTTAACATTTCTGGTGAACCGGTAACAAGGCCATTCTGAAACAAGAAGCAGAACACATTGTTGACATGACAACAAGGGCAACTGGAAAATATTAAATATGCCAACTAAGGTTGCTGCACTAAAATGTCAAGTACAGGTTACATATAAAGGTCATAATTGCATCTTGTCCTCTGAGTACAGACTTTTTGCCTAATGTTAACTGCTAAATTATAATGCAATTCATAAATTAATCACATACACATTTTAATTAAAGAATTCTGTAGCATGCCTATCTAGTAGTCTTAAACATATTTACTTATGTTAAATTGCACTAAAATGTACATTCTTTAGGACTTCAGATTTAGGAAAAGTGTGAAATCATAGTTACCATAATGTCACAATTAGATATACACAGATTGTCAGGATACAACACTCTTGCTTTGGCATCAAAATGCCCTAGGTTGCTAAGAGATTAGTATTGTTCATGTGTGTGTGTGTGTGTGTGTGTGTGTGAGCATGAGAGCAAGTATGTATACACATGTGCATGTGTGTTTGTGCATTAGGGCCTTATAGCATTAAATGGTAATTGGCTCAAAGTCTCAGGAGAGCTACCAAAATAATACATTTCTAGTATTTACTTGTTATAAATGTATTGCTATCATACACACCACATGACTGCTTTGCTGGTAACCAATTGCTACTCTGCTAGTCAACTGTATCTCTTTGGAGAGGATCCAACATAAGCTCGAGTCATAAGAATTCTCTTCTATACCTGAGACACCAGTCATCTTAAGGGGAATATTTACCCAATGTCTGGTTAATTCTACTATCTTTGGTTACTAAGATCATAGATTTATTAACAGAACTTTGGCTTGGGTCTATTTGCTAATAGCTCACCGACCATCAAAAGCTGACTTTTAAGCAACATCTTTTATTATGAAACCTTTGTAGTACACACTAGGCATGATTATAGGACTTAACTTCTCATGATGGTAGGAACTGAAGGTTTCTTTTGCTCTGGTATGTTCTCCTTTATATTATGTCTCTCCATTTGAATTACTAGACTCTATCGAATGCCCAAGCACAATAAGTTTCAGCTGATGTATTTGAGTATATATCTAAGTTAGATCAGCATTTACCTCTGCTCTGATCTATACCAAAAATTACCTGGGTGAGTCATTTACTTTATACCACCTTGATTTTCTAATCTGTTAAAATAAGGCTGAACTAAATAATCTTTAGGATAACTCTCAGTTCTAGGATTCTTAGATGATGGTCCCAATTACCTGATTCTTAAGTTCAGTCACTTGCCATATTCATATCATAATTCACAAAAAGATTATACACTATATACAATAAGGGTGTTGTACTCTGTAGCACTTCCTTATACAACATACACTTTGTTCTATACTGTTCACTAGTCATGCAAGACATCCAGTGACCAATTTACTTTTGGAGTAAATGGGTATCAACTGATTTCTTCTGAGTGCTGGCCAGCATTTCAGTAAACAGTACACAGTGTAGAAAAGGAAGTGGCATGCAGGGGCAAAAGGCAACCTCCCACAGAGGTGACCTGGAGGAAAGATGCAGAGTCCTTGAGCCTGGTCCAGCCACCAGGAGTCTCTACTAAGGTGCCAGCCAACTAACAGCATAAACAACTCTGTGCCAGGGATGTGAGAGGACACATCTAACATCTAACATTTAACTTAACTGTTTATAAACATTCCACGGTAAGGTAAAGGAAAATCCTGGCTGCTCTTTTTAAGTCATCAAGATCACTGAAGTTAGAGAAAACTTTTTTGACTTTTCAATTTTTAAAAACTGTTTACATGAGAGACTATGGACTCTGAGAAACAAACTGAGGATTTTAGAGGGAAGGGGGTTGGGGGGATGGGTTAGCCTGGTGATGGGTATTAAGGAGGGCACGTTCTGCATGGAACACTGGGTGTTATACGCAAACAATGAATCATGGAACACTACATCAAAAACTAATGATGTAACGTATGGTGATTAACATAATAAAATAAAATTAAAAAAAAAAGAAAAGCAAGAAAATATGATTTTATTTTATTAAAATATTTATTTTATTTATTTATTTATTTATTTATTTATTTTACTTCCATTACTTATCTAACAAGTTCAGATTTTAAAAAAAGAAGAAGAAAACTCACCATTTTCCCACTGGATTTCATTTCTGAAACACTCATTGTAAATGTTTTACTTCCCTTATCATATGTACAATAATGTTTAATCCATGTAAAACCAAGTGGTCCTGATGTAAGGAAACAAACATTACAGATTGTTAATAAATTATTTGGGACTATGTTTGTACAGTTTTTGATGCTATGATACACACGTGAACGTCTCCACAGGCCACGCTAGTTTAGAATGTTTACTGTGAGAAAGGCCAGTGTAAAGGGAGAGTTGTATGGGGTACTGTGTCTGGGAATCAAGCAGCTTGACTCTACTTGCCCGTAGCACCAGCACTCCCCTGTAACTCAGGAGTCACTCTAGATATGAATTTCAGTTATCTCCTCAGTAAAAGTGGCATACCTTACATTCCCAAGAGGTAGCAAGAACGAGAAACAGCCTAAAACTGATGTCCTTACTTCTATCCTTTGTCCTTTATTCTCAAAACTGTCAGAAATACTCTACTAAAAATTTAACCAGTTCATTTCATCCTCTTTGTTCAAAACCTCCAGTGGTTTCCCACTTCACTCCAGGTAAAAACCAAAGAGCCCATTACTATACACAATGCCCACATGCTCTGGCCCCTCATTACTGATCTTACCTCACATCTTACTACCTTCTGCCTCATCCACATTGTTCTAGTTACACTGTCCCCCTTGCTGATCCTTGAACCCAGGGAACGCACTTCTGCCCCAGGGCATTTGTACATCCTGTTCCCCTAGCCTGGACTATTTTTCCTTCAGACATCTGCATGGCTTGCTTTGTCACTTCTCCAGGTCTTTTCCTAAATGAAACCTTTACAATATGGCCTTTCCTACAGAGCTATCTAACATCTCAGCACCCTCACCTTGATATTCCTCTTTCTTTATTTTCTTCTTAGCATTTACCACTGTCTAAAATAGGATAAATTTTATGAATTCTATTTATTGTCTGTTTCTGCCACTAGACTCTAAGGCTCTATGAGAGCAGGAACATGTGATGCTCTGCTCACTAATATATTCTTAATCCTTAAAACAGGGCCAGACATTAGCTATCGCTCAATCAATTCTTGACAAATGAATGAAGAAATGAATCATTCATCTTTCTAGACTTCACTGACCTTGGAGTTATTTCCTCTTACCACTAGTCTGAAAATAAGTGAACTCAAATAACTCCTTAAAGTGAAAGTAACTTTTACTTCCCATTTTAAAATAAAGCTATATATGTATAGGGCTCATTTCCCCCTATAAATACTGTGCAACTCTTTCCCATAGCATACCACATAGTTTTCCTATATTCTCCTTAAGGAATTAGATGCTGCTGCTTGACCAGGGAATAGGGATGCATAGTAAGTTCAATTTTTCCATGACCAAGGTAAACCCTCAGTCTTCCCACAGGGAAGCCAATTATCCTGCATCTACATGCCACTGTGGGCTGAGTGGGTTGAAAATGGAGTTTGTTTTCTACACAACTTCTCCATCTAGGGTCCCATCCTGCTTAACACCTGCATCCTTCTAGCAACAATTATGTACAATATTATTGCTGGCTTGGTTTCATAACCATATATTTAAAAAGCAAGAGACTGTAATGTAAAACTGTACTACTTGAGAAAAGTGTTTCATGAGGCATTTGAATTTTTTTTCTCTAATACCAGTGCCCCTGGTGTCATATTTAGCTTTAAAATACTTAATCCCAGACCTCAAAATTATAGGGTACAGCTATAACTTTGTAATCACAAAGGATTATTATAATAAACTTCAATTCTGTTTTAGGGCCATTTGATACTATAATACTTAAGCATACTTGTTGATTAATTCTGTTACATGCAGTATAAAACACTGAAAAGGCTTAGAGCTGATGAGTGGAAAGTGGCTGGATGAAAATCCTTATAGTGACTTCATTACTTAGGAAGAAATTTATAAAGGAATATTAGCAATAATTTTTTTTTATTTAAATTCAATTAGCACTGGGTGTTATATGCAACTAATGAATCACCGGACATTGTATCAAAAACTAATGATGTACTACTATATGTTGGCTAATTGAACTTAAGCAAAAATTTTTAAATAAAGCTGCTGCAATGCTCTGATGACATTTTAGATCTAAGTTGTTTTTTCTTGCCTCCATCTTAAATTCAGAACCTCACACATTTAATCTTCAGGTTTGTGGTACACACGTGCTACTTCCTTTAAAGTTGCTTGACACGAGGCCAGGGCAGATGTTCCTAGACAAGAAATTCTAAGGTCCTTACAAAAAAGTGTGGGAAAATAAAAATTTATTTTATTTTTGCAAAATAAAAGAAGTTTAGGGGCTCCTGGGTGGTGTAGTCGGTTAAGCGTGGGACTCCTGGACGGCTCAGGTAGTGATCTCAGGGTCCTGGGACCGAGCCCCACATCAACCTCCATGCTCCACATGGAATCTGCTTGAGATTCTCTCTCTCCTCTTCCTCAGCCCTTTCCCCTCCCCCGGCATGCTCTCCCTCTCTCTAAAATAAATAAACAAATCTTTAAAAATAAATAAAGTAAGTTTAATTATCTTACCCAGTAATCACCGGAGGTTGCTGAGATGATATTTGTGGAATGGGAGGAAATAACATTCACTAAATACCTACTAAGTGTCCACATTTTATCTAGAAACTTTTTAAGTCAGACATTATATGAGATTCATGTGCTACTTACTGCCCTGAGAAGGCAGGTTAAGTCAGACATTATAAAGAGCATTTTACATAAAAGAAAATATACCCTAAGAGCTGGAGATGGTACTACTTTCTCCATCAATAGGCATGTGATTGGAGTTGTTCTTTTTAGAGGAATAATACTTTTCAACAGTTGTTTTAAGACTCTAATGAGATAAATATAAATTGCATGTAACAGTAAATGTTCGTGGTAAATATTATTCACCACTACTGACAATAGAGACATTTTACATATATCACCTCTATTCTTGCAACATCATTACTAGACAGGTATGAATACCTTTCTTTTATAAATGAGGATACTGAGCTCAGAGAACTGTCCAGAATCACCCAGTAACAGGTTGCAGGCATGGAATTCCAACTCTTCCATGCTCTTCCTGTTTAAAATGAAGTCTATTATAACTACCCTATGATCCAGCAACTGCACTACTAGGTATTTACCCAAAGATAAAAGAATACAGATTCAAAGGGGTACATGAACCCTGATGTTTACAGCAGCATTATGAACAACAGCCAAACTATGGAAACAGCCAAAGTGTCCACCAATTGATGAATGGATAAAGAAGATTATATATATATATATATATATATATATATGTATATATATATATATATGGAATACTACTCAGCCATCAAAAAATAAAATCTTGCCATTTGCTGAGATGTGGCTAGAACTAGAGTGCATTATGCTAAGTGAAATAAGCCAGTCAGAGAAAAACAAATACCATATGATCTCACTCATATGTAGAATTTAAGAAAGAAAACAGATGGACATATGGAAAGGAGGGGGAGGAGAAAGGGAAACAAACCATAAGAGACTCTTAGGATAGAGAACTGAGGGTTGACAGAGGTAGGTGGGTAGAGGAGGGGCTAGATGGGCAATGGGTATTAAGGAGGGCCCTTGTCATGATGAGCACTGGGTGTTGTATGTTAGTGATGAATCACTGAATTCTACTCCTGAAACCAATATCGCACTGTATGTTAACTAAAATTTAAATAATAAATAAATAAATAAAATGAAATCTATTAGAATGCAACTTATTTTTTTTTAAGATTTTATTTATTTATTTGACAGAGAGAGACATAGCAAGAGAGGGAACACAGGCAAGGGGACTGGTAGAGGCAGAAGCAGGCTTCCCGTGGAGCAGGGAGCCCGATGTGGGGCTCAATCCCAGGATCCTGGGCTCATGACCTGAGCCGAAGGCAGAAGCTTAACGAATGAACCACCCAGTCTCCCCTAGAATGCAATTTAATGTATGCCTAGAAGTGGGTAACACAAAAACCACATATCCAGATACAGTGGAGCTGTGTGTCCAAACTGCAATGATCTGCTACTATTACCCCATCACATCCATCTCCATTTATCAATTTATAGTTCTGATATTTACTATTGATCACTGGTTACTAATTGCACGAGTATGTTTTATGCCTTCCACTACAGAATAAAGACCCTGGAGCCAAATTCTTTATCTCATCTTCTATTCCCCATAGAACTTATTAATTCAGTGATAGCAACAGTATAATCAATATGTTTTAGTGAGCTGGTATGATTTTCTTATAAATACTTTCAAAGACCAAGGGGAAAGGGGCTTCGGATATATGTCCCTCATATAAAGATAATTCCAAAGGGATATAAATGCATTCATTTTTCTTTTTAAATCTCTAGGCAATGGGAAGTGGGGAGATGACGAATAAGAAAAAAAGAGAAGGATTATACTAGGGCATAAGAGCACTTTTGAAGGTGATGAATGTGTTCATAGTGGTGATGGTTTCATAGGTCATATATATATGGCAAAACTTAACAAATTATAATTTTAAATATTTACAATTCATTGTATGCCAATTGTACCTCACTAAAGCTGTAAAAACAATGCAGGTGGATATAGAGAAAATTGAGATGAAATTATCTTAGGAGTAGGAGGGCAACATCAAAGGAGAAGATGCTAAAGAGAGAGTCTAACTGTTCAAGTCTCAAAGGCCACACATCACTAAGGGGGCCATCACAGGAGGGGCACAACAAGCCAGCATGGTGGAGGGATGTGTCAGAAGCTCTGCAGAGGATGGATTACAGACAGGCAAGCCTAGAGGCAGAAAGAAAGCAATTATGAGGCCAAGGAAAGACTGTGGAGATGCGAGAAGGTGTGGGTTCAAAGGTTATCAAGGAGATAAAATGGAGAGAGTTGGCCCCAGGTTACAGGGAGACACTGCAGTTAAGGAGTAAAGGATTTACCTCCAGGCTTTAGCCTAGGAAGGCAGGTGGTATCACTTAGAAGGATAGCAAATTTCAAAGAAAAGGTCAGTGTCACACAGGGCTTTATAATCAGCTCAGACTGACCCAGAGAAGTCATGTATCTTAAAACACAAGATACCAACATCAGATAGGTGCATAAAATACTGCATTTTGTGCACCCATGCAGTACCCAAATTATTAAAGGGCCTGTGCTTATATTCTGACCCAAATGTCCAACAGCTGTAGAATGAGTAAGTAAACTATAGCACTATCCAATGGATGGACTCCCAAGTACCAAATAAATATGATATACTTGAAGATTAATGTACAAAAGAATTTTCTAGGCAATCCAAAGCTTTTTTCTTTAGAACAAAATATTGTGTACCCACAAGGACTTCAGCAACTATGTAACACTGGGGGATTAAAAAAAAATCAAGAAATAAAATATTACTGAGTCTTAATGAATTAAAAAAATCTTTAAGCAAGAGGATGGCACCTCCTCTACCACAAGCATGTTTGAACAAGCCTCTTTTTCTTTTTTATTTTTTTTAAAGATTTTATTTATTTGACAGAGAGAGACACAGCAAAAGAGGGAACACAAGCAGGGGGAGTGGGAGAGGGAGAAGCAGGCTTCCTGCCAAGCAGGGAGCCTGATGCGGGGCTCGATCCCAGGATCCTGGGACCATGACCTGAGCCAAAGGCAGACGCCTAACGACTGAGCCACCCAGGTGCCCCTGAACAAGCCTCTTAATCAACATATTTTTCTGCTCAGCAAAATATTTTATTGATCAAAATGTAAGCTCCTCTCAATGTATCCTCACACTGAGGTTTTCAAGTCTGAAACAGTTATTCAAAACAAGTATTTAAAAATTTTCTAAGTGTCCTGAGTTAAATCCATATATCTTGTTTGTGACCAATGAATTAGGGTTTTTTTTTTTTTTTTTTTTCATGAAATTGTGGTGAAAGTGATTTATTATGGTCTAATTACAGAATAGCTAGGCAGGTCATTAGATTTATTTTAACATCCAAAACCAGCAGACTGGTCAAAGTCAATAATGATGAGAGAAAAATCCTGAAACCCAGATCTGAGCCAGCAGCCCTCTATCATCTAATCCATACAGTAATAAATATTTGCTGAGTCTGTTGGATCAAATCATTATTTGCTTGTACACTGCTATCCAACAAATGAGCATCACCTGAGCATGTCAAAACATAAAATGTGCTGGCATTTTAGTAATCATACTGCATTAATGTCAAAAACTTTCACAGCCAACCCAGTATCTCTAGCTTTCCCATCTCAACCCTTTGAACTATAACATCTTACTAACTAACCAAAACAACTTCATTAATCTATCGTCTACAGATATGGAGACCTCAGAGCAGTGCTACTCTATGTGTTTTTTGAGTCCCAATATATGAGAATAGTACAGAAAGTAAAAATAAGCATTTCAAAACTTTTACAATGTTTTGGCATTACTGCAAAATCCAAGCATATGATTTTGTGTTTTACAAAGACACAGATCCATAATGGACTGGAAATAAAAACAACTATTCCTTTACCAAAACAGGATGAGACTGTGCATTAGAGCATATCTGGTTTGAAATAGTTAATTTAGTCAGACTGGTTCCACTCAATGCAAGTACCATGCAGAAAGAATCCTATTTATATAAGTTTGAATGGCTTTTTATTAATTTTTGTGAGAAAACTTTCTTAGTGTGAGCAATTATAATAGTGCCCTATCACTTCTGATGCTTATTTCCTAACCTCAGGAAGTAAAAAGTGCCAATTTGACATTACATAGTTGCCAGTTTTACTCCTGAAAATGGGATGAAGCACAGAATTTAATGAAATAATGCTATAGGAAGAGAAAGTATTATCATAGTCACCAGGATGATTCATACTGATAAAGGCTTTGAATTTCAATTTTCCATGAAAGTTCAAATTAAGATTAGCTATTACAATGAAATTCTAAAACTGAACTCATGTTACCGTATCATCAGTGAAGGTTGTAAGTTCCAAGTTCAATAATATGCCAACTTGGAGATCCTGATGGCGAAATGTGGAAAAGCTTCCTCACTTTGATGGAGGTAGTGGGAGAGCAGACTAAATATGATAAAGCTGTAAAGAATTGCAGTCTTCCTATTTGAAGGAAAAAACACTAACCAAGTCAAATGTTAATCATAAGACTCATTAAGTTATGTCTTTGTGACTCACGTTTCTCCTGGACATAAAGGTAGCCTTCCATTGTCCACTGGCTGGGTGGTCTGTAATCTTGGTTGGCAGATTTCATTCTTTGCATCAACCGCTCTACCTCTTGTCGAGTACTTTCAAAATTATTCCTTGTCTTAAGTAAATAGAAACAACAATTTCATTCATTGTTTCCTACCAGTTTTGAGGAACTTCCAGTCTAAAGTTTCAAAACGGCAAGTGGTACAAAAGGATAACCTTGATTCTCTCAGCACTACTCATCACATCCGGGACCTTACACATTGAGTCCTATGGTCTGATTTTGAATTGCTTTAGTGAAACATGAACATGCACAGTGAAACACCACCTTCTGTGGCATGCATATATGTATAGCTTTATTCCTATTTCCTACTCTAACATTATTACTTAGGGGACAAATCATAACATTTATAAACATAATATTTATGAAATAGAGTTTTATATTCACTAATACCTAACGTAAAAAAGCAGATATATAGGGACTTATATTTCTTTCTTTTTTTTCTGTGAATTGTTTTTTTTTATTTTTTAATTTTATTATGTTACCTTAATCACCATACATTACATGATTAGTTTTTGATGTAGTGTTCCATGATTCATTGTTTGCATATTTCTTTTGGGGGGTAAAGACAAAATAAATTCACATACTTTTATGTGGCACTTAGCAAAAAAAATGTTCAACACCCATATTCTTAAAACCTTTTAGAAGAAATATCATTTAGTTTGGTTTCCAGAAATAGTTATCATGAGTTTAGTGTATAAATTAACTCATAAAAATGAATGGGTTTGCTAGTTCTAACTTCTATTACAAAAAATAGTTTACTCACATTACAGCAAGTTTACTTAAGTAAGATATAGAAAGCATAAGGCTTTTCTTGATCTCTTTTGCATTCCGGCCACATTATTTCAACAATTTGTTTGAAAGCAAGCAATACGTTTGGAAACAAAAATCACCACCACCCAACTCTAAAATTTGTTATGGCCCATAATAAAAGAACTGAATCCCGAAGTAAGTTAGGAAAATTTTCCTAATTGCCACTTTTGCTACTTCTTAAGCTTTTTTTTTTCAAATTCTTTTAAACATAAGGATCATAAATTTTCTAATTCCTTACATTCCTCTCTTGTTCTCGAACTTCAGGAATCTTAATATAATTATAATTCACATGGAAATAAATCATAAAAATATTTTGGCCTTTATAATTTTCCCTTTTAATATTTACTAAAAAGGTCCAAATGCATTCCATATTGAAAAACAATTGAATGACTTACATGTGAAACCAATTCTGCTAGAAAATCTAGATTAAATAAAAAGCTAAAACCCAAAACACAAGTAGAATAAATCCAATTGCCTATTTCTTATGGGACACTCCAATCCCATAGTTCCATTTACTGAACATCTCCACGATGGCAAGAATCAGAGAAGCAGTGAAAGACAAGCTTTTTATAGAAAATTAAGTGAAGGCTTTCCAGTTAATTTACTTTGGCCATTGAGCACTAGATTATTTTGGCCATTGAGCACTGGTTATTCAAAAATAACTTCATTTATACAAAATTCTCAACAAATAGAACTTTCTTATTTGTCAGGTTTGATAATGCAGGAATGGATTGGGTAAGTTGTGTGTGTGTGTGTGTGTGTGTGTGTGTAATGTAAGTGATGCTTAGCATCTGCAAATCTGAATTTGTATAACTATGAAATCAGATACAAAAAGGATTAGATAACTTTACAAAATAAACCCTAACAGAAACCGATAGGATGTTTACAAATAATTCTCAATTAAGCTTTAAAGCAGTTACTATGAATGCTTAAAAACCACATTTAAATTATTAGAAAATAAAAAATATCATATTTATTATATACAATTTCGGAGAGGAAAAGGACATTCCTTCAGTGCTCAAATACAACCTTTTCATTCCTTCAGTGCTCAAATACAACCTTTTCATTTCACAAATATAGAAATGTTACCCTTTCAGAAAATAAGACTTGCCTAAGGTCACCCAGTAAAATAATGAGAACATTGGATAAAGGCAAGAGTCCCCAACCTTCCAAGTATCTATTATCTATACCTCTGTAATATTTATTTTTATAAAACTTGCTAGCATAAGTTTTTCTAACATATGATTAGCTCCTTCTTGGTATACTTTCAACCAGCATAGAAAAAAGTGTTTTAATAAATTTTTTAAATGACTTTTCTAAATTAGATAAATTTTTAAAACACTCCAAGGTTTGGCTTGGTTATAGTTTCTCTGTCACCATCTGATTCACTAAGGAGAAGCAGTGAGAATAGGTATAGTCTTACGTTCTGCAAGTTGAACTGAAGCTGTTGCTTATATGGTGCAAATTCCTGGGCGAGTTCGTATCCCTCATGGTAAAAAGTAAATAAACCCTGAAGGAATGACAAAAGCTGCAAAAATAGAGAAATGAAAGAAACCATGAAAATGTGTTTTAAAAAAGAATGATCATCAAACATAATAAAGTGGGAAATTATATCTCATTCTAAATCCTCAAGCTAATAAATTTTCAACCCCTTTGTTTGGCAAAACAGACACTTGAGTTATGAATGTGAAATAAACCACAAAAGCTAATTTTTACTTCCTTAGGGACAGTTGTTAATATTAACTATTCTACTATTCAAATGCATTGAAGAAATACCCAGGAGAGACCATTAATAGGGATAAAGACCCAAAGTGACATGGGTGCTACACCAGAAGAGATTCTAATCCAAACAGAGAGATAAAACATGTGTAGATGTGAGGAAGACTAAACCAGTAAATTAGAGATAAGGAGTACCCAAGGGAAGGAATAAGAATTTGGCCAGATAAAATTAAGAAAAGTATCACAAGGTGGCAGTACTGATTCGGGTATTAAATAGACAACCTTTTAGCAAATAGTGGGAAGAACTAAGAACAGAGGAAAGAGCTGAGCAAAAACTTGGATACAGATTTTTC
The DNA here is from genome assembly GCF_964656455.1 of Halichoerus grypus. Taxonomy (NCBI): domain Eukaryota; kingdom Metazoa; phylum Chordata; class Mammalia; order Carnivora; family Phocidae; genus Halichoerus; species Halichoerus grypus. Next base: position 80,723,114 of record NC_135722.1, on the reverse strand, counting down.
GTATAAAGAGTTGGAATAAAATTCTCTTTAGGAAACCACAATGTCTATTAGCCTTCTAATCCCAAACTCATATGTGCATATTTATTATGGTCTTATTCATAAAGCAAGAATGGATCTCCATGGACTTATAGGACACAGTTGTTTATATAAATTATAACTGAAAAATAATTATTTTTTTCATTTAATTCATTGGCGTTTTTATTACAAACTTGTGTACCAATTTGATCTCTTCCTACAATAAAGTTAGAAAATACTTTCCAGAAATGGCTATTTTTTTTTTTTTAATTCAAATAGCGTATGTCTGTAAGCTATTATTTTAAACTAAGGAAGAAACACAATTTGAAATTTTTATAAGTGAATAAATCTCCCACAATTTTCTCTGTCTGGGAAAATAGGCAGATTCAGCTAAGCACCAAATGGTATGTGTGTTATGATTTCCAACAGATAAATACTGGTTCTATCTGAAGACAACGACCTAATGCTTTTCCTCTACAGTGAGTCAACTTCTTACAAAGTTATGTTCATGTCAGAAAACACATACTTTCAAGTTGGTTTTAAATTGTTACATTTTAAAGACTTTCCTTCTCTTATTCAACAATTCCTGGTATGTCAAAATATATTGTTTTCCAATTTTAGAATTATTTTACACTGTCAATTTTACATCCACTGATAATTATTATTATCAAAACTACTCAATAGATTATCCTTTACTAAAATGATGCTACAATATATCTATTGAATTATCCAGTAATTTAAGATATATAGTCTGCACATATTGTGGTCTCATTAAAAAGAACTATACCTTTTAATTAATTGAGATTTGGATATACAGATTTAGAAGTTTTCAGAAACAAATAAGAAAATACTTCTGAAGTATATAGACAACACTAGTCTTTGAAATATCCAAATAATAGTTTATGAAGTTGTTTGAAGGATTATTTCAGTTTTAATGTCTATAACTGATCCTCAGTTAAACTGTCTTGTTATTAACTAGATATCATAAAAGGAAGATGCTATTCTAATATGCTCAGTATACAGGATTTAATTAAACTTAAAAAGAAGAGCTTTAAGAATATCTGTAGTAAGTCTTCCTGTAAAACATCAAATTCCCCAAGATCTGCCTAAATAAATAAATCTATTGGCATCTTATAACAGAATTCAAATTCACTCAGTAGCAGACAATGCATGCTGAGCACCTACTAGGGAAAGAACAATTTTGAGAGAAGTACAGAGAAATTACCTACAAAGAACAACCCACCTTTTCCTTTCGTTCTACATCCAGTTTGGAAGCAACTTTTGTGAAAGTTTAAAAAAAAAGACGGCATGTATGAAATAACTGCCTCTAGATGGCAGTAAAGTAAAACTTTTTTAGGTTTGAAGCTCTGCTAGTTCATTTTATCCTCAACAAATTCCATGATGTTAAATTAAGGTAACTTAATAGGACAGCCTGAAAATCTTTAAGAATTGCATTTCCTACATGTCATTTTCTTTGTTCAATCTGCCTGAGTGAGTGGAGCAGTGTGGAAAGACTACTGTCTCAGCTTACCTTAAGATAAACCTGACCTTTTAAAATAATAATAACAACTACTAAAAACTACTGAAAAGACAAATTAGGCTTTAATATTAAATCACTTTTGGGGCGCCTGGGTGGCTCAGTCGGTTAAGCGTCTGCCTTCAGCTCAGATCATGATCCTGGGGTACTGGGATGGAGCCCTGCATCAGGCTCCCTGCTCCATGGGGAGTGTGATTCTCCCTCTTCCCCCTCCCCCAGCTAGTGTGCTCACGCTAGTGCTCTCTCTCAAATAAATAAATAAGGACCCCAGGATCATGACAGATGCTTAACCAACCGAGCCACCCAGGCAACCCAAAAATATTAAATCATTTTTATCATCAGTAAAAGCTGATATAGCACTTTATTATTCCCAAGGGTTTTAGAATCAAATTACCATTTGTCACTCCAATAATCCGACCAAATATAAACATTCATACTACATTTACAGATAATCATTTAGCAAAATCAACTACAAGACAGCGAAGGAAAAAAAACATTCATAATTCCCCAGCCCATTCATTAATCACCAAGTTTCAAGTCTTACAGCCCCACAGTTACCAGTGATACTGTGAATGGCAGAAAAAAGTAAGAAAAGGAGCTGGGGGCTAGCATGAGAGTGAGGGGAAGAACTCTGAAGCAACTGATGCAGTAATTCTAGGACTGTTGCTCAAAATGAGCAGAAGAACTGGGATATAAAGGCTCTTATAATGGTATGATTCATTCCTTGTCTCCTAAGAAATTAAGCACTGAAAATCTTAGGGAATCCACTACCAAAACTACTAGAACTGATAAACAAGTTCAGCAATGCTGCAGGATACAAAATCAAGACACAAAAGTCAACTTTATTTCTATATACTTGGAATGAACAATCTGAAAATGAAATTAATTCCATTTATAATAGTTTCAAAAGAATGAAATACTGAGGAATAATTTTTAAGTACAAAATTTATAACTTGAAAAGTACAAAACACTGCTTAAGGAATTAAAGAAAGTTTAAATAAAAGGAAAATACTTCATTTTCATGAATTAGAAGACCTAATACTGTTAAGATGGCAATACTGCCCAAAATGATGTGCAGATTCAATGCAATCCCTGTGAGAAGCCCAGCTGACTTCTTTATGATAACTGACATGCTGATGCTAAAATTCATATGGAATTGCAAGGGACCCAGACCACCAAAACAGTCTTGAAAAAGGAGAACTAAGTATTTAGACTCACACTTTTCCATTTCAGTACTCAATACAAAGCAATGGTAATCAACACAACGTGATACTGCACAAGTATAGACATTAAATCAATATCTAAGAATTGAGAATCTAGAAATAAGCCCACATACCTATGGCCAACTTATTTTCAACAAGGGTACCAAGACCATACAATGGGTAAAGAATAGTCTTTTCAACAAGTGATTCTTGGACCACTGGATAACCACATGCAAAAGAATAAAGTTGTAACCCTACTTCACACCATAGACAAAATTAACTAAAGATAAGTGAATTGTGTGGTTATGTTGAATTACACCCCAATAAGACTGCTCGGGGGAGACGAACCATGAGAGACGATGGACTCTGAGAAACAAACTGAGGGTTCTAGAGGGGAGGGGGGTGGGGGATGCGTTAGCCTGGTGATGGGTATTAAAGAGGGCACATTCTGCATGGTGCACTGGGTGTTATATGCAAACAATGAATCATGGAACACTACATCAAAAACTAATGATGTAACGTATGGTGATTAACATAACAATAAAAAATTTTTAAAAAAAGAAACTGTAGGGACAACAAGAAATAAAACATAAAAGTTTTCTGTGAAGCTATAGGATTTATATTTTGTTATCCTCCATTTGTATTTTTGGCGTAATGTAGTAAGAAATTTCTGGTTGACTGAACTCAATTTTCATCCTGATATTCTGATATTATGTAGGCACAGTTTAAAAATCCACTGAAAACAATACTAAATATATCTTTAAAAAGCAAAAAAAAAATATATACATACTTCACATACACAGAGTACTGTAATTCATTGAAAGAAATCCAAATCTCATGTAATACCTCTCTACATTTGGCCATTGGAACCTTTAAGAAGATTGGAAACATAAGGCAAAGGCAAGGCATCAATTTTCATCCAGTACAAGTGTCCTGAGTTAAACCTGTACTGTTTGCTGTTCCTTACCTGGAGGAAACTTAGAGATAAATATCTTAGATGATAGCCTCGAAATAACTATTGAATGCTTTAAGTTTAATGCACAGATACCCAGAGCAATTTATTGAATGGAAATGAAAGAGTATAAAAATATAATCAAATAAATGAGAAAACTGAAAAAAAGAGAGCCAAAGATGAAAAGCAGCCTGGGGAGACAATTTTTAAAGAGGATGATGAAAGAAAGAACAAATGAATGAATGGACAGACATGGGCATAGATTCAATTAATTAAAAAAAAAAAAGGCAAAACTTTTTGAAATCATGGCATTAGCAGTCAAGAATCTGTGGAGTTCCTGAAGGCAAATTTCCAAGATTTGAAGGGAATGGAATTCAGATGAAGTGGCTGGAGGTAAGCTTGTGTGGTAAACAGAACAACAAAGAACTGTAGACAACAAGGTGATTAAAGAAGATGGCTAACAGACACATGAAAAGATGCTCAACATCACTCATCATCAGGGAAATGCAAATCAAAACTACAATTAGATATCACCTTGCACCTGTCAGAAAGGCTAAAATTAACAACAAAGGAAAAGACTGGTGTTGGCGAGGATGAGGAGAAAGGGGAACCCTCTTGGAGTGTTGGTGGGAATGCAAACTGGTGCAGCCACTCTAGAAAACAGTATGCAGGTTCCTCAAAAAGTTAAAAATAGATCTACTCTATGACCCAGTAATTGCACTACTAGGTATTTCCCAAAGGATACAAAAATACTGATTCGAAGGGATATATGCCTTCCAATGTTTACAGCAGCATTATGAACAATGGCCAAATTATGGAAAGAGCCCAAATGTCCATATGTCCACTGATTGATGAATGGATAAAGAAGAATCACAAACTGAGATTTTGTATATATGTATGTGTGTGTGTATGTGTGTGTACGTGTGTGTGCACATGCACGCATGAGCATATATATTCATCAGCCATCAAAAAGAATGAACTCTTGCCATTCACAATGACGTGGACAGAGCTAGAGAGTATTTTGCTAAGGAAAATAAGAGAAATATAATTTCACTCATATGTGGAATTTAAGAAACAAATGAACATAGGGTGAACAAAAAAAGAGAGAGGCAAACCATTAAACAGACACTTAACTATAGAGAACAAACTGAGAGTTGCTGGGGGTGGGGATGGGTTGGATGGGTGATGGGTATTGGGGAGGGCAGTTGTGGTGGTAGGCACTGGGTGTTGTGTGGGGTGATGGATCAATGGGCTCTGCACCTGACACTAGTATTGCACTGTATGTCGACTAACTACAATTTAAATAAAACCTTGAAACTACAAAAAATAAATAGGTAAGTCCAACAGAAGCTACATTTAGATAACGTCTTTACATGACTGATTTCTAACACAAAGTACAAGGGGACGAGTCAACCAAACCAATGCAATGAATTTTTCTTACTTTTCCAATATTCTATTCACTATCTAATTGCTTTTGCAAATTTCAGATTTTCAGTAACAGCAGCTAGAACTAAATCCAAGGACCAAAACAGATTTTAAGATGTATGATCTAAGGACAACTTTATTGTTTCATTTTTATAGAATGACTGTATTTAGGTTTTCAGTAGGATAGAAATTTAGCCTTTAGTCCTACAGAGTTTTGGGGAAAAAAAAATGACATTGTCTTATTTGCTCACTTTAACTTATCCTAAATTAAATTTTCTATATTAAAGCTAATGAATCATACTGAAAAAGAACACAAAAGGTTTAACTTTCAAGACCTGACTTTAACTTAGCAAGTTCATTGAGAGTCTCAAAATTATTCAAACTTTAGACAACCCAAAAAGTATTTTCTAATATGCTTCATGATATAATAAGCTAAAAAGCTAACGCATATTAAGCAGATTAAATGAAATTTTCCTTAGCAAGAGATTTAAAATTAAATTTAACAGACTAAGGGCAGAGTGTCAAAAACAGTATGTTTTAGTTTACATATAATGGTTTATTTTCATTTTTCATATTAATTTTAAAACATAATACAAAAAGACTAAAATGAAGTCTAAAAAGAATATTCTAATAAGAACATGCTCTTGCAGTATTTATTTGTTTCTTTAAATATTTTTATTTATTTGATAGAGAGAGACACAGCAAGAGAGGGAACACAAGCAGGGGGAGTGGGAGAGGGAGAAGCAGGCTTCCTGCGGAGCAGGGAGCCCGATGTGGGGCTCGATCCCAGGACTCTGGGATCAGGGCCTGAGCTGTTACAGTATTTAGATGTTTTAAAGCATGTTAAAATTAAAAATGTGTTTCTGAAACAGGTATATCTGGCTTTGAAGCCACAATTCATCAATACTGTTTTCATATCTAGTGCTAACAGTCAATGTGAGAGCTCAGTATTAACTGAAATCTTACTGATGCTAATGATGCACCAGGCACTTGCTGTGTGTTATCTGCATTGGATGAGCCTCAGCACAATCCTGGGAACTACAATTTTTACTCCCAATTTACAGATAAAAACCTAAGGCACACAGAGTTTGAAAACCAAGCCAGATTTGCACAGCTATAAGACTAGAGCCAAATTCTATCTTACTACCTCTCAGGCATTATATTTGTCTGTCACTACACGAGAAAGGGTATGTCAACTGCAGCCTGGGTGGGGAGGGGACAATTTTTTAAAAAGGATGATTAAAAAAAGGATGGAAGAATGAATAAACGGACAGATAGGTGCACTGACTCAAGCACCTTTACCAAAATAAAGGTCATCCTCATATTTTCTTCTAATTTTAAGGAATTAAAATAACTTTACAATACAATTTTCTGTAGTCATCCATTTTATTTGGTCAGAGCAAGTATCAAGGAAGGACTAATTGTTATAATCAGGTGGCCATTGAGACAGTACATGGTACTATACAGGACTTCACCTTTGGGGTCTGGATTCCTGGGTCTCCCTCTCCTTACGTTTGTGATCTCAAGCAACTAACAATCTTCCTGTGACTTAACTTCCTCATCTGGACATATAGCAACTACCTAATAATAAAGCAAATGGGCCGTGTGAGATAACACAGAGAAAACACATGACACAGTAGTTGCTCACAAAACATTAGTTCCAGCTAAGTATGCAAAAGAATGTAATCAAAAGATACACAAACTGCAGCTGAATGAACCATGAGGGAGTTAAGCCATAAAAAGTTTCTCTGGGTTCTGAGCCACAAACTTTCATGTACCATAATATATTTCAAATACACAGGGCTCAACTCTCTTAGGTAAGCTGTTCATGAAGCTTTTTCTTTTAACCTCTCAAAATTCTCATAAGCTCCAAGCAACTCTGAGAAGTCGCCGGATCAAGAGTCAGGAGATGGGGTTTTTCCCTCTCTGATCTTTTCCTCCCATTCTAGACCTGAACTCATATACCTTGTTGGCAAATCTGAAAGGATGAAGTCTAGCACTGTTTGACAGAAACATAATGTGAGTAAATGCAAACCAATGTGAAATTTTAAATTTTCTAGTAGCCACATAAAAAAAAAATTAAAGCAAGTGAAATTTAACATTTTACTTAACACGATTTATCTAAAATATTATCATTTCAGTACTTAAGCAATATAAAAGAAATTTTGAGATATTTTACATATTTTTTGTACTAAAACTTTGCAATCTAGTATGTGTTTTACATTTACAGCCCATCTTAATCTAGACTATCATTTTGAGTGCTCAATAGCCATACGTGGATAGCTGCTATCATACTGGATAGTGTAGGTCTAGAGATCAGTTAACTACAATCACTTTCTATATAAGATATGATCAATGGGGGGAAAGGCCATTAAAACTATATATCTAATGGAGAACTGAGTTTAAAAAGCAGATTTTCTGTATCTTTTAAAAACAATTATATAGTTTTATAAAAAAAAAAATACAAATGTCCCCCATTCTTCTATGTATTAGAACTGGCTTTTCCTTGAAATAATGACACTGTAGGAATATTTATTTCTAATATAGTAATATCCTCTTACCCAAGGTTTTGCTTTCTGTGGTTCAGTGACCCACAGTCAATCACGGTGTGAAAGCAGATCATCTTCCTTCTGACATATTAGATCAATAGCAGCCTAACAATAACAATATACTGACAATGCCTACATTATTCATCTCACTTCATCTCATCATATAGGCATTTTATCATCTCACATCACAAGAAGGGTGAGTACAGTAAGATATTCTGAGAGAGAGACCACATTCAGATAACTTTTATGAGAGTATATTATTATAATCATTGTATTACTAGTTATTACTGTTAATCTTTTACTGTGCCTGATTTATAAATTAAACTTTATCATAGGTATGTATGTATGTACAGAAAAAAAACATAGTATATATAGGGGCAAGACAAGTTGGTTTCAGGCATCCACTGGGGGTCTTGGAACATATACCTATGGATAAGATAGGTGTACTATTGTACCTCCTGAATATTCTGTAGAAATTTTAAGGCAAGTAGTAAGATCTTGACATTAATTGAAACAATGTAAAATTATCTCAAATATATCAACATTCTTACTTTAGGATATTTAGTGCCAACTATCATTCCCTACTTATAGTTTCTATTCTACTCTGTATCTTACAATCTATAGAAGATAGATCCCATCCTTGGGGCATTTTGCTTTACTCTAATATTTATTTGTTAAATAAATATGGGCCAAAACTAGAGTAGACTATTAGATTTCTGCAATATGAAACAATAATGCAACAGGAATTAGATTTTCTGTAGAACAAAAAGGGTAAAAACATTAAAGTTTTCCTAATTTTTTTTTATGTTTATAGCTCCTGGGAACTTTGTTTTTGAAATTTAAAAAAAATTACTCAAAATTAATTTGTAAATACATAACCTAAAGAGCAGCATGCCCATGTTTCATTGTTTCCATGCCCATTTTCTCATTACTGCAAAGGAAATTAAATAGAACCCCGTGGATGAAGCTGTGTGGCTAGAAATGAGAACAAGACTAAACTGATAGCACTATTTTGGTTTGGCCAGACATCCCAGTAAGAAAAATATAGCAGCCAAGAAAATATTTTGGAAGAAGGACAAATTTAACATCAGTTTTGATTGTGGTGTCACAAAAAAGGCATGCATTACAGAAGATTTATCAGACCATCCCAGTTTGGGATATGGTAGAGGGAAGGAAGAAAACACATTACAACTGAAGCACAATTTCCACCTCTCTACACGTATTACCAAAAGAATTTACAAATTCTTATCATTCCATCAGTCACCTGTAAGCAAACAATTTTACAGTCTTCTCCTTATATATATGATGTCATCTGACAGAATGGTCTAGTTCACTGTTCCCAGACAGGATACACTATAAAAGAGGCATTAACAGGGTAATAGACTACCCACATGTCCCTCTCCAGACCTGTCATTCCCCAGGGGAGAGAAAGAGGGGTGGTATTACAGGTGTGAAAGGGTCATTCCAGGTGCAAGGAAGAAAAACAACATAGCAGATGAACATAGTATCTGAAAAGAATGGGAGCAGGTAAGAAAGAAGTATGAAAAAATACCATCAGATATAATGGGCATACACCACAAGTTTAGTGTCAAGAAGACCTAAAATTCAGAAATCCCAAGAAACAGGTCCTAAGGAGGAAGTTTGTCAGCAAGTAGAGAGGCTTCAAAAAACCATGGTAGGATTCAGAGGCAGGACTTCGTCAATGAGAAGGGGAAAGGAATTTTAAGTACTGGTCATCTTCCTAGACTGGGGGTTGTTAGGCTGCCTAGTTTTCAATGAGCCACAGATAAGTTTCAGAAGACCCCCTAACTCATATAAAATTTAATGAGATCCCTCAAACATCTACTAAATAAGAGGCTACTAACTCATTCTAAGGAATTTAAGGGCTTAGCTGTTTGGCAAACAGAACTTGTAGTTAAGATTGTTACCCCAAATAAAAAGTAAAAATTAAATCCCTGAGCCTGCATTGTGGTCTCCAGTTCCTTAAATTTGTCTAGCTGAAGCGTTAGACTTGCCAAGTGCCCAGTTTATAGGAAAGAGTCAGGTTGCTTCAGCTGGAGGGAGAAGTGAAGCAGAAGTGGCTGGGAGCCAGGCAGGGACTAGAACTCTTCCCAGTCTTTGCTCTGCCTGTTTCCCACCATTCTTAGGCAATCACTGATGGGTTTCCATCAATAAATGAATTTCATCAAATTTATTAAAAATATATTAAATAGTGTCCTCTTTTTCCTTCTCCCCAACATCTCCACTAAAATAGAAACAGATATTTTATTTCTTATTATAAACAGATTTTTTAACAACTCACATAGAAAAATATGGATTAAATCATCTTTTAGATTATCTATGTATTTAACTATTGTTATCTCTTCATCTCATGGGACTTGAACATTATATACTAACAGAAGATTATCTTGACTTATAGAACTTACTTTGATTGATCACAGATGATGCATTATGAAGATGTCTACTCAGGCAATACTGTAACATATTATGGTAGTACTTGGAGAAAATGCTAAGAAAATGAAGTAAGCTTATAAAGACCAGCCACCTGCTCTTTCCTGTAATGCAATTTACATTAGGGAATCCATTACTTTTTACACTAACTTAAGAAAATAAATGACTTCATAGGGAAGTCAGGCAGATCCCAGCCTTGCAAGAAAGTGGAAGGGAACAAAGGAAGAAATATAACTTTATGTCTTCTCCTTTCACCTAAAGGTTTAGTAAATGGGTCGCTTTAGTGGTGAGCTGTATTTACTTAGGTATATATAATGTAAACCCTTTTAATTTTTTTTAATTTTTCCATTCATAAACTATTTTTAAGAGCATTTTTAGGTTTATATAAAAATTGAATAGAAGATATAAAGGGCTCTCATATATAATCCACCAACCTCCACCACACACAATTTCCCCCATTATTAACATCTTCCATTAGTGGGGTACCATTTGTTACAAATGATAACCTAATATTGATACATTATTAACTAACCTCCATACTGTACATTAGGGTTTACCCTTTTCATTGTACATTCTGTAGTTTTGAAAATGTATTCACTATTACAATGTCATATAGGATAGGTCCACTGCCCTAATAGTGTCCTATACTCTACCTATTTACCCTCCTCTACCCTTCCTGTCCCTTTTGGTTTTAAAAAATCACAATTTTCAACAGAAAAACATTACAAATTTTGTTTTCATAGGATGTGTTGTAACTACTATTTTGTAAGTAAACTGAAACTTACCGGCTCAACAAATTCAAACTTCTTTTTTTCTTGAACCTCTTGAATTTTAAAGACATATTCTAGTGATGCTTCATAAAAATTCTGATGTTCTCGGTCAATCTGTGTATCTGCCTAAAGAGTAAAAAAAAGGCAACTCATGACACAAAGAGTAATTATTGATGGTTCTATGTAGAAAAAGGACTCAAATCCTGTTCTACTCCAAAATCTTTATTAAAAATTAAGTTCTACAGGGCACCTGGGTGGCTCAGTCGTTAAGAGTCTGCCTTCGGCTCAGGTCATGATCCCAGGGTCCTGGGACCGAGCCCCGCATCGGGCTCCCTGCTCCGCGGGAAGCCTGCTTCTCCCTCTCCCATTCCCCCTGCTTGTGTTCCCTCTCTCGCTGTGTCTCTCTCTGTCAAATAAATAAATAAAATCTTAAAAAAAAAAAAAAATTAAGTTCTACAAAAAGTTTTAATATAGCAATTATTATTATGTTTTGAACATACAGAGATGAGGAAAACACAGTCCTTGCCCACCAGAGTTTATATGATATGGAGTGTGAAGATGGGAGGGAGAGTAAGTATACAACATTCACCATAAAAAAATATAAAGAAGGCATATAAATATATACAGAAATTTATGGGATCAAAGAAAAAGAAACTAAATTCAGGAAGAAAATGGTGGTGGTATGTGTTGAATCTTAAGATGAACAACTGGCAGTAAATAGTGAAAGATAAAAAAATAGTCACTCCCATGAAAAAGTAAAGAGGCATGAAAGACACTGACAGAGTTTGGCTACAGAGTAAAAAAGTAGAGGACAGGAGGGTGAAGTAAGGTTGGCATCACACTTTAAAAAATCTTGGATACTTTGTAACAAATTTGGATTTTAACTAAGGGAGAATCATTTGAGACTATTCAGTAGAGTCTCATCATTAAGTGAAGTCTTAGAAAGAGAATACTGGTAGCAGAACCAAAAAAAAAAAAAAATTCAATGGTTCTAGCCTAGTGAAATATGTTCTATCAATGTTATGCATATTTATTATGCATAACTGCAATAAGGTTCTATTGATAAAGTGTGGGAAAGTGTTGTTGAGATAATTCTACCCCCCCCTTTTTTTTGATGTTGCCTCTCCTCCATGCCCACTATCATCTTCTGATGTCCTCTTTAAAACTGATGTTGCTGGAGTGGTGGGGGGGGTGGGAGGGATGAGGTGGCTGGGTGATAGACATTGGGGAGGGTATGTGCTCTGTGAATTGTGCAAGACTGTTGAATCACAGATCTGTACCTCTGAAACAAATAATGCAATATATGTTAAGAAAAAAAAAAAAAAGAAGATAGCAGGAGGGGAAGAATGAAGGGGGGAAATCGGAGGGGGAGACGAACCATGAGAGATGATAGACTCTGAGAAACAAACTGAGGGTTCTAGAGGGGATGGGGGTGGGAGGATGGGTTAGCCTGGTGATGGGTATTGAAGAGGGCACGTTCTGCATGGAGCATTGGGTGTTATACGCAAACAATGAATCATGGAACACTACATCAAAAACTAATGATGTACTGTATGGTGATTAACATAACAATAAAAATTAAATAAAAAAATAAATAAAACAAACTGATCTTGATAGTAGAGAATCATGATTTTACTTTTCTTTCCCAGTTTTGTACTCTTCACTGCCAGCTGAGGTTACTAAAAGCAGATGAAAAGAAAAGAATGGGCTCTCTGGAGTACTAAGTATCCACGAACAATAATCTGGGAATAGAAAATGCTTTGGAGCCATTTTACAATGATAATTTCACATATAAAAGCTTTAAAAAATAAAATTAAGTTTGCTGGCTTGAACATCATAGCATATTAAAATATCATTTGAAACACCTTTAGTAATAATTATTTATTTACTATAAATTTATTTATATAAATAAAAATAACCCAATATTATTAGCAACTCATTAGAGATTTTTAAAGTTGAGAATTCCAAGTTTCCAAACTAATATACAAAAGAACATATAAATCAGGTAGAAAATTTGGACCAGAAGCTTCTCAGCTCCCAGAAAATAGTTTAGGATATATATACCAAGAAAATCAGCATTCCATATAAATCGCTGTATTTTCTTCTTATCACTGTTTAGAAGAACACAGTATTTACAGAATGAATGGTAAGGAGGTATTGGTGGTGGTATGCTAATCAATGTTTAACAACTGGGTCTCTGGCGGGAATGCCTGATTTGCAGTATATGCTGGTTTCTGTGGTGTAAATATTCCCAAAATAGCCAGTTCCAAACCACAAACCTACTATCACTGAATGTGGAAATTAGAAAGAGATAAGAAAATCAGCTCTCCAAAAGAAAGCTCCAGTACAACACTGGGTGTAAAGGATGTGAGAATATTCCAATCTCAAAGATATCATTCTATGCCACAAGTTACCTCTGAAGCTTTTCTTTACTTTAAAAAATAATGGCATTGATTGTATAGACAGGCACATAGGAACAAACTAAAATGTTGAGACACCTTTACAGCATAAGATGGCTATTTGCGGTCAAGAAAGCTGTGAAAAAAGAGTTAAGCACAGCAGTCATGAATGCTCAACTGAAAGGCCTGTTTACAAGGCTGGTCCTTGCTGGCATCTGGGAATGTGGATTTCAGGAGGGTACCTACCACCCTAACAGGTAAGAGTAGCTCACTGTCCCTAAATCGTGCCAACAGTATGATTTATTTTGAATACCTGTTTTCCTTCTGGGAGTCTGGAATTTAAGGATATGACAAGCAGAGAGTACTTATGTGACCAGCCCCCTATAAAAACTATGGGCACTCGGTCTATAGTGAGCTTCTAATAGACAACATTTTACATGTGTTGTCACAACTTATGGCTGGGGGAATTAAGCATATTCTATCTGTCTCCGCTGGGAGAGGACTCTTGGAAGTTTGTGCCTGCTTTCCCCAGTTTTCATTCTACGCACTTCTGCTGATTTTTCTTTATATCTTTTCACTGTAATAAATCATAGCAGTGAGTCCTCCTAGCAAATCACCAAACTTAGGAGTAGTCTGGGGTCCCCTGACCTAAGAGTATTAAGTAATTTCCTCAGAAACTTATTGCCATGCACAATCTCATATCATCAAAAGACAGGGAGTGGGGGCACAAAGAGGGATAAAAGAAAATAATTGTTTTTACCGTTTGCCAGTAATAGATGTTTTCCATCATCTCCAATCTAAACAACTATATTCAATATACCAAAACTGCTTTGAAAAGTCATCCAGAATGCACAGAGCTTAAGGAATACTACAGTTTAATTATTTTCCAGTACAAGATTTAGAAAGGCTTTCTTTTATTTAAGATGACTCCCTTTAGTACTTAAGCTCAAAGCGTGTGGTTCACTAGAAAGCACTTGCTCATATATCCACTAGCAACTGTTGCTATGTATTTTGTACTGGATAAGTAGGATAACCATGTAATTTATTGTCCCAACTTTTAAAACTAAGCGGGAGCATTAGGAATATTTATGCCAGAACAATATGTATAAACTGCTGTTTACAAGACAAAGGGGACAGTAAAGTCATCCTGCTAAAAAAAACAAGTTAATTTCTTAAGAAAACCATATTGTTCTGCAGATATATAAATTCTTCCCCAACTACAATAAGCTACCTACATCAACTTAAGGAAAAAGCTTCATGTGGTATTTGTCAAATCACCTCCAGAGGAGAAAGAATTTAAGCTGGACTCTGAAAAATGAAGAGGTTTAGAATGGTTGGAGATAAAAAAGAGAGGAGTTTGAAAGAGGAAATAGAGTCAAGAAAAGTTATGTTTCAGTAGATTGCATGGTTTGGAATAATAAGAAATGAGAGTTAAGGCATAAGATAGAATGAGTGCAAACTTCATCATATGGACAGGACAAAAGCTTGAGGAAGATGTTGATTTGCCAAAGCAGCATTTCAAGAAGATTAAAGTGAGGACAGTGTAGAATATATTGACTAAAAGGCACGGCTGAGTGCATGTGATGATAAAAGACCATTTATTTGATAGGGGTAAAGGTGTTTATATACCCCAGTAAGAAAGAGAAATTGAAAGATGTGGGTGTGAGAAGCAAGGGGGAGAAAAAGTAAAAGATAATTTTGATAACAAGAAATAATACCAGCATTAACAGAGAATTAAAGAAATGAGAAGTAGGAGCAAATTTGAGAAAATCATGATGGGAAATTTCACAAGGTCACTAAGAATTGATAGCCTGAAGTCCTGGGAACCAGCACCAGCTAGTGCAGGTGGTAGGTATGATGAAATCATGACCCAGAAGACACTCATTAAGATGCTACAGAGAGTACGGAAGAAGATATTTCAGGGACACATACACTATAACAATAGAGGCATAAAGATAGAATCTAACGGATTCCCTTCATTTAGGAGGTGGCGATAAGAGGAACCTGTTGAAAGACTATTCAGTGATATGTGGAAAACCAAAATCTGAATTTCTATAAGAAACTCATTTTCTCCTTTATTTTTTTCCCAGATTATAAAAGAAAAATATATTCATTATTGTAAGCTTACTCATTATTCATTATTAAAACATAAATATAAAAATAAGAATTATAATCCTACTGTTAATATTTTGATATGTAACATACACAAACGTAAATAAACCTGAATAATACTGCACATTCTGGTTTAAACTCTACTTTTTTTCCCCACTTTATCTAATGAATATTTTTCAACGTCTTTAAATAATTTGCAAATAGAACTTTTTACAGCCATATTACATTCCATTTTCACCAAGCTACATTGGTATACTTACTCCAATCATTCATTTGTGCCATTTCAGATGTTTCTAAATTTTTGCACTGTGAATAACTCTTGCATCAACATATTTATACAATTTATTGTTTTGCTCATGACTGATAATTCCTCCTAAGTAAATTCTGGCCAATACAAATCATTTCAATTATCTTGCACATTTAAACTTTGTTGAAGTAAGTTGCCAAATTTACCTCAGGATTGACTGAGTTTATGTTCCCACTAGAAAAGCAAAAGTGTACTCAGTTTCTCATACCTTCACTAACTATGTATATTACCTTCTCATAAGTTATAATAATATCCTGCTACAATTACTAAATTGCAATGTTTTCTTAATACATGTGATACTGAAACTTAAAATATTTATATAAAAAAAGAAACTTAAAATACCTATTATGGTTTATATTTCTTCTTTGATGAAATAACCTTTTATATTCTTTTTAAAAATTTTTAAATTTTAATTCCAGTTAACATACAGTGTTACATTAGTTTCAGGTGTAAAATACAGTGGTTCAAAAATTCCACATATCACCCAGTGCTCATCAAACAAGTGCACTCCTTGATCCCCACCACCTATCTAACCCATCCTCCCACTCACCTCCCCTGTGGTAACCATCAGTTTGTTCTCTATACTTAAGAGTTTGAATCTTGGTCTCTCTCTCTCTCTTTTTCACCTTTGCTCTTTGTTTCCTTTTTAAGGTTTGTATTTATTTCCAGTTAACATACATACTGTGTTTCTTAAATTCCAAATATGAATGAAATCATATGGTATTTGTCTTTCTCTGACTGAATTATTTCACTTAATATTATACTCCCTACCTCTATCCACATTGGTGCAAATGGCAAGATTTCATTCTTTTTTTTTTTTTTTAAAGATTTTATTCATTTGAGAGAGAGAATGGGAGAGAGAGCACGAGAGGGGGGAGGGTCAGAGGGAGAAGCTGACCCCTGCTGAGCAGGGAGCCCGATGCGGGACTCGATCCCAGGACTCCAGGATCATGACCTGAGCCGAAGGCAGTCGCTTAACCAACTGAGCCACCCAGGCGCCCAAGATTTCATTCTTTTTTATGACTGAATAGTATTCCATTACACACACACACACACACACACACACACACACACACACACACACACTTCTTCTTTATCCATTCACCTATCGATGGACACTTGGGTTCCTTCCATATCTGGGCTACTGTAAATAATTCTGCAATAAACACAAGGGTGCATGTATTCCTTTGAATTAAGTGTTTTTGTATTCTTAGGGTAAATACCCAGTAGCCTGATTACTGGATCATAAGGTAGTTCTATTTTTAACTTTTTGAAGAACCTCCATCCATGTTTCCACAGTGGCCATATCAGTTTGCATTCCTACTAACAATGCAGAAGAGTTCCTTTGTCTCCATATCCTCACTAACACTTGTTTTTGCTATTTTTGATTTTAGCCGTTCTGACAGGGTTGAGGTGATATCACATTGTAGTTTTGATTTGCATATCCCTCATGATAAGCGATGATGTGCATCTTTTCATGTTTCTTTTGGCCATCTGTATGTTTTCTTTGGAAAAATGTCTGTTCATGTCTTCTGCCCATTTTTTAGTTGGATTATTTGGTTTTTGGGTGCTGAGTTTTATGGGTTTTGAGTTTTACAAGTTCTTTATATATTTTGGATACTAACACTTTATCAGATATGCCATTTGCAAACATCTTCTCCCATTCCGTAGGTTGCCTTTAGTTTTGTTGGTTGTTTCCTTTGCTGTGCAGAAACTTTTTATTTTTGATGTAATCCAAAATAGTCTATTTTTGCTTTCATTTCTCTTGCCTCAGGAGACATCTAGAAAAATGTTACAGCCAAAGTCAGAGAAAATACTACCGATGCTCTCTTCTAGGATTTTTATGGTTTCAGGCCTCATATTTAGGTCTTTAATCCATTTTGAATTTATTTTTGTGTATAGTGTAAGAAAGTGGCCCAGTTTCATTCTTTTGCATGTTGCCGTCCAGTTTTCCCAGCACCATTTGTTAAAGAGACCATCTTTTTTCCCATTGGACATTCTCTCCTCCTTTGTTAAAGATTAACTGGCCATATAATTGTGGGTTTATTTCTAGGTTTTCTATTTTGTTCCACTGATCTATGTGTCTGTTTTAGCACCAGTACCATACTGTTTTGATTACTATAGCTTTGTAGTCCAACTTAAAGTCTGGAATTGTGATACCTCCAAGCTTTTGTTTTCTTTTTCAAGATTACTTTGGCTATTCAGGGTCTTTCGTGTTTCCATACAAATTTTAGGATTATCTGCTCTATTATTTTCTGTGAAAAATGCTGTTGGTATCTTGATAGGGACTGCACTGAATGTGGAGATTGCTTTGGGTAGTATAGACATGTTAACAATATTTGTTCTTCCAGTCCATGAGCATAGAATGTCTTTGCATTTCTTTATATCGTCTTCAATTTCTTTCATCAGTGTTTTTAGTTCTTAGAATACAGGTCTTTCATCTCTTTGGTTAGGTTAATTCCTAGGTATCTTATTATTTTTGGTACAATTGTAAATGAAACTGTTAATTTCTTTCTGCTGCTTCATTATTGGTGTATAGAAATGCAACAGATTTCTGTACATTAATTTTGTATCCTGTGACTTTATCGAATTTATCAGTTCTAGGAGTCTTTCAGGTTTTTTATATAGAATATCATGTCATCTGTGAATAGTGAAAGTTTTACTTCTTCCTTACCAATTTGGATGTCTTTTATTGCTTTTTGTTGTCTGATTGTTCTGGCTAGGACTTCCACTACTATGTTGAATAAAAGTGGTAAGAGTGGACATCCTTGTCTTGTTCCTGATCTTAGAGGAAAATCTCTCAGTTCTTCCCATTTGCTATGGATTTTTCATATATGGCCTTTATTATGTTGAGGTATGTTCACTCTAAACCCACTTTGTTGAAGGTTTTTATCATGAATGGGTGTTGTACTATGTCAAATGATTTTCCTGCATCCATTGAAATGATCATATGGTTCTTATCCTTTCTCTTATTGATGTGATGTATCATGTTGATTGATTTGTGAATGCTGGGTCAGCCTTGCATCCCAGGAATAAATCCCATTCGGTTGTGGTTAATGATTTTTTAATGTATGGTTTCTGTTTGCTAGTATTTTGTTGAGGATTTCTGCATCTATGTTCATCAGAGATATTGGCCTGTAGTTCTCTTTTTTTGTGTGTGGTGTCTTTATCTGGTTTTGGTATCAGGGTAATGCTGGCCTCCTAGAATGAATTTGGAAGTTTTCCTTCCTTTTCTATTTTTTGGAATAGTTTGAGAAGAATAGGTATTAACTCTTCTTTAAATGTTTGGTAGAATTTGCCTGTGAAGCGATCTGGTACTAGACTTTTGGCTTTGCGAATTTTTGGATTACTGATTCAATCTGTTTGCTAGTTAATAATCTGTTCAAATTTTCTATTTCTTCCTGGTTCAGTTTTGGTAGGTTATATGTTGCTAGGAGTTTATCCATTTCTTCCAGGTTGTCCAATTTGTTAGCATATAGTTTTTCATAATATTCTCTCATTATTGTTTGTATTCTGTGGTATCAGTTGTTACCCCTCCTGTCTCATTCGTGATTCTGTTTTTTTCTTGATAAGTCTGGCTAGAGGTTTATCAATTTTATTATTTTTTAAAGAACTAGCTCTTGGTTTCATCAATCTGTTCTAGTGTTTTGTTTTTATTTTTTAAAGTTTCTAAATCATTTATTTCTGATCTAATTTTTATTATTTCCTTCTTTCTGTTCATTTTGTCTGTTGTTCTTTTGTTTGCTCCTTTAGCTGTAATGTTCAGTTGTTTGAGATTTTTCTTACTTCTTCAGGTAGACCTGTATTGCTAAAACTTCCCTCTTAGAACCACTTTTGCTTCAACCCCAAAGTTTTGTAGCATTGTGTTTTCTTGTTTTTTGTTTGTTTCCATGTACTTTTAAATTTCTTCTTTGATTTCTTGGTGTACTCATTCATTGTATAGTAGCATGTTATTTAACCCCCATGCATGGGTGGCCTTTCCAAATTTTTTTTGTGGTTGATTTCTAGTTTCATAGTGTCGTGGTCAGAAAAGATGCATGGTAAGAATTCAATCTTTTTTAATTTGTTGAAGCTTGTTTTGTAGCCTAATATGTGATCTATCCTGGAGAATGTTGCACGTGCACTTGAAAAGAATGTGTATTCTGCTGTTTTAGGATGGAATGTTCTGAATGTATCTGTGAAATCCATCTGCTCCAGTGTGTCATTCAAAGCCATTGTTCCTTTGTTGATTTTCTGTTTAGATGATTCGTATTTTGATGTAAGGGGGTGTTAAAGTCCCCTACTATTATTGTATTATCATCAATTAGTTCCTTTATGTTTGTTATTAAACATTTTATGTATTTGGGTGCTCCCATGTTGGGTGCATAAGTATTGACAATTGTTATATGTTCTTGTTGGATTATCCCCTTTATTATTATATAGTGTCTTTCTTTGTCTCTTGTTACACTATTTGTTTTAACGTTTACTTTGTCCCAACATAAGTACTGCTACACCAGCTTTCTTTTTTTGTTGTTGTTGTTTTCGTTTTAATATCTTCAAAATGTAGTGTCAGGACCAAAAACACTTTATACCAAAGTGGAGAAATCTCATCTGTAGTGAATTATATCTCATGAATGATTTCAGAGATCTGATTTCTTATAAAATAAGAGAGGGAGAATTATCCATTAATGACCTCTGGGATATGTAATCTACAAAGCTTAGGTTATTGTTTTATAGCCAGCCATATTAGAAGCTAGAGTAAGGTCCAAGAGATGTGAACTCACGACCATCTTAGCAGATAATCCATCAATTAATTAATTAATTAATTAATGTAAACAATGCCTGATTACTTGGGAGGTGTGAATTAACCCATTGGCAAACACTAACCATGATATGAGATGTTTCTCATTCTCTACCTAATGAGACATTTTAGAAAAGAACTACATTTGGGGCTTAAATTTGTCACTCCATAAAGGGAGACTCTCAGATGACAGGGAATAAAAATCAAGAATGGGCTAACTCCTTCATTCTTAGGTTTATTCAGACATCATTTACTGGCTGCCTACTATGAAGCAGGTGTTGGGTATATAAAGATGAAAAGACATTCAAGTCTATTCTCTTCACCTTAACTTCCCCTGAATCTTGATCTTTAAAAATCTTTTTTTTATTTTTAACTTGGCAAGTTTATTTTTTTTCATTTTTCTTATTTTATTATGTTAATCACCATACATTACATCATTAGTTTTTGATGAAGTGTTCCATGATTCATTGTTTGCGTATAACACCCAGTGCTCCATTCAATACATGCCCTCTTTAATACGCATCACCAGGCTAACCCATCCCCCCAACCCCCTTCCCTCTAGAACCCTCAGTTTGTTTCTCAGAGTCCATAGTCTCTCATGGTTCATCTCCCCCTCCAATTCCCCCCCTTCATTTCTCCCTTCCTACTATCTTCTTTTTTTTTTATTATGCTATGTTAATCACCATACATTACATCATTAGTTTTTGATATAGTGTTCCATGATTCATTGTTTGCATATAACACCCAGTGCTCCATGCAGAACGTGCCCTCTTTAATACCCATCACCAGGCTAACCCATCCTCCCACCTCCCTCCCCTCTAGAACCCTCAGTTTGTTTTTCAGAGTCCATAGTCTCTCATGGTTCGTCTCCCCATGGTTCATCTCCCCCTCTGATTTCCCCCACTTCATTCTTCCCCTCCTGCTATCTTCTTCTTTTTTTTTTAATATATAATGTATTATTTGCTTCAGAGGTACACGTCTGTGATTCAACAGTCTTGCATAATTCACAGCGCTCACCATAGCACATACCCTCCCCAATGTCTATCACCCAGCCACCCCATCCCTCCCACCCCCCACCACTCCAGCAACCCTCAATTTGCTTTCTTTTGATATCCATTTGCATCATAGATGTTTCTTCATCCCCTCACTTTCAATCTGCAGGTGTCTTTAGGTGTAAAATGAGTCTCTTATAGGCAGCATATTGATGGGTCTTGCTTTTTTATCCATTCTGTCACAATGTCTTTTGATAGTGTGCATTTAGTCCATTTACATTCAAAGTAATTATTTATAGATGTGTATTTATTGCCATTCTATTACCTGTTCTGTTGTTGTTTCTGAAGATTTTCTATGATCCTTTGTCTTTCTCTCTTTCATGGTTTGCTGGTTTTCTTTAGCGATATATTTGGATTTCTTTCTCTTTATTCCTTGCATTTGTATTAGTGGTTTTTGATTTGTGCTTACCACTAGGCTTGTATATAACATCTTCCGCATATAGCAGTCTGTATTAAGATGAACCCATTCTTTACTCCTCTCCTTCTATTCTGAATGATAGCCTTGCTGGTTAGTTTTCTTGGCTGCACATTTTTCCCATGTAGTACTGTGAATATATCATGCCACTCCCTTCTGGTTTGGAAAGTTTCTGTTGAAAAATCCAATGATTAGCCTTAATCAGGGGGTTTTCCCTTGTATGTAATTGTCTTTTTTCTTGCTTCTTTAAATTTATTTTTTTTAATTACTGTATTTGCCATTTTTATCACAATATGTCTTGGTTTGGATCTGCTTTTGTTGATTTTGTTGGGGGTTCTCTGTGCCTCCTGGATCTGGGTATCTGTTTCCTTCCCAGACAGGGAAATTTTTAGCTATCATTACTTTGAATAAATTTTCTGACTCCTCTTTTCTCTCTTCTTCTGTGACTTCCATAATACTATTATTATGTTTGATGGAGTCACTAAATTCCCTAACTCTATTCTCATTTTGCATAATTCTTTTTTCTCTTTTTTATAGTAACCGCTTGATTACTTTCCATTACTCTGACCTCTAGGTCATTAATTTGTTCCTCTGCTTCTTCCATCCTGCTGTTCATTCCATCAAGTGTGTTTTTCATTTCGTTTATTGAGGCCTTTATCTCTGCTATGTTATTTCTTATCTCTGTGTTAAGGGTCTCACTGATGCCTTCCACTCCTTTCCCAAGTCCAGTGAGGATCTTTATGATCATGACAGTAAATTCTCTATCAGCCATGTTACTGATATCTGTTTCACTTAGATCTCTGGCCATGGCCTTGTCCTATGCTTTCATTTGGGACAAATTCTTCTGTCTTATTTTGTCTAAGTTTCTGAGCCTGTGTTAGGAAAGTCAGTTACATCTCCTGTTCTTGAGGGTAATGGCCTTATAAAGAAGAGGTCCTGTAGTGTCCTACTTGTAGTGTCCCCTATTTCCCAGGGTCTGGCACTTCTGGGAGTGTCTCCAATGTGTACTGCATGTGCTCTGCTGTTGTGTCCTGGCTGCTTTATCCTTCAGGCCAGTCATCGGCAGATGCTCTCTTTGCCTGTTCTGGAAAGTGTTTGGTCCCTGGCCTGAATGTGGTGCCTTTCAATTAGGTGTGCTCTTGGTCTGCATGTGAAATGAGACATACTGCCACTGCCACCAGAACCCAGGCTCCCCCAAACTCCTGCATCTGGAGATGAGGGTTGGCAGGGATTTTGGCTGACCTTCTGCAGGTGGGGGCCTGCCATTCTGGGACCATGGCAAGCATGACTGGGAAGGGTGGTTCCACTGGAGTGGGGAGGGCGGGGACAGGGCTTGGGTAAGCAAGGTAGGTAGTGTCTGCTGCGCAGTGGTTCCCACATGTGGCCCTGTGCTTATGCCAAGGCCCAGGGGAGGGAAATGGCGCCTGCCAGTTCCTTTGTTCCTGGAGGGGTTTCCTTGTGAATGCTGCCTCGTTGGCACATATTCTGAGATGAGCAAATAACCTCTTCAGTGGGTGCCCCAGGTGCTCTTCAGATCACTGTTTCCACACTGTCAACAAGCTGTTTGCCCTGCCTTCTCTCCAAGAGCAATCCCAATGCCTCCAGGCTCTCCTTCAGCCAAGCCTGCTGACCTAGCTTTAGAACTCCAGGCTTTAAGCCCCACTGGTTGCTGGAACTTATGAAATTCAATATTTAGCTTCTCTTGATTTCCAAGCCAATTGCTATGGGGATTTGTTTTTCCAGCGTGCTTCCCCCATGTGTTAGTCTGTCTCTTGCCCTTCTCTGTGACCATGCCCCCCCCCCCACCCCAACCACAATGGCCATGATCCATTTCTTTCCCAAACTGTCTCTGTACTTCCTACCTTCTTTGATGTGGCCTCTTCTCTACCTTTAGTTGTGGAGTTTGTTCTGCAAGTCTTTGGGTCAAGTTCTGGGTATTTAGCATGATTTGATACCTATCTAGTTGATAGGTATGGGATGAGGCAAGCCTAGGGTCCTCCTATTCTGCCCCCCATCTTCCCCTCCATTTTCTGTTCTTTTCAATTCTTACTTCGTATTTTTGCACTGAAGACTTTTTCACACTGATTTGCAAATGCAATTTGTATATAAGAGATAGTAATCCTGTGTCATATGTTGTACAAATTCCCTAACATTTACCTTTTAATTTGATTTAATATCTTTTGAGATAAAGATTATTTCGATGCATTCTGGTCTTTCTACATTTCCTTTATGATTTTTTCCTCTTATTTCATACTTAGAAAGAAATTATCCAATTACACATCAAATATTACTTATTTTCATTCACTATAAAGTCTACAATCTTAACAAGTCTGTTTCTAATTCTGCTTACTCCAATGATCCATCTAACTGATGGCCTTGTAGCTTTATCAACATGAGCTGACCCCTAATTCAGTCCCGAAAACGGGCAACCACTTATTTTCTATGAACAAAGCAATGAGGAGTCAGCTGTGCAGGTGAGAAGGCACAGAGTAGTCTTTCTGAAAACAATAAGCTTGGTGCTGACAGAAGTACCAGAGCTGGTCTGGAAAGGAACAGGTCTTACAGAATTAAACACAAGTATGGCAGCATCTCCCTATAACAGGTTTGATTCCTGGAAGGGCAGAGGGGAAAAAAAAAGGCACATTTTTTTCCTTGTCTACATTACGTGCTCTGAAGAGATGCTCTGGCACAATTTGTGTTCTAGTGTGGGCTATGGCTCCTGGAAAAGAAGTACGTGCATGCATGCATGCATGTGTGTGTAGTGGGGCAAGCAGAGGATGCTGCTAATCATATTATAGGTTTTTCCAGGCTCCAACTAAATACAGAACCAGAACAGATGTTCTATTCTACCACAGCCTAAGTGACTGAGGGCCACTAACAAGCTAATATTAAATACAGAGTTAGGTTCTCAGGGAAAACTGAAGTATAGCCTCTAGAAGATTTTAAAATTAAGCAATGTCTAAGTGTGGCCTCTCACATTCACCAAGAATCTGAAGAACATATAACCCTTTAGAGACCCTAAAAAGCACCACTGATTTAAAGGCAGTGAATTTTTAAAATGGCACCTGGCCATAGCCCTTGGCATGGCAGATAGTGGTGTACTGGTGATAATTAGGTGAGCCTTTCTTCACATGATTGTATCTATACAATTCATTCTCTCCTAGGTTTGTTGTAGCATAATGCTCAAAGAGGTACATGAGCATTTAAGAAGTTTGGAACATGTAAACATCATTATTAAGTTACAAAATAGTACTTCATAAGATTAGATATATCTATGAAAATTCAAAATATGATTTTTCTAAATAACAGCTTTTTTCTCCCTTTCAATTTAGCCAGAAAATCTTTCCTGCAGCACAAGTGGTATATTAACATATCATATTTCAATAATAGGAGCTAATGACAAGGTATTAGTTATAATGAACATGTTTAAGTAACAAATATTCCCAATATTAAACTTTAAAAAAAATGTTTTTCAATGAAGAAATTCAGTTCCCTCAATGAGAACATAAGAGAACAGAAAAAAGGAAACAGAAGCAAAAATAACCCTCCCATGCCTTTTGACTCCAGTTCACTGCATCCAAACTCCAACTTGTCAAGTGTGCCTGGTGGGTAAATGTGGAGGTAAGGCAAATAAGAAAAGGAAGAAGGAGAGCAGAACCAGGTTGATAAGCAGTTCAGTAAGGTTTGTGGCTTTGCTAGAAAGATTAAGAGGAGGCATTTGAAAGAGGTACTCAACTGTGATACCTAGAAGTACAGACAAAAGAGGAAGAAGAGACTGGAGTGGTGGTATAGGACTCCCTGCAAAGGTCTGGAGAACAGTAAGGAGCCACCGGCGAACTAGCTCAACACTCCCTACTATGCTGGGTTTAGTGTCCATGCATTGTGTTTTGAGATTTTATTGCTGCTAAGATGATAATGACAAGAGGGTCCAATATTTTTTTAAATGTATCTCTGATTGACTTATTTCGCTCAGCATAATACCCTCCAGTTCCATCCACGTCATTGCAAATGGCAAGATTTCATTCCTTTTGATGGCTGCATAATATTCCATTGTGTATATATACCACATCTTAATAAGTCAATCAGAGAAAGACATGTATCATATGACCTCACTGATATGAGGAATTCTTAATCTCAGGAAACAAACTAAGGGTTGCTGGAGTGGTGGGGGGTGGGAGGGCTGGGGTGGCTGGGTGATAGACATTGGGGAGGGTATGTGCTATGGTGAGCGCTGTGAATTGTGCAAGACTGTTGAATCACAGACCTGTACCTCTGAAACAAATAATACATTATATGTTTAAAAAAAAAAAAGATAACAAGAAGGGAAGAATGAAGGGGGGAAATCGGAGGGGGAGATGAACCATGAAAGACTATGGACTCTTAGAAACAAACTGGGGGTTCTAGAGGGAGGGGAGTGGGGGAATGGGTTAGCCTAGTGATGGGTATTAAAGAGGGCACGTTCTGCCTGGAGCATTGGGTGTTATACGCAAACAATGAATCATGGAACATTACATCAAAAACTAATGATGTAATGTATGGTGATTAACATAATAAAAAAATGAATGTATCTCATCACTGTACTAGAACTGTATTATGCCTTAGTAAAAGGACTACTCAATTTTATTAGTTATACTCAAAAATTACCAATGAGAATAAATATTTCAGAAAAAAGAAGAAACGGATTGCTTAAATGCATAAAGGTTAAAATATTTCTGTTGACTTGTTTTTTAAGAAAATTGATATAAAATAGAGATTTTTAAATGTGTAATTGTGTATCTGTTTTTCCCCTACTGCAAAAGCAACACCTTAAAAGCAGATATTAGAAAAAACTATTCCATCAATTTGGTAGGTCCTGCCATTGAAAATATACCCAATAAGAAAAAAAAGAAAAAAATCTTATCTCATTCTTTCTCATCATTGAAGGAAATAACTAATCTTTTACTTGGAAGTGTTAATATTAAGGGTCATAAAGCATGTGAAATGCTCAGCACAGTGTCTGTCCATTTTAAGTACTCAATTAACTCTTATTATCATTATTTTATTATAGAGTAGCAGATTCTGAG
Organism: Halichoerus grypus; assembly: GCF_964656455.1. Taxonomy (NCBI): domain Eukaryota; kingdom Metazoa; phylum Chordata; class Mammalia; order Carnivora; family Phocidae; genus Halichoerus; species Halichoerus grypus. The sequence goes on along the minus strand of NC_135722.1, from coordinate 80,696,085 downwards.
ATACTATGACCTTTGGAAATTTGGACATCACATGCCTTAAAGCTAATGTCCTGTTCACATTTCAAGTGGAAAAGCTTACCTCTTGCAAATGAGATTCCTTTTTCTTTGCAGACAAATTTAAATGTTTATCAAGAATAGAATAGTACTTTTCACTCTCCTTGTCAAACTTCTTCTTTCCATCCTAGGAGGTGACAAAACAACAAAACATTCTAATTCGAGAATAAAACTGATTTCTTTACATTCCCATCAAACATCCAATACAAAAATTTAATAAAGATTTAGTGAGCTCCAACTATGTACAAAACTTGACGGAGTAGGAAAAAGGATGTGAAACAAGTCATTTGAATATGTATTCAAATATGTATTCAAATGTACTTAAATATTCTCAAAGAAGTTCGTGGAACTACAGTATGGAAGGAGGCAGGCTGGCCTCAGTAGAATCCCTCTGAGAACTTTATAATTGACTCTCAACAGGAGATTCTGATCTAGTAAGTCTGAGATAGGACCAAGAGAAAATGTCTCATTTATGCTTTCTGGTGGTGTCGATGAGTTAATATACGACCAGTTTAGAAAATTGCTCACACAGACTCTTTTCAAGAAATCATTATTACCGAGCTACAAAAAGGTACCTGATATTTCAAACACTTCATTCTTGATGGGGGAAAACAGACTTCTAAAAGGTGGTAGCATGAAATAATTAAATAAGATGTTTCAAAGTCAAACCAAAAAGATTAGCAACATCTTTATCATAACTCACCATAACTGTAATAGCTGACCTTTGCTCATTCCTAAAATTGCGTTGTTTTATAGGGAAAACTGTAACTAGGCTGGCCTTTTATGGAAGAGGAGGACAACTTTACCTTTCATCCTATGGCACACTCTTATACAAATGCAAATGGAATAAAATCCTAAAGGGGATAAGACCCGCCTGGGCATATAATCTTCTCCAACTATAAATATGTTATCCACCAGGTAAGGTTTTTGTTTTTTGTTTTTTGTTTTTTTGGGTTTTTTTAAGATTTATTTGTTTGAGAGAGAGAGAGAACACATGTGGGAGGGGCAGAGGTAGAGGGAGAGAGAATCTCAAGTAGACTCTGCACTGAGCACAGAGACCAACACAGGGCTTGATCTCATGACCCCTGAGATCATGACCTGAGCAAAAACCAAGAGTTGGATGCTCAACTGACGGTGCCACCCAGGTGCCCCCAAACCAGGTAAGTTTTTTTTCCCATTTATGAGTCCATATGAAATAAATACTAGGCAATCAAACTCATAAATTTCATTGGCCAAAGAAGCACTCTTACTTGCTTTTATTTCATTGTTTCTGGATGTGCAATGCCTGGACCACTTTAATGAGAGTCAAGTATTTTTAAGCCTATTCAAAAGGTAGATTCCTATTTCCCCCATCCAGAGATTCAGGAATTATTATTTTTAACAAGCTTGATGATTATTACGCATAATGCTTTATTTCATTATTTGCTTAAGTATTTGAAAGAGTTTAATAAAAAATTAGAGATAGATATGTGCTCATTTAACAGCAGTACATACTAAAATTGGAACAATACAAAGATTAGTATGGCTAATCATGAAGTGTGCCATACTTTGGGGGAGTCGGAGCTAACAGGCTTCCAGTTATGGAATAAATTAAATCACAGGGATGAAAGGTACAGCATAAGTATATAGTCAATGGTCCTATAACACTGCTGTATGGTGACAGATGGTGGCTACATTTGAGGTGAGCATAGCATAATGTATACAGTTGTCAAATCACTAGGTTGCACACCTGAAAGTAATGTGACATTGTGCTGTCCATCAATAGAAAAATTTTAAGAAAATAGATGGATAGGGTGCCTGGGTGGCTCAGTTGGTTAAGCGACTGACTTCAGCTCAGGTCATGATACTGGAGTCCCTGGATCGAGTCTTGCATCAGCAGGGAGCCTGTTTCTCCCTCTGACCCTCCCCCATCTCCTGCTCTCTCTCTCTCAAATAAATAAATAAAATCTTTTAAAAAAATAGATGGATAATTTTATAGAGGGACAGAAGGAGAAGGGGAGGAAAGGAGAAAGGGAGAAGACAAGCAGGCCTCTGGCCTGTCTTTCCCATTATCTGAGGTTGTCAGATTGAGATTAATAGATCTAAGTAATTCTATTTCGATCCACTGGCACCTCTGATGTTTTTAACCCACCATGATCTAGTTCCAAATATGGAACTTGAAAAAAGTTAACTGATAAAATTACATTGAATGGGAAGAGCAAGTAGAATTGTACTGCAAAAGTTTGTAAATTAAACTACTAGACCTATAAATGAGAAAAGCCAGAATCTCCAAAGGATTTTCATTACATAAGGAGAAAATGTGGTCCTACTAGGAGAAACACAATAAAAAAAGAAAGAGTGGCATTCACATTAAAAAGAAAAATCTACTGAGAGACTCACATTACAAAATGTGGAGTAGTAGACCCAAAAGGAAGCACAGAAGTCCAAGGTTCAGGATGGGAGGACCTTGTCCTCTCTACCATTGTAACAAGATACCTGGGTGAACATTTCACCATTTGCTCAGTGGTGACAGTGTAGCAGAGAAATTTATGTATATACCCTATCCTCTATAAAACTGAGTATTTGAGAGAGTGATCAATAAATATTTAATGAAAAAGTGAAATACTTCCTCTGTAATAATCTGGGCACCATAGTCCCTCACAGATATTCCATTTGTTTAAAACAAAAAAACAAAAAAACAATATCCATGATACTAGGGACAATTCCACACAAATAGCTTAACTCAATCCCATGTGCACAAATACTGGGGGGGCAACCAGTTGCATTATAGTATAGTACACAAAACTCACTCACTTTCATCTTATGCTAGGAGACTTAAAATTTCTTGCTATGCATAGAAGAAACTGGTTAAAGGCGAAAAGAACACAGCTGTGGTGACAACACTAGTATCTTTGTTTTCAGGCAGTGTTTGATGGCATTTTTGGAAACACTAATTCAGTGCCAACATGTCAGCATTCCTGGCAATACAAAAAAATCATCCCCAGAGCACTTCCTGGACTCTTATTCAAACCCTGGTGCTTCACATCACCAGGCCAGCAAAAAAGATCTACTCAAAGATTCCAGTGATGTAGAAAACAAAAACACACTCAGATCTAGCATAAAATTAAAGAGCTGAGTAGGCCACATGAAGGACAACTGTAATGTGGGGAAGCATGGTCTTGAAAACAAAGAGCATTTCTCCCTGAAATTCACATCTGTCCCAAAAGCTATGATATACTCTTCATGTAAGCCAAGTCTCATTTGGACTTACTAACTTAGCTCCATACAGCTACCTCTTATCTTTTGTGTTACATGTTCTGGGTATCAAGCTAAGAATCTGCTCTAAAACAAATGCTGCAAATGGAAGGGAAAAATAACCCATCAATCTTTACTAAATGCTGTACATGATTCCCATCTTATTGTCACAGCATGATTCAAAAACAGGAGACTACGTTATAGTGTTACATTTTCTGTAAATCCAGGTAAGGACATTTGAACTAGGTAATCATTTAAAATGAAGTCATATATATGTATGTATATATGTGTGATGTTTGTATGTATGTGAGTATATGTATTATAAAATTTTAAAGGAGATCATCCAAAATAGCAAATTATTCCCCAAACCCAGTTTTAGCTGGCAAAGTGTAAGATAAGTTCTGGGTCTGCAATCAATTCACTTTCTAAATGACACTACATTTGCTCTAAGCACAGAGGTCATGTTATATCTTAGCTTCTAACATTAGCAACTGTGGGGCGCCTGGGTGGCTCAGTCGTTAAGCGTCTGCCTTCGGCTCAGGTCATGATCCCAGGGTCCTGGGATCAAGCCCCGCATCAGGCTCCTGCTCCGCGGGAAGCCTGCTTCTCCCTCTCCCACTCCCTCTGTTTGTGTTCCCTCTCTTGCTGTGTCTCTGTCAAATAAATAAATAAAATCTTTAAAAAAAAAAAAATAAAGATTAGCAACTGTGGTTGTGCCACACCCTCACTTTACCCAGTAAGGTAGTAAGGAATGGGAGGGAAACTCCCAAGCATCAATTTTACTCCAAATTTATATATAACAAAAAAAAAAAAGTCAAATAATTATAAAAACTATAGGTCAACCATGCAGATAAAAAACATGCAATTATACATAATTGTTAAAAGAAGGCCAAACCAATCACTTCCACTGACCACAAGAGGGTACCAAAGATGAAGAACAGACTGTACCACAACATTTACAAAATCACAAATAGAAATTCTCAGAATGTTATCTAACTGCATTTTTTTCTGTAGAAGACCAGTGCAAAGTTTTGTTTAAACAATTGTAAGCAACCTTTATTCTAATGTTGCCATGATATAAGTTATTAAAAATAAAAAGTGAAATAACATTTTCTATATTTCTTTTTTAAAAATGGAGCACATGGGGCACCTAGGTGTGTTAGGTAAGCATCCGACTCTTGATTTCAGCTCAGGTAATGATCTCAGGGTGTGAGATCAAGCCCTGCATCGGGCTCCACACTGGGCATGGAGACTGCTTAAGATTCTTTCTCTCTCCCTCTGCCTCTCCCCACCCTGCTCACTCTTTGTCTCTCAAAAAAAAAAGACCACATATTTAGGATTTTAAGACTATTTCAAATGTTATCATTACCAACCAAGATACTGTGAAATTTCCCATACAACTACTTATGTCATGGTGTTAGTATACCCATTAGCTAATAAGCAGTTTGTGTATATTTTGAAAAAAATCCTTCAAGTGAATGCATAGCAGTAGAAATAATAATAGAAAGAATGATAATTAAAATGAATAGCTAAATTTCTGATTCAAAAATATGCGGAATTCTTATAAACTGGCACTGTGCTAGGCATTGAGAGGATAAGTTATAGCCCTGACTACCAATCTTGGCTACACTTCTTGTTCCTCTGATGGTTAGATTTATTCGCTGATTAGAATGGCAGACCAGGGTGAAATCAACCATCTCTTAAGTTCCGAAGTGCCAGACGCTAGGATATTCCAACCACATGCTGTGTGGGAGTTTCCTATGGCCCAAGAGATTTCTGGTAACCAGAAACCCAGGTTATTAAGAATCTTAGTATAGCTTGCACAGCAGTGTCCATCCTTAGGTGACTGTACCCAACCATTCCCAGTCTCCCTAACCAATGCCCACCAAGTCCTTCCTTCTCAATCTGCTGAAACATAGACATTCCATCGGTCTCCTTGATGGGTAGCTGTAACACTATAATTCACTGCATCTTCCACATTTCCAATTACCCCACCACTACCACTACCAGGTGAACAGACTCAAAAGGACCAAGGGTTTCCTATTTGCCTTTATGAAGAACTTCTACAGACTGGAATGATTAAAAAAAAAACAGAAATAGATATGAAGGATAGATATGAAGGTATAAGACACAGAAGAGGAAGGTCCAAAGGGTAACAAGCATATGAAGAGTTGTTAAAACTCATTAGTAATTAAGAAAAAAGCAAATTAAAATATTCAGGTATCACATTATATCAGATATTGGCAAGTGTTAGAAGGTTGAATAATTCTACATGCTGAGTGCATGTGGAGATACGGGAACCTTTATATATTACTGGTGGAATAGTATGGGGCTGCCGCCTTTCTGAAGAGAGATGTTGCACTACTGAGGGGCCCTAAGAACACAGAAAAGTCAGTAAGGAAACACAAATGAGGATATGCATCTGTGGGGACAGGAAGATAGCTAGGGTATTCATTAATGGACATAAAATGAACTTGATGCAGAACATGGAGTGCTAGGCAGAAGTCAGAAGGAAATATTAAATGTTGATGGGTCTTAAAACACAATTCTGAGTTAAAAAACACAAAACAGACAAGTAACACTAAATCATTTACATAAATTAAAGAGCCATGCATACAAAATGGTAACAATTTTACAAAAACACACAAAAAATATACATATTAAACTCATAAGAATGGCTGTTGTGTAAGGAAGAAAATGAGAATGAGGTATGAGTAAATGAATAAAACAAGAGAGGGCTGTGAACTAAAGGACAACAAATGGAAAAAGGAAATTAGGAAATTAATCAGGAAGCCCAACATCTGACTGAAAAATTACTGAAAAAGAAAGTGTCAGGAGAAAATTACCTAAAAAATAATATATTAAAATTGCTAGAACTGAGAAAAAGTTTTCCATATTAAAATGTCACAGTAATGGAGCAAGATGGCAGAGGAGCAGGAGACCTAAATTCCCTCTGGTCCCAGGAATTCAGCTAAACAGGGATCAAACGATTCTGAACAACTACAAACTCAACAGGAGATCGAAGAAAAGAATAGCAGCAACTCTCTGAACAGAAAAGCGACCACTTTCTAGAACGTAGGAGCTGCAGAGAAGTGAATCCGAGGCGATATTCAGGGAGATAGACCTTGGGGGAGGGAGCCTCCTCAGCCACTACCGGCAAGTGATAGAGCAGCGGAGCACAAAATCGGAAATTTTAAAAGTCTGCTCAGCTGAGGGACATCGCTCCAGTGGCTGGGGGGGGGGTAAGGGGGTGGAACACTCACTGGGACAGTGTGGTCTCAGGACCCTCAGGGTCACAGAAAGACTGGGGGTGCCTGAGTGCGGCAGAGCTCCCAGGTATCGGAGCAGGGAAGCCGGCTGCAGAGACGGAGCCGAGGAGTGGGCTCTCAGCTCCAGGTTGCCATAAACCGAGATCCGTGGCACAGTCGGGCCACTGCTCTTCCAGCAGGGACGCAACAAGCGGCAGATCTGGGGAGACTCCCCTTCCTCCCCCAGGAGCACACAGCAGGAATCTGCTGGGTTTGGAGACTCCAAACGGGGTCCTGTGCCAGAGACCGAAACGCTCGGTCACAGGTGGGATGAGCACAGAGCCAGGCCGGAGAACCTGGGACACAGGAGTGATTGACTGCTGTTCTCTGGGGGCTCACTGATGAGTGGGGCCCCAGGTTCTCGGCTCCTCCAGGACCAGAGATTGAGAGGCCGCCATTTTCATTCTCGTCCTCCAGACCTGCATGGAAAGCTTTCAGGGAACAAAAGCTACCAAGAGCAAACCCGAGCAGATTACTTAGCCGGACTGGCAAGGGCGGGGCAATTCCGCCTCCACAAAGACATTTGAGAACCACAGCAACAGGCCCCTCCCCCAGAAGAACAGCAAGAACAGCCAGCCAAGACCAAGTTTACTGATCAAAGAGAAAAGCAGAACGCCAGCACTAGGGGAATACAGCACATAGAATCCATGGCTTTTTCCCCATGATTCTTTGGTCTTTCAAAGTTAATTTTTGGGGCGCCTGGGTGGCTCAGTTGGTTAAGCGACTGCCTTCGGCTCAGGTCATGATCCTGGAGTCCCAGGATCGAGTCCCGCATCGGGCTCCCTGCTCGGCAGGGAGTCTGCTTCTCCCTCTGACCTTCCCCCCTCTCATGTGCTCTGTCTCTCTCACTCTCTCAAATAAATGAATAAATAAAATCTTAAAAAAAAAAAAGTTAATTTTTTACATTTTCCTTATTTTTTTCTTTCTCTATTTCTTTTGAATTTTTCTTTTTCCCTTTTTCAACGAACATCTTATCAATCCCTTTTTTAAAAATCTTTTTTACTTTTCATTTTTAAGTCATATTCTATCTCTTCATTGTAGTTAACATTATTTTTTGTATATGTGTGTGTGTGTGTATATATATATATATATATATATATATATATATATATATATATTTGTTCTCTCTTTAAAATTTTGAGATACAGTTTCTTCTAACAGACCAAAATATACCCTAAATCTCTAGTGTATGGCTTTGTTCTAGTCTCCTGCTGGATCACATTCTCTCCCCCATTTTTTTTGTCTTTTTTTAATTCTTTTTTAATTTCCATTCTCCTTTTTTCAACCACCTTCTTATCTTATCAATTCCTTTTATAAAATCTTTTATAATTTTCATCGTTACTATCATATTCCATCCCTTCATCGTACTTGCCCTTATTTTTTGTACATATATAAGTTTTTCTTTCTTTAAAATTTTGGGAGGCACTATCTTCTAACAGACCAAAATATGCCCAGAATCTAGTGTGTGGCACTGATCTATTCACCAGCATGATCATATTTGATTATATTCTTTTTTTTTCTTTCTTTCTTTCCCTTTCTTTTCCCCCCATTTTCAAGTCTCTTCTGATTTGTTTCGTGTATATTTTTATGGGGTCATTGTTACCTGATTAGCATTTTGTTCTCTCATTCATCTATTCTCCTTTGGACAAAATGACAAGACGGAAAAACTCTCCTCAAAAAAACGAACAATAGGCAGTACCAACTACCAGGGCCCTAATCAATACGGACATTAGTAAGATGTCAGAACTAGAGTTCAGAGTGACGATTATAAAGCTGCTAGCTGGGCTTGAAAAAAGCAGGGAAGATACTAGAGAATCCCTGTCTGGAAAAATAAAAGAACTAAAATATAACCAAGTCAAAATAAAAAAAGACTATTAATGAGGTGCAATAAAAAATGGAGGCTATACTGCTAGGATAAATGAGGACAAAGAGAGAATTAGTGATATAGAAGACCAAATGATGGAGAATAAAGAAGCTGAGAAAAAGAGAGATAAACAACTACTGGATCACAAGGGCAGAATTCGAGAGATAAGTGATACCATGAGACGAAACAATATTAGAATAATTGGGATGCCAGAAGAAGAAGAGAGAGAGGGGCAGAAGGTATATTGGAGCAAATTATAGCAGAGAACTTCCCTAATTTGGGGAAGGAAACAGGCATCAGAATCCAGGAGGCACAGAGAACCCCACTCAAAATCAATAAAAATAGGTCGACACCCTGACATCTAATAGTAAAACTTACGAGTCTCAGAGACAAAGAGAAAATCCTGAAAGCAGCTCAGGAGAAGAGATCTGTAACCTACAATGATAGAAACATTAGATTGGCAACAGACCTATCCACAGAGACCTGGCAGGCCAGAAAGGACTGGCATGATATATTCAGAGCACTAAACGAGAACAATATGCAGCCAAGAATACTATATCCAGCTAGGCTGTCATTGAAAATAGAAGGAGAGATAAAAAGATTCCAGGAAAAAAAAAACTAAAGGAACTTGCAAACACGAAACCAGCCCTACAAGAAATCTTGAAAGGGGTCCTCTAAGCAGAGAGAGCCCAAAATTAACATAGACCAGAAAGGAATAGAGACAATATACAGTAACAGTCACCTAAAGGCAATAGAGTGGCACTAAATTCATATCTTTCAATAGTTACCATGAATGTAAATGGGCTAAATGCCCCAATCAAAAGACACAGGGTATCAGATTGGATAAAAAAACAAGACCCATTGATATGCTGTCTGCAGGAGACTCATTTTAGACCCAAAGAAACCCCCAGATTGAAAGTGAGGGGGTGGAAAACCATTTACCATGCTAATGGACAGCAAAAGACAGCTGGGGTGGCAATCCTTATATCAGACAAATTAGAGTTTAAACCAAAGACTATAATAAGAGATGAGGAAGGACACTATATCCTACTTAAAAGGTCTATCCAACAAGAAGATCTAACAATTGTAAATATCTATGCCCCTAACATGGGAGCGGCCAATTATATAAGGCAATTAATAACAAAAGCAAAGAAACACATCCACAACAATACAGTAAGAGTGGGGGACTTTAACACCCCCTTTACTGAAAAGGACAGATCATCTAAGCAAAAGATCAACAAGGAAATAAAGATTTTAAATGACACACTGGACCAAATGGACTTCACAGACATATTCAGAACATTCCATCCCAAAGTAAAAGAATACACATTATTCTCTAGTACCCATGAACATTCTCCAGAATAGATCACATCCTAGGTCACAAATCAGGTCTCAACCAGTACCAAAAGACTGGGATCATTCCCTGCCTATTTTCAGACCACAATGCTTTGAAACTAGACCTCAATCACAAGAGAAAAGTTGGAAAGAACTCAAATACATGGAGGCTAAAGAGCATCATACTAAAGAATGAATGGGTCAACCAGGAAATTAAAGAAGAATTTAAAAAAATAATGGAAACCAATGAAAATGAAAACACAACTGTCCAAAATCTTTGGGATACAGCAAAGGCAGTCCTAAGAGGAAAGTATATAGCAATACAAGCCTTTCTCAAGAAACAAGAAAGGTCTCAAATACACAACCAAACCCTACATCTAAAGGAGCTGGAGAAAGAACAGCAAATAAAGCCTAAACCCAGCAGGAGAAGAGAAATAATAAAGATCAGAGTAGATCAATGAAATAGAAACCAAAAGAACAGTAGAAGAGATCAAGGAAACTAGGAGCTGGTTCTTTGAAAGAATAAGATTGATAAACCCCTGGCCAGACTTATCAAAAAGATAAGAGAAACGACCCAAATAAATAAAATCATGAATGAAAGAGGAGAGATCAAGGGGCGCCTGGGTGGTTGTCATTAAGCATCTGCTTTCGGCTCGGGTCATGATCCCAGGGTCCGGGAATCAAGCCCCGCATCGGGCTTCCTGCTGAGCTGGAAGCCTGCTTCTCCCTCTCCCACTCCCACTGCTTGTGTTCCCTCTCTCACTGTGTCTCTCTCTGTCAAATAAATAAATAAAATCTTAAAAAAAAAAAAAAGGAGAGAACACAACCAACACCAAAGAAATACAAACAATTATAAAAACATATTATGAGCAAGTATATGCCAGCAAATCAGATAATCTGGAAGAAATGAATGCGTTCCTAGACATGTATAAACTACCAAAACTGAACCAGGAAGAAATAGAAAACCTGAACAGACCCATAACCACTAAGGAAATTGAAGCAGTAATCAAAAATCTCCCAACAAACAAGAGCCCAGAGCCAGATGGCTTCCTAGGGGAATTCTACCAAACATTTAAAGAAGAATTAATACCTATTCTTCTGAAACTGTTCCAAAAAATAGAAATGGAAGGAAAACTTCCAAACTCATTTTTTTAGGCCAGCATTACCTTGATCCCAAAACCAGAAAAAGACCCCATCAAAAAGGAGAATTACAGACCAATATCCCTGATGAACACGGATGCAAAAATTCTCACCAAAATACTAGCCAATAGGATCCAACAGTACATTAAAAGGATTATTCATCATGACCAAGCAGGATTTATTCTTGGGCTGCAAGGTTGGTTCAACAACTGCAAATCAATCATTGTGATACAATACATTAACAAAAGAAAGAACAAGAACCATATGATCCTCTCAATAGAAGCAGAAAAAATATTTGACAAAGTACAGCATCTTTTCTTGATCAAAACTCTTCAGAGTATAGGGATAGAGGGTACATACCTCAATGTCATAAAGGCCATCTATGAAAAACCCACAGCGAATATGATTCTCAATGGGGAAAAACTGAGAGCTTTTCCCCTAAGGTCAGGAACATGGCAGGGATGTCCACTATCACCACTGCTATTCAACATAGTACTAGAAGTCCTAGCCACAGCAATTAGACAACAAAAAGAAATAAAAGGCATCCAAATTGGCAAAGAAGAAGTCAAACTCTCACTCTGCAGATGATATGATACTTTATGTGGAAAACCCAAAAGACTCCACCCCAAAACTGCTAGAACTCATACAGGAATTCAGTAAAGTGGCAGGATATAAAATCAATGCACAGAAGTCAGTGGCATTCCTATACATCAACAACAAGACAGAAGAAAGAGAAATTAGGGGGCACCTGGGTGGCTCAGTTGTTACGTGTCTGCCTTCGGCTCAGGTCATGATCCCAGGGTCATGGGATCAAGCCCCGCATCAGGCTCCCTGCTCTACGGGAAGCCTGCTTCTCCCTCTCCCACTCCCCCTGCTTGTGTTCCCTCTCTCGCTGTGTCTCTCTCTGTCAAATAAATAAAATCTTTAAAGAAAAAAAAAAAAAGAGAGAAATTACGGAGTTGATCCCATTTACAGTTGCACCCAAAACCATAAGATACCTAGGAATAAATCTAACCAAAGAGGCAAAGAATCTGTCCTCAGAAATCTGTAAAATACTTAAGAAAGAAATTGAGGAAAACACAAAGGAATGGAAAAACCGTTCCATGCTCAAGGATTGGCAGAATAAATATTGTGAAGATGTCAATGCTACCTAGAGCAATCTACACATTTAATGCAATCCCTATCAAAATACCATCCACTTTTTTCAAAGAAATGGAACAAATAATCCTAAAATTTGTATGGAACCAGAAAAGACCCCGAATAGCCAGAGGAATGCTGAAAAAGAAAAGCAAAGATTGCAGCATCACAATTCTGGACTTCCAGCTCTATTACAAAGTTGTCATCATCAAGACAGTATGGTACTGGCATAAAAACAGACACATAGATCAATGGAATAGAATAAGCCCAGAAATGGACCCTCAACTCTATGGTCAACTCATCTTCGACAAAGCAGGAAAAAAAAATATGCAATGGAAAAAAGACAGTTTCTTCAATAAATGGTACTGGGAAAACTGGACAGCCACATGCAGAAGAATGAGACTGGACCATTTCCTTACACCACACACAAAAATAGACTCAAAATGGATGAAAGACCTAACTGTGAGACAGGAATCCATCAAAATCCTAGAGAACACAGGCAGCAACCTACTCGACCTCAGCCGCAGCAACTTCTTCCTAGAAACATCACCAAAGGCAAGGGAAGCTAGGGCAAAAATGAACTATTGGGACTTCATCAAGATAAAAAGCTTTTGCACAGCAAAGGAAACAGTCAACAAAACCAAAAGACAACTGACAAAATAGGAGAAGATATTCGCAAAGGACATATCAGATAAAGGGCTAGTATCCAAAATCTATAAGGAACTTATCAAACTCAACACCCAAAAAACAAAGAATCCAATCAAGAAATGGGCAGAAGACATGAACAGACATTTTTCCAAAGAAGACATCTAAATGGCCAACAGACACATGAAAAAGTGCTCAATATCGCTCGGCATCAGGGAAATCCAAATCAAAACCTCAATGAGATACCACCTCACACCAGTCAGAATGGCTAAAATTAACAAGTCAGGAAACAACAGATGTTGGCGAGGATGTGGAGAAAGGGGAACCCTCCTACACTGCTGGTGGGAATGCAAGCTGGTGCAGCCACTCTGGAAAACAGTATGGAAGTTCCTCAAAAAGTTGAAAATCGAGCTACCCTCTGACCCAGCAATTGCACTACTGGGTATTTACCCCAAAGATATCAATGTAGTGATCTGAAGGGGTTCGTGCACCCCGATGTTTATAGCAGCAACGTCCACAATAGCCAAACTATGGAAAGAGCCAAGATGTACATCAACAGATGAATGGATAAAGAAGATGTGGTAGGGGCGCCTGCGTGGCTCAGATGGTTTAGCGTCTGTCTTCAGCTCAGGTCATGATCCCAGGGTCCTGGGATCAAGCCCCACATCAGGCTCCTGGCTCAGCGAGGAGCCTGCTTCTCCCTCTCCCTCCACCTCTCTCCCTGCTCATGCTTTCTCTCTCTCTCTCTGTATCTCTGTGTCTCAAATGAATAAATAAAATCTTTAAAAAAAAAAAAAGATGTGGTATATATATACAATGGAATATTAAACAGCCTTCAAAAAAAAAAAAAACACGAAATCTTGCCATTTGCAACGACGTGGATGGAACTAGAGGGTATTATGCTAACCAAAATAAGTCAATCAGAGACAAGTATCATATGATCTCACTGATATGAGGAATTCTTAATCTCAGGAAATAAACTGAAGGTCGCTGGAATGGTCACAGGTGGGAGGGATGGGGTGGCTGGGTGATGGACATTGGGGAGGGTATGTGCTATGGTGAGCCCTGTTAATTGTGTAAGACTGATGAATCACAGACCTATACCTCTGAAACAAATAATACATTATATGTTTAAAAAAAAAAAAAAGATAGTAGGAAGGGAAAAATGAACAGGGGGAAATCGGAGGGGGCGATGAACCATGAGAGACTATGGACTCTGAGAAGCAAACTCAGGGTCTTACAGGAGAGGAGGGTGAGGGGATGGGTTAGCCTGGTGATGGGTATTAAGGAGGATACGTACTGCATGGAGCACTGCGTGTTATAAGCAAACAATGGATCATGGAACACTACATCAAAAACTAATGATTTAATGTATGGTGACTAACATAATAAAATAAAATTAATAAAGAAAGAAAAGTAGGAAAAAAAAGTCACAGTAAGTACAAAGCACAATAAATGAGAAAATACCCATAAGATACATCATCATAAAATATTACAAAACCATGGATAAAAATGGAAACCTAAAAACAGAAGTCAAATAAAAATTATCAGAAATCAGAAAAATAATGAATCTACAACATCATCACAGGAAATTAAAAAACAAAAGGGCAATGAATTCAAATTCAAATAATTAATTCTAATCTAGATTTACTATATCTAGTCAAAATGGCACTCTAGATTTGAAGGTAGAATAAAAATATTTATAAACATATTCAAAAATTTTATGCATGTATCATTTCTCAGAAAGATACTGAGGGATGTGCTCCACTAAAGTGAAGGAATAAACCAAAAATCAAAACATAGTATCTAGGAAAACAGTTCAAAGAGACAGAGGAAATTCCCAGGGTTAAAACAATATGAACTTCCATGAAAAAAGATGGACTAGTAAACTTATGAAAGTAGCCAGTTAAGATGAGAGTTTCAGGAGGAATGTCTTTTTAAAAATAAATAAATAAAACAAGGTATCTGATGTGTTCAGACATAGTAAGATATGTTTTATAATTGTTTGTGCATTTGAGAGGAGGGAATTTTATGCTGATTTTACAAGCAAGACAATTATTAACTCTAGGAAAAAGAAAAACATACAAGAAAGGAAATGTAATCATAGGACTTGGTATGACTTACCTATGAACAATAATTTCATTATTATATAAACACTGACCACTAGTTTTAAAAAATATGACTATATATTTGGAGGATGGCAGGAGCAGAAATACATATGGAGTAGCAGTGGTTATGTGCCATAAAAGTGTGTAATATTCATGTTCCCTTGTAGGTAAATTAATTTAATAATGTCTAAAATTAAAGCAAAATATACAAGTGAGTTTATTGTCTAGGAAAATGAAAATTTATGTAAAATAATAGTTTAAAGAATTAAAAGTGGTTGACTCTGGGGAACAGAACTTTCGAGCAGAGAGATGGGGTAGGAAGCTGGTGTATTTTATAATTTATCAACTTTGTACATTATTAAATTTTAAAAACTGTAAACTGTATATCTTCAATAAAATTAAATTCAGTCTAAAAATAGGAGAGGAAAAAGAACTGAATGGAAAGATATAGAACGATGTACAGAAATATGTTAGAACGGTACTAAGAAAGGGATAGAAATTAGAATACAGGGAAGAGAAAGTTTTCTATGGGTAGGCTGAAACTTGCTCACAAATTAGTTTTTTATAAATTCATTAATTTGAGCCTTTGTGAAATCCCCATTTTGCAACTGGTACTGCTACTCAGGCTGACCAAGGCTGAGAAGAAAACTGAAAAAAGGAACCAATCTTTCTTACGTGGCTACAAAGTAGCCGTTTGCCTACCAGAGCTCCACATGCAAACCCTACAAGGTAAAAGTAAGTATCCTCATTTCACAAACATGAAAACATGATCAGAGAAGAAATGCAATCTGAACAAGATCGCAGAGTTTATAATGGACAGAGTGGATAACCAAACTCAACTGTCTAGTTCCAAAGCCCATGCTATTTACACAGTAAAATGCCGCCTGAAGAAGCCTGAAAATTCAAACTACAGCACTTCATTTTA
The DNA here is from genome assembly GCF_964656455.1 of Halichoerus grypus. Classification (NCBI taxonomy): domain Eukaryota; kingdom Metazoa; phylum Chordata; class Mammalia; order Carnivora; family Phocidae; genus Halichoerus; species Halichoerus grypus. The sequence continues at coordinate 80,680,335 of NC_135722.1, read as the reverse complement.
ACTCCCTTCTCCTTAAGACAAAGGTGGGTGGGGGTGGAGGAGATGAAGAGAGTAGAGAAGACTTCTGGTTTCTGGTCCAGGGTATAAGGAGCTGAGCTGCTGCTGCCCTGTCCTAGGAAGTAAAAAGCTGAACAAACTAAAAGATTAATAAATCTTCTTAGATGTATCAGAGTAGGAAGGTCACAGGGCAAACCACTGCCCCAAAATTTAGAGAGCCAGCTAGGCAGATACAGAGAATCATAATTTACTGGAGCAGAAATCCCCTTGGAAATCTATACCAGGGTAGAAAAACATGAACTGTAATTAGAGAATTGCTGGAAGTTCAATATAGACAAGTCTGAGATGTAAAAATTCCAGAGGGCCCACTCACACAGCTTGCCCCCACCTCCCCACACACAATTTTGTTAGTTTTACCTCTAGGAGCTCAAGGAAATTCTCGCAGTCAAGAATAGAGAAAAATCCCCTCCTGCTGCCTACAGTGTGTATGGAGAAGTAACCATTTTAAAATATGCCAGAGCATTCTGTTCTTCTTGGGAGAAACCATTTTGTGCCCACATATTAGTGTTTCCTTTTACTTTTCCTTTAGATTTTTTATTTATTCATTTGAGAGAAAGTGGGCATGTGTGAGCCAGAGCAGGAGCAGGGGGGAGGATCAGAGGGAGAGGGAGAAGCAGGCGCCCTACTGAGCAGGGAAGCCTGATGCAAGGCTTGATCCCAGGACCCCAGGACCATGACCTGAGCTGAAGGCAGATGCTTAACTGACTGAACTACCCAGGTGCCCCCCATATTAATGTTTTCAATCAGAGCCTAACAGACCTGGGGGGAGGCAAATGTCCAACTCCAGCCACCTCTAGCCATTCTGTCTCATCTAAGGGGGAGAAGAAAGGAGTGGGGAGGCAAACTGAGAGGCACTGGTAAATTTCACAGTCCAGGAGCACAGGTTCACCAGTTCTAGGACCTCAATAGGCTTCTTCTCCTCCTCACACCTCACTACTAACATTAGTAGGGCCTAGTTCCTTTTACCACATACAACATGCCCAGTTATCAAGAGAAGGTTGTAAGACATACTAAAAGGCAAAATAGGGTTTGAAGAGGCAAAACAAGTATCAGAATCAGAGTCAGATATGTTAGCAAAAATGTTAGCATTCATCAAACCAAAAGTTTTTTTTTTTTTTAATTTGAGCAAAGGGCTGAAAAGGAAAAGCAGATAGCATGCAGGAACAGATGGTAACGTAAGTAGAGATGGAAATTCTAAGAAGGAATGACAAATGCGTGAGATAAAAAACACTGTAAAAGAAATGAAGAATGTCTTTGAAAGGCTCATTAGTAAACTGGACGTGGCTGAGCAAAGAAGCTTAAATGTTTATCAATAGAAACTTCCAAAACTGAAAAGCAGAGGAAAAAAAAGGCTAAGAACAAACAAAAACTGGAACATCTAAAAATTGTGGGACAACTACAAAAGGAAGCAAAAGAAGAAATAAGCAATAGCTGAAGCAATAATGACTGAGAATTTTCCCAAATTAATATCAGACACCAAACCACAGCTCTAGAAAGTTCAGAACCAAGTAGGTGAAGTGCGTAGAAAAACTATATCTACACATAACACATTCAAGCTGCAGAAAATCAAAGAAAAAAAAAAATCAAAGAAAAAATCTTGAAAGAAATAAGAGGAAAAACACCTTACCTATAAGGAGCAGAGATGGGAATTTCAACCACCTCTCTTCAAAGTATGCAAGCAAAAAAAAAAAAAAAGAGTAGAATGAAATATTTGAAGTACAGGGGAAAAGTACCCCAACCAATCTAGTTTTCTGCATCTTATGAAATTCTCCTTCAAAAGTCCAGGCAAAATAAAGACTTCCTCACACAAACAAAAACTGAGGAAAACTTGTTGCCAGTAGACACACCCTGTAAGAAATGTTAAAAGTTCTTCAGGGAGAAGGAAAATGATAGAGTCAAAAACGGGGATATACACAAAGAAAGGAAGAACATCAGAGAAGGAATAAATGAAGGTAAAATAAAAACTTATTTTTCTTATTCTTAACTGAACTAACATAATAACAGCTTCTTCAAAATAATAGCATCAACAACATATTCAATTCTGTATGCTTATATAAATGTTTGCTTACACATGAAATGAAGGACAGGAATGGTACAGGGACAGGAGGGGGGGATTAGCAGTACTTTGTTGTTATAAAGTATCTGCACTACCTATGAAGTAGTATAGCATTATCTGAAAGTGGATTTGGATTAGTTGCAAATGTATATTGAAAATTCTAAAGCAACCACTAAAAAAAGGTTTAAAGAAAGTAAAATTGATATGCTAAGAAAGGAAAGAAAATGAAATAATATAAAATACTCAATTAAAACCAGAAAAGGCAAAAAAAGAGTGGAAGACAAAAATAGAAACAAAGAACAACAAATGGAAGATAACAAATATGGTAGATATTAATCCAACTATATCAATAATCACTTTGAGCATCAATGTGCTAAATATACAGATTAAAACACAGATGGTCATAGTGGGTCAAAAAAAAACAAGACTCAATTATATGTTGTATAAGAAGCCAACTTTAAATATAAAAAAGTATAGGAATAGAGAAAGATATACCCTGCTATCACTAATCAAAAGATAACAGGAATAGCTATATTAATTTCAGACAGAGCAGATTTCAAAGCCAAAAAAAATTATCAGGGATAAGGAGGAACATTACATAATGATAAAGAAGCCAGTTCTTCCAAAAGACATAACAATCCTAATGTGTATGCACTTAACAGCAAAGCATCAAAATATGGGAGGCAAAAACTGATAGAACTTCAAGGAAAATAGGTGAATCCACTATCATACCTGGAGACTTCAACACCCATCTATTAGAAATGGACAGGTCCAGCTAGCAGAAAAATCAGTGAGAGAGTGAAACTCAAGAGCACCATCAGTCAACTGGATATAATGGACGTCTATAGACCACTTCATTCAACAACAGCAGAATACACATTCTTCTCAAGCTCACATGGAACATTCCTCAAGACTGTACACTCTGGGCTTTACAACACATCTTAGCAAATTTAAAAGAATAGAAATCATAAAATGTTCTCAGACCACAGTGACATTAAACTAGAAATAAAAAAAAAAACCTAGAAATCAATGACAAAAAGATAGCTGGGGGGAAAAATAACAAAATACTTAAGAGATTAAACAATACACTCCTAAATGATAACATGGCTCAAAGAAATCTCAAAAGAGATTTTAAAATAATTTGAACTAAATGAAAACACAACTTACTGAAACTTGTGAGATGCAACAAAGGCAGTGTTTAGAGGGAAATTTATAGCACTGAGAAACAGTAAAGGGAACAAATGGATGAAACAGGGACAAGGGGATGAAAGACAAGAAGAATAGGAAGCAGAGGAGGTACTTATGTTACTTTAGACCTTGGGAGAGGGAGAATACTGTTGAAAGCTTTTGATGGTTTTCAATTGTCGATCTTCTCTGACTGTGGGAAGACAGGGAAGATTGGAATCAGGAGGATGTATAGTGTCTGGTGTAGCTATAATCTTTTTTTTTTTTTAAAGATTTTATTTATTTATTTGACAGAGAGAGACAGCGAGAGAGGGAACACAAGCAGGCAGAGTGGGAGAGAGAGAAGCAGGCTCCCCACTTAGCAGGGAGCCCGATGTGGGGCTCGATCCCAGGACCCCGGGATCATGACCTGAGCCGAAGGCAGACGCTTAACGACTGAGCCACCCAGGCGCCCCTGGTGTAGCTATAATCTTATGGGCTCTGGCATGACACTATGGATAAAACTAAAGTTACCCAATTCTGCATACAAGGCAGGATATTTGGAAAATTACATTTGGTAAATTTAGGGATTTCCTAATTAAAGGTAACCCAAATCTTTTCTTCACGCCAGCACTGAAATTTGTCTGTTTTTCCTGGATGACAAAGGACTTAAATAAAAATCTAAGTCACAAAATTCAAAAAGCACTGAAAATATGGAAGGAAAAACAAATATGGAGGAGACAAGACTATGACAAAAACTGCTTATGACAAGCACTGCATCCAATTGAAAAAGGAGATGAAAGCCATAACAAGTAGAAATTAATTTATATTAATACTTTTTTAGTCCAAAATTCCTAGAAAACAGAGCCCAAGGCAGAGCTTGCCTGCTTTAAGCTTGCATGCAATTCTTAGTAAGCAAGTGTGAGGAAACTAGGAAAGGTAGACATGGAAAGAAGGATGGAAAATACAAGTGTTTATTACTAAACTAACCACAAAAGCAGGAGTAAACACGGCCAGATGCTCAGGTAATATGGTGCACCCTCTATTCACGTTTTACAAAACCAACACACCACAGGACATTTCTAAGCAAGATTTATCTGCCAGTTCCACCCCATACTTGACCAAAATGCACTCCACTACAATAGGAGCTCTCCTGCACATCAGACTGTCATCTGCCCCCACCCCCCCAGCAGTTATGGGAGAGGCAGGGCCCAGGGCCCACAGTCTCACTCCATCAAGTCTAGATTGTAGTGAGGAGAGCTATTCAGCCTGTGCACCCAGAGCTGTGGTAACTCCCACTGTGGCAGGGTGACGGGGCAGGGCTGGAGTCAGGCCCTGGCCAGGTGTGAGGGACAGAGGTGACAATCCTAGACCAGGGTTACCAACTGAGCAAGCTCTAAGGGCCTGGGAAGGGCTTAAACTGTGCCTAATACCAATAAACACACTCTTGAGATGTAGATGAAAGATAATCCCTTTACTGAGTATACCATCTTCATGATTTTTTGATAATGAAAACACAACATTTTTAAGGCATTTGCAGACTCATTCACAACCATGCTCTCGAGTCAATTTTGTATATTTACCTATCATAGAGCTTTCTCAAAATCAGCATTACAGCACAATTGCTTAATTTTAACATTTAAAGGAAAATGACCCCTACTTCCCCCGCCCAAACCATTTAAGTGCCTAGGTTACTGTCACAGAAACAGCTATATGAACCAAAGCTAGGAACTGCCCTCCCCTGAGTTATCAGTTCATGGAATTCTTAATTTCTACTGCTTTCATCAGAAGCCCCTTTTGACAAATCTCCATTCTTTTTCCACTGTAATAGAGCCCCTAAATTGTGGCAGGGCACACAGCTGCCAAGAGTGAAGAGTATATTTCCTAATCTCCTTGCAATGAGATGTGTCCACATGACTGTTTTTGTCAATGAATATTACCCAGTGCTCCTCTTCCTTCAACCTTTCCTCCCCCAAGGGGAAGAACATGGTCAAACTTGCACTGTAAAATGCTCACTTCCTCTGCTCTTCTTCCTTGACTTTTAACCTTGGGATAACCTCTGCTAAAAGAGTTGTGCTTTTATTTTTTTTTAAAGATTTTATTTATTTTTCTGAGAGAGAGAGCACGAGTGGGGGAGAAGGGCAGAGGGAGAGGGAGAACAGGCTCCATGCTCAGGGAAGCCCAGGACCCTGGGATCATGACCTGAGCCAAAGGCAGACGCTTAACTGACTAAGCCACCCAGGTGCCCCAAGAGTTGTGCTTTTAAAAGGATAGTTCCAGGAGAAAACTTACTATTGCAGGTATTTCTGTATAAGGTCTAATTTGCATAAGCAGACTGAAGGGCTCCCCACTATAAAGATGAGAGAGAAACAAAGAGATCGAGACAGAGACAGACAGACATTGGTTTTGATTGATTCAACCCAACATATTAACAGTGTTGAGGCTGAAGAATCCTGGACTAGACTATAAGCTAAGGTGGTACCTCCCACATAAAAGAGGTCCGTTGTGTAACTGCCGAATGAATGACTTATAATCAGCCAATTCTGTCAACACTGTCAGTCATAGCTATCCTCTGGGTTTTATTACTAGTTGTACTACCCTGGACACTTAACCACTCTGGGATCTTAGTCACCTTCTCTGCCATATATAAAAGATTTGGATTCCACAACTTGAGGTTAAACATTCTGGAAGCAAGTACAGCATAAAGAAGTAGTTGATGACTTAAAGCACAAACATGACTGTTTCTCTGGAGTTGCTGCACATAAGCTTTTCCCTACATAGCCACCCCGAGAAATACCTTAGAGGGTTGGTCACTGCTGCAGTAAGATAAATATGAACAGTTAGGAAGGTGGAGATTGTAAGAAGTATCTACTCTGGCACTTTCAGTCAGTACAATCTGAGCTGCTTGTTTGTCTTATTAAGTTTTTCAAAATTTCACATGAACTGATGAGAATCGTGAAAAGCTTAAAGGAAAGAGAGAATTCCCTGAAGGTTGCTGCTTCTGAAAACTGTCATGATAGTTTTTTGTTTTGTTTTGTTTTTTTAAGATTTTATTTATTTATTTGAGAGAGAGAGAATGAGAGAGAGAGAGCACATGAGAGGGGGAGGGTCAGAGGGAGAAGCGGGCTCCCTGCTCATACGGGACTTGATCCAGGGACTCCAGGATCATGACCTGAGCCGAAGGCAGTCGCTTAACCAACTGACCCACCCAGGTGCCCTCTCATGATAGTTAAATGTGGAAGCTGGGTGGTAGTGCCACCACTTGGCGACTTTCAAGTCTCATGGTTTAAGCCACAAACTTAAGAACAAAGCACAATTTTCATTCACAAAAAATACATTTTTAAAAAATTTTACTCTACTGTATAATTTCAACACTCAGCGCTGTTTGTGCCTGAAGTTTAATTAGCTACATATCACTGCTGCTTTATAATCAAGAAGTCCCTTTGTTATAGAAAAAATAATAGGAACACTTGGGAAATGCAGTCCGTGTAGTCTAGAGTCACTATCTTGTCTCCTGTGAAGTTACCAACATCACCATCCCTTCAGCTCACTGAAGTCTAGTCTATGTTAATAATTAGGCCAAATAAGCAAGGGCTGGTCACATCTAACTCTTTTAAACTGAAATATACTAAAGGACTATTTGGCAGAATACATTTAGACATTTCTTCAGAATATAAAAGAAATGTGGATGACTGAAAAGTCTTTATTTTCACTGAAATACAACCATTCTAAAATTCAAAACTGTCACATTTAAACAATGATTCTTTCTTATATTATAAAAAAACAGACTTTGGTTAATAAAATGTGTGCTTAACTACTCGTCATGATGTGATTCATTACTTCCCAAGAAATAGTTAACAAGTGCTTTTAATGACAATCTTAATCCAGTTTTAAGATTCAAAACAATCAGGTTGTGAAAATGAACAATGAGGAAAGCTAAAATAAATTTTTCCATCAACTGTGCATAGTGCTTGATTTAAGAAATATGGTTATTCTTTACTAGGAAATTTACCAAGTAGAATTAGCAAAAGTAATTATCTGGGGGTGGGGGCGCAGAGGGAGAATTAAACTCTTAAGTAGGTATATATCCAGTGCGGTAGGGCTTGATCTCACCACCCTGAGATCATGACCTGAGCTGAAATCAAGAGTCAGATGCTTAGCCCACTAAGCCACCCAGGCACTCCAGCAAAAATAATTCTTAAAAACTTAGTTCTGTAGTCACAAGAAATGTAAAATTAATTATTACCAATAATCTGTATTATTCTTTCTTCCAACTATTAAAAGAAACCAAACAATATAAATAAATATTTAGGTATTGTGATTTTCATAGATTTAAAGGTATCTCCAAAGACACTGATCTCTCAATGGAAGATAAATTTTATATTAATGGATATATTAGTTTTCTTTTCAGTTAATTAAATTGAATAGAGTAACCATTTGTACTATTTGTCAATTATTTGTGATTCTGAGTTTTTCTCACCTTATCTATGTATGGCCTGTTGGTCATTCATTGTGGTCTATTTCAAGTAAATGAAAAGGAAAGTTTTAGCCCAACTTAATCTATTTTATATATCATTAACAATACTCTAAAGTTAAATAGAAAGTTCATTTTAATGCAAAGGCTAAGAATAGAAGTTTTTTGTTCTTTCCTATAGTTCAAATATTCTCTCTCCATATCATGTAGCCCAACTTCAATCACAGACTAGGAACATCTGAATAAAATTAACTTATAATAATATAAAGATGAAATTTAAAACCCAAAGACTCAAAAAGCCCTAATTTAATCCCTTAAGCACGCGCACACACACACACACACACACACACCCTTAAATGTCTCTCTAAAGAGCCATGTTGGTTGAATAAGGATTCTGTCATTTATCATAAAATGATCTCTCAACTCTCCTTGGAAATCATACTATTCAAATGTTCCCAGCATTGTGGTGAACGTATGATGAGCACCAGGAGGGAAATCTAAGGTGAAGGAAATAAGTTACAAGTTCTTTTAGTTGCTTTTAAAATACAAGTGTAGGGCGCCTGGGTGGCTCAGTTGTTAAGCGTCTGCCTTCGGCTCAGGTCATGGTCTCAGGGTCCTGGGATCGAGCCCCACGTCGGGCTCCCTGCTCCGCGGGAAGCCTGCTTCTCCCTCTCCCACTCCCCCTGCTTGTGTTCCCTCTCTCGCTAACTCTCTCTCTGTCAAATAAATAAATGAAATCTTTTAAAAAATAAATAAATAAATAAAATGCAAGTGTGTCACATGGTGACCACCTCTTCGCCATCTCCAGTTGAGGAAATAAAAGGAAATGGACTGAGTCAGAGATATTTAGGCTAGTCATAAGAACAATTTTTAAACTACTTAGTATACCTGACTATGCTGGTAGACATGAGGTAATAACAACAAATGTGACCAAGTAAACCAGAGAACTTCTTCCCGAGAGCTCAGTCACAGACTATATCTGGAAACCCAGAAATAAAATGTGCTTCTAAGGGCAGACAGAAATCAATAGCTAACTGACAGTACTTAAGAATTATGATGACTGACTGAAACCTGACATATTAACACTTTTCTAGAAGCTGCTATAAGGTCTTCTTCATGAATGTCACATTCTTCATTTGGTTCCAGACAGATATCACACATAGTTCCATTCGTATTTACAAAGATGGCTTCTTTTTATTATGCTTTCTAGATATATAGGCCTAAACACCAGATTTTGCAGTGTGAATTAGAGTGAAGCCTACAGCACCACTTTTTTGAACTTGAATCAGGATAACTGATTAATTAGCAAATAAAATATTCAAGAAGCAGACTGTTATTGGTTAAAATGTGATACAGATAAGGAGCTACCAGTCAAAGCATCTGTTTTCAGAACATTCTACTCCCAGGGCATAGGTAGCCTGCCCCAACGGTGCTGGTTCCAAAATACGTAAAGTGAAAGCCTTATCTTTCAAGGTCTTAGATTGTTGCAACTCATCCAGTGTCTCTGTCCATATTACATAGGGCTTTTGGTTCAGGACATTTTACTATGTATTTTTCTTTTTAGTGCTTTCCTCTGGGGATCATCTAAGAAAGGTTACCCTTCTCCCCAAAACCCTGATTTATTCAATGATACTAAGTACTCAGGACACCAAGGCCCATACATGAATAAGATATATACTGCCTATTCTGGAGGCCCTCATAGTCTAGTGCAGGGAAGAGACAAGCAAAACAAAAATAATCAAATATATCAGTCAGGCGGTGGTGACCAGCTCACGATCAGTGTAAATCAAGACATGGGCTAAAACCCAAAAAGCAAGTTGGGAGATAAATTAATGGCTGCCAAACACTTCTGTACATCCTAAGAAGTTTTAGACTCTAGACACTTTATATTTACATTATTCAGAGATTTTTTTACTGGGAGGGAGGTTGAGACAGAGAAAGATCAGACTTATTTTAAGGGAGATTCCTCTGGTAGCAGAATAAAGGAAGCATTTGAGAGGGGAAGACAAGTAAGAGATAATTGGGGCCTGAAATAAGACAGTACAGGAATAAGTACAAACATACCAATTTAATAAATCTTTCATGACTTGGTGGCTGTATGGACATGAGGGGTGGTGGCAGGTATAAAAAACGACAAAGGTTTCTAGCTAGAAAAAATCAGGACATTTTTATGGTTATTCCATGAACTGAGATCAGGAAACCTGCCAATCTTTCTGACTCCTCCTTTTCCTTAAACATCTACATCTAGGGCGCCTGGGTGTCTCAGTCAGTTAAGCGGCTGCCTTCAGCTCAGGTCATGATCCCAGGGTCCTGGGATTGAGTCCCGCATCAGGCTCGAACAGGGAGCCTGCTTCTCCCTCTGCCTCTCTCTCTGATGAATAAATAAATAAAATCTTTAAAAAAAAAAAAAAGATCTACATCCACAGGTCCTACCTATGATTTTTGCATCCAAAATACAGAAGTAGAAGAAAGTTTTAAAATATATTTCAAAATTAATGCAATCATTTCGGACTTTGATGTCTCCCAGCTAGACTAATTAATACTTACCTGGTCTTCCTTGCAGGTGTTGGTCCTTCTTCTGTTATCCATATTTTAGTTAGAATAATTAATCTAAAACACAGTTCTTTCTATCATGTGCCCCTAGGAAAATGGTTCCCCAAACCCAAAGAACAAAGTCTAAACCTCTTAGCAAAGCAAAGAAGGCCTTTCAGAATGCAGCACTTCCATCTGTCTTTGGTCTTAACCCCCACACTTCCAACTTCCTATCTTATGCTCTAGTAATACCAACATTCCTGAAGTTCTTCCCACATACCATTATAATCTTTTGCTTGCTTTGCCTCTGCTCTTTGTTCTGCCAGAAATATCCTTCCTCCTCTGGCTAACTCTCACTCATCCATCAAGACACTTCCACCATCACCTTTTCAGAGACTGGACTTCCACATTAGATCAAGTGCCCTTTTGTGTCCTCAAAGAACTTTGTATCTACATATACCTCTAACTCAGCATTTATCATGTCATATACATAAACAAACAGTCTCTATTTTACCCATCAATAGTTGCTGACTTTGAGTTTTGTCCTATGGCTTACCCATCTTTGTACCTCTAGGAATAAGAAAAATGTCTATCTGCCATGTAGAAGGTTAATAAATGTTTTTAGACCTAATGATCTGAAGACTATATACAAATAGGAGCAACAGAGAGATGAGGGGGAGGAGAAAAAAGGACAGGAAAATAAAAGAAACTTGCTATGGGCTACACAGACTTTTGTTTCTGATTCATCTGTGAATAAATGCCCTATGAAATATTTTCTTGGAATTACAATTAAGCATTAAGCCATGTTTTTGGTAATGCTTTCTTTTGTGTGGTTGAGAATTGCGATACCGTCTTATAATAATAAATACATATTTGGTCTCCACCCCCCATTTCTGGGCACAGAGCTCCTAAAACTACCTTGAAATTTCCTAAGAATGCTAAATATGTCTTGATATTCATAATAAGACCACTTCAATCATACCTGAGTTTATGTTAATAAGGCAACTTTTGCAAAGCCCCCAAGGAGGAAGGCTGGTTGCCAGTGAAACCACCCATGTGATTATAGGATTGAAATTTTCAGTCCTACCCTCTTGTCCCCACCACAACCTACAGGGAGGGGAGAGGGCCTGGAAACTAAATTAAATCACCAGTGGCCAATGATTTAATCAATTGTGCCTACGTAATGAAACCTCCATAAATACCACACAAAGATGAGGTTTGGAAAGCTCCTACAATGGTGAACACATGGAGGTCCTGGGAGAATATGGAAGATTCACACCCCTTCCCATATCCCTTGCCCTATACATCTCTTCCATTTGGCTGTTCCTGAGTTAAATCCTTTTACAATAAACTGGTGGTCTAATAAGTAAAATGTTTTTCTGAGTTCTGTGAGCTGCTCTAGTAAATTAATCAAATCCAAGGCAGGAGTCACGAGAAGCTCCAATCTATAGCCAGTAGGTCATAAGTATAGGTGACACTGGACTTGTGACTGGCATCTGAAGGTGGGGATTGGGGGGATGGGTGTGTAGGACTGAATGCTTAATCTGTGGGATCGCACACTATTCTCCAGGTAATATCAGAATCAACTGCTTGGTGGTGTGTAAAAAAAAAAAAAAAAATACATGTCAGTAGAGTGCTATCTGTTCTCATTTGCCTCCATGCCTCAGAAGAATCAGCCTATAAGACTCTATAGGAAATCAATTCAATGTAACATTACCAATACACTTGGTTCCCTAAAGTCTCTGGCTGCAACTGAGTTGATGAAATCAGAGGACCCGATCTTTAGACTGTTCACCTTGATTTATGCCCTGTCAGGCATGAAGGGAAAATGGTTGTTTATTTTTCTCAAGCTAGTACCACAGGGCATAGCAGAAGAGGAGGGAGTCTTTGGAGTCTATCAGAATCCACATCCCAAATCCATTATTTAATAAATTCTGCCTCATATGTAGATGAGGTCATCTTTGGGTGCTGCCTGATCTAATCTGGCAACTGGGTATCTACCACATACCCAGTGAGGAAGGAAATATTTTCTGAGACAAGCCACTTGTGCACCCATATCTCAGGCTCATGGTCAGGAAAGACCAGAGAGGAAGAACTGGTTGGATTTGAATCTACAAGGACACTTGTAGAGTCCAAATGATACGCAATCCAAAAATTTCCAATTTTTCACTTCTGTACAGCGACCCAGGCTCTCTACCCACTTTGGCATTTCCAAGATTCACTGCTTTTAGCATTCTTACTGGGGTGTGGGCTTCCAGTAGAATTCAGCTCACTTTGTACCCTACGAAAACTCCACATCTCTCCTGAATCCAGAAATTCCTTTGTCTGGTTATTAGTTCTCCAGAGGAGAATGCCCAGGAAGGATTTAGAAATATCCTGAAATATGAATGATAAATTTACCTATAGTAAAGTCTTAACAGAAAATAAATTAAGAGAGGTAGGGAGACAGAACCTGAATTAAATAGCAGGCAAAGTGCTGTAGCTTTTTTGTTTCACCAATGACACTTTGTTTTTGTGACTTCATCAACAAATGTTTCCATTTTGGCTTCTATGTAACATATTTGGACCAATCTGCTAACTAGTAGCAAATGATTCCTTTCAACATCTTTTGAGTTTATTAGGCTTATAAGATCATCTACAAAAATAAATTCCTAGCTTCTAAATGAAGCTGAACCTGAAAACAAATACAAGAGAGTCAAAGAAAGAGTGCTACCCAAAGCCTTGGACTGGATTTTGAGGACAACAGAGCAAAAGGACTGATGTGGCTCATGTTAAACCACCACCATCAACAACAAAAACCTTACTGCTTTTAAAAGAATTTTTTTTTTTTTAAGAATTTTACTTATTTATTTGACAGAGAGAGACACAGCGAGAGAGGGAACACAAGTGGGAGAGGGAGAAGCAGGCCTTCCGCCGCTGAGCAGGGAGCCCAATGCGGGGCTTGATCCCAGGACCCCGGGATCATGACCTAAGCAGAAGGCAGATGCTTAACGACTAAGCCACCCAGGTGCCCCTTTTTTTAAAAAAGAAGTTTTAAGTTTTAATTACTACTGTTATAAATTTTGCTGAAATGATAACTTGAACAATTTACAGTAACTAAAAAAAAACAAATGATACCAATCCCAGGTTGGTAGGTTTTATGTTATGATCAAGACACTAAACAACTGTACATTATATCCTATAATGAGGATATATGGGGAAGACCACATGCATGGCATGACCATGTTTTACAAGTGAATGAAATCAAAGTGGGAGAAATATCTACTGAGTTCTCATTCTAATTATGCTTAAGGTTAGCACTGCTCATAAGATGAACTTTGAGGATGAAAAACTAACTGCACAGATTGTTGTCCTAAGGGTTTTTACTAGCATCAAAATATTCAAAATTGTCCAGACATGATAAACTATCATAGATATTATTTCTAAAAAATATATGGCAGCCTGAGAACCAAACTCACCTCTGGGGTTATTCAAGCACCGCACAAAGATTCCTACTGTCCTTCTTCTAGACCCCAATGATTAAACCTGTCCCTTTTTCTGGTCTAAGTGTTTTTATTAATATTCTTCTTTATGCAGCTTCCCAAATCAAGCATCCAGCCCCTTCAGTCTTTGGAATTTTGCTATTAATGCGCAAAGAGACATGACATATCAATACCAATATTTATACTGTGTTCCTCTGTGCCGGGCAGCAGAGGTATCAATATGAATACAGAATCTTGTCTTCTAAGAGCTCGGTTGAGAGATGAACATAGACATGTAGGAAGATAAATTAGAGCCAAACTCAAAGGCTGTGTGCTGAGCAGAACAAAGGTTCAGTGACTGCTAAAACCCACAGGTCCCAGGCTAAGAGATCTTGTAATTTGAGCCCAAAAAATTTTGTTGTAGATTTTAATCCTTCTGCCAAAGACTTTTTACCAAAAACCAAAATGAGGACAGAAAGGAAACTGTAAAAGATGAAGGAGATCTGAAGGATGCATAAAGAAGCTAAAAGAGAAGAGGAAGAAGTCATTATCAACAGTTTAGAATGGAAGGGAAGAAAAGGCTACTATAGTATATCTAGCAGGAGGAAAGGAATTAAAACCAAACAGAATTCATCAGCTCAAAGCCTGATAGAAATATAAGTGGCAAAGTAGATAGGAAACTAAAGGTGGAAGTTGGGAATCAGCCAAAAAGGAATACTGATACCAGTCTGTGATCTTGTGCCCCAAGAAACACACAGCAACACTCATGGGCACTATCTTTACCCAAAATAAAAAAAGAAAAGAATATCTTTCTCTGAAGGAGTTTACTATTACAATCTAGTCAGAGAAGATGGTGGTACAGTGAGAGAAGTTCATATATGCACAGAATTGACAGGTGAGCACAGAAGGGGAAAGAAATATTTCTTTCACATTCCTCTCCTGGGTCACACCTCTCTGAGGTCATTCAACTATTTCAAACTCAGGGATAATCTCCAACACAGAAAGGGTCACACTAATTAGAGCTGAGGAGTCCAATGAAGTGATACATAGCAGTACTTTTCAAACTTCACTGTGCATTTGAATCAACTAGAGATCTTGTTAAAATGAAGACACTAATTCAGTAAGTCTGGAGTGGGACCGAAGATTCTGTATTGCTAATAAACTCCCAGTTGGTGCTGATAAACTACATTTTGAATGATAAAGATATGGAGAACACAGTCTCTCTTGGTACCACATGGAAAATTAATGATAGGGCAGAGAGAATCAGCCAGGTTCTATAAATATTATCCAAAAGAGACAGTTTAAAAGTGAGGCTAAGGAAAAGCTGCAATTAGTCCACTGCTGGAATAGAATGAATGGGGAATTGACATTTTTTAAGTATCATTTTTGTACAAGGCACCTCCACATATACATTAACTCTCACAAATCCTAGGAAGAATAGGTATCACCTTTTACTGGCATGAAAGTTAAGTAACTGTCCTGAAGTCATCAAGTTCACACATAACACAGCCAGGAGTCAAAACCAAGGTCTATTTGACTCAAAATTTGTGCTTTTTCCTCCAAACCAAAATACTCACTGAAAAGCCAAACTCAGAATACAACCAAACCTGAAGTAGGAATTTTAAGGAGAATCCATGAGAAGCTACAATCTTTCTTTTCTAAACATCAAGTGCTATTTGGTAATTGAAGAAAACATAATTAAGAGATTCCATCCTAAAATTCTAATGTGAGTATTAAAGTATAGTTAAGCCCCACAGTACATATGAATTTATTTCCCAAAGGAGTCTTGTTCTTTGAGGAATAAATTAAAACCAAAACTTCCCAAAGGCTAAGTAGACAACATAATAGATCAGAAAATACATATAGAAAATTTTCAAAGTATCAATGCATTTGAGCTTAATTTTCAAAAGGGAATACTGTCCTTCCAGATTTTAGTCCATGGCACATCAATAAAAACTAAACAAATACCACTTGGCACTTTAATTCTAACAGATAAAAAAATTCAAGAATTTGGCTTAAAGGGACAATACATCTCACAATGAGCTCACCAGCATTACCAGCTGGGACCAGTTAACCACATTTACCAAATAAGGCAAGTTTTTTCAATGCTTGAAATCTTTCTACAGTGAGCTCACTTCACTTCTCCCTGGGTTTCTACAGTAATTGTAGAGGTCATCTCTCCAACTTGGAGTCAGTAAATCACCAGG
Organism: Halichoerus grypus; assembly: GCF_964656455.1. Classification (NCBI taxonomy): domain Eukaryota; kingdom Metazoa; phylum Chordata; class Mammalia; order Carnivora; family Phocidae; genus Halichoerus; species Halichoerus grypus. Next base: position 80,664,384 of record NC_135722.1, on the reverse strand, counting down.
CTCTCAAGGCAAGCGTGGGCTGCATGGTCTCTGGAGAGCATTCAGTTTGGCTTCATATTATTACTGACTGGATACAGAAGAGAATGACACAAAATCTACTCTAAAAGCAGAAGCATAAGAAGCTGTCTGTATTAAGCAAAACCTATTGATAAAGTCAGTGAAAGCTGTTTATTAGTGTGCATAAAAATGGTAGGCCTTACCTTATTTCTCTCAATGTATGTGTCCAGTTGCAAACATTCTTGTTATCTAGTGCCCAGTCTTTACGAACATATTCACAAATTTCAATAATTTCGGTTACCAAATGAGTCACCTTATCGTACAATCCCAAAACACCAAAATAATGTTGTCCATTACTAATGGCTGCTTTTGTGTAGTTATAAAATGGTGCACACAAACAAAAGAAATTTAAATGTATGATGAGATTTACCACATTCTTACTTAAAAATAACACTGCTGGGAGGAAGGCTGTCCACATATTTAGCAGTTCCAGTTGCGATTTGAAACCTCAACAAAAACAAGCATTGTAAAGTGGTTTTTACTTGGCCATCTCTTAATTATTTAGAAATATTCTACTTCAGAGGTAAAAGGGATTCATCTTTTTCTAAGTTGCTATATGCAAAAAACCATAGCTCTAAACTGAGAATATATATTTGGCATCAAAGATAAAAGATTCCCAGGAAGATATATATGCTTGAAATAAAAAAATCTTGGTGTTTATGACTTTTAGCCACTAATCTGTTCAAAGTCACACCCAATTTTATCTTACAATAAATTCTGTGGTTTTCTAATCTAAGAAGCCAAGTCCTCAAACTCACTTTATTAAGTCTGATACCACATTTGCATGAAGACCTAAAAGACTGCAGAGGTTAAAAATTAAATTTGTTTCAGGACTTAGACTAGGCATTGGAAAATTCTTTCTGCAAGGGGCCAGAGAGGAATATTTTATGCTTTGTGGGCCACATGGTCTCTGACACCATTGCTATTCAATTCTGCTGTTGTAGGATGAGAGCCACCATAGAGAAACACAAACAAATGGGCAATGCTGTCTTCTAATAAAGCTTTATTTATGGGCACTGAAATCTGACTTCACATAATTTTCACAACACAAAATATTGTTCTCTTAATTTTCAAACTATTTAAAACTGGTGGTAGAAAAAAATTTCATAAACATTCTAATGCAAATATTGATGAATTATGGGCTGACAGCTAGTTTCTCAGACTCCAGCCTTTCACAGTGCTCCTAAGTTATCTTCTTAAAATACAGACCAAGACTGCACACATGAGTATCATATCTGCCATATGAGTAAAGTATCATGGTTAGGAGCATGGTAGAGATAAACTGCCTGGGTTCAATCCCTGTGCTTTGTCATTTACCAGCTGCCTATTCCTTAACAAATCACATTATTCTCTCTGTGGCTCAAGTGTACTCATTGGTAAGAAGAGATTGAAAATAATAGCCCCTACCTCATAGAGTTGTTGTAAAGATGAAATAAATATATGTGAGCTGCCTAGAATACATCTGACATGTATGATCAATATCTATTATATCCTGTTCATCATTATCATGATTTTTGTTAACCAAAAAAAAAAAAACAAAAAACAAAAACACAACGCTCCTTAGTAGCAGCACAAAACTCTCCATTATTCTGCCTCAGCTGAGTATTTCCTGCCTCATTTCTTACTTACTTGCCTTCACCTTCCATTTATATTGGCATGTAAGCTATGGCCCAATATTTATTCATATTATGGGTTATGACATTGGTGGGTTATACAACCAGTTTCATGAGTTATAACTAGAACTTGTTTGAATGAAATAGATGAGAGTAGAATATAATCGAAAATACCAGGTTATATCACATGTAGTAACAGAAGTACGTTAGCACATGTATTCATTGAATTATGATGTGAAATGCATTTCTTAATGTGGTTCATGCTGGGGGCGGGGGGGGGGGGAGACCAAAAGCAACAGGTCTAATCACACCGGAATATATCAAGTTTCTAAGCCACATCACAATTATTTTACACCATTATGACTCTTCTCTTTTGTTTGGGATGTTGTTTATCACTTGCACTAACTGGAAAGTTTCTGCTAGCCATTACATTGCACTTGCTGGTGCCAGAACATCACAGAAGTCTTTGCCAACCTCTGCTTGGTTAAAAGAATAAACTGTTCCTTCCACTGTGCTTGTAAATACTATGGGCATATTTCAGATATACCATTAATTCCATTTCATCATAATTATCTATTTCTCTGTGACTTCTTTTGCTATACTGTTAGTTCCCTGAATGCAGGCATCACATTTTATTTTTGTGTCCCTAGACTTCACACCATGTCTGACAAAGCAGATCAACAATGTCTAGTTGAATGTTTTTGTATCAATAACTTCAGACGCATGATGGCATGCTAATCAACTTTCTAATGACTCAGAGACAGGCAAGGAGGACTAAGTAGTAGAGGAGAACCTGTTATTAGATGATAAAGTATAGATGACAAAATATCTCATTACTTTGGAATGAAGTAATTGAAACATAGCAAAAGTCTCACCATCAAATCCATAGTCTACTATGCAAGCATGGAATCAAAGTGCTCTACCTTGATTGCTGCTGAGATTTTATTTTGATTTGAGTAAACAATGTGACATGAACAATGAAAAGGTAAGTAATTTTATAGATCACTACTGATATATATTTTTTTAATGTGGTAGAAACCAGACACCCTTTAGGGCTTCAAGTTCAGTTTTCACTGCTAAATTTTAACAAGAACACTTAAAAACTGAAGCTGTTAACAGAAAACAAGAGTTTGGTAAGTTGAAACAATGTCCTATTAAAAATAACTATATATAACAGGAATGTTCAGCAAATGCAGATGCTTCCTGATACTGACCCTAGCAACTTTGACAATGGGTACTAAGTACATGTTTGTTTGTTTTTTGCTGGACTAGATATGAAAATTTTCTGTATTTCAGATACAACAAAAGGTTGAATACAGAGAAAGTAGTCTGAAGTTCTTCATAATTTTTAAATCTATCAAAGCTTCCTAAATATTAACTCATTGATTTATACTCTTTAGAGCGTTTCCAATTACTTCAATGTGTACTATAAAGTTTTAATTCCAATTTGATATACATAAAATATAGGTGAGGGCAATAAAAATAGCCCAATAAAACACCATTAAAATTCAAATGCTGACATAATTCATTTGCAACAACCCTAAAGAATAGATTATAAAGCACAAAAATTAGTATTCTATAAAAATTATTTGGAAAATCCCTTCATCTTTCTCCCTTTCCTTTCTTCTAGGAAAGAAGGTGTGTATTGGCGTGTTAATAAGCTCTGGAATTTTTGTGTGTTTTCTCAATAAACAAGCAACTATTACAGTATAATATTAAACACAGGAGGGTATTACACACAGAGGGTAGTCATTTTATCAGAGCTCCTCAGTTAACATCAAACGACATGTACTACAAACCCACCTATTCCTGATGCTTGAAATGTAATTCTGTTTATATCTGCAACTTGCTTTGAATTCTAAAATACAAGTGTGAAATAAAATGTTTTGCAATTTTATTGTGTTGAGTTTCCCATAGAAATCAATATGAAGGGGGCGTCTGGGTGGCTCAGTCGTTAAGCGTCTGCCTTCGACTCAGGTCATGATCCCAGGGTCCTGGGACCGAGCCCTGCATCAGGCTCCCTGCTCGGCGGGAAGCCTGCTTCTCCCTCTCCCACTCCCCCTGCTTGTGTTCCCTCTCTCTCTGTGTCTTTCTCTGTCAAATAAATAAATAAAATCTTTAAAAAAAAAAGAAAGAAAAAGAAATCAATATGAAGATTCCTAAGTGTTTCAGAAAATTTCTAACCATTTAAATTTGAAAAAAAAAAAAAAAAATCACTGATAGTTTCCCAACCACCTCAAGGACAACTGGAAAGGCAGGGATCACAAACAAAGATGGTGTAAGTAAAAATATCAATGTGTATAATAAATAGAAGCATAAATTCTCATGTAGCAAATCATTCTGCAATAGGGGCAGCCAGTAGATGTGGTAAAGGAAAAGAATGTATCTACAGATAAAAACTGCAACTGTTGAACCAAGGAAACCACCTTGTTTTCTAGAGAAGATATAAAGTACACAGGGGACATTTCCTGCGGGAGATGCTCCATGTTGTCCCCATTGAAATCAAAAGACCTAGAAAATTTTCATTAGTTATTTGGAGTTTCTCCTTCTACCAAATTAACTTTAAGTAACTGGATTTCCTACAGAAAAGACTTCACTATATGGAAACAGGCTTAATTCTTACCCAAGAAGGCTGACCACCGAAGAATGAGTAAGTTATATTGAATAACAAGGGTTCGCTCTCTAGGACTCTCAGTGTCAATTTTAACAATGATTAGGGAGGGAGGCTCTACTGCATTTCATCAATTACTATTTATGTAGGGCACTTGTAAATTGCATTAAAATGTAATAAGCTATATATTTGACCTAAAATTTAGCAAAAGGGGGGACTCCTGGGTGGCTCAGTTTGGATTTCAGCCCAAGTCATGGTCTCAGGGTCCTGAGATCAAGCCCCACATTGGGCTCCACACTCTGTGGGGAGTCAGTCCACTTGATATTCTTTCCCTTTCCCTTCTCCTTCTGCCCCCCATTCACGCTCCCTCGAGTTCTCTCTCAAATAAGTAAATAAATCTTTAAAAAACTAGCACAAGGATCTTTTGTAAAAATACAATTTTGGGGGATGCTTAAAATGTTTCCTAAGTATCAGTCTTTAGGCATCAACATAAGGATAATCAGGAGGAAGAAAAGTGATAATCTTACCTTCAATTTATTATAATCAAATTATAGCACAAGAGTTTATCTTCCTGTCTGAGCACATAACAGCCACTTAACAAAGTTATAATGATCTATGTATGTATATAAACATGCATATACATTTAACACATAGTGATGTAATAAATATATATTGATTGAGTTGTTCAGCAGAATGCCTTTAAGGTTATGTCCCTATCCAGAAGTCTAACTATGGGAGGCTCAGCTTCTCTAATGGACCAGCAAGCTCTGAAATGTAAAAAACATGATACCTCAGCAATTTCTGAAACATGTACAGACACTGAATGGCACCACCTGTCAAGTAGAGAGACTACTACCGACTCACCCATCCCCAGGACATGTGATGGGGTTTGTCTTTCTAGTGGTGGCAATGGGGTCAATTAGAACTAATTCTCGGGCGCCTGGGTGGCTCAGTTGGTTAAGCAACTGCCTTCGGCTCAGGTCATGATCCTGGAGTCCCGGGATCGAGTCCCGCATCGGGCTCCCTGCTCGGCAGGGAGTCTGCTTCTCCCTCTGACCCTCCTCCCTCTCATGCTCTCTGTCTCTCATTCTCTCTCTCTCAAATAAATAAATAAAATCTTTAAAAAAAAAAAAAAAAAAAAAAAAAGAACTAATTCTCACCCCACAAGTTGTTGTAAGGATGATAAAACACACAATAAACTATCAAAAAATGCATTTACATTCCCATGATAAAGGCAGGTACAGTACGCTGCCCAAATTACTGAATTAGAGAGCAGGAGGCTTGGACTTGAGTCCCCAGCTAAAGCACATGCGTACCTCTGGATTGTTGGCAATGCTTCTTGATCTTTCTGGGTGTCAAGTTAGTCCTGTGGAAAATGATACTTCCTAACTTCCTACTTTGTAGAACTGAGTGTTATAAATTACTTAATAAGTAACGTCCAGGTAAGGCCCTCTAGCTTGGTAACCCTGTGAACCGCATTTAACATTCAACGAATCGACACTGCTTTGTCTGCCTGTAAAACAAAATAAGGCAAACTAAACTACATGAACAATGACCTTGTTTTTACTGAAATACTTTGATTACTACTAACAGAAAATATATAACATGAATACTAATGATTAACTATAAGAGCAACTGACATCTTAGTGCTTACTATGTAGAAGAAATTATGTGAAGAAATTTATGTGAAATGTCAAATTACGCTATCACATCAATCCTATGAAGATGGTCCTATTATTGTCTCCATTTTTTTAGAGGGGGAAAGGTGAAAAAATGTAATTAATTTACCCAAGTTCACAGTTCCTGAGTATTATGTGTCAGGTTTTGATCTCAAGTTTGCATGACTCTATAGAACTTGCTGGTAAATTATAAGACATTATCCTACTCTCCAAATGAGCTAACCAGCCAATTTTCCTTCTTTAAGAATAAAGGAATTAATTAATATTTCTTGAGCATCAAACATGTAGTGGTCCTACTAAACAACTGTATAGGTTTTATCTCATTTCTGTTTAAAAAATGAATATACTCCTTACTAGCTACATGACCTCAGCCCATTTGCTTATTAACTTCTCTGCAACTCAGCTTATTCATCTACAAAATGCGTTTAACAGTTTTCCTATCTAATATGCTGGATGAGAGGATTAAATGAGTCTCAAGTAAAGCAGTACTTGGTTACCTATTATGAAGGGTATTATTATTATTGTTATTACTGTTTTATTATTAATTATTATTATTGTTTAAAAAAAGATGACCAAATAACAAAAATCAACAATTCTCAAACCCCATATAATAGGTTCTAATGATAGAAAGTACAATAAAGAGAATTATAAGTAGTTTCAAACAACTATCAAATGGTTTATAATTTGCCCTGAAAATTCAGCCCCAGAGAACATCTGTCCAGGAAAGACTCAGCTCAGCAGGCATCAGCAGCACATGAAAAACCAATCCTGACCATCCTCTGTAGAACTTGTTGACAACTGGAGGAAAAGTAAGGTGATCTACTAACTCCATACTCTACGCTATAAACCACAATTTTTTTAGATTGTTCCCATCATGAGTCCAATGTATACCCATTAAGTTAGATTAATAACTCAGTCAAGTGGCAAAAACTTTTTAATTTGGAATAACTAAAGTATCTGTAATCCTTCTAGATTCTCTAAGTCATTTGTATATTTGAGACAGCAAGTTAGACTGAAGCCATTTTTTACATGATAGAAATCTAAGACTGTAACAAATTAATCATGATAATTCTCCATAAATTTTAGATAGTACATGCTAAAATAATTATATATGCAAGACATGTTTAAAAATAATAAATGCTCAGAGACAGAACCAAACTCTACTATGGAGAAAACAAAGGGACAAGAATCATCGGGTTCCATTACAGTCTTCAACATAAAACCAACATAAACAAAATCAAGTCCTATTGTGAAATGACTAATATCATATTGTTTATTTTTCTATTAAAACCACAGAACAATATTCATATGATTTCTATTAAGGTCTACTTAAAAATGAAAACCAGTCTTGAAAAACATTTCCCATAGAAATGAAAATGTCTTTTATGGGCAGTATTTCTCAAGTCTCTTACCTCTACTGAAATAAGTCAGTATTAAGTGTCTACTGTGTGCTGAGGAAAATTAAAAATCAAACGAAATACAAAATACATTAACTAGGCTTGATTCAAAGTGGGCAAGTTTGAAACATAACAAAGTGGGCATACTTGAAAAATTTTTATAATTTAGATACATTTCTCATTGAATCATGTTTGCTAAAGGTAAGGAAAATAAAATATTTCACAAAAGAGTATTCTAAAGAACAGTAGTGGAGGAGTCAAAACACTATTGATCTGAGGAATTGAGTTCTAATCCTCACTGTGCCAATAACCAGCTGCTCAGTCTTTTTATATGCGGAAAATGAGTCCTTGGTCTCCTGAAAGTCAGTTCCATCACTTAAAATATGTAACAGACTGGTATGTATGTATGTATGTTTACACTATTTCTCCTAATGTATCCGTCTTTGAGTAGGAACTCAGATACGGAGCACTACTTATATTTTAGAGTCTGCCAGTTTATGTAATAACAGGTGTAGATAGGACTTAAAATGGATTCTCCCTGGGGACAAGGAGGAGATTTTTTTTTAATGCAATTAAATATAGTTGTCAATTTATACAAAAAGTGTACAAACAAGTTATAATCCATTTTGCTCTGTTATAATGCTGCTCTGGATATATTTCTATTGTGAAAATTTTAGTTTGCATTAATCATTCTGGATAACTATGCTCTCCTCATTTTTAGAATTGAAATCATCAGTGTAACAGGATACAAATTAAAGAAACCAAACATTCAATTCTATAGTCTGACCCATATAATATGTCAGGCCTGCAAACAATTCCATTCTGCATCTACCAGCACACTATGAACCTCTACAGAAATACACTTTTGCAACTGTTTATAATTTTATCTATTCAAAAAATAGGAACCACCTCCTCTACCCTTTAGTTCAGCAACCCCCATCATTCATCTTTGCTAATGGTTCTCAATGGTGCTTGTTCTCCACAACTGTAACTCACACAGCAAAGTACCAGGTGTCTCAAAGTCCATGGAACAAACTACAAAGGAAATGTTTGTGGTCAATAGACCTTGTCCACTTCAGTTAAATAGGATCACATGGTTGTGAGGAGTGGGCTACTTAGACTCAGCATTTTCTACTTGGCTCAAGCTGAAGAGGTCATTGACTGCAGTGGAAGAGTCTACACGTAACTGACACTCTTGTTTTCCAGCTAACTCATTAGCCTGAACACCCTTGCTCAAAACCTCTACTTTACAGACTGTAAAAAGCAGCAGAGCGTCATTTGGAGAATTAACTCTATTTACCAAGAAAATACATAGGTAAAACAAGGAATAAAGCAATAGAAAAAAATAAACACCTTCAAATATTTTCGTTTCTACCACGATATTTCTGCAATACCAAAATAAAACTGACCCATATGTATATTTCAGAAGAAAATACCTGGCTTTTATTCACTTTACTGAACAAGGACTACTTAGCAGCTTACAAACAATTTAGTACTAAGAGCATCAGGCAGATGAAGTACACAGAATTACCGCAACCAAAAGGCCAAGTGCAATAACATTTAGGTTCAAGATTTCATTTGAACTCATTTATAACAGCAAGTTTAAAATACCTCCCCCCATGACAGGCAAAGGCACAGTAAGTATACTGTGTGTGCTCTCAGCTGATATGCCCAGCAACTGAGATATTTAAAAAATAAAATGATAATAATAAAATAAAAAATAAAAATAAAATAAAATGGGTGTAATTATGCATGTTATTTTAACTATAGCTAACTTAAAACTTTAAATAGGAATAATCCATACACATGTAAAATCTACTATTTTAGATGGACCATAACACTTGGAATATTCTGTACTAAAGACTTTTTCACAGAGCTCTTTAATTTTTTTTATTAAAGGTTTTTATTTATTTGAGAGAGAAAAAGAGAGATTGAGCACGTGCGCAAGCAGGAGGAGAGGCAGAGGGAAAGACGATAGTGAAGCCAGCTCCCCACTGAGCATAGAGCCCCCACACAGGGCTCGATCCCAGGACCCTGAGATCATGACCTGAGCCAAAACCACGAGTTGGACGCTTAACCAACTGAGCCACTCAGGTGCCCCACAAAGCTCTTCAATTTTATAAAAATATCATTGAAGTGAGACATTGTAAATTGGGGCTCTAAAGTAAAGTAAAATTCCTTAATTTCAGATACATAGTCTGACTTCCTAGCTCTGTGATCTGCTGAGGTCACTTCATCATTTTCCTCATTGTGAAAGCAGGTGTAACACCAATACTCACCTCACGGGTTGCTTAGAAGAACCTAATTAAGTCACAGATGTAATAGTTCAGTGAAAACCCCTAAAATTATAGTTGTAAATAAAGATTAGCTACTACTATTCTTTTTTTTTTAATTTTATTTAATTATTTGACAGAGAGAGACACAGCGAGAGAGGGAACACAAGCAGGGGGAGTGGGAGAGGGAGAAGCAGGCTTCCCACGGAGCAGGGAGCCCGACGTGGGGCTCGATCCCAGGACCCCGGGATCATGACCTGAGCCGAAGGCAGACACTTAACGACTAAGCCACCCAGGTGCCCCGAGCTACTACTATTCTTGAAAAAACTTTTCCTTGCTCTGAACACATTGAACATTTTTATTTTCTTCATACTTCTGCCCTTCCTTCTCAACCTTATCTGTCCTGTTTTTCTCTCCCAAAACATCAAATGTTAAATTCTCATATTATACATAACCTAGGTCCTCTTCTCATTCTCTTCTTTCCCAGAAAAAATCTAATTTTACCTCCCATGATTTTAATTACTAACTAGAAGACAATAATTCCCAAATGTGTATTTCTAATTCAGATCTGAATATACACGTGCCAACTCAACAGCTCCACTTGGGTGTCTTGGAGGAACTTCAAACTCATTATGTCTAAAAGCAAACTCACCATTTTTGCCACCCAAACATAAATGTTGCCTATCTCAGTAAGTCACTCCAAAAATCACCCAGTTATACAACCCAGGACCCTAAGAGTAATCCCTGAAATGTCCTGTTCCTTACCTCCCAGTATGTAACCCATTTCCTACCTCTCCCATTTTACCTCTGAAATACATCCCTTTGTCTCCACAGCCACTATCACCTTCTGAATCTAAAGTTACTATCCAAGAACCTCCAAATTGGTTTTCCCAAAGCAGTCCTACCCCTCCAATCCCAGCATGACATGCAACATCTAAAATGCAAATATAAAAATATAAAACAAAACAAAATAAAATAAAAAGCAAATAGCACTCCTCTAGCTACAACTTTTCTTTGGCTTGTCAGTGACCTCAGAATAAGGAGCAAAATACCACAGATCATTAATAAAGCTGGGCACATGCCCTTTGTCTCCGCTGTCCTCTATATTCCTAACATCCTGGACGTTTTTCTTCTAAAAATGCTAGGCTCTATCCTCCTTTAAGGCCTTTATTCATACCCACTGTGTTCCCTCTTTGGGAATATGAAAGGTTTTTCCCTTCCTGCCCCTGAACCCCCATTTCTAGCTATTTCTTTATCATTTAGTTCGCTGTTTAATCAATACTTCCTCCAGAAGGTGTTTCCTGGTTCTCTGGACAGGTCAGTTTTATTAATTATACTCTCACAAAGCACTCTTTACTCTTGAATCACAGTCCTCAGTGCATTTGTAATCACTCTGGAGTCTGCTTTCCACAAGAGATAATAAGGGACACCACCACAGGCAAGGGGGTCTTGTTTACAACTGTATCCCTTAATCTTATCAAACACCATGCTTGCCAAAAGTGCGACAGCCATGATATTGATAAATGTTGGCTGAATTAATTAACATAAAAAATGTTCTGGTTTAGTCCCTAACTTGATAATGGCTTATAATTTGTAGAGAAATGCACATAAAACTAATTCAAGACAGACTGTGCTAGCTTTTTACAGTAAATAAGCAAAAAAAATGCCCGATTCTATAAGAAAGATAATCAGTTCTGGAAGGGGAACAAATATGAGGAAGGCTTCTTTCTAGTGCTGGGGTATGAATGAAGCCATGGAGAGCTACCAGGACTTCAACAAGCGAACGGCAAAAAATATTCCAGGGAGAGAGAAATTGGGGCAAAGCCATAGACCTAGTCAGGGTATAAAGAGAGACTGTGAGAAGACAATGTGCCTGAGTGGGGAGGTGTGCTGAAATATAGCAAATGGGCACACTGTGAAAAGCTGGAAAGCTTTCATTATCAGAATCAAAGTGTCTCTCAGGGAGAACCACTGAAAATTTCATCACTGAAGAATGATGAAGACAGCAAAAACATGTTAACCGATTAAGATTCAGGTGTGGAGACCAACTAGTAAGTGATTTCAGTATTTCAGATGTACGGGGAAGGAGGAAAGGAGGAAAAATAATTCTGCAATAGAATAAACAACACTGCTCAAATGGGGAAGGGGTAGATCATTGACTAAATGGAAAATCAAAATAGAGAAAAGATGGAGGAAGGATGGAAGATGATGATTTCTGTTTTGGAAACCCTAAATTTTATGTCCTAATGTTGACCAGGTAAAGTGTAGACCCAAGAAAGAAGATGCAATTTCAAAAATTATTAGGCTCAGGGTAATTTTAATTGGTCCATAATCAATTAAGCATTAATGCAAAGTCTTGAGAAACACGTCAAAAGTTATTTCACAGACACATTTTTTAAAGACTTATTTATTTGAAAGACAGGGCACGAGCGGGAGGGGCAGAGGGAGAAGGAGAAAGATTCCCAAACATACTCCATGCATGAAGCCCAACACAGGGCTTGATCTCAGGACCCTGAAATCATGACCTGAGCTGAAACCACGAGGGGGACACCTAACCAACTGTGCCACCCAGGCGCCCCTCACAAACATATTTTTATTAATAATGAAAAAATACCAAAAAAATAATAAAAGTTATTTTATGATTACTGCCTGAGTTTTCAATATACCCTATACCTAATTTTTATTTTGTATGGTTAGGGAAAAAGCTCCTCAATTTTACCTTAATTTCACGCTCTTTAAAATAGTTAATTTCCTACAATTATTATGATGGAAGGAACTCACTTATAACATGCTGACTTTCTCTATTCAGTAGAAGAATATCCTTTATGTTTAAAAGAATTCCAATCTATGTAATAGGCTCTGTGCAAAAGTTAAAAGTGATGTACAGAATTTTTTAAAAGGTCATTCTAATTTCAAAAATGTTAACATCTGAAAGTATGTCATCTTTAATTATCAGGAGGATATCTGAAGAATAATAAAATATAACACTTACTTTTGCTGCACCTATCTGTTCTTTGCGAAATTTCTCAAGTGGAGCAATTAATACATCATTAGCGTTTTGAATCTGAAATTAAAAATGAAATACATTAACTTCTGTATAATTTCATGCAAATATTAAAAAACAGCTCCTTTATTCAACATACTTCAGTAAACAGCTTTTGTTCTCTTGTTGGCTTCTACAAATGAAATAAAAATACCTTGCATGTTGTATAGTATTTTCTATTTTATAAGGTTGTTTTCACAAATTATTTCACTTAATTCCAACAATAATGTGAATAATGGACAAGTACACATGTTCAGATCCTAGTCTGAAATTTAATTTCATATTCTAAGATGTAACTAAGAAATAACAGATATTAAATTACAAATACCTTTAATTACACTGGTATAATGCAGTCAATTTAAGCATCATTTTAAAATTGAGCCATATAAAGCTCTTCTATTTGTCACTATAATGTTATTCTACAGCTGCAAATAAAATAAGGCTCGTTTTTTTCTACTTAATTGATTTCTTACACTTGGGATTTGCCTGAAGGTTCATATATTTCCAACCCTACTATAATAGTACCTGATTTCATTTCAATGAACAGTATTTTAGCCCCGAACTCCAAATTGGGATTTACTAACACTTTAAAACAGATAAATATTTTAATTTGGATCTGTGAGAATATTGTGAAGAAGGAGTTTTCAGCGTGGGAGCCAGGAGCTGAATGCAAGAGACAGACATTTCTAAGAAAAACAGTATGCTGGGAGGAAATCTTCAACTGAAAAAACCTTTAGAAAGCATTAAAATTAAACATAAGATCTTAAATGTTCTCAACACACACAAAAAATGGTAATTATGTGACAACATGGAAGTGTTAGCTAATGCCCTGATGGTAATCATTTTGCAATATATACATGTATCAAGTCAACCTATGCACCTTAAACTTACACAATATTATATGTCCATGATATCTCAATAAAACTGAAGGGATATTTATAGTTAACAAACAAAATTTATAGTTTACCACTGTGATAATATGATCTATTATATAATTAGCAAATGCTAAGATGAAGAGAAAACCCTATTTTTAAAATATATAACTCTTTTAAAATAGGTTGAAGAATATATAGGAGTTCCTTATATCATTCTTACAACTTTAACGTAAGTCTAAAATTATATAAAACTCTAAAATTTCAATGAAAGTGTTTTACTTTCACTTATTTTCACTGAACTTACTATTCTCTAGTCAAGTTTTATTTCTCAAATTCCATATCTAAATGCACAAAGATAGCATACACAAAAATAAAAACTAGAGTGTTAGTGCCTTCCATGATTATCATTCTCCAATTCGCAGAAAAATAATATGACAGATCTTGAAGAGAGGACTTTAACTCCTTATATAAAGACATATAAAGTAGATCAATACTCAAAATCCTTTCTAAGACATCAACAACAGACTGTAGATGCCTCTGACATCCATCACCTAATACCCATTTGTGAGCTCAGACAGGCATCCTCCAGATACACTGTGAATGCATCTTTCTAGAGAGAGATGATTGGAAAGTAGCAAAGTAGCTCACTTTTAATTCTCACGCTCTACATCTTCTTTGCCCTCATGAAAACCCAAATACATAAACACACGCACACACCCGTGCATGCATGCACACACACACACACACACACACACACGCACGCACATCTGCTTTTAAACTTAAGATTTGCATAAGGTGAAAGACAGTGTCATGAACACTCACGTGTAATTTGGAAAAATGATAACAATAAAGGCTAATATTTATGAATGTTTATGTTATGCTGGAAACAAGCATGATCTAATATATTTAAAGTTAGTGAATTTAAACAGGGAGATATCTCTCAAGTGGTAAAAACTCCAATAATAAGGATGTTGAATAAGATGATATGCAATAAACAATGAATCAAGGAACACTACATCAAAAACTAATGATGTAATGTATGGCGATTAACATAACATAATTTAAAAAAAAGATGATATGCCTAGCACAAGTACATATATTTAAAATCAAGACTACCTGGGTTTAAATTGGGGCCTGTTTCTACAAGCTGCTGTTTAACCATTCTGAGCATCAGCTGCAACATCTACCCCACAACTTAACTTGGTTCTAAAGACTAAGATAATGAATGTAAAACACTTAGTTCAGTGTCTTAATATTGATATTAATAGTGCTCAAAATTTATAGCTTTTGATACCTCCAAACTGATATAGATAATTAATCTCATTCTGTATTTACCTACTGAATAGACTTCTGTATCTGAATCTACAATATTACCCTTTGACTGAAGTGTATCTATGTGCACATTATGAGAAGGTATTTTCCCATAAAAGTCCTGAAAGACAGATGGCCTTGGCTCTCCCATATCCAATCACTAGGTACTTATGTACATGCCAAGCACATTGATGAGGTCTATGATAAAGGGAAAAAACTAAGGCATGGACTAAACCTTCCAGAAATGTAATGTCTATTTGAGAAGAGAGGAAAATTATATTCATTCAACAAATATTTGATGCTCTTAAAACACTGCTAAAATATTTGGAAAAATTGAAAGACAAAACTGATTAGTTTTGCATGATAAACTATGGAGAACTCCTTATAAATACATCAGGATTTTGACACCAGTAAACATCCTTGAGAACTAAATGAGTCAAGGTAGGATTTGGATGGTGAATGTGAACTGAATACACTGAAGAGACAAAAATATTCTAGAAACAGGGAACACCATAAATAAAGGCAAGGGGGTAGAACTAAGCCTGATATGTGGGAAGGGAGAGTGCAATGCAGAAAAAGAAAGCAATTTATTAAGCACTCATTAAGAGTCAATCATGACTGTGAGTGCACTGACCTAGTTACAGGCCCTCAGTTAACTTTTGAAAAATGGGAATACAGAATGAGTATGAAGTATGTCAAACAGTTCTGGCGCATAACATGCTTTATAGAATTAATACATTATTATCAACTAACAAGAACATTATCTAGCTGGAGAAAAGTGTATATATATCTTTAGTAGGAAACTCAGCTGGAATAAGGAAAAGATACCCATAATCTAGGAAGAACAGCCTTAACATGGAATCCCTGCTGGCTTCTAAACAGAAAATTCATGTTGTAAAGACCTGTTCTAGGGAGCCAGTAATATGTGGGATCGTTTGAGAATGAAGAGATGCCAGGTGAATAGATGGGAGTGGAACTCAAGTTTGAAATAATTAGGTACTAGGACCAGGTACCTGCAGTGCTGAGGAACAGCTAATAGGGAATGGCAGTGTTCTCAGAAAACAGAAAAAGACCCAGAGGGAGAGGAATCAAAGGGGACATTAAGAGGTTTTTGCCTCGGGCGCCTGGGTAGCTCAGTTGGTTAAGCGACTGCCTTCAGCTCAGGTTATGATCCTGGAGTCCCAGGATCGAGTCCCATATCGGGCTCCCTGCTCAGCAGGGGGTCTGCTTCTCCCTCTGACTCTCTTCCCTCTCGAGCTCTCCGTCTGTCATTCTCTCTCTCAAATAAATAAGTAAAATCCTTAAAAAAAACAAAAAGAAAAAGATTAAAAAAAAAAAAAAAGAGGTTTTGCCTCAGGCACTGAACTTTGGCATCACATTAAGAACTAGGGTAAATGAGGTAAAGAGTATGTTTGAGGGAGAAGGAATAGAGAATGAATTTCACTTTGGATCTACTATGTTCGATGCCATGGGAAGACTCAAATATTTTGGCAGAATACGCCATCTCAAAATAACAGAGTTAATCAATATGAATGAAATGTTTTTATTGGGAAGAGAAGGATTAGGAAAGGGACCAGTTGATAGATCCATATACTAAGAAATTGGTACCACACTCGTATCCAGTGGTTTCAATCTCTGCCACATGTAAATATGACCTGGGAATAAAACAAAACCTGAGGCTATAACACGTGAGATGTGAATTAACAATCACCCTATGAGGCAATTATTATTCCTTAACCCAATTCTCTTCATTTTTTTTCTTTTGTTTTTGGATTTGTTCATTTTTCTCCTCTTTCTTTCTCCTACTCTCATTCTATAATGTGAAACTGAAGGAATAAAAAAAAATAAATCTCAGTGTTTTCATCCCTATACCTCTTAAGGTGTTTATAAAAATTAAAGGAGAAATACACATTTTTAAAATAACAAGCATAGATTTGACATATGACAGCCTTTTGAAAAATGTTTCCTTCTTCACAGAAGTTGCAATGTCTACTATGTGTTCGGTCTTAAATTTCCCATTTTTTTTTTTTAAAGATTTTATTTATTAGACAGAGAGACACAGCGAGAGAGGGAACACAAGCAGGGGGAGTGGGAGAGAGAGAAGCAGACTCCACGCTGAGCAGGGAGCCAGACGCGGGGCTCGATCCCAGGACCCTGAGATCATGACCTGAGCCGAAGGCAGACGCTTAACGACTGAGCCACCCAGGCGCCCCACATTTCCCATGATTTAAAGTGTAGTTCTTCAAAGGTAGAAACTGAATTGAAATTAATTTAACAGAAAAGTACTGATCTACTGGATAGATAATAGTTAAACAGGAACCTATTTTTTTTCCATAAGCCAGTATAACATATGTGTTGTTTTATATCTCAAATATCATGCTTTTTTTGTGTGCAGTCAATGAACTGCTGTTCACAACATGTGAATCTAAACTCAAGACATCAAAATGGAAATGCCAACAACACTTTTCAAAGGGCACAAAGTGGATTTACAATCCAATTTGGCTGCTTCTGATCCTTACTTTGTACATCCCCCAGGGAATGCATGCTTTTCATCCCCACAAACTGGTCAATCACATGGACAAAATTCTTCAATTCTGAAGTAATCCAAGTGTAAATTAAAGGTGTTTAAAATTTTAGCAGGTTTAAAAGAGGTACTGCTGCTACTGCATAATAAAGGAAAATGACATACAAAATGGTGGAAAACTATAATTAAAAAGTGAATCAGGGTACAACTCTGGTGACTTTACTTTCATAAGGTCTAAAAAAAAATCTAGAGAAATGAAATTTTGGCTCACATGGAACTTTTTCTCTCCAGATTTACACAAGAGGCTTGATGAAACTTCTTCCAGAAGGTAATTCCAGGTTGGGGGGAGGGCAGGGAATCAAGTCACAGAGTTCAGGAGATTCAAGATCCCATAATATTTGTGGAATGTGTTACTTTGCATGAACTTACTAAGAGGCTTTAGGAAAAATATAAAACCAATTTTAATATTCTCCCTAGATATTGATAATGTAAAATCTTAAAAAGGTCTTATTTCAGTAAATAAGATATAATCAACTTACTATCTTATAATTATTTTATTTATTTTTGGGGGGGTTTTTATGAACATATAATGTATTATTTGTTTCAGGGGTACAGGTCTGTGATTCATCAGTCTTACACAATTCACAACACTCACCATAGCACATACCCTCCCCAATGTCCATCCCCCAGCCACCCCATCCCTCCCACCCCCCTCCACTCCAGCAACCCTCAGTTTGTTTCCTGAGATTAAGAGTCTCTTATGGTTTGTCTCCCTCTCTGGTTTCGTCTTGTTTCATTTTTCCTTCCCTTCCCCTATGATCCTCTGTCTTGTTTCTCAAATTCCTCATATCATGAGATCACCATTTATAATTCCAAACTCTGGATACAAGCAACCTATTTTTATAGATATTGGTCCATTTTAAAAATCAAATTATCTGCTATTTCACTCATTTTCTGTAGCAGAGAAGCAAATCTGATATTGGATAATACTTTACAATACTGCATTTACTGAGTAAGCACACTTGAGCTGTGGGTGCAGCGTTTCCTTACATAAAGCCAAGCAATTAAGTTTTCACTCACCTTTTCTTTTGCTGTTCCAAGTGGTTCTAATAAATAGCCACCAGGGAGTGCTCATAAATCACTCATAAGTAATGACTAGAAAAGCTTTTATGTGATTAGATGAATAATCCTCCAAATACATTTGTTTGTGTGTGTGTGTGTATGTGTCCAAGTATACACGAATTATAATTTTCTATAGACCATGGATTTCCAAGTGCTATCCTATTTTTATTACAAATTCCTATTTTGGGGGCACCTGGGTGGCTCAGTTGGTTAAGCATCAGACTCTTGATTTCAGCTGGGGTCATGATCTCAGGGTTCTGGGATCGAGCCCCATATCGAGCTCCGCACTCACCAGAAAGTCTGCTTCTCTCCCTCTGCCCCTTCCTCTGCTTGCACAGGTGTGTGCGCTCTCTCTCAAATAAACAAATAAAACTTTTTAAAAAATTCCTATTTTTTTAAAGATTTTATTTATTTATTTGACAGAGAGAGAGCACAAGCAGGGGGAGCGGCAGGCAGAAGGAGAAACAGACTCCCCACTAAGCAAGGAACCTGATGCAGGGCTCGATCCCAGGACCCTGGGATCATGACCTGAGCTGAAGGCAGCTGCTTAACCGACAACCACCCGGGTGCCCCCCAAAATTCCTATTTTTAATGCTTGTTTTTCACTGTTGAGAACCTTACAATTTGTGTGACCAATGAAATGAGCAGCAGTGGAATAAAACAAATCTGAAAGGTAATTCTTACACTTTTACTTATTCTCCCCTTTCCAGGTTCTGGTTAAAATCCATCGTTGTTGGTACCAGTCGCAGCCCATCACTAATCAGTGAACATATCCCATTAAACTCAACCTAGTCAATAATATCAGGATAGAAGACCACAACTTTCTACCCCAAACTTTCAAAGTACCAAACGACTCAAAGTTTTGAAAAGAAGATTTAACAATACTCTTCGGTGCTCGCTAAAGCAACTGCTTGAGAAAGCTACAACAGATGCTGCCATTTACAGAAATAAAATCTGGATGATATAGCTCGTTGCAAAAATAATTTCCTGTTGAGATACCTATATAGCCAATCCACACACAGTGGAAAGATCACAAGGGTATTTCATGAGTAGTTAATTCAGAAGATACCTACAAGCAGTCTGAGATAAGAATGGGATAAGGATTATTTTCCTTAGCATTTGCAACTGGGAAAATTAGATCACAGTCCTAATTTGGGATTATAGGCAAGTATCTCCCCTCTGCCTTCTTCCAACTTCTGTCCTATTCCTTCCTCCCAAACAGCTTCTCAGGATGAAATTCTGGCAAGTGGTCTAGGGCTAGCCTGTGGCTCACTCCTCCATCCTGGTCAAGTTAACTCTTCAAAGTTACACAAGAGACAGTCCTTCTCTTGGGTCAATAAGCCCACAGCTCTTCTAAACTAGAACTCAAAAGCCAAACTCACATAAGGTATAAAGGATGGATATATGAGCAAGACCTTCATATAATAAGTGATACAAAGTCAAAGACTACAAGATTTACTTTATATCCTTTAATGTAAGCAAATTAATCTGAAAAACCATGTCTTCACCTAAACAAATGAACAAAAAAAAGTGCTATGTAAGGTTACTGTAATACATTTAATTTCAACCTGAATGTCACTTGCTACTTCAGTACTGAATGTTTTGATTCTACTTATTAAGCTGGTGTTCCATTATGAACCCCACCCCATTGGACCTCATCTGTTTAGATCCAAAACTCATTTAAATTTAATATTACTTTCATATTTTCTTTACTTTTACCAGTAATGATACTTTTCTTATTGAAATACATTAGGCAAAGAAATTTAAATTTTTGGAGAATGATGCTTTATGAATCCTCCCTTCTTTTTTTTTTTTAAGATTTTATTTATTTATTTAATAGAGAGAGATACAGCAAGAGAGGGAACACAAATAGGGGGAGTGGGAGAGGAGAAGCAGGCTTCCCGCGGAGCAAGGAGCCCGATGTGGGGCTCGATCCCAGGACCCTGGGATCATGACCTAAGCCGAAGGCAGACGCTTAACAACTGAGCCACCCAGATGCCCTGAATCCTCCCTTATTTCAAAAGATAGGAGGTCGTACACTCTTCAGGAGAGTGCATTAGTTTCTATTTAATTGTTGGTTTATACCCTGACAACTGTGCAATCTTGGTCAAGTTATTAAAACTTTCCAAATCTGTTTCCCTTTATGTTTAAGGATGATAATATGCTTATTTACAAAGATTAAATTTTATATTTTATGTATAATGGTCATAAGTTTATTAGTATAAAGTTATACTTGCTTCCTCTTAAATTCATGCTTTCGTGTAGGCCAATTATAATGCACATATTTTTTTTTAAATGAAATAGGAAGTTGCTACTGGATTTCTAGTGTAAGAGTGGAATCTCATCAGCATATAATGTCAAGACTTCTTAAGTGGAACAGAGTGTTTACTAGGGCAAACAGCAAAGAATCCTCTATTCTTTCTAGAGCTTATAACTATCCCAAATAACTCAAATTAAAGTTTGTTATTTTTAAATAAAGCCCTCTACACTCATAAGATGAGGGAGTAGAAAAGCATTCATCCAAGAAAGAATTGACCATTTTCATAGAACCTAGCTAAGAAAGTGAAAGAGAGGGGTAAATTGCAATATTTCATATAATCCACTGAGATCTAATAATGTCATAACTCTAGGTTGTACCAAATGAAATTCTCTGAATATTGAGTTATTTGAACAAGAAAGGGAAGTTATTTTCCTTAGGTTTTTATCGCTTTTAAACTACTTTTGCATTATTCCCTCTTACCCAGCAATCGCTAATGGGAGGTTACACTAAGGATATTTTAAAGCATTCAAGCATTGTGGAAAACATTTTAAAATACCAGCCATAACCTAACATATTGCCTGCTCAAAACCTGTGTCCACTTATTATCATCCTGATTACTACTTGAACATTTACAGTTCTAAAATAAAGGAGACTGAAAAAAAAATCAGCAGAAAGAAGGTCAAACTACTTTTCAGCTATAAAAAAGAAGATATGTGAAGGTCAAAGTAGAATTGACATCTTACAAGCTACTTAAATACTCCAAACATCCTACACATACATTCATCATAACAAATACTTTTCTTTTGATTTTGACCAGAAAGTATGCATTTAGGAAAACATTTTATGGAATATATGGCTGTATTACCTTACCTCAAAGGTCATACAAGTCAGATACTGAAGTTTAATCTACCTGTGAGAACACAGGTAATGTAAGAAGTGCTGCAATGGGTTAAATAATCACTCCTGAATTTCACTGGGTAAAAACATTCTGCAAAATTACTGGTGAGGTTACTTCAGCCAGTCCTCTGCCTTTGGAATTCTCAGAAAATCCTGGGATCTATTGAGGTTGTATATATCTGTGGTATTGCCATTAGTATTCAATGATGCATCCAAGTTTGTTAACACTGTGGAGATGGCCTCTGATTTTCCTGTAACACAGCTTCCCATGTACTGATGTCCTCATGCTGATGGGGAAGGAAAATATACCTTCTCCCTTCTCCCCACCTCAAATATCAAAAACACTGTGTATCTTGAGCTGAGTCAGTTGTGGCCTCAGGACTTTTTTTTTTTTTTGCCTAGGTTTTATCCCTTAGTCAAAGTGGCTTTATGGGGGGGGGGGGG
Source organism: Halichoerus grypus (assembly GCF_964656455.1). Lineage (NCBI taxonomy): Eukaryota > Metazoa > Chordata > Mammalia > Carnivora > Phocidae > Halichoerus > Halichoerus grypus. The sequence goes on along the minus strand of NC_135722.1, from coordinate 80,642,278 downwards.
ACCTTCAACAAATTGATAATTTATGTAATCCAATGTTTATCTCCTCCCCACCCTACTTTTATTGCTATTTCTTCTGCTAATATTTCTCTACCCTTCTCAGTATTCACTACGAAAAATATCTTTGGAGAGAGAAATTAAAATCACTCATTTGTTTTAAATTCTTCATTTGTGAATTTAAGCAAGCTTCTAATAGTCTTTGTGAGTTTATAAAAGAAATGAAAATTCATTAAGTAAATTCCCAGAGTCACAGTTATTTTTCAGCAATTACATCTTAGTAGCTGAATGTTAATGTATTTTAATTACAATTGCTCAGTATTTCCGTAATGGCAGATTGTTAAAACCTTAAGAAAGACTTAAGATATCCCAGTGTATATGCAATTTCTTAAATTGCTTATTCCAATTTTGCAATAATGGGGAGAGAATAGAAGTGAAGAAGAGGACAAGGGAGAGAAGAGAAGGGAGGAAGGAATTAGGCAGGACAGAAAAGCATAGAAGCAAAGCAGAGACTAACCAAACTAATACAGGGAGTGATAGAGAAAGTATAGGAAGAGAGATTGGGGGCTAGTGGTGGGCAGGAGCAGGCTCACAGTGGCTCCAGGGAAACACTGTGTATCTCTTCCCAGGCTGTATTCATTCAATGACATGGGGTTGAAGTCAGCTGAGGTGGAAGTATTTACACCAGGAAAATCAACAAGCATTACAAATCAGGGTTATGTGCACATACACACGCATGCACACACACACACAAATACCTAAGCACTGGCAGTTAAACTTTTCCAGCACATCAATGCTTAGAACTAAATGTGTATTTGGAAGACACCAATATTAAACTACAAAGAGTGGGAAAGAGTGGTAACTATACAAGACTCCTTTTATCTACTTTTTAAAGCATTTCTTTCAAACATGTACCTGTGGGTATAACATTTCCAATTCTGTATGTCTTTTCCAATACCCAATAGATTAAACTCGTTTGTACTTCTTCACACCTAAACTTTTTTACGCAAAGCAAGGCTTTTGAACTTCTGGGCTTCCAAAGCAATACCTTGAACAAACTTCTACAACAGCACTGATGATCAACAGTTTTAGCTTCCAAGTCTATCTGAGTGATAGCAGGTTTCTGTGGTGCCAGGTTGAGAAGGATCCTGAGGCTGAATCTCGACACTGAAGGGATGATCACAAATGTTGGTTATAAACATCTCTTACTAGCAAGAGTGACAGTATTCATGCTGCATATGTTATATAAATATAGATAAGGTTATCTTTCCATTCCTGTAAAGGTGGAGATAATGTCTTATTGATTTTTTAACAATCACTGTCTAGCAAAATCCCTTGCCACGGTGGAAACTCAACACAACCATTGCTAAATTTGATAAAGTTATTTCTGACAGCCATAATGGGCACCTGCAATAAGTTACTATAGCAAATACTATTCTTCATCATATTACTGAGGATGGCAACAAACTAAGTGTTTTTGATAATTAGTATTTCTATAATATGTAGTGATAGATGCTGTATAACGTACGTAGCAATCAGTATCTACATAAGTAGTGATGGGAAACTACACTCATTGATATCTTTAGAAAAAGACTCAGTCACACACAAAAAAACAACTATTAATTTACAATGATTTTTTTCACACAAGGTTCTTTACTTATAAATTGGTTTTGCAGGGAAAAAGAAGTACTATTGTACTTCAAGTCAAAACTTTGGAGGGCAGACCGTTATCATACAAATGGCCATAGTGGGCTACAGGGGAAAGAGCAGTAACTCCTCAAAAATAAGAGATGCAAGTCCAAATTCTCCCTACTCCTTCTTCCTTAAGGTTGATTTCACTACTGTGCTGAACCGAAAACTCAAAAAAGAAAAACATGGTTCTACTAGATCTTAGCTGGGAACGAGGAAAGGGGTTTGGGGTAGGGGAGTATATTGTAGAATAATAGGCCTAAAAGCATGAAGACAAAAGTGCACAGGTCACTCCCATCAGGTAAATGGGGAAATAGAGTCTAGAGTACACATATAACAATGATTACTGAACATTTACTACGGGCCAAGAGAATTCTCCTTCAATTCTTACAATAGATTTACGAAAAAGGTACTATTATTATTCCTATTTTACGATAAGGAAATTGAGACCCAAAGAGGCTAAGTAGTTTGCCCAAGGTCACATACTAAAGCTGGTGGCAGAGCTATAACATGAACCCCGGCATTCTGACTCTGGAGTCCATACTCCTAACTACTCTGCCAATCCCCATTATATCACTGTCAGATAAAAAAGAATATACTGCAGGACCAAAAGTAAGACTTGCCCCCACAAGCCATACTTGTGAGTCTGCCTATCATAAAGTAAAAACCAAGGAAAACAAATGACCTGCAGAGTTAGTGATGAGATTATTTTCCTGTTTCCTAATTTCTAAACCTGTATATGTAGAGATATTATTTTCTCCATTACTCATCTTCTTTGAAAAATGATGTGGACTTTTTACTGCATCCCCACTTTCACTATTGTGCTGACGCCATATTTATATGTGTGATAAAAAGTCAGGCTGAGTTGAGTAATAATGATTTTTCTTGGCTTATGAAATGCTTAGTTGTAATAATGTAATGGTGATGTGAGAAGCAGCATGGACACAGGGAAGATTAGGAACTATTAATTTAAAATAGGAACATTTCCCCCACATAATTCTACCAATAAAAGTTAGGGAAATGAGAAAAATGGGTATTCTTTCAGAAATATAACCACAGTAGTATTGCCTTTTCCTACTTCACTTTCCCTGGTACAACACTTACTTAGGATGTTTATGTCACATACTATCTTGATATAAACAAACAGTAAACACTGTAATTGGAACTTGTATGGTTGAAAAAACAACACCAGAAGCGAATACACACACATACAGTGTATCTTTCCTATAAACTAACCCAGTAGTGATTGCTTGAATGTGAGTATTTTAAAGATCTCTGGGGGCTAAGAGGAAGAGAAAACCTTTTGAAATAAATAATTCCTTAATTGAATAAACCAACAAATTGAATCACAGTGCTAAAAAAAAACAAGAAAAATTAATTAAAAGAGAAAACTTCAGGGCTTTAATACATAATTACAGAAGTCCGTGAGTACCCAAAAGTTATCAAAGTCCTACAATTTAGCAAACAAGAGGTATGATTTATTTTGCAAACATTTTCTTTTAAACTTTCCCAGGCATCTGAGCACAGGCTCTTAGTCATAGCTAAGAATTACTTCTCAAATAAATTCCATATGTTTTAACTCTTGTCCCTGGTCTTTTCCAAAACCAGATCTGGTCATAAACCATGGGCCAGTTTTCCACACTGTACAGCTGTCAAAAACTTTTCTTACCCAATGAACTAAAGAACCTCTTTCAGCCCTTTATGTGAGGTCTTGTATCATGTGCAGTAAGAGTTATGTGTCAATACTAGAGAAATTCTCTTTACAACACATGACAAAAAACATTAAAAAATATATACTTTTCCTTATCTGTGAAAAGTATGTCCCAAAAGAAAACACAATCATTTAATAAATCATTAGCATCTGACCTCCTTTGGTCTTATCCTCTGGCCATGAATTACTTTCAATTCATAGAACTAGCTAAAAAATGTTTACGATTCTTCTCCAGAAAATAAAGCTTGGAAGGGAAAGGACTTCCCTGAGACATTCAGACTCTGGTGCATTCATGATGATGTGTACAACCTGATATAATGCAAAGCAGTAACTCTATGTTAAGGGACACCTAAGTCATCCTATATGAAATTATGAAAAGGTATGGAGAAACAATCTCTCTCCTCTCTCTTTTGCTTCCTCTTTTTTTTTTTTTTTGTTAAGATTTTATTTATTTGAGTGAGAGAGAATGAGTGAGAGAGAGCGCGCACATGAGAGAGGGGAGGGTCAGAGGGAGAAGCAGACTCCCTGCTCAGCAGGGAGCCCGATGCGGGACTCGATCCCAGGACTCCAGGATCATGACCTGAGCCGAAGGCAGTCGCTTAACCAACTGAGCCACCCAGGCGTCCCTCTTTTGCTTCCTCTTAAAAAACTAAGAGATAGTGTATTTAGTGGAGAAGAAAATTTAGCTCCTGTGATGCCCAGTTTACATAAGCGAGAAGTGTGTCGATGCTGGTAAAACCCTAGTTCTTATCTCAATATCACCCAGGTCTCTACACAGAACACTGACAAGCAACTCCCATTACTTTGAATGCTGAAAATCACATCCTGTTCCCAACTTTGGGCTTTTAGGAATTCCTAACACAGTCTAGAATATGACTAAAGTTAAGACATTTTAATTAATCTAAAAATTAATTAATCTGAAAATACTAGATGAGAAAATGCACATTTTCAGATAATTCAAGAATACAATAAAACTGGACTGTAAGTTACAACAACAAAAAAATAACTTTGAACATAAATACAAAGCTAATGAAGCTTCCACCTCACCCGTGCTAAGCATATCATCCTGAGAGCATTCAGGTATATCTTAAGTTGTCTTCTTCAGTGGCCTTCTGACCTAGTAAGCTTTCAAGAATTCTCTTGCAGAGTAAAGGGGGCAGAGACAGACTCAACCAACTTACCTTTACCTTACATTTCAAGATAAAACTCTACACCTTATCCATGGGTGATCTAATGTAGTTTCATGCTTCAAATATCACATGAAGTGATTGATGGCTTATAAATCTTGTCTGCAGCCCAGATACTTCTGCTAAACTCTCTATCTGTAAACCATGTGTTTGTACCATTCCCAGAAGCACCTCAAAAACACACCCTCAAGATATGTCCCATCCTTCTACCAATCTCTCAGTTTGTCTCTTCTCAATGAATGACACCAAATTCAGGCAGCTGCCCCATGGCCCCAGACTCCCACCTCTCCATCTTCCACATCCTAGCCATGATCTCCCCACTGCCTTAGCAGGCATCCCATCATTTCTCCAGGATTAGAACAACATTCATCTTACATACCTATCAGCACCCAGTTTCACAACCCACCCAAATCTAATTTTCTATACAGCTGCCAGAAGGTCTATAAGAGTATGTTACTTCCTAGCTTTTATCATCTCTCCATAACCTTCAATATAAAAGACATTTCCTTAGCCCCGTATCCCACGATCCTTAATGAAGAAGCCCCTCACTAGCTCCTCACAACCTTTTCTGCTGTCACTTCTATGTGGCAAATCTTATCTTTCACCATATAACACAATTTGTAAAGCCTAGCTCACATTGTGACCTTTTCCTTAGTTTTCCTTCCCTGGTTCACTTATTCATCCCTATCTAAATGTCTCTTATTCTTTAAACTTCAGCCCAAGTGTCATGCCCTTGGTGAGCCTTCCTTAATATTCCCAGCGTAAGTTAGCCACAGGATTGTGATCATACCACAGCAGATCACAGAACTCTGTAAGCCACACTGTGCCAGTCTGTCTTCCCAACGAAATTAGGAATATTTCTAAGGAAATGCCTATGCTCCAGCTTTCTTTTTCTTTTTTATTTTTGTATTCCCAAGGGCCTGGAGCAGTATCTGAGGCATACAGTTATAGGCCAAAAAACATTTTTTGATACAAGCGCATTAGCTGAAGCGAGGGTGGGCAACTATACGGGGGAAGGAGTTGGAAGAGAAGTTAAGAGAATAGAAAATGCCAAAGTCAAACTAAAATTAAGATGGACAATGCTGGACTTTGCATTCATGCAAACTAAATGTCATTTTCCTATTCATATATTGGCCTCAGTTTCTCCATTCATTCATATATTATTGATTGAGAAGTATTTTGAAACCACTGAGAAAGAGAAAAACTGAAGTGTATGGATTTCAGGTTAAGACACACAACACACACACACACACACCGGTTTCTTTTAAGGAAAATGAAGATTTTAACAGATAATGAATACAGACCACCTTCTACTAGGGCATACCAGGTTATGGATTTTCACTACACATGCAAACAAAAGCTTAATCCCATCATTAAATTTTCATTTCTACTTTTAAGAGGAGAATGGATGAGATGAACTTCTGCAACTTCTTATTCTTTACCAACTCTAGTTACCAATTTGGAAATGAATCTTGAATAGGCACTGGGGGACAGGGTAGGGAGAATAGGAAAGCTAAATGCTATTTGGCAAAACAGCCTATCCTTCGATATTTACTAGGGATGAATAAGCAACGGCCTGCTGTCTTATCACTGGAAGACGCCTTGCTACCCTGTGCCAAAACTTCAATTAGGCTTATAAACACCCTTGAAAGAATGAGGAATGAAAAGCACAGCTTCTTTTTTTTTTTTTTTTTAAAGATTTTATTTGTTTATTTGACAGAGAGAGACAGCCAGAGAGAGAACACAAGCAGGGTAAGTGGGAGAGAGAGAAGCAGGCTTCCCGCCGAAGAGGGAGCCCGATGCGGGGCTCGATCCCAGGACCCTGGGATCATGACCTGAGCCGAAGGCAGACGCTTAACGACTGAGCCACCCAGGCGCCCTGAAAAGCACAGCTTCTATTGGTCTTTGAGCTTAACAGCCAGGGACCATACTATCTACATTACTCAGGGGCTAATTTACATTGCTGTAATTGTACTGTGTGACAATTAGAGCATTTAGGCCAAAAGGCAAAGCAAGGGCAAGCCTAGGTCAAACTGTGAAGAAGATAAAATTTGTTTTCAGAAACTTCTACCTTTTCAGTTGCGCCTAATTCAGCTTTGTTTGGCCTGTATTCTAGTGCGTTTATTCAAGCTATGCACAATCATCCCTTTTCTCTCCACTGGAGCCCCCTACCAAGGACTCTGCTTCCAGGAAACCTGAATTCTAAATATTTCCAAACATTACCATACTCTTTGGCCCACCAATAAAATCTTATGACTTCTATGGCTTCTTTCATCAAGACCTTTCTCCATGCTTCCCAACAACCAGTAAATCTGATTTACTGACAGGTGCTAATCTGCTTTTTGTACACTGAAAGCTATTTGCTCTGGGGACACATAAAACAGCATGGCAATCCAATGGAGGGATTTTTGGCACCATGGAAGGTCCAATGAGAGAGGTAATTAGGTTGGTGAAAACCCAGCTGCTCGCTATAGCTAGCTACCTGTGTGGCAAATGTGAACAGGCTCCCCTAATAAATGACAACTTCATTGTAGACCAGGCTCTTATCAAAACAACATGGTAATAATGCTTCCCTTTTTGATTTACATATACAGACGACAGTGAATGTAGTACTTATAGGTACATACCCAACGAGGGTTATCGTTCAACCAGAAACAACACATAGATTATTCTTCATAACTTTTCAGGTGAAAATTTAAAATTAATCACAAATCAATTGCTTATAAACCAAAACTAGATGTTTCCAATGATTTAGTTGGAAATGATTCAACCATTAAGGTGTAATTCCTACAATTTTACAATTCATAAAGTCAAATAAGCACAAAATAAAAAAATTAAAAAGATAATACCAGTTGATAGAAATCACAAAGAAAACAAAACAAGTTGATGTGACAATTTTAATGGCAGTGGGGATACTAATTTAAATTGGGTGGTAAACAAAGGGCTCAACGAAGAGAAGTACCTCGAACTGAAACATGAATTATATTAACACCTCACCCCCTGATCTCTTCTCAGAGATCTAGAAGAGTTTCAGGCAGAAAGAACAGAAAGTATGAACATCCTAAGACAGAGCATGCTTGACATGTTGATGGAAAGAAAAGAAGCCTGGCATGACTAAAGCACAGTGAAGACAACAGGGAATGTCTGAGATTAAAGCAGACGCCAGGGGCGCCTGGGTGGCTCAGTTGGTTAAGCGACTGCCTTCAGCTCAGGTCATGATCCCAGGGTCCTGGGATCAAGCTCCCTGCTCAGCAGGAAGCCTGCTTCTCCCTCTCCCACTCCCCCTGCTTGTGTTCCATCTCTCGCTGTCTCTCTCTGTCAAATAAATAAATAAAATCTTTAAAAAAAAAAAGCAGACGCCAGAGCAGGTAAGGTCTTCAAAATTACAGTATGAAATTTAGATTTTATTCTATGTGAGCTATCACAGAAATACAGAATGTGATTATAATGACAAAGGAATGAAAATTTTATTCTAAATAGACTTCACATTGGCACTGTGGGCCATTACTATTCATAGAAGTGTTAACACCTCCTGAGGTTTTTAGAGCCACTGTCTCTGCAAAGAATGAAATCCACAGAGTTGAAGGGAAGTTCTGTCCCTAAACTGAACTCAACTCCTGCACAAACCAAAAAGCAACAATAAAAAGAACTATGGAAAAACCCTTTGGTATTAACTGCCAAGAACTTCCCGTCAAATAAACCCAAATACTCATAGCTTTTATCTATGACTCTACACGGATAGAGAAGTTTACAAAGTCAAAGCAACTGCTTTCTAAGGTGGGGGAAGAAAAAAGGATTTGTGTATCAGAATTAACCTGACTGGTGACATCCATTTATCATATTCAGTGTCATCTAATTATAAAGTAAACGTATACACAAAAGTGTATATGTCTTGATTTATCAAGACACTGTACTTCATGGCATAACTACAAATTGAATCTATTTTTTCAGATATCAAGTTAAACTAGATAGAAAATAATCTAAAACTACTGGGCAGCTCTGAGATAATCATATCTAATATTGTCCCTTCTAGAATTAAAGAGATGGAAGCCCAAAGAGGTTAAAATTGCACAAACAGTTAATAGCAGACTAATATAGTGCCTCATTGAACTGAAATGAGCTCATGTTTCTCCTCACTCCATTTAACAATTTAATATAAATTTTGGGACAACACTAAACACTCTTCTACATTATCAAGAAGCAATTAGGTACTTCAGAGATAGCTTTACACAAATTCCACCATAAAAATATCAGAAACCTAAAAGATGAATGCTTCAGCCACCCTGCTTTAAAACAAATCCTCCCTTCCTTTTTAAACCCTTCCAAGTGGTAGCATGGAGAGAGAGAGAGAGAGAAAGAGAGATAGATGATCGTGGTTATATTTTTCTTCACATGTTCTAAATTCAAGTTATAAAATTTTTAAAAATGGCTTTAAGTACTAAATGTTTATTATTAGCATTATAAAAATAAATAACTCCTATTTATATATTTTTTTAGTGATTATCAAGCTCCTTAGGTTATTAATGCTCAAAAGTGGGAAGTCTTTTTTTTTAAGTTTCTAAAGATTTTTTACTTATTTACTCATCAGCGAGAGAGAGAGAGAGAGAGAGAGATTGAGAAAGAGCACGAGCAGGGGGAGCGGCAGGCAGAGGGAGAAGCAGACTCCCCACTGAGCAGGGAGCCTGATGCAGGGCTCGATCCCAGGACCCTGGGATCATGACTTGAGCCCAAGGCAGATGCTTAACCAACTGAGCCACCCAGGCGTCCCAAAAGTGGGAAGTCTTGAGCAGTGTCTTGAGCCCCCATGGAAGGAAATGCTCAAGGAATAGAAGAACCTTTTCCAACTTGGTCTCCTCTTTGAAAATATCTGCAATAGAAAGATACTTTTACTGACAAAAGTCTGATGAGCTGAGACAAAGAACAAAGGAACAACTGCTTTGTGATACTCCTTTGCAAGGGATGCACGTCCACTTTGTAAGAAATATAAGAAACACTTAACTATTTTGAAAGATTACAGAGAGCATGTATAATGAGCACATTCAATACATGCTTTCACAAGTTCTTCCCTTCTAACATTATTACTTTATAACTTAACAATGTAATTTAATGTCTAGTTCATATTTTTACTTTTGACTTAACTTACAATCTACAGAGAAAAACTAAGGCCATATCACAAATCTAAATGTTGACAAGATGTCTGGCATTATATTATCTTTATAGGTGAAGTCTGGAAAATTGTTCTAGCCCTTGATTTCTCTGTATAGCTTAAGAATCACCAATTGCTTGACATAAAACTGAACACACTGCCTAATTACAGTCACTCTTTACTGATAGTCGTCAGCATGGCATCAACTCTGTCCTTGGGCAAAGGTACTTCTGCTCTGTACCACCTCCAGACCTTATTCCAAAGATCCTCAAGTTACTCCTTTCCATTTTCTTCATAGTAGATCCTGTCAAGAGTGTTTCTGATTAGCTGGCAAATGGAAGTTACAGTATGTTTAGTTCAATTAACCAGAGAATGATAACTCCAAAACTGTTGTGTTCACAATCATTCATATTCATCTTTATTGACTACAAAAAAAGTTCAGGTCACTGTGACTTATTAAGAAAAAGGACACTTATCTTACATTAATGATTTATCTGAATGATCATCAAATCTCAGTGACTTAGGATCTGCTGACATGCTACATTACAGGAACACAAGTGTCAGAAGAATAGCCAGACTAGAGTTTACTCTCCACTTAATTTGGTAAGAACTGAGTTGGCACTTACTACATGCTTATCACACCTTACTAGAGACTAAGGATGTAAGGCTATTATACTATAGTTGTGTTCAACAGATTATATATATATGAGTACATAATACCTGGAAGTAGTATATAATGCATGGATGGCCCTTGTCCTAAACAAGGTTATAATTTTATGGGGACACTAGGAAAACTATGAAAGAAAGTTTCAAAACAGTAAATGTTGGTGCAAAATTAAATAAAACGGATTTGGAAATCAGGATGGCTTCCCAGGAATTGAGCTAGGCCATTATTTAACATATTTTATTTTTGTGCCTGTCAATGACTGATAACTCAACAGTTGATCCTCAAGAACAAAGACCTATATGCCCTGTAAACAGGCTAAATGCAAAGGTTTCTTTTTTTTTTTCCTCTTATACTATTATGTTCTAAAAAGGATCTTCAAACATCTTATAAAGACACTATAACACAGTAAGATAAAATAAATTTAAAATGGGGTTAAAAATAAAGCAAAGGAGAACAAGGATAGGAAGAGAGAAAGGGACACATAAAATGAGCGCTCGGAATGTGTGCCCAAGGTCCTGTAAGAGAACTTAAGAAAGTCAAGAACTCTGGCTCTAAAAGTGACAGTGAGTAGCAGAGTATCAAAGCTCTGTCCTTGATTTTGTGTGGTATAAGCTAATGTTTAATGTTTACCCAAACATTACCTTTGTATTACCCAAAAAGATGACCTGAAAATCATTAAATGTTTCTTCCATTGAGCATTATCTCTTCAATATTTCTTTTGTAAATTAACTGAGAGGCATGAAAAACATTGCTTGTTAGAATCACAGATTCAATTGGCAGGTGAAAGGTTGATAACAGGATGTCTACATATATAGTCTTCCTTCACATAGAACTTAACTAATTCCAAAGATAGAAAAGGTGTAACTTCACAGTGGAGTAATGTGGCAGACACCATGACAATCAAAACATCAAAGTTCACAGCAACAGTAATGAGACAAAGTGACATCAGATGCTTTAATTCCCGCCAAAAATGTACAATTTGAATTTATTTATAAGGAAACATCAAATTTGTGATAGGTAGTGTTATCACAAGTTTCTCAACCAACGTCTTTGTTGTGCTTGAAAATCTCATCAATCAGTTCAAATCTTCTATGAAATAAGCCTTGCCACAAAGAACAAGTGAATTTAAGGAATGTTGCAATGCAAAGTAGCAGTTAAAAATAATAGTCCTTACCATCACAAAACTCATGGAAAAGTATAATAAGGCACAAAGTGAAGATCACCTTAGATCTTAGTAAGGTATTATAATCAAGAATACAGGTGGCCAACAGGTACATGCAAAGGCGCAGAACATCATTAATCATCAGGGAAATGCAAATCAAAACTACAATGAGATATCACCTCACACCAGTTAGATTGCCTAGTATCAAAAAGACAAGAAATAACAAGTGTTGGCCAAGGATATGGAGAAAAGGTAGCCCTTGTGCACTGTTGGTGGGAATGTAAGGTGATACAGTCACTATGGAAAACAGTATGGAGGTTCCCCAAAAAACTAAAAATAGAAGTACCATAAGATCGGGAAATCTCACACCTGGGTAATTATCTAAAGGAAACAAAAACAATAATTCAAAAAGACATCTGCACTCCCATATTCATTGCAGCATTATTTATAATAACCAACATATGGAAATAACCTAAGTGTCCACTGACCAATGAGTGGACAAAGAAAAACGTGATGTGATTAGAGAAAAAATATATAACACACACACATATATACATCCATATACACATCCACATACACAATGGAATATTATTCAGCCGTAAGAAAAGAAGGAAATCCTGACATTTGTGACAAGGGAAATAAACCCTGAGGGCATTATGCGAAGTGAATAAGTCAGGCAGAAAAACAAATACCAGGTGATCTCACATAAGTGGAATCTTTAAAGAAAAAAGAAGAAGAAAAGAAAAAGCACTGATACAGAGAACAGATGGGTGGTTGCCAGAGGCAAGGAATGGGTGAAATGGGTAGAAGGGGTCAAAAGGCACAAATTTCTGGTTATAAAGTAAGTCACGGGGATGTAATATACAGCATGGCAACTATTGTTCATAATACTGTACTGTATATTTGAAAGTTGCTAAGGGGGTAGATCTTAAAAGTTCTTATCATAAGAAAAAATTCTAAATGTGAGGGGATGGATGTTAAGTAGATTTACTGTGGTGATCATTTTATAATGTATACAAATATCAGGTCATTATGTTGTATACCTCGAAGATGTCAATTATCACAATTAAAAAAAACCTTAAATTAACAAACTTCAACAACAAAAATTAAACAATAATTGTTCAAAGGACAGAGAATGGAGCTGTCTCTCTTTCCTTCCACTTTATTTTCTCTTCCTTTCCTGGTTGATCATTCTTATCAAAGCAGCCACACATCCCCATCTGTTGCCTAAAAATGATGGGAGATATACTTGCCCACAAAGTAAATTCATTTACAAATCTGCTTTTATTCAACACAGAAAATGCCTTCAAAAAACTTTTAGAAAGATGTATTCCACTAAGAACCTTCATAAGCTGCTGCTAAGAATACAGATGGTGCAGCCATTTTGAAAAACAGGCATTTTCTTAAAACATTAAACATACATTTACCAGAAAACCCAGCAACCTTAGCCCTAGATGTCTACCCAAGAGAAATGAAAATGTATATTCATGTAAAAACTTGTACACCGATGTTCATAACAGCATTATTCATAATAACCAAAGAGTGGAAAACAACTCAAATGTCCATCAACTGGTGAGTGGTTAAAGAATATATATATGGTATGTCCACATAGTGAAATACTATTCAGCAATAAAAAGGAATGAAGTACTGATATGGTACAAAATTAACTCCAAAAGTATTATGCTAAGTGAAAAAAGCCAAAAACAAAACAACACATAATGTATGATTCCATTTATATAAATAGTTCATAAAAGCAAATCTAGAAAGACAGAAACTAGATTATTAGTTGCCTGGGGTTAGAGATTAAATATAAATGGGCATGAGAAATTTTACTGTGGTGATGAAAATGTTCTAAATCTGGATTGTACTGATGCCAGCACAACTCTGTAAATGCACTAAAAACAATTCAATTGTTTAGTTAAAATGAGTGAATTTTATGGTATATAAATTATACCTCAATAAAGATGTAAGAAAAAAAGGGTACAGTGCATAGACCATCTAAAAACAAGGCTTATTCCACTCCTACTGCATTCAAAGCCTAGCTAAGTGCTGTGACATAGTCCCATACTTAAAATAACAAACTTAAAATATAATGGAATGTTAACATATCAAATAAAAAACAGAAGCTTAAAAAAAAGGTGGAACCCAATTCTCCACATCTTGAATATAAGCTATTCTAAGTGACTTGCTTCTACCAAATATAAAACAGTAGTACTGCAGTGTGTGACCTGAGGACTACGTCAAATAAGACAACTGCTTCTGCCTGGTTCTCTCCACTTGGGACGTGAACTTTGAAAGTACTGATTCTACATGAAAAGAAGTCTTAACAACTGCTAAAACATGCTGAAGAGATCACACAGAGAAAGAAATAGCCAAGGAACCCAATGCCGGTCTCCTACTGTCTTACTCTTTTCCAGCATCAACCAGAAAACACATGAATGAGCTTTCAGATGATTGCAGTCCCCAGCCTTCAAGTCACCCTAGCTGACACCAAGTGGAAAAGTGAGAAGCTGTCCCAGATGACCCCTGCCCATATTGCAGATTCATGAGCAAAATAAATGGCATTGTTTCAAGCTACTAATATTTCGGTTGGTTTGTTAAGAAAGCATTGAAAGTCAGATTATCTTTTCCTTACCTTCTTAAAATACTGGACAGCACAATTACAAGATACTTGATAGAAAAATTAATATTCTGTAAGCAAGTATTAAGTCCCTCAAAGCTGAAAACTTTTAGCAACAGGCCAGTCCTCTTTCAATCAGAATGTACAAACCTCAATTTCCAGTCTGGATAATAACTTTATTTTTAATGTTGAATTTTATAGCAGAGATAAAAACATTAAGAGTCAGAATGATCTTCGGTAAAAAAAAAAGGGGGGTAGATATTCAGACAACTTAGCATATATGAATATGCGAAAACATGGAGTTAGATTTTTGCCAGCAGCCTGTATTTATAGGATATAAAACCCACATTCTAGTTGGCTGTGATGCCAAGCAGCATACTTCCCTCCCGGTAAATTGAAAAGGAATCCAGCTTGCTGCTCAGCATACCAGTTCAGAATCCTTCCACATCATATGTCAGAATCAATTAAATCACTTGAATTCAGGTTTGGTCTTTTTTTAGTGAAAGAAATTTATTCCCAACAGGTCCGCTTCCTTCCAGTCCGTATCCTGTACCCCTGCAGCACCCAGGAGGGTACCACATCTGGTCAAGCTAACTTTTCTCCAGGCAGTGGGGAAGAAGAGAAGGAACTTCACCAATAAGAGGATATAATCTTGGGGCACCTGTGTGGCTCAGTCATTAAGCGTCTGCCTTCGGCTCAGGTCATGATCCCAGAGTCCTGGGATCGAGCCCCACATCGGGCTCTCTGCTCCGCAGGAAGCCTGCTTCTCCCTCTCCCACTCCCCCTGCTTGTGTTCCCTCTCTCGCTGTCTCCCTCTCTGTCAAAAAATAAGTAAAATCTTAAAAAAAAAAAAAGAGGATATAATCTTTATCAATAAGGGAATTATAATCAATAACCTGTGAGAAATAGAGGAGATAACTGCAATATTCAATAAAAGTTTGTCACACATTCTAATAAACAAACCTCTTAAGTGAACTTCCCATTCATAAAAGAATTCAAAACTCATGTATTATAAGATCCTAAAGATTTTGTTCACACATTGTGTGAGGAATACTAGAATTATTCCAATTCTAGTATCAAGGTTTAATGCCAAAGAGTAGAAAACCCAATTCAAAGTGGTTTAAATGCACAGAAACATATCAGTTCACATCACAGGAAAAAACAGGGATAGGAGAAGATTCAGGTGAGGCTAATCCAGAAATTCAAAGACATCAATGATCCAGGTTCATTCACTCTTTATGCTCCTCTGCCCAGAATGTCAGCTTCATCCCACAGGCCCCAGCTGGAGAGCCATCAGAAGACTGTCCTTCATTCAGTCTGGCCCAGTGAAGAGAATTCCTCTGCCTACAGAATCAAACCCAGATCCCTTGCCATTTGCCCAACAATGCCACCTGAGCACACGCACCTAACAGGGGAATGCCATATGCTGAGTGGCCTGGACATGGCTCACAAAGCCATCCATGGCAAGAGCCACACCACCACGATGCACTCAGAGCTGGAATGGCAGCCCAAGCAGAAATAGACTTAACGGAGGCAAGAGACCAACTTCCAAGTGCACTCAAATTCAAATCTGTCCACCAAATCTGTACCAAATGGTCTATTTGACCAGTTAGGGAAAAAAAAAAAATTCCTTAGTTTCCAAGTGGCTTTCGTCTAAAAGTCGACCCCTACGTCAGTTTTGATCTTAAAATATGGTTAGGGCATAGGAGACATAGTATCCCAATTTAGTAATATATCTGCCATGTGCCCAAATTAGTTCTTGGAACATTTAAACCATATATAGTTGAAGTATTTAAGCTGGGAATGCCTCTTTCCCTCCTTTTCCAGTGGATCAGAGAAAGTAGAGATTCACCACCTATAGGCTATCATGCCCTGGCATCAAGGCAATAAAAACAAGGAGTTCTCCACAAGCAACCATCAGTAAGAACACCAAGGAAAGGAGTGACAAAATCCTCCACAGTAGCAGCAGCTGAGATGGCAGGCTGTGAGCTTCCTAAAGGCCGTCTGTGTTTATAGAGTACCCATGAGTCAGTTATATAAAAATGTTTTATCTGATATTTTCTTGACTCAAAATAAAAGATCCTAATAACTAGTTTTTCTAGTACAATGCTATAATGCCTTACAATGATTCATTTTAAATTAAGTCAGTTCTGTGTTTACTATTTTTTCTTCTTGAACAGTTGTGCTCCTTTCAGGAACTCAGAAATCCATACTCTAGGGTTGCCTGGGTGGCTCAGTCGGTTAAGCATTTGCCTTTGGCTCAGGTCATGATCTCAGGGTCCTGGGATCAAGCCCCACATTGGGCTCCCAGCTCAGCAGGGGAGCCTGCTTCTCCCTCTCCCCCTGCTCATGCTCTCTCTCTCTCTCTCTCTCTCTCTCTCTGTGTGTCTCAAATGAATAAATAAAATCTTAAAAAAAAAAAAGCTCTAAGCAAAACCCAAGAAACCTCTGCCATTGAACTTTGTGAAGCACCAAAAAAAATAAACGTCATTGGGATCCTTTTAGGTGTAACACACACACACACACACACACACACACACACACACACAAATGTGTAACACAAAGGGAGAAAAGTATTCCCTGGATGCTCGGCCAATGATTACAAATCAGCTTTGGTCAAATGAGAAATCTGGAAATTGGTAGTATCAAATACAACAAGTACTTGGAAAGTAGGATTCCTGGAATGTCATGTTTAGGGGCAGTTTACTTTTACTTCCCATTGTTCCTCTAAATGTGCTTAAGAGGAACAGTCCTCCACCAGCTCTCAAGATGAGACTGTGGATAGTCCCCATAATTTTCTGGACATTCAGGAAATGGAAGTCTCTGTATCTCCTACCCACCCACTCCCAGCAGATGTAGGGAGAATCTGAGTTCTGTAAAGGACAAATTCTACCTGGCTTCTTTTCTTTTCCATACACCTTGTTTCCAATTTATTTCTGTTACTGAGCATTTCCAGGATTACTGTGGAATAATGGGAAGGAAAGTTCTTACTTAACACTTAACAACAAAAGATTCTTCTTCTCTGGCCATGGAAATGGCTAAAGCCAACTCTCTCTTGAGGATATTTTCCTAGGTTCTTCAGAGACTCACTCCCCCAGAGGGCTTCACTAACGCCGCCAGTGTTTCTCCTTTGGCTAACCACTCCTCGCCGCTCCTCAGCTTCCATACCCCATATCCTCTTACTGATGGAGGTTCCCTACCTTCTTGGCATGATCCTCTTTTGAAATGACCCCAGGCAAACATTTCCCCCCAAGTCCCCTCAATTGGTCCTTGGTATCCATGCCCTTTGGCATGCCATCACTTCCCTGGAGGCTCAGCCGTCTGTACCATGTATTGCAGGCTACATCAACTTCCTGAAGTATGAGCTGACCACTATCCCCCCCAAGACTGTTATAAAGTCATACCAAGATTCACTGGTTCCCACTGACAGCCCCCCCATCACTCCATTTAAAGATGTAAGACTCACAGTATAACTCACTCAAAGAATCCTTCTCACAAAATCCTCTCTCCACAGCCACCCTCTGTTTATTCATGTGGAATAGAAGAATTGTATAATTCATTTCTGCAAACTTCCCTTGGAAATCTGTAGTTTGGAAAAAAAGGAAAAGAAAAGAAAACCCGGGGGCGCCTGGGTGGCTCAGTTGGTTAAGCGGCTGCCTTTGGCTCAGGTCATGATCCTGGAGTCCCTGGATCGAGTCCCACACCGGGCTCCCTGCTCAGCAGGGAGTCTGCTTCTCCCTCTGACCCTCCCCCCTCTCATGTGCTCTCTCTCTCAAATAAATAAATAAAATTTAAAAAAAAAAGAAAAAAGAAAAGAAAACCCGTAGCTTGGTCTTTTATCTCCCTTCTGGATAGGGCACCAATGGCAAAATAATTATCCCAGATGAGCAGCAGAAAGAATTGCACGCTCCAAAGAGGTGGTGGTAATATCAGCAGAAAGGATTTCTCTCGGAATGTAGGAAATAGTCCCTAAGGATTCCTGAAAATTACTAGGTCAGAACAAAGACTTTGGGGGTCTAGATATCATGTAATCTGAGGATTGGGATAGTAAGCCAGTAAAACATGAACTATTACTGTTAATACAATTTCATTAACGCTCAAAGGCTGGGAAGAGCTACTATACAAATTCAGTTTGCTGAAATAGGATAAAAAATTCTTAATTAAGCAAATCAATGAAGGCCACAGATTATCTTAAGTTTTATCTATTTGGTCTTGAAATTAAATGATTCTGGTAATTGTCAACTATTTTCTAATGATATTGTCTCTAGGATAACATTAAGGTTAATTTAGATATCCAGAGTATATATGTCTAAGTTGGGAGGTAGATGAGTAGAAAGGGAGTAAATGTATTCAGAAATACTCTGAGTTTACAGAGATGGTCAGTTTATGATTTCAAAATCATTTACACAAAGGCCACACAATGGGTAACATACATATTCACTATCTGATTCATGTGTTTCCCTAACAGGAAGGAAGTCTATAGGATATGTTTCACACCAAGCCATAAAAATATTTTCTTAAAATTCTTTGCATAGAATCATTAAAACCCTGGCATTAACATTAGGTGAATTCCTTCAATATCACACTCCCAAGAAAACATACAAAGAAAGACGACAGCAAGAGACAGAGACAGAGAAAGGAAAGAAGGGGAGAGAGAGAAAAGAGGGGGGATACCACCATTTTGCCAGCTAGAATATACAATAAGTCATCCATCACTTAGACTCATGAATCCTGGATGTAAGCTTCTAAGGTGGAGATCAAAGACTCTAGCAAAGTGAAACATTTGACAATAACCAAAGCTCAGTCACCACATGGTTTTCCTCATCCTATTTTGTGCAGAGCTCTCTAGCAATGTTGAGCATTTCAAAACAAATAAATAAATAAATAAGACTAGATTTGCAAAAATAGCTGCCTAAATTGAAGCCATAAAACACATGCACAGTGAATGTGAGTACATGCTCACACAAGCTGGACTTTTAAGGACTGCAACAAAAGAAAGAAAAAAAAATCTGGGAGTGGCACTTCCAAACAGATTTAAGGAGCATGCTGAATAACAGATACACATCTTCCTCTCTCATCCATGCAGAAAGGTCTGCACATGCAGCCAACATAATATTAGAGAAGAGGAAGCATCCATTCGTATTTTTTCTGTCCTTAGATAACATAAGCCAGATGCCAAGATCCAAACATTCTTTACATACAAATTAAGTATTAATGGAATAGTAAAAGTGCTTTTCCTGATAATGATAAAAATTTTGTTTTTATTTGGATAGTTGATCTGAACAAAACACTTTAATGCCATTACATCTAATGGTTTTAGCTAACATTTTCCAAACACTAAATAAGAAATTTTCAATTGCCATATTAAGTTAAATTATAGTTTTGTTAACCCTTTATATTAAAGGGGTATGCCCTTTTATCATAAAGGTTAAGAGAATTAACATTCAACTGGTTAGAAACAAGGTATCATATGAGAAACAAACATAAAACGTAATATGAACACAAAATATCATTTGAAACCAGTTCTACACTATTTAACAATTACTAAGAGACTAGTCTATACCAGTTGATTAATTATGAAGTATTTCGGGCGCCTGGGTGGCTCAGTTGGTTAAGCGACTGCCTTTGGCTCAGGTCATGATCCCGGAGTCCCGGGATCAAGTCCCACATCGGGCTCCCTGCTCGGCGGGGAGTCTGCTTCTCCCTCTAACCCTACCCCCTCTTGCGCTCTCTCTCACTCTCTCTCTCTCTCAAAAAAAAAAAAAAAAAAAAAAATCTTTAATTATGAAGTATTTCAACTTTCTTAATTTATGGAAATACTCCAAATTTTTTCCAAAAGCACTACCATTACTAATATTACTAATATTTTCAGAGTTACAGTACCATTTCTCATGATTAATGTGCAATACCCCCAATCCTATTTACTGTTTTCCTTTGTTTTTCTATTAGTTCTTCATACATTCACTCATAATAATGATTAAGCCCAGCTGTGCCCTGTGCTAAGGGATTCTGAAACAAGTAACACAGCTTCAAGCAGCCTATAGCTTAGAAGGGGAAAAAAATAAGCAATGACTGCAGAACAAAGCACATGTGCAATAGGGGTACAAATTATTCAAAACTTCTCATATTTCAAAATGTTTTCACAGACATTTAAGTTTATACATAACTCATGGAGTAGCGAGAAAAATTATTTAAAACCCAATATGAGAGCATGGACTCCAAAATTAAATCTGTCTGGATGATTAGATAGATAGATAGATAGATAGATATAACTGATTAGTGGTAGAATCTCAGCTAAGAGAATGTAAGTCCATATTCATACACTAAGCTGCATTTCACAGCTCATGAAGATTTGACAAGGTGTTACTATCACACACAACTAGTTACTGAATTCATGTGCTTCCTAGATTTGCATTCAGGATTCCAGTATAGCAGCCGGTACAATATTCTCTAGGCTCTAATCCTCTGAAATTTTAATGACCCTGTCTTTTCTTTCTCATTTCTAAACTGTGTCTCTTAACCTTTCTTGTCATCCCCTTCTAGTGGAAAGGACTTTAGTCATTAGTAGCCCATGAATGAAAAAACATGAGGGCAACCTTAAAGTAAGCACTATTAAACTTTAACTTGGAAAAAAGGGCCAAGGGTAGACCACACAATCTATGTAAGCATCTGCAGAAAAGATGGGGCCACCTATCAAGTAAATAAAAACTATGTATGCTGGGAAATTTCTCACAAACATTCCTATGGCTTTACTTCCAAAGGCTACAATCCTCCCTGCCTGTTTTCAGATATACTTAGTGTGTAAAAGCACAAATCTTGTCTTAATTACAACCAGCTCTAATGAACTATTGGTTAAATTCTTGGCTAAATTATACCCTTAAATTATTTTTTTTTTCCAGCAATGCTTTACTTATTGAACATCTTTGTTTTAGAATTTTGTTTTTGAAATCGTCATCAGAATAGCACATTCATTTCAAATACCCTCAAAAATGACATTTAAAACCCCTAAATGTGGGTGTGGTTTGGGAAAAATATTACTAGAAGCAATTCCTTGTTTTGACCAATGACATCATCATAGAACTAAATGTAGAGCTTCCCAAAGGAAGACAGTACTTATGAAGACACATAATGGTGTATATTCTATAATGTAATAATCTCAATATTTTATGTTGACAGTCTGCAAGATTCATAAATTAAGAGTTAATAAAACAGAGGTTTTTCCCTGTTAGAAAAATACCTCAGACTTCACTGGCTATTGGTTAGTTCAAGGGCTTGCAGAACACTCCAAAAAAAATATTCCCTCTAGTAATACTTGGATTAAAATGGTGATTTGGGACTTTGGGCCAATTAAGACAGTAGGGAATTGCAGGCCTTAACCAGACACAGCCTCTGTGATGTAAAGCTGAACCATATGTGGTCTTCATTTCTCAATCACATAAACTTGGTGGGGGGAAGCCAGCTAAGGAAGAAAATCTATTGTCCTACTGTCTACACTAACTCTAGTTACTAAGAGAGCTGTAAAAAGTCCTTTTCCAGAGAAGCCTCCGGAGCAAGAGGTGGTCCACCATCAACTCAGAGAAGCCTGAGGAAAGGTAGAACAAAAAAAACAACTCTGAAAATTATCTTTCAGGTTTACAGTAAAAATGAAATGAGCAAACTGCACTCCTTGAAAGATAAGAGATATGTTGGTTTATAATTCTTTCTTCATCAAAAAGATCTCAGTGTGAACCTACTTACTGTCTGGGCTTCCAAGCTTAGGATTTAAATTTAATTTGCTGTAGCATAGCTGCTGGGAAGAAAACAGAGCTTTGAAACAGTATAGTACGGTGGGGAGATAACAGACTAAGAGTCAGAGCTGGAAAACTGGTGGCTGTAGTCATGGCTAGAACTCCCACCAGCTGTGTGACTGTCACCTGTCTGGATGCCAGACTCCTCCTCTAACAAATGAGATTACTAGCAAGCACTCCACTTTTAAATCATCTTTTACCCTCACTCACGTTTGGTTAACCAAAAAAATTCATAGTTTTTGTATCATAAACTGGTATGAACAGATGAAGGTGTTAATTCATTTGGTGTTAATTCATTTTTGGAGGTTAGTTTCTGTTGCTACTAAACTATCTGAAGATGTCCCACCTTTTGGTCATAAATAATCACACTGGTGAACTGTAAAACCTTCTGCTCTGCTGGAAAAAAAGAAAACTGTACAAAATGTAGAATGAGACCACACAGTCCACATGGGCACAGAGCAAAGCATTTTATAATGATAGAAGATTGTTCCTCTGAAAACATCTGGAAGCCTTTCAGATTAAATCACTACAGTTCACAAACAGTGTAGAAATAATTTAATCATTTCCACCATGGCTGAGGAAATTGAAGGATGAAGAGTTTTCAGAAGGAAATTTGGACGATCCAATTAACTAATGTTTTGTTCTAACATGAAAAGCAATGGACTTGTGGAAAATGACACCAGAATTAATAGTAATCCCAGTTTTATTTATTACCATTATAAAAGGTGGCTAAAAACTTGAGGTACTTACCCCACCACCCACCCCTACAATTCAGCAGAAATGTATCTGGGTAATGATGTTAGAAAACTAAATGTCAAAAAAACACGAAGAAATATTCAACCATCAGAAATTCCTAATTCTAAAGATACACCCTAAAATTTGTAAATGAACTCAAACTGAGTTAAGGTTATACTGTAAGGAAATTCCAAGTTTTATTCCAGAGCCAAATTACTGAAAATATTTGTGTTCTGTGTAAGTAGTGAATTGTGTCCTCAGCTCCAAGAGTATCAAACACCGTCCTCTAGACAGAGTTTTTGACCTTACCTGAGTCCTGTGGAAGGATCACCTCTGGGCAAATGGTAAAACAACTTCACACTAATGACTGTTTTACTCATACATTTCTCTACTTCAAGGACAGTCACTAGGTATTCACACTGGTAGAAGTATCTATCTGGGTTAATAAATCAGGAGAAAAAGACAATTTCTACTCTGGAAGTGATTTAAATCTAGAGTCACTAGAAATAAACCCATCATTTACCACTGAAGAATGTGGTTTTGATTAAGGTAAAATAAGAATGAATACACATACACATTGCTCAAGATGTTTCAGTTATAATAAAATAGTGCTTCAAAGTACATTGAAAGGATATGTAAATATATAGAAAGAGAATATTAAGTAGAAAAATAAGTTAGTGAAAAAGACAACTAAGTTGAGTTTTTAAAAAGGCAATAAAATGGAGAGAAGATGTCTACTGTTTCTTTGGTTTTCTTTTACTTTTGCCTTTTTTTTTTTTTTTTGAGGGAATAGGGGAAAGAATATAACTTGCCTAGACACACACACACACTATTTTACAGCCACATTTTACTCCTACTGATAAAACAATGGGGTGATTCTTCTCATTTTGAACAGGCTGCCAAAAGTCATGCTCCTTCTCCCTTCCCTCAACAGTTTACCAGCACTTGAAACTTGATTATCTGGAAACTGGGAGATAGCATTTCCAAACTACATTAACAAAACCTTGCTCTAGTCACATTTCCCTTTTCTTTTCTTTGCCCACACTTTGTTCTATGAGACAAATCTCTTTGCTGTGTATCAATAGGTCGCTGCTTACTCAGGGCCCTGGCTCCTCCAACCTGAAAAAGCCTAGAATCTACCGCTTTTTTCAAACCAAAATCCTACCCAGTCCCGGTCACCACAAGGTCTGAGTACTTCATTCCATACCCATCTCTCTCTACCTCTAAGATCCCCTTCGTACTTAACATCACAGTTCAACAAATCAGTGTTTTCTAAATGTTTCATGTTTACACTGGGCTTTTCTACGTAAGCTGACAGGAAGCCTTACCCCAAGGCTAAGTCAGATCCTTTTCTCACATCTCTCCAGACAACTGGAAAGGAAAACACTTAATAAAAAAAAACAAAACAAAAAAAAACTAATGACTGATGGTTAATAAAAATAGTTCTGTTCTAAAACAGAGAGATGGGTACATTTGTTACAGCATATTCCTGGAAATCATAAAGTGCACCTTTATGCACTGGACCTACACTGAAATTAACAGCTACATTCATATTTCAAGACTGAAGATGTAACCAACAATACATTACAAAAGTAATAAAGTAACCACTCTATGCCTCTACTTACTTTAAAAAAATGTCAAACTGTGCTCATAGTTCCAGTATACTATTATGGAACATAGATGGATTAAAATAAAACCAAAATATCACTATGTAATATCATAAATTTAACTTAGCACAAACTGATTCATTAGCTATAACAACGATTTAACAATTTGTTTTCCTTCTTAAAATGGAGATAGTCTTTTTAAAGAATGATTTGAGTTCAAGTTTCTTTCATCTTCTTAAAGTCTATTTATTTACTTATTTATTTTTATTATTTCTTAGGTCGGGGGGTGGGAGAGGGAGAGAGAGAATTTTAAGCAGGTTCCACAGCCCAGCACAGAGCCTGATGCTGGGCTCGATCTCACGACCCTGAGATCATGACCTGAGCTGAAATCAAGAGTCAGACACTTAACCCCTAGTCTCTTTAAAACTTTCCAAAGAAATATAAATAGACACTTTCTTTTTCTCTCAGTAACATTACAAATGGCAGCAAAGAACATTCAAGAGTCCCTCTGCAGATGAGAACACCAACTGACATCATTGAGCAACTGGGCAAATATTGACCACAGCAGCCTTGAAACACGTTAAGGACATCACACTGTGA
Source organism: Halichoerus grypus (assembly GCF_964656455.1). Taxonomy (NCBI): domain Eukaryota; kingdom Metazoa; phylum Chordata; class Mammalia; order Carnivora; family Phocidae; genus Halichoerus; species Halichoerus grypus. The sequence goes on along the minus strand of NC_135722.1, from coordinate 80,617,373 downwards.
CTTTGGTCTTTTATCTGTTTCTGGCTTACCCTATCCTAACTCTACTTGGAAAGTACCTAATAACCTCAGTGCTAACTCAGAAGTAGGAATCAATGTGGGGTCTGTAAAAATTAAGAGTATCTGCAAAATTATGGAGAAGAGGTTATAGTCACACTTCTTTGGCAATTAGCAGGGGTTGTCTAGGAACTACCAATGTGAATATGAAACTCAAGACTTTACTGTGGCTTATAGTACTTTTTGAACATCTACTGTCACCAAGAATTATGGCAGTACTAGTAGGTTAGGATTCTGTAACAAAAACTGTCAATAAAAACTTGAGAAATCATACAGAAATTCCTGAATATGGAATCAAGAATTCCTGAATATCAAGGGGGAAAAATGTAGCTCACAGGCTTAAAATCAAGCTATTCCTGTACTAACCTTAAACCCCTTCATTATTTTGCATTTGGATACACATTTGAAAAGCTCCATAGTAATCTGATTTTATTTAAAAAATAATTATATAGCCTTAATGTAGCAGGCACTGTTCTAAGAGCTTTACAAATATTAATTCAGTTAATCCCCATAATAACCCTCCAGTGGGAAGGTTGTTACCCTATTACTAATGGGGAAACTGAAACATACAAATGTTACAGTGATGTGCCTAAGGTCACCCACAGCTAATAAGAGGCAGATCCACTGATTTCATATCTGTGTTCTTAACCATTATGCTATGCTGCCTCTCCTAAAATATCCCAAGCTAAACTCAACACATTTCCCCACCCTCTCCCCTTCAGCATTCCCTCCGTGTACACCGGCATCCTCTTTCTCATAGTAATTTACTACCATATCCACCTCTTTCATCTCTGCTGCCCTTTACTCCCACAAAATCAGATGTTGCCCCATCCCTTCTATTTCCATGCACCCCTTGCTTTCATCTCTCCCTCTCCATCTCCACTAGTAGAGTTATCATTTAGGATCTCCTTTCCTCTCAGCATTAATACAGTAGCTTTATGCCACTACCAATAAAATGGATTTATTCAGTATGCATTTACTAATCCAGGTCCCTTGCTAAATGTTGTTAATGCAAAAATGAATTAAAGCCCTGCTTTTGAGAGAGTGACATACCAGGGCCTCCAGCTCTGATGATGTAACCTGAAAATACTCACTGAAGTTCTACTGCCTTCTGAACTATGTCCAAACTCCTTACCTAACTTCTAGGTTTTCCGTAATATGGATTTTTTTTTCATTCTACCCTTACCACTCAAACCAAGTTTTTCCCTCTAAAGCCACGCATGTTTTCACATCTCCCTAATATTTGCTCATGTTCTCTTTTCTATCACAATGCTTTTTCTGCCACCTTTATATGGTCTGGCTGAAATCCTACCCAACTATCAAGGCTCAGCTTTCTCAGATATTCCCAATCAGACAAAACTACCCAGGAACCAGAGAACCTTATACCACCTTGAACTAGAACCACAACACTTATCAGTCTGCCTTGTATTTTCCTATTTACAAACAAGCTCTAAAAACACAATTACATTTTATCCTTTTGGAGGAATGCATTCTCCAATACTCACCCCAGGAACAGGGGTTTTCTCCCTATACTTCACTTTTGTCACTTGACATTTCCTTCCCTCCTCCCCTCTTCTTCTCTACCTGCTGTTGCTGGCATATGTCATTTAAGACCTGGTACAGGGACACCGGGATGGCTCAGCCGGTTAAGTGTCTGCCTTTGGCTCAGGTCATAATCCCAGGGTCCTGGGATCAAGTCCCACAACAGGCTCCTTGTGCAGCGGGGAGCCTGCTTCTCCCTCTGCCTGCCGTTCCCCCTGTTTGTGCTCTCTCTGACAAATAAATAAAATCATTAAAAAAAAAAAAAGAAAAAAGACCTGGTACAAATTCTGTCTCCTCCACAAAGCCTTTCTAAATCCTTTCAACTCAAAGTAATTTCTCCCTCCGCTGAATTCCCTAACGCTCTACCTGTACGGCTCTTCTAGCTGTCATCAGTTGGTGCATCACTGATGTGCATCTCCACCAATAACTCAGCATCTCAGGAGAGGACATTTCTCTTACTCATTCCCTAGGATATCTATTATAGCACAGAGGCCATTAGATGACAAGGATAATGGGTGAATAATGGGTTAATGGGTGACTGCACTTACACATGCTGGTGCCTGGCCCAGAAGCTAACAAAATTAAAGGGAACGAAATAACTCTAGAGGAAGGAGGATGGCAGGAACAGGCAGAAGCACATTAAGGGGTAAATCAGCAGGCATTCTTAGCATTTTTCAAGCAATATAATTCCCTTTGCCTGTGGTCTCCCCATGCTAGACCTGTTCTTAGTCTAGTGAAGCCAATATGAATGGTTTGTAACTTATGAAATGACTTTATGAAAAAAATAAATGACATGCCAAGCTGGAATTCTGATGACATTCCTATAGACAGATGGTTACAATATTGGTTTGGTTCTGTGAACTATCAGTACTCACTAACCAAAGACCTCATGCAAGGCCCTGTGAATTGTTGGGGATGAAGACAGCTAGAGAAGCAGTTGGTTGTGTGGTTTAGAGCTGCACTTCTGGATACAGATTTTCAGTTCTGCTACTTATAAACATCAATAGGTAGGTCTCAATTTTTCCACTTATAAGATAGCAAGAGGGGAAGAATGAAGGGGGGGAAATCGGAGGGGGAGACAAACCATGAGAGACGATGGACTCTGAGAAACAAACTGAGGGTTCTAGAGGGGAGGGGGGTGGGCAGATGGGTTAGCCTGGTGATGGGTATTAAAGAGGGCACGCTCTGCATGGAGCACTGGGTGTTATGCACAAACAATGAATCATGGAACATCAAAAACTAATGATGTAATGTAGTGTGATTAACATAACAAAAATTTTTTAAAAAAGTAGGAGAATAGAACTTAGCTCCAACAGTGGATGATGTGAGGATTAAATAAGAGTATGCAAAAGTGCTTAACACAGTGTCTGACATATAGAGAGATTAAGCAACACTAGTTATTACACAAATACACTTCATCTAAATTCAATTCAGCAACAATTACCTGAGCTTCCACTCATTATCAAAAAACAACATTAAGCATTAAAGAGAATAAAGACAAGAAATCACCCCTATCTTGAGAGCTTATTAAGTCTAAGCACCCCCAATTAACTATAAGTCAGATAATGTTGAGACACCCTACAAGATACACTTGAAATGGGCCTCCAGTAAACACACTAGTCCAGGGGTTCTCAACTGGGGTTATCTGGCAATATCTGGAGACAAGCTGGCTTATCCCAGCCGGCGTCATCAGGTCAGAGGTCTCCTACCAGTATTTAGTGGGTAGAGGGCAGAGATGCTGAACATCCTACAATGCACATCCTACAATGCACAAGACAGTCCTCCACAATAAGGAGTTATTTTGCCCAATGTGTCAATAGTCCTAGGTTGAGAATCCCTCTTCAAACTGTAAATGCCTCTGTTCTGGAGTGCCAAGCCCCACATCTCTACTCACTGCCTGATTCACTTTTGATGAGACGGGCTTCCCGAGGCTTTGACAGTGTGGAAATCTGCCAATGTTGTGTAATAGTTATTGCTCTTGTAGACTTTATCTTTCTTTTGTTCTAGGCCTATCCTTCCACATGTTATCACATGCTCAACAAGGCAATGATCAGACACTATGAAGCTGCTTCAACTCCCAGTTTTATCTTCCCCCCCACTGCGGCTCATATCACCTCCTTTCAAGCTCCAGTTATAAAACAAAGAGAGGTTTGCATGAAAATATCAAACTATTCTCATTTTCTGGAGCTGGCAGTAGAACCTTTTAAACATTTGCCTGAAAAAAGTAAAAGGTAAAAAAAAAAATACTGTTACCTAACTGTTGCGAATTAAAATAATGAACCTTCAAATGACTGAATTATCCAGTGTATAAACGTACCATGGATTACACTCTTGTTGCCACAACAATCATCATTCTTGATCATTTAACAACTTAAAACACATAGTAAAAAAAAAGTTACTGTTTTGACATTTTCTGCCCTACCAGAAAGTATGCTCTTCATCAGTGTCTTCTGAAACAGTTTCCTGTTGCTTTAAAATGTTCATTGTCTGTTAACCTTTAAAATTCATAGATATAAAGCATATATCCTCGCCCACCCCAACCACATCTAAAAGCAAACTTAAATCCCTACGTTGTCACTCCCATTAGGATGGCTTCTATCAATCAAACAGGAAACAGCAAGTGTTAGGGCAGATGTTAGGAAGGATGTAGAGAAACTGGAACTTTGTGCACTGTTGGTGGGAATATAAAATGGTGCTACCACTCTGGGCAACGGCATGGTGGCGCCTCAAAAAATTAAAAGGGATTGAAAGCAGGGTCTCAAAGAGATATTTACACACCCACATTCATAGCAGCATTATTCACCATAGCCAAAAGGTGCAAACATTCCAAGTATCCATCAACAGATGGATAAATCAAATGTGAAATATACTCACACACAGGATTATTCTTCAGTCTTAAAAAGGAAATAAATTCCAACACATGCTACAATACGCACAAACCCTGAGGACATTATGCGAAGTGAAAAAAAGCCAGTCACAAAAAGCAAATATTGAATGATTCCACTTACACGAAGTATTTAAAGTAGTCAAACTCATAAAAATAGAAAAGTAGAATGATGGCAGCCAGGAGATGAGGGGAGGGGAACTGGGGAGTTGTTTAATGGGCACAGAGTTTAAGTTTTGCAAGTTCTGGAGATTGGCTGCACAATAATGAATATACTTACTACTAAACTGTACACTTTAAAAATGGACAAGATGGTAAATTAAATAATGTGTATTTTACTACAACTTTTGAAAAACACAAAGTTGTTAATATTAATGTCACTCTTAGGTGTTCTCTTCATGGAATCACTAACTAAAAATTCTTTACATATTTACAATTTTGTCAATTAAACTTCATCAACTTTACTTACTCTCACTCTCAGCATAATCTCATACGACCTCCAGTGAATTTAAATACCACTTATACATTGATGACAGTCAAATTTCTATTTATAGCCCTGACTTCTCCTGACTTCTACTCAACAGCTCCAGCTGACTGTCTAATTACTTAACATGTCTGAAATGAAACTCTTGAGAATACCCACTATACATACCTGTCCCCCACCATGATCATTCCATCTGAAGATCCCCATCAGGATAAAAACATGAGATAAGTGGTTTTCAGCAGGTTGACTTTGCCCCCTAAGGGACAAAATGTCTGAAGACAATTTTGGTTGGTATAACTTGGCAGTGGGGGCGGGGGTGGGGTGGTGGTGAGGAATACATGAAGAATATAGAGGCCAGGGAAGTTGCTAAACATGCTACAATGCACAGGACAGAACTCCCTAACAAAAATTTATCTGGCCCAAAATGTCAATAGTCCTGAGTTAGAGAAACTACTCCTATGAAATATAGTTGCCTCATCATTCCCACAATCCATATTTGATCAATCAGCAAATCCTATTGGTATCACCTATGAAATAAGCCAGAATCTGATCACTTCTACCATTTTCATCCTGGTGCAAGTCACCATGGTCTTTTACCTAATGAAATAACCTGACTGATATCCCCAGTTAGGAGATAAGTATTCAGCCTTGTCCTCTACAGTCTACAGGAAACATAACAGTCAGGGTAATCCTTTAAAATTCTATTTCAGTTCTTGTCACTCCTCTGCTGAAAGACCCTTCCACGGAGCAAAAGTCCAGTTCCTTGTAGGGCCTCCATACTCTTTACATCCCCCCATCTCTCCACCCCATCCCACTTCACCTCTTCTCACTTTTGCATTTACTTCTATGCTTTCACCACACTGGCTTCTATGCTGTTCCTTAAATACTCTCCAGCCTCAGGGTCTTTGCACTTGCTATTGAGTTGTGTGAGCTACTTTAAAAGCACTTCCATCAGAGACCTGCAGGACTAACTGCTCTTTCTTTTGTCTGGTCTCTGCTTCAATGATATTAATCACTGAGGTCTTCTCTGACTACGCTACATTAAAACACACTTATACCCCTCCAATTACATACGTGTTACACCATTAAAACAGACCTCCACTACCCATCCTCCTTTATCTTTCTTTTTCCAGAGTACCTATTACTATCTGATAATACACACTGACTCACTTCCTCCAAAGCAATAATTTCTGTTAAATCCACATTAAAATAAATATGGAACTACTAAAATGTAAGATGTTCATTCATATAATACTTAATATCTAACGTATTGCTGGTGGTTTCCATTTTACACTTTGGGAAAAGCCAAAACACTTCTATAAAAGAGGAAAAAGAAAAAGAAAAAATCCTGAGGATCATAGGGCTTTACTTGATGTCAACAATTCACTGGAATTGAGACTTTCTCAACTTTGCATTCTGGTTTCATGCTGACTATAGAAAATGCATTTTCTTTGCATCACTTAAGTAGTATTGTTGTATGTGGTGAGCAGAAATTACACTGTGGATGAAAGACACAGTGAACAGAATGAAAAATCCTAGATCAGTGGGGATATTTTATTTTGCCATGAGAAACTTAAATAGAAATACAGTAATTACTATGTAGAGCACTTTTCTGCCACCAGATATAGTCATACAAATTAAGAGTAGACCAGTTTTTCAAACAGTGTTTCTATTGTTGAAATTGTCTGAAAGATCTAAAACTTTGGCAGAAGTCTGGAAACATTGTTAAAGTGAGTTCTTCATAGGGTGACCACATTTTCCAAATGAAAAAAGGAAATATACTATCTTCAGGACCAGCCTGTGGTTTACCACTACGCTAGTAAGAAGTTAATCAATTTTCTGTAAGTTAGATTGTTACAGTAAATTCTCATCTCTTATCTAGCATAGTTGGTTAAAATCATTCTTTTTCACTGATTCACTATATATTTTTTTCTATTTAGTTCTTCTTTAATATCTTAAAATAAAGGTTTGTGATTTCACACACAAAAGTCCTGCACATCCTTTGCTAAGTTACTCTTAAGTAACTTATTCTTTTGTTGCAAGCCGAAGTTGTGTACAACAATGTTATTTATAACTATCAACCTGGCTAGACTCTTATTTCTAATAAATTCTCTGTAGATTTAGAATTTTCTATGTGGGATAATCACATCAAGAAATGATACAATGGGGGCGCCTGGGTGGCTCAGTCGTTAAGCGTCTGCCTTCGGCTCAGGTCATGATCTCGGGGTCCTGGGATCGAGCCCCGCATCGGGCTCCCTGCTCCGCGGGAAGCCTGCTTCTCCCTCTCCTGCTCCCCCTGCTTGTGTTCCCTCTCTCGCTGTGTCTCTCTGTCAAATAAATAAATAAAATCTTTAAAAAAAAAAAAAAGAAATGATACAATGAAATAAACTAAATTAAGTCTTATATCTTTTATGCCATTGGTTTTATTCTACTCCACAGACTTGGACCCTCCAAAACAATATAGAATTTAAGCAGGAAGAGTGTACATCCTTGTCTATTTCCTGATTTTTAAAGTGAATGTTTCCAATGTTTGGAAGAATGAACATAGTGTATTCTAACTCCTGTAAAATTTCAGACACAATTCATTATCATACTATTCTGTTCAAATGACAATGTTAATTGGAAATTTCATAAGGCCATTACTATGCTGTAATACAAGAGTTGGGTAATTTCCAAATCACCACAATTCCCTTGTGTTTGAAAACAGCCCTGATATTCAGAGAACACATGTAACCTACTCTGTCCCCTTGGCCTCGGGTGATTGGTCAAAGGTCTTTAAGTGACCTGGGCTGGGCCAATCAGAGTTCATTTTAAGATTTTTTTGTTTTGTTTTTTTAGTTTACCAAGGGAAGCCAGACAGGCCCCCTCCAGAAAGAATTTCTGCGAGGTATAGTGGCAGTGTTTATGATTCACCTTGTAGAAGAAGCTAACTAAGAATGAAGATGACAAGCAACTGAAAGGCAGAGATAAAAAGCCTCTTAGAGGCCTCAGAGTCCAGGAGTCCAGATGCTCCAGAATCTCACATGCAACATGTTTCCCACAAATAAATGAGATACCCCAGTGTCTCCACCATCAATTTTTCTATTTGCCTTGCAAATGAGTGTCCTGGGTGACACGCAACAAACTGCAATGTGAAATAACCCAAGGGATCTTGATAAGAATCCAACAGTCAGACTTGGGTTTCAGTTATGAATTCTGATTCTGAATAATCTGTTAATTTTAATTAGTATTATAACTTAAAGTATAATATAATAAGCTATTATACTTTAATTTTACAAAATGTTACCATTAGGAGAAACTGGGTAAGGAATACACCAGATTTCTGTATTATTCTTCATAATTGTGTGTAAATTTATAATTATCTCAATTAAAAAAAAAGTCTTCATTCTCTTTTATCTTGATGGTAATTAAATTTGTAACTTCTTCGGCAGTACATGGACACTAGGACTATGGTTTAATTACAAACAAGGACAAAAACATTCTGCTCACTGAAGAATACCTCAATCCTTTATTTCTGAGTATCCATTGGTCTGTCAGCTGATATTTCCCAACGATCCATAGCTTTGTTACATTATTTAAAATTTCCCTTCATGATCTCTTTTACTAATGTTTTTCTAGTCTACTTTATGTCTACTTAGGTTTATTTTCTCTGCCCTTTAAAATCAAATGCCCCATCCAGGGCTTAAAGAACTTTTGTGGAATGGTAACACAATGGCTTTCTATATATTTTATCCTTTATAATATCAAAGTATCTTTGTACTTCCCATCAAAAAAAAAATCAGAACACGGTTTATAAATGTAGTAAAGACTAGCACATCCCCAAGTGTACCAATGAGAAATGATGGCTGATATCAGAGTAAAGGTATTTCTGAAAGTACAAAGGTAAAAATAGAAAGATTTCAACACGATGTGTAATTATAAGATTCCAAAGTAAAGCAGCCTATTCAACTGGGATAAATGACAAAGACAGGAAGATGCACGAACTAGAGATGGGAGGAAGGAGATGGGGAGCACAGGGGCTGCGTCCAGCAGCAGGCTACTGCAGCTCATATGAATAGTGACAGCCCTGAGCGACAGAAAACTTCACACCCAAAGAATCATGCCAAAGTAGCAAAACTAAAAAGAAAATCATCAATTCCTGTTTACATCTTGACTGAAAAAACATGTGAAACTTTTTAATTCAAGCACCCTATTTTAAATTAATTGCTTTAAAAATAGCACTATCTGGTGGAAATTTTCCCTTTAAATCCTTCCATACAACCAAGGTTAATCTTAAAAAAGAATAGAGGGATCTTGGGAAACAGGAAAATATAAAGAATGGATGCCTACTATCATTTATTCATTTAAAATCTTTAAATCTAGGAATTTGATATATACCCATGAAATACCACCGTGAGAATGGCATCAATCACACACACATACACAAAAATCATATCCAGATATTACTGAAACTGATATACCAAAATACAAATACATTTTTAAATCTGCACCAGCTAATTTACCTTGGCTGACGGCTAGCCATGACAGCAAGACCCAAGCATACAAACCTTAATTTTACTAAGGAAAATACAACCTTCTTTTCAACAATCCTTTTTCAAGAGCTAATAAGGAACGAGACCACTGAGTCTCAGATTTATCTCTTTTATTCCTTTCTTATACTTTGGGGTAGAAACGTCAATGAGCAACAAAATAACTAAAAAGCCGCCTGCCAGGGTAGGCTTCACTGTCTGGCACTGATCATACCTATTAAAAGAAAATTTTAGAATTTTAACAAACATTTCCAGTTAAGTGTCCTAAGTCTTCTTCAGTTTAAAATCAAAAGACATAATTTCCAAGTATGAACACTTTGAAGTATTTTCTGAAATCCTAGCAACTACCCTATTCAAGTCCTTCATACTAAATTAACAAATGTCCTCAAAGAAAGTTTATTTCTCTTACACTTGTCCATAACGAACTCAATCTGAGAAATGGTAAATAAGAAGCTGTGATAACTCTCAACAATCACCTTTTCTTTTTCTGTATGTGTTAACTAAACACTACTAAATTTTGGCCAACTAATATGGCCAATATATACATGGAAACACCCAATATACACATTCAGAATACCCAATATATACATGGAAAAAAATACAAAAGAGATCAGGCCTTTGCCCTTGCAGGCCTCTGCTCTTCAATAAAAAAGAGAAGACAGAGGATATGAAAGAATGACTGCCAGTGAGCTGGAAGTCCAAAGACCTGAAAAGGAGTCCTATATCTTTGCATCTGTCACTTACTAATGGTATGTACTACCTTGAGTAACTCATTTGCAATCTGAGCTCAGTTTCAGGTTGCGGTAAAGATAAAAGTGTACATAAAAGTACTTTGCACACTTTAAAAAATACAAATGAGTACTAGGACTGTTATCAATAAAAAATTAAATCCACTAGTGTTGCAGTCATGCTGAATTGTGTGTGATCTGCCACCTCTCAATTCTACCTTAGTATTTCACCAAATAATGGGAAATCACAGGAAACCTCTGCAATTCAATAAATGTGAAAATCAGAACTTTGAACATGGAGAACACTGAGATGGCTTATTTTTTTAGATTTCAGGTGAAATCACTATATAAAAATATTGGTGTATAGGCCAGCATACCTAAAGTTTGTTTCTAATAAAAGTTAACCTAAAATATACCAGAAATATAATCAATACTCATGCATATAGAATGTTGGCTACCATGCTTCATTTATCTGAGACAAAAAAAAAAAAAAAACTAATTGGATGAATGGATAAAAAAGATGCGGTATATATATACAATGGAATATTATGCAGCCATCAAAAAAAAATGAAATCTTGCCATTTGCAATGACGTGGATAGAACTAGAGGGTATTATGCTAAGCAAAATAAGTCAATCAGAGAAAGACAAGTATCATATGATCTCACTGATATGAGGAATTTGAGAAACAAGACAAAGGATCATAGGGGAAGGAAGGGAAAAATGAAACAAGAGGAAACCAGAGAGGGAGACAAACCATATGAGACTCTTTTTTTTTTTTTTAATTTTTATTTTTTAAAGATTTTATTTATTTATTTGAGACAGAGAGAATGAGAGAGAGAGAGAGAGCACATGAGATGGGGGAGGGTCAGAGGGAGAAGCAGGCTCCCTGCCGAGCAGGGAGCCCGATGCGGGACTCGATCCAGGGACTCCAGGATCATGACCTGAGCCGAAGGCAGTCGCTTAACCAACTGAGCCACCCAGGCGCCCCCATATGAGACTCTTAATCTCAGGAAAGTCACTTAGGGTTGTTGGGAGTGGAGGGGGGTGGGAGGCATGGGGTGGCTGGGGGATGGACGCTGGGGAGGGTAAGTATTATGGTGAGCATTGTAAATTGTGTAAGAGTGCTGAATCACAGACCTGCACCCCTGAAACAAATAATATATTATATGTTAATAAAAAAATTAAAAAAAAAAACTAATTGGACTTAGTATATAACAGTACCAATGCCCAGAAACTCAAGGATAATCAACATCACCTACTGATGGCATATGAGCAATGCAAACATTTATGTCAAAAGGTTAAACAAAGGAAATCATCTTTAATCAAGAAAAATAAGGACATGAAATTTTTGACATTTAAAACATTCTCCAATTCCATGAATCCTTGGTTCAAAGATGGTGATGAGGGTAGGGGGTGGGGGATGGGACTTAAATAGGTTTAGTGCATATTTTTGACTCCCACTTGCCAAAATCTGATGTGGAAAATGTCAATTGATTGATGGGCTGAGTTTTTGCTGAAATATATGCATGAAATATGATGGAAGTATGATGAGATTTTAAAATACGAAAAATTTGAAAAAATAATCTAATTTCAAAATTTATAATGCCTGTGTTCTTCCCTCATTTTGTAAGATATTAAAATAATATACCTAAAACACTTACCAGAGCATCTCACATACTGTATTAACAATACGTGTTTGCTATTGTTATTATGCAATTTTTAATTAAAATAGAGTCTTCGTTTGTAACATTATGGATTATGTGAAGGCTGTGGAACCCAACAGCCTGGGTTTAAATCCTCGCAGGACCACTTATTGGCTATGTGTCTTTGAGACTATTCTTTAAAATGGGTGTATTAATAGCATACACCTCAGAGGGTTGCTGAAAACAGATCAGTTAAAAATATAAAGCAACTACAGCAAAGCCAGGTACCTTGAAAACCCTCCAGGTTAGTTATTATCTATAGCAGTGCCTCCCAGTAGAAATATAATACAAACCACATAAAAACTAACACACTTCAGGTGCTCAATAGCCACATATGACAAGTGTCGAATGTATTAGGCGTCACATATTTTTTAAATATCTTGAGACTCATGACAGCTCAAAATCTTGTATCAATAACCAAGTAATTCACCTTTCTGACACATATATTCTTTTTAATAAAGATCTAATTTTGTTAGAACATAAATAAAGATCACTTTTTATTTCATCCCCTATTAATCCTTATGTTGGACTGCTTATACTTAAAAAAAATGTAAGAAAGGAAAATAGAGGTTTTAATGCTCTTATAAAAGAAACAACTGTTAAGGTTGTAAATTTCCGCTCCCAGCCCTTCATGATTTTTTTTGTTCCAAAGTAATACCCAGACACTTAGCCCATTTCAGGAAAGTACTTCTATAACCCGAGTATAAAAAAAGTATTAAAAAAAAAAAATCTGAGCAGTGAATAGATGGGTGTTAAGGAGGGCACATATTGCATGGAGCACTGGGTATTACACGCAAACAATGAGTCATGGAACACTACATCAAAAACTAATGATGTACTGTATGGTGACTAACATAACATAATAATAAAAAAAAAGAAAGAAAGAAAAAAGAAAGAATATAAATCCTGGGAAACCTAAAGCAAAATTTATAACTTACACACCGGTCAAATGTGAATGTTGTGGGTGATAATGGTTTAAAAAATGAATAGTTTCTTAAGTTAATCAAAATGGAAACTAGAAGAAATAAATTCATCTGTATAAATTTTTCAAGATAAACATTAGCTGAAATATTCTGAAGCTGAGGCTTCCTCAATTGGTGACAAGGATACAGCTAAGAAAAAAAAATCTGTATTGCTACATACACACTCCACATGTGTCAAAGTTAGGGACTCAGAGTACCCAAAAAGTAAGGGGCCCAGGGGAAGGGAAAGAGGAGCAGCATAGGGTAGATCAGATAATTTGGACCCTCCATCCTGAAGAACCCCGCAGTCACTGGGTCCACATCCTACACCTTTCTATTTATTATCATCCCCCATCTCTGTTATAAGCCAAGTGAATAAATGGGACTTTGAGTAAGCTGTCCAAACAGCTTTCTCCTGGTTCTCCTATTGATCTAAATCTCCTTTGTTGATTCTACCTCATCTGACCAAAGTCTGGACTCAAGGCACCTCAGCGCTCAATCCTCCCACCTTTTCTCTTCTGTCTATATACTCATAGACCAAGTGATCTCATACATGTTGACATTCCTCTACATGTTGACAACTTCAAAATTTACGTGTTCCCCTGAACTCCAGCCTCATATATGTAGATGCTCCCTAGACAAGGCTACTTAGATACCTAGTAGGCATCTAAATAGATTCAAATTTTAACTATTTTTTCCCATCGTTTTCTTCATCTCAGTAAGCGGCAGGATCTCCTATCAGCTACATTATTTTTCTTTTTAGCTCTCACCACCACCAGAAATAATTTGTTTAATGTCTGCCCAGTAGAATGCAAGCTGCATGAGAGCAGGTATTTAAAGGGCACTCACTTAGGCTGTATGGAAAATGCAGACCCCCAGGGGAGTATATGGGCTCAAGTCTGAATGACAAGATGGAACCAGTCTTTTTTTTTTTTTTTAAGATTTTATTTATTTATTTGACAGAGAGAGAGGGAACACACGCAGGGGGAGTGGGAGAGGGAGAAGCAGGCTCCCCGCTGAGCAGGGAGCCCGACGCGGGGCTCGATCCCAGGACCCTGGGATCATGACCTGAGCCGAAGCAGACACTTAACAACTGAGCCATCCAGGCACCCCAAGATGGAACCAGTCTTGAGAGGATATGGATCAGGACAAGGCAGAGGAAAGCTGTTCAAGGCAGAGGAAAGGACAAATGCAAAGGTCTAAGTCCAAAAGAAGCTGTACATTAAGGGGAGTAGAAAGAAAGCCAGTGGGGAGAGAGAACAGGGAACAAGAAGGTGAGTATTGAGAAGGAAAGAATGATGGGTAGAGTATGATTCCAGGGATTCAGGAAGAGGGAATGTCAAGCCCAAAAGCCTAAAGAGTCAAATTCAGTATTTCAATACAAATAACAAAAAAGAGGTTACCCAGATCTCTTCCAGAAGGCCTCAAATAAGCATTTCATGTTTCCCTAGGGTGTTATCTTGGTATGTTAGTATTTATTCAAATTAATTTTGAACAGCCTGGACTAAAATGATAGTGTGTGCACAGCCAAGTTAGCTGTGATGTGAAGTAAACAGCAGTTCCTATAGTGGTATGGAAGCTGAAGAGACCTTACCACAAAGTTTATATGGCTTAGATGCCACTCCTTGTGCTGGGGACAGACCCAGAGTCTATAACAGGACATCTGATCTACAGCATCTCTAATCATTTAAGTGCTGCATTCTATGGGGAAAAATTCTAACATTTTGACTAAAGATGCACTTAAAAAAAAAAAGAACCCATGTCACTGATCAATACCAATATCCTCACTGTAAGTAATAAGCATTTTACTGAGGTCATTACAAAGGGCTATTAAATTACTTCTTGTAGTTGTATCATTAAAAGCTGTTCTTGCATAGCCACATGATGGCAGATGTCAGTCAACTTGCAAAGAATTTATCCTGGAGGACGGTTTTTCCAGCAAGAAGTATGAGACAGGATAAACTATACCCTCAAAAGTTTCTGAAATGGGTATTTCCTATCACTGTCTCTGAGTCACTTTGTTGTTGAATTAAAACTATGCATTTTTAGTTGGCTTTAGCAGAATTTTTTAATTCAATACTTCAAGTTAGTAAGGAACTAAAAAAGAGGCCCCATTTTTTCAAAAAGCAAATCAATATTTCTTTGGGCTTTTTTTCTGCAAACAATCTTTAGGCTACCTAGATGATGTACTCATCTTACTAAGTATGGTAAATCACTGAAAACAAGAGAATTTGTTTAAACTGTTAGGTGTCTTCTATCATCTTCTTGAGATTTTATTTTTGCTTAGTCGCTGTTCTAATATACTTAGATTTTGGTCAAACTCAATTAATATATAATAAATCAAGACTTATCCCTGAAAAAACATAATTATTTTTCAATTACAGAACTCCTTTATACTCTTAGTACACTTAAAATATTCTACTTCCTAAACGAAGTACAAATTTTGAAAGAGAAATTCTTCAGCACACCTTGGCAAAATCTGCTACCAGCTATATCTTTGGTTGAGGTAACATCATGTGACTGGAAGTGATACCCCAATACTTAGACTGTATGTTTAATAATTACTTTTATATAATCTCTGTGGACATGTAATCCATTAGGCTTTTATCTATAGATTTTTCTTCATTATTTTGCATTCTTTATTTCAGATCTTCCCTGAAACAACAGCTAAAGCAATCAAAACCTGCAATATGACTTCACTCATGAATGCAGAACCTCCTCCTTGCCCCCAACATGAGAAACATGGCTAAGATCTTTGAAACACTACGTGTTAGCATTTCAATCTCTATTTCCACTGTCTATAAGACACTCTACCACATTCCCTGGCCATTTCTTCTCATTGGTCTTTGTCCTTTATTCAGTTATCATTTTGGATGACCTCAAGATTCTGTTCATAAAACATCCAGATCTATGAGCTCAGCCTTCTTGATTCCTAAGGTCTGTCTCCCTCCTTAGCCACATCTTAATTTCATTACTATCTGGACCAGCTCCACTGCCAAATTCAGCATGTTTCCACTCCCACTCCCGATCACAACATCCTTGTCTCAGAATTTCTTTTATTGCTAGTGAACCGTCAACATAGTGCAGTAGTAATGCTTGTCCTCTCTGCTTTCTAAAGCCATCAGTCACCTCCTGCCTCAGCTATCGCTATAATCAGTCAAGACCCATTTTCATATTACACAAACCCATGTGCCTATAATCGAGCACATCCTCTGTGCCCACCACTTGAATCTGACCTCCTACCTCTTCTTACTGCTCAGTTCATGGCTCTGGGTATTGTTAGAAAAATCTGTGAAGGCATGGCAATTAGTCTTTCCTTGACATGATTTATGATGTCTACCTTTAATGGCTCATTATCACTAACCCATAGGCCCTTTTCTCTTACATAACCTGCTCTTGGCTTTCTAAACTATTTCTATAAACTCCTCCTATAGCAGATGACCACTCCTTCCTGACACTATTATCCCCTGTCCAAAAAATTTACTGTCTAATGTTCTATATTTTAACTGATGCTCTTTCTTTCCTCCCAGCTCAGAGGAAGAGCCTTTCCCCTCGTGTCTACAGGTTTCCTCAATGCTGTAAGAACATTTCTTTGGTTCTTTTTACTCCTGCAAACTACAACACACTTTCCCATATTCTTTCAATACATTTTCTAAAATTATAGACCATGATAGTTGGCTTATCATTCTCCCAAACTACTTGCACAGGATTTGAGTAACAACCTCACTCAAACTTGAACCATATATTCCCCTGGCTTCCACACCATTTACAACTCTATTTTTACATCTCCCTAACCACTTTTTCCCATTCTCATCATCAGCTCCTCTCTGGGCCGTAAGGCACCTCCTACTCACATCTCCCCATCAAACTTGGACTTCTATTGCATAGTTCATAGAACTGGAGTAAGGATTATGCATAAAGCACTTGAAAGTGTACTATTTAGTCTTAAGACTCCAATCAAACTTACCCCCACAAAAAAGCTTTCTCTGACCTCCCCAGAAAGGGTCAGTCTCCCATAATGGCTTATATGTATCTAACACAGATTACACTGTATGGCTATTTATCTGCTACTGGGACCAGACCATGGTACCACGATGTTTCCTAAGAAAATATAGTCACCCCTGACACCCCCACCTTATCTATCTCTCACAGGGCCACCAAATTAATCTTTCCTAAATCCCATATTGATTCTCCCATTCTTTTCAGAAACTAACAATTTTGCCTTCCTGTAACACACACCAAAACTTTTTAGCCCAGCTCTTAAACCCCATATATGGCTAAAACTACCAATCTTCTAATACCATCTAAGAACCATCCATTTGTCTTATTCTAAAAATATATACAGTACTTTCTCCCACCTGGTGGCCTCTACTCAAGTTCACTTATATGACTGCTAAGTGATAGTTGTGTGATTCTTCTTTAGCTCAGGCATTTTTCCCTGAGTCAAGGCCATCCTCCTGAAACTACTCTCCTTATCCAGTTAGCAGAATGACACTACATTTAATCCACATTGAATACATAGGTGTATATATAATTCCTCAAAAGAATGGTCAAGCCAGTGATAAAGATGACATTTTAAACAAGTCTGAAACCCTCACTGTAAGTGACAAATAACATCTTTATTACCATCAACATTTATGCCAGGTGCTGCTACAAATGCTTTACGATGATCCTATGGGATGTGTACTACATTTTTCCCATATACAAATGGGAAGCCAGGGTCACAGAGGCCTTCACAGATCTTGAACAAAATGGATACAAAATTATATTGGTAAATGAATAAATGTATTACTAATAACTATGCTCTGATGCTGTCACATAAATTAATCTCTTAACCTACAATGTTTCCCCACTCTTCCCAGCCAAGCAAAATCCTCCCAGCCTTTCAGACACAACAGAAATTTCACCTTTTAAAGAAAGTCTCCTCAAAACTTGAAGAAAGAAAGAAAGAAAGAAAGAAAGAAAGAAAGAAAGAAAGAAAGAAAAGAAAAGAAAAGTTAGTCTCCTGTTAACACCCTGGCAAAATTATTTGCTCCTTCTATGAATTGTCTTTAATACCTAGAATGTATCTTTATTATAACACTGAAGTTTTTTTTTGAAGTTTACTCAGAATGGGTTTACAATGACAATTCAATATTTTTAATTCTTGAAAGAACTAACTGGAAAGCAAAGTGAATATAATTTACATCTGATGAACAAATGAAATAAACAGAAATGGTATATATCTCATTGGCAATAATTGATAATCATACTCAGAAATCTTTTCTGTAACATTTAGTACATCTATCACATTATAAGGTCTGGTATAGTTAAGTCTAATTCAGAAGGTTCAGTCTTTCTTTTAATATGTCCAAACAAAGCTTTATTCTTAAAAAAATGGGGAACAGACTTACCAGTCTCCTCCTTTCTTCTTCTACTGCAATGAGTAATCTTGCAAATTCCTTTAATGACTGAGCTATTTAGAAGATTAAAAAAAAAAAAAAAAAAGCATTAACCTCTTTTCATTGCTAATATCTAATTGCACAGGAATAAACATTACAGTGAAGCTGATTATAAATGTGTATACATACTTTGGTTTTACACTTCTATAAGCATAGATCAGTATACATAGTAGAATCTCAATGACTAATAGCTATAGGTAACAGATATTTGCGCACTGCAAATTAAAGTCTAGCACACACAAAGTATATTTTTTCTTCAAAGACACTAGGGAGATACAGTTTATGTATGTAATGTATAAAACTTAAATTAATAAACAAAAGTTTACTACTGAAATTGCTTCTAAACAGAATCCTACAAATAATGAATATATTAAATCTCTAAGAAGCAATAAATCCAGTACTATTTAGATGTACTTAGTATCAGCCAGTCATGCAACATCTCCCACTGACTTCTGTCTAGAAGCTCAACAGTTATAGATACTTAAACTAGATTCTGTATTCTGTATTACTCCAATATCAAGGTAGTTTAGACTGTGAGTCATCAGTGTGGCCAGAAGGACTACCAGCATCAGCATTTGGGGAGTTTGTTAGAAATATAGATTCAGGCCTCACCCCAGAATCTGCATTTTAATAAGATCCTCAGGTGATCCATTTGCATACTGAAGTTGAGAAGCATTGATTTACTTTTTTTCTTTTTTTTTAAGTTTTATTTAAATTCCAGTTAACATACAGTGTAATATTAGTTTCAGGTGCACAATTTATTGATTCAACACTTACATACAACACCTGGTGCTCATTACAAGTTCAGATAGCTCTCTAAAGCAGAGCTTCTCCCTAGTTAGGTGGAAGAAGGACTGCTTTACAGAGCTATCAGAACTCCTATTGCTCTGGCTTGGGACAAGTATCAAATACTCAGAAACACTGGGAGAATAAACCGAAAAATAAATTGGGACTTACAATAGTGTATTCTTTAAAAATGCATAGTCCCAAATGGCAATTGTAAAACAGTAATTCATCCACACCAATTTCTATATCTTATACTTAACATAACTAAAGTTGGAATGTTTTGATCACAAAACTAACAAAACAAATAATGCAAATGAATGCAAAAATTATTTCTATTTAAGCTTTGAACCTTCCCTTCTATGTCTTTATTCTTTAGTCTCCCTACCATTTCCTTCCTACCCATACTAATATTAAAAACAGTCTGTAAGAAGAAGTCTAGTAAGTCTTGCATAAAGCCTACAATAAAGGCAGGTAAGTGAGGAAAATAAATCAAGAGTCTCAGAACTTATTAAGAAAAAGAATGCTTTCGGTGGCGCCTGGGTGGCTCAGTCGTTAAGCGTCTGCCTTCAGCTCAGGTCATGATCCCAGGGTCCTGGGATCGAGCCCCGCATCAGGCTCCCTGCTCCGCAGGAGGCCTGCTTCTCCCTCTGCTGGCTCCCCTTGCTTGTGCTCCCTCTCTCCCTGCCTCTCTCTCTGTCAAATAAATAAATAAAAAAAATAAAATCTTTAAAAAAAAAAAGAATGCTTTCCATTCAAGAATTTGAAATTACAATCTAGGTTTTTTCCCTCCACTCTTTAAAACTACTAGGCTTACGCTAACTAACCTGGTTTGAAATACTATCCCTATGATTACTTCACATTGCATTTTTTTCACAGTTGCCAAAAAGAGAAATCAAAGGATTATCTGGGAGACTCAGATTAATCTGATAAACACATTAATGACCTTAGAGGAAATACAATTTTTTTAATTTAGAAAAATGAGATTTTAATTTCTACAAAAATAACAGTATCAATGCAACAATACAACACAGTTGTGACAACAGTAAGTTGAAGAGAAAAACATTTTACAAATATATAAAAAGTTTTAACTGGAGTATATAATAGAATATTAAATTTTTATACTTTGGATAAATAAAGCATTCCATCATCCTGGCAACTATCTTGCCACTAAAGAGCTCTATTGGTAAGCCTGAAGAAAAAAAAGTCAATAAAATCTTGGACAATGGAAGGCATTATGTTGACATGCCTACAGAGAAAGAAACCAAGAGATAAATCAGTTTGGACTACAAGAATTGGAGGCAGCAGGTACTCCTGAAGGTGAGAAAATAAGAGGTGAAAGAAAGTTGATAGTAAGTTTAAAGTCTGTATAAAAAGCACTTTAACCCCAGATTTCAAACTCAGTGCCTCCCAAACTTTTTAATTTAAAACAAAACAAAACAAACAAACACAAAAAACCAACTACCCTCATATGCTTCTTTTATGGGAAGCTGCTGGATAAGGCACTCTAACAAAACATGGGAATAAACCAAGAAAAGAGGATATGGGACCTAGAAGTAGGAGATCCAATATAGCATAGGAGCAAATGAAATTCTTATGTCAACAGAGAGATATTGCAGGTCAACTGCTGTGCAAAGGTTCAAAGATCTTATCCAGACTGGAGCAATAGGTTACAGACCAGGAAATGTCTCCAGAGAATAAAAGTAGAACTGATCAATAACCTGATGTATCTGAATGTAATAAAAGGAAATTTATACTCTTTTAAAAGAAAATTCAAAGGCAATTATTAACTCCTGGGGAAACAGTTATATAAGTAACACCATCAAAATAAATGAAATAACTCAGTTGTAGTACATACAAAGTCATCATGATATAAACATAACAGTATAAAATGAAAAGAGGGTATCTAAGACTGGGGAAAAAGTCAAGTGTTAGCAAGATAATTATGGTCTTGAAAGAAACAGAAGAAATGGCTAAAAGTTCAAAGTGGTCTTTGTGAGTAGTTAAGTCTGCTAAGGACTTGTAAGATGAGAAGCTGCTAGTTTTTAAGCCTAATAAAAATCTTTACCTTTTTTTAAATAATGAAAAATAAAACATGCTATAAATGCTTTATTTTCCTACTAGACTTAATTTTAGGAGGCTAAATGCACATACTAATTTTCCCAAAGAATTAAGTAAATATCTAGCACATAGAAGCCTGACAAGGTTTTTTATTTTGTTTTGTTTTTGTTTTTTTGACAACAGGTATTTTTGGAATAAATGAAGACGTAGCTTGATTTAGAGTGTCAGGAAAACACAACCCAGGAGGCCACCACTGTCTCATGGAGTAGTGTCCTAGAAGTAGTCCCAGGAGCATCATCCCGTAACAACTTGGAAGTCCACAGGCTTCCCCAAGTAACTGCTACTTCAAGAGTAAATCGTGCAGATGCCTTAAGTCAGATTTTGGTTTTAGTAAAGAAACTCAGATTCTCATTTTGATATGTTGTACCTCTTTGTCTAAAAATTAATGATGCTGTTTCCTGCTGAACTTGAATAGTTTTCTGGTCTGTTTCCCATATAAATACTATTTATAGACTCAGTACAATAATAGTTTATTATAATGAGAACGTCTGAGGAGAAAAATTTGAACATGCAAAAGCAATTGCATGTCTGGTTCCTCACAACAAAAACTACTCTCCCTCCAGCAGTTTTCTGGGTCTGCCCCAATTGGACAGTAAGTTTTGTTTCTTCTTTTTCTTTTGTTGATTTTTCAGGGAAATTACTTCAAAAAACAGAATTTGTTCTTTATATAGTATAGTCTCAGTTCCATAAAAGTATGTTTCTTAGTCCAAATGAAGATACTTGTGTTTGTCATTTGTCCTACACGGAAATGAACAGCCAGGAACATCATTTCATCAAATAGTAATAGCAACCTACTTTTTCAACCCATATCTAATGCCTTCCCCTAAGTCTTTTTATTAATAGTTCCTCTAAGTTTTGCATTAATAGCTTACAAAGCACAGGACAACACATAAAGAAAACAGGAATTAACAATCCTATAAGGCAAGTATAAAATAATTCAAAGTATTGTATAAACTGGGTTTTAGGGCAAAGGACTGATAGCCAGTGACTTCCTAGCCTGTCCTATGCTCAAAATCTAAAGGAGCCTCTGACACAGTCAGATAGATCCAAGCTGCCTAGTGTACCCCAGCAACTCCTCTGAGATGAGAAGCCAGTATTAGAATTTCTGGTGCCCAGGACCAACAAATGCCTTAAGAGAACATGAAAACTCATAGAGAGTCTAGTCCCCACCGACCTTGGGCACAAAACATACAAAATGACTCCTCCAGCACCCATCTCAGTGATGTTGACTCCTTGAGCAATTTCTTCTAAGACTTTACTTAAGTAAAATCCAAAAATATTTTTATTACATGCAAATTCTAATACCCAAATACTTTCTTTTATAAGCAACTATATGTGATGTTCCATACCTTGTTTATCAATGTTAATATTTACATAAATAACCATTTCATTATCTGATTTTGGGGATCCAGACTAACATCAAATTTAATAGCTGGTCTTGCAATTTTAGATTCTCCCCATACATAGCTGGTATGACAGGAGCTTGATTAAGTGACAGCAATATCCCAAAAACAATATTTAATACACAGTGAGCTTTCAATAGATGTTCATTAAATGAATTAATGAGTTTAATAATACATTTCCACAATCTATTTGCTATATACAGAGAAACATACCAACTCATATTCTGGGCTTCATAAAATTATTTTGAAAAGGATAAGCCAGATACTTTGGAAAATTATGTTAGCTATCCCCATTCTTGCCACCTGCATGAAACTTTCCTGGCTGTATTCACCAGTAATAATCTTTCCCCTTCCTGACCATCTGGATCATGAGATTACTGGAGAGCAATCAAAATCAGTTTCATATATAGATGTTAACTTTCCAACAAATTATTGAGGTTAAGAATATTGTTAAAGCTTCCCTTTTCATCTGTCCAATGTGATGTTGGAAAAACACTTTTGGAACAATAGGAATTTATTATTCAGGTGTATTTATGACAGGTCCCAAGAGTAAAAACATTCAAAAAGACAACTGCTGAAATATATCTACACAGTGAGGAAGTCGGATCATGGCTTCTATATCTACTAATATCATAAATTCTAAAATATTCCTGAACTGTCTAAAATATCTACTTCCTAACTCAATCTTTTCAGCAGCCTTAACTTCACCAGACTATTTTTGAGTATGGAAAACTTGGTTAGTGCTTAGAAGTAAAAATGAGAAAGGATAAAGAAAATTACTCCCTGTTCATTGTTGACATGACTCCATTACTGTAAGTACTAAGCATTATACTATTAAAAGTTTCAACAGTTGATCTGCTTGAGCTTTAAAGATTTCACAACTCGGAGAATTGAGAAAGCATGTCTCTCTCATATCCAACCAATATTTATATCATAATCAGATAATGATATGTTAAATATTTCTCCCAGGAGTCTTTTTTCTCAAACCTAAGTAGCATAAATACATACCCAACGAGAACTATAGATCGCAAATTCAGTCACATATACAATTATGTCAGCAACATATTTTTTACTTATTAAGTGAGCAAATCAACTATGACATTCAGATTTGCTGATGAATAGGGGAGAACTGAGTTAGCAGTAGGATTTAGACTTGGTTAAATCTCAAGGAAAACATAAAAACCTATAGAAGTCTATAGAAGCCAGACTGAACCCATGTAATCATTTTAGAAGTCCAGATAATGTTCCAACAGTCACTCTACTATTCTATCTGGGTGGACGACGTAGGCTATCAAGGTCTTTCTTAGTATCCTTCTGGCAATGACTTTTTTTCCACAGGGATAGGAGAAAAGCAGTATAATACTAAGGATATGAGGATATGAGCCAGAGCAAGTGAATTCATCATATGCTTCTAGATCTGGCCACATTGAAAAAAATAAAAATGGAATCAGTATACACAGCCAAGTGATACTCAGCAGTACATTATGAAGCATGCAATGATCTAACAGGGCATCACATCAGCAGTTCATGCCCGGAACTCCCACTGAGGAAGTTTTAATTATTTGAACATTTAGAAGATCAAAGATAGCACAGTAACTGAATAGCAAGCTTTGGTTCAGGAACAATTTAACTCATAAACAAAGCAAGAAGCAGGATCATTGTGGTATGCCTGAAAAAGAAAACAGACAGCGAAATATAAAAAGTGACACCAATTCTCCACACAGTATCAACTAGATATTGTGCATCTTTTTAACAATTAACACCCTCACTTGATGGGCTGCCTACTGTAATACTGAACATTATTTGCAACCACAAACTCTTGTTATTTTTGGGGAGCCACAACATCAAATAAGATTGTTCCACTCTATTTGTGGCTTCAGGCTCCATGGATGCCTAGTTGCAAAGCCAATAAATTGCTTCTTAAACCAACAGGAAAAAAAAAATCACAGGCCTACTGCTGAATGCTGATAGGTCACTGTACCCAAGTACTCAGAGGCACTCAATCTTTCTTCTAACACTTCACAGCCCCTTAGAATCCAAGGTCTCGTGAAAACATAGAAATTCTAGTTATCTTTAAGATAACTAAACCAAGTTCTCCACGACATCCTCCTGGTGGTTAATTTTTTTTTTTTTAATTTCCAAACATAAATCAAAGAGACTAATATTGAAAACAAATCCCTATAAACTTGTATTTAAATTCTTCTTTCCTGACTTGTTAATTTCAGCCATTCAAAAAAATGAATTCTTGCCATTTGTAACGACACATGGATGGAACTAGAGGGTATTATGCTAAGCGAAATAAGGCCATCAGAGAAAAACAATTATCATATGATTTCATTCATATATGGAATTTAAGAAACATAACAGAGGAGCATAGTGGGAGGGAGGGAAAATAAAACAAGACGAAATCAGAGAGGGAGACAAACCATAAGAGACTCTTAATCATAGGAAACAAACTGAGGGTTGCTGGGGGGGGGGATGGGGTAACTGGGTGATGGACATTAAAGAGGGCACGTGATGTAATGAGAATTGGGTATTATAAAAGACTGATGAATCACTGAATTCTACCTCTGAAACTAATAATACACTGTATGTTAATTAATTGAATTCAAAGAAAAGGAAAGAAAAAGAAAAAAAAATTATTCTTTCATATCCTACCAGTGCATCCCTGTATAGCATTGCATGCAGGTGTGTTAGGTTTCAGCAAATATGAGATGTACCAGGTTAGAACATATTAGATATTATTTTAGTAATAAAAATGTATTTGATGTTATAGCATAGTTTGCTAATTAAGCATTAAAGAACAATAAGAAATGCATAGCCTACAAATGAAGTCATAAAATTAAACTTTTGTTAAGTTGCCCATGTATTCTGAATAGAGTTAAAAACTGCCACATCTCTGCTTCATCACTTGTCCATTGCTATCAACTGTGCCATGTTTGTTCCACCCAGTACAGAGATGCCAATCCTGACTACACAAGACAAAGGGACAGAATCCTCACTTTGGAATTCACAATATCCAGCCATTTCTTTCTACTTTCATTTGCTCCTATTTATCCTCTAACTATACTACCCAGACTCTCTGTTAGAGTTATGGCCAGTAATCTAGTCTCCTTTTAAATTCCCAACTCCTGTTCTTCACGCCTCCCTCCCTCCCTGGGTTCCGACATTCCATATGTCTTCAGGCACTGACTCTATGAACATGGCTTCAACATTGCCCGCCACTGCACATTTGGGCTGAGATTCAGAACTTGTGGCAAGACTGTCAATCTTTCACTCTTTTCTGGTCTAAGGTGATTTTCACTCTGGTTTCTCTTATCCTCACTGGCATAACGGGACTCAAAGAAGAGTGTACCCCTTCTTTCCAGGGGTTTCACCTGTAAAAGAGAGCTACGACAACCACTGCAGATTGTTAGGATTACCTATTGCAACTGAGGAAAACTAGGACTCCAAGTTGAAAAGTCACAATGGAGGCACAGAAGTAATTCTACACTATCTAATGGTTTTTCCTCCCCAGATTGTTTCTGAATGGAGATAGGGCCTTGTAGTAATAACTGCTTTGAAACTGCTGAACTACAAAGTAGTTTGAGAGTTCTAGTATACTCATATGCATACATGCAGGGCATATATGTTATATAATATTAAGGTCAAATTTTGCCAAATGAATACATACAAATATAGAAAGACAGCCTTTCAATTTCACACAATTTCAAAACTTCATTCTAGCTGGTTTCTTTGAAGATTTCACACCATCTCGTTACTTCAAATGAATTTCTTCTGAATCAAAAATCTTTCACTCTTGGGAATGTATGTTAATATAGTAAGTATTATTGTGCATAATACAGTCTCCAAGTCACATATTTTTGTTTTCTTTTGAAGCATACATTTTAGAAAACCTGTGCTATTCTGATGTTGTCTTGTTTTGTTGGTTTTTATGCATTTGAGAGAGAGAGCCTGCGTGAGCTAAGGGAGCGGGAGGGGGAGAGGTAGAGAGTCTCCAGCAGACTCCCTGCTAAGTGTGGAGCTGGACGAGGGGCTTGATCTCATGATCCTGAGATTGTGACCTGAGCTGAAATCAAGAATTGGACACTTACCTGACTGAGCCACCCAGCCGCCCCCCTCTTTTTCTTAAAGATCTAATGTTGCCTTGTTTTATTTTAGTGTCATTTGACCTGTTTCCCAAAGCCAAAACAACCTCCAATCCAGAAACGTAGACCCCCAGTATGTAGATCACTCAGACTTTGGAGCACCTCTACCAAGAGGCAGAGATGTCACACATACTATCTCATTTAATTCACATAATGGTATGAGGTGATGAGAAAAAGAGTATCAATCACCTGGAGTAACCTTCCCCATGATCTCAAAGCTAGTTAAGCGGAGAAGCAGGTATTTAATTTTGATTGTTTCATTCCAAAGTCTCTTCTACTCCATCAAACCACTATTGCCAAAGGAGGGGGAGAGAGCAGGAAGGAGGGAGACAGGGAAGGTAATGCCAGCTTACTACCCTGCTACATTATAGCAAAGAACAGGCTTTTCATCTTTAAAAGCAAACAGTCCCAGAGCTGTTTGTGCTCAAGGGGTAATCAGGCCCCAAATATCCTGCCTTAAAGGAAACAATCAGTAATTTGTTGCTGACAGCCGCTTACACCAAACCCGCCAATCCTTACCACCTCCCAGCACTCCTTCACATTCCACAAAGGCACCCCATTCATACTCCTCCTCTGCACCCAATCCTCCTGCCACCACCCTACTGGACCTTCAACATCCGCTTCCTTGTCCAACATCCAGTTTCTCTTTTCCACAACCTCTTGACCTCCAGTGACCTTCTCTCTGCAGTAATTCACACACCCACAAGGACACTAAGAGTTCAAGCTATCTAACCCCTTTGCTTTTGGTTTCTGGCAATTCCTTTATTCAACTCTAGTTTACTTCTAATCCTATTTCCCACAGTGGCTATCTAAAAAGAATTTTCTTTCTCAAGAACCCAGCCCCAGCTTCCCCTCACTCACTGGTACCAGATGGCCTAGCCTCCTGCTTCTCAGAGAAGTTCAAGACCCTCTGATTAACACTGTATTTATTCATTCTCTTCAACTTGCCTGTCTCAGAAAAGGGGCCCTCTTTTTCCCAAAAGCTAACAACTCCCCATGAAGCTTCTAACCTTCCCCTTCCCCATCTCTAGCTACATTTCTGTCCTTTCCATCATCACTCTTCTCTCCGCACAGCTACTTCTCCTCCTCCCAAGTCTAAGAAGTTACTCCCATGTACTCCTATCCTTGTAAAGGAGGAACAGCAGGGAGATATGAGGGGTTGGGGGAGGAAGAGATTTATTTGACACTTGCACCAGCACTGCACACACTCTTTAATCCTCAATACCCCACAAGGTGGTCACAAGTAAAACACCGAAATCTCTCACCATTCTGTTCTTCAAATAATGAAACTGAAATACAGAGGTTAAATAATATCCAAGATCATAGAGCTAAGGACTTGCAGAGTGAAACTTTGAACCCCCATGAATCACATGAAATGTATCTACTTTCCCATTACTTTAGGCATGGTCCTACACCCCCAAGCTCATGAAACTGAGCAAATCCAGTTACCTCCCAAGAATTTCTACTAGAGAGTCTTGTCTGCATCTCAAAACTTATGTCAAAAGTTGACTCATAATTTCACTCCACACTAAGGTACTGCCACATATAAACACATAAATGGGCCCATAACACCATTCTGCTAGTAACTCAAGTGATGGATTAACTTCAGTCCTCCCTTCCATACATCCAGTCACCAAATACTGCTGATCTCTCTCCTCTACCCTTCTTCTTCCATTCCCACAGAAAGATACCACTTCATCTCTGCTGCTTAATGGTCCCATTGGGAAAATGCTGGGCATCAGAGATCTGGTGATCCATAAAGCACAAACTCTGAAATAGACTTTTCCCTGTTTCAGTACCTTCTCCAGTTGAGCCTCCCTCAGTATTAACACGAGTCTATTGTTGAGAGTGGTGGTTTTCCACAGGCTAGTATCAGACACCAAGAACCTCCATAAAATTAAAGGCACCTAAGGTTTCATCCCAGGAGATTCCACCTTCATTCAGGCCTGGGGTAGAGCCCAGGAACCAAATTTTTAAGGCTTCCCATAGCTGATGCTTGTAACAGGCAGTCTGGCAGCTACTGGCTTTAGCGGAAGGTGGGCAGGGGAAGAATGCATGCTTTGCATGAGGAATTAAGAGTTAAAACTATATTTAAATAGAAAACAGTATACATTTTAATAAGATTTGTAAAAATTATCTCTATTTCCTCCTTGAAGCTTATCGGTATTTTCAATGGCAGCAGTACTCTTGGCCCTCGTGGTTATGGAGGAAATAAGACATTATCTTTGAGTCCCAAGAATAAAGCATGACCTGAAAGCTCTTCTCTCCATAGCACTTTGAATCATGACTCAGCAACTATTCTGAATTCTATCTATGTCAGAGAAATCACTCAGAATTAGCCTTCTTGTCCAGCCACATATTCCTAGACTAGTACATAAGGCAAACCTTTTTTTTAGGCCTATTATCCAACTCTTTTCTTGCTTTCTAAGTTCTCCCTCTATACTCTGTTTCTTCCCCTCAACCACCAAACCTCTCTTTAGTGTTCACATGTTTGTCCTGGCCATTTGCCAATGAGCTTTCCAATAATCTCTGGGTGTCCATGTCCTGCCTCCTAACTCACTTATTTCAAACACAGTTTTTAGAACTATTGCCTTTCTGGTCCAAACATTTTACGTCAAAACTGAAACTGTACTTTTATTTTTTCATTCACATTTAGAAATGTTCTCTCTTGGTCCATAAAAGATTTGCTGAGGAAGGCAATCTTTGACTTAGTCTGGCAAATACTTCCACGCTATAATTCATCACATACACAGATGCCAGAATAAACCTCCTAAAGGGTAACTTCAATCAAAGCCTTATGTGTCTCTTGAGAACATGCAAATGAAACTTTAGACTATACGGCAAAGCCCTCTAAGATATTCTCTGGCTTTCAATCCTTGTACTACAGTTAAAAGGACGTTACCCCTTCGTTTTCTTCAAGACTGAATATATCAAGACAATGAACATTTAAGTACACAGACTAAATACGCCCAAGCAAGGGAAGAAGTACAATGGTCTAGCACAAAAGGATGTACTGGAGAAATGCTTTTACATTCTAAATGCTTCAGAAAAAAATCAAGTGCTTACGGCTAGCATGGCTCAGAAGTATTTACTTTATGACTTTTGTACCAAGGTTTCAAATCTAGAAATGGGTCAGTGTTTTCATGGTCATGTAAATTTTGATTGATTACACAGGGAAAGGAAAATAAAACAGATTCATTTTATAAGCAGTTTGCAGTGATACCACTATCTTAAAATTAGCTCTCTCTGCTTTAAAATTACTTAAGAAAATTTTTAGATAATATCCTTTTTTTTATCTCTATGGCACTTATCAGTCTAACTTCATATACAATGAACTTAATTATACATCTTATCACCTAACTCCTCTGACAAATCCCCATGAGGGTGGGGATTATTTTTCTGTTTTGCACAATGATGTGTCTTTAGCACTCAAACAGTGTCTGACAAATCATATGTGCTTGATAAGGCTTTACTGAATGAATGAATCAATGAATGAATCAATGAATCAATGAATGAACGAACGAACAAGTAAACTCAAGAGTAAAACTTCCTGACCTAGGAGCCAGGCAATCAAGGTTCTAATACTGGTGTGACTTTAGCAAATCATTTCCCTGTGTCTAAAGCAAAATGATAGAGTTAGCTAGCTCCCATGTTCTCCAAGGTCTCTTTCTACTCTAACATATTAAACTTGGGATTCTAAGAAACCAAGCCAACATTTCTAAGTCAGACGTAACACTTTCTGATAATTTAAACAAACAAAAACAATAGCCAGTACAACTCCCTACCTTCCCACCTCCACACATACATGAAGAAGGTATGAGAATCATCCCAGTACTAAAGAAATGCAGCTTCTGGACAGAAAGACATAAAGCAACTGAGATAAAATGTTATCTTCAAAAGCTGTTTTCTTTTTTTTTTTTTATTGTTATGTTAATCCCCATACATTACATCATTAGTTTTAGATATAGTGTTCCATGATTCATTGTTTGTGCATAACACCCAGTGCTCCATGCAGAACGTGCCCTCCTCAATACCCATCACCAGGCTAACCCATCCTCCCACCCCCCTCCCCTCTAGAACCCTCAGTTTGTTTTTCAGAGTCCATTGTCTCTCATGGTTCTTCTCCCCCTCCGATTTCCCCCCCTTCATTCTTCCCCTCCTGCTACATTCTTCTTCTTCTTTTTTTCTTTCTTAACATATATTGCATTATTTGTTTCAGAGGTACAGATCTGAGATTCAACAGTTCAAAAGCTGTTTTCAAAGCAGACTATATTCAACATGAGCAGATAAACTCCAGTAAGTAAACTAGGAAATTACTAACAAAACTATAAACTATGCACCTAATACCCACACAGGACACCACTTACCTTTATGGTACCTGATGTTTACCAACAGACAATAAAACATATTTCTGTTATTATGCAAAAAATTATGAAAAAAATTCATCATGGGTATGTCATGATTCAGGCTTGCAATTACAAGCAAACCATATGACTCCAATTTTACTAAGACCATTCTATTCATACAGAAAATAAAAGAGATGTACTCTAAGTGTGGTTCTGTGGGTCAATGCAAATGTAATAAAAAAAAAATAGGTATCATATCCATAAGTTACATTATTAAAGTCAGGCTACCCATGACCCGTTTTCTCCTGGGCACAAGCCCCGAGATATGGCTTTTTAAAAACATTTTTTAAAAAGCTCATCTGGGGCAGCCTTCTTAAATTTTCCATAAGGCAGTCAAATTAACCTTTTTAAAATGTAAATATAACATCATTTCTCTGATTAACACCCTGCAATGCTTTTCATTACCTTTAGGTTAAAATTCCATATCCCTAACAGGGCTTAGTAAGTCTTCTCTACCTGCCCACAACCTTCACACATGCCATTTTCCTCTTGGGTATCTCCTTTGCTCTCAAGGTCTTTATTCACCCCTTCCTTAGATCTGGAATCTGCTCCCTACTCCCCCTTCGCCTACCATTTCTCCATGACTAATTTAAACATCACTTCCTCAGAGTGGCCTTCCTCCATCTTCCCACCCACCCAATTGGACCTGGTCTATCTTGAGTATGTATGATCTCTTAGCATAATATACTTTACTTTTATAGCATTCAACACAATTATAGCTTAACTGTGGTTGGTTATTTAATGTTGGTCACCCAATGAAAATATAAATTACTTAAGCCACTGAAAGCGCCTTAGACCTAGTTGGCACTTGGGTACTTAGATAATAAATGAGTTTTACTGGTAGGAAATACAGGCATAGGCAGGTTAAAAATAGTGGAAGAAAGGTACAAAAGCAAGTTCCTGACTCTAAACTCTGGTCCTTTTACTTGTTAAAGTAACCAGGTTAGGCCCAATGGAGTCACTCATGCTAAACCCCCCAAACCTTAAGTTTCTATCCTTGCTCTCCCAGAACAAGGCCTAAGTCAACCAAACACTGCTTGCTTGCTCAGCACAAGTTACCTAACCCAATTCCAAAACTTCCCTTGGCTCCATATAAGGAAAGTAACCCTGCTTTAGCCAATCACCAAACTCCCAGTATAATTTCCTTGTTCTTGTTCACTTTGGTCTAAAAATCTCTTGCCTCCTACAGCTCTTCAGAACTCCTTTCTACTGCTAGATTGGGTGCTGCCTGATTCGTGGATTGCTTAATAAAGCCAATAAAATCTTTAAAATTTACTCAGTAAATTTTATTCAATACAATTTGGACTATCGCTCTTATAGAAGACCAAAAAACACCCTGTTAGTTGTCAACTAGTCATGGCGCCTCACTGCACCTCACTTTATACAGTAGATGCTCGAGTCAGGCGTCTCAACTTCTCCGCCTCTATGCATAAACACAAAAGCGCCGGGACTACTGACTTCAGGGATACCAAAATACTGTAGAATAGGCATATTCACAAATACAGAATTTGTGAATAATGAGGCTAAACTACATATTCCTGCATCCCAAATTATATAGGGCTACAGCATTTATTTCACTGTCTAGCCATTTTGTTGAGATTTAAGCTATCCTAAGTAACTAACCATAGATAAAAGTTTTTTCCCTCTCTATCCACTCACCTTGAAATCAGCCTTCTTTAAGTTATGTTGTCCTACAAGGAGTATATTGCTGCCATCTTAGCCTCTAAGTCAGTGCACTCCAAGAGGGCAAGAGCTAGTAGCTAGCTGCACCACCAGGTTCCCAGGGATTGGCAAGTGTAAGCTAACAGTCAACAAACAATAATGAAACTAAAGAATACAAAAATCTTTAGCTCTGGTTTGAAATATTTAGAAATACTAAGAAATTTGTTCTAAATGATTCTCAAGTACATGCGAAAGTTAGGTGTGTGTATGTGTTTGCATAAAATTTAGTTTATTATATTGAAAAGAATTATACTAGACATATCCAAATATATATATATATATTTTATTTAATATATGACTCTAAAATTCTATTTATGTACCTTACAATGATTCGTTTCTATAACTAGGTCTTGCAGGGGGACTATTCATGTAACAAATATTTACTAAGCCTCTGCTACAAATAAAGCATTTAATTACTAGTACTATACAGGGATAGAAATATGAGTAAAACTTTCTAACCTCCAAGAGCATAAAATTTGCTGGAGTTGATAATAAAGTTCTCTATGTAACATACTAAACTACTTTTTATTAAGCAGATCACTAAAGAAAGAAAAGGGGTTTCAGGGGATTAATAAAGATCAGTAAGTTAAGACAATTTTTTTTTTTCTTTGAGACATGTGACTTGTGACATAAGCTTCAGGTTGCTTTTCAGAGCCTGAAACTTAAAAATCTAAGCCTTTTGGGATACCTGGGTAGCTCAGTCGGTTAAGAGTCTGCCTTCAGCTCAGGTCATGATCTCAGGGTCCTGGGGTAGAGTCCCGCATCAGGCTCCTTGCATCAGGCTCCTTGCTCAGCAGGGAGCCTGCTTCTCCCTCTGCCTGCTGACCCCCCACCCCGTGCTTGTGCGTGCTTGCTCTCTCTCTCTCCCTCTCTCTCTCTGAAAAATAAATAAATAAAATAAAAAAATAAAAATAAATAAAAATAAAAATCTAAGCCTTTCAATTTCAAATTAAATCAAATTACATACTTTAAAACACAGAGCTAATATGATAAAAACCTCTCTCAAGTGGGATTTTTTTTTTTTTTTAAAGACAGGAACTCCACCTGAAATATGCAACTTTCCCAGCTGTTTCAATCCTTAATTGTGGGTGGTTTCTGTGTGGGTGCAAAAATAGGGTGGTTAAAAAAAAAAATGGAGAACAATAATTCAATTGTCCAACTGAGAGCCATTAAAAAGTAAAATATGCTTCCTCTACAGAGTTCAAAAGAAAATGTTATTTGTATAAACAATTTAGGCATTTGGAAATGTTCCACTTTAATAGAGGACTTCCTGATTTATATAACCACATTTAAGTGGGTTATAATGAGGGTTTATAATAAGTGATAGGTTCTCTTTTGATTCAGCAAATGAGAAGGTAATTGTTTCCTAGAATTTAGTAAAAATCACAGGTCTCTTTTTGAAGAGTTCAGTTGTGGTTGGTAATGATATTGTCTCTGGTTTGGAAATTTTTTCCTAAGCAATGCTCAAGAAGAGTTTCATGGCCACACTCCACCTTCAAATATTAGTAATAATCTGTATGCATGAGTATTTAAAGTTCATCACCAAATTCTGAAGAAAATCTTTCGAGAAGCATTTCATAATTTAATACTTTAAAAGTTGAATTTTATTAGTTTAAGTTGGTTCTTTTTTTAGCTAAAATCATTTATGATCATTTAAATGCATTTCCTGGTTTATAAACACACCAGTTATTATTTTTAACCTGAAACACAGGTTATTACCTCAAAGTGTTTTTATACTACATAGAAATCCCTGCGAAACACACAAAGCAAACCATGTGCCATGCCTTCCACACTAGACTACATTCTTATTTATCACTTGCAAAACTGGATCACATAGTACCTTTCCCCTGGACCTAAGAGATGCATTCTCAAAGTGGATGGATTTATTTGGCAAATGATGTATGCATTTTCCCCATAGTACTTTCTCTAACAAGGAAAACGAAAGAAATTTTCCAACCTCTCCTTCGAAGAATTTCTTCTACTTCCCACCCTCTGAAGAGGCATCAGTGATCACTCTCAGGCTCCTATCTATATACCACGGTGACTCAGGCTCACAGGTAAGTCACTTTACCACCATGTCATACTTCTGAGAGCTAATCAAACAACAAATATTTGCACCTGGGCAAAGCACTGCTGGCTAGGAAGACACAATAAAGGCCCCGTGACTTGAAAAGTCATTATTTTAAATTTGTGTCCTGTAGTCTCACCTTTTGACATGTTCTCCTAAAGAAGGTACCGGAAAGAATAAAAAACATAGAGTATACTACAGACAACAGAGTACACAAAACTTGGTTCAGTGTGAGTTACCATCCATCAATCTGTACACATATAATTTGTACGTATCCATATAAAAGGTTTTTTTTAAGATGTAACACGTCTTTATTCTAAGAACTATTAAGCACTAACCATTGTTATTGCTATATCTGCGTATCTGCATTCCAAACAGTAAACACATGAGCTATGTCAGAAATATCTGAGCAATTATTATGAATATATTTTGATCTGAATTACCTAATGGATGACCTCATTTCTGGACTCAGAGCTGGGAGCCATAACCTTAGTTGACAAGCGGTTGTGTGTTGTCTGTCTCCACCACAGGAATTTTCTGTTTAGGTGTGTCTAAAGGAATGAAGTCCCCACCTAAAATATTTACTAGCAAACTGACTCTCCTTCTTGGTAAATGTTTAATCTCTTGAGAGCAAGGTTCATGTTGTCCAAGACTTTCCTGAGAATTACCACAGGCCATCATACAATACTGCTAACCAAGCTGTTTATGCACAACTGCAACTGGACTTTCCAATGGTTTCCAAGATTACATAGAATGAACAAGATCTGCCTCATATTAGTGACTAACATTTTTATTGGCACTAACTCAGCCTAATAATGTCTGATTTTTAATCTAGACTTTTAAGACTCTGGTTAAAAGTGATTTCAACTTATAGGCACCAAATGCAGGAACAAGACAAAGTTGCACGCCCCAACCTTGGTGTGGACATAAACTCTGAAGTGATCCACTAAGATTTACAGTCTTTTATTATCCTATACTCAGGTGCTAAATTAACCTAGCAAAACAACCTGTCTCATAGGTAGATTCACAGTAGTAACTGTGAGCTTCTATTGTTGGAATGAGCCAGTGTAAACAGTGTTTTCAAAAGGAGACTAATTTATTTTCTGTAGAGATCGCCTTTTATTTCCTACTGGTAAGGTTTTAAGGCTAGGCACATGACTTGGGAAGTTATCCTTCCCACCCATGTACATGCACCAGAACTGATGCACATGGGCATTGTTTTTTCCATTTACATACATATTACTTACTGTGTAAATATAGTTAAATGATGGTACATTTTGTATCTGGTCTACCCATATAATTATTTAAGGAGGACTGAATCTTATACCAGTTGGTAATCACTCTGTACCCTCCCTCACCAATTTCTAAGCCCCTAGTGTCCAGCTACTAAACTCCTGACTTATTCCTAACTCAAAGTCTTTACTCAGTTCAAAAACTAAAGAAGTATAGAAAGTGGGCAATTAGAGCAGCTGTGAAAAGTTAAGTTGGATGCATTCAATAGGCTGCTTCCCACTGGGCTAGCTCTGCAATAGGCAGAGAAAAGGGAGCTAGCAAAAGCTCACATGCAGTTCATTTATCCCTGGAAAAGGAAGGAGTAATGACTTCTTGCTTCTTTTGAATGGAAAGGAGGATGCTAAAGGGAGAGCACGTATCCCTGTCCTGCTTGGGACTTCAATTCTGGAAACAACTGACCTGTTCTCTAAGCCGGAGAAATTCCACACTGAGTCGCAGACAACTAACTACATTTTGCTTCCTTCCAAGCCAGCAGTGTTTGACTAGCACTAAAAAACAAACCCCCCACCCACCCACCCACCGGTGCACAAGGCCAAAAGGGTGGGAACAGATGAAGAGTGGGACTGGCTTATAGGCCAGACACAGGCCTACTCACCTATATAACTCCTGGAACAGCTTCCACAAATTAGGTAATTATACTGATATAAAAACAGAACCTTCTTTTCCTTACATTGCTCAAAATCTATTTTTCACACTAGTCCACTGTAAACACATTGAAAGCAGACATCTTAGTCATCTTCCTACCACCTTCCCACCCATTCCCACCACAACTCACATACAAAAAGACTGCAAACGTCTTGATTTTACAAGTTATTTTTCATTGACATTGCTTGATTATAAAAGATGAGTTTTTGTAAGTCATCATTTTTAATGGTTCCATTTTTGGTCAGTCACAAAACTACTCTAGCTGAGAGTGCTGTGGCTAATAGTCAAAGCTAAAGTCACAGCTTTCCCTACTTCATTCCCCTTTGGTTAAATCAGAGGAATAAAGAGGCTGAAACTGGGGCTTCAAGAAGATATTTTAAACAAAGTTGAAACTATGTACTTCCCTCGTAGAATTAAAACTGATGACAAAAATAAACAAGAAAACTTGATGGAGGTAGGAAAGTTCCTCACACGGCATCCACTCCAGAGTACCCAGCAGTCTCAGGGATACGTTCCTAGGTCACTGTCCTTGAAACAACAGCTTGCCATATCCTCGTAATTCTTCCATGTTAGAAATGGTTATTTAAGCCTTCTCCTCTTTATTATATAGTTATGTTTAAATGTTTAGAATGCATTTGAGGGCTCAGTATAAGGTTAAAAAGTGTTGGACAGTGAGGATATAGGAACATATCTATATTTTTACATCTTTTTTTTTTTCAGAAATAATTTTTTACACTACTTTTTGCTCTAAGTTAGGTTTTCCTAATAAAGTTTTAATGTCTGAATCAGATTCCCCATAATAGGAGCTACATAAGTCTCCTGATTTAAAAGCATCAAGGAGCATTATATCTATCCTTACATAGCATTCATCTTCTGCTCCCCAACCTTTGATCTAACTCCTCGAAGCCCTCAAAACACTAGAATTTAATCCAGTATTCATTGCCTACAATAAACCTTCACCTACTGATCAATTCACACCTTTCAAATCTAATCTGCAAGAGACACAACATCCATTTAGCCAAAGTGGAAAGTGACAAGCAGACCAGTGTTGAAGATCAAATTCACCACAACCTGGGGAAATCACCTAACATCTACCTGAAGGGCTACAGAGCATATATTTAAAAACCCTACCTCTGCAGTTACACATGACTTTAAGAAGGTATTTTAAGTAAGAATTTTAAAGGAAATTAAGAGAAATATGTAGAAATATGTTTATTGTACTTTTTAACAAGATCAACTAGAATCAACCTGAATGTTCTATAGATTTTATTTCTTAAGTTTATGTATCTGAACCTGATGAAATATTTTAAGTCATGAAATTATTAAAAATCATAATATCTATGAAAACCCAGAGTATTTGCCATAATCCTCCTTAAAAGAAAACAAATTATATGTATATATTTTTATTAAGTATACATACACATATATATACAAATTATATATATATATATATATATAATTCTATTAGAAAAATATACAGATAAGTGAAAAAATTGAAATTTATAAGGAGAGTTATATCATTTATTCAACAATTTAACTGAGGGTGTACCATGAATCAGGCTCTAGGTCAGGTGCTAAAGCTAAAGTGGTTTTAAAAAAGAAAAGACAAGGGTTGTCTGCAATAGCCAAACTGTGGAAAGAGCCGAGATGCCCTTCAACAGATGAATGGATAAAGAAGATGTGGTCCATATATACAATGGAATCTTACTCAGCCATCAGAAAGGATGAATACCCAACTTTTACATCAACATGGATGGGACTGGAGGAGATTATGCTAAGTGAAATAAGTCAAGCAGAGAAAGTCAATTATCATATGGTTTCACTTATTTGTGGAACATAAGGAATAGCATGGAGGACATTAGGAGAAGGAAGGGAAAAATGGCGGGTGGAATTGGAGGGAGAGATGAGCCATGAGAGACTATGGACCTGAGAAACAAACAGGGTTTTAGAGGGGAGGGGGGTGGGGGGATGGGTTAGCTCTGTGATGGGTATTAAGGAGCATGGAGCACTGGGTGTTATACGCAAACAATGGATCGTGGATCACCACATCAAAAACTAATGATGTATTGTATGGTGACTAACATAACATAATAAAATTAAAAAAAAAGAAAAGACAGGGGTGCCTGGGTAGCTTGGTTAAGTGATCGACTCTTAATTTTGGCCCAAGTCATGTTCACAGGGTCATGAGATCGAGCCCCAAGTTGGGCTCCATGCTGGGGTGTGGAACCTGCTTAAGATTCTCTTGTTCCTCTGCCCTCCCCCACCCGGACTCCTGTACACTCTCTGTAAAAAAAAAAAAAAAAAAAAAGGACAGTTCTGGCCTCTACCTTCTTGGAATTACAATTACATTACTAAGTGAATAAGTGAAAATAAATGCTCTTATGTAAGTATGTGGGTTTTATTTTTTTCTAAATAACAATGCTAATATGTTAGTATTTTAGTAATATTATCTAGGCTTTTTGGCCAGGTGTGTGTTACAAGGCCTTTGCTGGGAGCTAGACATTTATGACACAAATGTCAAGAAGTGGCACACAAAAATGACAACTATAGTTTCAAGTGCCAGTGGTGCATCATCACTGAAGGTGCCCTTTCTCATACATCCTGTAAAGAGAAAGAGAAGTCATGCTGAGGAGGACCATGAGGCAGTCCTCATCCTTCTTTCTACATGGCTCAGTACTTTTCATTAGAGCACTGAGGGAGGAGGAGTCATTTATGATTTCAAGAGACCAGCTACCTCTACATTCCTCTGAATAACTAACACTTCTAAAGGAGCAACCAAATAAAGTGACCACCTGGCACAGCACCTCGGAAAGACTGCCACCTTGAACTCTGAATTCTGACAGTGATTTATCCAGAAGGAACTTTTGTGAATGTAAGCAAGCTAAAGCTACACAATGAATCAAACTCAATCAGCTTATCTTTTCCTGGAGCCTTTCTTTGGTGGGGATAACACTGCCCTTTCCTTTCACAGCTAGGTTTGGGCTTGCTACTTAGGTTTTCAAAATTAAAAATATACTGTTTAGGAATACATATATAACTGACAAAACTATAAAAGAAATGATAAAGGAAGAAGAGAAATGTGATTGTGGAGGGGCATATCAGGGATTATAAATCCTTACTATTCCAAGTGTGGTCCATGGACCAGCAGTGTCAACATGGCCTTCAAAAGTCTGTTAGAAATGCAGAATCGCACACTCCACCTGAGACCTTCTGTATCAGAATCTGCATTTCATAAGACCTCCAGCTGTTATGTAATGTGTGTATACACATTAAACCTCTAGAGTCACTGTTCTAAACACTTGTAATATGCTATTGTTATACCTGGAAGATGAGTACCTTTAGTATTATCCTCCAAAATGTACATAGTCTGTGTACAGTCTTCTGATAATGTGACGCGTCTCTAATTCAGCCTACAAATGGACCCACTGTCTACAAACTGTTAAGTAGCAACTGTTAAAATGTGGGGGAAAGGAATGCTACATGAATCTGATCTTCAAACAGTACAAATTCAGATACAGATAAAACTTCAGGGATCACATAACCCAACCTCTTTGCTTTATGGGAAATAAAACCATCTGAATCAGGAAGGGGCATGCCCCCCAGGGTCAGACTGCTGAATTACTGAAGCAAAGCTGGATCAGAGCTCAAGTCTCCTGATCCTCAATAATATTTTATATCCTATAATAACACTGGTTTAATACATCATGACTGAATTTTTCGTTTATAAACAAATACTCATGTTAAAAGAGAAATCAGTATTAAATTTTTAAAAAGTAAAATAATTCTGAAAACCAGTACCTTGTATATTTAATAGTAAATGCCCAATATGTATGTGAATGAATGATTCACTTTGAGGCAGAGACATTGTTATCCAACTCTTCTTAAAGGGATGAGCTAAATTATAGAATGATTAATAAGTAATTTCCTTATGGAAAAAAAAACAGTTCAATTTTTAGACAATTTATAATATAGCTCCTCTACAATAACCAAAAATCACCCTTATACTTTTATCAAAATCAGAATATTTTACATGTTTATTATTTGGGTATGTGAATCTGTTTGATTTCAGTGAAATCAGTATCTGAAGTAGGACTTTTAAAATTATGTAGAATATTAAAGAACAGTAATACTCACCAATACTAATTTCATCATCTGTTTCGGCATCACCAATACATTCAAATTGGAAATCTTGCAGTGACTGGGAAAATTTCTGTACTGCCATAGACAGATCTGTAATTAAAAAGTTAAAAAAAAAATCATAAGTTGAAGGTACCATGGAATATGAGATTTTCCACGTGCATTACTCTATAACTTCAATTTTAATACTTTATTTACCAGAAGCTTTTAAAATACCAGCTTGACAAATTTAAGCAGATTTTAATAAGACTACTAAAAGAAATATTTTAGGAAATGGATCTGCTCTGCTCACAAGGGATTTACCATTTAAGAAAGTTTTGGTGCCAGTTGTGTATTATCTGGAAACCAATTCCCAAAGCCTTTATCAAAAAACTACCATTCACTCCCCATAAATGGAGCATTTAGAAAGAAAGAAAGAAAGAAAGAAAGAAAGAGAGGAAGGAAGGAAGGAAGAAAGAAAGAAAAAGGAAGGAAGGAAGAAAGAAAGGAAGGAAGGAAGAAAGAAAAAGAAGAAGGAAGGAAGGAAGGAAGAAAGAAAGAAAGAAAGAAAGAAAGAAAGAGAAAGAAAGAAAAGAAAAGAAAGAAAGAAAAGAAAGAAAGAAAGAAAGTCACTAAGGTTGCTGATAGAGTGGGGAGAAAGGGAGGGGAAAGCAGCCAGTCTTTGATTAGAAAGGATCCCCAATGTACAGACTACAGAGCAGGTAAGGAATGTGTTTTGATCTCCTAAGGCCACCTAAAAGGCTGTTTACGAATAACCTCATGATTTATAGGGGACCTCAAGCTAAATATATTCTTCAATCCTGGCTTCAGTCTGAACAACGTCCAGAGTGTGACTAAATCCAGAAGAATTCTTTATTCCTGGAGAGAATAAAGAAAAGCCCAGAATAATGAGAAGTAAATCCCTGGGATGCAGCCTAACAGAGTGATTAAGAATGCAATGTGGAGCCAGGCTGCCTGGGTGGAAATCCAAGTCCCCCCAAGTACTTGCTATGTGACCTTGGGCAAATTATTTAACTCCTCTGGGCCTTTTTTTCCTCATCTGTAAAGAGCGAATAACAATTGCATAACCACCTCACACAGTTGTTTTAGGACTGAGTAAATTAATATTTGCAAAGGGTTTAGAACCAAGCCTGGCACTTAAAAAAACTCTGTTTACGTTTTTTAAGTAAAATTATAAATCAGTCTGATAGTGCAGCATCAGAGGCTTTAAAGACCCCACCTCTCGTAACCACTCTGATCATCCATACCAAACTTTCCACATAAGTCTGTGCCAGTAGCAAAACA
The DNA here is from genome assembly GCF_964656455.1 of Halichoerus grypus. NCBI lineage: Eukaryota > Metazoa > Chordata > Mammalia > Carnivora > Phocidae > Halichoerus > Halichoerus grypus. Next base: position 80,575,035 of record NC_135722.1, on the reverse strand, counting down.
TATTTTTCTGGAATTCACTCTATAACTTCATTTAGTGGTATCTCCCATGAGTTCAAGTCCAATACCTGAACTTTTACGTTTAATTCAAGCAATAGAACCCAAGAGAAGACTCTCTCCTTAACAATGTTTAGCTAGACTCCTCTGGGCCCTTACCTTGACTAGGCTTCTACCTTGGCTCCCAGTCCTCACTGGCCCTACATAGTCCAGTTTTATCAAGAATCTTGCCAAGTCAGTTGATAGAGAATTCCCCACTTTGGATACGGGATCAAAATCTTCATCCCCTACCTTTGTCCTTGGCCTACCTTCAACAAGAATCCTCCTTCCTTTGATGTCTCCTACTAGTAATTTTCCATTCCAATCAAACATCCCCCTAACCCATATAGCTCCTTGGCTATAAATCCCCACTTGTTCTTGTTGCATTCAGGGTTGAGTATGATCTCTCTCCCCTATTGTGATAGATCATCTTGACACTTTTAGCAGTCTTTTTTTGTTTTAGATTTTTTTTATTTATTTGACAGAGACAGAGAGCACAAGAAGGCAGAGTAGCAGGTAGAAGGAGAGGGAGAAGCAGGCTCCCCGCTGAGCTAGGAGCCTGATGTGGGGCTCAATCCCAGGACCCTGGGATCATGACCTGAGCCGAAGGCAGTTGCTTTTAATCAACTGAGCCACCAAGGCACCCCTAGCAGTTTTGAATAAAGTCCTCCTTAACATTTTAACTGGTGTCAGAATAGTTTTTTCTTTAAGAGAACAGTTTGGCCCCATGCCTAGACATGACCCCAGGACTTACTGTGGTAACCCACCATTCATGAAACCCCAAGCACCTATCAAAGTTAAGTACTCATGAATGAATAGGTCTTCAAACACTCTTTTGTGCCATTGTGATCCAAAAAACTCAACAACACCCTGAACAAAGACAATTCTGAAGCTGACAGGCCTTAAGCTTCAGAGAGGCTTTTTAAAAAAAAAATCAAAATATACACACAAGAGAAATTAAAAAAAAAATTCTCTGGAAAGATGATGCTACTCGTAGATTACACCTCTTCCCACAAGAGGGCTAAAACTTTGGGCCAGCTGCATATTCTTCTTGAGAATTACTTTGAATTTAAGAGTGTTAGAAAGTTCTATCACCTTAAGAATGGCTCTCCACTGGGCTTTCAGAAAGAAAGATAAAGAAAGCCTTCTTAATGAATTATTCGTCAATGAGAAAACAAAGGCTTCATTAGAGCTAGACTTCACCAATTACCTTTGAGCCTTGGACAATCATTCATCCTCCCCAAAAACTATTTTTCTTATCTATACAACAGAGAATTAATACTGATCTCAAGGGGTTGTTCTAAAGACTAAACGAAGTATGTGCCTGGTACATACTAGGCAACTCAATAAATGGCATCAGTTATTATCATTCAAGTCCAACTTATAAAGGTGGGAAAGTTGACTGGCCTTCCAGACAGAAGGACACTATGCAAAAGTATGCATGTATCTGACAGTGCACAGTGCACAGGTAGAGAAATCTGGCTATGGGTAGAGAAATCATAACACCTACATCAAATGTTATGAGAAGACAAAGAAAGAAAGTAGACTCCTGGGATAATTTTAAGTCAAGCTGTATGTGGGTACTCTCCCTGAGACGGGAATCACATTCCATTTAATGTCCCTTTATTTTTCTATGTACAATATAAACGCTTATGGTAAAATGGATTTGAAATCACAGATGCAATTCCTACAGCAGAGTTGAGATGGGGGATAGTGTATATGGATGAATCAGGATGTTTAAGAATTTTATAAGAGACATTCTTCCTTCTCTCCCCTCCTCATCACTAGTTCCTCAGAGTTTCCCCTCAAACAAACACAATGAGCTATCTGGAAGCTTTGTCCTAGGGAACTCTAACACAGTATCCCCCAATCGAACATTTCTTCCTAAAATGCTCATTGCTTCCCATGGCCTTGCTCCTTGACTAAGAAAGGTAAGCTGCTTTGTCATTATGCAGACATCACAGTGGATGCACTATAAGAATTCCTATTCCCAAACAAGAACCTAAAGCCCACTTTATAAGCTATTCTTGTCAATACAGCCAAGTGACTGAGAATGTGAGTTCTAGTGGCAGAGAAGCAGGGCTAACTTCCTGCCTCTACCAATCAGTGACATAACTGTGGGCAAGTTCCTTAACTTCTCTGTATCTCAGCATCTTCATTTGTTGAGCGGAACAGAACCTGTCTCTCAGGATTACTGTGAAGAGAAAGTGAGTTAAATATAGATGAAGAACTTAGAACAGTCTCTGGCACACAATTAAGCACTCAAAAGGTGTTGGCTATTTCCATGTTAAACATCTTAGAAAAGAAAAAAAAAAAATAATTCAGGAACGAAGGTGGCAGCTGTTAGACCTTAGATAACCTTGGAAAATGCCCAAGAGAACCATCTGCTGTTGATAGTAGTTTCAAATTCTCTCTTGGTGCACTGCAATCAGGCCATGACAAAGACAACCTGATTATTCAGTATTTCTGTGTAAGAGATAGGTGTCTATTTCAACCCTGGAATGAAGAATGCACGCTCTCTCCATAGTCCTTTCAGAAGCATAACAAGGCAGAATTACATTTTAAAAACTTGGTTCTCAAGTAATTCAGATGATAATTCCAAAAATAATGAGAAGTTCGAAATATGACTTATTTTCAACTTCAAGTGTCTGGGTTCTTGACTTTCCTTTTATTTGTTCTCATTTTCTAAAAACCAAAGTAATAATCAGGTCAGAAATATTATCAAGGTAAAGAACTTAGGATATTTTCTGCCAAGAATATTGATCAATCTTCAAAATGAGGAATCCAGCTCACTCTCTTGGCTCTACCTCTGAACTAGAAAGCACAACACCTTTAACTGACTTGAAACCACATGAAAAACACTATTCCCTAATTATCTAAAGTTTCTGAATAGTGGCCAGATGCACAATATAGAAGTACTCGTTCTAAAACCTTTTAAATAAAATTGATTCACATCTGACTATAAAACCTGATTTTAAAAATTCTGTTGAATTTTAAAGTGTCAAAATGTGTAATGATAAGAATCTGCATTTTCTCTTAAGTACAAAAAGAAAGATCAAGCATATAAAATATGACAAGCAGAGAGTTCTAGTTTAGGCAAGGGTGTCTCTTTCTCCCTATTTCTACCCAACTACTAGAACTTGAGAACAAACAAGAAAAAGATCCCAGTCAGAGCCACCTGGCCACATTCTAAGGTGAAGGTAGAGGAATAACATTTACCAGCAGGCAAGGTTGTACACATAAAGATGCCACAAGTACTGCCCGTACCACGTCTTTTCCATTTGCCTAACCTACAAGTTAAGCAAGGATGTCTTCACGTACATTCACATTAAGTTGAAAGAAATTACACTGGGCTTTAATTAGTCAGCAATGTTTCTATATCAAAGAGGTAACCTGTAGTGCCCATGATTAGATGATGCTAATGAAACACTAAAACTTCATTTCATTAGAGATATAAAACACACTTAGTAAATAATTATAACTCTTCTTATACATTAAGAGCTACCTTTTACTTTAGAAGTGTTAATGGGATTATTTTTACAATGTTAGCTCGGAAGTGAGCTATATTTATGTCAGAGTCCACCGGTACAAGGCAGTTCTTCCTGCAACCCAGTTGCTCTGAGATTAGATTTAAGACTCACAGGAACAATATATCCCAGACGTATGTGTTGTAGAATTATCTTTACACTACCATGCAGAAGGCAGATAGTACAAAGCAATGGGAAAACAACTGTAAAAACAAGTTATATCCTTTCCTCCAAAAGGGCACAGTCCATAGGAGCATCAGGCATGTAAATAAATCCTATCATAGGTCAATTGATAAAGTCTCTTACAGAGGTCAATAACACCATCACTGCAGGTAGTACTTACTATGTGCCTGATACTTTTCCAAGCACTTAATGTAAATTAAACCATTAATTCTCACAACAGTCACACAAAGCATATATCATCACTCATTTTACAGACGAAGAAACCAAGGCACAGGCAGGTTAGGTGGCTTCCCCAAGTTTGTACAAGCTAGTAAATAACAGAGCCAGATTTTCAACCCAGAGAGCTTGGCTCCAGAATCCCCACTCAACCACATTGCCAACCCTGCTCTGCACATAAAGATAGCAAATAAGAAGGCACAATCCCTTCTGCTTGAGTGCATGGGGGGAAGGCTTCTCAGAATAATCAATGAAAACGGAGACTTAAAAGAAGTGACAACACACCAAGCGTGGCCAAGTTAACAAAACATACAGAATCCTCCAAAAGGCATCTTCTACCTACATATCCAACCTCACCCATCAAGATTCACACCAAGCTGGGGTACTAGTTATTACTAGAAACAAACATCCAGTCTCTTGTACCTATGTTTATATTGTTATTCCACCTTCTAGAGATATACTCTTCTCCATAGTCTCTTTCAATATATCTCTCAAGCCCCCATTTCCCCCCAAAAGCCCTTCCTGATCCCTTCCAATTTGGCATTATCTCTTCTCTTACACTTTCCACTATATGTTGTGACACACTTGCTGTGCTTTCTCTATTTTACCTTTTACCCTGTTATCCATAAACCTAGTCTATCCACCCTATTTTCAATAATGTAATTAAGGTAGGAAGTTTTACCATCTGTGAATACTATCCAAGTATCCAGCACCATTTCTTACACACAAGAGCTCAACTTTTGAAAACATAAATTTCTGTTAGGTGAGTCAATACTCAAACTTTCCAGATGCCTTTCATCTTCCATTCTTCCCACTCTTGCAATCCCCTAATGTGGCTTTTTCAACCACTGGTAAAACATGGGTTGTCCATTTTCCAAAACAGTAATAAATAATAAAATGTTTTACTATTTACAGAAAGTTTTGATATACATTCACAATAATGATAGCAATAGTGTTGATGTTTTACTATTTCAAAGTTCTTACATATTTTTTCCTAATTCTCACACAAAGCTATGAGAGCTGATGCTCTGAAAATTTAAGTAATAATTTAATTTGCCCAAAGTTTAAGAGCTGGACACCAATCTGGACAGGTCTCCTGCTCCCCAAATTTGAGGTTCTTTCTGCTGCATCCCAAAGCTAATTCCCAGTGACTAACAAGCATTAAAATCAGGGAAGGTGTGCCCTTTAACAACATCTCACTAATCCCTCACCTGCTATATAAATTCCAAGATAGTAAGACTCCATGTATTAAACTATATGTTAGACCTGGTTATGCTTATTAGCATGGAATAAGCTAGCAGCGAACATACATCAGATGGTCATTATTAAACACCATGCTAGAAGACAAAGGAAATTCACATCATTCTTATACTTTCTAATGCTACAAGATAAGTGAGTAACAGTCTAGGTGTTAAGCTTCTTGAAGGTAGGTATATATTCTTCATTTCATTTTGCCCTTAGTGCCCAATAGAAAGCAGACACAGAAGAGACCAGAGGGACCAGAAAGACAGAAGTGTACACCAATGCGTTAATATAAGAATCCACCGTAGGGGCGCCTGGGTGGCTCAGTTCCTTAAGCGTCAGACTCTTGATTTCGGCTCAGGTCATGACTTCAGGGTTGGGGGACTGAGTCCCGCATCGGGCTCCACACTGGGCGTGAAGCATGCAAGATTCTCTCTCCTTTTCCCTCTCCCTCTGCACCTCCCGCCTCCCCTCCCCCTTAAAAGAAAAGAAAAGAATCCACTATAGATCAATTACTGAAAAGCTTATGGTACTGGGAACACACATGAGTATAACTGGAAGCCTTAATTTACTAAAAATCATACTGAACATTACACAGGAGAATGTGTTCAAAGAATTATCAAATAAGCCTGGGTTTTTAACACCTGCAGTTATGTTTCTAGTGTTTCTCAGAGCACTACAAATGTCAGACTGCTAGATGGAGAAAAGTCAGAGGAAAAAAACACTAGGTGTGGGAGAGTATTATAAAAACACAATGAGACCTTGTCAATAAAAATCATTTCTATGGCTCTTATTTGAAAAAGTTTTTAAATGCCCACTTTGTTATTTTCCAGTTTATATAAATGGGTAGAAAATACTGGTTGTCTAATACTAACAATTAAAGAAAAGTCTTCATAAAGAAGGCCCAGGACAAAGCTTAGTAAGAGTAATTGCTCAATATGTGTTATGTTGAGCTAAAGTGAAATTGAGTGACTTGCAGTAATGGGATCAAAGATCTTTCCTTGTGAGCCTTGAGAAATGCTGCCACGTAGCAACAGCCATGTTCACAGGAGATCACTGGAGACAAAAGTCACCAAGGGGCAATGGGGTACTGATGCTGTTCTTCATCCCTCTGGAAACGCAAAAAGAACAGACTACTCTAGGCCACTAAATTAACTTGCCGTGTTTGAGGATGGAACAACATTGTTTGGCACTGTAAAGTTGGCCTAGCTTTAGATGTCCTCATTCATTTCTATAACAGATGTGTATTCAGGGTATTATTTCTGCATCCCGTTTTGGATACATGCACCCTTGTGGCAGGCAGTGTAAGTCAAAGCATCTGTTTTCAGTGATAAACTGAAGTCTTATGTGATGAACGTACTCAGATCTGGGAAGAAGTCCTTCATTAGAATCAATCATTCTTTCACATCATGAATTAAGTGTGCACAAGAGTCTAAAAAACATGGTCGCCAATCCAGGGACCTCCATCTACTGCAATATGTCTTAGAGCAAGCACTTAGCCTCTCTGAATCTTAGGTTCCACATGTACAAAAGAAAGATAGTAAACCCTTGCAAGACTGTCATGAATATTACGTGAAACTGGCTTAGCACAGTGTCTGGTACAGAACAGAACAAACTTGAAATACTGGTTCTCAACAAATGTTAACTATTAAACCACTATTTATTAAGATGGCAAATGCAGAATATGAAATATTTTCATTGTAAGCACAACATATTTAGTCTGCAAATTAAATTACTATCTTCAGGACAGTTTCAGTGAAAATAAATAGTGCTGGCCTCTAAGACCAAACAGTTTGTAATCCCATAAATGATATGTGTCTGGCAAGTAGTTCCAGAAGATTCCAACCTAAAAACAAACAGGAACCAACAGTTGGGCAGATTTTATCCACAGTTTCAATAAAGCTACAAATTCCATAAAAATTAAAAACGAAAACCCACAAAGACTTCACTGCTGCTTGAAGTGAAGTTAAAAATAGAAAAGTTCAAAGGATGAAATAAACCACCCATCTTTCTACCCTGGGGAATAAAGCTTGAAAAAGGAAGGGTAAGGAAACAATGGCACACTGCAGTTTCTCAGGATTCTCTCCCTTCCTCAGTAAGCACTCCTTTTCTGCCTTCGAGTTTTCTCTTCCTCACACTCTTTCCTTCAGGAGGGCTTGTCTTTAGTCACGTTGTTTTACCTCAATACTTGTTTTCTTTTTAAAAAGTGCTGTGTATTTATATGCAGGCAACTCCTCCATGGTGATTTTAAGTCTGAATGCTGGACTTCCAAGCAAAATTGAATAAAATATCCCTCTTGCCTTTTTTTTTTATTATTATTATTTAAGTTAAAAAACATGGAATTACCCAACATGGAGAACCTTGTTGCTTTCCTAAGCTTCCCAGCAACACATGATGGGCTGGCATGTTTTTGTGGGCTTCCTGGTCTGCTTTCCCACCCATGACCTCTCCCTAGTCCAATCACTCATTTCATACTACTTGCCAGGCATCTACAACTTACAGTCTTATCAGCAGACTCAGCAATGTGAAGTGTTTTATTGCTCTACCCTTACCTCCAGCCCACTTTTCTTTTGACTACCTGAAGTATGTATCTATCCAAGATAATGACTGGGAAGAGTATCTGGTGTTACTTTACCTTACACGTCACATAGCAGCCTATTACTAACTCTTAAAACTTGCTTTTTCAATCAGCCCCTTCTTGGTATCATATACCAAACACATCTGTGGTTAAATCATGATTAGACTAGGTAAAATTTCCTTCTTAAAGCACCACACTAAATTGTTACCTACTACGCAATTCAAGCATATCATCTTTCTTCTAGGTTTTTCAGGCTTTTTTCTCAAACTTCTTTGCATCCTCAATATGCCTGCCAAACAAACCACTCTAAACTTGAACTCTCTCAACATGGATGAAGTTATTCCCTATGCTGGAGAAACATCCCTTTGCTTTCTGTCAGGACCTTCAGATGTCTTCAAATAAAGAAGTACTCACAGCTCCACTGTGAAGCTTCCTCAGACCTCCAAAGAGCAGTTGGCTATACTTGAGAATGCAGCACGTAGCTTCTTCCAGTCCTTCTGAAGCACCTTTAAAACCTGCCTCTCTAGACTAATCTAAAAGCCACCCCTAAATAATCCAACCAGAGCAACACACCTGCTGGCTTACACATACCAAATACTAACATACCTTATCACACACAGCAGTACGTTAGGAGTCACAAAGCTTCCTGGTGCTGTAACGTTCATTATAAAACTGGGAAAACGGATGTTAAATAGTTTTATCCTGTTCCACATTTTTTTAAAAAGCGCATATTGTGAGTAAAGCAAGAATCAAAGGACTTAACTTATACCTTGTTACTTCCATCAAAGCAGCCAGTTTGGGCCATGTCCTCAAATTGAGGGTATACTTTCCCCTCCTCTAACAGAAAATTTTGAGAAGTACTACATTACTATAATATACCTCCTTTTTGGATGTCTATTGACATACCCTACAATTTTGCATTCTATTACTATACATATTTGTGTCTAAGCCCCATAACCCACACCAAACAGTAAGCCTGTGGAGGGCAGAGAACCTCTCCAGTCTTCACTGCATCCAGCAAAGGAAGCTGACAATAAACCAATAGAATGCAGGAATTCAGAGTATTTAGGAAAGGTAAACTAAGGCTTTTCCAGGACTGGCAAAAATCAATTCCAGATAAGAAATGATTTACTCACAGACTTGCCTCTAGCTATAAAAGGTGCTAAGAGGAATGGAGAAAAACCAGAGCCCCAGCAAAACAACACACCTAATGATCTGGACATCAAATCAAATACATGAAATCTGAGGAGCCACAGAGAATAGCTAGAAGTTTCTTTCATTTAAGATATTTTGGAAAGCTGGGCAAAAAGCAAAGCAGTGGAAGCTGACAAAAGCAGCCCAGATATTTTTAGGTGCTAACCTAAAATTTCACCATTGCCTTAGAAGAAATCCGACTCTAAAAATAATGATTCTGGTAGTCTAATCAAGCTTGATGAGGAGAACATTCAGTCAAAAAAAATTAAGAGTTCCACAAACTTAAATCATTAGAGAGAAAGTGCGGATTTTTAGTTCCTATATCATCGTCTAATACAAAGAAGTCCCATTAAAAAATTAAGAGCAAGGATTTTGATGTCAGGAAGCCTACTAGTTAAAACTCTCAGTTTTGCTTGTGGAATGGTTACTTAAACTCTTCAAGTTTCAATTTACCTATCTGTTAAATAGGATAATAATATACCCACTTCATTGCTATAATAACCAAATGAAATCATGCATGTAAAGGGCTCAGCACAGCACACAGTATGAGCTTGATAATAGTAGTTATAATTGTGATAGATAATTTTTCCGGAGGAAACCACTGACTAGAATAATATGTTATAGTTGGCTTTTGATTACTATAAATCTACATTAAGCTCGCCTCTCAGGATTTAAGATAACTCACTATTATATGTTGGCAGCAAATTTAATGTAGCTAAAGTACCTGCCGACCAAGGAAATACTAAAGTGGTAACAAACATCATTATAGTCAAACTGTTTCTATCCCAAAAGGTAAATTTACCATTTACTTAAGTGCATGTTTCCCATCAGCTGCTTAGCACCATATACATTAATAAAAGTTATAAAAACACTCATATTCCCTCAGTGACAGATTATTAAAACTTCAAAGTACTGTCTCAATGGTTAATAGATTTCTGCACATTCCAGCATTCCTTAAGAAAAACATTCCTGGACTGAATAATGAAATCTGTTTAACCAAGCGAAGAAATAAGCTAATGTATATGAACCTCCAAAAATTTTCTAAGCACAACTGAAATCGAATGACCAAGTTAAGAATGTGTGCATAGCTTAAAGGGCTGGCTATGTTTGTGACAACATATTTGGGTTTTTCACTACTGTATTTTTATTGATGTTCTTTGGCCAAACAAAAGTGTACAATATCATGTAATAACATGGCTATACATGAACAATATGGTTATGGGAAAAGAATTTTTTCATATAGCTACATGACTAACATCCTCTTAAAGATTGGAAATATTTGATTATGAATAGTAATTGAAAGGCAAATACATAAGCCTCTATCTTATACAAGATGTGGAAGTATGCTGGCATCATGCCTGGTGTTCCAAAAAGAAACAGAAAAGAACAACTCTGTAAAACAGGGTGGAGTTTGGGCTGCCCCAGAATTAAAGGCACAAAGATCATTATTCTCCATGCACACAAAGTTTTGTAAGTTGCTTTCAATAGACTTGTTATCCTACATGTTTACAGACCATTTTTCTGCTGTCCTACCCCATTTTGAAACACTAAAGCAATTTTTTTCAGACTATTTCAAGAAAGCTACACTTTAACATTGTAGATTCCATCGTACACCTTTATAGCCAATCCCCCACTTACTCCATCTTTAAGGTATCACAAGAGACAATTTTGATGGGATACATTGTTTTATTACTGTTTTGTTCTAAATTCCAAGTATTCCGCTCTTAATAAATTTATTTACTACAGCCATTCACCACCTTCAATACATACGATGAGATTTTTCAAATCATAATTACACCCCCTTATCTCACTAGAACCCTACTGGGGAAACAGACTAAGTAATTACCACCATTTCACAGATGACGAAACTAAGGCCTAAGGTTAAGTGACTTATCCGAGCAATAGAGTTAGGGATGGAATCTTAATCTGCTGTGTCCAGGTCAAACCTTCTTTCTACACCACCTTAAATAAATATTCCTCTTACACTTACAATTCTACCATACGAGGCTTAACTCAGTAAAACAATTTTTTTCAAAACAGGATCATTTACAATTTTCCTTTTTTTATTTTTCTCACTTAAAAAAAAAAAATCCTTCATTCCCATACCATATCTCTCCATTACGTAACTATTTTAACTGCTGGTGTACTGTGCATTTACATGGAATGGTCATTTATAAAAATGCCTGTGTGGCTTTGAAGAACATACACATCATATTTAAAGTATTGTTCTCTTTTGGCGTGATTGATTGCATTCATCAGAAAGCATAAAGATGAACCTCAAATCCTTTATTTCAAAAGAAAACTCATTCACATAAATGCCATGCTGTTTGAGTTACCAACATGTATACAACGCCAAGATCTGTACCGTCAGAAACTGCCTGCTGTGATTCTGAACAGCTAAGACTTATTTAGCAACCAGAACTGAGGAATTCCAACTGTGTCAACTTGTGCAACTAAGTCTCGCTGTACAGCTTCCCACACTCTGGAAGGCACATTGTCTCTAATTATTTTATTGCTGCAAATAAAAGGGACTTCTCATACAAATGACACACATGATTTAATGCCAGGTTTTTATTAGGCAGCACACAGCCAGTCCATGATTAGGTCACCATTCAGTTCAAAAACTTAAATACATATGTGGTTTTCAGCTCCTTTGACCTGCTATTTTTGTCTTCTTGCTTCAAAACTTACGAATATCGTTTCCTCAGCCATGTACCAAAATTTTAAGGTGATTTTTTATATAGCACAGTTCATATATTCTAAGATGCTAAATTGTTTAAAAAAAAAAAAAGGCTAAATTGTAAGCCCCCCACCCAATTTTAAAGACATTAAAATATAAAAACTGTACACCACGTATTTTATTATTTTATACTTTGTTCAGTCACATTGAACAACTGCACCTTTCAGAGCATTTGAACTGTCAGGTGAAGAAAAGCATTATCCCTAACCTCGAGAAGCTAATAGCCTAACAAAATAGCACACAGGGCACTCCTTCCATTGCCTTCTCCTATCTCTCAATACCACAGAAACCTAACGCCATGAAAAGTCTGTTTTAGATACATGCAATCTGTGTTGTCCCTGACTGCTAGGAGAAGGGGAAATAAATCCATTCTCTCTAGCTTAACTTCTCATTCCTTGGTTTTATTTAAAGGGCCTGAAGCCTTCATGCCACCCAGTCCCTTGGGCTTGTTTCTGGCAGAGGCTCCAAGTCTAATATAAGAGCTGGAGGGGCTGCTGCCAGCAGGTAGGTGTGTGAGCCACCGGACATTCCTAGAAATACTGAAACAGAGGGCTTGTGCACAATATGTTAACAAGGCCTCTCCAGATAACAAACAAGATAATCAGGCACTGTAAGTCTATTTTCAGAATGAAAATTCTTATTCTTAATCTCAGGAAACAAACTGAGGGTTGCTGGAGTGGGGGTGGGGTGGGAGGGATGGGGTGACTGAGTGATAGACATTGGGGAGGGTATGTGCTATGGTGAGCACTGTGAATTGTGCAAGACTGTTGAATCTCAGATCTGTACCTATGAAACAAATAATGCAATATATGTTAAGAAAAAAAAAAAAGAAGATAGCAGGAGGGGAAGAATGAAGGGGGGGAAATCGGAGGGGTAGACGAACCATGAGAGACGATGGACTCTGAAAAACAAACTGAGGGTTCTGGGGTGGGGGGGAGGATGGGTTAGCCTGGTGATGGGTATTGAGGAGGGCACGTTCTGCATGGAGCACTGGGTGTTATACACAAACAATGAATCATGGAACACTATATCTAAAACTAATGATGTAATGTATGGGGATTAACATAACAATAAAAAAAATTTTTTAAATTAAAAATTAAAAAAAAATTATACAACTAAGGAATGAAGTTATGTATTGCTGTTTTTGTTTGTTCCACATGCTCCCTGACCACAATTTTTGAAATACAGAAAATTCTCTATAACTTAAGATTCGCATTTAGCTCCAGTGCTGTGCAGTGTAGGAAGCCAGACCATTGTGATTCAAGGTCAGCAACTTTTAGAATAAATGAAGTTTTTGTACTAGTTGCCACAGGTCTTTGGCAGGGGTAAGCACTGTCTTCAGCTGATTGATGTAATAACTTAAACTACATCAGAATAGTGAAGAGTATATACAGACTACTCTGAGAATCCCTAGAAATCCTGCCTGTGAGTGACTTGTATCTGCTATAATAGCAACATTACCAAAAATTACAATGAACATCAGGCTAACTTACCACCTAAATTATTAGATTACAATGAAATTAAATTTTGTATATCTTTAGTCACATCCCCTCAAACCAAGGTAATAAGTATTGACCGGGGCGCCTGGGTGGCTCAGTCAGTTAAGCGTCTGCCTTCGGCTCAGGTCATGATCCCAGGTCCTGGGATCGAGCCCCGCATCAGGTTCCCTGCTCAGCGGGAAGGCTGCTTCTCCCTCTCCCACTCCCCCTGCTTGTGTTCCCTCTCGCTGTCTCTCTGTCAAATAAATAAATAAATAAATAAATCTTAAAAAAAAAAAGTATTGACCAAGTAGAAGTCCTTGGCTTTTAGCTTTATTGAGTAGTAAACCTGATACATAATCAGCATTTCACTTACATGTAAATGGATTTCTAAAGGGCTTAAAAGATATTTTTCCTAAATACCTTGACGGTTTTCCTGCAAACAAATCCTTGTGCTATGGATTTGCACTATCTGTGGAGAAATCCTTTGCTTAAGCAAGGGTAAATTTTAACCCTGCATCAGCTGCAAATGCAATAAATCCTAAAATAGTTAAGTACACATAAAAGAGTTTTTTATTGATAATGTTATGATTCAAGAGATGAAAAAATTAACAAAGTAGTTCCTTTTATCAAAACTTTCCCGTATAAGGCTCATTTAATCAATCAAAAGGTATTATTAACTTCCTTATCTATGCAATTTCTACATCTCTCAGTCTACAAAGATCCTACTTCCTATCATCCAGACACTTTGGTAAGTAAGAACAAGAGTGAATTTAGAATGTCAGACTACTTGGCAAGATTAAAGACACTGAAAATGGAACTTTCTTTAACCACAGTCAAACAGATCTGAGGAATGTTTGTCAACTTATCAAACCACTAAATTTAGAATCACCTCCAGATTATTCAAAGTTAGTGCAAGATGAGTGATAATAGTACACCAACTAGTTAAAAAGCACTAAAGTGAGACATTACTGAAAATGAACTGTAAGAAATTGGTGCACTAATTATCTAAACATAGCCTCACTACTCCCTTCCTCCCTTCAGGTCTTCAAAAGTTACCTTCCCAGTACGGCCTCTCCTGACGACTATTCAGAAGCACAGCCACCCCTGAGGAACGGGCATATGCACACACACACACACACACTCTTAGACGTAATCTCCTGAATTTATTGTCCTCACGAGCATTTACTACTATCTGACCTATGACATAATGTAGGCATTAATTTGTCTCCTCCAATTACAATATAATTTCAATGAAAGTACACACTTTTGCCTATTTTGTTCACTGTTTAACAAAGAGATCTGGACATAATACATAAAATGCACTTAGTTTTGCATAAACAGATGAATGAGACTAAAAGGATATAGTAAGATCCTTTAATAATAGCCTTCTTAAAACAGGATATGTATATCCTATAGTGGAGTAACATAGGCTAAGCACTGCACTTTTTATTAATGTTTTTATATGAAAACAAGTATGTTATGGAATATTATGAAATAAAGTAAATGAAAAACACTTGAAAGAAATTTTGGCTTTGTGACAAGCAGAATGGAATTATAAACTGATTAGTCATATAAGGAAAGAGGTGTAGGTGTTTAGATTTGGGTATATGTTTCCTCTCCCATTTTAGGAATAATGTTCTCGGAATGTATGGAAAGTAATATGCTAAAACTAAAATATCACCAACAGAAATGATAATATCTTTTAATATATCTAAAAGAAATGTTTCCCAATTTTGCATTCTACTGTTAAGCAATCTTCTTTAGAGCTAAGCTGAATCAAGTAATCTAAGCCTAATGTTTTCACAGTTTATTTCCTACAAGTATGGAATTGGAACTAAGCCAGGGAGAAAAGAAGTAATCAAGAATCAACATAAAGATAGACAGGGTCTCCATGTGCAATGATATGGACGGAACTACAGAGTATTATGATAAATGAAATCAGTCAGAGAAAGACAAATACCATATGATTTCACTCATATGTGGAATTTAAGAAACAAAACAAATGAGCAAGCAGAAAGAGGAAGACAAATCAAGCAACAGATTCTTAATTATAGGGAACAACTAATGGTTACCAAAGGGGGACAAACTGGGTGATATAGGTGATGGGGATTAAAGGAGTGCATTATTGTGATGAGCACCAGGTGATGTACGGAAGTGTTGTATCACCGCAGTGTACATCTGAAACTAATAAAACACTGTATGTTAAAAAAAAAAGACAGACATGGCCTGAACTCAAAGTTCCTTAAAGTACCAGTTGGTTTCTCAGATGAAATGAGGCCATCCTCAACAGAGTACACTTTATTAAAATCAAAATTAGCATTTGTTTCATGAAAGATCTTTTATTTAGTTCTTTCTTTCCCCTTACACTAAAGATCTTAAACATGTCTGATTTCTAGTTTCAGTTCCAAACTGACGAAGAGTTCTTCAATGTTCCTCCACAATCTACTAGTGTCCTTGTTCACAGTGACTAGCAAAGACCTATATTTATACATATAGACTTAACCTGGTGTGGTTAATGCACCAGGAATCTTACCAATTTGGTGAGAAAGTTTTTCAAAGTGTCCCAAATTGACCAGTTGAGATTTCACTTACACCCTTTTTATCATGCGGTTGTAAGTAGTTCTAAAGGGAATTAACTCAAAAATTTAGAATTAAAATGCTCACCTAACATAACAAACATTTGTGCCTCATGGAACTTCAAAATATGCAGACTTTGGATTATCACGTATAACTGGACAGAAAGTCAGAAGCCAAGAGTTACAGCTCCAGGTCCACCAGCTGTAACTTTATTTTTTTAAGATTTTTTATTTTTTATTAGAGAGAGTACAAGCAGGGGGAGCGGCAGGCAGAGGGAGGGGGAGAAACAGGCTCCCCGCTCAGCAGGGAGCCCAATGTGGGGCTCAATCCCAGAACCCTGGGATCATGACCTGAGCTGAAGGCAGACGCTTAACCGTCTGAGCCACCCAGGCGCCCCCACCGGCAGTAATTTAGTACAAGCATGAGCAGCAGCTAGCTTAAGGAAAGAAAACTACCTACAAGTTTTGTTCATAACAGCTGCCCTTCGCTTTTTGTTTCCTAAAGAGATCCCTAAGATTTCCTCTAAAGAGAAAAGAAAAGTAAAATATTAGAAGTCTCAGGTTAAAGCAGACCACCTACGGATTTCTCTCTAAGCCTGGGCCTGCCAGAACTGCACACTGCAGTCACTAGGACAAATGCAATATGATGCTTGTTCTCAACTTAGTTAAGAACAAAGTAACAATTTTCAGATCAAAATAAGTACTTCACATACTGAATTACTTTACCAAAATTAATTTCTACTTTCACAATGGAACATCATGGGTAAAAAGTCTTCACACAGAGAAATCTGCTTTCTGGGCAGCATGTCAGTAACATGGGTCCTCTAACACTTTCATTTAGGCTTGAAGCAGTTAACTAGCGTGCCCTAATTCAGATTCCTAGTAACTGAAACAGGACAAGGAAACTAAGGCTCTCAGGGTTCTCCAATCTAGGCTAGGGCCTGCAGAGAGAAGTCAAGGGATACATAAAGGTCAGTTACATGGTGGACATGCCCTAACAGGGAACAGTCTGCAAAAATGGAGTTCCCTTTATCCCACACACTTGACCTTCACATGTCACAGGTTTTGAAGAGGCATCACAGAACGGTATATAAGAACAAGGCTCCTTCTTCCCTCTCTCATAACATGTGCTCTGCAAAGTGGCCTTGTAGTCTCTGAAATAAATCTGTCTGCTTTTCCACACAAGCCCATCATGGGATTGGAATGAAAACTCATGTCCTTGCTCCAGGAATAACTATGCTTCATACATAACCCTGCCAGCTTTTGTCTCCTTAGGACAGGAAAAATACAGTATAACCACAAGTACCCCACCCTTTATTTTATATATATATATACACATATATATATTTATATATATTTAAATAATCCAGTAAGTCAAGCTCCAAACCAACCCCCTCAAACTGTAGCAGTCATGGAATCCTACCTAGAGTAGCAGTCTGACACGGGACCACAGCCGATACCAGGAGCTTACCTGGCCAACCCTTTATCTTGCTTTCTGGTCCCAGCCTTCTTCACCTTCAAAAACCATTCCATATGAAAAAACTCTGCCTTCTAGGCATTTTTCCTCTCCACTCCCCATTCTCTTGCCCCTCGAACATAAAACTAGTGTTCTCAGCTTGAACAATATTATCAAATAGCAAAGAAGAGTGCTTTGGTGTCAGACAGGTTTAAATCCTAGTTCCGTGATTGACTAGCTTTGTGTGACCTTGAGCAAATTACTTAACCTCTTCCTTGCAGTCTCATTTTCTAAACATAAAAGAATGCTACTCCTTAGTTCACTGTTGGTGGGAAGATTAGAGAAATTCAGAGCCCTAGAATTTAATAAATAAATACGTTTCTCTACCCTCTATTCCAAAGGAAGAAATTGAGTGCATCAAATAAGAATTAGGGGATGGTGACCAGCATAACCTGGTCTTTAAAAAACTTATATGCATGATAAAAGTTATAGGACAATAGAATCTAAAGAGTGTTTTAACATTTTAGATTTCACTGTCAGAAGGAAAAATTCCAGAAATTATACAAAAAGGATGAACACACACACACACGCACTAACTTTAGTAAGCCTGAAACTAGAGAAAAAAACACACACTAATCAACTTTTAGCTTGCAGAACAACCCCAAGTAATTCAATCTTTAAAAAATGGTTTTTTTCTATTCACATGCAACACATCACAAAAAAAAAATCTCAGATATTCACTGCTCTAGGTAAAAGTCTTCTCCACTAGTGTTTTAAAAAGCTGCAGCTGGACTAGGGGTCAGATGGCACTCAGTAGTTTTGTGTGTGTTGGGGGTGGGGTGTGTCAGGAATGAATGTGGTTATCAAGGCATTTCCAAGTAGGGAACCCTTGGAACAACATTAGAGTGAGGGTCATGGGAAAAGAACTTTTGCTCACCCTACTTCCTGGCAGCATTTTCAGTACACAAGCCATAAGCAACTCATGTTTACAAAATGGAACAAGGAAAGAGGGTCTTATGAGATGATGGGGGGCAGGAGGACATACACACACACAGATTATGTATTGCTTACACTTTTAAAACTTTTATTTAAAAACTCTAGCAATAGTTTAAAAGACTTAGCATATTTCAAAATATTTAATCCATACTCCTTTAATAAACTGAACTAAGTTAGAATATTTTTATTATAGTCAATCACACAAATGAAACTCAATTAAGAAAGCAATCATGATATATCTACTTTATCCTCAGGAAAAAAAATGCAACTTGAAGTTATTTTTCAGAGTCATAGAAAAAATATTTCTCAGGATTCCAAATTTTCAAATCTGGAGTTAAAACAATTAAAACAAGATAGTTCAAGAATTTGGTGAATTTACCCTGGACTTGATATAAAATCCAAGTGCATTATTGGTACCAAATAGGTTCCTTATTTTTTCAATCACTTTGTTAAGATTCACAGACTAGACATAACCAGTTAACAAATCTCAAATTATACAACTAATACAAGCTACCTTTTTTAAATATATACACACAATGTAGTTTTATTGAGTTATTGTAGTTTCACTGAGTTAAGCATTTGGCTCCTCCATATGCTTCTTTTTTTATCTATTGATATTTTTTCCAGTTTTTATTTATATTCCAATTAGCTAACATACAGTTTAACATTAGTTTCAGATGTAGAATCTAGTGATTCATCACTTACATACAACACACCCAGTTCTCATCACAAGTGTGCCCTCCTTAATATCCATCACCCATTTAACCGATCTCCCCTCAATCCGCCCACCACCCACCTCCCTCCAGCAACCTCAGTTTGTTCCCTATAGTTACAAGTCATTTTCTGGTTTGCCTCTCATTCTCTCTCTTTTTTTTTTACAAGCTACTTTTTTTTTTTTTTTGACAGAGAGACAGCGAGAGAGGGAACACAAGCAGGGGGAGTGGGAGAGGGAGAAGCAGGCCTCCTGCTGAGCAGAGAGCCCGATGTGGGGCTTGATCCCAGGATCCTGGGATCATGACCTGAGCCGAAGGCAGACACTTAACAACTGAGCCACCCAGGCGCCCCACAAGCTACTTTTTTTTTTTTGCCATTCTTTTTTTTTATTATGTTATGTTAATCACCATACATTACATCATTAGTTTTTTTTCAAATCTTTATTCTTTTTTTAATTTTTTATTGTTATGTTAATCACCATACATTACATCATTAGTTTTAGAAGTAGTGTTCCATGATTCATTGTTTATGCATAACACCCAGTGCTCCATGCAGAACGTGCCCTCTTTAATACCCATCACCAGGCTAACCCATCCCCCACCCCCTCCCCTCTAGAACCCTCAGTTTGTTTTTCAGAGTCCATCGTCTCTCATGGTTCGTCTCCCCCTCCGATTTCCCCCCCTTCATTCTTCCCCTCCTGCTATCTTCTTCTTCTTTTTTTTTTTTTCTTAACATACCACCTCATACCAGTCACAAGCTACCTTTTTAAAAGAGGTCTGTAAGGTAATTCAACCTAAGAGGAAGGAAAAAAAAAAAAAGCCATTCTCAAATCTATACATTAAGTATTCTGTGTTTCTTTCTTAATCCTGGTACTCTGGAAAATTATAAGCACTTTTCAAACAGATCTCAAACAAGACTGGGCTTAACAAACAGCTTAAGTTCTGAAGTACATGCTTTCTTTTTAACTATAAACTTATCAATGGGGGCGCCTGGGTGGCTCAGTCGTTAAGCGTCTGCCTTCGGCTCAGGTCATGATCCCAGGGTCCTGGGATTGAGCCCCGCATCGGGCTCCCTGCTCGGCCGGGAGCCTGCTTCTCCCTCTCCCATTCCGCCTGCTTGTGTTCCCTCTCTAGCTCTCTCTCTCTCTCTCTGTCAAATAAATAAAATAAAATCTTAAAAAAAAAAAAAAAACTTATCAATGAGAGCGGCCCCTTGACTGCCTCTATGCCTGAGTGTTATTAAACAGTCAGACAAAATATGGAGAACTGATCTTGGCATGGAATGTAATGGGCAGAGTTACCCCCAGCTACTTCTTAAAGAAAAAGAAAACAAAATATTCAAACTTGAAATGTAATAACAGATTTCCACATGTTCACTTTATTTGTAACATAACATTTCTACTCCTTACCTATCTCTAGCGATTAGTAATTAGTAGTAGCAGTAATTCTATAACATACTTTATCACTTTATATAGGGGAATAAATTGTTTATGAGTTTCACACACATTATTCTCACTGATAAAAATCATAACCTCCTTACATAAAAATAGGTAAGATCCCAAAAGGTAATGTTCTGATTAAACTACAAAATGAGAAGAAAAAAAAAATCTGCTAGAATTATCGAGTTACCTTTGTTTTAAGTCTTCAAGCAAATGTCAGATCCTTTACAAGGGTACTCTTATAAACCCAAAACAAAGATGGCACTTCGCTGTTAGATTCAGATTTAAGCATTTACCTCACTAATCACAGTACTCTGAGCTTTTAAATAGACTGCATCTCTCTCTGTTTTTTTAGACTGCATCTCTGAAATATAAGCATCTAACTTCTACTTTTTATTTCAATAAATTTCACCTCTTTCCACATTTGAATGCCAAATCTATATTAAAAAAAAATGCCTCTTTCCCATCCACTCCCAACTATTAATAGGCAAGATGGAGAAAACATATGTAAATAATTGCCTCAAGCATTATAATTATAGCTAAATTAATATTTGACACCTGTAAGTTACAGGCTGCCACATTATTTCTACAACTAAGTTTCTCTAATTACTTAATCATTTCTTACACCAAATATTCTCCTAAATCCCCATCAATATACCCAAGAACATTTCAGTTTCAAAAAACACAGTCTTCTTTTGATATCTACCTATCATGTGAAAACCAATAGAAGAGATTTCTTGATTTTTCACTTTATCAAGGGGTTATAATCTGATGAGAAAGAAATGGCCATAGGAGTATCTTCTGAAGAAGGAGAAAGGACCTCATTGTAAGCAAAGAGTGAGCAACTGAAATGTAATGTAAGGAATCCAGACCCCAGTGTCCACCACAGTGCTTGGATATGGGCCATTTTAAGTATCCACCCAGTGCCAATAAGTGTGCCAGTAAGTACTGTTAGAACTTTAAGTTCCATTTAGTATCAGTAAGAATAAAGATTGATTTTTTTTTGCTGTAATTTTCACAGATAATAGAGTTTATTCATTTGACAAATAATTAAGCATCTACTTAGGGCCAGTCACTGGGCCTGTGTAGAATTTGGTGCTGAGAGTAAATGTTGAGAAAGGCCAAGATGGGCCAAGATCTAAGCCTTGTGGCCCAGGCCATGTAGGGTAACTGTAAATGTACTGAATGACAGGACACCAACAGAAAAACAAAGAAACACAAGCTTGGGTTAGAATTAAAATAATACATGAACCTCATACAGTAGTAGCGGTAATAACAGCAACAACAACAACATGTAACAAGCCCTGGCTGGGCTCCGTGCCATCTCATTATAGCCTCGTATCAACCCTACAAAAGCCTCCACAGCAATCATCTTCATTCCATAGATGGAGAAAAGACCCTAAGAGAGGTTAAAGGGCTTGCCTCATCTGAATGAACGGAAAAGGGGGGGCAGGGAGACATTCTTAAAAATGATTAACAGCCGTATGGCCGTGTAAGCAAAATTAACAATAACTATAATGTCAAAAGCTAGTCCACATTCAAGTTACCCCAATTACCTTTTCTACAAATTCTGCATTCACTTAATGTCTTTTAAATCTCTTAAGGCCCTTTTAATATAGAATGGTTCCCTGGTATTTTTTTTTTTTTTTCCTTCTTTTCGCAACGCACTAACTCACTGACTAAACTAGTTCAGTTGTTTTGTAGTATCCAATTTGGCTGAGTGCTGCTTTCTTCAAAGTGTTGCTGAACTTGCTTCTCTATCCCTGGTGTTTCCTGGAGTCAGAAAGTTGTATGTAAAGGCTTGATCAGAGGTAGGGAGTAAAAACGAGAATAAGTATGTTTGCCTGTCCCTTTTTCATTTTGAGACATAAGGAAATGTTGTTTATATATGCCAAATTGATGTAATATTTTTTATTGAGAAGTGACTAATTGCTTAGATTATTATAACAATAAAACATCAAGATCCTCTTAGAGAAATTAATCTGTATTCTCCAGGCCTTAAGTGTTTAAAAATCACTCCATTCCCCACAAAAGGTGCTACCAGTGGGTGTGTTTGTTTTTCACATGAACCAAGAGAGGAAAAGAAAGCGTCTGCAGAAAAACAAGACCACACACATACATATTCACAACATGCACACAAAGATATTTTCCTGGGCTGCAACCCTGTCTCTACAATCTAGTTCCAGTTTATCACATTTGGTAAGAGGTAACTCCATGACTTAGATACCAGACATTATCTGTGTGCCCAGAGCCCCATAATTTCTCAACCCAGCTTTATTCCAGGAAAGCAACTCAAGGGGATTTCCACCAATTCTTCCCTCTCACCACAGCCATCCTCAAGTGATAATTGGGAAGCCCCCGGGATAGATCGACAAGGAAATTACAAGGCTACTTTGGAAAATGGAGAAGATGAAAAAAGCTCCACAAAATGGTTAAGGAGTTCTCTTATCTCTATTTCTCCAAGCCCTAATCAACTGAAGACTCAGAGTTAAAAACAAAACAAAACACCTTAGGTTACTACAGTATGTCATCTCCCACTACCCTACTATAGATTACTCGCTGTACAACCAGGCCATGACTTTAGGAAAACATATCCCAGGTCTGAAAACAAACCTTTGTACTGTTTTCCTTTACTTTCATTTATGAAAGCTGTATGCATGGCCTTTCCACATTACCTATGTAAATGAGGACAGTCATTCAGTATATGAAACTCTTATATGACAGAACTGAAATACTGTCCTATCACTTACC
Source organism: Halichoerus grypus (assembly GCF_964656455.1). Lineage (NCBI taxonomy): Eukaryota > Metazoa > Chordata > Mammalia > Carnivora > Phocidae > Halichoerus > Halichoerus grypus. The sequence continues at coordinate 80,551,910 of NC_135722.1, read as the reverse complement.
TTTACCCATTCCTTTGAACTTTACCCAGTGCTTTCATCTTTCTTTTTTTTAAGATTTTTTTTTTTTAATTCATTTGAGAGAGAGGCAGAGACAGAGGAAGCACAAGCAGAGGGAGAGGCAGAAGGAGAAGCAGACTCCCCGCTGAGCAGAGCCTGACATGGGACTCAATCCCAGCGCCCTGGGATCATGACCTGAGCCAAAGGCAGACGCTTAACTATCTGAGCCACCCAGGCACCCATCTTTCTCTTAAAAGCCCCTGAAAGACTGGAATTCATGCAGATTACTCCCCCAATTAAGCAATGAAAGAGACAATGATGTAAAATGACGTTGTCATTTTTGGCATTTCCTTCTCCTGAGTTTAGCAAGCCTCTTAAGAAGAGATACCAGAAACAAAAAGGGGGATTCCACTCACTAAGAGAGCCCAAAGTAGAAGGAGTTGGAATTCATTTGCTCTGGCATTGGCTTAGAACTAAACCACAAACATATCAATTAAAAGGAATACCTGTAAGAAAAAGAGCAAGACGGGAAATTAGAGATGGTTGTGTTCTCCTAGAAGTGAGGACATGAAGCCCGAAGAGGTCAAAAATAAAGTTTCACATCCAGTGACTTTTTTTAAAGCTATTTCCCACTGTGGCATTTCAATTTTACTTCTTTCTTTCATGGCTGTGTGCCAACTCCCTCTTGACATGAATGAATTTGATACACTAAATACAAAGTTTCTATCTTTGCTTTCGAGCACACTGGGAAGCCTGCAAAGATTAGAAAACTGAAAACTTCAGTCTATTCTAATGTCTTTCTATGATATAACTTCAGTCATTCATGGTTAGCAGATAGGATATGACATTAAACAAATGTGTTCAAGTGTAATGTTCCCCCGAAAATAATGTCTTTCTATAATATAACTTCAGTCATTCATGGTTAGCAGATAGGATATGACATTAAACAAATGTGTTCAAGTGTAAAGTTCCCCCGAAAATTGTTTTATTAATCCCAGTATAATTAAGCGTTATATTAGTTTCAGGTGTACGATATACTGATTCAACAATTCTATTCATTACTCAGTGCTCATAAGTATACCCTTAATCCCCTTCACATATATCACTGATCCCCCCCACCCACCTCCACTCTGGCAACCACCTGTTTATTCTCTATACTTAAGGCCTGGGGGAGAGGGGGTTGTCTCTTTTTCTTTTTTTCTTTACCCATTTGTTTTGTTAAATTCACCTGAGTGAAATCATAAGGTATTTGTCTTTCTCTCTGACTTATTTCACTTAGCATTATACTCTCTAGATCCATCTATGTTGTTGCAAATGGCAAGATTTCATTCTTTTTATGGCACCACACCTTCTTTATCCATTCATTTATCAATGGGCATTTGGGTTGCTTCCATGTATTGGCTATTGTAAATAATGTTGGCAGTAAACATAGGGGGTATATATATCTTTTCAAATTAGTGTTTTTGTTTTCTTTAAATAATACCCAGCGGAATTAATGGATCATTGGGTAATTCTATTTTTAATTTTTTGAAGAACCTCGACTCTTTTCCACAGTGACTGCACCAATTTGTATTCCCACCAACAGTATACAAGGGATTCCTTTTTCTCCACATCCTAACACTTATTGTTTGTGTTTTTTATTTTAGTTATTCTAACAGGTAGTGAGGTGGTATCTCATTGTAGTTTTGATTTGCATTTCCCTGATGATGAGTGATGTTGAGAATCTTTTCATGTGTCTCCTGGCCATCTATGTTTTCTGCCCATTTTCACTGCATTATTTGTTTTTTGAATACTGAGTTGTATAAGATCTTTATATATCTGGGATATGAAATCCATATTGCATATATCATTTGCGAATACCTTCTCCCATTTGATGGGTTGACCTTTTCTTTTTTTTTTTTTTGTAGATGGTTCCTTAACAGTGCAAGAGATTTTTATTTTGTTGTGTTCCAACATTTTAATTTTGCTTTTCTTTCCCTTGACTCAGGAGACATATCCAGAAAAATGTTTCTACGGCTGATGTCAGAGATTACTGCCAATGTCTTCTTCTAGGAATTTCATGGTTTCAGGTCTCACAGTTAGGTCATTAAACCATTTTCAGTTTATTTTTGTGTATGGTATAAGAAAGTGATCCAGTTTCATTCTTTTGCATGTAGCTGTCCAGTTTTACCCACACCATTTGTTGAAAAGAGTATCTTTTTCCCATTGGATATTCTTGCCTCATTTGTCAAAGATTAATTAAACGTATAAGTGTGAATTTATTTCTGGGCTCTCTATTCTGTTCCACTGATCTATGTGTCTATTTCTATGCCAGTACCATACTGTTTTGATTACTACAGCTTTGAAGTATATCTTGAAATCTGGGATTGTGACACCTCCAGTTTGTTCCTCTTTTTCAAAATTGATTTGGCTATTTGGGATTTTTTTGTGGTTCCATGCAAATTTTAGGATTATTTGTTCTAGATCTGTGAAAAATGGCATTGATATCTTTTTTCTTTTTTTTTTTTAAGATTTTATTTATTTATTTGACAGAGAGAGAGAGACAGCGAAAGAGGGAACACAAGCAGGGAGAGTGTGAGAGGGAGAAACAGGCGCCCCACTGAGCAGGGACCCTGATGCGGGGCCAATCCCAGGACCCTGGAATCATGACCTGAGCCGAAGGCAGATGCTTAACGACTGAGCCACTCAGGCGCCCCGGCATTGGTATCTTGATAGGGATTGCATTGAGTCTGTAGATTGCTTTAGATAGTATGAACATTTTAACAGTATTTGTTGTCCCAATCCATGAGCACGGTGTATCTTTCCATTTGTTTGTGTCATCTTCAATTTCTTTCATCAAAGTTTTATAGTTTTCAGAGTACAGGTCTTTCACACTTCCTTGGTTAAGTTTATTCCTGGGTATCTTACTACTTTTGGTGCAGTTGTAAAGGGTTGTCTTCTTAATTTCTCTTTCTGCTGCTTCATTATTAGTATGGAGAAACACAATGGACTTCTGTATATCGATTTTGTATTCTCAGACTTTACGGAATTCATTTATCAGTTCTCATGATTTTTTTGGTGGAGTCTTTTGGGTTTTCTATATATAGTATCATGTTATTTGCAAACAGTTTAAGTTTTATTTCTTCCTAACCATCTGGATGCCTTTCATTTTGTTGTTGTCTGATTGCTGTGGCTAAGATTTTCCAGTACTATGTTGCATAGAAGTGGTGAGTGGACATCCTGGTCTTGTTCCTGAACTTATAGGAAAAGGTATCCATTTTTCACCATTGGATATGATGTTAGCTGTGGGTTTATCATATACGGCCTTTATAATATTGAGGTATGTTCCCTCTAAACCTACTTTGTTAAAGCTTTTTATCAGGGACATTGTACTTTGTCAAATGCTAATTTTCTGCATCTATTGAAATGATCATATGGTTTTTAATCCCTTCCCTTGTTGATGTGATGTATCATGATAATTAATTTACAAAAAATGAACCACTCTTGCATCCCAAGAATAAATCCCACGTGATTGGTATTAATGATTTTTCTAATGTATTGCTAGATTTGGTTTGCTGATCATTTATTGAGAATTTCTGAATCTATGGCCATCAGAGATAAGTGGCCTATAGTTTTTTGTTTTTTGTTTTGTAGTGTCTTTATCTGGTTTTAATATCAGGATAATACTGGCATCATAAAATGAATTTGGAAGCTTTCCTTCCTCTTCTATTTTTTTAAACAGTTTGAGAAGAATAGGTATTAACTCTTCTTTAAATGTTTGGTAGAATTCACCTGTGAAGCCACCTGACTGCTCTGAGTTTTTTGATTACATATTCAAATTTACTGCAAGTACAGTTGGTATGTTCAAATATTCTATTTCTTCCTGATTCAATATTGGGAAGTTGTAAGTTACTAGGAATTTAACCATCTCTTCTGGGTTGTCCAGTTTGTTGGCATGTAGTTTTTCATAATATTCCCTTATAATCCTTTGTGTTTCTGCAGTGTTGATTGTTATTTCTTCCCTTTCATTTCTATTTGAGTCTTTCTTTCTTTTTGATGAGTTTGCCTAAAGTTTCATGAATTTTGTTGATCTTTTCAAAGAACCATCTGATGATTTCACTGATCTATTCTATTCATCTTTTTGTGTACTTTTTAAGTTTCTATTTCATTTATTTCTGCTCTAATCTCTATTATTTTTTTCCTTCTGCTGGTTTGGGGCTTTGTTTGTTCTTCATCTGTTCTTTATCTAGCTCCTTTAGGTTCATTGTTTGAAATTTTTCTTGATTCTTGAGGTAGGCCTGTATCATTATAAACTTTCCCCTTTATCTTTTTTATTATTATTATTATTATTATGTTCAATTGGCCAGCATATAGTACATCATTAGTTTTTGATGTAGTGTTCAATGATTCATCAGTTGTGCATAACACCCAGTGCTCATCAACACACATGCCCTCCTTAATACTCATCACCTAGCTACCCCATTCCCCAACCCTCCCTCCCTTCTGTAACCCTCAGTTTGGTTCCCAGAGTCCAGAGTCTCTCATGGTTTGTCTGCCTCTCTGATTTCTTTCCATTCAGTTTTCCCTCCCTTCCCCTGTGGTCCTCTGCGCTATTCCTTATGTTCCACGTATGAGTGAAACCATATGATAATTGTCTTTCTCTGCTTGACTTATTTCACTTAGCATAATCCCCTCCAGTTCCATCAATGTTGATGCAAATGGTGGGTATTCATCCTTTCTGATGGCTGAGGAATATTCCATTGTATATATGGACCACATCTTCTTTATCCACTCATCTGTTGACGGACAGCTCAGCTCCTTTCACAGTTTGGCTATTGTGGACATTGCTGCTATGAACATTGGGGTGCATGTGCCCCTTCTTTTCACAACATCTGTCTTTGGGGTAAAAACCTAGTAGTGCAATTGCTGGGTCATAGGGTAGCTCTATTTTTAACATCTTGAGGAACCTTCATAGTGTTTTCCACAGTGGCTGTACCAGCTTGCATTCCCACCAACAGTGTAAGGGGGTTCCCCTTTCTCCACATCTTTACCTATTTCCTGTCTTGTTAATTTTTGCCATTCTAACTGGTGTAAGGTAGTTTCTCGTTGTGGGTTTGATTTGTATTTCCCTGATTGCTAGTGATGTTAAACATTTTTTCATGTGTCTGTTAGCCAATTTTATATGTCTTCTTTTGAGAAGTGTCTGTTCATGTCTTCTGCCCATTTATTGACTGGATTATTTGTTTTTTGGGTGTTGAGTTTGAGAAGTTCTTTATAGATCTTGGATACCAGCCCTTTATCCGTAATGTCATTGCAAATATCTTCTCCCATCCTGTAGGTTGCCTTTTAGTTTTGTTGACTGTTTCCTTTGCTGTGCAAAAGCTTTTTATCTTGATGAAGCCCCAAAAGTTCATTTTTACTTTTGTTTCCCTTGCCTTTAGAGACATGTCTTGAAAGAGGTCACTGTGGCCAATGTCAAAGAGATTACTGCCTATGTTCTCCTATAGGATTTTGATGGATTCCTCTCACATTGAGATCTTTCATCCATTTTGAGTTTATCTTTGTGTATGGTGGAAGAGAATGGTCCAGTTTCATTCTTCTGCATGTGGCTGTCCAATTTTTCTAGCACCATTTATTGAAGAGACTGTCTTCTGGAAGAATAAACATTGTGAAAATGTCTATGCTGCCCAGAGCATCTACACTTTCAATGCAATCCGTATCAAAATACCATCAACATTTTTCACAGAGCTGGAACAAACAATTCTAAAATTTGTATGGAACCAGAAAAGATCCCGAATTGCCAGGGGATTGTTGAAAAAGAAAACCAAAGCTGGGGGCATCACAATGCCTGACTTCAAGCTATATTACGAAGCTGTGATCATTAAGACAGCATGGTATGGGCACAAAAACAGACACACAGATCAGTGGAACAGAATAGAGACCCCAGAAATGTACCCTCAACTCTACAGTCAGCCAATCTTGGACAAATCAGGAAAGAATATCCAATGGAAACTTTCCCTTTTAGATCAGCTTTTGCTTCATCCCAAAGATTTTCCCCTTTGTGTTTTCATTTTCATTTGTCTCTGTGTATTTTTTGATTTTCTCTTTGATTTCTTGGTTGACCCACTCATTGTTTAGTAGCATGTTATTTAACCTCCATGTATTTGTGTTCCTTTCAGATTTTTTCTTGTGGTTGATTTCTAGTGTCATAGTGTTGGTAGTCAGAAAAGATGCAAAATATGATTTCAATCTCTTTTATTTTGTTGAGGCTTGTTTTGGCGTCCTCATTTGTAATCTCCTCAGAAGAATATTCTACGTGCACTTCAAAAGAATGTGTATTCTGTTTTGGGATGGAATGTTCTGAATATATCTGTTAGATCCATCTGGTCCTATGTCATTCAAAGCCACTGTTTCCTTGTTGATTTCTGTCAGGATTTATCCATCCTGAAGTGGGGTGCTAAAAGTCCCCTCCTATTATTGTATTACTGCCAATTTCTTCCTTTGTCTGTTAATAGTTGCCTCATGTCTTTAGGTGCTTCCATGTTGGGTGCATAATACTTACAATTGTTATAGTCTCTTGTTGGATTGTCCCCTATATCATTATGCAGTAGTGTCCTTCTTTGTCTCCTGTTACAGTCTTTGTTTTAAAGTTTGTTTTGTCCAATATAAGTATTGCTATGCCAAGCTTTCTTTTCACTGCCATGTGCATGATAAATGTTTTTCTCTCTCTTCACTTTCATCCTGCATGTGTTTTTAGGTCTGTAATAAATCTCTTGCAGGCACCATATAGATGGGTCCTACTTTTTTATCCATTCCATTACTCTCTCTGTCTTTTGATTAGGGCATTTAGACCCTTTACATTCAAAGTAATTATTGATTGGTATGTATTTATTGTCATTTGTTACTTGTTTTACAGTTGTTTTTTGCATTTCTTATTTGTTCTTTTTTTCTTGCTTTCTTCTTTTGTGGTTCGATGGCTTTCTTTAGTGATATATTTGGATTCCTTTCTCTTTACTTTTTACATCTCTGTTACCGGTTTTTGATCTGTGGTTACCATTAGATTCACATATAACAGCTTATGCATATAGCACTCTATATTAAGTTGATGGTCGCCTAAGTTTGAACCCATTCAGAAAGCACTAAATTTTTACTCCCCCACCACGTTTTAGGTATATGGTGTCACAATTTACATACTTTTGTGATCCCTTGATTGATTTTTATAGATATACTTGATTTGACTGCTTTTGTGCTTGCAACCACCATAATGAATTGTAAGTGATTAATCTACTTTTATGTTTATATGTACCTGTGAAATTTTTTCCTTATTCCTGCTTATTGTCTTTCCTTTACACTCAAAGAATACCCTTTAATATTTCTCATAGGACCAGTTTAATGGTGATGAATTCCTTTTGCTTGTCTGGGTAACCCCTATCTCACCTTCTATTCTGAATGATAACTGTGCCAGGTATTCTTGGTTGCAGGTTATTTTCCTTTCAGCACTTTGTTTGGGGTTTTTTTAGATTTTATTTATTTATTTATTTGAGAGAGAGAGAGAGACAGCGTGTGAGTTGGGGGAGGCCCGGAGGGGGAGGGAGAGGGACAAACAGACTCACCACCCTGAGATCATGACCTGAGCCGAAACCAAGAGTCAGATGCTCAACCAATGGACTCAGCCAGAAGCCTCTCCTTTCAGCAATATGGATGTTTCATGCCACTCCCTTCTGGATACACTGAAAAATCACTGAAAATTTTCCACTGAAAAATCAGCTGATTACCTAATGGGATTTCCACTTGTATGTAACTGTCCTCTTTTCTCTTGCTGCTTTTAAAATTCTCTCTTTATCACTTTTTGCCATTCTGACTATTATGTGTCTTGGTGTAGACCTCCTTCGATTGATTATTGTTGGGGGCTCTCTCTACCTCCTGGATCTGGATGTCTGTTTCCTTCCCCACATTAGGGAAGTTTGCAGCTATTATTTCTTCAAATAAATTTTCTGCAGTTTCTTCTCTCTTCTCCTTCTGGGATCCCTATAAGGCAAATGTTGTTATTACACCTGATGGAGTCAATGAATTCCCTTAACCTATTACCATTTTTTGTTATCTTTTTTCTTTTTCCTGTTTCATTTATTTCCCTTCCATTACTCTGTCTTCCAGCTCACTGATCCATTCTTCTGGGTTCTCTATTCTACTATTTATTCCATCTAGTATATTTTTAATTTCAGTTATTGTGCTCTTCATCTCTGATTGGTTCCCTTTTGTGTTTTCTCTTTGTTGAGGGTCTCACTGAGGTCCTCCCCTCTTTTCTAAAGTCCAGTATCTTTATGACCATTACTTTGAATTATCTATCTATCTAACTGATCTCTGTTTCACTCAGGTCTCTTGTGATTTTTGTCCTGTTCTTTCATTTGGGACATATTCCTCTGTCTCTTCATTTTCTCTAACTCTTGGTGTCTGTTTCCATGTTAGGAAAGTCAGCTACATCTCCTGTCTTGAAAGTAGTGACTTATGAAGAAGAGGTCCTGTGGTGCCCTGTAGTGTAATGTCCCCTGTTCACCAGAACCTGGCACTTCAGGGGCGTCTCCTCTGTGTGCTGTGTGTGCCCTACTGCTGAGGTTGAGAAGGTTTGCCTTCAGTCCAATCATCCTCTATGGTTCTCTTTTCCTACTGTCAGCAGAGTGCGGTCCCTGTGCTATTAAGGAACCAGTCTGGGGCCACCTTGCACTTCAGCTGATCAGACCACATGCCTGCCCTCAGCTCATCTGCCAGAACTATAGTTATATTGAACTGCAGATTGCGCTCTCTCTGCTTCATCCCCTCAGAGGCTTTCATTGGTGGGTGGGGCCTATAGTCAGACAAGATGTTTGCCCGCAGTCTGTCTGTTGGGGTGGCAATGACCCCAAACCACCAGATCTCTGTTGCTGCTCCTGTGAGGTTTTGTTGATGGGCCAGGCCAGCAGTAAGATGAAATGTCTGCCCCCAACCCACTGCTGAAGCTGCAGTCAAAAGGTGTGTGTGCTTATCTTCCCCTCCACCCAGGGCATGAGTCACTTTGGAGAAGTGATGGCCACTGACAGGGCTGCTTGAACAATACTACACATGTGGTGCCACTCTGGATGCACTCCTGAGTGGGGAGACTTGGACGGGACAGTCTTCAGAATGCAGGAGCAGAGTATATGGTGTCAGCAAGGTTTTCACTAGTCTGCTTGTGGGAAGAGCCCTGGAGCTGCTTTGAAGGAACTCCTGTTGAGTGGGGCAGGTTGGATGGGGTGGATCCACAGGAGTACACTGGGGTGGAGCTCACCATTAGCAGGGTAGGTAGAGCATTCATGCTGGTTCCTGCAGGGATCCCTGTACCTAGGCTGGGGAGCAGGGGAGAGCACCCTCTAGCAACCCTGCTCTTAGAGTAGTCTCCCAAATATCCCTGCCCTTCCTGCACACGCTTAAGACCAGCAAATACAGTTCCTTCATATACTCTAGATGCCTTACAAACCGCTGCTTCAATGCTGTATCTTGGCAAATTTGTTTGTTATGCTGTCTCTTTAAGGACAGGAACTCAGTTTCCTATTGCCCTCTTGCTGATTTTTGAAGTTCCCAGTGTTAAGCCCCACTGATCGCAAAAACTCATGAAGTTAAGGCCCTCTAGTTTTCAAAGCCAAATGTTATGGGAAATTTGGAATTTATCTTTCCGGTGCAGGTTCCCCATGCCTGGGGTGCTTAGCAGGGGGTCCATTCCTTTCCTCTCTCTGTGCCTGTGGTGTACCTCCTTCTCACAATCTCATGGGTCAGTTTGGTTCCCAACCACAGCTCCACTCTTTCTTCCATCTTCAACGTGGCTTCCTCTCTACAATGAACTATGGAGAGCCTATTCTGCCAGTCCTCAGGTTGTTTTCTGGGTTATGTACACTGATGTGGTGTTGTCTAGGTTTATACATGGGATGAGGTGAGTCTAGGATTCCCCTACTCCCCCATCTTCCCCAGAAATTCCACACATTGATATCTTGAAGCCCTCTGGGAAACACTTTTCACAGTATCTTGCCTATATGAAGACTTCAAGAGAAAAGTTAAAAATCCTGCAGAAGAGCTTTCTGTTAGAATAAGTGGCTGATTTAGTGGATTCAATATCCACTACGCTTTCCATAGCATTAAGCTATTTGGTACTAGCTCATCTGAGATCTGAGTGTTTATATTAAAAACAACAGAATTAGGGGTACCTCGGTGCCTCAGTCAGTTAAGTGGCATACTCTTGGTTTGGGCTCAGGTCATGATCTCAGGCTTTTGAGATCAAGCTCCACATCAGGCTCTGCACTCAGCAGGGAGTCTGCTTGAGATTCTCTCCTTCTCCTTCTGCCCCTCCCCCTACTTGCTCACTGACCCTCTCTCTCTAAAAATAAATAAACCTTTAAAAAAAAAAAAAACAGAATTAGAGAAGTCCACATCATGGAGCAGGTTTCTCTGAGGGAAGCAAAAGCCCCAAAGTTTAAGGTGCTGGACCCACTGGGTACAAATGCCGATGAAGTCAACTCTTGGCATTTTTAATCAGAACTGTTTTTCTTGACGCTCTAGTTCAAGTTACAGAGGTTTTTACTTTTTGTCTTTAACCCTTTTTATTCCCAGTAAGTCCTGAAACTTGTGTGTGCATGTCTGTGTGCAATATCTGAAAAAGGTGAGCTTTTCCAGAAACACCTAGGTATCATTATACAGAAATAGCCTATGAGAAAAAAACAAATTATAGGCTATCCATGTTTCAAAGATCCATCAAAAGTAGGCAAAAATCACACTACCCTTTGTACCCATCTTAAGCAGATGCTTAAGAACTACTTACTGCCCTATGTTCTCTTATGCAGCCTAAGTGCTTCTAAAACTTTAAGGTGCATTTCGATCCCATGGAGATCTTGTTAAATGCAGCTTCTAATTCAGTAGGCCTGCAGCAGATCCTGATGGGCTGAATATGTACATTAAATGGAAGCTACCAGGGATTGCAAATGCTGATGGTCCACAGACCACACTTGAGTAGCAAGGCTCCTAGGAAACAATACTTTCCACTGGCACCAAGTTGACATTACGCTGCAGGATACGCTGCAGGATTTACCTCTTTTTTTTTTTTTTTTAAAGAATTTAGGGCCAACCACTTTCGGAACATTTGTTCCAGTACATACCACCAAAGTGACTGGGTTAGAAGGAGGTAAATAGTTAAAGCAAAAGTACAGTATATAATGAGAGGAAGGGGAAAAGTAAACCTCAAAAAGTCATTCAAGGAAACTCCTGACATTTATTCTGCAAAATATCTCTTTATCTCTGGATTATTGGTCAATAAAGAGCAAAACTACACTTTTTTTTTTCTTTGGTGCACTGTTGAAAGTTGGGCTCACCTGGCAAGAGAAAGGACTCCAGACCAAAAGGAAAAAATAAGTAATTGGACCCAGCGAGCTCTGAAACTCAGGGCCAAGAGTCCCCAGTAAAGTGCTTCCTGAGATCTCTGCTGCATATCAGCATAAAACAGTGTCACCTCATGTTCATGATGCTCACACCAGTCATTGATAAAAGAGATTGTATCATTAGACTCTGCTTTAGATAATATTGATGCAAGTAATCCATTCTAGAAATGGTTTTAAAATGCTTTTTAAAAGTTAGCCTCGTTTACCTATAAAATTTAGGTATATGGACACTTTGTTTCCTAATGATAATAAACTAACATGAAACATGCGCGTCTAGATGAGGAGGATAAAGCATGGCAGAATATTTTCTTAGACTGGAAATGTAACTCTTCAGTCTAATCCTTCCCCTTACTACATAAGCACTTGGCATATTCTCTAAAACTGGGCCAAATCACAATGGGAGTATAATCTCAACTGGTAGTATCCATGATTTTCTTATACTTTAATTTTCAACTTTTTGATGCACAGGTTTCCTTTTGCCACAAGAAATCTACACGTTAATGACTACTGATTATTAACATTTTTTGAATGCCAAGATTCAGTATTTATACCTACTCGGTACTTTTATCAAATCATCTAAAAGTTACCAGACATCCTTTGGCCACTATATTAAATAAATGTATTTTTTGTTAAGGTTACTGTACATTTGGGGTGCCTAGGTGGCTGGGTTAAGCATCCGACTTTGACTCAGGTCATGAGCTCAGGTCCTGGGATGGAGCCCTGTGACATGCTCCCTGCTCAGCAGGGAGTCTACTTCTCCCTCTCCCTCTGCCCCTCCTCCCACTTGTACTCACACAAGTGCTCTCTCGCGCTCTCTCTCCAAATAAACAAATAAATCTTAAAAAAAAGATTACTGTACAATATGGTTTGACTAAGAAAAACCCTAACACTTTATTTTCTGACTCCATTACTGGAAGTAGAGAAAAATACAGAGCAAGAAAATTTTACTTATAATAATAATAATAATATAATATTATTATAACATAATAATAATATTACTTACTCAAAATTTGTTTAGATCTACTGTGTACCAAACACACTGCTTCATGCTAAAGATAGTTTTCTACTCCCATGGAGTTTACAGAGAGGAAAAGAGAAATGTAAACAATTGCAATGCACTGTGTAAATACCACGACAACTACTCCATTAGAAAGGAAAGAGAGAAAACAGTAAGCATTCCTGGAGAGAGATAATTAGAAAGTCCCAGAAGTCCTGAACTTTAAATGGCAACTCTATTCCTCAACGTCACTGTCTCTCTTCTAAGTCACCCCTCCCCTCTCAAGGAAGCACCTCTAGTTGCCAAATCCATGGGTAAACCTGAAAACTCCGGAACTTTTATTCATGCGCATCAACTTCTCTGCCCAATTCCCACTCAGTACCGGTTGCTCCACCCACACCCCTAAGTAGGTGGCAATGCAGGTTCAGCCTTTTCTCTTCAACAGCAATTGCATAATTAAGCAACTTCAATCCTAGTCTGTTAAGAGAGATATCAATGCATGCTATGTGTTTCTTCTCAGAAGGGAACAAAATTTATATTATTAACCGGTGCACTAAATGTTAATGATGATTTTCCAGGCTTGTTACACAAAACTGTTTACAATCAAGCTCTTAATTAGAAAAACAAAAACTTTTCAGAATAAAACAATAATTTCCTCATACCCTTCCTTTCTTTCATCTATGGCTCTTCAAACATAGAAGAGCAGACAGGAACTCATTCTCACTGATTCCTGTGAGGAGCAGAGGAATTATAACCAACATGCATTTAAATCATTCCCTAAATCAACAAAACAATTTTGTAGCATCCTCAACTTTCAGCCCCCAGGATCAACTCCCATTGGAATGATGATTTTGAGCAAGGTCACATGAATGCCAAATGAAGCAGCTGACACAGATAAAATCCTAAACAAAAGCACTACAGAGTTCACCCAGCTGAATTCAGCGAGTTAAGAGAAAGTAATTCTAATCATCTCCATAACAACACAGATGGTTGCAGCTCAATCATCCACTGAAGGAGCTGAAATATATAGGGCTTCCCTCTTGAGGTTCTAGGACTTTTTGATAGAGTTCCATGTAAATTACAGATATGGAACTTCAGAGCTCCCCAAACGATATTGCTTTCTTTTGCAAATAAACTCCATTTTCCTTAAGAGTAAAATAAGTTTTGGTCCTTTTCCATTTGCATTATACAGTGGTTCTAAACAAAACAGTAGCTGCCATTATTAGCTTACATTCGTTAAAAATGCACAAAAAAGATATCTTTTATCCCAAACAATTATGTGACACACGGCTGAATTGGTGTTTTATTACTGTTACTGAATAGTAATGATCATTTAATGAGTACTTGCAACATGACAAACACTGACTTAATTACTTTAACTCCACCATTCACTTAATCATCTTAACCCATCAGCATCATCAGTGTCTCCACATTTAACAGAGACATGAACCAGGATCCAAACTTAGATGGGTTGTATTTCCTTGCCTTAACCTTGTCCAATTATCTTGCCTTAACCGTTAGGTTTGGGGGATACTTTCTCAAGTGGGCAGAACCAGAAAGCTTGCTCACTACTCCATGATCTCCTCTTTTCTCCAGAGAACTTCACTTTGATCTACAATGTAAGAACGTCTTCTTTTTATACCTTAACTTGGCCTGTAGTTAAGTATCTATGCTGTTAAACTGTCAATAATTAATCAATCCTTTAGTTAAGAACTTGGACAAGTTGTTTAGACAACTTGAGGAAGGGAAGTCGGTCAGTTGTTAGCACTATGGGTTCTCACTGTAGCACTTGGATACAGTGGTCTGATGAGGGAGCAGAAGGCAACCTAAGGACAAAGCAAAAGCTGACACCCACAACCCACCCCCCCGCTCCCAGGTGGGATCTATGTGACATTCCTCAGGCACTCCTGGCTGCCCTAAAGCTAACGGAAGGGAAAAATGAATGGTTAACTTATAGAGATTACAGTCAAGCAAGACACAAGTCTCCTTCAGTTTACAAATGTCTTAGTGATTTATAAGAAAAAAAGCATTCTTATCCATAACCTAACTTCCAGAAGGAAAAACTCCCAACCGTCTTAATGTCAATGCCTTACTAGAGGGAAAAACAACCTTAACTTGACTGTGACAGGGCCTTCAGTATCTTGTAGGTCCTCTTTGGCATACAAAAATTCTCTTGAAAACCTCCCTTTTTCCTTACCCCCAACTCCCAAGTATATAATCAGTGACCCCTCACAACCCCGGTGCAGTGGCTCTTTCTGCCCACAGGTTCTGTCCCCCTGCTTTAATAAAACCACCATTTTGCACCAAAGACGTCTCAAGAATGCTTTCTTGGCCATCAGCTCCGGACCCCACCCCACCAAACCTCACCTATATTCCAAAGCTGTATCAGTTAATTTCCTTGACTTAGGGCCTCTCAGACTTGGCGATAGAGACCAACTCTGCTGCCTGCCTTCACCGTCTACTTCAGGACCCCAGAGTGATCCATACACCTCCTCAGTCACAGCTCCTACTGCTTCTCTAATGCATCAGTTAACCCCCTGGACAATAACATCCTTTATTTTTCTATTTATGCTTACTCAACTTGTCTGTTGGGCCTTAACTTTTCATTTTCACTTCAATTAATCTCACACCACAACAAGCAGCTGGCAGTCAAATCTCTGACACCTCCTACTCATTTATGTATTGTGATTCTGCTTACACTTTATAATACAGGACTCAATGGTATGCTTTCACATCGTTTTGAAAAATGAGATCGGCATACAATAGTTCAAAGAGAATTATTTAAATCTAGAATATCCACTGGGATATATAATAAAAAGGCAGTACATATGTATTTACATACAGAACACATTCAGAAGTGAAACACTGCCAAAAAAGTTTTATAAGTAGCAAAACCTTGGGACATATTGAAAGACTGCATTTCACCATGTGGTCCCTCTCAATAATAGGGTAAAGGAAGTAATGCACAAGAAGAGGCCACACCTTTACTGTATTTCTATTATTTCTATCTGGATACTGTATTGTTATGTTTAAGAAAGGTAGTATAAACAAAATATAGACAAGATTTCATCTACCAATAAAAATAAGAAACAGCGAATTAAGCACTCATGTATGTCATGCTGACAAAAATATAACACTCTCTACCTAGTTATTATTTATTTAAAACCCAGTGGATTATCTTATTGTGTGCATATTCTTGGGGTTTGTTATCCACAAAATTAACTGAATGAAAAAGGTTATTTAATATTCTATCAAGGCTTAAAAATGTTCAGACTGTGAATCCCAAAGACAACAAGGAGAGACAAAAACAAAAACACCAGAGAAATTTGAAGTCTGTGGCTCCTACAGTTACAGCAAACATTAAACACATCCTGGACTCTAGTCCAATCAACATAAAATCTAATAAAAGCCTAGTTACCTCAGTTCCTATTACCTGATACATCATGTTTAAACAAAAAATTACGAAGCATACTAAAAGAAATCTATACCTAAGCATACCATATTCAAACTACAAAAATTTTTTTAAAAATAGAAAATTTTGAAAGAAGCCAGAGGAGGATTACATCTTACTTAAGAGAAACAAGAATAGGAATTTTATTATATATCTCTTCAGGAATGATGCAAGCAAGGGAATGGAGTGAAATATTAAAGTACTGAAAGTAAAAGACCACTAACCTAGAATTCTGTATCCAGTGAAATTATCCTTCAACAGGAAATAGTAATAAAGTTCTTCTCAAACAAAAACTGAGGCATTGTGTCATCAGTAAATCTGTCTTGCAAGAAATGTTTAAAGTTTTTTAGTCCTACAGAAAGGAAGAAAGATAAATGGAAGAAATAAACATAATATAAAATTTTTATTCTTCTTTTTCTTTAATTCACCTAATAGTTAAAACAACAATTTGTTTTAACTAAAAATAGCAATGATGTATTAGGTGGTTACAGTATGAAGATAAGTGAAATTGAATTACTGAATTTCCTATTATAAAAGACAGGAAGAAAGAATTGAGAATACTTAGATAGATAGATATATGGTAACTACCTTATAGTAATGCAGTATAGTGTTATTTGGAAGTGGACTTAGATTAATTATAGATGTATATTGCAAATTCCAGAACAATCATTTTAAAAGTATTAGAAAGAAATGTAACAGTTATGTAAGAGAGAGAAAGTGGGCTCATATAAACTCCCAGAATATCTGAAGATTAAACACATTTCTAAATAACACAAGTCATAGAAGTCACAAGAGAAATTTAAAAATATTTTCAATTAAATGACAAGGAAAAGACAACTTATTAAAAATTGTGGAATCAAGTAAAAACAATGCTTTCGGGGAAATTTATAACATTTAATGCAAACATTAGATAGGAAAAAAGATCTGAAATCAATAATCTAAGCTTCCACCTCAGGAAATAAGAGAAAGAACAATATAAGCCCAAATCAAGCATAAGATAAGATATAAATCCAATAGAAATCAATAAAATTAGAAACAGGAAATCAATAAAAAAAATCAATAAACCCAAAAGCTGGTTTTTTAAGAGGATCAATAAAACTACTAAATCTGTAGCTAAGATAACAGAGAGAGAAGACACAATTTACCATAATTGGTAAATTATACCAATATAATTTGGTATAATTATATACCAATATATAGGGCCATCAATACTATTAACATGGACATTAAATAAAGAAGGGCCATCAATACTATTAACATGGACATAAAAAGGATAATGAATTATAACATTATAATTATAGTTATATAATTATGAACAACTCTAAGGCTACAAATTTGATAATTTAAATGAGGTTCATTAATTCCCTGAAAGACACAAACTACCAAAACTCACACAAAGTGAGATAGATAATCTGAATAGATCAATATATACTAAAAATATTAAATCAATAATTAAAAATATATCAAAAAAAAAAGAAAGAAAGAAAGCATCATATCTAAGTGGTTTCACTGGTGGATTCTACCAAATATTTAAGAAAGAGATGATAACAGTTCTCTACAAATTCTTCCAGAAAAAAGAGGCTTCGAGAATACTTCCTAAGTCATTTCACAAGGCCAACGCTACCCTAAAACCAAAACCAGACAAAGACATAACAAGAAAGGAAAACTACGGACAAAGCCTTCATGAATATAGATGCAAAAATCCTCAACAAAATATTAGAAAATCAAATCCAACAATTATAAACAAAAACTTGGGATTTATCTTAGGTATGTAAGTCTAGTTCAACATTCAAAAATCAATTAATGGAATCTATCATCACATCAACATTCTAAAGAAAAATCATATGATCATATCAATAGATGCAGAGAAAGCATTTGACAAAGTCCAACATACATTCCTAATAAAAATTCATTATACTAGAGGGGAACTTCCTCAACTTGATAAAGAACAGCTATAAAAACTCTACAGCTAACATCAGAGTTAACGGTAAGAAACTAAAGGTTTTCCCCCTTAGACTGGGAAAACAGCAAGGATGTCCCCTCTCACCACTTTTCAATACCATACTGAAAACCCTAGCTAATGCAGTAAGACAAGGAAATAAAAAAATACACAGACTGGTAAGGAAGAAACAAAAATGTCTTTGTTCACAAATGACAGGACTGTCTATGTTGAATGTCCCAAAGAATCAACAAAAAGTTTCCTAGAGCTAATAAAACATTATAGCAAGATTGCAGGATATAAGGTTAATAAATACAAATCAACTGTTATCTTGTATGTCAGCAATGAACAATTGGAATTTGAAATTAAAAATATAATAGCACTTAACATTGCACCAAAAGGATGAAATATTGGATTTTTAAATATGTACAAGATCTAAATGAAGAAAACCACAAAAGTCTGATGAAGAAGATCTTAAATGGAGAGACAGTCCATGTTCATGGATAAGAAGACTCAATATTGTCACAATGTCAGTTCTTCCCAACTTAATCTATAGTTTCAATACAATACTAATCAAAATATCAGCAAGTTATTCTATGGATACTAAAAAACTGACTCTAAAATTTATATGAAAAGGCAACAGGCCCACAATAACCAATAAAATATTGAAAGAGAAGAACAAAGTCAGAGGACTAATACTACCCAACTTCAAGACAGTATAAAGAAATAATCAAAACTATTGTATATTGTGAAATAATCAAAACTGCTGTATTTGCAAGACAAATAGATCAATGAAAACAGAAGAAAAAGCTCAGAATAGACCCACTCAAATAACTCAAATGATATTTGACAAAGAAAAAAAGGTAATTCAATGGAGAAACTATTTCTTTTAAACAAATGATGCTCAAACAACTGGATATTTAAATGCAAAAAATGAATCTACACATATATCTTCGCAAAATTAACTCAAAATGCATCACAGACCTAAAATAGCAAATGTAAAACTATAAAACTCCGAGAAGATAATGTAGGAGAAAATATAGATGACCTTAGCTTAAGCAATGATGTTTTAAATCCAACACCAAAAGCACAATCCATGAAAAAAAAATTGATAAGTTGAAATTCATTAAAGTTAAAAACTCTGCTCTGTTAGGAGAATGAAAAGTTGGTTAAACGTCTGCCTTCAGTTCAGGTCATGATCCCAGGGTCCTGGGAAGGAGCCCTGTATCGGGCTCCCCGCTCAGTGGTGAGCCTGCTTCTCCCTCTCCCTCTGTGCACGCCCACCCTCCCCACTTGTGCTCATTTTTTCTCTCTCTCTCAAATAAATAAATAAAATCTTTAAAAAAAAGGAGAGTGAAAAGATAAGACACAGACTGGGAGAAAAGACTTATATCATGGAACACTATATAAAAAACTAATGATGTAATGTATGGTGATTAACGTAACATAATAATAATAAAAATAAATAAATAAATAAAATAAAATATACAAAGAATTCTTAAAATTCATAATAAAAAACAACTCAGTTAAAAAAATGGGCCAAAGATACTTCACCAAAAATACAGATGGCAAATAAGTACATCCTATGTCATAGGAAACTATAAATTACAACAATGAGATACCACTACACACCTATTAGAATGGTCAAAATCCAAAACGTTGTGAAGCAACAGGAATACTCATTTACTACTGGTGTGAATGCAAAACAGTACAGCCGCTTTGAGAGGCAGTTTTGCAGTTTCTCATATAACTGAACATTTTCTTATCAGATGATTCACCAATCATACCCCGGTATTACCCCAAGGAGTTGAAAACCTACATCAACACAAAAACCTGCACACATGTTTATAACAACTTTATTTATAATTGCCAAAACTAAGGAGCAACCAAAATGCCATTAGGTAGGTGAATGATAAAAACAAACTATAGTACATTCACAAAATGATTTATAATTCAGCAATAAAAAGAAATGAGCTATTAAACCATACACACACACACACACACACACACACACAAACATGAAAGAAGCTTAAATGCATATTGGAAAGTGAAAGAAGCCAATCTGAAAAGGCTATATATAACATTCTGGAAACAGCAAAACTATAAAGCAGTAAAAAGATCAGCGGTTTCAAGGGGTTTAGGATAAAAGGAGAGAGGTTCATTAGGTGATACATAGGGTACAACATAGGGCTATGAAACTATTCTGCCTAATACTATAATGGTAGATAAATGACATTATGCACTTTTCATAACCCTTAGAACCAATCAACATAAAGAATGAACTCTAACGTAACAATGGACCTTAGGTGATAATAATATCAATATTGATTCATTCACTCTAACAATTGTACCACACTAATATAAGATGTAATAATAGGGGAAATTATGTATGTCAAGGAAAGGGGAATAATATAGGAATTCTGTACTAGATGCTCAACTTTTTTTTAATAAATTTTTTTAAAGTCTGAATAGAATCTAAATGATAAGTATATGGTAGCTGATTATAATATTCTATTTTTGAGTGTATTTGAAATGTTTACAGTAAAATTACTAAAAGTTTTTAATAAAATAAAACCCTAGTTATAAGACCATTCAGATTTATATTTTAAATTGTTAAGAGCAGGGAGCTCCCCTCTACTTGCTACATGGGATGCCGCTCAATGTTTAATAAAGCCAGTTATATCTTCAAAAATAAAATAAAAAATAAATTGTTAAAAGCAATATGTATTCAATGAATATTAGATATCAATATTAGGCTTTTCAAAAAACAAGTTGTCTCAAACAATATAGTCAGATAAAAGTAACACAAAAAATCCTCATGTTAAGTTTTTTGGGTTTTTTGTTTGTCTTGGGGACAGCTTCTTCAAGATCAAGATCAAGAATCTAGGTATGCTTTTACTTTTATAAATCTGGAATTTTCACCTTAGGCTATTTTTCCCCATGAGAACAAAAACTGCTTCTGTTATTATTAAAAACCATTTCTATTACATAAACAATATTTAAAAATTAGAGAAAGATGTGAGGGAAAATAACAAAAATAACTATATTCCCACCATCAGAACAGTCATTGTATATTCATATCTTCCAATTTTTCCAACATTATTAATAATCAATGCACAGAAAAAAATTAAACATGGAATCCCTAAGGCCAACCTAAACTTTCCATTCACTTTAGGTTTTAATCAATATAATCTATTCAATTTTGTCAGATCATCTAATTTCTGGGCACTCCATAGAAGACTGGTGAACTAAATTAAGAAGCGATTTGTTTGGATTTCCCAGTTCATCTCACTATGTGGAAAGCAACCATGGTGTGACCTCTGGGGTACATCCCCCGCACCAGCAGATATCCAATATAGGAAAACCATGATGTACAGCCCATCATAACCACAGCATGGAGACTACTTCCCCCAAAAAGAGACAGATGAGAAACAATGATCTTGCCCCAAAGCAACGTTTCCAAGGCTATAAATGCTGTCTACAGTGCCAGGCCAACTGGGGCATAATGACTCTGCCAATAGCAGGAACTGCACCAACCAAACTCATTAGGAAGCAAGGCTGGGGGTAAAATGACAGCCTGGAAGAGCACTGGGATACAGAAATAATAGTTTTGCTGGTATGCTTTCTCTGCTTCTTTCTTTCTCTTTTCAAGCACTTGTCTCTGTGAATATCAGAGGCAGCTTCAATCTTCTTCCTTGTAAAATAACAGACTTAGGATGTACAATATCCAAAAAGACAGGCAACTGTGGACATTGCTGCAGCCAAACTGTGGAAAGAGCCAAGATGTCCATCAACGATGAACAGATAAAGAAGAAGTGGTATATATATACAATGGAATATTATGCAGCCATCAAAAGGAATGAGATCTTGCCATTTGCAACGACGTGGATGGAACTGGAGGGTGTTATGCTGAGCGAAATAAGTCAGTCAGAGAAAGACATGTATCATATGACCTCACTGATATGAGGAATTCTTAAACTGAGGGCTGCTGGAGTGGTGGGGGGTGGGAGGGATGGGGTGGCTGGTGATAGACACTGGGGAGGGTATGTGCTATGGTGAGCACTGTGAATTGTGTAAGACTGTTGAATCACAGACCTGTACCTCTGAAACAAATAATACATTATATGTTAAAAAAAAAAAAAAGAAGAAGATAGCAGGAGGGGAAGAATGAAGGGGGGGAATCAGAGGGGGAGACGAACCATGAGAGACGATGGACTCTGAAAAACAAACGGAGGGTTCTAGAGGGTAGGGGGTGGAGGGATGCGTTAGCCTGGTGATGGGTATTAAGGAGGGCACGTTCTGCATGGAGCACTGGGTGTTATACACAAAGAATGAATCATGGAACACTACATCAAAAACTAATGATGTAATGTATGGTGATTAACATAACATAATACAATAAAAAGAAAGAAAGAAAAAAGACAGCAGACTCGCCATAGCCAACAGTAACACTTTGCTGTCAGTGTTACCATCTGTTATACTGAGCACACACATACACACACACACACACGGAGACAGAGAATAAAAGAGGAGAAAGGAAGAGAGGAGAGAGGGAGGCAGACATATGGGTAAGGCTCCTGTGAGCATATACCAGAATCTGGAAGCAAATGGCTGTTTGCAGTACAGATCTGACCTCCAGCCTACTAGGGAGTGCTGAAGTTCTTCTGAATCCATCTGTTTGTTTGCCTAGACTTTTTCTCCTTGTTGCCATGGAGACTGGTATGAAATAATTATCATGGCCAAAACTTCCAACTGAGCTCAAAGTGGATACATCCTGCAGTCAAAGACTTAATTTGCAATAAAATCCATACCTGACTAACTTGAAACTATCACTGAATATTCTATTGTTTTCTGGTAATATTCAATATGGTCAGTACTTCAACAAAAAAAAAAGGACAATAGCTAGTGGTAGAAAGAGAACCAGGTTAGGAAGCAAAAAATCTGAGTTCATTTAGCTGTGTCCTGACATTTTTAAAGCTTTTTAAAGCTTTTCTAGCACCAGGTACTTACTAGTTTTTCAATTAGTGCAAAGGTCTTTCCAATACTTTTCCAGTAATATCAGTTTTCTTTGGAAGATGTATAGTGCTTTCAATCTACTAAGAAACCACTGTATTCAGTAAGTGCCTATGACCACTTTCAAGCGCTATTTTCAGTGGCGTTGACGAGGATCTGTTTTGAAGAGCTTCACAGGACCCACGGGATGTGCAACTTGCCAAGAACTCTGTGTGCAACCTCAAAATGTCTCGGTGGCACCAGAGAATTGCTCTTCCCCAGTGCATCTGCCCACTCATCTCCCCAAAGAAAACTTAATCAGGCTTTACCATATATATGCTAGACAGATACAACCTAACTCATTGAATAGTGTACCTTACCTTCATGTTTTTTGTTTTTTGGTTTTTTTTAAAGATTTTATTTACTTATTTGACAGAGAGAGACACAGCAAGAGAGGGAACACAAGCAGGGGGAGTGGAAGAGGGAGAAGCAGGCTCCCCACAGAGCAGGGAGCCTGATGTGGGACTCGATTCCAGGACCCTGGGATCATGACCTGAGCCGAAGGCAGTCGCTTAACCGACTGAGCCACCCAGGCGCCCTACCTTCATGTTTTTTTACATTTTTGGTAAAAACATTGTGATTTTTCTTTTACATTTTTGACCATAACTCACAGTAAGAACTACATTTTACAATCCAACATTATCTACTCCTCCATGTGTACTTATAAAACAGAAACAAATTTCATTAAACAATATTTTCCTTTGAAACACTGAATATATCGTGCTATTTTGTTTCTTCTATTTTCTCCTAATACTAGTGCAACTCATAAAATTCTCAATTTTAAGAACGCTTGAGGATCACCACCCACAGTATGATAATCATTGGAAAATTTGAATATATAATATTCTATGTGAGTGAACTTGAGTACCAGGATAACATTCAGGGCAGTTCACATGAAGAGTAAACACTAAATCCACATCAAGCTCAAATTCTTCTTCCTTCTCTATTTGTATGAAACAAAACCAAGACTACTTCCCCATGGTTTCTTTTTTTAAACTTGTCCTTTACATAAACCAGTATCATTCTCAGATGATAAATGTTTAATGATATTTGTTCTTCAAAGATGTCTAAGCTGCTGAAATCCCCAAATGAATACTTAATTCTGTAGCTCTGGGGTCCTCAAGAGCTCATCCTGGGATGATACCCACTGTCTTTCTCTTTTTGCTTATTTAATATTTTTTTGCTCCTGTCAACACATTCATTCCCAGATACCCTTGAGACCGCTTTAAAAAAAGGGGGGGGGGGGAGAATTTGTTATCCTTCCCGAAATTTCTCACACAAAAAAATTAAAATAACGTCCTTCTTTTTTGCAGATCTACCTCCAAGAAAATAATACTTTTTGCTAAATTTCTCAATTTTTGGTGCATTTTTATAATGGAACTCAAGTCACTTTCTAGTATCACCTCCCCCCGCCCCCATGAAACATGCTTTAACCCCAAAGGACATGAAACCAAAAGATTCAGTTCTATTTCATATACTAGACGTGAGGGTTAAGTGTGGGGGGGGGGGGAGGGGGGACTGATACTTCAGAAATCAACAATTAGTAAATTTACTAACTAGAAAACTCCTATTGGCATATTTCTTGAGTAATGTCCTCAATTTCATTATTTTCATTAACAACCTACAGTATTTCTTTGACCCAGTAGCCACTAACTTTTTCCATTTACTTATTTATAATTAAATTCTGGTGTTGTAATTATCTAAGCTTACAAACATCCTCTGTAATGAACCACAAACAGATCTTAACTAAAACATACACACTGGTATGTGCTGCATTGCTGTTCATGGCCCATATTCAACACGTAATGACTCCACACCACTCACAGACCCAGCATAATTCAAGAGACAGAAACCACAGTAAATCAAAATACAGGATAGCTACAGGTACCCATGAAGCTTACAGCTAGTATATGTACTGTTAGTAGGTTAACTTTCAAAGGCATTCACAGTTCCCATTTCCCAGTTCCCTTCTCATTTCTTGTTAACTGATTCATTTAGTAAAAGAAATCAGCTTGTCATCCCTGTCACAGGGTAATTCATGTCTGCTTCACTGCTTTTGCCCACGCTGTCCCGTACTGCTAGTAGACTCTTCCATACTCATCCAATCTGTGGACATCACCCTCTGAGATATGCCAATTGCAATTCCTCTAGTGACCTTTCTCCCACTTAAAACCATCCACTTGAGTTCTTTTCACATATCTGTGTTCTGTTTAGTTTGTAAGCTTTCTGAGAACAGGAATCACTGCTTCCTGACACTTACAAGGTCCCCTACAGCTGCTTCAGAAGTTGTATTTTTCCGGATAGATAATAGGTAAATCCTACTGACATTTAGCTTTCCTTGTGTTTGTACTTTGTTATCCCTTTCAATTATGGCTTTAATAAAAAAAGAAAAGAAACTTTTAAAAACGGCCAGTAGTAGTGAAAATGAGAAAGTGATTAACTAATAAATCAAAATAAACATACACCTAGAGCCATAAGGAAATGCACTGCTTATTTTTGTTACCATCTTCAGGTAAACATGTTCCCAAACAGCAAGCTATAGAACAGAAAATGCAACGGTGAGATGGATTACCCTCAAAGGCGTATTATTACTTCCACCATGTTTTCAGTCTTATCCCAGCCCCACACATTTAAGAAAAGAAAGAAGGAAAATTAGTTCTCCTATTCTCCAACTGGAGACAAGAGTTAACAAGATTGAACAAGGGTATAATTAATTTGGGATCCAAAGTCAAAAGCTAAGTAAGAATGCCTTAGGTCTGCCTGCTATAGTTCAACCTGACCAGGAAAAAAAAAATCTGAGAAGCGTAGTAAGGAATCTCTTCTCATCTTTGACTGATGTTAACTACCTCTTCAACGAGCCCAAAAACCATCTCCAGATGTCAGAGAGGTGGCTGTCCCATCTACTCATGAAAATTCCTTTTGCACTGGAATTTTGGAATTCCTTTTCCCACCGGTAGTGGAAGAAAGATAAAGGACCCCATCAACTTTGGAAGTAGAGGTTAATGGAAATGTCTATTCAGATGGCAGTAAATTATGTCAAATATCACACAAACACAACAACACATGTAATAATCTGTAACTTTTATATACAAGTGGACATAGAATTCAGTTCACTGTTCATCATTTGAAGTGTTTTTTATAAAACTTAGCAGATTTAAGAACATGAAATGCCATTAACAAAAACCTTTCACATTGTAGCATTTAAGAATTGACTTCACAGGTAAATACATTTTAATCCTCCTTAAGCAAATCATTTTACTTGCTAGATCGTTTAAAAGCTCTGCTAAAAAGATTCTGCCTATTACCATAAAAACAGGATTTCAGAAATCCTTGTATCACTCTGCCCACTATGGTTACTCATGATTTAAATAACAGAAAACACAGGATATTGATACCATATTACAAAACCATATCTGTTCAGAGTGGCCAGACGGAGCCCACTAGCCAAAATTCTTGCCTTAAATTATCCTTTCTTTTTCATTAAAAAAAGAATAGATAATTGGGGCATCTGGGTGGCTCAGATGGTTAAGCATCTGCCTTCGGCTCGGGTCATGATCCCAAGGTCCTGGGATCGAACCCCACATCGGGCTCCTGGCTCAGCGGGGAGCCTGCTTCTCCCTCTCCCTCTGCCTCTCCCCCTGCCTCTCCCCCTGCTCGTGCTCTCTCTCTCTCTCTCTATCTCTGTGTCTCAAATGAATAAATAAAATCTTAAAAAAAAAAAAGAATAGATAAGACGATTGTGATATAACAATTTTGTTAGAAAAGATGACTAATAAATAAAATTCAAGCCATGTTAAAAATACAAACCCAAGGCTTACCAAAATAAACAGAATGCAACAAATTTGCTTGCATTTAAGCTTGGCATGGAAAGACAATGAATAAAGCAGACCACTTAGAGTGATACTTCCAAAGGAAAATATTTTTGCAAATTCCCTACAGAAATCCCTAAAGTATAGCCAATAAATAGCTGA
Source organism: Halichoerus grypus (assembly GCF_964656455.1). Lineage (NCBI taxonomy): Eukaryota > Metazoa > Chordata > Mammalia > Carnivora > Phocidae > Halichoerus > Halichoerus grypus. The sequence goes on along the minus strand of NC_135722.1, from coordinate 80,525,090 downwards.
TGTTTTATTACACCAAATTCCTCTCAACTAAATGCTTTACAATTTTTAAGTATTTTTTAGCAGAAATTAAAGAGAAATCATATTATCATTTTTTGGACCTTTCACTTTAGAATGCTCTTAGCTTGATCTGATAAATGAGTGGATTTCATTATCATAATAAATAAGTGTGGCAAAGATGGTGATCCCCAAGTTAAAGTAGAGGAAAGAGCCTCAAGGAGAGCTAAGGCCTCACTCAATGGTCAGGATCCATGCCCAGGATGGTTTAACTGATGCCCAGTCTTACCAGATAGTAACTCTCATTTCATGATCTCTGAGTCTCGAGCTTTTCTCCTTTTAACCCTCACCTATCTGCCTCAATATCTGTTACCTAGAAGACAGTAAAATCCTATTTTCACAGGACATTCATTTTCATCCAGTAGTTTACAAAATATTACAAAAGAAATCAAACTCACCATAGGTTCTGTGCTGAAACCCTCACCAGAAATATATTCTCAACATCCTTAAAACTTAAATCTGTTGTCCAGGAGAACCCTTATGGTTATTAATACTAATTATATTTTAACAAAACACCAGGTATAATTAATTTGTCCATGAAAACAGTGTGCTTATCATAAGCAAACAAAACAGCTCAAACCTGGATATGTATATTTTATGATAGCCTAGATATGCCATTTTTAAAAGAATGAAAAGAGAAAGTGCTCAAAGATAGCTGGATAAAAGAGAAAGCAAATTAAATAGCCAGAAACTGGAAAGTGGAAAAGCAAGTAGGGAAAAGATATGAAGGCTATAAATTAAGGAAATCACTATCAAATTATTTAGAGATAACTGTTATAATGGATTGGAAGGAAGTGCAGTTAAGAGTAGACTAGAATGAATGTTATTTATCTGAGCTTGTACCTCACCAACTCTCAGTAATTGGCTAGAACTTGAGAGCTTATGGCCTCGCACCCCATTCTCCCCACCTCGACACACCATGCTGGAAATAGTGAGCACATCTGTAATCATAGCTGTCAAAGCTCTGCCGGGGGGCAACTAGTAGGACCCGCTCTCCAACACCTCCCTCTAGGTTCTCATTAATTTCCTTTACTCCATTACTGGATTAGAGGTGGGGGGTAGGAATCTCTATCGCCACCCTAGTGCATTTACACACAGCATTTCTTTTTGGTAGATTTTACTAAGTTTTTTCACAGGCATGTTTTTTCCTCATAATGACAAAAGCATGTATACAATTCTGTATCTTGCTTTTCTGTAACTTAGACTTATAAGACTTATGTTTAATTGACTAGATGGGTAGTCAATGTTAAAATCTACTAAACTAGTTAAGGCATTTCTAATTATTTTCTATTATAAGTAAATTTTAATCATTTACATAGGTCAGGACCAGTTTCCAAACTGCATGCAGTACCACAACAAACTCATAGGGGCGCTGTGGGTTATTTAAAAGTTGAAATGCGGGACGCCTGGGTGGCTCAGTTGGTTAAGTGACTGCCTTCGGCTCAGGTCATGATCCTGGAGTCCCTGGATCGAGTCCCGCATCAGGCTCCCTGCTCGGCAGGGAGTCTGCTTCTCCCTCTGACCCTCCTCCCTCTCATGCTCTCTGTCTCTCATTCTCTCTCTCTCAAATAAATAAATAAAATCTTTAAAAATAAAAAAAAATAAAATAAAATAAAAGTTGAAATGCCTGCCATCCCTAGCAAGGGGAAATGGGTTACAATGAGTGACTCAACTAATCAGGATTTACCCCTGACCTGGGGGTAGGTTTATGTTGCTGAACAAACTCCACATTATTATAGAAGGAATGAAAGGGCATCGATACTGGGTAGGAAATCAATATTACCTGCTATAGAAAAAGTACCATAATTGGGATCACTGTATCAGTGAGTATAAACCCTTTAAGGTCCTTGACACTTATTACCAATTTACAATTCTATCAGCAGCATAATGAAGGTCAGAGTTTTGGTACACCCTAATTAGCAAAAGGCATTTTTAAAAATCTTTTTAGCTAAGTTAATAGATAAACATAGATACCTCACTCTATTCATTTGCATTTCTCTGATTCCTGGTAAAAGTTAACAGCTGTATTTATCCTTTGGCTACTCAACTGTCCTATGTCTAGTGTTCATTTATCTAACGACGTCCTAACCATCTTCTTTCCCCATTTATCTTACAGATACATAACCATTCGTTATGGATAAATATTCATCACCAACTTACATCTATTGAGAAAAAGGTTCTCATTGGACAATATGAACACCTACATTCAAGAGGAAGGAAGAACTGAAGGAACTCTGGAAGACTAAGAAGAAAAAGTTGAAAAGTTGATGAAAAGAATGGTAAGAGAATATATGTGGCTCCACAAAAGTCCAAGGAGAAGCTTCAGGAAGCAAGGAATGGTATGGTCAACAATGCAACAGTCCAGTAAAACGATGACCCCAGTATCCTCAGCTTTAGCATATCTCAGGGTTGAACTTTCACAAAGTCAACACAGCCATGTATTCAACAGTTACCTGTAAATAAATATGTGCCTGACAGAGTACTGAACATAAAGAAAGAGACACAGGGGCGCCTGGGTGGCTCAGTCGTTAAGCGTCTGCCTTCGGCTCAGGTCATGATCCCAGGGTCCTGGGATCGAGCCCCGCATCGGGCTCCCTGCTCAGCGGGAAGCCTGCTTCTCCCTCTCCCACTCCCCCTGCTTGTATTCCCTCTCTTGCTGTGTCTCTCTCTGTCAAATAAATAAATAAAATCTTTAAATTAAAAAAAAAAGGAAGAAAGAGACACAAACAATAGTTTAGGGGAACCTGGGATACGAGTACATGCACATGTATAATTTGAGGGGGCTGATGCAATGGAGTTAAACAGAACAACTGGTCAGAAAGAGCGAAAAAGATATCCTAAGGGGCTTGTTTCTCCTCTCAGACTAATTTAGTAAGTAACTCCTTTAAAAAATACTGTTTGTAGGGCGCCTGGGTGGCTCAGTTGGTTAAGCGACTGCCTTCGGCTCAGGTCATGATCCCGGAGTCCCGGGATCGAGTCCCACATCGGGCTCCCTGCTCGGCGGGGAGTCTGCTTCTCCCTCTAACCCTACCCCCTCTTGCGCTCTCTCTCTCTCTCAAATAAATAAATAAAATCTTTAAAAAAATAAAAATAAAAAAAAATAAAAAAAAAATAAAAAATACTGTTTGTAAAAGATGAAGTGATTTGTAATTCCAAAGGACTAATAATTGGGAACCTGAAAAGAAACATGCAAGGACAAACAGTCCACATTACGAAAAAGAAGAAATCTAAAATGCGTGAGCCTGAAGAAGTTTCAAAAATAGTTGTTTCTGATTTCCAGTTAAATTCCAGCAGATGCAGCAGCTGCAAAGTATGTTGAGGTTCACCAAATTCCGTGTCACAATCTATATACCACAGACTTCATTTCAGAATAACAGATGAATGCAGATTTTAGGCAGGCAGGGAAATTTCTTTAAAAGATGAAAGTCTTATTGGATCACATAGTTGATACATGATCCAATTTCCTTTTGGTGAACTGTAGCAAACTGCAGATGTTTCTTTACTCAAAATGTAACCCACTCTGGTTTTACTTACATTTCAAATGTAGATTGCTTTGAGTTACTTATACATAAATATCACCAATCTGAGCACTTTTAGTCATAAAAATGCTAATAGTAAAAAAAATGAAGCAAGAAAAATATCTGAAAGATGGTATAAATTTATATATAAATGATATATATATTATGATTGTATTTATATTTTTTAAGTGTATTCATGTAGACATGGAAGGTTAAATAAAAATAAAATCAAGTTAATCATCATGAAAAGCACAGAGGATGTTTCCCATTTTAAATGTTTTTAATATTGAGGTTACTTCATTTTACCTGTTAAAAAAAATACACTGTGAAAAAAAATACACTGTGATTAGAATAGCAACCATTTACTGATTTCTACATTCCAGGTAATGTGCTAGGTAGGGCTTACAAGACCTGTGAAACCCTCATGAAAAAGTAGGTATTATTATTATTATCCCCACTGTAAAAATGAGGAAACCAGAGTTTAAGAAAGAGAGTGACTTACAATTAGTGTGTGTGTGTCTGTGTGTGCATGCATGCATAGACACACACACAAACACATACACACACACAAACACACACACATACACACACACACACACACGGTATCTAGTCTAGAGTCAATTAAGAATGAATATTCATGGACACCTGGGTGGCTCAGTCATTAAGCGTCTGCCTTCCGCTCAGGTCATGATCCCAGGGTCCTGGGATCGAGCCCCACATTGGGCTCCCTGCTCAGCCAGGAGCCTGCTTCTCCCTCTGCCTCTGCTGCTTCCCCTGCTTGTGCTCTCTCCCTCCCTCTCTCTCTCTCTGTCAAATAAATACATAAATAAATAAATAAAATATTTTTTAAAAAGAATGGATATTCACATCCTCATATGAGATCCCTATGTGTTGACCGCTATAATGGAGATATGCATGAGTTAACCCGCCTAACAGTGAAAGGCGATCTGAGGAAATAAAAGGTACACATGATACCTATTAAGTCTTAGCACCAAGCAGTAACAACACAGACACACCATACAATATCAATAGCTTGCCCTCAGTAAATGCAAACCCAGAAGAGCTGGACCTCTGCTCTGTATTTCCAAGGCCTAGAACAATATCTGATATACATCAAGTGCTAATAAATATGCTGAAGGAGTATGTAAGTCAATGTTCCATTCTCTCTTTCTTCTTCACATCTCTCCTGGCCCATCACTCCTTGTTCTCTCCTCTCCACTTGTTTTGCCACTCTTTGCACATATGTAAAAATTGCTATTGCCCTGTATTTACATTATGAGATTTTTAAATACTTATCCACATATAATGAAAATTAAAAGAACATGGAAATGTTTCCTCCTTAAATATCCACCAAGTGATTCTGTTTTCTCCAACAAATATAAAGGCCATATCTGAATTTGTTTGGGGAAGTTATAACTTTGCTTTAAATACACATTTAGCTTTCAGACTGCTTTCTATCATAAAGAATGTAATGTAAATGCCTATAAACCTACTAAGTTTCTATTTATAAAGGTGAGTTCTGACACAGTGTTATTATATGACCCAACAACTCTGTGCCTAGGGATATATCCAGGAGAATGAAAATATGTCTACATAAGACAGGCACATGAATGTTTGTAGCATTATTCATAATAGCAATAATAATAATATGGAAATACCAAAATGGCCTTCAACTAGTAAATGGGTAAAAAGAATGTGTGGTATATCCATAAATTGAATATTTGGCAATAAAAAGGAATAAAATACCAATAAATACTAAAATATGGATGAACCTTGAAAACATGCTAAGTGAAAGAAGTCATTCACAAAAGACCACAGATTGCATCATTCTATTTATACAAAAAAAGGTTCAGAACAGACAAATCGGGGTGCCTGGGTGGCTCCGTCGTTAAGCGTCTGCCTTCGGCTCAGGTCATGATCCCAGGGCCCTGGGATTGAGCCCCACATCAGGCTCCCTGCTCCGCGGGAAGCCTGCTTCTCCCTTTCCCACTCCCCCTGCTTGTGTTCCCTCTCTTACTGTGTCTCTCTCTGTCAAATAAATAAATAAAATCTTAAAAAAAAAAAAAAACAGACAAATCTATAGAAACAGAAAGTGTATTAGTAAGAGTTGCCAGAAGCTAGGGAAGAGAGAAAATAGAGTATGGGATTTCTTTTGGGGCAAATGAAACTATTCTAAAATTAGATAGTGGTTCCAAAACATATAAAGAATTCATATAACTTAATAGCAAACAAACGATCTGATTGAAAAATGGGTGGAGGACCTGACAGACATTTTTCCAAAGACAGACAGATGGCCAACAGACACTGAAAAGGTGCTCAACATCACTCATCATCAGGGAAATGCAAATCAAAACCACAATGAGGTATCATCTCACACCTGTTAAAATGACTATCATCAAAAAGACAAGAGGTAAGTGTTGGCAAGGATATGGAGAAAAGGAAACCCTTCTGCACTGTAAATTAGTTCAGCCACTATGGAAAACAGTATGGACGTTCCTCAAAAAATTAAAAATAGAACTACCACATGATCCAGCAATCCCCTCTCTGTGTATATATTCAAAGAAAATAGAAACAGAATATTGAAGAGATACCTGTACTAGAATATCGACTGCAGTATTATTTACAATAGCCAAGATAGGAAACAAACTAAGGGTCTACCAAAAGATGAATGAATAAAAAAGATGTAGTGCATATATACAATGGAATATTATTCAGCTATGAGAAAAAAGGAAATCCTGCCATTTGTAACAACATGGATGGACTGTGAGGGCATTATGCTAAGGAGAATAAGCCAGAAAGAGAAGGACATTGTATGATATCACTTATACGTAGAATCAAAAAAAAAAAAAAAAAAAAAAAGCAAAGTCAGAGAAAGAGAAGATTAGTAGATTCCAGGGTATGGGAGTTAGGAGAAACAGAGAGAGGTTGATAAAGATACAAACTTTCAGCTATAAGATGAATTAGGCACAAGGATCTAACTTAAAACATAGTGACTATAGTCAATAATACTGTATTATATAATGAAATTTGCTAAGAGAGTCAAATTCAAATGTTCTCACTTAAAAAAGGATAAATATGTGAGGTGATGGATAGATGTGTTAATTAACTAGTGGCAGGAATCCATTCACAATGTATACAGATATCAAATCACCATGATACACATTTTAAGTATCTCACAATTTTGTCAATTATACCTCAATAAGGCAGAAAAAAAATGTTTTAATATAATTAGTGATGATGGTTACACAACTCAATAAGCACATGAAAAAAACACTGAATTATACACTTTTAAAAGGATGAACTTTATGGCAATAAACTACACCTCAATAATGAATAATTATATATAATAAATATACATCTCAATAATGAATGGTATTTTTTAAAAAGTTATTCCTACACAATTAAAATCAACACTCTGAACTGGCACCTCAAAAATAATATATGCAATACTTTGTTACAAACAAACATAAATCATTTGTACAATTTCATTTTCTTAGCAATGTCTCTTGTATTTGAGATACTAAATATTGTCACTGATCAATATCAATTTATTGAATAAACCTGTTCTAATCAATCTCATTCTGGTAAATCTACATAATATGCAAAGGATTTTTCACTAAAATATTTGTCTTCATATATAAAGTTTCAGAATTGGTTCCACCATTAAGTGGGTAGTGACAACTTTTGAATTTATATATTTCCAAATATTAGTTTGACACAACTTCCTTAAAGCTAATACACTGATGAAAAATGTATCATGCGTCCAGCTCCAGAATCCCAAAGATTTGGTGGCAACTCTTATGAAGATAACTTTCTAGGGAGAAAAACAGGCAAATAATCAAATAATCAAAATAAAAAGTGATGAATGTCATTTTCTTTTTACAAAATCATAAAATCTCAGATATGGAAACGTCCTTAAGAAGATAGCTAAGCTTTCCACAGAAGCAATGGCTTACTCTCCCTGCGAGCCATATTCATGATAACAAGTAATGATACATGGTCTAGAGGTCTTATATCAACATTAAATATAGTGTTCTATATATATATATGTGTGTGGGTATATATATATATATATGTATATAGTGCATTTGTCCAGGTAATGTAAAGATTTTGCTTAGAAAGCCGCCTCAGGGGGAGATGAACCATGAGAGACAATGGACTCTGAAAAACAAACTGAGGGTTTTAGAGGGGAGGGGGGTGGGGGATGGGGTAGCCTGGTGATGGGTATTAAAGAGGGCACGTTCTGCACGGAGCACTGGGTGTTATACGCAAACAATGAACCATGGAACACTACATCAAAAACTAATGATGTAATGTATGGTGATTAACATAACATAATAAAAAAAAAAACTGAAAACTGAAAAAAAAAAAAGAAAGCCACCTCAGATCCTTTTTTGAATAAAATGTGGTGGTGGTTATTGTTTATAACAATGGTCTAATTTCACTACCTAATCTCAAAATTAGCAAGGAATGAGATAGATGAGAAAATTAGTATTTAATACCAAGTACCACACTGTGCTCGACACTTTGTACGTTATCATATTTAATCCTGAAAATATGCATATGAAATAAATATTACTCCCATATTACAGACAAGGGAAACCACAAAAGAAGCCAAGTAACTTACTCATAGCCACATAGCTAATAAGTGTCTGAAGTAGAACTGAAAAGCATTGTTCAGATTCTAAAGCCCAGGCTCTTTCTACTACACCAGATTGACTGTTGTTAGTGTTAAATCTTCAAGGAACCTACTTTACATTAAAATGTTCCAATATTAAAGATTAAGCATTATTAGCACTGCACTTGTGTGAATGGTAATGCTAAACTAAACGCAAGAAAAACCCCTCTGTTTCTTTTAGACAGATTTAATGTTCAGATTATTTGCATAAAATGGGATTAGCTTGAGTTAAGGTACGTTGTGACAGAAGTGCAGAGCACAATCTCAGAAAAGAAAATAAGCCTAAAACATAATCTTAGGACTTAAAGTAGGAAGAGTATCTTGCAACTGACACCCTGGTTCTGCATCCTTGTTTCATCCTCTTTCATCCCCTCTCATCAGTGGATGTCATAAAACATCATACTCAGCCAGCTGTGAATATCCACAGAACTCTAATTTCCATCAGAGCTGTTTGAGGAACCAAGGAAATAATGGGAAGAAAAGGACATGCACCCAACGGAGTTTAAACCTGGCAAACCTAGAGGCTGTCATTCTCACTCACTCGCTGCTATTCCTTGTTCGGGATTATTAAAAATCTGTATTCTCTTTCTTTAACCCCTGAAGCTGGCTTTTTCCAGACCTGCTGCCCTTAGCAAGCTGTCCCCAAAGTCTAGATTTCCTATTCATTGCTCCCTACTTCCCCCCCAACTTCAGGGCAAAGCTCCCTTTAAACTCATAGATCCCTTAAGAAACATCTTTTGTTGTTTTTTAAATGTTCTGTTTTGTCCTTGTGGTACCATCCAAATATCCTCTCCTGGTGATTGTGACACCAATTCAATAATACCACTTTTCCTTAATCAACTAGCTAACAGGCTCAATTCAATTTTCTCACTCGGCCAACTGAATCTTCCTCTTCAATTCTTAATGAAATATTACTTTCTCCCCTAATTCCCTGCCCCCAAGACCCTCCAGCAATGCCCTACCAATCTCATCATTTTCTTTTCTCACCAATAACCACTAAGATGATCTCACCTCAAACATATTTACATTTACAAAACATCTGTGCAGCATAACAAACACCTAGGGAAAGTGTTTCTCTAAACTATCTGCCTTCCATACAGAAACCAATGTGAAAAAAAAAAAACACCTCTCATATGCAATTCAGCCTGTTTTATTTTGTGTAATTGCCCAGCTATCTATTTCATTCTGAGAAGTGCAAGTTGTGACCATCATTTAAATAACTTTTATAGACCACTGACCTGAGCCACCAGAAATAAAGCACCAGCAGATATGCCCATAAAGTCTCAACATCTATACTGCCCATCCCTAAATGCCAACCTAATGCTTTCTTGGTTCCCAGATCATAGTAAATATTTATATAAAAGAAAAAAGCTAAACCAAAACCATGCCACATCTTACAATCATTTCCCTCCAAATAGATTTAATTGGGGAGACAAACAAGCCAATGCATTAACATTCAATTAAAGCATTTCCACTTTTAAAATCTCATTCCTACAGAATATGGTAATGTTGACAAGAACATGTTAAATGCAGTCTTGGAAAAAAACTGAAATTATTAGGATCACAATGATCCTGCCTAAAGCAAATGAAAATAATGTTACATTTTTATATTATGCATTCTTTCCATGGCCCTCACAAAAATCCTACAAGAAACTGGGGCACCTGGGTGGCTCAGCTGGTTAAGAGTGACTCTTGATTTCAGCTCAGGTCTTGATCTCAAGAGTTGTGAGGTCAAGCCCCATGTCAGGCTCCACACTAGGTGTAGAGTCTGCTTAAGATTTTCTCTCCCCCTGGGGCGCCTGGTTGGCTCAGTCGTTAAGTGTCTGCCTTCAGCTCAGGTCATGATCCCAGGGTCCTGGGATCGAGCCCCGCATCGGGCTCCCTGCTCAACGGGAAGCCTGCTTCTCCCTCTCCCACTCTCCCTGCCTGTGTTCCCTCTCTCGCTGGTCTCTCTGTCAAATAAATAAATAAAATCTTAAAAAAAAAAAAAAAAAAAAGATTTTCTCTCCCCCTTTCCCTCTGCCCCTCCCCCCTCAAAGGAAATCCTATAAGAAATATAGAGCGAACATTATTTCCATTTTTGATGAAAAAAATACATTCTGAGACAAGCGGCTTGTACCAATGCCATCCATTAGTTAGTAGCAGCACCAGGACTAGAATAAAGTTCTAACACCTGCTGCTGTCTGCTGCCACCTGGATTTCCCAGTCTTAAAAATCAGTGTGCCCAGGCCTGAGTAGTTACAATGAAGCCTGTGGGAAGCAATATTAAAAAGCAAATTTGTAATCCTCATTCCATGGCTCACTCACTCTGACAAATATTCAAAAACCTCCCCCAAATACTCTTCTTAGTAAACTGGTTGATGTTCAGCAATCACTGAGCATCCACAATGTGGTCAGAGCTGAACAGAATACAGATATCTTTGGCACCTAGAAGTCTGTATTTCAAAGAATAAGTAAAATGTAAGAGAGACACACAGGGTGTATACCATGTGACTGCAGAGCCATGAACTGTTGTGACCCATTGCAAGCCAATGAACATCATAGGCTGGCAACACCAGAAGCCAGAGGAAGCAAGGAAAAATCCTCCCCTAGAGCCTTCAGAGGGCATGGCCCTACTGACACCTTGAATGTGGACTTCTGGCCTCCAGACTATGAGAGAATGTCTGTTTTTTTAAGTTAAGAAAAAAAATGTTATTTCATAAGTGCAGGCAGAAAAAATCTAATTTAGGATATCTGGGAGCACAAAATTACAGGATTATCCAAATTTCCTAATCTGGGTCAAGAGAAAAACTGGAGTTTAAAAACTAGAGAAGGAAAGAGGAAGAGTTAGGAAGGATTCAGACGTTCCTTTTTGAGATGACCAGGTGGATGAGGCTGTAACTAGAGAACTGAGAATACAAAGAGAACAAGGTGGAGAACAAGGAAGAACTTGGTTTTGACACACTGAGCCTGAGGTGCCTGAAGCACATCTATGTGGTAATATGCTGGTAACAATGAGATCCAGAGCTCAGGAAAATGAGGTTAGGGCTGGAGCCTGGGAAGACATGTTATCACACAAGGAAAGCAAACAGTAAAAGGGCTAAGAAGGAATCTTTGTGTACCATCAACATTTAAGAGAACAGAGGAAATAAACTGAAAAAGGAAGAGGAATTCAGCAACATCATATACTGAGAAAAAAGGTGCAGTGATGGAGCTGGGATCCAGAGCAAGTAATAATTAATAATGTTAGAAAGGGTCACCTAAGGAAAACCAGGATTGGCAAGCAGTCAACACAAGCCTTTAAAAGTCCTTCCTATTAGCTCCTATGTTGACATCGTTTTTTGATGAGTACGAAGATTTCCCACATCTTCCCCAAATAGTGTGCCCCTAAAAAAGCCACCCCCTATTATCTCTTATGTTGACAGTTTTTAATGGGAATCATCTCCCTCAAATTTTCCACAACCAGCTTTTACAACAGTTGGAAGGCTAACCTCTTATTCTTTTGATTCTCTAGTGTCACACAGTAACTTTTTCATAGAAGATACACAAAGCTTGACACAAGTTCCAAAACCATAAGAGTTAAATTCTTTTCTCAACCAATTTTAATTTGTTTCTCCCTGTTTACCTCTTTCACAACCACCACCAACCCCCCACAATCCCCCATTTTGGGGCCACATCTTCCATTCAGACATTGTGAGGAATAAAGAAATTAAATAAAAGAAGAAAAAATTCTCACCAAAGCAAAGTAAAATCAATTTACATAGCTTCCATTTGGAAAGGGATAATACACATACTGAATACTCATTTCTATTAGCAGCTTATCACTCTCTCCACACATAAACACATACCAGTTTTCTAAATTAAATCACCACTTCTACTGTGTACTAAAGAGAAAACTGAAGCTGGGTCTTTCATCTGGATAAGCTCCAATATATGTTTACACACAAGGGAATACTATTTGGCATCCCTTTCATAAACTATCAGGCAGTATGGCTTTTTAGATTTGCGTAAGGAAATATAGAAATTCCACTACCGAGAAATATGTCTGACTTCCAAATGAAAGGGGGCATAGTGTGTCTGCCCACTTTTTCCCAGAGTAAAGCCAAGGTTCAGGGAGAATATTATTAATGCAGCAAGGTTATATATGCAGCATTTTTTCCAACTTTTTTCCGTATCATCTGACATTGAGAACCAAACCAGGATGCTTCCCTAACCTTCACAAAATACAAAACATTCCCCCCATCATACCTGATATTCACCCAAATCAGATAAACCAACAACATACAAAATGTCATGTTTGGGTATTCTTAAAATGCCATTAGGAATGGAGACTTTTATCATAGAATCTAAAAACTGGAACTGAAAAGTCTCTCATAATTAATATAAAATAATCTACAAAGACTTCATTAGCCTTATTTTTAGTCTTTTCCCACCAGGTTCCATGCAAGAATTACAATTAAAAGAATTACTCTCAAATTAAAAATCCTAGAAAATTAGTACTTATTTTTCTTCTTTTATGCATGCATACCTCCACAAGAAAGGAAAATGGTTGAAAAAACTGGCAGATTATCAGCTACTGTAAGTTACCTTACTATTCCACAATTCACTTTTTCTGAAGCAAATCACAGTCCTCACAGAGTGATGTACACGTGTATTTTGCCAGAACACTTTCTTCAGTGTTATAACTAGATTTTTGGTAATAAAATCAGAATACTGCAGATATGAACTATGATGTATTCTGATTAAACAAACATCCCAGTTAGATGTAATCTTATAGAGAAGGATCCACATTACCAGAAATATCCAGGCCAAAGTTTAAGTTCACCTAACCACAGACAAATCTATTAATATAATTATATTTGTAATGACTGTCCCGTTATCATCCTGCCCCTTTTCCTTTGCTTTCAAGGACCATTAAGATTAAAAAATATTATGTAAATTTCTACACGTATACAAAACCCAGCCATTACAACTCAGACTAAGGCAGCTGCAAAAGATGAAGCACAGATTCCATGCACTAGTCAGCCAGGTGCTTGGCAAATGGTTTTAATTTTCAGGATGAAAGTCAGCAAGAAGCAGGTAGCAAGTCCTTGGTTGCCACGGCCAGATGCATTGGGAATACACTATAAGGATTATTAGATGCTGGGCAGAGGTTCAGCAGGCTGGAGGAAAAAGGAAGGCTGGCAGAGCTGCCAGTTGAAACTGGTGGGTGGCAGGTGGAGCTACGGAGGGCTGGCACCTGCCTGGAAGCTGAAATGAGTGGAAATTACGATCTAGGCAGCAGGGATGGCTTGGGCCAGAAGACGTGGCAATCACAAATCTGGCAAGAAACCGTTTTCATGAAAAAGATTCAACACAAAATAAACCCCCTTTCCTTCACCCTTTCTTATCTGTCTGTAATAAGCATTTCATTGTTGCATATTTACCAAATGTGGCTTAATGGTATGAATTTTCTGAACTAATATTTCTCTTTATAAATCTAAATAAAAGATTTGCCATTCTCTAGGTACACATTACTTAAATAGAAAGGCACTCACACCAAAGTAATACTGAACGTTAGCTGTATTATTTTTTTTCTTTATAGTTTGAGTCATGTTTACGTATCATCAACACAATGAACATTGTACTCTAAGTTAGTAATTCAAAGGACGTTTGCTAAAGCAGCTTTCCAGTGACTTAAAACTTTAGTAGTTACCTGAGTTTCCTTCACTCTCAAAGTACCTTGATCATAACTGTCAAAGATAGCAGCGTAAAAGGTGGTTATTGCTCACCCATTCTCCCACTAACTCGTTCCCTGGCCTCTAACAGGGCAGCGCCTCAATTACTACCTGCTGAAAAAGGAAATCCAAGGGAAATAAAGACAATGTAAAAGGGTACTTATTAAGCTCAGGTTGAGAATCAGAAGAGAAGTAAATGGAAATACTCAGCCAGCCCAAATTACTTCCACTTTGATAAGTGCTGAGGCTGCCATCTCAATTAACACAAGTGTAACTGCTTCTACTTGCAACATCTCTGAAGCAGAACCTTAAAGCACCACATTCCTAATCTACCAGTTCCTAAAATTAATTACAGTTCATTTGAAAGATACAGTTACTTCTGCTCATTTAACTCTAATTCTAATGACTTAAGAACCAAATGAATGGTTGAAGTAATTATACATCCATACCTTTGATTAGACTGCCCAGCTACACAGGAAAACAGCCTTAGTGATTCGAATAAGCAGCAGTGAAGTAGCTCTTGCAGAGTAAACAGGACTCTGCAATGAGTTCCATTTAAACTAAATAAAACCTAGGTGCAAATTTAAATACAAAAAAATGGCCTAAAACAACAGCAATTTTCATTAAAAGCTGAAGGATGACCAAATAAATAGCACAATAACTACAGAAAGTCTCACACTTCTTAACATTGTCTTTTTCCTTGTATTTAACTCCTTCCCTGTGTCAGCAAAAACTCCAGTAGTAAAGTGGGCCCAAACATACACACAAAATAGAGACTGGCTTAAAGTGAAAAAACAAGTGAAACCAGGCTAAGGTGAGTTTGAGAAACACAGCAAATGGAAGGCAGGGATCCCTCACCCTTTCAATGTAGCCTTTGCATCTCAAGTTTTCTTTTACTATAATCCCCAGATCACAAGTGTCCCACAGTACTCAGTACTTCAAAGGTCTGGGAACACTGAGGGCAGTAGACACAAGTAATTACGTGCTTCCCTCTTGCTAACGTGCTAAATTCTTAATTAACTGCATAGTCTACATCTAAACTTAGCAACCAACCTCTACCACTCAAATAGGCGCCCTTCTTATTTGTGTCATGGATCACCAGTGCCAGGAACTACTGCCTTGGGAACAGAGGTAATATGACCAAGAAATAAATAGTTGTGATAGAGAGAAGGCCACCATCTGGGCAAGCAGTTTTGAAGAACTATAGTTCCAACTGGGAAAAGCAAAGAGAAATGAATCATCCAGCACACAAGATATTATCAACAGTCTTTATGTGAGAGGAAATTTCCTTTCCTTTCAGTAAAATCATCATCATCCATTAGATTAATTAAATGTAGTTTTATTGGTTTCACAGTATTATTTGTATTTAATTCATAAGTTGATTTGCTTTTAAAATTATAGGACTAAGCACAAGAATTTGTTTCATGCTTATATATATTTAACTACCATAATAAATAATTGAATCTATATTAGGGTCCACTAACTTTTTTTTCCCTCAAGAAGAAGCCTAGACACACAGGTTTGAGAAACATTATCCTAAATGAAGAAAAGACAGCTGGCCAATTCCACCCTAAGGCAATGAGAGGAAGCACTAGTAATAAGAAAGAAGTTTGTTTTGTTTCTTAAATTGTTTGTTTCTTAGATTCCACAAGTGAAATCATAGGATAGTTGTCTTTCTCTGACTGATTTATTTCACTTTGCTTATATTCTCTAGCTCCATTCATGTTGTTGCAAATAGCAAGATTTCATTTTTTATGGCTAAATAATATTCCATTGTGTATATATACCACATCCCCCCCCCAAAAAAAAAAAATAGGAGAGAGAGAAAGAGAGAGAGAGACAAAGCAAGAACCAGACTCTGAACTATAGAGAACTGATGGCTACCAGAGGGAAGGTGGGTGGGGGAATGGGTGAAACAGGTGATGGGGATTAAAGAGGGCACTTACCATAACAGGCACGGAGTAATGTATAGAATTGTTGAATCACTATATTGTACACCTGAAACTAACACTGTACATTAACTATACTGAAATTAAAATTAAAAACTTAATGGGAAGGAAGGAAGGAAGGGAGGGAGGAGGGAGAGAGGGAGGGAAGGAGGGAGAGAGGGCCCCAAGATGCCAAAAGGCAGGGTAGAAGAAAAAAAATGTTGATATGCTCTCCCCACCCAATAATTCAATTAAATGACTACAATTCTATTTGTCTATTCCTTTTTGCTCTTTGCTGTTTTTTGGAGGAGGGAAAGTCTATTCCTTTTTTTAAAAAAGATTTTATTTATTTATTAGAGAGAGACCACAAGCGGGCAGATGGGCAGAGGGATAGGGAGAAGCAGACTCCCCAATGAGCAGGGAGCCAAACACATGGGGCTTGATCCCAGGACCCCATCATGACCTGAGCAGAAGGCAGACACTTACCCAACTGAGCCACCCAGGCGCCCCAGGAAAGTCTATTCTTGCAAGGACAAAGCTCTATTTAAATATTCAAAAGTATAAAGAATTAAGAAAAGAGAAAGTAAAGGAGGAATTACATGAGAAAGCCATTTTGAGGTGTTTCTTTGAATATGATCTATAAAAGAAGAAAATCAGTAAGCAAAAACAGCGTATGATTTCACAACTCAAATTTTAAGACACCTGTTAAAGGAACAAAGTTCCTAGAAAAACATTTGATGAAAAAGGGAGAGGATTTTGAGTCACAGCATGAACTAAAACCTGATTCTCCAGTATCAAATATTCTCAAATATTGCTCACCAAAGGTCTATACAGCATGTAACAAAATGAACAAATAATCCTAGTGGTAAGATTTTTATAGGTCTTCCCTCATTTTATAGGAAAAGTAGGACCTAGAGAGGTTAAGTTATTTGCCAATTACCACACAGCATTTACCAGCACCAGAATTTAAATTCAGGTCTATGTCAATCCACTTGATGAGCTGTCACACATGTTCTCAGATTGGATGTGCAATCATTCATTTTAAAAATGTTAAGTATCTTACTTCATATTATTTAAAATTGAAATCATCTAGTCAGGGCTTTCCTTTATAAGGACCCTTCCAAATACTCTACTAAGAAACTATTAACCTTAAAAATAAAACTGCCTGTAATTTTACCAGCAAAATGGGTTTATTTGGGAGTAACAGAGAATTGCAATCCTGGACAAGCAAGCTAGGCAAAACCACAGCTAAGTCCAAAAAACAAGGAGCAATGTTATTTTACGGAGAAGGAAGAGGAAGTTAAGAGGGGTTGTTTTGAATAAAAGTCCACTGGAGAAAAGCAAGAGTTCAAAGTGATGATGGTTTCTCATCAGATGAGTTGCAGGGGTAGTTGATTTCTTGTAGGAAATGCAATGTACATCTTTCCCTGTTGGGGCCTATAACTGATGATTCTCTCCTATTGAGATTCTTCTATTAGAGGTCTGTAACTGACAAAACTTCCTGTAATTGACATTGAGTGGTACCTACCAGCCTCTCCTAATATGCCCAGCCTGCCATCAGTGTGGTTTCCCTTTTATTAATTCTCACAATACCTACATCCTGAAGGAAAAATCAAAGAGCATTTGTGACTCCTATTGAAACAGCTTTGCATGTATTAGCCAAGAGTGCATGCCAAAATTCTCACCAGAAAAGCTATGAACTAGGATGGAAATAATATAAGATGCTTAGAGATACATGATGATTGTCCTTTCAGGAAGGCTATATTAAGAAACCATTAATTATTAATGACAATAACAGCAAAGTGCAAAAAATAAAACTGAACTGGATAATGGATACACTTACTAAAACAGTAGGTACAGAGAATGGAAAGGCATAAAATTAGGGAAGATAAAGACTTCCTCTGGCAGAGAAGAACAACAAGGGACAGAACTGGGGAAAGGAGGGCTTCTTGGTGATTCTGGGATAGAACCAAAAGCAGGCTTCAAAGTCCTTTAGGCACACTCTTATCCTAGCTGAGCAACTTCAGAGGGCTAAGTGGACTTAGTCCTCTAGCATCCTCCCCAAGGGACAGAAGGTGGCATGGCGGGGAAAAAAGCAGGGCCATCACGTGACTTCAAGAGTTCCTCTACTCCAAATCTTTATTTGGCAACCAATACTGGGAATTCTTTCAATAAGGAATAGTACGTTTTCCTCCCGTAATGAGATAAACAATAACCAAGCATTAAAATAATGCACTCTCATCACAAACCTAAGAATACTAGGAAGACAGCAGGTTGTATATTTAAGTGCGTAAGACCAAATTAATGAGACGGGTTCTGTATGTTCAAGGAACTTACACTCTCAAGATTTCTTCACTTTACATATGGAAGAACAAACTTATCAGGATGGGAATCACCTGATTCTTGCAAGACTAGATTCAAAAATCGTAATAAAGTACATAATCTCACTAGTAAAATAATATGCATTTTCAGGGCTTTTATCACAGCTATGGAAGTGTTTTCAACTTTTGAAACACTAAAATTGATCTCCCAAGAGCGGAGTGAGGAGAAAATGTCACTTTGTAGACCAGCTGGCAGCTCCACAAGGGGCAGCTGGGCAGTTAGCACTGAGATGGGGAAACTCTTGGGAGAGGCTAAAATGCGAAGAGGCCAGTCCTGAGACCTCAACCAGAAACTGCAAACCAGAAGGAAGGAGAGTTCACATTTGTGTATGCACAAGATGAAAAGAACTGCAGATAAATTATTTTTTCACAAATCAGTAAATACTGTTATCAGTACTAACCTCAAATTCAGAAATTAAGTGAATGTAGGCATAAATCATATTTTATCCTAGTTTAAAGTAGCACAAGTAATAAATAAATGTTTTAGCATTGGGGATGGTTAAAAAAGGATTTGCGAGTGCACTAATTCTAAGACATGTTTGATAAGCCCCATCCTTACCATTAATACATGCTTCAAAATACAGATCAGATGCTAATGGCTCAGTTTCAGGCAAATACATCCCCATTATGTTGTTACTGACCTTCCAACTGATACACTCGATGATGGTTCTACTACATGTGCCCTGGGTATTTCTAGATGCTCCAAGGCTCTCCATGCAATGAAAATACCTCACTCACCCAGCCATTAGAGGCCGGAGAGTCCAGGGCTTCATTTCAATAGCTAAAACCTTCAGAAACCTCCAATAAGATGCAAATACGTCCTGGGAAAGGTAACAAATTAAACCTTATCAGTTAAATCACTCCCATTTTCTTTTCTTTTCTTTTTTTTTTTAAGATTTTATTTATTTATTTGTCAGAGAGCGAGAATGAGTGGGGATGGGGGAGGAGCAGAGGGAGAAGCTGGCTCCCGGCTGAGCAAGGAGCCCCATGCGGGACTAGATCCCTGGACCCTGGGATCATGACCTGAGCCGAAGGCCGATCACTCCGTTTTCTTAAAGACAAACTCGAGTTTCTTTTACCAAGACTCTCCTAGGTCTTAGTACTTGAACGTGAAGATCCAGCAGACTCAGGAGGTAGTAGGGAAAATCTGCTCGGGAAAGGAAGTGGGAAAAATCCCTAAGGATAGTTTACTTAAATAATCATCAGAAATTCTGGTTGGCCTTTAACCACTGAACCTTCAATCCCAGTGACTCGACCAACATCAGAATTACAATACAAACCAAAAATTAAGACGCACAAAAAAACTTGTAAAGAGATTAAATCCACTGGTGCCATGCTGTCTTCGATCATCTCGATCATCCTACTAAATGGCAAAATTGCAAATGTACATTTTTTTAAAAGGCAATTCAATGATCTATTGTGCCCGGTGAAGAGTCACTGATACACATAAGAAATTACTTTGAGTATCACTAAACAAACCAGCTTCATTTTATCCTTAAGCCAAACTCTTGAAACCCACCTTAAGGACCTTTTTAAAAAGTGTTCAAACTAGGCACAATAAAATTACAAACAAACCAACAAAAAAGGACCAATAGTCTCCCAACATTTTTCAGGAGCGTTATAAAAAAAGATGACTTTGAACAACTTTCTTCAGGATCTACTCCTCGCTGCAGTGGGTAACTTCCCCTTCTCTGTAGACATTAAAGTATGTAAGTAAAGAACACCTAAGCACAAACTTTGCTGGCCACCAGCAGGGGAGCTCTTCAGCTTTTGTCCCAAACCCATTCAAACAAAAGAAGCCCCGAGTCCTCCATCCCACCCCTGAGACCCGCACCCCGCGGGAAGTCGCCACATCCCTGCGCCCTCTCCTCCCGCCCCTGCCAGCTCCACTTACTCCTCAGCGCCCCAATGAGCAGAGAGCCGTCCTTAATGAGCTCTTTGATGAACTTGTTGGTTCGCTCCAGTTCAATCTCGTGACACTGCAGGCGCTCCCTAAAATCCGGGCTGTCCAAGTAGGAATCGCTGAACTCCAGAGTAGGCAGCCCCATGGCACAGACGCTACCAGCAGCCACCCGGGGCACGTCCCGGCCGGCGGTGAGGGCGGGAACAGCCGGCGACCGCGGCCGGCGCTGAGGACGCGCGATCGCGGGGAACCGGCCAAGACGCTAGAGGACGGAGCAAAGGAAATGGGCCCCGAGCGCCGCGCTGCCAGCACAGGGCTCCCGCGGCGCGTGGACGCCTCTGGACTCAGTCTTCTTCTCCTGCGGTGAGGAGTGTGCAGACTCTGGCGGTGGGCCGAGGCGCGAGTCCGCTCAGGTCGTTGTCATCAGGGCGCATCGTCGCTGCCAACACCGAGGCGGTGGAGGCTCCGGGCCGCAGCCGGAGCAGGAAAGTTATCTCACGGCGCGCAGACACTTCCGGCACCTCCACTCGCCTACACTCTTGACAGTCGTTTGTGCTTTGAGCCACTCTGGCCGGGCCAGGGAAGCCCTCCCTCTAGGCGGACGCAGGCTCAGAGAGCTTGCAAATCGGGCCCGGGCTGGGAGACCCTCCTCCCGCCGTCGCACTCCCACCCCACGCCACCCCGCCCCTTCTCCCAGTCACCCTCCCACCGCCACCCACCCGCCCGCACTAGGCTCCCGGGCTGCGCGAGGCTGCGGCGCAGTAGCGCTCGTGCCTTCGCCTGGGGCGTCAACTCAGTCTCCTCCCCAGCACCTGGATCTGACTAGCCCTTGGCGACACTTTGGGGTCCTCCACGCCCCAAAAGGATCTCAAACTCCCAACGTACCTCCCCTACCCCTCCTCCTCGCCACCCACTCCCTAAAAATTGTCAGGGAGAGAAACCAACATTAATTTTCCTTAAAGTTTGAGAAATCATTTTGAAGCGTGATTGGAAGATGCTACTTTCTAGCGTTAGTTTAGATTTTATTTCATGTCTCCACGGAATGCATGTAAATTCCAGGTTGAAAAGTTTTCCTGCCTCTTCCCACCGCTCAATTCCTTGATCCAAGAAAGTCAGTTTTTATACTGCAAATGAAAAGCTTTCATGGGCCTTGGGATGTTTGTTGTTTTTCCAAGTTGCTGTGAAAATGGGAAGAGTTTAAGTCATCCCCATCCCCCTAACTACGCACCTGGGACTTAGGTGTTCCTACTTCTAGAAGACTACCTAGATCACAATACTGTATATTTTATTGGCACTTGGATGGAATTATCCTACAAGCATGAGGATTTTCAGAGTGTTGAAATTGGCTGGAGTCCCAAATGAATAGTTAATTCCTACCAAGAGTCAGTTACCCCTTCCCTGATAGACGATCACCTAATAAATTTCTGTTCTCTCCAAACCTTGACAGCAAAAGAAGGTGCTGCTTACATCTAGTCCTGCCATCATCTATAGTATTTCTGAGAGCTCAGTTATTTTTCTTAAGGATCTGCTTTTAATTTCTGTGTTTTCATTGCTTTGTCCATGTGAGCCATCTGTTAAAAAAACTCTTCCACAGATCATGGGAAAAATTCCATTAATGTGCTTTACATTTTTCCCAATTAAGTCTCAGAGACTGTCAAGGCTTTTAGTTTCAAAAAAATTTTAAGAAGTACACATGAACATTAAAAATAGTACATAAACCTTGAACTAAGATAAGATGATGTAAACAATATATTTGATGGCTTTGATTTAAATTCTTCTGAGCCAAGGAAATTGGACTTAAAAACCTTCCACCCATATTTGTATCATTATACCTCTAAATACTGCAGAATCTCCAATTCATTAGTTATTTTAACTCCAGTGTCTAACCTATATGTCTGTCAGTTAAATGCTCCTCATTGTAGGTGGGGTTGGATGGGGGACAATAATGCTATTTTTAAGTCAAGGGAATGACCCAAGCTGCAGTGGGGCTGTTTTTCACCTGAGGTGATTTTATATCTATTCATCACACAGCCTGAAAGACAAAAAAACAAGTCAGGCCAAACAAATAGTTTCCTTTCAGCTTTTGCCATATTGTTTCTCCAAGCAACTAAATCCAATGCCAACTGCTGAGATATGAAATAGGATAAAATATAACAATCTTTTCCTGTTTTTCATTAAATAAAAATCCCATGATTAATTCTTTAAAAATGTATCAACAATCTTTGATAAGTAGCATTTAATATTTTGGATGTCAATTTTCATTTTTTTTAAAGTCTTATATGTCAGGACAGAATTATTCTAGACTCTAAGATATGGGTTATCATTTACCCTTTCAAGTGTGTAATTGCATGTTTTATGCCTACTGTCTACATTATTAGGTTCTGAGTAGAGGAGTAATTTACATGGAGAAATAAACAAAGCAAAGCATAGTACCTGACCTCAAGCAATTTTCAGAATAAAAAACATGGAGAATGAGTACCTATAATACATGAAGTGGAATATGCTGTGTTACAGAGCCTCACACAGATGCTGGACCGATAATGTACCAACGCCGTTATTGGTGTTTCCAATCAGGCCCATAATTGCATTTACATGGAATTAGGATTTTCCTCCTACCCTGCATTCTTTAGTCTCTAAAGTTTAGTATGTTATAATAGACTTTTTTTTTTTTCTATAGGTGCTCTCAGGTTTACTCATGACTTACCCTGTGATTCATACTTTAATTATACCTGCTAGTCAGGCTTTCTCTTATGCCACATTAACCAAGCAAAGAAATAGTTTTGCTTTGAGGTGAATTTACTGTCAGTTTTGAACTGTTGTTTTTTTGTATTATTTTCCCCACCATTATAACTGAACCAGATTCTTTCTAAGAGAATAGACTTTCTAAATAAAAGGGTGTCTATACCTGCAAGCTTTTCTTTCATAGAAAATTTTATTGAATTAAAATGTACCCTCTCCGAAAATTTCTACTTCATAATATGTGGGCCTGTCAGCTGCATGGTGAGTTTCATAAATATTATTGGCTGACACACTCTTTGGCATGGTTACTGGCACAGAGGTGTGTCTCTGTTTTCTTAATTCTGAAATAAATGGGATGTGTGGGGCTTTATTTTAAAGAGCAAAATAGTGAGTTGGGGATAGTAAGCTAATATATAATATTTGTAAATCTGCCTAAAACTTTTTTCTTGACCTCAATCCTGTCTGGCACTTAAACCTGGTGCTTAATATGTACTCAATAAGTGTTAATGTTGGGTTATTATTACGGTAGTCCCCTCTTATTTGTAGTTTAACTTTCCATGGCTTCAGTTACCCATGGTCAACTGCGGTACAGAAGCAGATGATCCTCCTTCTGACATAATATCAGAAGGTCAAGGGTAATCTAATGCTATGTCACAATGCCTACATCATATACCTCACTTCATTTTATCATTTCACATCATTACAAGAAGAAGAAGGGTGTGTATAGTACAATAAGAAATTTTGGGAGAGACAGACACCACATTCACATAATTTTTATTATAGCATAACAGTTTTTCTATTTTATTATTAGTTATTTTTGTTAATCTCTTACTGCACTTAACTTATAAATTAAAATTTATCATAGGTATGTATGTTTAGGGCTTGGTATTATCACAGTTTCAGGCATTCACTGGAGGTCTTGGAATGTATTCCCCAGGGATAAGAGAGGGAATACTGTATTTTTCAACTTGTTTTGTAGACTTAGGCCTCTGAGACTCAGATGTTCTGAGGCCAAATTCAGGCCTGGTAAGAGGTTACTAAATTTTTTTTTTTTTTTAAGGTTTTGTTTATTTGAGAGAGAGAGAAAGAGCAGGAGCAGGGGGAGGGGCAGATCGAGAAGCGGGCTCCACGCTGAGCAGGGAGCCCAATGTGGGGCTTGATCCCAGGGCACTGGGATCACAACCTGAGTGAAGGCAGACGCTTAACTGACTTAGCCACCAGGCGCCCCAAGAGGTTACTAAATTAAAGGCGAATGTACCTAAAAAGACTAAACATCCTCCTTAACCATTCCTAGAGTGAAAATGCAGGGACACTGTCACTGCGTGCATTTCTACCTATGTGTTACCTTTTCCCAGAGCATGCTCCTTGAAATTAGGTTTTGTACAATTCTAGTTGAACTTCACATCATATCCGAAAGAACAATATTGAACCCAAATGAACAAAACACATAATTCAAAACTGTTTTAAGATGTTTTTATTGTGTAAAATATATATAACATAAAATTTACCATTTTAACCACTTTTAAGCATACAATTCAATGGCATTCACATTGTTGTGCTATCACCACCACCATCCATCTCCAGAACTTTTTCATGTTCCCCAACTAAAACTCTGTACCCATTAAAGAACAACTTGTCATCCCCACCCCACCCAATCCCAGGCAACCACCATTCTACTCTCTGTTTCTATGAATTTGACTACTCTAGGTACCTCATGTAAGTGGAATCATGAAATATTTGTCCTTTGTGTCTGGAATAGTTCATTTAGATAATTCAATTATTAATAAGAGAAGCAAAGAAGACAGAGTAATCAAATTTAGTTTCAAAACCATTTTATACTAAATAAGTGTTTGAATCCAGAGTTTCTAAGATAGTTTTCTGCTAGCAGAAGAAAGTTCAGATCAAACCCTTCCATAGCACCATAGCAGGTATTCTTTATTCTGCCTTATTAAAAGTTTTGTTTTTGTTGGCCCACACAATGCTCCTAACATTACTGTTTCTTGTCAGATTGGTTGGTGTATGACCTTGCATTATCTGATGGACAAGTGTATATATCACATCATTAGTGACAGCAGCCTATGTAACCTGCTAATATTGTCCTTTTGTAGCTAAAAAATGCTTTCATAAATTGCTGAGTCCCTCTCAAATATAATGCTCCCTTCTTCCTTTCCACTTTTGTCATGAAACAGGCAAATGTCAAATGTAGCCTGCATTGAAAAAGAAACATTTAGTCCCAGGGAAAGAAATGGGAGTCTTTCTTAGGAAGAACACAGAACATAGACCACCTTGTGTAAATGTATTGATTCCAAGCACTTATTATTCAATAAATGGACTAACGAGAAATGGTTGGAAGACCAAAAGGTAGATGGTTGAGAGTTGAGAAGAAGGGATTTGGACCAGGTAGGTAGAAATGAGAATGGGGAAGAGACAGAAAGCAGATTAAATAAAGGAAGGAAACACATTCTATGATTGCATGGATGAGGCAGGAATCTAACATAACTCTAATAGGATTTGAGCTTGTATAACACAGAAGCATTATCTTTTTGCTTACAAATAATAAATGTAGATAAGCTTAGTTGTCCATGCTGAGTAACTTAATATAACCAAGAGATGCTGTCTAGAGGAAAGAAGTGCAGCACTAACACCCAGGAGTGTAGAGCTTAACTTAATAAAGGGGTCATGGAAGCAGCAAGTCAAGACCACCAACTAAGGAAGCAGGAATAATTGCTGAGGCTGGAATTTGCTCCTTGTGACAGTATGATTTTTAAAGTCCCTTGATTTCTAAAGAACACAATGGAGAAAAAGAACAGAAAAACATGAAACCCTCATCAACAAACTACATTTATGGGGTAGAAAAGAAGGATAGAAAGAGAGAGAGGAATAAATTAATGTAATTTTGGAAAGTTTTTGGTCTTGAGTTTTGTTTTGGTTTTTTGGGGGTTTGGGGTTTTTGTTTTTTGTTTTTTGGCATAGGTTTCTGTTTTCATATAGTATTGCCCTCTTGTGGCAAACCACGATGTTTGCTAACACTGACAAAACTATAGAGCCGACGGCAAAAGATAAGGAGACAAAAATGTAATGAGCACCTCCTGTGTTGGGCATGATGTAGAGTGTTTACCTCACCTAAGCTTCTCCACAACCCTGTGAAGTAAGTGTTAAGTACCATTAACCTCATTTTCAACAAGTGGGAAAATTATGACTCAAAGTGATTAACTTGTCTAAGTTTACATAGCTAGAAGGTACTGCAGTTGGAATTTTAATCCAGGTCTAACTAAATTATTTGTTTAAAAAAAAAGAAACAAATGTGTTGAACAAATATTTATGGGTATCTATTATATACCTGTGCTGTTATAGATGCTGAGAACACAAGTGTAAACCAAAACTTACCTCATTTCTGTTCTAATTAAATTTTCAGTCTCATGAGTTACAGTAGAGACATTAATCAAATGGTAACATAATGGCCATTTCTTAGCTAGGTGATTTAGGGAGATTTACCTTTCAGGCTCTCTGGCTTCCCAGGGTATAAAATCAGGGATGATAGTGATAATGGATATTATTTATTAAATACCTGCAATATGTCAGACACTGACTTAATCTCCTTTTTTTTAAATTTTAATTCCAATAGAGTTAACACATAGTATTGTTAGTTTTAAGTGTATACTATAGTGAGTGATTCAACAATTCCATATGTCACCCAGTGTTCACCACAACAAATGCCCTCTTTAATCCCTGTCACTTATTTCACCCATCCTCCCACCTACCTTCCCTCTGGTAACCATCAGTTTGTTCTCTGTAGTTAAGAGTCTGTTTCTTGATTTGTCTCTGTCTCTCTTTTTTGTTTTCCTTTGTTCATGTGTTTTGTTTCATAAATTCCATATATAAGTGAAATCATATGGTATTTGTCTTTCTCTGATTGACTTATTTTGCTTAGCATTATATTCTTTAGCTCCATTCATGTCCTTTCAAAAAGCAAGATTCCATTCTTTTTTAAGGTTGAATAATATTCCATTGTGTGTGTGTGTGTGTGTGTGTGTGTGTGTGTGTGTGTGTTACTTCTTTATCCTTTCACCTATCAATGGACACTTGGGCTGCTTCTGTATTTGGCTATTGTAAATAATTCTGCTAAAAACTTAGGAGTACATGTATATCCCTTTGAATTAGTGTTTGTTTTTTAATTTTTTTGATAAATACTCAGTAGTGAGATTACTAGATCATAGGATAGTTCTATTTTTAACTTTTTTTAAGCATGGAACTCAACATGGGGTTTGAACCCACAACTCTGAGATCAAGAGTCAGAGGCTTAATTAACTGAGACCCTCAGGCGTCCCTCTATTTTCAACTTTTTG
Organism: Halichoerus grypus; assembly: GCF_964656455.1. NCBI lineage: Eukaryota > Metazoa > Chordata > Mammalia > Carnivora > Phocidae > Halichoerus > Halichoerus grypus. Next base: position 80,497,847 of record NC_135722.1, on the reverse strand, counting down.
AGGAACCTCCATACTGTTTTCCACAGTAGCTACAGCACTTTGTATTCCTACACAAGGGTTCCTTTTTCTCCACATCTTCACCATCACTTGCTGTTTTTTATGTTTTTGATTTTAGCCATTCTGACAAGAATTGTGGTCTGGGTTTGCATTTCCCTGATGATGAGTGATGTTGAGCATCTTTTCATGTGTTTGTTGGTCATCTGTATGTCTTCTTTGGAGAAATGTCTATTCATGTCTTCTGCCCATTTTTTAATTGAATTATTTATTTTTTGGATTTTGAATTGTATAAGTTCTTTACATATTTTGGATACCAACCCTTTATTGGATATGTCTTTGCAAACATCTTTTCCCAATCCATGGGTTGCCTTTCAGTTTTGCTGATTGTTTCCTTTGCTTTACAGAAGCTTTTTATATTGATGCAGTTCCAATAGTTTGTTTTGCTTTTTTTCCCTTGCCTTGGGAGACATATCTAGAAAAATGTTGCTATAGCCAGTGTCAGAGAAATTACTGCCTCTGAGCTCTCTTCTAGGATTTTTATGGTTTCAGGTCTCACATTTAGCATTTTCATCCATTTTTTACTTTATTTTTGTGTATGGTGTAAGAAAGTGGTCCAGTTTCGTTCTGTTGCAGGTAGCTGTCCAGTTTTCCTCAAACCATTTGTTGAAGGGAGTGTCTTTTCCCTCATTCTTTCCTCCTTCGTTGAAGAGTAATTGTCCATATAATTGTGAGTTTATTTCTGGGTTTTCTATTCTGTTCTATTGATCTATGTGTCTATTTTTGTGTCAGTACCATACTGTTTTGATTACTACCGCTTTGTAATATAACTTGAAGTCTGGAATTGTGATAACTCCAAATTTGCTTTTCTTTTTCAAATGTTTTGGCTCTTCGGGGTCTTTTGAGTTTCCATATAAATTTTAGGATTCGTTGTTCTGTTCTGTGAAAAATGCTTTTGGTATTTTGATAGGCATTGCATTAAATCTGTAGATTGCTTTGGGTAATATAGACATTTAAAAGTATTTGTTGTCCCGGCTCCTGGGTGGCTCAGTCCGTTAAAAATATTTGTTGTCCCAATCCATGAGCATGGGATGTCTCCATTTCTTTGTATTGTCTTCAATTTCTTTCCTTAGTGTTTTATAATGTTCAGATTACAAGTTTTTTACTTCTTTGGTTAGGTTTTTTCCTAAGTGTTTTATTATTTTTGATGTAATTGTAAACGGGATTGCGTTCTCAATTTCTCTTTCTGCTGCTTCATTATTGGTATATAGAAATGCAATGCATTTCTGTATATTTATTTTGTATTCTGTGACCTTACTGAATTCATTTATTAGTTCAGGTGGTTTTTTGGTGGAGTCTTTTGGGTTTTCTATATATAGTATCATGTCATCCATGATTAGTGAAAGTTTTACTTCTTCCTTACTGATATGGATGCCTTTTATTTCTTTTTGTTGTCTGTGGCTAGGATTTCTAGTACTACATTGAATAAAAGTGGTGAGAGTGGACATCCTTGCTTGTTCCTATCCTTAGGAGAAAAGCTGTCAGTTTTTCCACATTGAGTATGATGTTCACTGTGGGTTTTTCATATGTGGCCTTTATTATGTTGATGTATGTTTCCTCTAAATCTACTTTGTTGAGGGCTTTTATCATGAATGGATGTTGTACTTTGTCAAATGCTTTTTCTGTGTCTATTGAAATGATCATATTTTTTTTATCCTTTCTCTAATTGATGTGATGTATCACTTTGGTTAGTGAATATTGAACTACCCTTGCATCCTGGGAATAAATCCCACTTGATCATGGTGAATTATTTTTTAATGTATAGTTGAGTCTGTTTGCTAATATTTTGCTGAAGACTTTTGCATCTATGTTCATCAGAGATAGTGGCCTATAATTCTCTTTTTTGTGTGTGGTGTCTTTATCTGGTTTTGGTATGGTAATGCTAGCCTCATGGAATGAAATTGAAAGGTTTTTTTCTTCTATTTTTTGGAATAGTTTGAGAATAGGTATTAACTCTTCTTTAAATATTTGGTAGAATTCACCTGTGAAGCCAACTGGTCCTGGAGTTTTGTTTGTTGGGAGTTTTTGATTACTAATTCAATCTCCTTGCTGGTAATCAGTCTGTTCAAATTTTCTATTTCTTCCTTCAGTTTTGGTACATTATATATTTTAGGAATTTATTCAATTCTTCTAGGTCATCCAATTTTTTGGTATAGTGTTTCATAATATTATCTTACAATTGTTTGTATTTTTGTTGTGTTGTTATTTCTCTTCTTTCATTTGTGATTTTGTTTGAGTCCTTTCTCTATTTCTTTTGGTGAGGCTGGCTAGAGGCTTATCAATACTGTTGCTCTTTTCAAAGAACCAGCTCTTGGTTTCCTTGATCTGTTCTATTGTGTTGTTGTTGTTGTTGTTTTAGTTTATATTTAATTTATTTCTCCTCTAATCTTTATTATTCCCTTCCTTCTGCTGGCTTTGGATTTTGTTTGCCATTATTTTTCCAGCTCCTTTAGGAGTAAGGTTAGGTTGTTTGAGATTTTTTTTTTCTCTTGATGTAGCCTGTATTGCTATATACTTTCCTCTTAGAACCCCTGTTGCTGCATCCCAAAGGTTTTGGACCATTGTGTTTTCATTTTCATTTGTTTCCATGTACTTTTTGATTTCTTGGTTGGCCCATTCATTATTTAGTGTCATGTTATTTAACCTCTATGTATTTGTGCTCTTTCCAGATCTTTTCTTGTTGTTGATTTCTAGTTTCATAGCATTGTGGTCAGAAAAGATGCATGGTATGACTTCGATCTTGTTTAATTTGTTGAGACTTGTTTTGTGGCCTAATGTGTGATCTATTCTGGAGAATGTTCCGTGCACTTAAAAAGAATGTGTATTCTGCTGTTTTAGGACGGAATGTTCTGAATATATCTGTTAAATCCATCTGCTCCAGTGTGTCCTTCAAAGCCATTGTTTCCTTTTGGCTTTCTGTTTGGGTATTTGTCCATCATTGTAAGTGGGGTGTTAAAGTTCCCTACCAGTATTGGGGCAACTGGGTGGCTCAGTTGGTTGAGCATCTTAACTTAAATGTTGAGCAACCTTTAAAATTCTTTCTTTATCACTATTTTTTGTCATTTTAATTACTATGCGTCTTAGTGTGGACCTCCTTGGGTAGAATTTGTAGGGGAATCTCTGTGCCTCTTGAATGTTTCCCTCCCTAGCTTCAGGAAGTTTTCAGCTGTTATTTCTTCAAATACATTTTCTGCCCTTCTTTCTCTGTCTTCTTATTTTGGGATCCTTATAATGTGAATGCTATTATGCTTGATGGAGTCAATGAGTTCTCTAAGTCTATTTTCATTATGGAGTATTTGCTTGTCTCTCACCTGTTCAGCTTGATTGCTTTCCATTACTCTATCCTCCAGGTCATGTATACACTCCTCTGCTTCCTGTAGCTTACTGTATATTACATCTGTTATATTTTTAATTTCACTTATTGAGTTCTTCCTCTTTGTTATTTTTTTATCTCTTTGTCAAGGGCCTTAGTGATGGCCTCCATCCTTTCCTGAAGTCCAGTGAGTATCTTTATGATCATTACTTTAAATTCCTTATTGGGCATATTACTTAAATCTGTGTTGCTTGTGATTTTGTCCTGCTGTGATTTTGTCCTGCTGTGATTTTGTCCTGTTCTTTCATTTGGGATATGTTTTTCTGTTTCCTCATTTTGTTGACCTATCTATGTCTGTGTGTTAGGAAAGTCAGCTACGTCTTCTGCTCCTGAAGAAGTGGCTTCATGAAGAAGAGGTCCTGTAGTGCCCTGCAGCACAGTGTCCCCTATTCACCAGAACCTGGCACCTCAGTAGAGTCTCCTATGTGTGTTGCTTGTGTCCTGCTATTGTGTCTGAGTAGCTTTTCCTTTAAGTCTAAACATCTGCACTGACTCTGCCTGTTGTTGGCTGTGCTTGCTCTCTGTGATGTTAGTGAGACCCAGGCAGGCTTTCTCTGAGAGGACATGACTGCAGGAAGGCTGTGGGCAGGGTGGTGGTATTGGCAAAATTTGCACTGAGCCACTACTTCTAGGCCGGATCCCCCACAGCTCAGTGGTGTCAAGGCCAGGGCTTGCATTTGCAGTGACAGCAGCTGGGGCATGTGGCATCTGTGTAAGGAGGCTGGGCAGGATGTGCCTATGGTGTTAGCAAATTTTACAGTGAACCACTAGTCCTAGGCCAGATCCCCAGAAAAGCGATGGTGATCGGGGTCATGGCGCCACACAATGAGGGTGGCCAAGGTCAAGCGGCATCTTTGCATGGGGCAGCTGGGTGCAGCATGCAGCCATTGCTGGAGGTGGGTGATGTCAGTGTGGCAGCTGGGTGGGGCACATGTTGTGTTAACAAAATTTGTACTGGGCCAAGGCCGGCAGGCTTGGAGTGGGCAAGTCCTCAGGATAACTTGTGGGCAGGTGCACTGCTAGCAGGTTAGGTAACAAGTGTCTATGCAGCACCACCTCCCGCAGGTGACTCTATGTTTATGCTGGGGTGTGGGGGAGAAAGATGGGGACTGCCAGCTTCTTTGTTCCGGGAGAAGTTCCCCAACATGCTCCTAAATCAGTATAAATAGATCTCCCACTTGTTTGCCCCAGGTGTCATGTAAACTGTTGCTTCTGTGTTACCTCTCCTCGGGCTGATGTCTCCTTAACGGTCAGGACCCAGCCCCTCTGGTTTTCAAGGCCAGACTTTATGGGGATTCATCTTCCTCTTGTGGGCTCTCCGGTGCTTTCCTCTCTCAGCACCCGCAGCTCCCTCCCTCCTGGGGGCAGCTCCTTACTGCTGTTTCTGCCCTTCCTAACCTCCTGATAGGGCTTCTCTACATTTAGTTGTGGAGTTTGTTCTGCCAGGCTATGGATCGCTCTCCAGTTTATTTACTCGGATGTGAGTAATATCTAGATGTAAACTTGGGGTGGGTGAGCTTAGTGTCTTCCTACTCCACCATCTTCCCAGACTTTCTAACTTAATCCCTTTTCATTCATGATTTCATTTAGGTCCCTTTCAGCTCTATACCTGAGACATGGCTATGCTTCTCTGACTTATAGTTAAGATGAGGTATCTCTTCCAGCTGACAATGAGAATCAATCATGGTGTTTGTGACACTTGACTCATGTATGCTTAGACACTTGCAGCTATGTTTGGAGAGGAAATTTTGTACCTCCTAACCTGTCACTGAAACCAACATAAGGGTGGCCTCTGCTAGATTCTATAGCAACAACTGAGCACACAGGAAGGAGGCAAGCTTTTACTTAGCAACTATAGTGTCCCTGATCCCGCTAGGTCTACTACTCTTCACTCTCACTTCAGAGGTAGGAATTTTATGATGATGAGGACAGAAAACCCACAACAAACAAATCCTCCAGGGTAAAAAGAGTTGTCTCTGACTCTAAGATCCCATCACAATGAGTATCTCTGTTAAAACACTCAAACAAATTTATAACATGTTTTTATATAACTCTTTTTCCCTCTGATTTTAGACTTTAAGCTTTTAGACCAGGTCTTATTCTTCTCTCTATTTCTCGCACCTTATATACTATCAACGCACAGAAGATACCTAACAAATATTTCTAATGCATAAATGCCTTATAATCTTCTAAAAATTGTTTCTTGGCTTCTCTGGTAGAGGAGACTGAACAGATTGGTAGGAGAGCAGTGAAAGGGTTCTTTCATTTGGCATGGAGGTTTTTCTACATGTTGCTGAATGTGAAAGGTAGAGTGGAGCTTTTTATCTGTGCTTCCGGCCTTGACTGTATCTGTGCTAGAACTGCTGCTATTCAGTATGCTGTAACAGGCCCTGGCAAAGGCAATGAGAAATGTAATGAGGAAAATAACAAGCCCAGAAGGAGCTTAAGGAAACTAACTCAAATAAATGACTCCACAACCAGCAAGGAGAAGTCATAACTCAATCAGAGTGAAGCACACTAATGAATGTGATAAGGAGGATCATTGAAAAAGAACAGACCCACGGTCTCTATGGTTTGAGCATTTTAGATGGAAAAAAAAAAAAAGACCAAATCTGAAAGAGAATCTGCAGCCCATAGTCACTGTGGCAGCTTCCTTTATGAGAAATAAAATAAAACGCATATTATCCCTTAAAATGTACATTAAGTTATAGTCTATCAGTGTAATTGTATCTGATAATGGAATTAGAACATTTTACAAAATTGTGTACAATAATGGCATTTATTTTTTTCAGAAAGAGTAGCTTTTATTTTTACATTTATTAGTGAATTCTTTTTTTCCTCTAGCTGCCAATTTATTAAGCTTTTATTGTGAGACAGAGGTAGATTACTGAGATTAAACTTTAGCTTACTAGATAAATAAAAGTAGTCTTGATTCCACTTTGTGCTTCAGCACATTTCATCCTTCTAATCCTTTCCTCTGTGATCTTTCAAAGAATGCTTCAAAGATTTGTGAAGCTGTCTGGGCTCTGTTATATCATGGTGTCAAGTAGAATAACATTTACCAGGTAATGAAAAATCTTGTTGGTATGGAAGATGAATATTTGATGAATTATTGAAAGTCCCCCAAACTTGATTTTCCCCAAATTTTATATTATAAAAATTTTCAAGCACACAGAAAATTAAAAAAAAAATACAACTGATACTTATATGCTCTTCACCTGGATTTAACAAATGTCAACATGTTGCCATATTTGCTGATATTTCTCATATATAATTTTTCTGAAAAATTTAAACTAAATATGAGGCATCTTGACACATCATCCCTACATATTTCAACATGTGTCACCAAAGAGTAAGGAGGTTCTCCAAAATAACTAAAACTTAAAGAAAATTAATGTATGATAAAAGTATTATCAAATGTCCAATTGTTCCAAAAATATTCTCCAAAGCTTTAAAAAAAATAGCAAAATGGGATTTAACCAAGGTTCCAAACTCAGTTTTAATCAATGTCCTATATAACTGCAAAATACTATTTTGGAGGGCAAAAAAAAAATCTTATCAATCATTACTACACTAATTCAGAACTTAAATAATTGAGCCTAGATTAGTATGTTTAGAGGTTTAGATTTAATTTAGATTAGAAATTTTCCTTGGCTCTGTCCTGAAGTAAATGTTTGCTAATAGTATTAGTGGAAGAAGACTGTCTTGAATAGAACCATTCCAAAATCCCTCAGCACCTGAATTTGCCTTTGATGGCTTCTAGGTGAGAACTGCCCTAGGGAGAGTAAATCCTATGCAAAATGTACTGTCTGGCATACAGTGTGTGGTCAGTAAATATTTTTTTACTAAATTAATGAATAAAATATTGGGAACCTAAGGACAAACAGCATTAGCATCACCTGGGAACTGGATAGAAATGCAAATTCTTGGGCCACATCTTCTACCCATGAAATAAAAAATTCTAGGTTTTTTGCCTAAGCATCTGTGTTTTCACAGGATACTCTTGGGCTCTTGGGTGGCTCAGTTGGTTAAGCGTCTGCCTTGGGCTCAGGTCATGATCCCAAGGTCCTGGGATGGAGTCCCTCATAGTTGTGATCAGGCTCCCTGCTCACTGGGGAGCCTGATTCTCCCTCTCCCTCTCCCTCCCCACTGCTCATGCGCACTCTCTCTCTCAAATAAATAAATAAAATCTTTAAAAAAAACCCCAAAAACAGATACTCCTGATGATCCTAATGACCATCCTGATGCTGGCTAAGGTTTGAGAATAGCTATCTAGAATGATTTCTGGTAGGTGTCATGATGGAAGAGAGTCTTAGAAATGAGAGTGGAGGATATAGTTTTCAGATTAGGCAAGGGAGGAAAAAGTAAGTGGAATGATGAACAGATACTTAGCTAGATACCATTGCCAGGGGGAGGCAGCCTGCAACCAGGGCCTCTATTGGGAGGTGACAAGGAGGAAGCCACCCTTCAAATATATTGTAATTATTTGTATCAAATGGTGTTGCTTTCACTCTCATTGTTGATGTGAGTTTTGTTTTTTTTTTTAAGATTTTATTTATTTGACACAGAGAGAGACACAGCGAGAGAGGGAACACAAGCAGGGGGAGTGGGAGAGGGAGAAGCAGGCTTCCCGCTGAACAGGGAGCCCAATGTGGGGCTCAATCCCAGGACCCTGGGACCATGACCTGAGCCAAAGACAGACGCTTAACGACTGAGCCACCCAGGTGCCCCATTGATGTGAGTTTTTGGTGCACTTGAGGATAGCTTTTAATCCACAGATAAGATTATCAGAATGTTTTATTTTTAATTTTAATAACTAACATTATTGAATTATATTTTTTTAAAAAACAACCTGGTTTTGTCTGGATTCAACTCACAAACGGTATTGTTCCATATATAAGTATAGCAAATGTTAGCAATTGTTCTTAAAGAAACCTTGAATGTTTGGTTTCATTTACAAATTTAACATCCTTCCAGTTAACACCAATTTAATGGGTCAGTGTTTAAACATTTAATATTTACTTTTTTCCTTTTTAGATCCTCGATCTTCTACCTAGGCAAAATCTTTCTAAATGATAAATAATCTTATAAACTTAGTAAGAAACTTATAGCCTATTATAAAGCTGTTTTCATAAATTTTTTTAAAATTTCAATTTAACTCTTTAAGTCAAATAATTGTACTTTCTAAGTTAGAGTTATTTTTTAAAAGCCAAACTCCCATAAACATTATATGATATATATTATATATATATATATTATTATATAAAATATCAAACAAATTACTTTTTACCTGGAAAAAAATTTTAACTGGGAAATTTAATACTATAGTTTTGATTCTTTTTTTTTTTTTTTTTTTTTAGTAGGCTCAATCCGAGTGGAGCCTGATGTAGGGCATGGACTCATGACCATGAGATCAAGACCTGAGCTAAGATCAAGAGTTAGATGCTCAACTGACTGAGCCACCCTGATGTGCCCCTGGATGTGCCAAATTCCAAATCCTCCTGGGGTTAAAAGATACATTTACCACTTGAGGAACACTGTTCCCATCCCAGTTGTGAGGTCATTTAGACCTGATAGATTAGCCATGATGGTGACTATTTCTTGTTTGTAACTAGAATGGGACTTACTGAATAATTTTTTTCCATCACTCAGTTATCATTCCATTGCTCAAGTAGGTAGTCATGATCCATGAAACTGAGTTCAAATTATACATACTATAACAATGTATTTCCAAACTTTTGACTCAACTCATATAGAAGGAAATGAATACATTTCACAAAGTGCAGATATACTCACACACACACACACACGCACAATTGCTGGTTCCAACCCACAGAATAGATCTCATGATACATTAATAAGCAATTCCCATTTGTGAAAGACTTCACAATACTTTACCTTTCTGTGCATTCAAAGGCTTCCAGAGTGATCACTTAATGGAATTTGCATTTTAGGACTCTGCTATGGACTGAGTTGTATCACCTCAGAATTTAGATGTGGAAGTCCTAATCCCCCATGTGACTGTATTAAAGAAAGGGTTTTTAAGGAGGTGATTAAGGTTAAATGAAGTCATGAGCATGGAACCTCAATCCTATGGAACTGGTGTCCTTATAAAAAAGGAAGAGACACCAAGATCTTTCTCTCTCCACACATAGCAAAGTCCTGTCTGCAAACTAGGAAGAGAACTCTCACCAGAAACGGAAGTCTGTTGGAACTCTGATTTTGGACTTTTCAGCTTCCAGAACTGTGAGAAAATAAATTTCTCTTGTTTAAGCCACTGAATCTATAATATTTAGTTATGGCAGCGGGAACTACTGAGATAGACTGTTGAAGATATGTAAATGCAAAAATTAATTTAATAAGATCTTGTTTTTTCTTATTTTGGGGGGTCTACAACTCTTAGGAGTACTGTTTTTAAAAATGAATTTGATTGAATTGTGGATATCATATAAGCTAGTCTGGCTTGCAATCATAATTCAGGAAACTATTTTACTAGCATCCATCTGCGTCTAATTTCTTATGTCTGTACTATGTCTATTTTTAAAACCATAGAGAGGTGTCAGTTTTGGAGAATGTGTTTAGTGTGAGTACCTATTCTGGGAGAGTAACCAGCTCTTCCCCAAAAAATCAGTTTAGATGGGGTTGGCAGAAGTCAGGTGAAATCTTGGGAAATGGAATGAGCAGCAGTGATATGGTTTATCCAACTTCCTCAATACAAGGCAGTTCTCTAATTGCAGAGAAGGTTTGGAGGCAAGGTGAACTGTTCTGGGTCAGGAGCAGACTCATGTTAGGGTCCAAAATATCACGTAAGGTGGCCTAAATCATTCCTTAAACATAGACAGGGGCACCCTCCAGTCTACTGTGTCAGAAAACAGAAGGCTATTTATGAACTTTTGACCACTAATGCATCTGCCGTGCCATCCAGTTGGGTTCCATTTGTTCTGGAAGAGAGGCCAGGAAGGCACAGGGAGGGTGGGACTGGGACTATACAGGAATGTCAGATGTAGATGGGTTTCTTTTTTCGACCCAATCCCTTCCTTTGGGAGGGAAATTTAAGTAAAACAGTAAAGGGAGAACATTCGTTATAACAGAGACTCCCTGGTGTTAGGTTTTAATGTCAGTTATCAGCATGAAACAGGTATGTTGAGATCTTGTCCTATAGGTGCTTCACTCAGAAGACAGAAGGATGACTCAGGACCTGAATGACCTTACTTCCCTTTCATGCAGGGGATGGGGACAGTTGAAGTTGTACTTATGAACAGAGGAGATTGCTATTGATGAGCCTTCTCTAAAACAGGACAAAGTGTTGCCTAGCATTAAAATATTTTCTTCTCAAGTAAAAAAAAGAAAATCAGAGTTCTCTTCTAAGCTGTTTAGGACATGTTCAAAAGTGAGAAAAACAGTAGCTAAATCATTTCTAAAAAATAATTACTCCTGTTAATGGAGGAGACAGGACTCTTAACTATGACAGTATGAAAAGCATCATATAATGTTGGCCAAGAGTATAAAACAGAAGTAGGTATTTCATAAACTCCAAGAATACATTTAAATGTGTAGATTAGAGGTGCCTGGGTGGCTCAGTTGGTTAAGTGTCTGACTTTGGCTCCAGTCATGATCTCGGGGTCTTGGGATCCAGCCTAGCCCTGAGCCTTGTGCAGGACTCTGTGCTCAGCAGGGAGTATGCTTGTCCCTCTCCCTCTTGCCCCTTCCCCTGCTCGTGCTCTCTCTCTCTCTCTCAAATAAATAAATAAAATCTTTAAAAGAAATAAAAGATAAAAAATAAATGTGTAGATTATATGGCAATGTAAGGCAATCATTTAAAATTTAACATCTTCTCCGTAAGTTATTCCCTGATGATTCTTCTTGCATTTGTTTTCACTACTCCCAAATCTACATTGCCAGGCATACCTTTGTAGTAGCTGCCCCCTAGACATCTCAACAATGGCTGTTCCAAAGTTACCATAGGCTCAATGTGTACACTTGCTATACTTTTTCCATTTTCCTAAAGCTGCTCTTCAAATTGCATGTCCTGCTTTAGTTGCCTGAGTAAGAAACTTGACATACAATCAATCATCAAGCCACCTCCTTGGTATCTCTTATGTCTACCCCCTCCAGTCTAGCTCTGGCTTCAGCACTAGGTCAGCCTCATTGCCTGGGCAATTAAAATAAGCCCTTAGCTCATCTTCATGGCTCCAGTCAGCCATTCTCTAATCCGTGATTGCAGCCAGAGTAATCTTTCTAAAAAAGCAAATCTCATCACTCTTTCCAGGGCTTAAAATCCTTCAGTAGCTCCTCATTGATTAACGGATAGAGTCCGAACTTCTTAGTTTGCCAAAGCAGTATCTTATCTCTCTAACCTTATAGACTTCCATATCTTTTGCCCCTGGAATTATGCTTCAGTCAAGCTGAATTTCTTTAAATTCTCCTAATGGGCTAGTGAAAGGGCTCCTCAGGAGTTCAAGAGGTCTCTATGAGAAGTTTTCTATTTTTTGTTTTCATTTAGTGATTATCTTTAAAAATAATATAAGCATATTTTGAATCATCTAGATCAGTGGTTTTCAAACTTTAGTATGCATAGGAATCACCTGGAGATCTTGTAAAGAATCTGGCTGTTTAGTAAGTACTCTGTGGCTTAAGGCATTTCTATTTAACCAGATCATAGGTGATGGCAATGGCGCTGCTCTGTGGACGACATTTTATGTAATGAGGGTCTAAATGATCACTTTTCAATTAAGTACTACCACAAAATTGTCTCATTGTCATTGATGATGACATAAATGAATAAAGAAGAGAAGCAGACTTAATATTTTTTTATTTTATGTATGTATATATATATTTATTTGAAGTATATTTTTATTCAAGTATAATTGTCTTTTTATTGAAGTATAATTGATATACAATATCCTATTGCTTTCAGATGTACATCACAGTGATTTCATATTTTCTGTCTTTTTTATTGAAATATAATTGATATACAAGATCCTATTGCTTTCAGGTATGCACCATAGTGATTTGATATTTTTATACATTAAAAAATGACCATCACAATAAGTCTAGTTACCATCTGTCACCACACAAAGTTATTATAATTTTATTGACTATATTCCCTATGCTGTACATTTACATTTTCATGACTTATTTATTTTATAACCAGAAGTCTGTACCTCTTAATCCCCTTCACCTACATTGCCGGCCCTCCAACCCTTACTCCCTTCTGGTAACCAACAGTTTATTTCCCGTATCTGTGAGATTGTTTCTGTTTTGTTTGTTCATTTATTTTGTTTTTTATGTTCCTCTTATAACGAAAATTGTATGGTATTTATCTTTCTCTGACTTATTGCACTTAGCATAATGACCTCTATCTCCATCCATGTTGTCCCAAATGGCAAGATTTCATTCTTTTTTTAAACAGTTAAATGATATTCCTATATATATACATATATACCACATCTTCTTTATCCATTCTTCTAATGGATATACCACATCTTCTTTATCCATTCATCTATTGATAGACACTTAGGTTGCTCCCATATCTTGACTGTTGTAAATAACGTTGCAGTGAACATGGGTGTGTATACATCGTTTCAAATTGGTATCTTTGTTTTCTTTAGATAGATAACCAGAAGTGGAATTGCTGGATCATATGGTAGTTTATTTTTAACTTCTTGAAGAACCTCCATACTGTTTACTGTAGTGGCTGCACCAGTTTACATTCCCACCAGCAGTGCACAAGAGTTCCCTTTTCCCCACATCCTTGCCAACACTTGTTATTTTTGTCTTCTTGATAAGAGCCAATCTGACCAGTGTGAAGTGGTATCTCATTGTGGTTTTGATTTGCATTTCCCTGATGATCTGTGATGTAGAGCATCTTTTCATGTGCCTATTGGCCATATGTCTTCTTTGGACAAATGTCTATTCAAGTCCTCTGCCCATTTTTTAATTGGGTTGTTTTGTTTCGTTTTGTTTTGTTTTATTTTCTTGGTACTAAGTTGTAGAAGTTCTTTATATATTTTGCATATTAACTCCTTATCAAATGTATGATTTGTAAATATCTCCTCCCATTCAATAGGTTGCCTTTTTGTTTTAGTGATGGTTTTCTTTGCTGTGCAAAAGCTTTTTAGTTTGATGTACTCCCATTTGTTTATTTCAGACTCAATATTTTAAATGATACATTCATTACAAATGAAGGCCAAATGATATCACAGCTTGCTGATGTAATGTATGGTGATTAACATAACATAAAAAAAAAAAAAGATCTGGCAATTTTTCTAGTAAAAAAAGGTGATGAAAGAATTAAATCATCATTTAGCCCAAAGTAGTATAGGCATGTCAATCTCAAAAGATTCATAGGAATAAAGGCAATATTGTTTCAGCAAGAAATATCACTCATACCATTAAATTCATATTGTTATTGGGAATAGTATTAGTTTTGTGTTTTTCTTTAGAATTAATTTGTCCATGTGTTTGATTTTATAATTATATAATAGCTATAAAAATTATGGTTTATACCTAGTGTTGTATTTCTACATAGTTAAGAAAATAATTTAAATTGATTCTAGCATACAAAAAAAATTTATTATTTTATAAGAAGTCTAAATACTTAAAGTTTGATAAACACTGGACTAAGCCAAGTCATGCCTTTTTTGCCCTTGCTTCTATTGTCATCTTTGCCTGGAGTACCCTTTCCTAATCCCTTGCCAACCTTGCCACCTTGCCATGTCCACTTAGCAAATAGTTACTTTTCCCAATGGCTCCTTTTCAGAGACCCATAGTCAACTGAATACTACAACTGTGCTTTGTCCTAATTTCTTTCATAAGTAACACTTTGTTGCACACTTGACTGTGTGTATTTGCTTGCTTTGTTGGCTGTCTCTTCTATCCCAATGACAAAGGCCTTGTCTTCTTTGTATTTGTTCGGTGCTTAGCATAGCATATTTGCCCAATAAATGCTTCTGAATGCATGAACGGATGTAAAACTTGGCTTACTCTTTCCTAGAGAGAAAGAGTACATTAATACACCATGTGTTCACATTTGTGGGTGAAAAAATTAACAGTATAAACTAATTGTAATATTCTTCTACGTGTTATTTAACTTCAGTATGGTAATTCAAAAACTTTACTTGTCTTCTAGAGAATCTGCTGAAAGGTCTGTATTTTTACTAATTTTCCAGAGATCTGCTTGTTGAGGTTAAAGCTTAGACAGTTTTCAAACAATGTGAAAAGAACATTGAGATTACATTTTGGTTGATGCATCATCAGAACTAAAAATAGAATGGAAAGATTGAAAAATCTTTACTCAAATCTCTAGCCAAAGTATGGTTAAACATGGGTGAGCTGGAATTGTGGTTTCCAACTTTCAGTTATGCAGGATAAATTCTGTAGCTTATGGGGTTTCCTGGCCCTGACTTACACCTGATTTGGTTTTGCCATCCAGTTTGGTTAGCGCCTTCACTGGAGCTGGAAGAGGGAGTGAAGTTCAGTTTGCCTTTAAGAAAAGGACAAAGTCTGAAATACATTTGGCTTTATTTGATAACAAGACTGATGTGCTGGCCTATATATAGAAAGAGGCTCTTTACCTAATAAGATCCTCTGTGAATTGGCCAGAATGTTGGAAAATGTGGGGTTGGGATTGAGGTTCAGGTTGGGATGAGGAGCTGGAGACCCAAAATGTGTTCTATCCAGTTCTGTCCCTGATATACAAACATGACTGTAGAGCTATGCAAATACTGTTTGAGAGAAAGTCTTGGATGGAGCAAAGTTGGGTGGGCACAGCACAGAGCTAGATTTTTATTTTATGTGCATGGCTGCTACCACTTCATTATCAGAATAAGATGCTTTTGACCCAAGAAACCATAGAACCTTGCACAGCTCAATGGTTTTGGAGGAAATTAATTCATTTATGACTTCAACTGAACATTTCTGTACTGAGAATAAACAAGCTAAGAAGGGGATTTTTCTTTCAACTCTTTTAGAGTTATGTATTTTTCTCTCTAGCAGTATCAAACTATACTCCAAACTCATCCTGGTTCTCTCTCTTTTTTTTTAAGTAGGTTCTATGCCCAACCTGGGGCTTGAACTCACAACCCTGAGATAGAGAGTTACATACTTTACTGACTGAGCCAGCCAGGTGCCCCTCATCTTGATTTTCTTATCTCTTCCTGGACTCCTCTTCCTGGAATGCTCATTCCCCTCTGTGATGGTTAATTTTACATTAATTTGATATGCTAAGGGATACCCAGATAGCTGGTAAAATGCTGTTTTTGGGTGCATCTTGGAGGGTATTTCTGGAAGAGATTAGCATATGAATTGGTGAATTGAGTAAGGAGATGGCCATTCACACTGTGGGTTGACATCATTTAATCCATCGAGGGCCTGAGTAGAACAAAATATTGGAAGAAGCATGAACTTGCTGTCTCTGAGCACTTGTCTCACTGCCCTTAGACTTTGGCACTCCTGGTTCTTGGGCCTTCAGATTCACTTAATACTTACATAACTGCCCCCTTCTCTCTTCTGCTCTTTTCCCCCTTTCCCTTCTCAGGCCTTGGGACTTAGACTGAATTACCTCACCAACTCCTCTGGTTTTCCAGCTTGCAGATGGTAGATTATGGGACTTCTCAGTCTCCTAATCACGTGAGCCAAGTCCTATACCCATATATTTCTTATTGGTTTTCTTTCTCTGGAGAACCTGACAAATATATTACCCAAGAAAAAATAACTTTTAAAGATTTATTTACTTATTATTATTTATTTACTTATCATTTAAGGGGGGGAGAGAGAGAGAGACAGAGAAAGATAGAGAGAGAGTGGAGGGTGGGGCAGAGGGAGAGAATCTTCCAGCAGACTCCCCACTGAGTGTGGATCCTGTTGCGAGGCTCCATCTCATGACCTATGAGATCATGACCTGAGCTGAAACCAAGAGTCGGATGCTTAACAAACTGAGCTGCCCAGGTGCCCTGCCCCCACCAAAAAACTTAAAACAAAACAAAACAAAACAAAACCCTACCCAGATATTACTTCCTTCGAAAACCTTCCCAGACATCCCAAGGGAGAGTTACTCACTCTCTCCCATGGTCTAGCTCACATCTTGTACAGGCTTCATAGAAGTATTTAGTGCACAACATTCTATTTGTTTACTTGATCCCAACAGGGAAGGAGCTGATAAATGTAGACATGTAGAATCTCAAACCCATAGTACAGTGGAAAGAGATGTGGTTTCAAACCTTCCTTCTCCATATGGCCAAGTAGAGAAATTTCTCTTTTGTACATTTTATTGACTGGTCTTCCATAGCTGACTTTTCTCTTTGGGAATAAGGTATTAATCAATTTGTATGTCTACTTTCTCACCCAGTTTCTGTCACACTGTGAGCGTGTGTTCAAATTATTCATTATGTTGAGTTAAATTAAATGTGGCTTTCTTGTTATTGTACCAATATTGTCCTCTGTGTTTCACACACAGGACCTTAGTACAAAATTACAGACTCTTTTCCATTTGGTAAAGAGGAAAAAACACAGACTGAAAACAGATTTGCTCTATTTATTTTCTGATGTGTCAGAAAATTGTCCAACTCACATGTCAGAGAAGAAGGGTGATTTAACATCACTATATTTTACTGTCCAGTATTGTACTTATAAAGGAATTGAGCTACTCTTTTAAACTTTATTTTCCTTGATGCCGTTGCTCTACCTGTAGACTGTGTACATTTCTAAATGGGATTCTATCCTGGGAATCCCATTTTTGAGACAAATATCTAAACCACAATCTGCATTCTGAACATCTTAAATGCCTACGCACTAACCACAGCTGTTTGTTTATTCCGTGTTTCAACAGGGACAAATATAGTCACTAATTTTTCCCTTTTAAGGTAACAACCAAATTTAATACTTGGGGTGTGGGGGGGAAGCTATCATAGTCCTAGAAGAAACAAAAATACAAAATATCATAGCAGTCTATATCTTTTGAATATTCAATAGGTAACTAAAACAATGTTTATACAAAATTATTTAAGGGAATAGGAGAAATTCTGTGGTAGACAATATATTTAAATGATTACTTTTTTTAGGCAGCTTTTGAAACTTTATCAAGTAGTGCGGTTCATCAGAGCTCAGTTTGTATTGTATTTACCAAAATATTATTGCCAGAAATTCAGAGTACTCTCAGGAGAGAAGTTTCTCTCTTATTTTTGGTTATGGGATATGAGTGGAGGTCATGTAATGAGTATATTCATATTATCGAGTGACCCCACATAGTACAGTCCAGACTATATTTCTCTAACAAAAATTTCTACTCATGATAATTTTGGGGGCCAACATAGTACTCCCTGATTGATAGCTATACCTTAATGTTTGTACAAGTCTTTGTACTCTGCATACTTTGTCTCATTTAACCCTCTATGTTAGAACACTTTCTTGGGACGCCTGGGTGGCTCAGTCGGTTAAGCGTCTGCCTTCGGCTCAGGTCATGATCCCAGGGTCCTGGGATCGAGTCCCACATCGGGCTCCCTGCTCCGCGAGGAGCCTGCTTCTCCCTCTGCCTCTGTCTCTCATGAATAAATAAATAAAATCTTTAAAAAAAAAGAACACTTTCCATCGCAAGTGACAAAAACTAATTTGAACTTAGTGCAAGGATTAAAGGGAAATCTTTTTGGTGGTAAGGGCTTAATTGAAAATGTCAGGGATAGATCTGACTTTAAACATGGCAGGATTAAGGTGTTTTTTAGGTCTGTAACTTTATAACTCTCAGCTCAGCTTTTTTCCCTGACAACTCAGTCAATTGGCTTTTTGGCCTCACATGTTTCTTAGTGTTTGCCATTTTACAGGAGTGAATCTCTGTGTATTCACAGAGCAAAGCTGGAAGAGGAACTTCCAATTAGCTTTTGTGGGTCACGTGCCCATCTCTGGACCCATCACAGTAGAGAGAGGGTTGGGGTATTTTGATTGGCCAGATTGCTGTCATTGCTAAGCCTTGTGTCTTAGAGACTGGTGGGGCTCCCAGAATTAACCATTGTATCAGAACTACATGGGGCAGTGAGGTGCAGTTCCCTGAGGAAAAAAGGAATGCAGAGAATTTGACAATAGATGTCTATTTTGTTTGTTTTCCCTCTTTTAGAGGCTCAAAAAGAGATTGATTTGACAAAATTCACACAGTTACTAAGTAGCTAAACTATATCCTTAAATCTATTTTGTTCCTTTCATTGATCTTTAGATAAAAGAACATATTTACCACTTAAAAAACTTCTTTCTTCTCTAGGGAAGGGACATGTAGATGGGCCCACAAAATTATCATCTCAAAGTGAAAGAGTAATTTGGTGTACTTTAAGACCTAGGAAGAAGTCTGGACTATTTTACAAGTGGTTGCAAATAACAAAAGGTCATTTTAAATATAGTATAGCATTGTAAAAAAGTAACATCAAATGTACAAAAAATTTTTTATTTGTTGGAAATAACATTCTGTAAAAAAAAATAATTTCAAGTTTTACAATTGGTACCTTTTTTTTTTTTTAGAGAGAGAGAGAGCGAGCACTTGAATGTGTGGTGAGGGAGGGCTGGGGGGGAGGGAGAGAATCTTAAGCAGGTTCCATTCACAGCACAGAGCCCACATGGGGCTCAATCTCAGGACCCTAAGATCATGACCTGAGGCAGAATCAAGAGTCGGTGCTTAACTGAGCCACCAACAACACCAGAAAAAAATAATAATAAAGCCCCTTAAAAAATAATACAGTGTACTTTTAAAAAAAGATTTTATTTATTTCTAAGAGAGAGAGACAGAGCACAAGCAGGGGGAGAGACAGAGGGAGAGGGAGAAGCAGATAACCCGCTGAGCAGGGAGCTCCATGAGGGGCTTGATTTCAGGACTCTGGGGTCATGACCTGAGCCCAAGGTTGACTGAGCCACCCAGGTGCCCCAATACAGTGTACTTTAAAAAATACTATTGTATTGATCTCATTTTCTCATAAATATTTTTCTGGGATATCTGGGTGGGGTATCAGAGGGAGTTGGGTCAAAATACAGGGGAAAGGACAGAATCAAATAAAGAAAGCAGCTTTTTTGTTAAAGTGTAGCTTCATGAAGGTCTGGTGACAGTGGAGGCCCAGATTCAGGAGATCAAAGGCAATAATAGAGGTCAAGCAGTGTCTGGTCATAAAGCTAAGTATACACACCTGACTTACATTGTCTGCTCCTGGGCACAAGAAGGAACCCAGTGGCTTGTTCTTTCCCAAATCCTGGAATCTCCAAAGTCCAATTATCAAGAAATATTTAACTATTCAAATTTAACACATGGATTATTGTGTAATTTTATCATTAACTTTTCTTGCTTTATAAAATCTCCCAACAAGCTTCAGAAGCATCAAGATATAGCTTGAAGAAATTTAGAGAAGTTAAAAGTGAAATCTGAAAAAGTCATTAAAGACGTTTTGTGAAGAAGTAACAGATAACACCAGTTTTAGGTGGACTGAAGAAAAAAAGCAACTCCCCAAAGTGGGTACAATGTTGATTATAAAGAAAAATGAGTTAGACTTTATGGAAAACCTTATTAAAAAACAAACCAGGAGAAATTGTAAGCATATGGTTTTAGGGAAGCAAATTCATGTATCATATATCTTTAGGTCTGACAGAAAAAAAAAAATGACCATAACTTAAAAATATTCCATAAGCAACAAAAGCTTTTTAAGCACATAATTAAGAGGCTTCTAAAAAAGATAGACTAGTACTTAAAATAGTTTATGGCTTTTTACTGCGTAGATGGGACAATGTTTTTTGTGTTAAGGAAAATGGGCATGGGAAAATTTAAAAATGCAACACATGTTGAAAGTACATAGGAGGGAAACCTGAAGGGAAGTCATCAGAGAAGGAGACAAACCATGAGAGACTCTTAACTCTAGGAAACAAACTGAGGGTTGCTGGAGGGGAGGTAGTGGGGGGAGATGGGGTAATTGGGTGACAGGCATTAAGAAGGGCTCGAGATGTGATGAGCACTGGGTGTTATACGCAACTGATGAATTAATGAACTCTACATCTAAAAGTAACGATGTACTGTATGTTGGTTAATTGAATTTAAATAAGAAAAAAGAAAGTACATAGTATTTTCAAAATCACTTTGGGAAAAAAATACACTGAGCCCATGTTGTCTGTAAAGATTTGACAATGTCTACAAGTTGATATTCAGCAATAAATAACAGATA
Source organism: Halichoerus grypus (assembly GCF_964656455.1). NCBI lineage: Eukaryota > Metazoa > Chordata > Mammalia > Carnivora > Phocidae > Halichoerus > Halichoerus grypus. The sequence goes on along the minus strand of NC_135722.1, from coordinate 80,477,240 downwards.
TGTTGGTTTAAATGTTTTCAAAATCTCTATGAATATAACTTAACTTTAAATAAGAAGTGGATATTTTATACTAATCTTGATTATTTTATCTTCTGTTTATCAGTCTTTCTAAAATACTTCTGAAATAGTTTACTTTTAGAAGCTGATGGTAGTCTGTGCCAACTCTTGTTGTGTAAATCCAATCAATTTCTGTTTTCAAAATCAGAAGGGAGAAAAACCAATAGTGCCAAATGTTAAAAAAAAAAAAAAGTTTGTCATCTCAATCTCATCCTTGAATTTCCACTTGCATTCTGTTAGAGCCAGAGAGTTCCCTGCTGCCCAAAGCCATGCTGCTGACAGAGCAAGTGCTACACCTGAAAAGGGTCTAAGTGAAGAGCATTGGCAAAGGGATCCTGACAAGTATGCTCACCTGTTGCTCAGTGCTTTTCTTTATAAATTTTCAACTCCCTGATTTTCAGGTAGGAAAAGAAGATTACTGATCCCTACTGGAACACAGAATTGGCCATTATTGGTATAAATCACTATGGACTAACAAAAAATAAACTCTCATAGGCTTGTTTGCATTCCTGAAGAGCTCTGTTTTCTAAGGGATGCAGGGAGAAGAGTTTGTGTGCAATAAGGATTTACTTGAGAAACTTGTGTGTCAGCCTTACCATCTCTATTCATTCTATAAACCATCTTAGAACTACAATGAGAAGATTGCATTCAATTTTACAAAACTGGAAAATCTTTCAGGCTTACAGCTCATAAACAAACATGTTGACACTGGCATTTGTTTATGATTTAGACCAAAATTTAAGTGAAAATTTGTAATGACTGACTTCTTTTGCAATAGAAACTATTTTAAGACCAAGAGCCTGCTAGTGTTTGCAACGAAAATGTGTGCTTATTATTATCAACTAGATCCAACAGTTACAAACTTGTTTCTTTATTGTCTTGTTTGGTAAACAGGTTTTTCCTCAATTATGATTCTCTAGTCTTTTCTCCAAATTGACATAAAGACTGGGATTAAGGAAAATGATGCTTTGTTTCTAGATGTCCTTTGTATCTCTTTGTGCTTCTATTTTTACCATATATAAAAAGCATTTCAGCTTTTCATGACAGTTAACTAATTTTGAAATTTTTTCAGGGCTCAGACTAAATAAGTGACACACATTTAAAAATTATTTTTATGGGCTTTGCCATTTGGCGTTCTCTTTGATTTTAGCAATTTTCATGAGAGTTTATTTATTTATTTTTTTTTTTAAAGATTTTATTTATTTATTTGACAGAGAGAGAGATAGCTAGAGCAGGAACACAAGCAGGGGGAGTGGGAGAGGGAGAAGTAGGCTTCCTGCCAAGCAGGGAGCCCGATGTGGGACTCGATCCCAGGACACTGGGATCATGACCTGAGCCGAAGGCAGACGCTCAACGACTGAGCCACCCAGGCACCCCTTTCATGAGAGTTTAAAGATAATAATGCATTTCATGTAATACTCTTAATTATTATTATCTACTATTTATCCAATGATCTCATGATGGCTTATAAACACTAATTAATTGAGATTTACAAAACCCTGTGAAGTTCAAATACAATGGCCAGGTTGTGTTTAACTACTTAATTCTCTAAATGCTGCTTTGAAGTCTTCGAATATTTAACCAGTGATTATAACTCATGTTGCTGTCTGGGAAACATAAAGTAGACTCATTTTTATCTCGTTCCCATGCTTTTCAGAGTTTCAGAAGTTTTTATTCATGATTTCTGGACAGAACCAGAGGAAATTTGACTAAGTAATGTTGACTTTGAGTTGAAACTACATCTTTAAGAGTATTCAGATCAGGGAGAAAGTGATACTGACATTTTCGTTCACCTGCAACTATAGTAATGATACACTTCATTATTCCTGCTGTAGCATTTTCCACAGCAGTCAGCCTGGAAGACTTCAAACTGTGGCCCACAGAGTACACTGATATCGCAAAAAATTTATCATGAGCCTAGCTCCCTCTTTCCCCACGTTCTATGATTCTCTTTCTTGACCTTCTGTTCCAAATTAAAAGTATAGAATTGAACTATGGGCTGGTAATCCAGAGGCCGAGAGGCTTGCAAGTATGTGACTTGGAAGGAATGAATTTCACTTTTAAAAAATTGTTTTCTATACACAATTCAGGCAAAATAATACCTATCCTACGTAATATCTAGCTTACTATTTCTCAATATTCTGGCCATTATAAAGTGAAAGTTTATATAATTGTTCTTTTTTTTGGAGTTTCCCTGCTTGGTTCATATCCATTCAACAAATATTTATTCAATGCCCGTTATGTGCCATACTCTGATCAAAGGGCTGGGAAAGTAGCAATTAACAAACAAACAAATAAACAAACAATTGTTATTCTCACAGAACATATAGTCTACTGGGCAGGGAAGATAAACAAGTAAATATATATAATGTATTAGATGGGGGTAAGTATTTTAAAGAATCCTGATTCAATACAAGTTCTGCCACTTATGAACTATGTAGCCTTGGGAAAATTATTTGACCTTATTATACCTCAGTTTTCTAATCTGTGAAATGGGAAAAAGAATACTACTTACATTTTAGGGTTGTTTTGAAAATTTATATCCATCTTATTACAAGTAGTCCAGTTTGATATGCTAGTAAGATTTAGTGAATTTCAGTAATTCTTAGAATTAAGATTTATTTTTTTTTATTTAAAATATTTTATTTATTTATTTGACAGAGAGAGAGAGAGGGAACAAGCAGGGGGAGCAGCAAAGGGAGAGGGAGAAGCAAGCTCTCTGCCATGCAGGGAGCCTGATGCGGGGCCTGATCCCAGAACTCTGGAATCATGACCTGAGCTGAAGGCAGATGCTCAACCAACTGAGCCACCCACGTGCCCTTAGAATTGAGATTTAAACCCAGGCAGCCAAACTTAAGATTTCTGCACTTAACTACTGGCCTGCATTACCACCCACTAATAAAAATAGCTAAGGGCTTCACATGTATAATATAATTTAACCCACACAAGAACCCTATAAAATAAGAAACATTAGTGTCCTAACTTCACAGGACCCTCCTTTGAGCTCCTGAGCTACCACCACCAGCTCTTCTCAGAAACCTGAATTCCAGTTCTGTGGCCCCTCTCTTCCAAGCTTTAGACACTAATTACCGCGATCTTTTCTCTTTGTACTCCTTGCCATTGAGGTGATAGGGCATCCTGAAATTGCTAGCTGTATTTTACCTCAGTGTCCTCTTTTCATGTTTTCGATTCTCCAATAACTGTTTAATCAATCCCTCTGAATAAAATTTCTCTTTTGAAAACTGTGGTTTTGTTTTCCTGCTTTGACTTGGCCTTATTCTGTACTTAGTACCAAATGTGGTCACCCAAAAAACCTCACAAAGATGGGATTTTGGGATTGGCTAAGTCATGCCCTTGGCCTTGAATGCCATACTAAGTACACTGCCAGTGAGAAAGGGAATACTAATGATCCATGGCATGCAGTACCAAGGGCCATCACAATTAAGTTATCCCCTGTGGTTGACTGTGATGAAGTGCTAACTCAAGCAAATGTCCCACACTTTCTTACATAATAGTCCTTTACTTTGATGGCACATGATTTGTTTAACCAATTCCCTATAAATAGGGTAATTTTCAATTTTTCGTTATGATGATATGATAATAAACACAATATGTTATAACCGTATATAGCATATACACATATCTTTTTGCTTGAGTATGAGTATTAGCATAATACTCATTTAATGATTTAGAATACATCATTAAAAACTAATGGCTAATAGTATGGAGAAGGTCATTTCTGGCAGTGGAATTGTGGACTGTTTTTATTTTCTCCTTTATAATATTCTGCATTTCTGATTTCCTCTCCAATTAGAATTTTTGTGATAAGAAAAAATGAAGTTGTCCCTGTCCCCCAATTAATGTTATTAATGTTGCCACTATCACAGCACAAGTGTACTTTGCTGTGATTTAATGAGATTTACAGCAATTGACAACTTATAATAATCAAGAAAAGTCATTAAGTCAGCTGAACCGATCGCTTTGATCCATTTGTTTGATCAATTCTTTCTCCTCGAGGGTGAAAGTAATTTTCAGGTAATCTGAAAGTAACTCATGGAATCATATAATCTCTAGGTTGGAAGGGTCTGTGAATGCCCTAAAGAATACCTCCATGTTAATATTAAAATACACATGATATCCATAATTTAATAAGTCACTAAATATTTAATATGTTGAAAATTAGGAAATCCTCAAGGCCCTCTAGTCTTTTCACTCTTTTCTTAGGCAAATTCATCCAAAACAAAGTCTTCAATTATCAACTATCAAGCTAGCATTACTCAAAATTTTATCTGTATTCTAGAATTTTCCTCTGATCTCCAGAAAGGTTTTTAAAAATCAGAAATAGATTTGCACTGTGATGAAAAAGGGCATAGGCTCTATGAATAATAGAATTGGATCAAGATTAGAGGTCTTTACATCACTCTATATCTAGCCCCTGCAGAAGTAGAAAAGGATGCCTCCGTTGGGAGTGGAATGCAGGAGGGGAACAGGATAAGATCTTAGATAAGATACAGGCAGATAGATCTCATTGACTCCACTTATAATGTGGTGAGTGTCATGGCATCAAATGGAGAACTCAAGATCATGACATCGCCTGACTCATTGATGAACAGCCACAGTGAGCCACCTGAATGCCAAGTCAAAGCATGGAAGCCAGCCAAAGACTGCAGACTAGTGTATCCATTTGAGAAAGCACTGTGCATTGCCAAGAGAAATCACATCGGTTGTTTGATTCTTCCTCCCCCTTTACGGAAGTCAAGGGTCCCTAAATACAACAAATCCGTGGTGGAGGTGGCATGGAAAGACCCAGCACCAGTGCTTTCAGGGTGGTGCCATTAGCGGCAGAATATACAAACAGTGAGAATTATATAAAATCACAATGGAAAGTAAATCAGGCTCCATATTTTTAAATGAATGAAGTTGGAAAAAGAAAGGAACCTTTCCCCCAAATAATGACGCTATGGTTTAAATGTCATTTTTACTTTTCAGAAATGACCTGCCAGTACATTATTGACTAACCCTTCTTTTGAAGTCTTTGACTCTCTTCACCAATGGCAGACATTCTCTGGTTTTAACTGTTGGGCCTGTAGTTTTGTCGACTAAAGGTCAGCTGGAGAATCTTTGCTTTGGACAAGCTTTGAAAGGATGGACGGACTAAGTTTACTTTATCTGCCTTTTAATCACAAATTATATGCATAAATTTTGAGATCATCAAGAGCATCAGTAGGGCCTCTGGAAGAAGAGGTAGTCATTTTGCTGTTTTAGAATTTAAAGTAGTTTTCATTAATTTATAATTTATTTATTAAAAAAATATATATATTAGTAATCTCTGCACCCAACGTGGAGCTCAAATTCACAACCCCAAGATCAAGAGTCTAATGCTCTTCCAACTGAATCAGCAGGTGCCCCTCATTAACTTGCAATTTAATTAACGGTATGTATTGCTTGGGTTCAAGGAGTAAAAAGTTAATTTTTTTTCTAGAGTTTTTAAAAATTTTAATTCCAGTTTAGTTAACATACAGAGTTATATTAGTTTCAGGTGTATAATATAGTGATTCAACAATTCTATACATTACTCAGTGCTCATCAAGAGAATTGTACTTTTAATCCCCTCCACCTATTTCACTCATCCCCGCACCTACCTCTCCTCTAGGAATGACCAGTTTGTTCTTAAAGAGTTAATTTTTTTTGTACATGTTGTATTGAGGATGAATAGTGAAAGTATGTTTATATGCACATAATTTATAAAAGAAAAAAGAGGTGTGGCTGGAGTTTAAATACCCAAACATCAAGGTATTTGGTAAGATCTGAGTGAATTTTTCATTACTGGAAAAAAATAAATGTTCCATATTTTTATAGTAGTCTGCCTGTCTGCATAAACTAACAGCTGTCTGAATTTGCATTATATCAAAGTAATGCATGGTTTTGGAGTCAAGTTTAACTTCTTGTCCTTTTAAAGAGACTAAAAAAACCTTGGCAATGTCAAGGCACAGACCTGGGTTCTGGGGACGGAAGTTCCCTTTAAGGTGTGTTACAAACTATTTTATGAAATTAAGGAGAGAAATCTTCTTTTATTTATGAACCCTACTGAATTAAAAATTATGATTAGCCAGAACATGAAGGAGAATGCTGAATTGCAGCCATTTGACTCAAGATAGAAATGATGCTGTAGTTCCTGAGAGCAATAGACTAAGAAGCTTCTTTATGGTGGGCAAAAGAAAAGATACATTAAAAAAAGAAGCATGGTGGGCACGTGGGTGTCTCAGTCAGTTAAGTGGCTGCCTTCGGCTCAGGTCCTGGGATCAAGTCCTGCGTTGGGCTCCCTGCTCCTTGGGGAGCCTGCTTCTCCCTCTCCCTCTGCCTGCTGCTCATGCTTGTGCTCTCTCTCTCTCTGTCAAATAAATAAATAAAATCTAAAAAAGAAGAAGCATAGTGTGCCATATGTTTGAATTACAGAGTTAACAAAAATTTGAATTTTTCTTATATAAGTAGTCATAAATGTTACAGAAAAAACAGAGAAGCAAAAAGTAAAAACATGCATACATATTGTACATCTTTATACACATAAACACAGATACACAACTTTTTCTCAAAAAATGGGATCCAACTGTACATAGTGTGCATTAAATTGTTTTTGCCATTCAACCTTATATCACTGATTTCTTTCTATAATTTAAAATATTCATTTAGAAGATTTGTTTTAAAACTAATTTTATAAAGCAGTGTAACCTTTTTATTTATTATGTAGTGAGGTTTTAAATTAAATTTTGAAAAAAATTAACTAAATTGATATAATTTTAAAAAGACTATAGTCCATAAGATGGCATTCCCGTAGCTCCTACAGTCCATTCCGCAACATCATTTCAAATGGCTGCAGAGCATCCCAAAACATTGCCACATCATGATTTATCCACTACAGTTGAGCATCATGTTGCTTTAAGCATGCCTTTATCAGGCAAAACCAAGGCAAACAACATCCTTGAAAGCTGATTTTTGAACACATCCATGATGGTTTCTTTGGAGTAATTTCCTGAAAGTTGAATTCTTGGGTAAAAGTTATATGTATTTTAAAAGGTTTTAAAATATAGATTGCCAAATTGTCTCCCAGAAAGTGTTATTTAAAAAATCAGTATATTGTCCCAACAACAATGTTGGAGAGTTTAATTTTACCAAAACATTGCCAAAATTTCACTGAAACTATAAAAAAGATGGAAGTATTTTTTTAGAGCATGATTTTATTTATTATATTTTCGATACAAATGAATTTTTTCTCTTTCCTGTTTATTTTTAGGTTTTTTAAAAGTTTTTATTTTAATTCTAGTTAGTTAACATACAGTGTTATATTAGTGCCAGGTGTACAACATAGTAATTCAACAATTCTATATATCACCCAGTGTTCATCATGACCAGTGCACTTCTTAATCCCCATCACCTATTTAACCTGATCCCCCACCGATCTCCCCTCTAGTAACCATCAATTTGTTTTCTATAATTGAGAGCTATTTCTTGATTTCTCTCTGTCCTTTTTGCTTTGCTCATTTGTTTGGTTTCTTAAATTCCACATATGAGTGAAATCATATGGTATTTGTCTTTCTCTGAATGACTTATTTCACTTAGCATTATACTCTCTAACTGCATCCATGTTATTGCAAATGGAAAGATTTCATTCTTTTTATGGCTGAATAATATTCCATTTTGTGTGTGTGTGTGTGTGTGTATCATTTCTTAGCCATTCATCAATCAATGGACACTTGGGCTGCTTCCATATCTTGGCTATTGTAAATAATACTGCTATAAACATAGGGGCGCATATATCCCTTTGAATTAGTGTTTTCGTATTTTTGGGGTAAATACATAGTAGTGCAATTGCTGGGTTGTAGGGTAGTTCTAGTTTTAACTCCTGAGGAACCTCCATACTGTTTTCCACAGTGACTGAGCCAGTTTGCAACGAGTGTTCCCTTTTTTCCACATCTTTGCCAATACCTGTTGTTTCTTACGTTGTTGATTTTAGCCATTCTGACAAGTGTGAGGTGATATCTTATTGTAGTTTTGATTTACATTTCTCTGATGGTAAGTGATGATGAACATCTTTTCATTTGTCTGTTGGCCATCTGTATGCCTTCTTTGGAGAAATGTCTATTCATGTCTTCTGCTCATTTTTTAATTGAATTATTTGTGTTTTGGGTGTTGAGTTGTGTAAGTTCTTTATATATTTTGGATACTAACCCTTTAGTGGTTATGTCATTTGCAAATATCTTTCTCCACTCAGTAGATTGCCTTTTAGTTTTGTTGATTGTTTAAAAGGATGAAGTATTGACACATGCTACAACAAGGATGAACCATGAAACACTATGCTAAATGAAAGAAGTCAGTCACAAAAGACCACATGTTGTATGATTCCATTTATATGAAATGCCCTAAATAGGCAAATTCATGGAGAGAGAAAGTAGATTAGAGATTGCCAGGGGCTGGAGGGAACAAGGAATGGAGAATGATGACTAATAGGCCCATGGTTTCTTTAGGGGACAATGAAAATGTACAAAAATTTGATAGTGGTGATGGTTGCACAATTCTGTGAATATCCTGAAATTACTGAATTGTACCCTTTAACATGGTGACTTTTATTTCAATAAAGCTATTTATTTATTTATTTTTAATTTAAATTCAATTAGCCAACATATAGTACATCATTAGTTTCAAATGTAGAGTTCATCAATTCATCAGTTGCATATAATACCCAGTGCTCATCACATCATGTACCCTCTTTATTTTTTTTTAAAGATTTTATTTATTTATTTGACAGAGAGAGACACAGTGAGAGAGGGAACACAAGCAGGGGAAGTGGGAGAGGGAGAAGCAGGCTTCCCGCTGAGCAGGGAGCCCAACGAGGGGCTCGATCCCAGGACCCTGGGATCATGACCTGAGCCGAAGGCAGACGCTTAACAACTGAGTCACCCAGGCGTCCCCATGTACCCTCTTAATGCCTATCACCCAATTACCCCATCCCCGACCCACCTCCCATCCACTAACCCTCAGTTTTTTTCTTATAGTTGAGTCTCTCGTGGTTTTTCTCCCTCTCTGATTACTACCCATTCAATTTTCCCTCCCTTCCCTTATTATCCTCTGTGTTGTTTCTTACATTCCACATATGAGTGAAACCATATGATAATTGTCTTTCTCTGATTGACTTACTTCGCTCAGCATAAAACCCTCCAGTTCCATATATGTCGATGTAAGTGGTAAGTATTCATCTTTTCTGATGGCTGAGTAATATTCCATTGTATATATATGTACACCACATCTTCTTTATCCATTCATCTGTCAATGGACATTTGGGCTCTTTCCATAGTTTGGCTATTGTGGACATCGCTGCTATAAACATTGGGTTGCAGGTGCCCTTTGGATCAATACATTTGTATCTTTGGGGTAAATACCTAGTAGTGCAATTGCTGTGTTGTAGGGTAGCTCTATTTTTATTTTATTTATTTATCTATTTTTAAAGATTTTATTTATTTATTTCACAGAGAGAGACAGCGAGAGAGGGAACACAAGCAGGGGGAGTGGGAGAGGGAGAAGCAAGCCTCCCGCGGAGCAGGGAGCCCGATGCGGGGCTCTATCCCAGGACCCTGGGATCATGACCTGAGCCAAAGGCAGATGCTTAACTCACTGAGCCACCCAGGTGCCCCAGGGTAGGTCTATTTTTAAGTTCTTGAGGAACATCCATACTGTTTTCCAGAGTGGCTGCACCAGCTTGCATTCCCACCAACAGAGTAAAAGGGTTCCCCTTTCTCTTCATCCTCGCCAACATTTGTTGTTTATTGACTCATTAATTTTAAAGCTATTATTTTATTTTTTTTAATTTTTAAAGATTTTATTTATTTATTTGCCAGAGAAAGAGAGAGAGAGAAAGCACAAGTAGGCAGAGCAGCAGGCAGAGGAAGAAGCAGTTTCCCTACTGAGCAAGGAGCCCGATGCAGGACTCAATCCCAGAACCCTAGGATCATGACCTGAACTGAAGGCAGACGCTTAACCGACTGAGCCACCCAGGCATCCCTAAAGCTATTATTTAAAAAAATTACTGGAAAACTCGGCCAATGAAGGAAAAATGGGGTAACTGTGGTAATTGGCTTTCAATTAATAGTGATATTGTATTTTTCTTTTTCCATATGTACTGGTCAGTAATATTGTTTGGTGAGTTTCTTGTCATGTTCTCATTATTTTCTCTTAAAAAGTATTCATAATTCCCTAAATGATTTGTATATTTCCTTATCAGGTAGGATAATAATATCTGTCTTTTAATATGGGCGTTTCTAAATACAAAAGAAAAAAGTCTTTAAAAAGTACTTACACAATTTTTAAATTTAATATTAAATTTAATAATTTAATATTATGGGCACCATGAGATCTATTTCATATCAGTGAGGGGTGACAGCAGGGCCTTAATACCTTAGTTTAATTTTAAAATCCCCATAATTTTGATAAATCTTGGGGAAGTGAAAAGCAAAAGATATTGATTCTAGCTAAATTAGTGTTACAGGTAGTCACAGCATGCAGTTGCTGGCATTTGCTCAGCCTCTAAATTAAATAAGATATTAAATGTAGCTTTGGAAGGAACTCGACCTGCTAAGTACCCTAACAATATTATCAGTTCCTAACACTCTTTGGAAAGTTAGACAATGAAGAAAACAATTGGTGGCTGTAAATAGAAGATGTTATTGGTTATTTTATGATGCAGTGACATTTAATTTCGTACTTTAGGGTAAATTAAGGACTGAAATTCATGATTTTATTGCTGAAAAAAATATTCATGTGGTGGAGTTTTTTTGAAAAGTGAAAAAAGAAGCATTCTTTCAAAAATACTGTTTTGAAGCACTGAAATCCAAACTTTGTTTGTTTTTGTTGATTCTAAAATTCCATTGATTGTAAGAAATATCATTAATGCTTGAGAAGAAAAATTAGCGCTACCACATGAAATGTATATATCATTTATAAAATTCATCACAATTTTAGAAATTGTGAAAGGTATGTTTTAGGATTGTGGATATGTAGGGATTTCATACTTTTTAAATGTTAAAGAAATGTGAGCATCCAACTGGTAGGAGATTTTGGTTTCCTAAATAAACATTACATCCTCTTACCTCTTAGTACATAAATGTTTACTTTCAACAATAGAGCCCAGAAAAATGGCATATTACCTGCAGATGATGGTTATAACTAAGGAAAGAGTAGAACTATGGAGACCAGATTATAATCTATATTGTGATGTTTACTGTGAACTTTATTATCTGGCCAAACCAATGCTTCCAAATTCAAGCCAAAAACTAATTAAACATAAGTTACTACTTGCAAGTCACTGGGATGTAAAGCTGAATAAGATCTTATCCATTGTTTCTGCCCCCAAGGGGCTTTATAAAATTTTTTTCTTTCTTTTTTTCCTTTTTTGTTTAGGAGTTTGGGAGAGACTGGAAAGGTGAGACAAGTACAAGAGTCTGGGGAGACTTGAACTTCCCTTCTTTAAACAGGTGAGAAGAGGGGTGGTTTCTTGATATGATTAAAAGTGGATAAACCTGGGACAGAAGCTCTTGAGAAGTTTGGGAATAAAGAAAGAGCACGGGGGAGAAGGCAAAATAGAAATTCAAAGAAGAAAAAAGGGCGAATGTTCTATTAGGGAGATGTTGGGGCAGGGGCAATGTGTGGACTTCTGGGTCAGGGGCAGTTCAACAATCTCTGATTCACATGAGAGCAGAGGCAGTCTTTGCAGTGGGAAAGTTAATGGTGCATCACAGCATAAACAAACAACCTTTCAAAGAGTGGGTCACATGTCAAGAAAGCTGAAAAACAAGAGCAGACAGGCTCTGGAGAAAGCCTTGTGGTGATGAAGGGAGCCTGCTTCTTGGAAAGTGGTCAGAATTGTATAGACAGTTTGTAAGTAAACACATTTTTTTCCATGCTCAGTTAAAAACGTGTTTATTTAACACCTCTCATCTAAGGACCTAGGAATGTTTTACTGACATTTACATTCATAGTTTGCTTGTATTCCACGAGACAGGAATAAAATTGGAATGTTTCTGTGATCTGTTCCTTGTCTTGCAGTTCCCCTGAGTTTATTTTCCTCAAAAGAGTGATAACATATAGTTAGGTTAGCAATAGAGAGAATAGAATTTTAGCTTCTTTCTAATCCCAAATTGTATAAAATGTTAGGCCATGAACAGGTTTGGTGACTATTAGCTTAGTAACAGACTTGTAAAGTGGGGAGAACAGCATTTGTATACACAGGCTCCATAAGGTTATGATGAAATGTAATGAGATCATATCTATACTGTACTTTGCATTTCTTGGAAGTGGTACAAGGTATTCATGCATAATTACTGCACGGTTTTATTTTTTTACAAGAATAGAATAAATATGGCATAAAGTAAGGCATGAGTTTCTAAGATAAAAAATTGATCCATTCTCTTTGGAAAAAAAATTTATTCAAGATTTTGTGCATTTCTTCTACCTGTTTGTTTGCTTTTTCTTTTTAATCCTTGTATCTTCTCAGAAGCAACTCTGCTTACAATTAACACTGGAATTTTAACAAATTTCTCAGGAACTGAAATTTGAAAACAAAAGATAGTTAACAACGTATATGAGTCTAGAAAGATATATGCAATTTGTTTTTGCTTATGTATAATGTCTAAACTTATTAATACATATATTTATTTCTAATTCCATAAACACTATAAAGAAGAAAAATTGAGATTCAAGGACAGAAAATGACCACGATGGAAGAATACATTTATAATTTTTTAATTAATCAAGTGTCTTTCTTATGAAGAGCCTAATCCCATATAGAAGAAATTTCCCATGTAAAAACACATTCTTGAGCTATCAGGACATATGAAAATAACAGATGGTGCCAGAACAGTGGGAGATAGCAGATGGGATAAAGCAGAGGGAGAGGAGAATAGGAAAGAACAAACATGGGAAACTCAGCTGGTAGCAGGCAGGCAAAGAGGTCCAAGTGCAAGCTGGTAGGAGGCAATGGTGTCTCAAAAACTGACCTCGTGCTCTGGAGCCGAAATACGTAACACGAAGACGGAGTTTGGGTCCAAAGAAGGAAGATAGTTTATTACTTTTCCAGGCAAAGGAGGCTGCAGCAAGCTAATGCCTCCAAGACTACAAGCCCACCCAGGGTAAAAGCTGAGGGTTTTTATAGAAAAATACAGGATCTGGGCAGTTTCAATAGGAATCTGGAATGTGCTGCCCGCTGTGTCGGTCATGTCTTCAAGGCTGTCTCATGACTAGCGCTGTCTCCGGCCATCCAAGTCTCTAAGTATCAACATAGATACTGAGTTCCTGGAACAAAGGATTCTACAGAAAAACAAGTGAAGGGGAGGGGGAGGGGCAGGCTTCAAGAATGAGGAAGAGAAAAATTTGTTCACTTTTAAGTCAAGCCTTTTGAAGCATTAGTGTGTCCATCTTAATTTCCATCCATTTTTACATTTCTATATCAGTTTCAGTTAAGGACATGGAACTTGAAGGGATTTAAGATACCACTGAGTTCCAATCCTAACTTTTTGTGAGGAAACTGCAGGCCAGAGTTAAGAGATCCACCCAAGTAACAAAGCTTGCTTTGTGCCTCAGTATTGAGTCTTCTAACTCACAGTCCAGCCATTCTCCTACATCACGCAGCTTTCTGCCTGATCCGGGCTTGTACAGGAACCTTTCCCCACACTAGCATTAAATAACATTCCTGAACTGTGCTCTTTTCTTTTTTCTGAAACAACTGAGAAGGATCACAAGGAAAAATATAAGAAGCTCATAAATAACAAAATCCCAAAGAGGAAAGGGAAACGTCCTATACAGCCTCATCTCCCCCACTTCTCTTGTGCTTCATGCTCTAGCCCCTTGGCAATCCCTTATTTTTTAATCTCATCATGTTCTTTCAGTAGGAGGAAGCACTGCATTGTGATTTAGTGTGTGGACCTCATTGCTTGGAATTGAATTCCAGATTCTAGAAATTTCATATGTGATCTTGAACTAGTGCAAAATACCTTTGTTCCTCAATTTTCCCATCTGTAAGATGAGAATGATAAAATAATACTGACCTCCCATAGTAGTTCAACAGGGCTGATGCTTGGAGTGCTCAGTTAAGTATTAAAAATTATTATTATCACTTCAATCTCTATTTCTTTGACCTGCTGTTGCCTCTGCTACAAATGGCTAATTCATTTTTCACATCTCAGCTCCTCTGGATGCTTTTCCAGACAAGCCAACTTGCATAATTTCTTTTATGCTTCTTTGAGCTTGTACACACTCCATTAGAGCAGTTATACTAAGTAGCATAACACAAAAAATATTAAATTCATAATTTAAAGCCTAGAATGACTTGTAACCACTTGTGATTAAGGACCTTCAGTGAATTTGGTAGATATGAGTGAGAAAATAAACATCTATGCTATCATTTTCCCTTGTAAGGAAGCTCAGGACAGAAATTTCAAGACCCTTGACATATTATCTGGACTGCTAAAGGTCAGTTGTTTGGCAGGGCTCTTTTTAAATAGTTCCCTGGATTTGCAAATGTAGACCTTGAGATAGCTGATAGTGGTTGTGCTCGTGGAGAGGGGTTGGAGAGTGACATTGCTTTGCTTTTGGTAATCAAATTTGAGTATAAGGGGGAAGTTTGTCTTCAAGAATTCAGGATAAGTGGGGAATCAAAGGCTTTTCAGTTGGGAGGTATCTGAGCAATAATACAAAATAAAACACAAACCTAGTGATGTCAACTATTCACATAAATGCTACATATTAGTGAAATGTGCATGTGAATAAAAGAAAAAGATCTGAGTTCTATGGCTGGGTTAGTGAGGTCAAATTCTGTGTCCTGAAATATCACTAACACAACCTGTTGATAAGACAAAGCTGAGTTTATTGCTTACCATAGTAAGGAAGCACACCATTTAAACGGAACTGTTTACCTCTTTATAGAACGGTAAACAAGAATTTTTTGAGAATTGGAAGTTTAGTTCAGCGTGATAGTGTGCAGAGAATCATTAAAAGATCTATAAATTGAACTCTTCAACCCAAGCAGGTACTCAGAACCAAAGGTTAGTAGGAAACATGTAAGCCACTCCCAGAATCCTTGAAAGACTAGAAGAGACCCAGGGTTGAACAAATGGTATGGGCTTTGAGCCATTTAATCTTCAGCCTTCAGCAATACATCTTCTACTTCATCACTGGCCAAGGTCAACAATGAGTTTGTAATTACAAGACTCTTTTCAGGGGTCCAATGATTGCTACCCTTATTGTTGTTGCTCCCGAGGTAGTAGAAGATCCACCTTTCACCTGAACTCCTGCTGCCATCCCTCGTTGGGCTCCTCTTTATTTTATTTCATTTTTTTATTATTATATTGTTAGCCCCCATACAGTACATCATTAGTTTTTGATGTAGTGTTCAATGATTCATCAATTGTGTCTAACACCCAGTGCTCATCACAACACGTGCTCCTTACATTCATCACCCAGTTACCCCATCCTCCCACCCTCCTCCCTTCTGTAACCCTCAGTTTGTTTCCCAGAGTCCAGAGTCTCTCATGGTTTGTTTCCCTCTCTGATTTCATTCCATTCAGTTTTCCCTCCCTTCCCCTGTGGTCCCCCATTCTATTCCTTATGTTCCACATATGAGTGAAACCGTATGATAATTATCTTTCTCTGCTTGACTTATTTCACTTAACATAATCCCCTCCAGTTCCATCCATGTTGATGCAAATGGTGGGTATTCATCCTTTCTGATGGCTGAGTAATATTCCATTGTATATATGAACCATAGCAGCAATGTCAATAGCCAAACTGGAAGGGACCGAGATGTCCTTCAGCAGATAAATGGATAAAGAAGATGTGGTTCATATATACTCTTCCCACTTTTGACCCCCCATTGTCTCAATGGTGTTTATGTTTTGTTTTGTTTTCTGTGTGTTTTGGCCACTCTTTTTCATTTTGAAATTTGACTTCTGCTATTAAGAGACCAGTGTCATGTATCAGTAACACTTAGCCCCAAGTGCTCATCGTGAGGATCTAGTCTAGGCTACTTGGTTCCTTGCTGAGTACCTTATCCCTGCTTGGACTACAACATTGTCCTAAGAATCAGCTCACTTCTCTGAGGACTTGGCAGGATGCTAAGCTCAAAGCAGTTCTCTTATTTGCCTGCTGGATCCTAATCTGTATATTCCCTGGTTCTAGCTGGGGTCCTGCTTCCAAGAAATGGATCTTTTAAACTCTGATGTTGCAGCTGGTATGACTTCAACTGGTCCACTGCCTAGAGATGTCTGCTGCTGTGGTCTGGTCCCCAGAATAAATCCCCATGGATACAGATAGCAGACAGAACCAAGGAGAAGCTCCCCATGTCTCATTGTACCCTATAGTTATGCTTACTGCATATCCAACACTGGTCCCTTCCTTTTGGGCCATGACACTGACATTTCAAAATGTTTCATAGCCAAGCCTTCCTGCTTACAGCAGGACAACCCTTGGAACCAAGCCAAAACAAAGTAAACAAAACAGAACACCTTCCTTTTTCAGAGATCCAGGAGGTGAAACTGAGAACATGGGCTGTGGAGAAAAAAAATCATACATTCACAAAAGAAAACTATACCCTCAAGGCTGGGCTCCTAGAGGAAGCAGATGAGGAGAATAGGACAAAAACGGGAAATAGCTAGAGGAAAATGGGCAAAAATTCTAGATATAAATATTTGAATCTCAGTTTTTTCTTCTGTAGTAATAATATCTGCTATATTTCCCTCACAGGGTAACTGAAAAGAGTGAATGAAAAGATATATATGAATATCTTGTAGCAGTTATAAATCTCATTCCTAAATATCAGGAGGCAAGAAATTCAACTTCACTTTTTTATTGCAAGAACCATTCTCTCTAATAGCAGAAACTTAATTTTGGTCAGTTTGGTGTTCTCCCACCTTCTTGCTTTTGCTTGCACCCGACTTCCTTGGGACTTATGTAATGAAATGCATTTGGTATATGGCTTCTTTGGTTTATTTAACCAACATCCAAAGACTTACCACATGCAAGACACTTAAGCAAATAAAAAAAGATTTGCTCTCTTTCATAAAGAAGTATGGAGTCCAGTACTTTGTTCCTCTTTTTTTTTTTTAACTTTAATTTGAATCTTTTTGATTCATCAAGATATCCACTTTGTCTTGCAGAAAGTTCCCCCATGGTTTATCCTGCAGGCTGTGCACTTCCTAACTCTATCACGTAGAATGTGATTTGCCTGGGACTATAAACCTGACTAGTGCATAACTTTATCACTATATGTGGCCAATCTGTGGAGGCACATTTTATTTTTTAATGTTCATTACACCCTTTATTCATCCAAACAGAGATGCAATCTTTTGGTATATGAGAGAACCTAACACGTATGTTTACAATTTATTAAGGCTGCCATTGTAGAGAAAGGAATAGGCATTAACAAATAAATTCACTTAGGAATACTATTTCCAGGCATTTCTCTAATTAGCCGTTCCTGTGGCTAGCTACTAGTTTGTGTTCTGTAGGTGACATTTAATATTCAATAAATGCCCTCTGAATGCATAAATGAGTAAAAGAATAAAGACAAAAAAGAAGTGATATGAAATTCATATCATTTAACTTTATTTGGTGGTTTAATGGCAACTGCTGGTTTTAAATGATTCATCTTATACCTACCCCCACCTCCATATTCACCTCCACCTCCACCACTAATGAAAAGTTGGCTCTCTTTCAGAGTATCTGCTCAAAGTTTATTGTATGAGACACGGTCATATCCTCTTCCTCTCCTGATCTGTTTTCCAGGCTGGGCCACCGGCTTGGAACACCTTCCTGGCTTCTGTTCTCCAGACTGCTCGTTCCACTCTTCAGAGAGCTCTTGGAATTGTGCTGCTCCAGGTGGGTGAAAATGCCGGCAGTGGCGTTCTAGAAAAAGGAGGGTCTGGGTGATTGCCAGGAGTGTTTAATTTAGTGCTGAGGTGAGTGGAGACAGGCACCCTGGAGACGTGAAGGGATTGGAGAGTATGGGGGTCAAGGCAGTAAAAGTCCTAAAGCAGAACAAGAGGCTCTATAATTTAGCCCAAAGGTGACCGGTTAAATCATGTGGGTAATTATCTACCTCACCTCTCACAAATGAGAAACAGCATCCTAGCTAGAGCTGTTCTCTCTCTCTCTCTCTTTTTTTGTCTTTTATTATCCCATTGGCTTTCTAATTAGCATATATGTCACCATTTGGTGATATCTCTAGCAACCCTCCATTCCCTTATGGCTTTGTTCAGTATGCATTCATGATGACTGAGTCTGATCATTCTTAATCAGTGTATCTTTATCTTCCTATGGAAACAATGTGTGCTGCCGATTTTCACAGTGATTCCTTGGCCTGTCAGGCAGAACCCCATCTCCCTGCCATTTTTCATGCTGCTTCATCTACTGAAAACATTCTCTTCTCCCTTCTCCAGTTGCTTAGTTTTCCCCTCCCTTCGAAATTCTTCTCAAGCCTTACTAACTCCCTATATTTTGGTGATCTATTTTCCAGGCTGGGCCATCTGCTCCAAAAACCTTCAAACCAAACAGTCCTTGCCCCTAAAGTACTTCATTATTTAAGTTCTGACACCTATTGTATTGGCTTCCAATTTTTTTAAATAAAAAGTTCTCTCCTTATAACAAGAGTATCCTGTGCTTATTTTAGAAAAATTAGAAAATAAAGACAAGTGATAAGAAGAAAATTGAAATCACCTTTAATTTTATCATTTTATGACTTCTCATGTGAAAACTTTTCATGAATTCTTCACAAAATAGTTGCATTTTAAGTATCTTGACTGAAAAAATACATAATGAACACAAACTACTTGATAGCAACAATGCTTTTAAATAAATTTATACTTTCTTGTCATGATGATATTACCCATACTTTTGAAACATAGTAGTGCATATATGACAGAATATCTTGCCTAGGTTACATTTTGTATGGCAATATTATTCTCAGGGTCCTCTGTATGTTCTGGATTGACTAGCTTCCTTCTTTTTTATGGAATATAATGTCATTGAGCTAGAGATTTGTAAACTCTAAAGAACTAGACAAGCATTTAAATACACATATCTATATAACATTTGCATAGTCATGCATGTCTACAAATCTTTTGTTTGCTTTTTTGTTTAAGTTTTTATTTAAATTCTAGTTAGTTAACATAGAGTGTAATATTAATTTCAGGAGTAGAATTTAGTGATTTATCATTTATATATAACACCCAGTGCTCATCACAAGTGCCCTCCTTAATACCCATCACTCATTTAGCCCATTCCCTGGCCCACCTCCCCTTCAGCAACCCTAAGTTTGTTCTGTATAGTTAAGAGTCTGTTTTATGGTTTGTGTCTCTCTCTATCTTTCCCCCTATGTTTATCCATTTTGTTCCTTAAATTCCATATAAGAGTGAAATCATATGCTGTCCCTATCAAAATACCACCAACATTTTTCACAGAGCTAGAAGAAACAATCCTAAAATTTGTATGGAATCACAAAAGACCCTGAATAGCCAAGGCTATCTTGAAAAAGAAACAAAACAAAACAAAACAAAACTGGAGGCATCACAATTCTGGACTTCAAGTTATATTACAAAGCTGTAGTCACCAACAGTACAATACTGGCACAAAAACCGACACAAAGATCAATGGAACAGAATAGAAAACTCAGAAATGGACCCATAACTACATGGTCAACTAATCTATGACAAAACAGGAAAGAATATTCAATGGGAAAAAGATAGTCTCTTCAACAAGTGGTGTTGGGAAAACTGGACAGCAACACACAGAAGAATAAAACTAGATCACTTTCTTACACCATACACAAAAATAAATTAAAAATGTATGACGACCTAAATGTGCGACAGAAAAAACCATCAAAATCCTAGAGAAAGACACAGGTTGCCTTTGACATTAGTTGTGGCAACTTTTTACTAGACATGTCTCTTGAGGCAAGGGAAACAAAAGCAAAAATGAAGTATTGGGACTTCAAGATAAAAAGCTTCTGCACAGTGAAGGAAACAATAAACAAAACTAAAAGGCAACCTATAGAATGGAAGAAGATATTTGCAAATGACATATCTCATAAAAGGTTAGTATCTAAAATCTATGAAGCATTTATCAAACCCAACACTCAAAAACCAAATAATCCAGTTAAAAAATGGTCAGAAGACATGAATAGACATTTTTCCAAAGAAGACATCCAGATGGCTAACAGACACATGAAAAGATGCTCAACATCACTCATTATTAGGGAAATACAAATCAAAACTACAATGAGGTATCACCTCATACCTGTTAGAATGGCTAAAATTAATAACACAGGAAGCAACAGGTGTTGGTGAGGATGTGGAGAAAGGGGAACCCTCTTACACTGTTGGTGGGAATGTAAATTGGTGCAGCCACTGTGGAAAAGAGTATGGAGGTTCCTCAAAAATTAAAAGTAGAACTACCCTATAACCCAGCAATTGCACTACTAGATATTTACCCAAAGGTTACAAACATACTGATTTGAAGGAGTACATGCACCCTGATGATATAGCAGCATTATCAACAATAGCCAAATTATGGAAAGAGCCCAAATGTCCATCGACTGATGAAAGGATAAAGAAGAAGTGGTATATATATAAAATGGAATATTATTAAGCCATAAAAAAGAGTGAAATCTTGCCATTTACAACAATGTGAATGGAGCTAAAGTGTATTATGCTAAGGAAAATAAGTCAGTCAGATAAAGACAAATACTGTATTTACAAATTTTTGATGCTATATTATGTCCTATTTGTTTGATCTGTGTAAAAATCATGGGGCCGGACTACCAGGTTAGTGTTTCCCAGCCGGCCAATGGATGCATTAGAATTAAGTAATTACTGATACTCTGTTGATATTTTTGAATGTCTAGCAATAGAGTACCAGAAGACTCTTTTAAAAAACAAATTAGTATTTTATGCAAAGAATGCATTGCATATTAAAAGGTTTCCCTTTGTCCCTGGAAAGCTGTGCAATCCTGCCTAAAATGTCCTTTTGGGTGAGGTTGGGCATACAGACAGAATAATCTCTTCAGGGCAACCCTCTGGGGACAGACTGGGTGATAAGCAGCTGCACCACGTCCGGTCAGTCTGACACATTCGACAGAGCTAAGGTCTCCGGAAAGCTGACACCGTGGCTCTGAAGTTTCTCCTTAAAGTGAATGGGAGACCCAGTGGAATAGCAAGGTTGGGATTTCAGTGAAAGCACCACCCTGACTTTGGCTTTGGGGACATCATGACCACACTACTAAACCAGTGAATCTATGTGACCATGTTTGACCACTTTTTGGAGTTATGTAGATTAATTTGAATGCCAGCAGGATAATAGAATAGTTCCAGTTACTCAAAGTCTGCCATAATAACAATGTAATGCCTCCCTTTCTAGTGCTTATTGGGTGGTGGATACCAATAAGAATAAGCAAGTAAAAGGGACTCCTGGTGGCTTAGTCCGTTAAGTGTCTGTCTTCAGCTGGGGTCATGATCCCAGGGTCCTGGGGTCTAGTCCCACATCAGGCTCCTTGCTCAGTGGGGAATCTTCTTCTCTCTCTGCCTGCTACTCCCCCTGCTTGTGCTATCTCTCTCTCTCTGACAAATAAATAAATAAATAAAATCTTAAAAAAAAAAAAAGAATAAGCAAGTAAGAAAGTCAGAAAAGATGAATGCAAAACAGTGATCCTGGCTCCAGGAAGGTAATTCATAAAACATATAGTAGAGAGTATAGTCTAATCCCTTACAGAGCTGACTTCTTTCAGATTTTCCCATTGCATAAATTACTCAATAGGATTAAACTAAGAACTTTTAGATTTCTATTAACATATTCAATCTGTGAAGTTACTATTAATATTCTTAGGAAAAATTTACTAAATTGTTAAGTCGTTATGTCAGAAAAAACAATAATACAGCTATTAAAACCCCTTAACATTGTAATAGCCTATACATATGTGTGTGTGTGTGTATATATGTATTATATATATATTATATATATATGTATATATCATTTGCTTAGAGGATCTGTTTAATCAGTGTCAGCTAACCTCTTCTAAATAATTTTGGTTTTTGAGGCAAAGGAGGATACAAATGGAAGCTACCGAGAATAAACTATTTTTCCCTGTAGAAAATTCTCCCCTCTTCTCTATCTGGATATTAGTTTGGTTCTCCTGAGTAACTCAGTGTTTCCAAAAATTTGTTCCATAGAATATCAGTTCTACAAGGTGATCTTTTTTTTAAATTTTAATTCCAGTATAGTTAACATATAGTGTTATATTAGTGTCAGGTATACAATATAGTGATTCAAAATTCTGTACATTACTGTACATTATAGTAATTCACAATTCTGGGCATTACTCAGTGCTCATCATGAGAAGTGTACTCTTTAATCTCCATCACCCATTTCACCAATCCCCCCACCCACCTCCCCTCTGGCAACCATTAGTTGTTCTCTATAGTTAAGAGTCTGTTTTTTGGTTTATCTCTCTCTCTCTCTCTTTTTTTTTCTTTTCTCTTTTGTTTCACTTCTTAAATTGTACATATTAGTGAAATCATAAGGTATTTGTCTTTCTCTGACTGGCTTATTTTGCTTAATATTATACTCTTTAGCTCCATTCATGTTGTGAAAATGCAAGATTTCATTCTTTTTTTATGGCTGAATAATACTCCATTATATATATATATATATATATATATATATATATATATATATATATACCATGTCTTCATTTTTCCTTCTTTTTATATGTATGTGAACTTATTTCTTTAACAAATATATATATTTTATTAAGTTTTTTATTTTAATTCCAGTATAGTTAACATCAGTTTCAGGTGTACAATATGGTGACTCAACAATACTATACATTACTTAGTGGTCATTATGAGAAATGTACTCTTTAATCCCCATCACGCATTATACCCATCCCCCCACCCACCTCCCTTCTGGTAACCATCAGTTTGTTCTCTATAGTAAGTGTCTGTTTCTTGGTTTGTCTTTCTCTTCTTTTTCCTTTACTCATTTTTTAAAAATTCCATGTATGAGTGAAATCATATGGTATTTGTCTTTCTGACTTATTTCACTTAACAATATACTCTTTAGCTCCATCCATGTTGTTGGAAATGGCAAGATTTCATTCTGAGTAACATTCCATTGTGTGGGTGTGTATGTGTGTATTTTACATTCATTCATTTATTGATGGGCTGATTCCATAATTTAGCTGTTGTAAATAATGCCACAATGAACACAGGGGTGTATGTATCTTTTTGAATTAGTGTTTTCATATTTTTTGGGTAAATACCCAGTGGTGGAATGACTGGATAATAGGGTAACTCTATTTTTAATTTTTTGGGGAACCTCCATACTGTCCATAGTGATTGCACCAATTTGCATTCCTACCAACAACACATGAGAGTTCCTTTTTCTCCACATCCTTGTCAACACTTGTTGTTTCTTGTGTTTTTGATTTTAGCCATTCTGACATGCTATCTCATTATGGTTTTGATTTTCATTTCCTCGATGATTAGTGATGTCAAGCATCTTTTCATGTGTCTGTTGGCCATCTGTATGTCTTCTTTGGACAAATGTCTATTCATGTCTTCTGCTCATTTTTAAATTGGATTATTTGTTTTTGGGGTGGTGAATAGTATAAGTTCTTTACATATTTTGGACACTAACCCTTTATCAAATATGTCATTTGAAAATATCTTCTCCCATTCAGCAGGTTGCCTTTTAGTTTTGTTGATTGTTTCCTTCACTGTGCAGAAGCTTTCTATTTTGATGAAGTCTCAGTAGTTTATTTTTGCTTTTATTTACCTTGCTTCCAGACACATATCTAGAAATATGTTCCTATGTCTGATGTTAGAACTCTCTTTTAAGATTTTTATGGTTTTAGTGTCACACTTAGGTCCTTAATCCACTTTGAGTTTATTTTGTGTATGGTGTAAGAAAGTGGTCCAGTGTCATTCTTTTGCATGTAGCTGTCCAGTTTTCTTAGCACCATTTGTTGAAGAGACTAGACTGTCTTTTTCCCATTGCATATTGTTGCCTCTTTTGTCAAAGATTAATTGACCATAAAAGTGTGGGTTTATTTCTGGGCTCTCTATCCTGCTGGATTGATCTCTGTGTCTATTTCTGTGCCAGTACCATACTGTTTTGATTACTACAGCTTTGTAGTATATCTTGAAATCTGGGATTGTGACACCTCCAGTTTGTTCTTTTTCAAGATTGCTTTGGCTATTTGGGGTCTTTTGTGGTTCCATACCAATTAGGATTATTTGTTCTACTTCTGTGAAAAATGCTGTGATATTTTCATAGGGACTGAATTAGGGACTTCATAAGGATTGCATTTCTGTAGATCTCTTTGGGTAGTATGGAGATTTTAACAATATTTATTGTCCCAATCCATGATCATGTAGTATCTTTCCATTTGTTTGTGTCATCTTCAATTTCTTTCATCAATGTTTTATAGTTTTCAGAGTACACGTCTTTCACCTCCTTGATTAAGTTTTTCCTAGGTATTTTATCCTTTTTGATGCAATCGTAAATGGGATTGATTTCTTAATTTCTCTTTCTGCTACTGCATTATTAGTGTATAGAAATGAAACAGTCTCTGTATATTGATTTTGTATCCTGTGACCTTACTGAATTCATTTATCAGTTCTGTCGTTTTATGGTGTTGTATTTAGGGTTTTCTCTATATAGTATTATGCCATCTGCAAATAGCGAAAGTTTTATTTCTTCCTTACCAATTTAGATGCCTTTTATTTCTTTTTGTTGTCTGATTGCTGTGGCGAGGAGTCCCACTATTATGTTGAATAAGAGTGATGAAAGTGGACATTCTTGTCTTGTTCCTGATGTTACAGGAAAAGCTCTCCATTTTTCACCATGATTTATCCATTGATGTAAGGTGGATGGTTAACGTTCTCTCCTATTATTGATTACTATTGATTACTTCCTTTATGTTTGTTATTAGTTGTTTTATGTATTTGGGTGCTCCCATGATGGGTGCATAAACACTTACAATTATTACATCTTCTTGTTGGATTGTTTCCTTTATGATATATAGTGTCTTTCTATTTCTGTTGCTATAGTATTTGTTTTAAAGTCTATTTTGTCTTAGATAAGTATGGCTACCCTGGCTTTCTTTTCACTTCCAGTTGCATGATAAATATTTTCCGCCCCTTCACTTTTAATCTGCATTGTCTTTGCTTTTGAAATGAGCCTCTTGTAGGTAGCATATACATAGGTCTTGCTTTTTATCCATTCTGTCACACTTTGTCTTTTGATTGGTGCATTTGGTTCATTTACATTCAGAGTAATTATTGATAAGTATGTAATTATTATTATTTTGTTATTGGTTTTATGGTTGTAATTCTTCTCTGTTTCTTTCTTCTCTTGCTCTTTTCTCTCCTGGTTTGTTGGCTTTCTTTAGTGATATGCTTGAATTACTTTCCTTTTATTTTTTCCATTTCTATTACTGGATTTTGGTTTGTGGTTACCATTCAGTTTGTATATAACATCTTCTACATATAGCAGTTTATAGTAAGTTGATGGTCACTTAAGTTTGAACCCATTCTTTACTCCTCTTCCCTCCAATATTTTATGTATATGGTGTCATACTTTACATTTACTTTGTGAATTCCTTGACTGATTTTTATAGATATACTTAATTTTACTGTTTTTGTGATGCCTACTTTTCGTACTCCTACTTATGATCTTTCCTCTCCAATCAAAAAGTTTTCTTTAACATTTCTTGAAGACTGATTTAGTGGTCATGAATTCCTTTAACTTTTGTCTGTCTTGGAAACTCTTTATCTCTCCTTCTATTCTGAATGGTAGCCTTGCTGGAGAGAATACTCTTGGAGAAATCTTGCAGATTTCTTTTCTTTTAGCACTTTGAGTATATCATGCCACTTTCTTCCAGTCTGCAAAGTGTCTGTTGAAAAATCAGCTGGTAGCTTTATGGGATTTCCTTTGTATGTAACTGTTTTCTTTTCTCTTGCTACTTTTAAAATTCTCTCTTTATCATTACCTTTTGCCATTTTAATTACTATGTGTCTTGGTGTGGACTGCTTTGGGCTGATCTAGTTGGAGGCTGCTGTGCCTCCTGAATCTGGATACTTGTTTCCTTCTCCAATTTGGGAAGTTTTTAGCTATTATTTCTTTGAATACAGTTTCTGCCCCCTTTGTCTCTCTTCTCCTTCTGGGATCTCTATAATATAAATGTTATTATGCTTTTATGGTGTTGCTGAGTTCCCTAAGTCTATTTTCATTTTTTATTATTATTTTTTCTCTCTCCTGTTCAGCTTGATTGCTTTACATTACTCTATCTTCCAGGTCACTGATCCATTCTTCTGCTTCTCCTTGTCTACTATTTATCTCATCTAGTGTATTTTTAATTTCAGTTATTGAGTTCTTTTTTTTTTTTTTTTTTTTTTTTTTAAAGATTTTATTTATTTATTTGAGAGAGAGCGAGTACATGAGAGGGGGGAGGGTCAGAGGGAGAAGCAGACTCCCTGCCGAGCAGGGAGCCCGATGCGGGACTCGATCCAGGGACTCCAGGATCATGACCTGAGCCGAAGGCAGTCGCTTAACCAACTGAGCCACCCAGGCGCCCAGTTATTGAGTTCTTATCTCTGATCGGTTCTTCTTAATGCTTTCTAAGTCTTTGTTGATGGTCTTACTGTTGTCCTTCACTCTTCTCAAGTCCAGTGAGTATCTTTATGACCATGACTTTAAATTTTCTATCAGGCATATTACTTATTTCCATTTTTTTTTTTTTTTTTTTTTTAGCTTTCTTGCTGTGATTTCATCCTGTTCTTTATTTGGGACATATTCCTGTCCCCTCATTTTGTCTAACTCTGTGTCTGTTTCTATGTGTTAGGAAATCAGCTACATCTCTTGCTCTTGAAAGTGGTAGCCTTCTGAAGAAGAGGTCCTGTAGTGCCTTATAGTGCAATGTCCCCTGTTCACCGGAACTTGGTGCTTCATGGGTGTCTGTTTGTGTTGTGTGTGCCCTACTATTGTGGCTGAGCTGCTTTTGCCTTCAGTCCAGTCATCTGTAATGGCTCTTTTTGCCTGTTGTGGGCAGTGTTTGATATCTGTGTTGTTAGTGGGCTAGTCTGGAGCCGCCTTGGGCTTGAGTTGAGTCAGACCAGGTGTTTACCAGAAATGAAGTAGCACCAAAACTACAGGGCACTTTCCCCATGTTGTCCCCTGAGAAGTTTTCATTGGTGGGTAGGGCCTGCATTCAGACCAGATGTCTGCCCCCCAGCCCACTCCTGGGGCTACAGTGGGGCTGGTGTTTGTGGTTATCTCCCCCTACCCCAGGGGTGGGAGTGCCTTTGGAGTGGTTCTAGGCCCCTGTTGGAGCTGCTTGTACACTGCCAGGCTATGGCACTGCTTTGGATGGGCTCTTGCCATAGGCATATTGGAGGGAGCAGGTCTGCAAGAGAACGTGGATGCAGGTTGCATGGTGTTAGCATGGTTTGTGCCAGTCTGTTGTGGGAGGGGGACCTGGAACTGCTTTAGAAAACTCTTGCCACAGGGGTGGCGGGGGCAAATCCCCAGGAGAGTGTGTGGATGTTGTGTATGGTATTAGCAAGTTTTGCATGGGTCTATTGTGGGAGGAGACCTTGGGGGGTGGGGAGGCCTGGCTGGAGGGTATGCATCTGCAAGGGAACATGAGGGTGGGGTGTGCAGTTACCAAGCTGGGTGGAGAGCGTTTGCATTACAACTGGTTCCTGCTGTCCGTGTCTAGCCTGGAGGATGGGGGAAGGAAATGGTATCTGTCAGTTCCTTTGTTCCTGAAGAAGTCTCCCAAAGATCCTTGCTTCTCCAGCACACAATCTGAGATTAGTATATAAATCACCTTCCTATAAATCCCAGGCATTTTTCAAATTGATATTTCTATGCTGTATCTCCGAGAGACTGTTTATTGTGCTGTCTCTTCAATGGTGGAGAGTCAGCTTCCTCTCACCCCCCTGGCTCTGGGAGTGTTGAGTCCACTGATTTTTAAAGTTCCAAGTGCTAGGTCATGCTGATTATAAGAATTATGAAATTAAGCCCCTCTGATTTTCAAAGCCAAATGTTATGGGGATTCTGCCTTCCCCATGTGGGTTCCCCAGACCTGGGTGCCTGGTGTGAAGGTCTGTTTCTCTCCCCTCTTCACACCTGCAGTGTCCCTATCCCCTGTGGACAGTCCTATGGGTCCATTTAGCTCCTAACTCTGTTTCCACCCTTCTTACTCTCTTCTATGTGGCCTCTCCTCTACACTTAGCTGTGGAGAGTCTATTCTGCTGGTCTTTGGGTCATTTTCTGGATTATTTATATTGATGTGGGTGTTATCTAATTGTACGTGTGGGACAAGGTGAGCTTAGGATCTTCCTACTCTGCCATTTTCCCTCTCCACAAGGTGATCTTTAAAAATTTTTCATTAATCAAATAAGTTTGAGAAATGCTGCATATTATAGCCCTGTCTTGGAAATTTACAACCACCTTAAAAATATTGTATATTAAAGAAATCTGTTTGTTTAGTAGCTCATTTCCAAAACTTATGCAATGAGACAATATTAAAAATATTTCCAGATGTTTTTCCATACCTTTAAATATTGTTGCTCCAGGGTCTCCATCTTTTGAAGCAATGAGTTTTGGTGCTTCAGGAGAAAGGTGAAGAGAACTGGAATGATAAAAGCATTTCTCCGTTCTGACTGTCAAGTAACATTTGCTTTTGGCCCCTACAAAGGCAATAGTTTTGAGCAGCAGGATTTGTTGAAAGTTGAGATTACTAAATGCCACAGGTAGAGAGATCTAAAGAAATGATGTGAAATAGTCCTTGCCTTAAGGATGAAAACCTGAGTCTCCTAGATGGGGGAGTATGGGAAGAAGAGAATTGAAGGGAAGAGGAACATGTGTGCAATGGCTTCACATTTAGATCAAGATCTTGTGGCAGAGAATTGCTAGGTAAATCTTTGGAGAGGAAAAGTCAAAACAAAGGGTCTTTTGCACACTTTGTGGGTCACAACTCTGGGAGAACATCACTATACTAACTGCACCAACTGGAGGGCGGGCATTAGAGTAAAAATGGTGGTGTGGAGAATTTGGGCAGATATTGAGTCTAAGTTAGCAATTTTGAACCTCTTTTAGTTCTCAAATGGCATAGAAATGTCCCAGATGTTTTTACAAGACCTATGGGAGAAGATAAAAAATAGCTGGATAGGCCCATAGGCCTACTGCTGAAGATGAGTGAAGCAAGCCATGGTACCTAGTGACCCACCTGAGAGGCCATGGGAGGATACTAGCCAGGAAGAGGTCTAATCAAAAACACAGAACTGGTTTCAGAGTTATCTTTACTACTAATTAGAGTGAGGTGAGGCTGAGTCAGCAAAGGAAGACCCCTGGGTCCTGACTAAACCAAGAGACCAGGTCTAGTGTTTACCACCTGTAGACACCAGTGGTTATTAACAGGCTACCGGTGACCAGGCAGACAAGAAACATCTCTGAGGAGATCAGAGAATGCAGAAGATAGCAAGACAACCTTCTCTTGTTCATTGCCATTAGGCATGTAAAGAGTGATGTGCTGGTAAATGTTTAACCAGCTCTCTCCTCCCCAAAAAAAGTCCTGACTTACAGCTTGTGACAACTCCATGGTATAAATATCCAATGCCTGACTGTAAGCTATCAGCATGATATCACTGAGCACAGAGTTGGGAAAAGATGTGTATAACTGTCTCAGACTTCATGTAAATCCCACTCTTACACATAATCTATATCTGGATGCCAAGTTAAGAAGGGATGGGGAGGAAAAAAAAGTCTGAAAGAACATTTATCTGAAGAGACTGAGTTACATCCAGTTAATAGGAAAGTTAATGTTCTTTTCATCCATGTTCCTCCCCACGTACTTAGTTAAGTGGAAGATTATTTAAAGAAACTAGAAAAAATCTACATCATTTTGCACATTCAAATGTTAATTTTTTAACTCATCCTATTATTTGAGTACAGAACTTTTTTCCCCCTTTGGATTACCATTTTGTGAATTTCTACTCTTTGTTCATCCTTCACTGATTCTTCTTCCTATAAACTTGGGCTCAGTCTCAAAATTTGGTCACAAAGCTCAGGTTATCTTTCCCCTTGGGTCTCTACTATGAGATATATAAAAATTATATATATAATATTATATATATCATTATATATGTTTGTAAATTTGTGAGTCTGTATCTCCAGTGTGACACCATCTCTAATGCTCAGCCAAATCATGTTGTATACATTTCCTTTTGGTTCTCTGTTATCCAATGAAACCAATATATTCATAACCAAAGCTAGTATTTTTACCACTCTGAATCAGTCTCCACTTTCCCAACTCAATGTTTCCACTGTACTTGGAATCATCCGTGTTCCTTCCTTTCACACTCACTTACTTCTAAGCAATGTGTCTTTCACATTTTACCCTTATTTTCCATTCCCATTGCCACAGCCTTAGTTCAAACATTCATGACCCCATACCTAAATAATCATGATAGTTTCTGTGTATAATTTTTATTTTATTTTAAAGATATATTTTTGTAAATAATTAAAATTGTTTATCAAAACAATAGAAAATATAGTTAAGCAAAAACAAATAAACCAAAAATAACCCTGAAATCTCGTTGCCCAGAGATGACAATATTTGTTAAACCTTTTGGTTAATCTTACTTCAGGTATTATGAGTGTGTGTGTGTGTGTGTGTGTGTGTATGAGCAATAGAGAGAGGGAATATCAATCATATATAAAATATAATCTACATACAATAACACTATCATTCATTCAGGTACTATGGTAAGGACTCTGCATATATCATCTACTTAAATATTCACAAAATTTTATGAGGTAAATACGATTATCTTCATTTTACAGATAAATAAACTGGAGCTTAGAGTCTCACAATGTAACATAGCTAGTTAAGTGGAGGAACCTAGGAAGACTGATGGATCCCAAAGTCTATGCCTTTACCACTTTACCTTTACCCCATAACACAACCATGAGATCATGTGGTACATACTCTTATTAACCACCTTTTTAATTTAATAATATAATGCAACTATTTTTATGTTAAATATGTATTTTATAAGCATGGAATCATAGTATGCATATATCTAACTAAAAATTTAATTTAATAATATAATATAAATATTTTTCATGTAAAATATACATTTAAAAATTTTAACATAATATTCCATTGGATAGCTGTAGCTTTCTTCATTTATCAAATTTCTCTTTGACAGATATTTAATTGTGTCCAAATTTTTACTATGAGAAACAAATTTAAATAAATGCTTGTGTACATACATCTTTATGGGTGATGGAATTATAAATATTTTTTATGCTTATGTGAAATTTTAAATATTGAACACATATATACAATCCACATACATAGTGTGGGATGGTACCGAAGTGGAAAGAAAATGAGGGTAAGCCATGTCTATGGGCCTGATTGGCGGAGCCAGGGTCCAGGTCTCATGCTGCTGTACTACAGCATGGACCAAGAGGAGTGTGAGAATTCTAAATTCAATTTGGATTTTAGGTCCCTATGCAGTTATATTTTTAAAAGTTTTAAGAAAGAAGAAGAAAGAAAACAATTCAAGCCTAGTGGTTGCCTAATCTATGCTTGAACAGTTTAAAAACAGGGAACTTATTAGTTTTCCAGAACTCCCAACTTTGTTCCTGTCTGCCCTTAACATATTTGCAGCCCAGGTCAAGAGGCCCATGTACCATGTGCCTAAATATTTAAAATAAATCCTTCAAGCTAAAAAAAAGTTGTTTTTTTTTTTTTTTTTCCTACTCTTGGCACCATCCCATCCTATGAGGTACCACACATGTATGTGTGTAGACATTTCAGCCCACAGGTGTGAAGTCTGCATATTTCCCTCTGGACCCCAGGCTTAGATGCACACACTGGCATATAAGAAAGGAAACTCTTAGAAAAGCTGTGGGGATACATATAAGGATGAGGACCTAAAATGATGTGTCAGGAGGCAGAACTTGACCCTGTAAGTAGTGGAGAACTACTGAAAGTTTTTGAGCATGGAAATGACATAGTTAATTAGATCTGTATTTTAGGCAGCCAGCTTCAGTAGCAAAATTGAAGGTGAATTGTAGGTGGTTGTAGACCAGCAAAGAAACTGAATATTTCTTCAAATTTTGTGCCTTTAAACTTTTCCTCACAATGTTCCCTCACAGTACTGGGATGGAAATTATTAGTTCCCAGGCAGTCTGTAATAAACCGTGGAAAGAGAAATGGTGACTTTAATATTGGCTCCTAGGTCTACCCTTATACAGCATATATGGCAGAGGATGCATAGCAATATCACTGAAGACACCTGCCTTCAGAAAGATGTCCAGGGGCCCCTGGGTGCCTCAGTCCTTAAGCGTCTGCCTCCAGCTCAGGTCATGATCCCAGGGTCCTGGGATCGAGCCCCGCATCGGGCTCCCTGCTCAGGGGGAAGCCTGCTTCTCCCTCTCCCACTCCCCCCTGCTTGTGTTCCCTCTCTCGCTGTGTCTCTCTCTGTCAAATAAATAAAATCTTAAAAAAAACCCAAAACCTTAAAAAAAAAAAAAAAAAGACAGATGTCCAGGCTTCTTATTGTAGAACCCATACAATGTCTTAAAAGATTTTTGGTTTTAAGGAGTCTTGCCAAATATGTTCATTGGCAAATGTGTGTGTGTGTGTGTGTGAGAGAGAGAGAGAGAGAGAGAGAGAGACATTGAGTATACAGATATTGAAAATGTGAACCCTGTTTGTGGTTTACTGTACTTAGAGAGGGGCAGGGAGTGAACAGTCCCCTGTATATCTCTGTGTCCTGAAGGAGTTGATAGAAAGCAGAGAGAAAGATATAGTTAGTTCCTTTGAGATCTAAATTGGGAGTCTGAAGAGCATTGGAAAACAAAAATCTGTGTACATACGGGGAAAATGAAGTATCTAATGATTATATTGTATTACTCTGGAATAATTTTGGACTTTAAAAAGTGCATATTATTTATAAGGAATACTATAATTATAAACTTTCAATGAAATACATTATTTCCTGGACTATCTGTAGTAGCCCCTTTGAGGCCATCTGTGGAAGGTCAAATTATTGATCTAATTTTGGTTTGTTGGTCACAGTACAGAGATGAGGGTTGGTGGTAGACATCACTGCTATCGAATATGCATAGTCACATGCTGTGAGAAAATGTCTTGGCATTTAAGGGTGAAGTTTAGATATTGCATATAAAGCTTTTCAATTTAAAAAAGGCATATGATTGAGATTTGTTGTCTTATTTACTTACTTTGTGAAATTGAATGCAGAGCTATTGAAGATTTAGGTATTCTTCAAACTCTATTCTTATACTTTATAACCTAAGCAACACCATTTCCTTTCTTCCTTGCTCTAATTGTCCAGTCCTTCACTCTGCCTCACAGCTTTTCCTGCTGACCTCTCCCTCATGCCTCTCTGCCCTCTATGTTTGTCATGTTTCCTGCCTGCTCACAAAGGAAGACCAATAAAGCAGAAAGCTGACAGTCAAGAGACTTGGGTTTTTATAATTTCAGCTCTGTCACTAACAGCTGCATAACTTTGGGCAAGTCCTTTACCTTCCCTACTCTAAGTTTTCTTCATTACTACAATGTGGAGTAGGAAATAGATGATCTCCATGGTGCTCTTCAACTCTGACATTTGTGTCTCTAACAAACATGGAATGTAATTATTATAATCACAGTAGTGAGAGAGGTAATTAAAGGTAAACTGGCCCAAAATATGAAGTGCATTTGTGGTAATACTACAGTGACATCATGAATGCTGTAGAACTCTCCATGAGAATAAGTTTTCTTCTATTTTTATGAGTTTTTTTTCTTCCCATCACCTCCAAAACTGTCATGTAGCAATTTACTCATTTTATTCTTTAATCACTATGCAGTACTATATTCAGATTTAAGAATGCTCTCACCACAAATGACATATACTAACGGTTCTTGTGGAAGAATAGTCTGAGATCTAGTTGATATTGCAATTACTAAATCCCCATGGACAAGGTCCAAGAGAGATTTACTCTATACCAGATTCTGTTCTACATAAAATAATGAGTCAAAAGCAGTTATCCCAAAATCTAACATTTAGCAGGGCATGTATTACTGCAAAGAAAATTGAGATTTGGAAGCTGAGACCTGGGTTTCAGTCTTGGATTCAACAATTCATAGTTAGTCTCCAAGTCCAATTGGGTCCAATTGACTCAAAATCTTAACATTGCATTTACTGTCTTCCTAGAAAATATTCTTGCAAGAAAGTGTGATGTAATTTCTAGCCAAAAAATACAGTAATAGCAGTATTCATGAAAAGCAAGAGGTATTTTAGAAAGTTATTAAGCAAAACTTCATAGAATAATTGGATTTGTGATCAAGGGAATTATATTTGACAAATACAACTGCTGGTTAAAGTTAGATTCAGGGGCGCCTGGGTAGCTAAGTTAGTTAAGGATCTGCCTTTGGCTCAGGTCATGATCCCAGAGTCCTGGGATTGAGCCCTGCCGTGTTGGGCTTCCTGCTCAGCGGGAAGTCTGCTTCTCCCTCTCCATCTGCCCCTCCCCTGCTTATGTTCTGTCTTGCTCTCTGTCTCTCTCAAATAAAATAAATAAAATCTTAAAAAAAAGTTAGATTCAGGCAAGAATGCCTGGGAGCAGCAATAAAGTCTGAAGTTATTTGAGGGACGTTAAGAGAGGAGTAACGAGAATAGTAGTAGAGTATATGACTTTGAGGGGGTAGCAAAAATTTTTTGTGGACACATTTGATAGGAAATTGAAAATAAAGTCTGTAGGTACAGGTTTAGGTGTGACTTGTGCAGAAATTATAAATGAAGCCTTATTAGGAGATCTCCAAGACAGAAGGTATGGAGTACAGATTTTTAGATGGTGGGAATGAGAATTTCTTGGAATTGTTGACCCTGATCTTAGAGATCCTGATTCAGTGGGTTTAGGATGGGGCCTAGAAATACATATATTCCACTAACATCCCCAAAATTCTGATGTAAGTAGTCTGTGTCCTACACTTT
The DNA here is from genome assembly GCF_964656455.1 of Halichoerus grypus. NCBI lineage: Eukaryota > Metazoa > Chordata > Mammalia > Carnivora > Phocidae > Halichoerus > Halichoerus grypus. The sequence goes on along the minus strand of NC_135722.1, from coordinate 80,442,075 downwards.
AGGACAGTGGTTCTCAAACTTTAACATGCATCAGAATTACCTGGAGGGTTTATTAAGGCACAGATTGCTGGGCCTCACCCCCAAGGTTTCTGATGTAGCAAATTGTGGGGCCAGGAATTTTACCATTCTAACAAGGCAAATAGTGATACTGTTAGTTTGGTGACCACACTTTGAGAACACATTCCTTAGGACACTGATTTCAGTGACATAGAGGCACTAGAATAGATCAAGAACAGACTTCTGGAGGATAATCACATTCAGCAGCAGCAGAAAGAGCAAGAACCAGTGAAGAAACTAGAGAAGCAATAAAAAATGTAAAAGAAGAATTAGTATGGTGACATCAATGAAGAGGATTAAACGTGTTTAAACAAGGTTGGTGGGTTTTTTTTTTTTTTTGTATTATAAGAGGCAAAAAGAAAAAAAAAAGTCACCTGTTATCACTCCCAGAGTGAAATAAGGATAGTAATATTACTCTTATAGACTTGTTAAATAATTGAAATACAATGTCTAAACTGTTATTAAAGTCTTTAGTAAGCACTTAATATATATCATTAGTATTATTATTTTATTGACAAGAGTCACAAAATTAGTAAGTAGTAGAAACGGGGCTTTTTGTCACTATTTCAAGTTCTGAAAGTAAAGAGGACTTAAAGGAGAAAGAGCTATCAACGATACTTAGGGTTGGTCCCCAATCACAAATTGAAGTAAGACAAAGAAAAGAAGCCATTGGATTTGATGTTAATTAGGGATAGAATAATTAGGGCAGAATCAGATTGTAAGAGGAATTGGAGATCGAATGTACGCAACAAGTGTGTATTCATTTGAAAAACTTGGCAATAAAAGAAAGATGAGAAAAGATGGTAGAGAAAGCAGCAGGTTAAAGCCTTTTTGTTTTTCCTGGGTTGGAGAAAAATGGTGCATCTTCATAAATCCAGAGAAAAGTACCACAGGAGTAAGCTGACTGGAAGATGCAAATGAACAAGGGAATAATAAAGGGAGCTGTGGTCTGGAGCAGGATAAAGTAAGGAAGATCAGTCACAAGAGGGGTGAGCCTTTGAAATGGGGGCAATATCTACTTGATAGGATGTCAAAAAAAGGATAAGTGAAGATCAGAGGTTTGTTGAAATAAAGAGAGGGGAGAAAACTTCAATAGCTTATTCCATTGAGAAGTCCTTGCTTTCTTGCCTTTCTCTGGCACACCTGCCCTGCAAAATCCCATTACATGTTTGCTCAGCTCCTATACATGTCTGTTGAGTACAGCAAAATAACTAAAACCTTTTCAGAATAAAGGTAGTCAGCCCCATATATTGTCCTATTTTTTTCTGCTAAGCTCCTCTCACATTTCCTATGTTCCCAAAACCTATTTTTTTAAATTGTCTGGAGTCTCCTTGGGGCTCCTCTTCCACTACATCTCCCTCATACTCTCAGCAGGTATCTGTCCTTCTCTTTCAAGGTCTTAAATCTTGATCCTTTCATTTGACAGTGTATAGAATAATTAATCGGTTCCCTGTCTTTCTCCAAAAGTGAACACTGAGGTTGTTTTTAGTATGATCATGAACTCATGGATTTAAAAATTACATTTTAATCTACTGACATTATTATTCTTTTTGATGTTCAAATTATTCCATCCCTGACCAGTAGGAAATGCTTCAGATTAGACTTTTATCTTGCTGGTACAAGCCCAGTAATCACTAGTAGTTGTTTTGTTGTCCAGTGTTAGAAACTTTCTAGGTCCATGTTGTACATATCTTGTATGAGTCCAGGATCAGCCATTTACCCAAGCAGTTTTATTTTTATTTTTAAGTTTTTTTGGAGATCACAAGCTGGGAATTACAGGATGTTCAGAACCTCAGAGTTTTTTTTGTTTGTTTGTTTTGAATTCTACTTTGAAGCATTCTCCTTTGGTTTCCAATATACCACTCTTCTCAAAATTTTCCCTAACTTACCTGGATGTTTCTTCCAAGTCTTTGTAAGTGTTGATTTCTGCCACAATCTCAATATAGACACTCTCTCTGGGTGATCATACCTATTCCTCTAGAATAAACTGTACCCATGTGCCCATATCTCTCAATCTGAGCTACTAGTAGGGGGTCTCTCTTATAAACTCTATATTCCTCATCACATTTCTTAGTTATAATTGCTATCTGCAGTTTTTCCCATCTATCTGGAATTTATTACAAATGTTTATTAAATTGTAGAATGAATAAGTGGATAAAGCTTAATAAATTAATATGTTTCTTCCTCAATTTCTTGATAGAGGAATTAGATCAAGTATTGGGAATGAAAGGAAGGGGTAAGTCTTTATCTTACCCTTGAAGGTAGGGAATAGTTAGCATAATTATTGTAGTTACAGTGCTGGGAAATTCAGTAAAGAAAATCTAGAAATGATTTGGCAAGCTATTTGAGTCTTGTGTAAATATTAAACTTTAGTGTTGACAATAACAAGAACACATACTATTTAGAGGCTAAAGCCTAAGCAGTAGAGATTGATGTGGAGAAATTCTACTAATTTGCCTGTGTTCCTAAAAGTGTACTGAGTTCATTTTTACATCTCTGTAATGTGAGATTTGGAAACTTGTGAAAAGAAATTAAAAAACACTCTGTTTTCACATATGGGTGATAGTATGTTGATAATGTAATTATTTGGTTTTCCTCGACTCACTACACAAAAGAGTTTGTTTGGATTTTTCCAGCACTTAATGATCTTGTTCTTACTGTCATTTGGCCTTTATTGTTTCTGATGAGAAATTAGTGGGTATGCAAATTGTTGTCCCCTAAATGTAATCTATAATTTTTTCTCTAGATACTTTCATATATTCTCTTTAGTTTTGATTTTTTAAAAAAATTCAGCAGTTTGTCTATGATGCGTCTAAGCATATGGTTTTTTTCTTTGTACTTATTCTACTTGGGGTTCACTGAAGTTCCTGAATTTATAAATGTATATCATTTACAAAATTTGAGAATTTTAAAGCTATTAGTTCTTCAAATATTTTTCTCTGCCCTTTTCTTTCTTCTTCTGGGACTTCAATTACTCATATGTTAGATCCTTTGTTATTTTCCCACAGATCCCTGTTCATTTGGTTTCATTCTTTTTTTCTCCCTCTTATTAAGATTGGATATTTTTACTGGGTGAAGAGAGACATGGCCTTGTTATCACTGATTGATGGTGAAAGTCCTGACCCTCCATTAGACCCCCTCTGACACCACTCCAGTAAGGAGGGGAAGAGGTGCCTTGTTTCCTCTGGGTGGGTGTGGAAGATCAGACTCCTCACATTGTCACTATTGTAATTGGTGTGCCTTCTTATCTCCATCTTCCAGGGTCTTCTTATATGTCTTTTATATATAATATCCAGAGTTTTTAGCTGTACTTAGTGGAAAGAATAGGGAAATATACATGTACTTCATTTTTGTGGAAGCTGAAGTCTAAGAATTTTCTAATTCAGTTTTTGAATAGGTAGTACATTTACATGGTATGAATCCCATCAAAATATAACAAATTACATAGTGAAAAGACCCTCTTTCTTGTTCATCTTCTGCCTTATTTCTACTCTGCTCTTACCCACAGTTTCTTTTCAGAGTTTCTTTATGCATATTTAAGAAAAAGATAAAGATTATTTTACTCTTCCTTTTTGCATAAAAGGTGGCTTAATATATACACTGTACTGATCCTTCTTTCCTTCTCTCCATTTAGCTATATATTTCAGAGACTTTTTCATTTCAAGGACATAAAGAGCTTTTTTGTCCTTTTTTATAGTTTCATAGATTTCCATTGTATGTATAAAAGACAGCATTTTAGTGGTATTTCTGAACTGCATTGATAAATTGTGAATTTTCTCAGGACTATTAATTTATTTTATAATATATAACCTATTAGTGTTTATTCTTAGTTAAACTGTCAGATGATTGGGGAAACTTGGAGCTAGATCATGTGTTTTTCTTTCTAGAATTGTTTATATGTAATATGTTTATTTTTAAGATAAAGAACATTTGTCATTTTCTTTTTTGTATATTGTATTTTCCAGATGATCTCAGGGATTCCATGATTCTGACATCTTAGGAGAGAAAGAAAAATGCCAAGTTTAATTATGAAAGTTACAGAAGTGTTTAGTGTTTTTAATTACAAGAAACAGCTATGCAAGAAGCTTTGAAATATTCTCCTTCCACTTGCAGAAAATGCCGGTAAAGATATGCTTTCTCTAGACTGTTGCCCTAATACATCTCTCTTCCCTGTTCCAAGGGCATGTATCATGGAGCCTGCAGTCAAGTGTACTCCATCTAAACCAATACTGTGAATTGTCAGAGATTTTTGGCAAAAAAATGTTTTACAAGATTTGCTAGCCCTCATGAAGTAATTCCACCTAACCACCTGATGATAAGAAATTGGAAGCTTTTGGTTAAAACAGAGAAAACAGTTCACTTGCCACAGATAAGAAAATTGCAAAGAAACAAAAAGATGTTTCAAGAGAATTTTGTTTGTTTTTGTTCTTGATTTTTCTCTTTTTTTTTTTTTTTCAGAGAAGAAGAGCTCTGTTTCTAATTTCCTTGGCATTATTCTCATAGCCTTTGTCATGATTTCTGTATGTGAGGCTTACCACCTGATGCAAGAAGGAAGGAATAATGATTGTAATGTTTCCTTCTATCTGTACATGTAGCCATAAGGAGTTAATGGTGTAACTGAAGTAGCTGAATCAGAGTATAAGAATTTGGTTTATTTTAATGCATCAAAGTGTTAGGTCCAATGGCCAGGACAGAGTATGGCACAAAGTAGCCATTCAGTGAAACATTCATAAATAAATAACGTCAAGGAAATTAAGCAAGCTGCTTTGAGAGTCTCAACTTGTTAGATGTGTCAAGGCCCTTAAGGCCGACATGACATATATCCTTTCTCCACTTTTTGTTTTTATTAATGAAATCAAGATTTTTGCTGAGGGAAAGTGATCCTATCCCATCTCAGGGATAAATCATAATTAGCCTAAGCTAGTACCTTGCCAATGTTTGTCTTAGTGATGGGCATGTGATACAATTTTGGTCAGTAAAATATAAAAATATAAATATATAAATACATAAAAATGTAAAAAGGAGTTTTATTTATGATTTAATTTTTTTATAAAAGCTTTCCTCACATAAAAGAAAATGCCATTAGGAAGAACCAGGGTTTTCCACTCCTGGAAATGGTGCAGGTATTTTGTCTGAGCTTGACTGAGGAAAAGCCATTCTCTGAGTATGGCAAAGTTGAAAATAGGAAGAATTCAGGTCTCTGATATGCTATCAAGCCCAGAATTTACCAACTCTGGAGCTCTGTTATGTAACAAATAATAATGAATTCCCCATATTGTTTAAGTTACTGTGATTTGAGTTTTCTTATATTTGCAACCAAAAGCATCCTGACACAATAATCTTCATACACTACATTTTGAAAATAAGAGCACTGATAATTCACTGGTAAGAGTGCACATATTCAAACACACATTGATCATGCAGGTTTGAACAAATAGCAGTAAGAAACTATATTTAGGGGTCCCCCTGGGTGGCTCAGTCAGTTAAGCATCTGATGTCGGCTCAGGTCATGATCTTGGGGTTCTGGGATCGAGCCCCACATTGGGCTCGGTGCTCAGTGGGAAGTCTGCCTGTCCATCTCCTTCTCCCTCTGCCCCGCCCCCCCACTCATACTCTCCCTCTCTTTCTCAAGTAAATAAATAAAATCTTAAAAAAATATATAAATGAGATCTAAGCATGTTTGTAGACTGAGAGGAAGTAAAGAGAAAGAGATTGGAGATCAAAGAATCATCAGAACAATTAAAGAAACAATGGCCCAAAAGAGCTAGGAAGAAATGGACATGATGATAAAAACGGTGAGTTTAGTTTTGGGAACAATGACTATGAATGAATCCTTTTCTCTAAGACAGGAGGGAAGAAAAAGATCATGTGAGAAGAATAAAAGGAATTTTGTATGGAAAGGAGAGTGTGATTATAGAGGAGTCTTGAGGTGGAGCAACAAGAAGTCAAAGTAGTTCATGTGAATAGTGTCCCATCTCCTGAGGACAGCTCTTCATACTCATGGGGCTGTTTTGGTCTAGCAGTTGTGGGGATACGACTGCGAGTCAGTGGGTGATGACTGACAGCATCATGAAGCATGTATAAGGGCTCATTTGGGATCAGATAGCGTGAATTCATACAAGACCTCTTAGCACAATTTCAAAAACATTTTCAGGGTTTAGCTGCCTGATAGAGCCCCTAAAGGAAGACTAGGGGAAAATCAAGAAAGGGATCTGACAGTAGTCTCCTTACCTCCCATTTCTTATGTTCTGCATCCCCTCTACATAATGTCTGTTTCTCAACTCATTCACATTTTTCAGGCTTAGCAGCAGCTATGTATCTACACGCAGACAGAGTGCTGACCATTATAGCATATCTGTGAAAGAAATGGAGAAGCTGAGAGGTAGTAGGTGAGCCAGGACAGTACCAGATAAGGAATCTTCTACAACCCACCCACATTAATGGCTGCTGTTTTCTGAATGGAATTGCTGTTTCGATTCTTTTGGTTTTTCTTCCCTCTGCACCTTTGTTCATGCCTCTACCAGAATTTCCTTCCTTTTACCATCTGAATATACAACAGTTAAGATACACCTCGAATGCTCCCTCTTAGACGCCTTCTCCGGTCACTTCACCTGGAATAGATCTCTCTCATTTCTGTCTCTGGTAAATGTAAAACTTTTATGGACTTCATCATGTTTTATGTTATTTCACTGGTTGTCTACCATTCTCATTTAGTTTGGTGGTCCTTGGGCATAACAACCATATTTGAAATTTCTTTGTGTCTTAGAACAAACACTGTCATTAGTAAATGCTCAATAATATTTGATTAAAAAAATACAAAATAAACAATGGAGTGTTACCAAATGATAACTATCTTTGAGAGGAAATGGCATGGTAAAACACATATGAGTCCAAAGTTAGGCAGCCCTGAATTTAAATCACAGTTTGTAATCACACTACTAGCTGTGTGATCTTAGACTAGCTACATAATCTCTCTGTGCTTACATTTCCTTGATCATAAAATGGGGATAATAACTATTTTTCAGACTTTTTAGGAAAATTAGAAATGGTGTAGTTGCCTAGCAAAAAGCTTGGCATATAGCAAATACTCAATAAGTATTTTATAATAGTATAATACTCAGTAGCTATTTTATAAAAGTAGCTTTTTATAAAAGTATATTTTTTATAAAAGTATAATACTCAGTAGCTATTTTTATTTGCTTTGTCTTCTGTACTTCTATCTACAATTTAAGTAACAGAGTTGCAAAGACCCAAATATACACTATATGGATTAAATAGTAATGAGAGGAGGCCAGAAACAAACTATTGACATATTTTAAACTGAACTGGAAGAAACCCAAAACACTCTGTTTATAATCTGGACTTGGATCCAGTAAGCAACTGACCACAGCTGCTGGATGGATGTACCATAAGGACGTCAGGTACTCACTGCTCAGTGCTAGTGTTTATCCAGGGGTCTACACTAACCACTCAAAAAATGTCTTCATGTACAGATGGTCTGGGCTTCATTTCACTCAGTTTGTATGGTTGACAGTAGCCAATTTGTGTCAGGGAATAATCCTACCCTAACCCGGTGGAGGGATCAATTCACCAAGTATTGTCTCTTTCTCATTACTAATGACTGTAAGTACATGAAGTAATCTTTCTATTAAGCAAACATCTTCTACACTAAAAATAAAGCTCATGGTTAATCTGGAAGAATTCTTTGACCAGGAGCTCTGGCATTAGTGAATGTCTTGTTGGGAGAGCAGCAGAGAACTAAGGCCTGCCACCCAAAGTGAAAACAGACCGCAGTACAATAGCAACCACCGGGATAATTGGATGTCTGTATTTAGGGAATCACAAGGTTGCCAAGGAGAAATGCACTGTGATGGGCTGTTTAGAATAGAGCAAGTATTTTAGGAAGAGTAAAAAATATCTAATTCTATTTTGCCAGACATCATTTGTAAATATAGTTCTATCCAGGGATGAAATATTATATGCAAACAAGTATGCCAATAACTCTTTTCAACAAACACTTGTCTGAACTTGGCTAAGAAACTTAACATTGTCAAGGGAGTTGTTGCAAATGATGTGCTTCTATTTGCTAATATCAAACAGTCCTGAGCTGGCTAAAGCATACTCTCCTCAGAGCCACTTTCTTGGAAGGTATATGGATAGAGATGTGGGTGCAACAAGTTCTGTGATTAGATTACTGGAGCTGGTAGTAATAACCTGGTAATACAGGTGTAGCAGACGCTGATGGTGCTTTAGGTGTCTCTGAAAAGTCGCCCTCTAGGCTCCCGCTCCCTGGGCTCATGTCCTGGCAGTTCCTTTTACATATTCTCAGCTACCTATTGTATCTACAGTAGACCATGCTCCTGCTTTCCCCTCTAGCTTCTCTCTGCATGTTTTCTCTGTCCAAACACACCTTCTGAACTTTTCCTCCTGGGTAATTCCTAGTTTTCCTTTACGTCTCAACTTTGACATACCTCACTTTAGAAAGTAGTTCCTGAACACATCCTAAGATGCCTCTCCTCTGTTCTCCCATACTACCTGGTATTTCCTTAAACATAGCACATGTCACATTAAATATGATGATTACCTGCTTGTCTTTCTTCCATTATTATAAAACTCATTAGATCTCTATGTTGGATCTTGTTCATAGTTAAATTTTCAGTGCCTGGCAAATTGCACTGAATAAGAGATTAATAATTGTTTAACATATGAACGAATAAATAAGTATACCCCAGACAGCCTAAGAATCCAAAAATTGATAAGATGTGTCAACATGATACTAGAGAAAGTAGTCATAATAGAGATGAAGCAAGATGATTTTGTGGAAATGTTTTACTTTTTTTAAAAATAGTTTATCTTAATTTATGGAACTATTTTGAGAACGATACAAAGAACTTTTGTGATAACCTATCAATAACCACTGTCGTTGATACCATCTTTAACATGAAATAGTTAAAACAGATGATTCAAAGATACAAAGAACTTTTGTGTACTGGTCCACTCAAGAGTAAATTGTTGACAGGATACCTCATCACCTCCAAACACTTTATTGTGTATTTCAAAAACAAAAACAAAAACAAAAACAAAACAACCAAAGGCATTTTCTAACATAACACAATACAGAGAACTAGAAAATTAATTTGGATTACTGTTTAATTCTCAGGCCCCATTCAAGTTTCACCAATTATCCAATAGCGTCCTTTACAGAAAATGATCTAGTCCAGAATCACAGGTTGCATTTAGTCATCATGGTTCCTTAGTCACCTACAGTCCAGAGCGGCTTTTCAGTCTTTCCTTGATTTCCATGATCTTGATACTTCCAAAGATTTACAGGTTAGTTTTCTTGTTGTTGTTGTTGTTTTTTCTTTGAGGGTGGGGATTGGTAAAGTATCCTCCATTCTGCATGTGTGAGATGTTTTCATTATTAAGATTGGATTAGATTGACAGGACTATCACAGAAATAATGTTGAATTTTTACATTTGTGTTTTATCAGCTGGCACATGATTTTAATTTGTCCCTTTATTGGTGGTGTTAGTGTTCATCACTTCACCAAGGTAAGGCCTGCCAGGCTTCACTAGTGTAAAGTTACTTCTTTCTCCACTCCCTGCCCCTGTAATTAAGAACTTTTAGGAGAGGTATTCTGAGACTCTGTAATATCTCATAATAGCTGGTACCACATCGTGAAAAGAGGTCCGTGTATGAGGAACTGAGGCCTCTAGCCAGCAGCCATACTAGTGAGCCATCTTCAGAATGACTCTTTTATCCAGCTGAGCCTTCAGATGGCTGCAGCACTGGCCATAAGCTTGACAACAGTATCATGAGAAACCCTGAGCCTGAACCACCCAGGTAAACTGCTCCTGAATTTCTAACCCCTAGAAACTGGCAGAGATAAATACATATCTGTTCTATTAAGCCACTAAGTTTTGGGGTAATTTTTATGCAGCTATTGATAACAAATACAATATGTAAGCAGGGTGACTAAATCATCTTGTTTTTTGCCTAATGTTTGTTCTGCGTTTAGTACTGAAAGTCCCATAATTAGGAAATCCCTCAGTCCTGGGCAAACTAGGACAATTGATCATTCTAGACGTTAGTCACAATATAAAGTGTATGCACCTTGCAGAGTCGTGAATTAATGCGCATAGCGGAGAGCAACAGCTTAATAACCACTGTCGTTGATACCATCTTTAACATGAAATAGTTAAAACAGATGATTCTTAAACTTCTTCTCAGCCCCAAATTAAGTCTTGTGACTTAAGTTTTTGGGCGGCAGCTATAAAAATAATTCCAAAAACTGGCAGGCTGAAGCTAGTCAGTATATTTTAATGCAAGTACTAAGGTTCTATCACTGCAATAAGAGGATGTCTTGAATCAATTCATGGCTCACAGAAGAGTCTCTGAAACCATGGGGTTTTTAATCTAACTCCTGCTTGGCTGAAAAAGTTTTAGGTCCTCGTCTTAGTGTTTGATCCTTTCTTTCTCTCTTGTCTGTGTGGAATTTTTCTTTTTTTTTTTTTTTAAGATTTTATTTATTTATCTGAGAGAGAGAGAATGAGAGAGAGAGAGCACATGAGAGGGGGGAGGGTCAGAGGGAGAAGCAGACTCTCTGCCGAGCAGGGAGCCTGATGCGGGACTCGATCCAGGGACTCCAGGATCATGACCTGAGCCGAAGGCAGTCGCTTAACCAACTGAGCCACCCAGGTGCCCCTGGAATTTTTCAAAAAACACAAGTTAACAATCCCAATGATCTGTCATTTAAACAAAAGAAGATTTATTATTTTTATCCAAAGAACAAATTATTACCTAGTTCAGCAAAGTGTAAAATTTCCCCCCTTTTTAAATCCTGATATATGTTGTCTGTGTGGGGCTCCATATGCACTTTAGTATGGAAAATGAACCTTATTTTCTCGTAGAAATACCAGGAACTTGAAAAATAGATAGTGGCTGAGGGTTCCAGGGGAGAGCAGAGGGCACCTGTGAAATCTGAGGAATCTGAGCACGAGCACAGTGGGTCCTTGGAGAAAAAGTATTGTATGAGGGACAAAGAAGATGGAGAACCTTATGAGGAGCCTGTTGAATCATAATTAATGTGGAGGGAGTGGAGTTGTGACAAAGTCATTTTCACTAAAGGTGAAACCTGGGGCAATGAGATGATGCTGTGCCTGGTCCAGTGTTTCCAGTCTAACATCCGACAGTGGTTCTGCAAAGCCTTGAGGAGCAGAGATAACCATCACAGTAGCAAGGGGGGTGCCAGAGTTCCAATTTGGACTAAAACTTTACTGGACTTCATGTTTGTATTGTACTGAGTCCTTTTGGGGTACTATGTGATGCTTGGGGACTTTAGGGCAGGCACTAGAGCATAAAAATGGATCTTCTGATGTGGTTGTTTAAAAACACATCAATACGTCCTCCAACACTGCTCCATGCAAAAGGTACAACTTAATTTCTCTTATCCTGGGTGTGGCTGTCCTTAGTAATTTGCTTCTTGTGACTAAAACATGGTGGAAATGATGCTGTGTGACTTTTGGGACGGCACCATAGTAGACATTGTGACCTTCTCCTCATTCTCTCTCGTAGATCACTAGTTCTTGAGTCATGAGGATACTCACACAGCCTTACAGAACTAAGGAACTAAGCAAGGAACTAAGCCTAGTTGCCAATAGTTAGCAAGGCATTGAACTGAGGCAACCTGCCAACAGCCACATGGATAAGCCACCCTGGAGGTTCATCCTCCAGTCCAGTCAAGCCTTCAGACGACTGCAGCTCTGATCAACATCTTGACTGCAACTTCATGAGAGGTCCAGAGGCAGAAGCGTGCAGCTAAGCAACTCTCAAATTCCTGACCCAGAAAAACTATGAAGTAACAAATGTTTACAGTTTTTGTAACCACTAAATTTTAGAGTAATTTGTTATACAGCAATAGGTAGTTAATGTATCTGCCAACCCAGAGATGAAAACTTAGGCTTGTTTTAACAAAATTTGGTGAAATAAAGGAATATGACTCTGTTTACCCTTTGGGCAGTATGTTGCAAATCACATGAATCTGGTACAGTAAGAATACTAAATACAATGGAAGATGATAACATACATCCCGGTTTATGGGCCCTGTAGGCGACTACGACCTTTCCAGGCATTTCCTTTTCTGCCTTACTCCATGATCACTGAGAGTCTGGTCTCCGGAGACTAGTATTCTGATGGCAGTAAATCCTGGAACCATCATCTAGTTTCAGGACCCCTGACTATATTCAGTTGTAACAAACCAATATGAAAAAATCTATGGAGAAAAGCAAGAGCAGAGAGAATGCAGACAAGCGAGAGCAGAGAGAATGAGGTCAAGACCTTAGTTTTCAGGAGGACCCACTCTATTTTCTACGCTTGGATTCTGTGAGATCCCACTATATTCTTCCAATTGCTCCATTTATATCTGAACTAATTTGAATGGTTTCCTCTTCCTTGCAACCAAATGATTCCTAATTATGATAGGTATGTACTCATTGCCCTGGTGGGATGGTTGGAGCTTAAGTAGGTGTGGGCCAGGGCAGTCCCAGGGCTCTCCATGCAAAGGCCTTGTGGGCTGGGAGGACAACCGAAGTGGAAGTAAGTGCCAGCCTGGGGGTCTTGGGGCTCTCCATGCAGGGGACAGTCGAAGCTAAAGTGGTGGAAAGCTGGGGGTCCCAGAGTGCTTCATGCAGAGGGTGCCCTAGTAGGGCAGCTGGAGACCAGGGCAGCTGGAGTCCAGAGTGACAGGCTCTGGGTCCCAGGACTATCTATGTAGGGGTCACCTTAGTAGGGTGGCTGGAGGTGGGGTGAGGGCTTGGAGTTTCTGGGGCACCCTGTGCAGTGGGGCACCATGGTGGGTCTGCTAGAGCCAAAGTGGTGTTGGCCTAGAATGTTCTGGGGTGATTTGCACCTGTGTCACCTTGGAAAGGCACCTAGCTATGGTAAGCATTGACCAGAACAGGGATGTCTCAGTGTGTGCCCTGCTGAGGCTGCCTTGGTGAAATAAAGGAATTTTGGACTGGTGTGGGCTAAGGGCCTGGGGCTTACTGAGATGGTAGGCCTACTAGGGTGCCTGAACCCTGCTCTGGCCTGCACTATCAAGGTGGAAGGGAAACGTAAACTGTGGCACTCTCTAGCCCCTCTGACCCAGAGAGTTCTCACACCTCCCCCATTGTTTGGCCCTGTTATAGGGCTATTTCTTTTATATTCTAGTTGCTCTTTTAAACCACAGCTTTTTTTGTTTTTCTGTGCCCCAAGGCAGATGAATGTATTCCTGGTCCCTCACTACTATCCTTCCCTAATACAGTTCATAATGTAGGGGTAGGGGTTTCCTTCCTTACCATGTCTGTTTCTATTGCCATTCTCTATGTGGCCTCTCTCTTTTTTGTTGTGCAAAAACTGTTCAGTCATGCCTCAGTTCTTCATTGGGAGGAGTTGCTCTATAAATAGTTAGAGATATAGTATGTCAATGGAGAAGGTGAATTCAGGGTCTTTCTACTTCACTGTCTTGGACTGGAACTCTGTATCAAATGATCCCTGCAAGACAGAGTCCAGAGCCTTGTTGCTGATCCCTTATTTCTACTCTATAACAACATCTGTGGGACAAAAACAAAAGCCCTTGGGCTCACGGCTAGTTCTTATAGCACAAGATTGGATGGTGTACATGGATCTATTCTTTTTTTTTTTTTTTTTTAAGATTTTATTTACTTATTTAAGAGAGAGCATGAGCATGCGGGGGGGGGGGGCGGGCAGGGGAGAGGGAGAAGCTGACTCCCTGCTGAGCAGGGAGCCCATCATGGGGCTCGATCCCAGGACCTGAACATCATGACCTGAGCAGAAGTCAGAGGCTTAACCCACTGAGCCACCCAGGAGCCCTCACATGGATCTATTCTTAACTCAAGAACTATTCTTAAAGCAAGCTAACCCCTAACAAGCAAGTCATTCCTGGGGAGCTTCAGGTTATAAGTCCAAGGTGAAGAACACTCATGTAATAGCTGAGTTTAAAGAAAGTGGAAATATGCTCTTTTCTTGAGTAAAATGTGTTCTAAACTATCTTATATTCTGTAGAAAATAAATTATTTCAATCAAAAATGATTCAAAAGCTAGTAAGATATTTCTGAATAATCAAAATATCCCTGGGGTTTCTCATCTAAATTGCAACAAATGGTAAATACTTGAGACAAGATAATATAAAGTACTCATAATATAAAGTACCCATAAAGTATCCAATAACTTAATCTACAATTAAAAATAAAATCAAATTCTTTAGTCCCAGAATAAAAAGCCTGTGAATAGTTTCCCTGGGAACTGAAAACCCTGCGTGCCTCTGAAATGTGCTGCATTGATTCCTAGCTGTTAGGTGGGGGAATGTCATTTTGCAAATGCGAAGTATATTAGACAAACATTTACTGGCGATCTTCCAGAAAAAAGCACCCCTTACTGTTCAAAAATAAGGAGTCATTTTGCAGGGTGAAAAGATTGCCTGTGCCACCCACATTCCAAAACATGCTGTTGATTTCACAAAGGTTTTGTTTACTGTTTCAATTGTGACCTGATTCAGGCCCCTGAGGATTGCCTGTTGGCAAATCTGATTGCAAATTTAATTTTAGTTCAGAGATGATTTAAATAAAAATGAATTGTTCAGGTTGTCAGCGCTATGAAAACATATAGAAGGAAACACACACACAGACAATATTCCAATAGGAAGACATTACTGCCTTTTGGCAAAGTTTATTTAAAAGTAATTTTTCTGCTCAAGACTCAAAATAATTTCACAGCACACCCAGTGAACATTTTTTTTTTTTTTTAATCTGACATGGAAAATTTAGAGATCAGAGCAGAGATGGGAAGAAAAAAAAACAATCAAATGATTTTTTTCTAAAAATGTTAAGGAATCTCTTTGGAGGCTCTAAATGAAGCAGTTTCGTTTCCCATCAAATTTGGAATGCTGAGTAGATGTATTAGCTTTGCACTTTTGGAGAACTTGGTGGGATGGAAGAACACAGTGGCATTTGGGGTTTGGCAAAACCTCTCAAATTATTTTTCAAACACTTTTGGTTTGGCAAAGGCAGAGTGGATTTTGCCAAATGTCTTTTTCCCTACTTTGGAACTCAAGTGTACTTCAAGGAAAATTTAATCCATATGCTTCTGATTTACTTATTCTTAAGTCATCAAATTATTGTCTTGAAACAATTGATTAATGCTCAAGAAAGTCTTTTGATCTATTTAATGAAATTGTTATAAAACCTCCTTGTACTCCATTCCTTCTCCTTTGCCCTGAATGTTGAAGTCCTGTGATGTCAGCATTAAATCAAGCCAAAATTTTGGACAATTTACATTTTGTTTCCTATTTAGAGCCCAGTGAGTATGCAGTGGTTATAAGATTAACTAAAAATATAGCCTATTGTTACTGGATAATATGATTACAGGGTTATACAATTTTTTAAAAATCTTTTCCTCGGTACAAGAGTTCCCTTTTCCATCCTTCTGAGCAATCAATCACCCACCTTCCATATAAACACACAGCAGGAAATGGTCCCGTGCATTGTTGGATAACTCTAAATGTAGGTTTTTCTTTAATTTGTGATTAAAGTTCACAGTAAGTAAAGCAGTTATTATCCAGGGAGATTATGCAATAGTTACCTGGGAAATGTCAGCCTTCCTTGGCGTCACCTCTCTAGGCTTATGGTTAGGCTCTTTGCTGGTATGGGAGTCATAGAGGCACTGCAAATCCTCAGTGCTATGAAGAGATGTCATTTCTGCATCCAAATCTACGTCTTATTTCTATCATTTCTAGCTCAAAGATACAAAGCCTAGCCCCAACTTTGTCTAGCCAAAGGACTCACTCATCCCCTAGCATTTACTGAGTACTACCCTGGTTAGCCAAAGAAAAGGACTGAAGCCAAAAAGATAGGCACAAATCAAATGGATATTGAATGCATATATCAAGTTATGTTATGTTCTGAGCTTAAATGGTAAGGTGGAAGTGCTTTCTGGTGATGTCAGGCCAAGCAGAGGCAGGGAATGGCCATAGTTAGAATCAATCCCTTGGATAGAAGAGGTATCAAGATTATGATTACTACATGTCCTCAACTGGCCCAGAAGCTCCTAGGAAGCCGTAACCCCTTGGACTATTTGACAATGACCTCACCCACAGGAAAGTGACTTTTGTATAGGAACATAACTAAGGGTTGTAAGGAGACTGACTTGGGGTGTGGACAGTGACCTAATTTAGGGGCTGGCACAAGGCAGGGGGCGAATGGATAATCTGGGCAAAGAACACCACGACATGAAGCTGATTCACCTCCTGGGTGTGCAGAAGAGGTAGCTCCAGTTTTGCTTATGCTTGCCCTGAGCATACAGTTCTTCAATAAAGCTGTCCTCATGCTTATGTTCGAGACTTTCCTATTATTTTCTATAACACCCAGATGTCTGGGCCAAACACTATGCTGTGGGGTCTTGGTGATAAAAACTATGTGCTAGGTGTGTATATTTTTATAATTTTCCTTAGAACATTCAAGAAAGCAGATGATATAATAAGTTCTATGATAGGACAGAGTATAAAGGGTGCTTCTAGCAGAGGCAACTGATATTTAAATGATCAAGGAATGTTTCCCAGAGGAGGGGGCAGCTGGTTTCCATCTGGAAAGACAGCTAGGAGTCATTCCAGTAAGGAAATGGAGGGGGAAAGAGAAGAAGGGTATTCCTGCCAGAGGTATCACCATGGGCCAGGGTATAGAGATAAGTTAGCAGGGCTTGTTCAAGAAATCACAGTTTATTGTCGAGTATGAGGAAAGGGTGATGAAAATGAGGAAGAGAGATGATTTAAGGGTCAGCTCAAAATGACTTTTGTATTTCATGCTAAGGAATTTGGCCTTTATAGCATAGGCAATGGGGGATCATTAAAGATTCCAAACTGGGGAGTTACATGATCAGGTTTGCATTTTAGAAATATCATTTTGGTATGGAGGGGCAGTCTAGAGGCAATGAGGTCAGTTCGGAGGCTATTTCCACAATTCAGTAAAAGTGTTTTAAGACCCTAAAGATCAGGGAGTATAAACTTGAGAGCAAATTTACGAGACTTGATTACTGAGTAGATGTAAGTGATAAGGGACAGAGAAAGGCCAAAAGTAACGCTTGGGTTTCTGTAACTGAGTCAGTGATGGTGCCATTTACTGTAATGGGGAATTCAGTAAAAATATAGAAGTAGAAGATAGTAAGTTCAATTGTGGACATCCTAGGTCTATGGCACATCCAAATGCAAACATCCAGATATAGGTCTATAGTTCAGAAAACCGACATATACATCAGGGAATTGTAGAAGTATGGGAGACTTTTGTGGTCATTGAAGCAAATATCCTCTTTCTGGAAGAACATGTATGGTGGAAAGAGGACTAAAGATAGAATCCAGTGTTTCTTGCCTGGTGTAACACGGTGCTGGTTTCCATGAAATGGCAATCTCCTCAAATTTAGGAAGCTGATTGGGAGTAGCAGTGTCCAGAATCCCTGGGAAGATTGCCTCCAGATGTGGTAGCCATTCAGTGGAATGCCTGGGCATAGTGTTTCTAATAGTTTGTGTTGCAGTCCTTGAAGTTGGCTAACATAAGGGTCTACTATCACTTTCATTGCTGCAAATCTCAGAATATAGTCAAGGATATAATCTACCACCTCAACACCTACTTCTGCCCCCCCCCCCCTTTTTTAAATTGGAAATGGCCAGCTGTGGAGTTGCTGGGGGAATTGATGGTCCAGGTTTCCAAGAAGCCCTGGGGGTGGCCAGTGGAGTAAGATGGAAGCTGGGAGGGTGGTAGGAAGGCCAGGCAGGGTAGGAGGTCTTCAGGTAGTGATCCTACATCTCTGACTTCACATACAATCAACAGGTTTGTCAGTTTGAGGCCAGCGCAGTATCCAGACTACCTGTGATACTGCAAATACTTCAGATGAGAATGTCACCATTTTGAAATCCTTGATATGAAAAAGTTCAATGAGATTAGAAATTCATATTTTTCTTTTTACAAGAAATGTCAACATTATATTTGCCAATGAAAGAAAAGGAAGAGCTATTAGATTCTGGAAATGTAACTTAACTGTTGTAAACATTTGAATGGTTGTCAAAATTAAGAAAATATTTTAAAAAATATTTTTATCATCTATATGTGACAACAAAGATTTTTCTTGATGGTGACTATAGAGTCTTGACAAGAAATTGTGAGTAACCATTTCAAAATTTAAAGAATGAAGTATTTTGGAATTTTAAACAAATTCAGTATTTAACACCTTTTCTAACTCTTTTTATTCTTCTTATAAATTACCCAATATAAAGAAAAGGCAATTACTTTTTCACTAATACCATTTAGACATTTCCAAACAATGTCCAGTTTATCCCAGTATGTTACATATATAGTTTTATTATCCACATAGTTTATGAGGTAAAAAAGTTTAGAAGGCACTGACCTGGGAACACCAACATTTAAGGGTGAGTAGAAAAAGAGTAACCCCTGAAGGAAGTTGAAAAAGATTGACCAGAGAGTGGGTATCAAATAAGGGGAGAGTAACATCACTGAAGTCAAAGGAGTAAAAGGATGTGGTTAGCAGTGTCATAAAGCATAGAGAGATTGGATAATATGAATATGACAATCCCTCTCTACTTAGCAAAGAGGAGATGATTGATGTTCTCAATGAGGACAGTGTCAGTGGTGTTCCCAGGACGGAATGTGGTTTGCAACAGGTTAAGGAGTAGAGGGAAGTTAGGATGTGGAGGTGATAAAATAAGTATACATCTATTCTTTCAAGAAGCTCTACTTTGAAGGAGTGAAAGAGATTGCAACTAGAGGGAGAACCATATATGATAAAAATTATAATGCTTTCCTCACAGAACTGAAAAAGAGAATACATTCATGAGCTGACATAATAGAAAGAGAGTGTTTTTAGTTACAGGAAGAGAGGGGAGATAAGTAATGGAGCAGTCTCTGAGGAGGTAGGAGGAGAGAAGATCAGAGTACAGGGAAATGTGCTAACCTCAAATACAAGGGACACCCTTTTCTTGGAGCTTGTAGGGACAGAGATGAGTGTGAGGTTCTGATACTATCATATGGCAATGTGGCTACAAATAGTTGAAGGCATACGAACCACACAGTTTTGATTTTTCTTAGTCTAATAGGAGGTCAAATTAATCCAGGAGAAGGGAACTTAAGAAGAGTGGTTAAGTTTGAAGTTTGGTGAAACGGTTTGAAGACCTTGGTTTTATAATGGCTCTAACCTGAACAGATGAGTGATTTTCTCCAGACATATTTAGCAGGTGTAAGAGTGGAGAAGACAGATAGTTGGGTTGATCCAAGACTGGAAGTTTACAGAGTAGTCTTAGTGCAGAAGTGAGGTGGTTTGGAGGGAGAGAGCACTATAAGAATGTCTGAGGAGACAGATCATAGGACTTGCATAACAAAGGATGGAAGGGAAGCTCTTGAGATCTCTAAGGTAATAGTGGGACTAGGACTGAACTAGGTGTCAGAGTTGTCAAAGAATGAAGGGGGAGAAGACAACATTTTGTGCAGTGTTAGAAGGTGCTTAGGAGATTTTATTAACAATGAAATGATTCTGTAGATACAAGAGAAAGGCTTGGGGGATTAAAGGACAATGGAAAGAAAATTCAGGAGAGAGAAAGCACAGGGTAATGAGAGGCGAGAAGAGATGATTTCAGAAGTTTGTATTTTAGGTAGAATTATAGGAGTTCTACAATGCAATAATAGGAGGAATCCATGAAGTCAACAGGGCTTGATGTCCCGGGGGGATGAAGTCTGAGCTGCAGTTGGTGAAAGGCAGCTGACAATGGACTCAGGGTTCTCAACAAAATATGGTGAGGAAATGTTTAGCCCCCTAAGATGTGGAGCTGGAAATGATGAAGTTGAGGAGAATTCAGCTTTGAGGCAACACTCTTCAGTGGGTTACTCATGCTTCAAGTTCTTCAGGATGCCCTCTCTGACACCTACAGATAGTAAGCAAACATTTTGTCAGGACGGAGACCAGGCAAAAAAAAATATGACATAGAAATTGCTTGGTTGGGAAGTAGTTCTGTGTCATCTCAGCTTTACCTTTAAGGAAGTGTTCTGGACAGGAGGCTCATGAATCACAGTCAGCAGGTCAGGCCAGAGCTCCATACAACACTGGGAATATTGCCACATGCAAACCCAGTGAAATTCTGAGTGCAGCTTTTTGCCTCCAGGTCAGTCCAACTAAAACACAATTTTGGCTCAAAAGAAAAAGACATGTTACCAAGCAACTTTGCCACTTGAAATGAAATGTGAAAAACATCCTCAGAACAAAGGTAGGTCTTGATTCACCCTTTTTTCCTAAGGGAATTTAGGTTTTAATTAAATTTTATTTCTGTCCTAAATCTGATGTAATAGAGACATTATATGATTTTAAATTATTTACAGGTGTGCTGTTACATGTATCATTCATTTTGCCACAAGTATCCAAGGTGTTTAGAAGAGGAGGAGGTGCTCATTTGTTGGGGAGTGCTATTTGAAATATTTTTTTCAGAAATAGGTTAAGCCATAATGGCAATATGAAACATTTTTAAAATCTGCCAGGTGTAAGTATAACAAAACATAAGGATAACATCTGTTTTTAATGATATACCTTTAAAATATTTTTTATATAGAAATGGAATTTTGTTTTTGTCAGATGCTTTTCTTATTTTTTTTTTTCTAACTGTTAAGACAGCACTGAGAAAATAATGGGGAGAAGAAAAGGAAAGAAATAGATTATTAGTGTGATACTATGTATTTACATAATAGCTCTACCAAACACTTAATTTCATCCTCTTGACCCTGCCCAGTCTCCTACTCATCACTATTCTGATCCCTTTTCTTACATTTCAGAGGACAGAGAATCTATCTGGTATTTCATGGTAATCTTTTCCTACACACTGTGAAAGATATATCAGTATTTCCCCCTGGGAAAATGCTTGTATACACTCCTGCACACACACCCACACAGACACAATTTTAGGAGATTCATGCCTTCTGCTTCTATTCACTCCTTTGAATCCCATCCTTAAGCTCCCAAATTAATTTCCCTTACTCTTTTAAATGAACATTGAGTACAGAATGCCATTTATCATCTGGGGCTGTATTTACAATCTTTACCTGGCATTAAAGAAAAAAAAAAAAAAGCTTTCAATCACGTTTGATAAGCTACACAGCAAGAAAGACGTACCATTTTAATTAAGGATGGATAGGGAAGGAGGCAGGGGTCTTGGGCAGTAGACTGTTAGGTGAGTGTGGAGGTGAGGTGAAGGCTGTTGGAGCAAAAGCTGGGTAATTATAGATTGAAGTTTACCAATTGTTTTCTCTTAGATCGTAGCCAACTGACTAGAAAGACTGAAAAAGGATTCTTTGGTTAAAGAAAGGATCCCTAAATTTCTGAAGTTGGACACTGCTGATTGTAGGAAAAGATTGGATAATCTCAGAAACCAAAGAAACTTCTAAAGAGTGATGTGGGTAAAAGAAATGCTTACAGAGTAATGCACAGAGGTACCAGTGAGAGGACTATGGCCCTCAGCGTTTCTCAGCTGAAGCTCGGCCCCCTCGTGGCTTTATACAGCGAGGCAAGGCTCCCAAGGCAGCGGGCCCAGAACAGTCACTGCCTGTATTGCTCCCGCCGGACAGTCAGTCGTTCCCTGACTCTCTCCTGTATGTGCTGCGTTTGTGGGACATTTCCACACAGAGTTTCAGGTCAGTAACTGTCGTTGTCATAGAAAGCTCTGGCCTGCTTTCTTTGCAGCCTGTCTCAGCAGAAGCTGAAGCTGGTGTGCTCAACTCTTGCCAGAAATGAATTCCCATCAAATAGATGCCTAAAATAAAACTGCCTATGAAAAGCTAGTTTATACATGAAGACAGAGACATAGCTTTAGCTACAATTGTATTTACAGGGAAAAAATAAACAATAGAAGAAATCATCAAATAACACTCTCCCCTTCTTTATTCCCGACCCAGCTTTCCTTCCCTTTTGTGCTCAGCGCACAATCTCTGTGCACAGTTTATTTTACCAAAAAAGCTGTTTGATCAACTTGGAATATATCAGCTCAAAACAAATCTATTTAATCAAAAGAGGAGTGTCAGGAATCCTTTGTCTTTAATCTGAAAAAATGGGGGCTAGGATGATGTTTACCATGGGGACAGAAAAAAGACATCATAATTTTGATGTCTTCCATCACTTTTCACTTGGGTTCCATTTAAAACAAGGTCAGACCCTGATCCCCACACCAGCTGAAGGCCAAAACTCACTCCAGATTTTGTTTTGTTTTGTTTTGTTTTGTTTTGATGCTTCCCAAATACAACCATGGTATGTCAGTTTAAGACAAAAGAGGGTCAGACCTTCCTACAGGTCCTTTCCCTCTAGAAGATTTTGAAGGAGAAATCTATTTTTTGACTCTATACATAGTTAGGGGGCACATGATACTGATCTACCAAAGCAGACAATCTTAAAGCTGGGAGGAAAATAGCTATAAACGCTCCACCTCAATATGTTGGATTATTTCATCCTCTGTCATGATACAAATATCTATGACATTAGAGAGAGAAGCTTTGTCTGAGATATTATACTCATCAAATATGTGCTCATTATTTTTGAATCACAGATTGATAAAATATGATCTAAATTGTTAGTAATCAGGATTTAGTTTTCTTTTGGCTTACTTTTTCCCATCTGGTTTTGGTTTTGTGGTTGCCTTTCCAGTTCTGAGCAAATGTAATAAAAAAGATTAAGAAAATAAAAACACAATATGATTTGTGAATCTCGTCCTTTCCAACCCTCTAAATAAATAGATATTTTAGGAAATTGAGACTGAGTATGATATTACACTAGAGACTCGTGTTTTAAATACCCAAGCCAGACATAAAATGAACATGTTTCATTCCTGAATGCCATGTTCAATGGAGAAAACGGATTATTTCACCCCACCCTGATACTCTTTAACAATGACACTGATAGCAAGAAAGAAAAAAGACACACACACAGAGAAATCCAGCAATGAGAAAAAGCACAAAAATGTATTGGTTAGCATGGCCAAGAGATTGGAGCCAAGTTCTTGGGGTAACCATCAATTCTCTTATCTCAGAGGACCCTCGTATTCTCCTCCGTCAGATCTCATCTACACAATGAAAGCAAACTTTCTTTGTGCATCTTGGTCGCCTCTAACTTGAGTTCATGGAATCTATTGCAGGTCTATTGGTCATGAAATGAAAGCAGTAATAGTACTAATGGTAGTTCACATATACTCCGTGCCAAGTGTTGGATCACATACGTTAAGGCATTATCTTTGGTCCTCCCAGCAATCTTCTCTGGTAGCCTGCATTATTATTACTATAGGTTTATTGAGGGGGAAATAGAAGCTTAGAGAGGCTAAAAGACTTGCCTTAGGTCATAGCATTAGCAAGACTGTGAAACAGGATTAGAAACCACATTTGTATGTCAGAGCTTATCTTTGAACCTAGATCTCTATAGTCAGAGACAGGAACCTACCGGAAAAAGAAAACTACCTGGAGAGTTTGGAGCTCTCTTTCCTTCTGATTCCCAGTTTGTGCTGCACATGTCCTATCAGCACACTAATTATTACGGTCCATCTCATCTGCCTTCTTGTCTCTCTGTTCTGCTAGACTGGAGCTTCTCAACAGTAAATACAGAACACTGATAATGCCCACACATAGAAGGTACTTTAAGCATTGTTGTCGGGTAACAAATGCTAAACATGATTACACTCTGGGATTTATAATAATTAAGACCAGTTTTGCCTAGCTAATTTTGCATTCTTTTCCAGATATTCAATAGTTTTGTTTGTAATTGCATACCAACTTTTAAAATGTAGGCAGGGGCAGTTGAAAATACAATTTGATGCATAATTGCCATTATTATACTTGGCATTTGCAAATTTAATTCTAAAGATTTTTTATTTATCTGAGAGAGAGAATGGGAGACAGAGAGCATGAAAGGGGGAGGATCAGAGGGAGAAGCAGACTCCCCACTGAGCAGGGAGTCCGATGCGGGACTCGATCCCGGGACTCCAGGATCATGACCTGAGCCGAAGGCAGTTGCTTAACCAACTGAGCCACCCAGGCGCCCCAGCAAATTTAATTCTAATTACAGAATTAGCTATTGCATTGTATTGAAAGAAAAAGTGTTTTAATTTAACATTTTAATAGGAAGTTTATGCATATTTACTAACTTCATTATAAAACTATCATCAAGTATTTTTGAATATCTATACCACAAAGCACAATTAGCTTTTTTGATGGAAGATTTAGTCTTATTTTAATAGAGGCTTATTTCCCTCACAGCATTGCTTCATACTTAGCTCAGTCCTCAGATGCCCTCTAGTGGTGATAAATAGTAAGTAAATAATAAAATAAGTGGAATAAAAAAAAAAAATTTATCCAGTAGCGGCTTTTTCACAATCAGTAATCATATCTGCTCTGATTATTATATAGATCAAATATAATGAAAAAAAGAATATTTTCTTTGTCTTTCCTTTCAAATGTAGCATCCTTTTAAAATGTCTCATCCTTTTAGCATCCTTTTAAAATGTATAAAAAATAATGGTAAAAGAATATAGACCAACAACATAGTTATACTAAATGAATAAAGTATAGGGAATAATTAAACAAATGTATGTGTAACTGAGACCTTGCTTAAGAAATAGAAAAGGAAGTAGAAAGATGGAAGTAGAAAATAAAAAAACTTAGTTTTTTGCTTGATTTAAAAGGCCATTTTCTAGGGCGCCCCGGTGGCTCAGTCAGTTAAGCTTCTGACTCATCTCAGCTCAGGTCTTGGTCTAAGGGTCATGAGTTCAAGCTGAGTGTAAAAAAAAAAAAGAAACGAAAAGAAGGCCATTGTTTTTCCTGATGTCATACTACTTCCCAAGAAGCAGAATAAGAAAACTCATCTTCATGTGAATAAAATCAACCTTCAATTTCATGAACAAATAAGCTCTAGCCAGCTGATCAAACCAGTAGTCTTTGCTGAGAAAAAAACTTTCATCTTGCTTTGTACATACTGAGCACTCAATAAATAATTATTTATTTATTTTGTACTCAGTAAACAATCTTCTGCTAATAATCTTGATTGAGTCTTTTAAAAGATATGCTGGGGAAATATGAATTTCTATCATGGAAGAAAATTAATATTATTTATCTGCTTTCAAATTAAATTATTTCAAAATCATTCCCAGAGGAAATTGTTTCATTCATATTCTTTTTTTTTTTTTAAGATTTTATTTATTTATTTGCTAGAGAGAGAGAGAGAGTGAGAGTACAAGCAGGGGGAGTGGCAGGCAGAGGGAGAAGCAGGCTCCCCGCCGAGCAAGGAGCCCGATGTGGGACTTGATCTCAGGACCCTGGGATCATGACCTGAGCCGAAGGCAGACGCTTAACTGACTGAGCCACCCAGGCATCCCTGTTTCATTCATATTCTAAAAATATGAATTTTTAACTATTTTAAAAGTCTACTTGTTTAAGACTCTTGCAATATTGATATCAGGATCACTTCGCACAACTCTATCAATTTAGACTACTTATGATTCAGAAATATTTATTAGTGTTTAACATATTGGAAATTGATACCAACTCTGCTATCTTAAATTTGAATAGGACCAAACTATATTTCAGGGGTCAACACTCAAACTGTGTCTGATGGCAGTTTCCACTCTGTACATAGAGAAAGTAGTTTTGAAATACTTAGAAACACACAGATGCAATTCAACATGCTTTTCCCACAAGATGTCACTATGGTACGTATGAAATACAGTCATAGATGTATTTATCTGTCTGTGGCCTTATTTTTAAAAAACAATAAAAACGACCTATACATAGGCACATGATCCTGAAATGAAGCACACATAGGAGATAAGTGAATTCATAGATATCTAATCTCTACTACATATGTATGAAAGCAAACCTATTTGTTTGGATTTGGATGTATATTGAAATCTTAATTATATGAATCCAAAGGGAAGTATAAAACTGATTATCTAAAATATACATGTGTGTGTGTGTATATACATTTGGTTGTATTCAAGATTATTTCTTCTTAGACAAATACCCTAAAAGTACATGGCATGTCACTCATACCATGACTCTTCTCACCAAGTATGTGATATATTCATGGGTGGTTTCAGATTGAGTTTGTATATTTAATGTGCATGTGTGATGGTTAAAGGGTGAGTATTGAGTGATTGAGTGATGAACAACTGGCAAATTCACATCTCTCTTTGTTTTTGCTTTAAGTGATTTTGAGTTTAAGAGATAAGAAGTCGTTCAGAGCAGAGTTCAAAATCCAGCTCAGCCACCTGTAGGACCCCTGGCAAGTTGATTAACCTCCCTGAGCCTGTTTTTTTTTATTTATAAAATGGGGATAGTAACATCTCACTGTGGTTGCTTTGAGAGTAAATTGAGACAATGCATGTAAAGCACCTAGCACAGAAGAGATTACTTAATAAACAATAATAGTTACTATTAATTTCAAGAGGAAATGTTAATTAGAATCAGATTTTTTTTATTTTATTTTTTATTTTATTTATTTATTTATTTAATTTTTTTTTTTAAAGATTTTATTTATTTGACAGAGCGAGATACACAGCGAGAGAGAGAACACAAGCAGGGGGAGTGGGAGAGGGAGAAGCAGGCTTCCCGCTGAGCAGGGAGCCCGATGCGGGGCTCGATCCCAGGACCCTGGGATCATGACCTGAGCCGAAGGCAGACGCTTAACGACTGAGCCACCCAGGCGCCACCAGAATCAGATTTTTTTTTTTTAAGATTTTATTTATTTATTTGACAGAGAGAGACACAGCGAGAGAGGGAACACAAGCAGGGGGAGTGGGAGAGGGAGAAGCAGGCTCCCCGCCGAGCAGGGAGCCCGATGCGGGGCTTGATCCCAGGACCCTGGGATCATGACCTGAGCCGAAGGCAGTCGCTTAACCGACTGAGCCACCCAGGCGCCCTAGAATCAGATTTTATGCTTTGATCACAGGCCTTAGCATATAAAAGGCCCGAGTTTGGCTCACAGATGTGGAATTCTTATGTAATAAAATTCAAGCACATCTATAAAAATTAGAACACTTGTAATAACTGATATTCCATGATGGCCTCTAATGAAGATTTTGTTTGCTAAACTCAACTATTTGCTTGAAGAGTAAGCAGAGGTTTGGCTTTGCTTTTTGGAATGATTCTCTTATGCTGGTGACAGTAGCTGAAATTTGTCTTAAATCAGGCAGCTGTTCAGAGTTAAACATCATTTAGTTAATTGTTAGGCAAACTGTGGGATTTCTTTTTGTCCTCTTGTGTTAGTCCTGCCATGTAGCCTTGTATTATGCTATTGCTAAGTGTTCAATAACTCCCCAAGGCTCTGAGGACAAAGTGCAAACATGGCAGACATCTGCAGCTTGCCAGTTAATGGAGTCAGCCTTAGATGCTGTGGCCCAGCTATTCTCACCACTGGCTCGTCAGCCGTACTTTACAAATGAAGGATCTGAATGCCTGAAGGCTGAAATGACTTGCCCAAAGTAATATTGTTCCTAAATGAGCTAAGACTAGAAATCAAGTGTCACATTGGCACCATCGCTGGATGAGAAGGACTCCTAATTCCAGAAGAACCAGGATTATCTTCTTCAATCCAAGTGCTGTTTTGTTTTTTTAAAGATTTACTTATTTATTTTGGTGGGGTGGGGGGCAGAGGGAGAAGGGGGGAAAGTCTCAAGCAGACTTCATGCTCAGCACGGAGCTAGACCAATCTGGGCTGGATCTCAGGACCCTGAGATCATGACTTAAGCTGAAATCAAGAGTTGGTTGCTTAACTGACTGTGCCACCCAGGTGCCCCAAGGTCTTGGTTAAAGACCTAGACCAGGCTGGGACAATGAAGAACAGCATTCTCACTCATCCAAAGCAGTCAATTTATACCAAGCAGTATGAAGGTGTTTCAAGGGCTTTAAGAAATACATCTTTTTGTTAGATATCTTTATATATATATATTTTAAATTTCTAAGTTTTAAAACAGGGACACTAATTACAATAAATAATACAATATTGTTAATTATTTCAATAAGGCAAATTGACCTGTTGGCCACTCTGAGGTTCAGAGTCCTACCTGCAGATGGTGACTCCGAGTTGTGCTGGAAGCAGCCTGGGTTATGTTGCAGTAAATTTTTGCTACTCAAAAGTGTAGTCTGCAGGTCAGCAGCCTCCAAAACACCTGGGGGCTTGTCTGAAATGTAGAATCTCAAGCCCTACCCCGATCTTTTGAATTGGAAGCTGCATTTTAACCAGGTTCCTAAGTGACCGGTACAGACACTAAGATTTGAGAAGCACCATCCTAAGCACTATATGAAAGAGCCTCATGGAAGCAGTATTCTGTTTAGATTCCTTTCTAATGCTCTGGCTGGCTTGACCAAGGGAAAAACAGGTAAAGTCCTTGGCATAGTTATTGACACTTCTTTGTAACTCCACAAGTGATAATTTCCTTCTTCCTTCTTGAAATTTTATTGACTCTAGGTTGTCTGGCAAGGAATTAGTTAAAAAAAAAACTGGACAAAAATGTTTGATTTTCTCCCTTTTTTTAATCATAAAAAGGAACATTCATTTATTAGAGGAAATCTGAATGACATATACATAAAGAAAAAAACAAACTATTTGTCAATACAGAGGACAGCCACTCTTCTTACCATCTTGGTGTATTGTCTTCCAGATATATATAAATTTATTTAATAAATATTTTATTCAATAAAATATATGAATGTATTTAAAATATTGAATAAGTAATGCATTCATATGGTTCAAAAAATATGTAAAGGTATATAATAAAAGTATTTTGCCCATTTCTGTACCCCATCTGCTCCACTCCCAACCTCAAAAGGTAACTACTCCTATTAATTTTTTTATGTATCCTTCAGGAGATATTTTTATGTATCATCAAATAAATATGAATATGTGTACTTTCTCCATTTTAACACAAAGGATAGCTTTATTTTGCATAGTTTTCCACCTTACACGTATGTTTTTATAACAAATGTCCACAGTTATGATACATTTTGTAATTCACTTTATTTACCATAAACATTTCCATGTTTTTACAGAGTTTTCATAAATATCATTTGAAATGACCATTTGCAATAATTTACTTAACTAGGAGAGGTTACTGTTGCATATTTTGTCTGCCCCCTTTTTCCCCCCTCAGGTACAGATACCTTTGTGATAAAATTCTTTATGTATAGTTTCTCCCACCTAGTGGGTGTTGGGGAGAGCTTGGATAGGCATATAACTAACTGCTGCTAAGATCCTAGAGACACTCAAGTCTTGGTTGTTCAATTCTTTTTCAGTATAGTGGAATACTCTGTAACCTACTAATACAATAATACCTTTTTCTTAAAATATAAAGAGGAATGTAAGCTTGCAGCAAATAAGTCTTTTTTTTTTTTTAAAGATTTTATTTATTTGACAGAGAGAGAGAGAGAGAGACAGCTAGAGAGGGAACACAAGCAGGGGGAGTGGGAAAGGGAGAAGCAGGCTTCCCGCCGAGCAGGGAGCCCGATGTGGGGCTCGATCCCAGGACCCTGGGATCATGACCTGAGCCAAAGGCAGATGCTTAACAACTGAGCCACCCAGGCGCCCCACAGCAAATAAGTCTTAACTAACAATGGGGAAGAGAAGAGGACACTTCCATCCAGCAAATGGTTAATTCATATTCGGTAGAAAAGGAATGGGATTACTTAATGAGTCAAGTAGACATGAAAAACAAAACCCACCTAAAACTGAGAAAATGGCAAAGGAACATCCATAGGAAATGAACACCACAGGGGAGTCAGTTCTTGCTATAGGAGGGAAAAAATATTAGAAAAAGAAGTGTTTCATTGAAAAGATGTCTTAAATTCTGGAGAACTCAATTGGCTGAGGAAACACCTTTCATCTCTGAAGCAACAGGCTTGGAAAGTATCTAACAGAAATTGTTCTAGGTTAGAAACTTGGAGACAGATTCACCAAACAGAGCAAACACATAGTGCCGTAGCTTATCTCTAGGCAAGTTCTAGAGCAGGAGACAGCTGACCATTGCAGTGTAAGGAGATGAGAAAGGATTGGATTCAGTTTGAGTTGTAGAGATACATAGAGAAAACATGATTTTGGAAATGTTGGGGAGTGCCCATTCTTCTGATGGAATGGTTAAGGGTAGCAAGAGCCAGTGGAGAGAGGGAGTGGACGTAATGTCTTCCAATCCAATAGCATATTAAATTCAGCCTCAGAGAGCCAGTCAACCAGGGATTAGAGGAAAATTGAAGACTTAATTATTTGTGATAGATTGCAAAGGGAAGGGGTTTCAGAAAAGACCTAGAGATTGGAGGGGCATATATATGTATACCTACCGACTAGCATGCTGAAATAGCAGAGATTGTCAGATGCAATCATAAAGAAATTATAACTGTGTTCTCTCACTCTCTCACATGGTCCTTAGGAAATCTGAAACTTTGACCCATTGTAAATTGGAGTTCACTTATTCCCAAAATGTTTCCAGAGACTGTCCTGCTATAGGTAAATCCAATCAGCATCTCACTCCTTAGATTTCTCTGTCATGACTAGGATATCAATACACCATGTCTACCAAATTCTAGGAGACATTTAGTTCCAGAAGTTATTCTTCACTGGGATGAGGGAAAAGAAGTACCTGATCCCTCCCATGGATAGTGAAGGTTCTTACAAAATCTTTTGTCATCTCCCCTCTTGGCCAAATGCTCCCAACTCCTTTTATAGGATGGAGGTGAGTAGTTAGCTAAGGGAAGTAAAACTGGTTCTTGACCAGTCTGGACTGTTTTGCATTCATAGTTTGAAGGTCTTGTGGTATGATCAAAATATAACTTCTAGTTATTTTTGATAATTGATAGGCATGTGCATATTAACTACTTTACATCCAAATTCACATCAGTTTTAGAGTTGCTTTTTGGTGTCTAAAATATTGAAAAACTTGTGTGATATGTTATTCTATGAACAATACAGCCTAGAAAGGCCTTTAATTTCCTTGAATTTTATTTTTATGTCCAAGAGGTTATATGTTCTTGAAGATTTAAACTTTCAGGTTGGAAGTATATTTTATTTTCCAGAAGAAAAAATCTATACTATTTTCTAGAGGAAGAAGGAAATGCAATACCACACTGAGGAAACAATTTATGTTGGGAGATTGAGTATATATGTGTAAGTTACTGGATGTCTGTGAGATAAATCTGTGTGGGAAAATGTCATTTTGGGATTACGTTTTTATGTTATGAAAGAGTAGGATGGGGAGAAATGAATAATTGACCCTTGCATTTTCAGATTTCACTGCTTTCTCCTGCAAGTAGATAACATGCATAAATACTAAATGCACACCCTAAAGCTGCTTCTTGAGAGAAGTGGATTATATTCTAAAGGGACATATCCAAAGAACATCACTCAAATCACTTATTTATTCTTCATCCCCTATGCATGTTTCAGTGCACTTCCACACTATTATCATGTACAGGTTTACATAGCTCTCTGTATTTGCCCTTTTGCTGTTTCATCACTGGAGATGAGAAAACCCCTATACAATTCAGCTTGAGTAAATTAGTAAATTTACAGATTGGAGTATTACCTGTCTAATATTAAATAACTTTTTGGTTTATAGAAGAGACACTATGAATTTCCTCTAATATTCAGTCTTTCTCAGGGTAGTTTTAAAAATTAAATTTACACAAAATTGATCCAAACAGCCTGAGTTTCCTCAGAGGACACCAAGGTATATGCAGTATTGAAGTACCCCAAGTATCTTATGGGCAGTGGAGAAAGCTAGACAGGGAGAACATAAGGGGGCTTATTCCTGAACAAATATGAAACTAGCCCTGTCTTTGAGGGCTTGCAGAAGTAGCTAGGGTAACTTTAGGGATCTCATGTGAGCAGGCAGAGGATATGAATAAAAAGTGTTTACTTATTAATGCTAATATACTCTCACTTTTCCCTACGGATGGAAATGAGTGTGGAGTAGGAACTGAGGATATTTAGGATATGCATCTATGAGGTTTCTTTTCCTTTGGGTCCTCATCCTCTACCAGGATCACTTACTTTTTTTTAATAAAGATTTTATTTATTTGTCAGAGAGAGGGAGAGAGAGACAGAGAGCAAGCACAAGCAGGGGGAGTGGCAGGCAGAAGGAGAAGCAGGCTCCCCGCATAGCAAGAAGCCCAATGCAGGACTTGATCTCAGGACCTTGGGATCATGACCTGAGCCGAAGGCAGCCACCTAACCAACTGAGGCACTCAGGCATCCTGGATCACTTACTTTTAAAAATATGTCCAGATCTGGAAGTTTATCAGGACCTAATGGTATTATGTAAATAAATAAGCAAGATGAGACTGGCACATGAAGCCCCAGAAAAATAAACCAAGTCTTGCTTTATCATGAAAAGTGGGAGAAAAAACAAATATTCCTTTGGGCTTCTAGAAAACAGGGACAATGCCCTCAGAAGTGGCCATTCAATACTTTTTGCTTACTAAAAGAATGACTTAATCAAACGGCACACGGCAGAGTCTGATAAGACATTAACCCTGTTTCTGAAGTATAACATCAATTTCTCAGAGCATGAGCTCCTCCTGGAGGGCAGAGCCCACCTTGCATGACTTTTAGCCTATCCTTCCCCTCACTATCTCTGGTAATCTCCCTACTACCTTCAAGTAATAGGAAGGATTATATACCCACTTTGAGGTTAATAAATGATTGTCTATGATGATCAGATTAGAGTCATTTATTTGTAATATCATAAATGTCTGCAAAATACTGTTGGTGCCATTTTGCTTTTGAATTTTAAGAATTACATAAGACATATATGTGCAATTTAGAAAAGAGTAGAAAACAGATACATTAAAAAGAAGATTATTCACTATGGCACTAATTAGAGATAGCAAGGTAGATATCTCTTTGTACAGAAATGGGATCTCACTGTACATATTGTTAGTGTCTTGTTTTTTTCCTTTGTGACAAACTGTGAATATCTTTTTTGTGACATGATTTAGGAAGTGATTTATTAACGTAATGCCTATCTCTTTTTTTTTTTTTTTAAAGATTTTATTTATTTATCTGACAGAGAGAGAGAAAGAACAAGTAGGCAGAGAGACAGGCAGAGGGAGAGGGAGAAGCAGGCTCCCCGCTGAGCAGGGAGCCCGATGCGGGGCTCGATCCCAGGACCCTGGGATCATGACCTGAGCCGAAGGCAGCCGCTTAACCGGCTGAGCCACCCAGGCGCCCCCGTAATGCCTATCTCTTATGCTCTACTCTAACCAAGATTAATCTACTACAGATTTTTTTTTAAACTAAAGTTGGTAGTTCCCTTCCTGTTCCTAATGAATCATTACCATTCATTATGCCTCTGGGATCCAGCAAACAGTGTCACTTCGGCATGTGATATAGAAAAGAAATGGGTTCACCTAAAGGGGGAAGTTAAGTTTAAAAATCCAGCTAAAAGTGCATAAAAGAGTAGCAAAGCCTCAAGGGAGAGCTGGGTTTCAGCAAGAGTGTGAGGCATTATGGAGAATGTGGCACAGACATCATCTTCCCCTTGCCCCACCATCTCCCCATTCCTCCTTCCCATCTTTCCCCTGACTCCTAGTACAGGTGCAGAGGGAGGCCTGGAGTTTGCACTCTCCTCATGTGGAGACGGATACTAGGAGAGGGAAAGAGGCAGCTCCTCCTATCAGTGACATTCATTCAAAGAGATTTTTGGGGTTGCAACAAATTTGTGCCTGTGGTCCTAACACTAAGCTCAAAATCAGAACCACTCTGCTGTAAGTTTATGAAATCAGAGCCCGGGTGCCTGGGGGAGACCTGGACTGCATCAGGCACTGCCGTGCTGAAGGCAGAGATGGTCCTCAGGTACCTCCGGCCAGGGACTTTGTTCTCTCCCTCAACTCTTGTGAGGATGCGACCTCATTGATCAGACTTTGCTTCAGTAAACAGAGAATCTGATCTATTTTTAGAGTGTGCATTTCCATGGTTTCCAGTGGGTTCATGGGTTATGCAATCATCATCATTATCTAATGTCAGAACATTTTCATCACTCCAGAAACACCCAAGAGCTAGCACTCTCCATTCCTTTCTCTTCCCATCTGATCTCATTTCTGTTTCCATGGATTTACCTTTTCCGGGAAGGGGGAATGGGGAGATGGTGGGGCAGGGGGAAGATGATGTTTGTGCCATATTCTCCATAATGCCTCACACTCTTGCTGAAACCCAGCTCTCCCCTGAGGTTTTGCTACTTTTTTATGCACTTTTAGCTGGATTTTTAAACTTAACTTCCCTTTTTAGGTGAACCCATTTCTTTTCTATATCACGTGCTGAAGTGACACTATTTGCTGGATCCCAGAGGCATAATAAATGGTGGTGATTCATTAGGAACAGGAAGGGAACTACCAATTTTAGTTAAAAAAAATCTGTAGTAGATTAATCTTGGTTAGAGTACAGCATAAGAGATAGGCATTACATTAATAGATCACTTCTAAAATCATGCCACATAAAAGATGTTCACAGTTTGTCACAAAGGAAAAAAAAACATGACACTCATGATATAAATGGAATCATAAAATTTGTGGTCTTCTGTGTCTGTCTTCTTTCACTTAGCATAATGTTTGTGAGACTCACCCATGTTGTAGCACATATCAGGACTTTATTCTTTTTTATGACTGAATAATATGCCATTGTATGGATATACCACATTTTGTTTTTCCATTCATTAGTTGATTGGCATTTGGGTAGTTCCCACTTTTTGGCTATAATGAATCATGCTGTTATGGATCTTTGTGCACACATTTTTATGTGAACATATATTTTTCAATTCTCTGGGAGAATCTGATGTGTTAGCATATTTCTTTAAACAATAATGCAAAGATTTATGAACTTTTTGTTTTCAATTTTTCTGTAAACCCAAGACTGCCCTAAAAATAAAGTCTACTAATAGAACATGGATTATTAGTTCTTAGTGTAAATGATGATTTAAATCTGTGTGTGAATGGGCAACGGCGCACCAAGAATTTGGTTGTTTTCTCTGCACCTCCCCTCCAGCTTTATTGAGGTATAGTTGGCAAATAGAAGTGTATATTTTGAAAGTGTACAATGTAATGATATGTGATGTATGTATACATTGTGAAATGATTACCTCTATCAAGTCAGTTAACATCCATCAGCTCACATAGTTACTGCCTTTTTTTTTCGTCAAAATGTTTAAGATCTGCTCTCTGAGCATATTTCAAGTATACAACACAATATTATGAATTATGTTATACATTAGATCCTCAGAATTTATTTGTCTTATAACTGAAGGTTTATACCCTTTCATCAACTTCTCCCCATCCCCTCCACCTCCACCCCTAGGCTTTGGCAATCACCATTCTACTTTTTGTTTCTATGAATTTTATTTCCTCCTCCTCTTCTTCTTTTTTAGATTCCACATACAAGTGATACTATATAATATTTGTCTTTCTGTCTGTCTTATTTCACTTAGCATAGTGCCCTCCAATTTCATCCATGTTGTCATAAATGACAGGATTTCCTTCTTCTGGGGGGCTGAATAATATTCCAAAGTATATATACACCACATTTTCTTTATCCTTCCATTCACTGACAGACACTTAGGTTGCTTCCGTATTTTGGCTACTGTGAGTAACACTGTAGTGAGCATAGACGTACAGATATACTGATTTTGTTTCATTCAAGATACTGAATATTTTTTCCTTTGGCTATGTACACATGGATATGATCCTTTGAATCATATTGTAGCTCTATTTTTAATTTTTTGAGGAACCTCCAGATTGCGTTCCATAGTGCCTGTGCTAATTTGTGTTCCCAGCAGCTGTATACAAATCCCTTTTCTCCACATCCTTGCCAACACTTATTATCTCTTGTCTGTTTGATAATAGGAATTTGACTGTTTTCTCCACACTGATCAGAGTGACCAACAGTCCCATGGAGAAGCTAGGCATGAGGAAAAAGCCAAACCAAGAATTATTGCATTTTCCTTAGCCCTGTGTGGTTTTGTTAAATTTGTATCATTGGCTAAATAAAAGTGAGCATATAGTAAGCACAGAACAGTATGTGGCCTCTTCACACATATGGCAGCCTAGAATGCTGCCAGTGATATTCTTTCCTTTAAAATACTAAAAATTATAACATAACACAAGTTGGCCTGAGGAAGTTAGGAAACAGAGATGAGCATAAAAAAGAAATTAATGTATTTCCACATAAATTAGATAGCATTGTTGATATTTCTTTTTATAAAACATGAAATCATATAGTACAGTTTGTGTTCTGCTTTTCTCTCTAATCAATGAGCTGTGAATATATTTCAGAGACATTAGGTTAGAATTATCTACTAATACAGTACTATTTTTTCTTTATGTTCCACTGTAACCAAATTTAATCATATTAAGCCCCCTTTTTTCCCTAGAAGCAAAAATAGGGGAGCAATTCTCTTTCTAGTTCAAAGCAGGCACTTCCATTTATTTTATCCTAGGGTCAAACAGTGCTAGCCTTACAAGAGGCAGACAGGACTGGGTCTTACACAAAGGGACATGCTGGCATTTAAAAATAAGAGTAGACCTGTCTGGAAATAGTAAGGGAAACTCAAGAGGAAATGGGAAACCAGGACAAGAGAGTCTGGTCTTGTTATAGGATGAAAAGAGATAGTAAAAGTAAGTCTGGGGTTTCACTATGGTGGTAGAGGTTACATGAAGCCTGGTAAATTTGAAAGCTAAAAAAGGAGAGTCTAGAGGACCTTATGGTGTGGAATTCCCAGGACCCACTGCCTTAACAACGAGGTACACAGGTCTTGCCAGCAACCTGAAGTTAATGGATGATTGTTGGTGGTGACCTGTTCAACAGACAATTTATTTGTGATTACAATTTTAACTAGATGCAATATGCTCTGTTTCAGAGATAATATTTCACCATAAAAAAATCTAAAACCATCCACAGTACTTGTTCATCTGAGAATAATTTAAAAATGTCAATAATCCCAAATGATAATAAATGCATTCATATGTCTCTTTGCTGAAAGAAATGTGAAACTATCTTTATAAAAATTGGATCATAAATTCTTACTATTGGTGTCCTGGTTTTTCCCATATTACTAATCTGTGGATATGTTTTTAGTAGCATAGTTTTGAGGAAGTACACTATTAATTTGGTGATGTCTCTACTTAACTGTCAGTTTCAACCTCAGCTAGTAGAATTCAGACATTTTCTGGATAGAATAAGCGGGCACACTTCACCTTCATGCCTCTGGTCAGTCACTCCCATTCCATGTGCCTTCAGAATCCAATAAAAAGCATAGATTCTGCATAGTTAGAGAAAGAATGGGACCAGCTAAAGGGGCATGTGGAAACTAGAAAAAACCAACCCCTACCTACAGCTACAAGGAACTGTAGAAGAACATCAGAGAAGACCGAATACTTGAAAAGGGAGTGGGGAGTAGTTCTTGCTGCGTTAGGAAAGAGAAATAAGAGGGGAACAGGGCTTTCTGTTTAGTAGTAAAGTTTCTGAAGCCATGGAAATTTTTAAAAATGAGGACAGCAAGGTATTTTATATGAGCAGATGGCAAAGAGTTCATTCATTTTTTGCCCCAGTCCCCACAGCTCCTGGTATAGATGGTACTACGCATTTTCTGAAGTAGGGCATAGTTTCTAAGCACTGTGAAGATATATATTTAATAAGGTTATTTAGCAATAACTGGTGTTAGTTAATAGCAGGGTTGCTATCAAGTTAGCTTTTGAAGGTATGATTTTACCTTCTGGATATTCAAAATTGCAGAAGGAGTATGGGTTTATATAAGAAAAAATAGAAAACACAGAGAGGCAAAAAGGTAATAATTATTCACTATAGTGTCATGCAAAAACGTAGATATTTACATATGGCAGATCATACTGTGGCCTGTTAGATTTTTCCAAAATGAGAAGCTGTAAGCAAAAGGTTGATGGCATCATTTTTGAGGTGCACTATTACTGCAGTGGTGTTCTCCCCCCTCCCACCCCATTAATTAGACTTTTAAGACTTTTTTTTCTTTTCGGAATTGGACAGGCAGACATATTTTCACTTCTTGCCCAACTAATCACTACCATTTACTTACTGTCATTTGTCACAAGGCATGTCAGCTGTGCATACAGTAAAGAAAAGACTGCTCTGTCTTTCAGAGTCATGCTGATGTTTTAAAGCCCAACTGGAGCCTCTAAATGGGTAGAATACTAAAGGGAACAGAACACTGGAAAAAAGAGTCAGGTGTTAGGTAGATAAAGGGAATCCTAGGCTTTCACTGCAGGTGGTAGGAATTACTCAAACTCTAAAGCCCCCCAAAGCTGAGGAAAGAGCATATTTTTGGAGGGGTGCATGGCAAAATCATCCCACCTGTTTTACCTAGCACAGAGTTGTATACATACTCCAAGACTAACAGAACACTTAGATTGGCTAGGATCATGGTAGTTTTAAGATATTACTTAAGACAGAAACTCTTAGTTAAGATATAAGTTAGATATGTTGATATTCTATATATTTATAAAAGATCATAATGAATTGTAGGGAACTGTTAGACTCAGTTTCAGTGTTACTGGAGGAAATGGATTTCTTTATACCGCATCCTAGGACCAAACCAATGATCAGAATCACATCTAGTGTGGCAGTGCTACAGCAAGAATTTAACTTCTTATTTTTCCCCAGTTCTGTTAGGATTCTATCTGGCCAGCAAGTGTTTCAGGGCAGCTGCATACCCTGTAGGGAACCTAGGCGTAGGGAAAAGCCAGGCCAAGGTCGGCCGCATCTGCTCCTGTTCTATGCAGTGTTATTCACTTCCACTATTTCTCAATTCTTGGCTGGTAACTTGGGAAAATACAGCAGGGTGTTTATATGTATGTAGTCTCTTCCTGCCAATACATAATTCACCTGCAGTCATCATTTTCCTTTTTAATGTTTATAATAACACAAATAACAGGTTTACTTAAGGAAAAGAAAAAGTAAAAAACCGGGAAATACTGATCAGCAAAAATAAAAAAAATTATTTATGGTGACCCAAATTAAAAATAGTAACATAAATATATTTTCACAAATGGAATCATCTTGTATATACTCTTTATATCGTGCTTTCTTTCACAAATGGCCTGATAATATTGTATCCCTGGCATCATTTAAATTGTCCTCAAAACTGAGGGCTGTTTCTCCTTTATGCCCTTCTCTAGTGAATATTACCCACTCTAAGATTTCATATTCCTCTTAAGGCAGTCCTAGTTTCCTATCCTGTCCTATGGAAGGCAATAATACCCACTGAAGATCCAACAAAATGATGTTAGAGAAGAAATGTTGTCCTCTGGAACTGAGTTCCTGTGAAAACTGTGTAGAAAGAGTAGCAGAACAATGGATGGGAAATAGAATGCTAAAAGACTCCATTCTTTCTGCAGCAGGAAAGAGGAGCCGAGAAAAGAGACTGGTTTTTCCTGGAGTAGTGAAATTTATTCAAATTCCAGACAACACAAAAGCTGTGGAGAGTAAGTGCATCCAGAGGAGCAGAAGGCAGATGTTTTCCTCTCTATGTCTAGGAGAATATTGGGTCACCAGCCAAAAGTTAACAAACACTTACGGATGGTTATGATGAACAATGTGTTCAGTAGGTCATTTATTCATAATTCCACAAAGGAGAGATGTTTTACTTTCAAATTTCTAAGATTATGGAAAAAATACATATTATTTTGAGAATAGAGAAATATAATGAAGGAAATCATTATTCTATATGCTGTCTACTTAAGGTAACACTATCTCTTGTTTCTTTTTCAAAACTGGGATCATCGTATATTCCAGTTTTTAGCTTGTTTTTTCCTCATATCAATATATTTTTTTTTCAGTTGCACAGTGACTTGTTTTTCTATTTGGTCTGAAACATGATAATTGAGAGAAGGTCCATAAACCCCAGCTGCTGCAAAACCTCCAGTTGCCCTGGTTCCTTGACTTACTGTCTTGATTGTTCAATTCTTCCTTCAATTCTGTGAAATACCCCAGGATCCTTTCAATAAAATCTTCCTTCTATTTAAGTTAGGGAGTCTCTTTTAGGTGTTTGATACCAAGAAAACCTTAAGCAGTATACATAAGAATTATGGGAAAGATGAAGAAAAACAAGAAGACACTCAGATCTAGTAAAAGGTGTTGCTCACCAAGGGGCAAGCTGAAATTAAACAAAAACCAAAACCAAAACCTTAATTTGAAACTGCATGAACAAGAGAGAGAAACAGAGAAATAAAATGCCATTAAAAAGAGAATTAGATCTTGCTGCCACAGGAAAAAATATTACAAATTGAGGACTTGGCATTTTCATTAATTTAGTAAATTTTATTCAGAACTTGGAAATATTTCAAACAAACAAAAAATGACAAGATTTTTGGGAAGAGTGTATTATCTAGGACTCACTAAGGATTTTGGTGTTAGATGAACTAAACAACAGTAACTCTAGATTAGAAACTCTTTGAGCATTCTCCAGCTAGAAAAACCTCCAATGTGGAATAAGATTTATTGGATGAAATGCCAGCAAAGAGGCAGGGCACTGGTCAATATAGCAAGAAAGAAGACAAGATTGAGAATTGTTTCCTCAAAAAATATTTTTTTAACCTTTTTGTATTTTGCAAATATTCTAAATTAAGCATGAATAGAGCAGGATGCCATTTCCTTTAAAATAATGTACATACTTTTTATTAAAATTTAAAAGCTCACTAGAAAATTAGTTAACAATTCCCACTTCAGAAGGAAGATCTTGTAAACATATCAACTTGTCTTAGATGACTTTTGATATTACTCAATTTTGTTAAAGAAACAGGGAGACCATTTTGAATTAAACTAATATTTATGGGCAGATGAAATTGGATGCATTAAGTCTCTAGGGTGAGTCCATTTGCTCCTAAGACACACAAAAAAATTTCCAGGGGGAAAAGAAACCATATGTGGATTCTTTTACATTTTGTGGATGGGCTATGAACCTAAATTTGCCCATTATAGTCCCCTCAAATTCAAGTTTTATATGACTGCCTGTGCTTGGTCTGTGTCCCATTCTATCAAGCTTTAAGCTTGCTACTCTATTTACTGCCAATAAATGTTCAGAATTTACTAGGGCACTAATGGATCTTGATCAGTGATCTCAATTCTTCAAACTCCTCAGCCATTATATTGTATACTTTTAGATATAGGTATGCCTCTTTTCTAGTTGGCGTAGAGGACAACACATTCATAGGCAAATAAGGAGTCATCAAGAAGCTTAAATAGACTTCTGACTGTCAATTGATGTGGAAAACAGAGGTAAAAGAAAAATTATTAAATTTCCTCACTACTTACAGCTCATTTGACAGGTCCTTGAAACAGGCAGAGTGACGTTCCTCTAGGAACTCAGTTGCCTCTGTGTTGATACTTTGCTAAGGGCAAAAGGCAATCTTAGTCCAACCCCCAGGACCCTGTAAATCTACTTTAAGATATAAAGTTCCTTTGGAAACTTCCTTTATCTCTACCCTCCACGATACATGTTAGCAAGCATATGACCCACCCATATATATCTGAAGGGGTTCATGACTAAGATTTTTTTTTTAAACATTTAAATTTAAATTTAATTAATTAACATATAGTGTATTATTAGTTTCTGAGGTAGAGTTCAGTGTTTCATCAGTCTTATATAATACCCAGTGCCCATTATATCACATGCCTTCCTTAATGTCCATCACCCAGTTACCCCATCCCTCCACCTCCTCCCCTTCAGCAACCCTCAGTTTGTTTCCTATGATTAAGAGTCTCTTATGGTTTGTCTCCCTCTCTGATTTCGTCTTGTTTTATTTTTCCCTCCATTCCCCTATGATCCTCTGTTTTGTTTCTTAAATTCCACATATGAGTGAGATCATATGATAATTGTCTTTTTCTGATTGACTTATTTTGCTAGCATAATACCCTCTAGTTCCATCCAAATTTTTGCAAACGACAAGACTTCATTTTTTTGATGGCTGCATAATATTCCATTGTATATATATACCACATCTTCTTTATCCATTCATCTGTTGATGGACATCTGGGCTCTTTCCATAGTTTGGCTATTGTGGACATTGCTGCTGTAAACATTGGGGTGTAATCAGATCACTACATTTGTATCTTTGGGGTAAATACCCAGTAGTGCAATTGCTGGATTTTAGGGTAGCTCTATTTTCAACTTTTTGAGGAAGTTCCATACTGTTTTCCAGAGTGGCTGTATCAGCTTGCATTCCCACCAACAGTGTAAGAGGGTTCCCCTTTCTCTGCATCCTCACCAACATCTGTCATTTCCTGACTTGTTAATTTTAGCCATTCTGACTGGTGTGAGGTGGTATCTCATTGTGGTTTTGATTTGTATTTACCTGATGCTGAGTAATGTTGAATATTTTTTCATGTGTCTGTTGGCCATTTTTATGTCTTCTTTGGAGAAATGCATGACTAAGGTTTTATTAGAGGGTAGTTAGTGATCTTTTCCCAACAATAGGTAGCCCCCTCAAGGTCCTGGAAAACTTGCTTCCAAAATTCCTTAGAAACTTATGCTATCCCTAACCCCCTCCCAAATAGAAAGTATATAATCAGCCACTCCTCATGGTCCCAGTGCAGCTCTTTCTGCCCAAGGTTCCTGTCCCTGTGCTTTAATAAAATCACCTTTTTGTACCAAAGACATCTCAAGAATTCTTTCTTGGCCATTGGCTTTGAACCCTAACATCTTTCCTACATCAAATTACCATTACTGGGCCCAATTACACTGGTACTATAGAGAGTTATACTAGTTTTAGAATAGCAATTGAATAGACAGTTACATGTCTGTGGAGTTTGCATTTACTTCTGTTTTTACTCCAAGACATTAATAAAGAGTAATGAATCTAGTGACTTTGAATGTATTAACTATGAAATGGAGACAAGAGAGTTGAAATGGAGTCTCTTTAAAACCCCATGCCAGGGCAAAGGGATAGGAGGTAGGTAAAGGGAAGGGAGAACAATAAAGATGGAGAAAAGCTGATTTATTTTATTTTTTTAGGCAGGGTTCCCCAGATAAACCTGAGAAAAGGGAAAGGAGACTTAATACCCATGAGCAATATTATTTGTAGCTTAAGTTAATTAAAGCCATATCAGAAATTGACTGATTTATAAACATTCTTTGGTATGGCTTTGTGGATTTTCTTTTACTTTACAGTTTATGCTACATTTGAAAAGTTCCAACCTTGTCTTGGCAGAGGTAAGAAGAAATGATGACTTTCCATTCTTTCAAGCTTTATGATTTTAAACAGTGTAGATCAAATCTGCTAGTAGATTTAAGGGCCTCATTTAGGAATCAGAGGTAAAGAGAAAAGCTCAGATTAGATTGTTAAGTGCAAGAACAGATTTTAAGGCAGGAAGCAAGATGGAAATTGAGTAAAAAGACCAATTTTTCCTGAAAATAGTGTTGGGGTGCCCAGAACTCCTTTTTATCACATGCTAAAGTCCAACTGACTGTGTTCCATTGTGTGCAAAATTACTTTTAGGATAGATTTATGGCCTTGCATGAGGTTGCTTCTGTGAATCATCTTTGGTCTTCTGTTTTTATGTCCATATCCTTATTTAGCTCCTTAGCTTTTATGAGGTCAACTCCACCCCCAACACAATTAATTACTAGTATACTTTGCTCTATACATAATTGGCATAAAAAATAATTCTACCTCAAGTTCTGGTCAATGAGTATAACCTTATAGTTGCCAGATAACTACCAAAAACTCTGAGGAGTACCAGAAGGATATACTATACATATATGTAGAAACTTGAAATCCTTTTGTACATTACCATTTCATCAAAGAATAGTTTCCTGGACCATTATTACTGGCTTCCTGTAGAACTGATTTTATTGAATTAACTGTTTTTCTTAGGGTGCCAGTTGTGTAGTGTGCATGTTGGCATAATGAGATCAGATGTATTCTTTCTGAATAAAAGATAATAACTGGTTAGATGATTGATTCAGGCCCTTTGCCTCATTCCTTTTTGCCATGAGAGGAAAGGGATACTGAACCAAGCATTTTCTGGCACAAGAACATTGGGTTGATATCATTTAAAACTCTCTCCAAGTACTTACACTTTTCTCTGGGTTTAGGACCCAGGCTATTTTTTTAAATTTAATTTAACTTTATTATGTTACATTAGTCACCATACAATACATCATTAGTTTTTGATGTAGTGATCCATGATTCATTGTTTCCATGTAACACCCAGTGCTCCATGCAGTACGTGCCCTCC
This sequence comes from Halichoerus grypus, assembly GCF_964656455.1. Classification (NCBI taxonomy): domain Eukaryota; kingdom Metazoa; phylum Chordata; class Mammalia; order Carnivora; family Phocidae; genus Halichoerus; species Halichoerus grypus. The sequence goes on along the minus strand of NC_135722.1, from coordinate 80,397,707 downwards.
TTAATACCCATCACGGGGCTAACACATCCCCCTAACCCCCTTCCCTCTAAAACCCTCAGTTTGTTTCTCGGGGTCCATAGTCTCTCATGGTTTGTCTCTCCCTCCCAATTTCCCCCCCTTCACTTTTCCCTTCCTTCTCCTAATGTCCTCCATGCTATTCCTTATGTTCCACAAATCAGTGAAACTGTATGATAATTGACTTTCTCTGCTTGACTTATTTCACTTAGCATAATCTCCTCTGGTCCCATCCATATTGATGTAAAAGTTGGGTATTCATCCTTTCTGATGGCTGAGTAAAATTCCGTTGTGTATATGGACCACATCTTCTTTATCCATTCATCTGTTGAAGGGCATCTCGGCTCTTTTCACAGTTTGGCTATTGTGGACATTGCTGCTATGAACATTGGGGTGCATGTGGCCCTTCTTTTCACTACATCTGTGTCTTTGGGGTAAATACCCAGGAGTGCAATTGCTGAGTCATAGGGTAGCTCTATTTTTAATTTTCTGAGGCACCTCCACAGTGTTTTCCAAAATGGCTGTACCAACTTGCATTCCCACCAACAGTGTAAGAGGGTTCCCCTTTCTCCACAACCTCTCCAACATGTGTTGTTTCTTGCCTTGTCAATTTTTGTTATTCTAACTGGTATAAGGTGGTATCTCAATGTGGTTTTGATTTGAATTTCCATGATGGCTAATGATGATGAACATTTTTTCATGTGTCTGTTAGCCATTTGTATGTCTTCTTTGGAGAAATGTCTGTTCATGTCTTCTGCCCATTTTTTGACTTGATTATTTGTTTTTTGGGTGTTGAGTTTGAGAAGTTCTTTATAGATCTTGGAAATCAGCACTTTGTCTGTAATGTCATTTGCAAATATCTTCTCCCATTCTGTGGGTTGCCTCATTGCTTTGTTGACTGTTTCCTTTGCTGTGCAGAAGCTTTTTATCTTGATGAAGTCCCAAAAGTTCATTTACGCTTTTGTTTCACTAGCCTTTGGAGATGTATCTTGAAAGAAGTTGCTGTGGCCGATGTCAAAGAAGTTACTGCCCACGTTCTCTTCTAGGATTTTGATGGATTCCTGTCTCATATTGAGGTCTTTCATCCATTTTGAGTTTATGTTTGGGTATGGTGTTAGAGAATGGTCCAGTTTCATTCTTCTGTATATAGCTGTCCAATTTTCCCAGCACCATTTATTGAAGAGACTGTCTTTTATCCATTGCATATTTTTTCCTGCTTTGTCAAAGATTAGTAGACCATAAAGTTGAGGGTCCATATCTGGGCTCTCTATTCTGTTCCATTGGTCTGTATGTCTGTTTTTGTGCCAGTACCATGCTGTCTTGGTGATCACTGCTTTATAATACAGCTTGAAATCAGGCAATGTAATGCCCCCAGCTTTGTTTTTCTTTTTCAACATTTCCTTGGTGATTTGGGGTCTTTCCTGGGTCCATACACATTTTAGGATTGTTTGTTCCAGCACTTTGAAAAATGTTAGTGGAACTTTGATCGGGATGGCATTGAAGGTATAGATTGCTCTGGGCAGCATAGACATTTAACAATGTTCATTCTTCCGATCCATGAGCATGGACTGTTTTCCCATCTTTTTGTGCTCTGGGCAGCATAGACATTTAACAACGTTCATTCTTCTGATCCATGAGATGGAATGTTTTCCCATCTTTTTGTGTCTTCTTCAATTTCTTTCATGAGTGTTCTGTAGTTCCCAGAGTATAGATCCTTTACCTCTTTGATTAGGTTTATTCCGAGGTATCTTATGGCTTTTGGTGCTATTGTAAATGGAATCATTTCTCTAATTTCTCTTTCTACAGTTGCATTGTTAGTGTATAGGAAAGCAACTGATTTCTGTGCATTGATTTTGTATCCTGCCACATTACTGAATTGCTGTATGAGTTCTAGTAATTTGGGGGTGGAGTCTTTTGGGTTTTCTACATAAAGTATCATGTCATCTGCGAAGAGAGAGAGTTTGACTTCTTCTTTGCCAATTTGAATACCTTTTATTTCTTTTTGTTGTCTGATTGCTGTTGCCAGGACTTCTAGTACTATGTTGAACAATAGTGGCAAGAGCGGCATCCTTGACGTGTTCCTGATCTCAAGGGAAAGGCTCTCAGCTTTTCCCCATTGAGGATGATATTCGCTGTGGGGTTTTCATAGATGGATTTTATGAAATTGAGGAATGTTCCCTCTATCCTTATACTCTGAAGAGTTTTAATCAGGAAAGGATGCTGTATTTTGTCAAATGCTTTTTCTGCATCAATTGAAAGGACCATATGGTTCTTCTCTCTCCTCTTATTAATGTGTTGTATCACATTGATTGATTTGTGAATGTTGAACCACCCTGCAACCTTGGGATAAATCCCACTTGGTCCTGAGAGATGATCCTTTTAATGGATTGTTGGAGCCTATTAGCTAGGGTTTTGTTGAGAATTTTGGAATCCATATTCATCAGGGATATCGGTCTGAAATTCTCCTTTTTGATGGGGTCTTTGCCTGGCTTGGGGATTAAGGTAATGCTGGCCTCATAGAATGAGTCTGGAAGCTTTCCTTCTGTTTCTATTTTTTGAAACAACTTCAGTAGGATAGGTGTTATTTCTTCTTTGAATGTTTGGTAGAATTCCCCAGGGAATCCATCAGGCCCTGGACTCTTGGTTTTTGGGAGGTTTTTGATCACTGCTTCAATTTCGTTGCTGGTTATTGTCCTATTCAGGTTGTCAATTTCTTCCTGTTTCAGTCTTGGCAGCTTATAGGTTTCCAGGAAGGCATCCATTTCTTCCAGGTTGCTTAATTTATTGGCATATGGTTGTTGATAATAATTTCTAATAATTGTTTCTATTTCCTTGGTGTTAGTCGTGATCTCTCCCCTTTCATTGATAATTTTATTAATTTGGGTCCTTTCTCTTTTCTTTTGGATAAGTCTGGCCAGTGGTTTATCGATCTTATAAATTCTTTCAAAGAATCAGCTTCTAGTTTCATTTATCTGATCTACAGTGTTTCTGGTTTCTAATTCATTGATCTCCACTCTAATCTTAATTATTTCTCTTCTAATGTGTGTCTTAGGCATTGTTTGTTGCTTTTTCTCTAGTTCTTTAAGGTGTAAAGTTAGTGGGTGAATTCGGGATTTTTCTATTTTTTTGAGTGAGGTTTGGATGGCTATGTTTTTCCCCTTAGGACTGCCTTTGCAGTATCCCATAGGTTTTGGACCAATGTGTTTTCATTCTCATTGGTTTCCATGAATTGTTTAAGTTCTTCTTTGATTTCTTGGTTGACCCAAATATTATTGAGCGGAGTGGTCTTTAGCTTCCAAGTGTTTGAATTTCTTTCAAATTTTTTCTTGTGATTGAGTTCCAGTTTCAAAGCATTATGGTCTGACAATATGCAGGGAGTAATTTCAGTCTTTTGGTATCAGGTGAGACCTGCTTTGTGACCCAGTATGTGGTCTATTCTGGAGAAAGTTTCATGTGCACTCGAGAAGGATGAGTATTCTGTTGTTTTAGGGTGGAATGTTCTGTAAATATCTATGAGGTCCATCTGGTCCAGTGTGTCATTCAAAGCTCTTGTTTCTTTGTTGGTTTTCTGCTTAGATGATCTGTCTATTGCTGAGAGTGGAGCATTGAGGTCTCCTACAATTAATGTATTGTTATCAATATGACTCTTTATTTTGGTTAACAGTTGGCTTATGTAGATGGCTGCTCCCATGTTGGGGGCATAGATATTTACAATTATAGATCTTCTTGTTGGATAGACCCTTTAAGAATGATAGAGTGTCCTTCAGTGTCTTTAACTACAGTCTTTAGCTTAAAATCTACTTTGTCTGAAGTAAGAATTGCTACCCCAGCATTCTTTTGAGGTCTGTTTGCATGGAAGATGGATCTCCATCCCTTCACTTTCAGGCTGTATCTTTAGGTTCAAAATGAGTCTCTTGTAGACAGCATATGGATGGGTCCTGTCTTTTTATTCAATCTGCAACCCTGTGCCATTTTATGGGAGCATTTAGGCCGTTCACGTTGAGAGTGATTATTGAAAGATATGAATTTACTTTCATCATGTTGCCTGTGAAGACCTAGTTTCTATAGATTGTCTCTGTAAATTTCTGTCCTATATCACTCTTGGGGTCTTTCTCCTTTTATAGAACCCCCCTTAATATTTCTTGCAGGGCCGGCTTAGTGGTCACATATTCTTTTAGTTTCTGCCAGTCTTGGAAGCTCTATGTCTCTCCATCCATTCTAAATGACAGCCTTTACAGATAAAGTATTCTTGGTTGCACGTTCTTCTGAATATGTCTTGCCAGCCCTTTCTGGCTTGTCAAGTCTCTGTGGATAGGTCTGACATTATTCTGATGTTCCTCCCTCTGTAGGTAAGGAATATCTTCCCCCTAACTGCCTTTAAGATGGTTTCCTTGGTTCTAAGATTTGCCAGTTTTACAATTACATGCCAGGGCATTGGCCTGTTTTCCTTGATCTTGGGAGGGGTCCTCTTTGCCTCTAGGACACAAATGTTTGTTTCATTCCCAGATTAAGGAAGTTCTCAGCTATGATTTGCTCAAATATATCTTCTAGTCCTCTCTCTCTCTCCACCCCCTCAGGGATCCCGATTAATTCTGACATTGGAACGTTTCATGGTGTCACTTATTTCTCTGATTCTATTTTAAGGATTTTGAGTCATTTTTCCCTGGGCTCCTCTTTTTCCTTCTTTTCTATCAATTGGTCTTCTAGATCACTAATTCATTCTTCTGCCTCACTAACTCTAGTCTTTAGATTATCTAGATTAGATTGGATCTCATTGATAGCATTTTTAAGTTTTGCCAGTTCAGCTTTCATTTCTTCCCTTAGAGACTCTATGTTGCCATTAATCAATTTCTCCATTCTAGCTATTGTCTTCACAATTGCTACCCTGAATTCCATTTCCGACATCCTGGTTGTATCTGTATCCATTTGTAAATCTATGGCAGAAGTCACAGTCTCTGAGTCTTTCCTATTTTGGGGGTTCCTCCTCCTAGTCGTTCTGTTGAGGGGTGGTTGAGGGAATGTGCAGAGTCGAAATTATTGACCACAACCCAAGCAAGATGCACCAACTTTATAGGTACCTTAGGGTTGCCAGCCTCTTGTTCTCCCAGTCTGTCTTCTTGGGGAGGGGTCTGCCATGCTGTTACTCAGGCAACCCTGTTTGGGCAGAGTTGCCCTGCCCCCTGTGGGGGGGATGGGCTCAGTGAAAACCGGTTTTTTAGGGCTTTTGTTATCTGGCAGCTTTCCTTGGCTGCTTTCCATGTCTCTTCTGAGAGTCAGTGTAGAAGAGATCATTTCCAATCCTCTGCCTCAGAACAGAGAGATTGCAGTCTGTTCTTCAGTGAGCTCTCCAGGCCACACTATCTCCGTTTCTGTCTGTGCTGCTATAAACTGCAGCATCCTGGGTTGTGTGCCCCTCAGCAGGGCTCCCCCTCCTCGTGTCCAGGTCGGGTCACGGGGGCATGTCTCTGCCCTTTGTGCTTCTAAAACCGCCAGCTGCCCTCAGTTTGCATGCATGCCATGCCACTCCAGGTTTCAGTCTGGGGGGCTACCCTAAAGTCCTTTCCCCATCGCTGCGGGTCTGCAAGTCTGTGCCTGGTCCCCGGCATGGGAATGATTTTCGTTCCTGTGTTATTTCACTTTCCTGGTGCCAGCGCTTATGGCAGCTCCCTCCCCCTTCCGTTTATCTTTGGATATGTGCCTGCAGAATCACGGCTCCCTGCTTCATACCTCGAAAACAACCACCTTTATATTCTGTTTGTAGAGATCCAGATCTATATTTTTACGTCTCAGGCTGATTTCGTGGGTGTTCAGAGTGGTCTGGGAAATAACCAGCTCAATTCTGGGGACTAGTTGGAATAAGGTCCCCTACTCCTCTGTCATCTTTTCCTGACTGCATACCATATCTCTTTACCAGAGAGTTTTACAGGGCTTCAGTTCTGTTGGAGGTGGTGAAAACACCATGTCTCCTGACTAGAGAGTTTTACAGGGCCTCAGTTCTTTCACAGAGGAATGAAGGCAACGGCCTCACGTACCTGGAGTAGAAGCCCAAGCTATTTCTTATGGTGCATAGATATGCCATACTTTCCCTCTTCTCTGGTGCTCAGGCAAAGAAGCCTGCTAACAAAAGTTATCAAAACTTGGAAATAAGGCAAAAAGTTGACTATATGACATTTCATTACCATTCTGAAATGTTATCTAATAGCATTACTAAAGAATTATCTAATTCTCTAGAGAAATATACCTTTGGTTTACTATTTGCTATTATTTAGAGCCTGAACTCTGCATAGTTAGAAGACTGATAGATTACAAATGATTTTTACCAGTAGAACTGTAATGCATTCTTTTAGGTAGAAAAAAAAAAAGACACCCAGAGATTATGGTTTTATTGCCCTGTAGGACATCAACCAGTTTTCAAAAATCTAATTTATCAGGCTTGTTTCATCACTCCTTTACTGACTGACTGTATAAACCTCTGTTCTGCAAGTGTTCTTTGAACCACCTTCCCCATCCTGCTGGTTCCATTATTAATGAGTTAAATTTGTGACACATGGTCTTTTTAGTCTCTTTTCTAAAGAGCTCTCTTCTTGGATCCTTGTAAGCCATATTCTTGCTTCTGATGATTTTTATGAAAAGCAAAATCGTGTCATGGGCAGAGAATCAGTTTTAGATCTGACAGATTTAAACTGGAATCATAGCTTTCTACTAAGATTTGCAACCTTGAACAGATCACTTAACTTCTTTGGCCATATTTTTCTCTAAGATAAAATGAATCACATGTGTTGCAACAATTAAATTTCTGTTTATTCTTCAAAGACCTCTTCATTTCTAAAATTCTCTGATTGCAACACTTAAGAGCTTCTTATTCCCAATTAACTTTTAAGAGTCAGAAGTTTAAATGTGCAAAGTTTCTGGTTCATTTCTCCTGGTTCAATGCTTGGTTATAGAACAGCAACAGTAGGTTGAGCTGAAAAAACTCAAATATCCTCCACAAAGCAGGCTTATAAATTCCCAGGATGCCAGGTCACCAGGCAATCTCCAGGTCACTTTCAGTTCCATTCAGAAGTATCAGTTGCTTCATTACAGTTTAAACCTAAGTATCTCACAATTCAGGTGTTTGACATTGAACTTTAAAATAAAGATAGCTTATAGGTGGAAAAATTATTACAACTTGTGCCAAAGTCCACTGAAAAAAATACCAGATGAGGCTAATTTATTCCTGGGGCTGTGATATCATCTTCAAGGACAGGCATTGGCAGATGGTGTTGTCTCAGGGAATTACACAAAAATGAGACTCTCTAATAAGAAATTATTTTTCTCTATTCCTATGGACTCATAAAACTAATTTTAAGGTTTCCTTATACAAAATCCCCAAATAGGTTATATTTCATCATGTTTGTGAGCTTAAAAGTCTGTTCCTATTTTAATTTTTTACATTAACACCAAAATGTATTTTAATAATGCTCTTTTGTAGATGTTGGCATGGTGTTATCCTGGTAATACTTCTAACCTTAGTTAACCTGTTTTCATTTTCTTTAGTAATTTAAGTTACATGGCAAAGCAGAATAATAATGATAAACATTTACACGGATTTCTTTATATTACCACAATAGCTGATGATTTCCTGCAAGTAAGGCATATGTGAGTGATATATCCATTTTCATGTTTTGCTAGTTTGCTTTAACTAGACAGGAGTTAGAATCTTATGTAACAAAATCATGAAGCAATATTCATGAAACAAGTCACAGTTCCCACTCATAGTCAAGGAGAGAGGATTAAACAGGGGCATAAATGAGGTGGGGACTACTGAGGGCCATTATAGAATTTGCTCACCACAATTCATAAACAAAATGTGTCATAAAGATTTACTTATGATTAAATACAAAGATGTTACATTTTTCAATGAAATCATTGTGTCTAAAATTTAAGAGTGCCTTTTCTGGTATTTCAACTTAACTCAGCAACTATGTTAACTTAGATTTTATTCTTTTTTCCATATTTAAATGATTTTTTTAAGCAAATATCATAGGAAATACTTATTTTTTACTACAAAATTCTAGCTGGATATTTTAAAAATAGCTTCCTTTTCCAGTGGCAATGACTTTAAATAGATGTATTAACTCTCATTTATTAATATCAACTCATCTATACCCAGTTTGTGCCAATGAAAATACTACTCTCAGATTTGTTCTGCCATGCATTTCTTTCCTCCCAAAGATAAATTAAACATTTATTCCACCGTGTTTACTTTTTTAAAAAAGATTTTATTTATTTATTTGAGAGAGAGAAAGAACACAAGCAGGGGGAGAGCAGAGGGAGAGAGAGAAGCAGGGAGCCCAATATAGGGCTTGATCCCAGGACCCTGAGATCATGACCTGAGCCACCCAGTCACCCCTCCACTGTGTTTACTTTTGAAAGCAGTCTTGGGGATTTTATATTTTATGAAGTCCTCATGTAAATGATTAAATTGCTTCATTTATGATGGTATTTGAACCAACAATTGCATAAAAGATGCTGTTTTATACTACTGTTCTCAAGAAAGTGATTTACATACAGAGGAGTCTAGAATTTTAACAGGATAATCTCCAATCTTTATTCCCTCTTATTTAATCACATAATAAATCTAAATGTTTTAGGATGTTAGTAGACTGTACTATAGACTAGGGACTGATAGCAATGGTAACTTAGGAGCTGAAGGTTGTGTATGCCAAAAGTGCAGGAGCACCTAAGGGGAATCATGATCTATATTATAAAAACATCGCCATAGAGACAGAATTGTGGAATCAAGAAAGCAGGGTGTCACAGCTGAAAACTTTTAAGTCTTCTAACCCAACCCTGTGTTTTTTTTTTTTTTTTTTAAGATTTTATTTATTTATTTGACAAAGAGAGACACACAGTGAGAGAGGGAACACAAGCAGGGGGAGCAGGAGAGGGAGAAGCAGGCTTCCCACTGAGCAGGGAACCCCATGCAGGGCTCGATCCCAGGACCCCAGGATCATGACCTGAGCCAAAGGCAGACACTTAAAGACTGAGCCTCCCAGGCACCCCAACCCTATGTTTTTTATTCAAAGTTTATGTGAACAATTTGATATATTATAGCTCACTGCAGAAGATCCACTGAAATGCATTCATTGTAATAGTAAGTCAAATTGGTTAATCTTCAATCAAGAGAATTTTATGCATTTTTTTTTCTTTTTTTTTTGAGAAATGGTAAGATTTTAGCCACTTCACAGTCAGATCTTGTTTTGTTGTTAGAGGACTTCCACTGGGTTAAGCCAATAGCATGTAACTTTTAAATAAGAGCGTTAAGTGTTATATTTAAACCAGAAAGCATATAGTCAATCATACCATATTAAAAATGGCTATTACAAATCATTTTTTTCAACTATCTGCCTATTTCTCAGTTTCCAAACATTTTCTAAAAATAATTTTATGTTAGTTAAATGTGGTACACACTTTAACTAAGAATAGCTTGTAATAGCTTGCAACATTTTTCATTTTTATATCTCCTACCCCATAGAATGTAGTTCCTTCTCACTTCTTTCCAAGAGTTCCATCCAAAATAGGGGGAAAACAGTCTATTATTCCCAATTCTATAGTCTAGAAGGGACTGAAAAGAAGCAGCCCAGAAGAGGACAAAGCCTTGGGTTTTTTAAATTTAGTTTTTGCTGATTTTTAAAAATTACAATTATAATATATGTATATTAAAAAATTGAGTATTTTTAACTTTATACAATTGAATGGTAATCCCCCCTCCTCCTGTCCTCCCTATTAACACTGTTTGTGTGTATCTTCCTACTCCTTTTATGTGCATATACATAATGTGAAATGTTGCTTTAAAAAATTAGTTCATTTATACAAAATATTCTGTGTCTTTTCCCCAAATTCAATAATATATCTTGTTGGTAGATAAAAAGCTCTCTCATTCTTTGAAATGATGACATGGTATTCCATGGTATGGGTGTATAATAATGTAACTCTTTTTCTAACTCATTGATGGATATTCAGGAGGTCTCTAATTTTTCTTTATTATATGTGTTTCTTTTTAAAGTAATCTGCCTTACAGTAAGTAATCCAAGAGTATTCAGTACATAACTTCACATTACTCTGGTTGAAAAGAAATTAACTTGTTAAGAAAATATTCCTTTAGTAGCTGCCATGTTCTGAGAAAACATTGTTAAGTACTTGGGGATTAAAGAAGTATAATATAGAGGTTTACCCATAAGGGCCTTGTATTATAACAGTGTTTTAAAGAGTGAAGCATCCAAAATCTTAAGTCTAATTATTCTAACCTCATGTTTTGACTTAAAAATACTATACAGTGCTGTCTTCCTGAAAAAAATTATTTAACTAGATAAAAGCTAATCATCCTATGATTATTGGTCATCTATTGTTATTTATCACATTACCACAAATTTACCAGCTTAAAACACATTTATTATATGATGAGGGATAGAAGCAGAAAAATGTCACCTCTAGCCCAGAAGGCAGACCTGCATAGTTTCGATAAGCATCAAATACATGCTGGCTGCTACATTCTTAAAGGGTCTCATGACTCCCTCTACATCTCACCAATAGTTAATACTGAGCTGAATGATAACCACCAGAGAAATCTTGCAAAAGTAGTTTTATGAGTAAAATTCAAAGAAAACATTTATGATCTAATACTCCCTCCATGTCCCCTCTTCCTTGAACACTAAGCATATAACCACCAGCTTCATACAGCAAAAGTAAGGCTCTTTCTCCCTGTGGGTCTTGTCCCTGTGCTTATTATAATAAACATTTTTCACTGAAAATGTCTCAAGAATTCTTTCTTGACAGTTCGCTCAAGACCCCACATCCCTATCACCATACATATTCTGTGGGTCAGGAACTTGCACATGGCTTACCTTGATCCTTGGCTTTGAGGTCTTTCATGAAGCTACAGTCAATGTCTTAACCAAGGGGCTCACCTAAGGCTTGAATGAGGAGGATCTGGTTCTAAGCTCATATGTTTGTTAGCAGAATTCAATTCTTTATGAACTGTCAGACTGAGGGACTCATCATCTCCTTTCCAGATGTTGGTTGGAGGTTGCCCTCAGTTCCTCATCACATTGTCCTCTCCACCTAGTGGCTAATGAAGGGTGGCAAAATATGCTCACATTCCCCGCCCATTCCATGCCATTTTAGCATAAGGGAGCTGAAGGCAATTGTGAAGGAGATGCAAGGAAAGAGTTCCCCCCCCCCCCATTTGCTTAAAAGAAGGCCATAAATTTGTAAAGTTGTCCTCCCCTCTCTTCTCTACCAGGAATGTTAGAAGTAAATCACCAGAAAGAGCTCTAGACCTTTATCAAACTAAAGATGGCACCAGAGGAACCTACATAGCAAATACTACTAACTAGCCCTTATCTTCCATTAGTTTCTCCATGTATTTGCCATCCCATAATTTGCCACCTCTAGAAACTCAAATTCCTCTTCCCCTGTCTTGTCATTTCTCTAAAAATGTATTCTTCTTTTGTCAAAATGCTATATAAGTCCAAATTCTAACCACTCTTTTGAGTGATTATCACTGAGTACTCCCTCGTATATGCACAATACACATGTTAATAAACTTGTGTTTTTTTTCTCTTGTTAATCTGTCTTTTGTCAGTGTAATTTATAGGACTCCAGCTGGAAAACCTAAAGGGTGGAGGGAATTTTTTCCCCTCCTCTACACTTATTTCATCAAACCTGGCATGGGAGAATCAATAAAGAATATCTGCTAGCAGAACAGAAATTATAGTCTTATGTAATGAGATCACAAAATGATATTCTGCTATCTTTGCCACATTCTATTGGTTAGAAACAAGTCACAGGTCTTGTTCTTATGCAAAAGGAGGGAATTACACAGGGGCATGAGTACTAGGAAGTAGGGATCAAAACTGTGGGTTTGGGGGGGATGCTGGTGCATTCTAGAGCCTGCTCGCCACAATTCACAAACAAAAACTGTCACAAAGCTTTGTCTGTAATTAAATTCTAGAGTTACAGATAACAGATATAATATTTGTTCAGAAACTAGAGAAAGCAATGTACCAAAACAGATGAAAAACTATTTGTGGGACTTAGCCTAAATTGCTTATTATGGACTTATTTCCATACTTGTAAAAACAGATAATTGGACTAGAGGACATCTAAGGTCATAAACCTCTATGATTGCCAAATTACTTTAGTGAGCTTCAGTTTTCATAGCTATAACATTTTATTTATTATTATTATCTTTCAGAGTGAATTCAGTCAGAAAATCTGCAAATAAGAGGAACTCATCAGCTTTGAGATATTCTCATTCCCCGAAGCTACTAAAAATGTTCACAATTAGACTAACAATAATTTTTTTGTTTATCATATGTAAGATGCCAATTTAAGGTTGTGTTTCAGAAAATACCTCCAGGATGCGGAGAAAAGGGAACCCTCCTACACTGTTGGTGGGAATGCAAGCTGGTGCAGCCACTCTGGAAAACAGTATGGGGGTTCTTCAAAAAGTTGAAAATAGAGCTACCATACGATCCAGCAATTGCACTACTCGGTATTTACCCCAAAGATACAAATGTAGGGATCCAAAGGGGTACGTGCACCCTGATGTTTATAACAGCAATGTCCACAATACCCAAACTGTGGAAAGAGCCAAGATGTCCATCGATAGATGAATGGATAAAGTAAAGGCGGTATATATACACAATGGAATACCATGCAGCCATCAAAAGGAATGAACTCTTGCCATTTGCAACAACATGGATGGAATTGGAGGGTATTATGCTGAGCGAAATAAGCCAATCAGAGAAAGACATGTATCATATGACCTTACGGATATGAGGAATTCTTAATCTCAGGAAACAAACTGAGGGTTGCTGGAGTGGTGGGGGGTGGGAGGGATGGGGTGGCTGGGTGATAGACATTGGGGAGGGTATGTGCTATGGTGAGTGCTGTGAATTGTGCAAGACTGTTGAATCACAAATCTGTATCTCTGAAACAAATAATACATTATATGTTAAAAAAAAAAAAGAAGAAGAGAGCAGGAAGGGAAAAATGAAGAGGGGGAAATCGGAGGGGGAGATGAACCATGAAAGACAATGGACTCAGAAACAAACTGAGGGTTCTAGAGGGGAGGGGAGTGGGGGGAGGGGTTAGCCTGGTGATGGGTATTAAAGAGGGCACGTTCTGCATGGAGCACTGGGTGTTATGCGTAAACAATGAATCATGGAACACTACATCAAAAACTAATGATGTAATGCATGGGGATTAACATAACATAATAAAAAAAAAAAGAAAAGAAAATACCTCCAGCTTTTTATAAAACACAGACACAAATCTCTGGGCAGTAGAAATCACCTCAGTGCAGGCTGCTGGCCTGGGTCTGTGAGCACTATTTAATAAGAGTTCTGTGCCAGCTGAGAATGAAGGGAAAAAATTAATTATTTTCTCTTTCACCCAGAAAAAAGAACCACACTGTGATACAGATACTTCCAAACTAAAGGTTCAGAAAATGGATCTCAGTGAAATTTAAGGGACCATACGTAAGCAGAATCATAATCAGGAGATTCACTAGACACCAGTATAAAGCCACAACATTTGAATTAAAAAGGTGGCAAAGACAAAGAACATGCTTTGCATCGGCAAGTTCTGAAAAGTGAGGAACATTGGATTTTATCAAAACAACAGAAGAAACTACTTGTACAATGTCTGAATAAGCAAGTGGAACAAAGTCTGCCTAAAAAGGGAGCAAGAATAAGTTGAAATTATCCTACTATGGTATTTCAACACATTTTTTTTTGGATGCATCCTTAAACTTGGAGCTGTTAAGAAAGATTGTATAAAAATAATTTTTAAGGAACAAATTCCACTTTTGAATCCTCATTCTTTTACAAATTGAAAAATTAACAATTTTCTTTTGCAACTGCATGTCACTTTCTGGAAAGTCAGGTTGACCTTTGTATCATGTCAATCAAAGTAATTCTATCTTAATTTTAGATTTGATTGCATTCTCCTTGTTATGTTTCCGTAGTCATATCTCTGGATAATAAATCTGTAATCTCTATGTGTGTGTGTGTGTATTTTTGAACTTCCATCCTCTTTTTCCCTTGAGTTCTGCCATCCTGATTTATTGAAAGGTATTTGAAATGGCACCTTGAACTTTTGCAGTTGAAGACTGATTTTGCCTGAGTCTTCTTTAGGTGTCAGGAGAAGCCCATTCTCCCTGTGGGACTGAACAGTCATAAGGACAGCAGAAGGGAACCTCTTTACCCTGGCTCCCAGAGCCCTCCCTGGACTGAACCTGCATAGGGGCAGCATTTTCTACAAGTCAGCAGCTGACACAGACAGTGACTCTCATGCTATCTTCATGTCTCCAAATCTAAGGCAGCTCTGTTGAATCAGGAAGCTGTAATGAACCAGTATTCCCATGGGGATTCATGAATCTGAACAGCTGCAGACAAGCAACTCCCACAGAACAGTGGTTTTTAACCTGCACAGGTCCATACAGGCTCATTGGAGTCATATTTTGGTATTTCATGGGTATGCTTCCAAAGATACAAGCAACTGGTTTTGGAAATGTCCACGATGTTTAAGATACTGATTTAAAAATGAGAAAAAAACCCAGAATTTTATATTTAGAATAGAGCTTAGGAGTCCAGTGCTTCTCAGACTTTCCATGCATGTTGTTAAAAGATAAACAAGGCATATTAAACATTTTAAGAGTTTATTTGATCCTACATGGATTCCAATCAGGCAGTGCTAACTGGAAGTGGTTAGGAATGTTCTACCAATGGGAACTTGAAGGACTTTTACAGAGAAAAGGTGGAAGCAAAGTAAGGAAATTATTGATTGGATATAGCTTAAAGCCTAGATGGCTGGTTTTGATTGGTTGTCCTTAGCCTTTTAATCTAGAAACTTGGAGGTCACCACAGCATTAGAGTCACATTGGTCTAATGACTTCCTGATTTAGTTAATTTAGCTATGTGAATCACTTTGGATCATGTTAATATGCAGATTTTAATACAATAGGTTTGGGTGAGGCCCAAGGTTCTTTGGTATTTCTAGCAGGATCCAAGCTGACCACACTTGGACTAACAATGGCCTAGTTTAACCCCTTGTTTACAGATGTTTAAGGATTGCTTAGAGTCAGGTAGATAGTTGGCAACAGAACCAGGACTAAAAGTCAGATTTACTGTTTCTCTTTGCCAAAATATTTTATAATATCCTTTCTTCCCTTGTGACATCCCCAGTACTTAGCATCATTAAGTCTCAATATATGTAGATTTTAAAGGTATCCAATTTACTACTTAGGTTAGAGGGCGTGAATTTTAATCTTTGGAGAATTTTACTTCAATAACATTTTTTTTCTTGGAAGGTAGAACTGAGTTTTTATATTTTCCTTAACTAAAAGCTGCTTGATTATTTCTGAATGTCTTAGTTAATATGAAGCATAGGAAAAAAGTTTGAGAAAGGAAGCTATATACTGCAACCATATACATGAGATCTTTGGCAAACCACATAGCTAAAAAAAAACCATATTTTATATCTAGGTGTCCTTCTACACGAACATTAACACATAAACAAAATAAAAAATAGTGAAATGAAAACAATGAGAAAGAGAATTTGAAAGACACAGGCAAGGTTGTGAACTAGAACATTTCTCTGTCCATCTCAGGAGCAGAGGCAAAAGACTTTGAAAAGTGTATTTCAATAATGCCAGATCTAAAGCAGAAAGAGGGAAAGATAACACAGAGCTCCATATCCCTGTGTGGAATCACAGATCAACACTTAGAAACAACCGAGTTGATTTGAATTATTTAGCTTGAGTGTACAGGTTGTCTAGAAGTCCAGCAATTTATTCATTTGAATATCGAGCATTGCTCAGAAGCAGGGCTGAAAGTTTTTTCAGAAAGGGAGGTCTGTCTTTCTCCCACACGGGGTCCAGTATAATACCCACAAAGGAGCGCATACTGAGAAAGTGTTGGAAGTGATTTTCTGGGTCAAGATCTGCATTTCAACAAATATGGATTCAACCAAAAAAGCAGGCCTTAAATTGCTTACTCTTTTTTTTTTTGTAACCACAGTTCCCTTTGCTGCTGCCTAGATTGTTACACAAGCAAATAAATCCTTTTAATTGGCCCACCCCCAGGGCAAACAGCTCACCCCAGTAAGTAATCATGTGGAAGAGTGGAGGCTGCAGAGGTGGGGTGCATCCTGCTGAACAATCTTTGCTTTTATTTTACCAACTGATTTTAAAAGGCGGCATTGTAACTTGGCATTAAATATTTAAGAATGATATTAAGGTAAGATTGATTCATTTAACAGGCATAATGGAGTGGGGAAGCCACATGGAGTGACTAAAGGGCTTCACAGTGGGAAATCTGTGCTAGCAGGCATCAGTCTGCACCTGGTAATGGCCATGAATAGGTTCGCAGTCTTGCTATTTAAATAAATTGATGTGCAATTCATCTGCTGTTTAGAGCCATTGGAAATGCACTGCACTAACTCTATTCCTTGGTAAGCATCCCAATTAAGTGCCTGGGTCATTTATTAGAGTGCCAAGTGTAATTCAAGTTGCTACCAAGTTTTTACCATTTACCAAAATGGCAATTTGTTCGAAAAAGGGGCTATAGGGGGTCAGGGGAGTAGCAGATATAGTGGAAAAAAACCTGGACACAGATGAGTGCAGTTCAAATTCTGACTTTTCCACTAGAAGCATATGTCATTGAATCTCACCAAAGTTGTTGTTTTTTTTTATCTCTATAATGGGAAGAATAATATGCCTGCTTTACAAAACTACTTGTGAGGCACAACACAAGATAATAAAAGTGAAAGCACATTTCAGTTTAAAAAGTGCTATTCAAATTATGACTTATCACTACAAGCATAATTCTTGCAGGGGTACCAGAAGTGCCTGCCATTTATTTCCCCTAGTGTTCTGCACTGTTCCTTCTTCTCCCTTTTCTGTCTTAATCAGACAATCTCAGAGGTGGGAGGAGAATAAAAGTGTCAACCTTTTAAAAAGCTTACACCTTATGAGATACATAGGTTTGTATTTCTTGTTGCTGAACATTTTGGTTCAGACTAGTCTTGTACTGTTATTAGCCATTTCTTAGTGATATATAAATCAATAAGAGAGCACTTTTAAAAGCACTTAAAATACATATGATCATAAAGAGCAGCCAGCTAATTTGAAAATTTTATTTACTTTATAATGACTTTTAATAGATTTTTATTTGATTCCAGTTATTTTGAAACATGCCATTCTTTCTTCTATCTTGTTCAGTTGGACTTGTTTGGTGAATTGGTTGCAGAATATATAAATGTGATTTATTTCTTTTAATTTTAGAGAAATAGAACAAGTTAAATCCATGTTTTGTATTTAAATGGAAGGTCTAAAAAACAAAGGCTTACTTTTCAAAAATGAATTTTCTCCCATTGAAAAGTTTGAAACAAGCGATAAGACAGGTTATAACCATTTGTTGTCCATGTTTCTCTGATAATTCAATTAAACAAAGTGCACAGTAGCCCACTAAAAGTCCATTGATAGAGATGTATATTAGGAATTGTATTGACTTAAGTTGTTTGACATTCTAATCCTTTTGTTGTTTCCCTTTCTAATTATCTTGTGCACATTACTAAATATAATAATTAATAAGATGGTTGACTACAGTTTGCTGACTATTAATAATTAATATCTAATACACTTCAACATCCTCTGTGATTACACCTGATGTCCAACTTAGCAAAATGAAGATATTTACAATAAGGGCAAGCAGTACAATGATAATTGAACTACATTCAGAGAGACCCTATGCAATGTTACCTTCTATGTAGCAAGGTAATATTTTCCAGCCCTCTCACTATACTCTGGCAATTGCCATTATATGGAAACTCATCTGTCTACTCAGCTTTCCTCTACTGATTTTTATCTTTCCTGGCTGTCACCAGAGTAATGGTTTCTACAAGAATGTAGTTGGTATCAAGTTCTTTTTGCTTAAGAATCAGCATATGCAAAGAAGTATTGGTTATACCGATAAAGTTTAGTAGAAAAATAGCTATCCACTCTCTTCCCAGCTTCAGTGGGAACAGAGTTTCTAATATTTCTCAGTTAAACATTCTTCACAAGATAGTAAGAAATAGTGGTAGTTGATACTGCTAAAATAGACTGCTGACTATCTGGGTTTGTGACATGAATAGATGTTCAATTCTCTGATTAATTTTTATGTAATAAAAATCGAATAGAACTCACAAGTTCCTTCTTTAATTCAACTCCTCCACCTCCCCTCAAAGTATTATAAGTCTGTAGTCATATTTTTGTTGAACTATAATCTTTAAAATATAAAAACTCATGCTACATATATAAATACAAAATGAACACATGCCAAGATTTTTATTAAACTTAGTAATTAATGAGGGAACCATTAAAATGTTATAACTCATTCAAAGGAGAATCTGAAGAACAAGACCTCTATAGGCAATCTGGAATGATGAAATGGATTTGCTAACAGAGGCAAAACTGACCATCCTATGGGCACTAAGGTAATGTTTGGAACCATCTTTTCTATAGGGTGGATATTCATTCTATCTCTACCAGACCAAATATAATTGCATTTCTAAGAACAAGAATCATTTGCATTACCATCAATTTCCTACAACATAAAGAATTATAAAATAGCCTAGTCAAAGACAATAGAAAATGAAGACCATTACAGAATCAGATATCTCCAAAGGATTTGCCTAGACCACACCCAGGGGGTGTGTCTTCATTATAAGGCTATTCAGTGATCTTTTGCCCATTTCAAAGTCTTTTATGATTTGTCCTAACACTTGTAACTGGATGATACTGTTGTGATCATATCAAAATTCTCCAGCTTGATGTCCACTAAAGAGTTAGCTCCTTGACCACTAGAAGCCATTACCAAGCCTGTGAGTTCTTTTTCTATATTTCTTCTCTTTGTCCTCACATCTATGGTCCTTCTTACTAACCATCTCCCCCTCACCTCCCAAAAAATGCATGAGTAGGTACTCTTGGAACTTTTAGTCTGTAATGCAAACACTTTACTAATGTTACTAATACAACATCATGAACAGAAAAAAAGAAAGAAAAGAAAAGAGAGTCTCTCAAAGAGCCCAAATGATGACTTTACCCTTAGAGTATCTCTAGGCTTGAGAAAGAGAAGAGAAAAACACATTCCTACTAAAAATGGAATAGCACATGGATAGAGGTTTACTCTCTTTTTATACTACAGCCCTATGAATATGTAACTTAGTCTGTTTTCCTTAATAACATTCTTCTGCCAAATATCTGTCTGCCTCTGTTCCAGAATGTTCTACTATCACTCCTTCTTTCTTGCAAAAGTGTCTGGGGAGGGGGGAACCTCAGCTCAATCAATTCCTGACTACTCCCTGGAAAATTTATCTGGTCAGATAGATCCCAAACAAGCCTAGCTCTTCTTGTGCTACCATAACCAGGGACTCAGACAGATTTGGAAAACCAGCGCTAGGAGGTCAGGTTTTATTTTTTATTTATTTATTTTTTTTAGGAGGTCAGGTTTTAGACGTCTAAATATAGGAACATACTTAGGGATCATTTATAAAGATACTTGTCCTAGGGCTCTTGAGCCTGGAATGCCAATTTATAACAGAGATTTGCCCTGGGCAGATAACCAGAAGGAGTTATGTTATTTTAGTCTGCACAAAGATGAGTCCCGGGTTAAAGTCCATATGAGATCCAGCAACAGAGATTGAGGAGTATTCCAAGAAATCAAGGTAGATGACAGGAATGTGGACCATGGACCTGAGACCGGAGACCAGAGTGGGACAATAAGCCTGACCTAAAGCCGAAAGCTTTGGTTGGTCTGGGTCATGGGTTGGCTCCATTGCATGCAGTATGTACATGGAGGAGGGTGAGCTTCTGGATGGTTAATATGACTCTTTTCTGTATTAGAGATCTGTAGGGTTGGTAGAGAGTAAGGAAGAGTCAAGTAGCTTATAAGAAATTGTCTTTGAGCTAACCTATAGTTTCTTTTTTTTTATTTTATTTTTTTATTTTTTTTTTTTTAAAGATTTTATTTATTTATTTGAGAGAGAGAGAATGAGAGAGAGCACATGAGAGGAGGGAGGGTCAGAGGGAGAAGCAGACTCCCTGCCGAGCAGGGAGCCCGATGCGGGACTCGATCCAGGGACTCCAGGATCATGGCCTGAGCCGAAGGCAGTCGCTTAACCAACTGAGCCACCCAGGCGCCCGATTGAGCTAACCTATAGTTTCTGTAACTAAGAACTCCCAAGGAGACATGACATTTGGAAGTATAAGTGCTTGCTACTGAGGTTTTAAGTGTATAGCGCTGAATCTGCTGTGAAGCTCTGTCTTCAGAGACAGGACCTCTTATGATTCCAGGTAGTTAGTGAACCCACTGCCAAATATCTGTGCCTATCAAGTAGCTTTTGTGGATTCGTAAATCATGAAAAACATTTTATCTTAAATTTTAACTTTATTTGCCCTCACAGAGTAATAAAGTCAATAAAAGTGAGGTTCATTTACCCTTAAATAATTAAAATCTTGGTTTTTAATAGCTACTAGATGTCCAGAGAGTCAATTGAATCCATTTTTAAAAAGCATTAAAACCTCCATTTTTATAAAATAGAAGGGTACTTTAGCTGCTTGAAGGCAAAAATTCTGTGTCAGATGTTTATACTAAATCTATCCTACTATTTCTGACCATTTGATCCTTAGAGTAGCATTGCAACATATTTATGTACATTTTTAAGTAGATACATACAGGAAATTCTTCTATCCTATTATAATTTCCTAGAACTAATGATATACCATGAGCACCTTAAGTTAAGCTCAATTCTTAGGTACTTGTGTGCTGTCTCTGAAACTGGGTTTTGTGAGAGAGAGATTTCCAGTGATAATCTTTCCAAGTAAACAGAGGTATAGGGAAGAGGAAGGCTTAGAATTTGAGGAATATCTGTAGGAATTGGTATTGTAATCTTATAAATTAACTAGTACCACTACAGTGGCTTTAAGGGAGCACTGCCCTGTTCAGAGCAGAAACTTCAAAAATCGTATTGCCTTGCCCTGCCTTCTAAATTTAAAAATAAATTTAGAAAAAGCCTGAGCTGGGTGGCTCAGTCAGCTGGCACCTACCTTTGGCTCGGGTCGTGATTCTGGGGTCCTCGGATCGAGCCTCACGTTGGGCTCCCAACTCAGCAGAGAGTCTGCTTCTCCCTCTGCCTCTGCCTCTCTCCCCTGCTCATACTCTCTCTCTCTCTGTGTCTCTCTCTCTCCCAAATGAATAAATAAAATCTTCAAAAAAAATTAAAAAAAATAAAAAAAGGCTTAAAAATGTATCAAAATCTAAGTCTATTAAACAAAATAGGACTTATCTCTGTATTGAGTCACCTATGTTAAGGGGAGCATCCAGTTTTTGGTGTAGGACTATTATAAAAAGTTTATAATTGGAGCAATCTGTAACTTATAACACTCAATAATGAAAATTAAAGAAAGTACCTGTTTCACAATGCTTGAATGAATTCATATAATGTATCAAGGAAATAATTTTTGGTGAAAATTGATTATTATGAAATGTGTGACCTAAAATTATCACTAGAGGAAATTAATTTATAGTCTGCTCATATAAGCTTGTTCAAATAGATATTCTCAGTTTAGATAATTTCCCAATGTGATGAATGTTGATAAAAATATAATATTGAAAAATTACAAATGAATTCTCTTGTTTCCATTACTTATTCCCTACGAACAGATGACTGAGCAGACTTGGTTAAGTAGTTCTTTTTTTAATGAAAAACTGTACATATAGATTACAAAGCAACTGAAGTCAGTGACACCTTCTACATAGTCCTTGTTTCTTAAGCTCTCTGTGTGCCTTAGTTTCCTCATTCATAATAATTGCTTTTATCATTGGACTATTTTGAGGATTAAATAAATCAATACATGGAAAGTTTAGGTCTTGGCATGCATTCAATACTCAATATATAACGTTTATAACTATATTATTATTTGTATTATTGGCTGCTCTATTCAAGTCCACTTGTGCACTGGCCTCACCTAAGTTGTGATTATACCTTCACACCTTCCCTCTTCATCTGTCTATGGAACAGGTGTCTTCCTTTCAGGTTTCTTTTCTGAGTTGTGAAATCTTCCCTGAGCCACAGCTGTCCTGTTATGTTCTGCAGGTTGCACTTTGCATAACTCCAGGGGGCACCCTTTGCATTATGGTCATCATATTTGGATAGTTATTATGATAAAATGGCAGATAGCACAAACTGTCTTGAAAAACGATGTTTATACCAATTTGTACAAAGTCAAATTTTGGGCTAGCAGAGGTGCAATTATTCATCATCATTGAGCTTTCACTAATTTCCAAGTATAAATGAGGTAGACAGAAAGCTAGATTTGGCCTGTATTCTCTTTGAGGATGGGGAAGTAGGTGGCTGAGAGATATTTGTTAAGTGAACAAGATTAAATGGCCCTTAATATAAGAACAAAATTGCATCAATTTTGATATGAATTTTAAGATAGGAGATCTTAAATCCCATTGGTTGTAGTGCTCAAAGTTGTGCCTGAGACCTTGATCTGCACCACAGGAATTAAATAGCCTCCACAAAACAACAGGACCTTATACCACTCCTTTGAGTGTCAACTTTCTCATTTAAATATTGGGCTAAAAGCACTTGTCCTGAATGTTTAATTCTGATAATCAGAAAAGCTCATGTTTGGGAAAGCAACTAATAAATATAAGATAATTATATTCTGTTCCACATATTTTGAAAGAAATGCCCTTGATTTCTTTTTCTTATCATACTTTGCTTTGCATCTGCTTTCTTTCTACTTCTTTCTTGAAAGCCTACATGGGGCACGATTGAGCAGGTGATGGCTCTAGCTTGCAGTTCATGGTGTCAAAGCAGCAGTTAAAAGCTGCATCTCAGAAAAGGCCTTGATCTGATTTTCAGTTTATGAAACCCACTGAAAGGGGTTTTGGGGTTTGTGAAACAGAATCCTGACAAGAAAGCAGGTTTGAAGAGGTTGGTGGGAAGTGGACCTTCAAGTGATTCTTGAGCTTAAGAGTCACCTTGTGGGAACCACTTTTCTGGTTTATTTGGCTGTTCCTATGACTGTAGACTCATGTGTATTGTGAGCTCTTGGAGGCATAGCCCTGAGTGGACACAATCCAAATGCTTTAAGATCATTGGTACTAAAATTCAAATTGACACTTGAAGAATCTGAACATTTGGCTCTTGGATTAAAAGAGACAGCTTGTTCCTTTCTATAAACACATGGCATCCTAGACTAAAGACTGAGCAACCCTGAATTTAGTAAGCAAGGCTTAAGTGGAACATAAGTTGATGCTTTAATAGAATGAGAACGGATGCTCCCAGTTCCCATAAACATTCATTTTTTCCAGCTCATGTGCACCTTTTCTTGGGGATGAAATCAATCTTTTTGAAATGAGGAAATGAACTGTGTCACTAGACCTCAGAGTTATGAGTGAAAAATATGGTGGATGTTCAGCCTCATATAGGTGCAGCAAATAATTCAGCATATTAGAAATGTTATGTCAACCCCTCAGATGATTTTAGCCTGTATTTACAAAAAATGTTACTAAATTTCAATTCTTTAAGATTTCAACATATCCTTCCTATTTCTAAAGTTCTTTTTTAAAATGTGGGAATAGCTGCTGATTTTTATGGCTCTTAAAAAAAAAAAATCATACATTTTTGTAGCTCGAAGGGACCTTAGACATCATGTAGTCAAATACCGTCCATTTAAAGATGAGCTACTGAGGCTCAGAGATGTGATATGATTGCCTAAGGTCACAGAGCAGAAAGTTGTGGAGCTGGGACTCAAATCAAGGTTTTCTTCTTCTCTTTCCTCTCTACACTATTAAAAAAAAGAAAAAGAATAAATGAGGCAGTTTCTACTCCTCATCAGCGTCAACTTGAAGTTTTGGTAAAAGATTTGTGGAACCCAGCTACATATAACATAATGGTTAAGAGCATGGGTTAATATCTGACCTTGTCTCCATTCCAGCTCTTTCATCCCTGTGACTTTGGCAAATTATCTAATCTTTCTAAGTTTTAGTTTCTTCATTCATAAAAAGTGGAAAATGACAGTACATATCTCATTTAAACCACACAATTAAATGATGAAGTACAAGCCAGACACATAGTGATTGCTTAAAAATTTTAGATATTATTTTATGCTTATATCTGGAAAACTAAATTTTTGGAGGACACTTTTTGTGGTTTAGAGCCTTCCACAGTGGAAAAATGTTACAACTGATAGTCCTAAGTAGTTTTGGAATTCTGATGGGCTAATTGAGGTGTTCAAAAATCAAACAGTTCATTTACATAGGCTTCAATTTTCTTTAGGAAGATCTTACCTCACAGGATTTTTTACATTGGACAATCAATTTCAGATATTTTGCAGTTTGATAGCAAGTATAAGAACTTTACCAAAGGGGAAAAACTAGTCAAGCCAGTTTTCCTGCATTTGCCTCTAATGTTCCCTCAGTTTGGGATGCTCTTCTCTTTTCCTTACTGTCCAAATTCTACTCATCCTTTATAGTTTTGGCTCAAATTCAGTAGGGACTGTGTACTAGTTTCCTGTGCTTGTCTCTTGAAAAGCATTTGTCACTGTTATTAACAAGTTTCAAGGTGGATGTTGCTTCTTCCAAGTAGTCTTTAGCACACTACCCACTCCTAGATTATATTTCTCTGCACCATAGCACCCTGTACTTCCCCACCATAGAACTTGGAAAAGTGATGTGACATCGTGGCTAGAGCAGAGGCCTTGCCACCACATTGCCTGGGTTCAAATTTTGCTCTTTCCATTTCCTAGATATTTGATTCTGAATAGGTTACATGTCCTCTCTGTTCTTGTTTTTCCCTTTCTAAAACAGGACTTTAAATAGTGCCGTAGTCAGTATTGAGTATTAAATGGCTAATTCATTTAAGGACAAAATAAATGTTAGTTAGCTGTTATTATTATTATTATTATTATTTTCGAGAGAGAGTGTAGGGGGATGGGTAAAGGGAGAGGGAGAGAGAGAATCTTAAGCAGCCTCTATGCCACGCATGAGCCCGACTCAGGGCTCATTCTCATGACCCTGAGATCCTGACCTGTGCTGAAATCAAGAGTCAGGCGCTTAACCGACTGTGCCACCCAGGTGTGCCCCAAATGTTAGCTCTTACTCTTATCTCATAGTATCATGACTCTTCTTTTACTTGTTAGTATATCCTCCCAGATTGTAAACTCCATGGTCTGTACTCCTGATTGTCTCATCTTGACATTTTTTAAGGCCAAGCAAAAATATTCGTTGATGGAATGGAAGTGAAGCTGTGAGATCTCTAAGGGCAGGAATTATATTTATTCACCTATATACAGTCAATGCCTAATAGAGGCCTGGTTCATTGACAATACATGTTTCATAAATGAATAAATGAATGAATTCATATTCATATTCTTCCTAAAGCTTTCTCCAAAACCTTCACTCTGCTAAGCCTGGGAATTAATTGCTAATTCCTTTGTGTTCTTGGATTCTCACAGCACTTAGCTGGTTCCTTTCCCATAGCACTTATGCATGACTGCACTGCATTATACTTGTTTGCACTTCTTTTCCCCTGACCAGTTTCTGAACTCCTTGAAGATGAAGCCTGTGTTCATACATTACTTCTTTAGCAGTTAGCACAGTGTAAGTGCCCAAGGCATGTTTGCTGCAAAATGAAACTGAAAAACAATGACTTTGGTCAAGTGTGATCTGGAACATGTTGACAATCTTATTGATCACTGAGTCCTGCTTCCATTATGATTTCACTTGAAAAAGATTTTAAAAGTGAGTTTCCTCAAAAGAAAAAAAAAAAAAGGAACTTTTTTTAAGAAAGTGCCAAGTAGTCATTCTCAGAAAAAAATTCCAGAAAAAAATTGTTTCCTATTTGTTCTTAACTCCATATTCTATTATTTAGAATTTCATATTGTATTTGTTTTTTTAATTTTCTCTTCCACACTGTGTTATGTGTTGGATCTTATTTAAAAGAGAACATGAACTTCATCTTAATTCAGGCTACTGAACTTCCATACTATTCTCTGGAGGCACCAGGCCAGCTTGTTATGATACAGACATTGAGATCAGGTTGAATCAGCATCTCAGAAATGCAATTTGTAGCTGAACACAGCATCCGGTGCTGTGTGTGTTTTTATTTCAATAGCACTCATGTCAGGGCTAGAGCACACATTATTTCCCTGGTTTGTTAATTCTGCCAAAATGTCATTCTTGTCAAAGTGTCTACAGAGGCCCACAGTAGATGTTAAAAATATAGCCTCGTGGAAAATTGATGTTAATATGATTTAGCTTTTGAAGTCAAGATGCTTTTCTTTATAAGCATTTTGGTTTTTGCCATACCTCAGCATGAATAGTTCTATGAGTGTTTGCCTTTCATAAAGCACTAATTTGTTGAAATATCGTCACACAACCAGTAATTAGGCATTAAGATTATCCCCAAATTCTGCCAGGCTACTAAGGGTCACACAGGCTTATAGATGCCTAGCTAATGAGTCAGACTCATTTAAAAAAAATTCATTTGTCATACTTATTAGAATGAACCTATATTCCTTTATTACCCAGTACAAATCCTTTGCACATCAAGCCCAGAGCATAAAATTAAAATTGCATGAAACTTTGATCTCCTTTTTCATTAATCACACTAGATAATTATACACAGGTGTCAGCCTCTGTCTAATGGCAGATGCTTTCTGACCCCCAAAATAATGTTGAATATTTGCTGTGTATACTTAAAAAGGACCTGGGATGTGTATCATATAAAGAATACTCCTTTTATTATGAGTTGAAAATTCTACCTGCATTATTCTTAGGGATAACTTTAATTAGGAATATCTGACAGCTAATCCAAGGATAATGAATTTAAGGGCTTAAATGAACAAAGGATAAAAAAGTGTAAAAATAGATCAAATTAATTTTTAAATTAAATTAAATATCATTTAGATAATGTTTCAAGACCTTCATTTGAAATTCTTTGTTTAGCTTACCTAATGTTACCTGAAATAAATAACCAAATAGTGGTCATTCTATAATTCTATAATCACACGGCATTGCATCTAGTAAAATATACAGCACACAATGCCATTTAAACAGTGTTATATAGGGGCGCCTGGGTGGCTCAGTCGTTTGAGTGTCTGACTCTTGAATTTTGGCTAGGTTATGATCTCAGGGTCATGAGATAGTGCCCCACATTGGGCTCTGTGCTGGGCTTGGAGCCTGCTTAAGATTCTCTCTCTCCCACTCCCTCTGCCCCTCCCCCCAGCCCCCACTCTCACTCTCAAAAAAATAAATAAGAAAATAAATAAAATAAAATGAAAGAATAAAAAGTGTTATGTAGTGACACTTAAAAAAGTTCTATGCAATCAAAGATAGTCTGATAGTTTATCTTTATTTTTTTAATTTTTTTCTTTTTTTTTTTTTAAAGATTTTATTTATTTGAGAGAGAGAGAATGAGAGAGAGCACATGAGAGGGGGGAGGGTCAGAGGGAGAAGCACACTCCCTGCTGAGCAGGGAGCCCGATATGGGACTCGATCCAGGGACTCCAGGATCATGACCTGAGCCGAAGGCAGTCGCTTAACCAACTGAGCCACCCAGGCGCCCTATTTTTTAAATTTTTTAAAAGATTTTATTTATTTGAGAGAGAGAGCGCCTGAGTGAAAGAGAGAGTGCAGGAGCAGAGGGGGAGGGGCAGAGGGAGAGGGAGAAGCAGACTTCCTGATGAACAGGGAGCCCGAGGTGGGGCATCCCAGGATCTTGAGATCGTGACTTGAACCAAGGCAGACGCTTAACCGACTGAACAACACAGGGGCCCCTAGTGTAACTTTAAATGTCTATTCTCATTCAATTTTCAATCAACTGCCTCCCAGAGGGGTAAGATTCTACTAAGGTATATTATAACATATAAATTATTCTCTTATGTGCTTTATTTACTCTGTTTCTTTTTTCTAGGAATGCCAAAGAGTAGAACTTGTTACTGATATCAACGATAAATTAAGAATTCCAGATATTTGGGGCACCTGGGTGGTTCAGATGGTTAAGCGTCTGCCTTTGGCTCAGGTCATGATCTCAGGGTTCTGGGATTGAGCCCCGTATTGGGATCCCTGCTTGGTGGGGAGCCTGCTTCTCCCTCTCCTTCTACTGCTCCCCCCGTTTGTGCTCTCTTGCTTTCTCTGTCAAATAAATAAATAAAATCTTTAAAAAAAAAGAATTCCAGATATTTAAGCTAATATGAAAACAATGTTCTCAGAAAAAAATAAAAATATTAACTTAGTGAGTTTAGAATTGATCAACAATACTTATTATTTTTTTAAAATAATGACACATATATCCAGTGTGCTAGATATGTAATGTAGAAACAAGCCTTTTTATAATAGCATAAATTGTATGATTACGCAGTAAATCAAGAGTGGTTTACAGAACATTAACTATTTGTAGATCATTGTGCCAGGTCTTGGGGATACAGAAATGGAAGAGAATTCCTGATCTTAAGGAGCTCAGGGACTACTGGGGAAAAGAGATTAGCAAACCAGCAATTCCAAAGGTATGGATTGCAGGGAGTGCTATAGGTACTCAGAAAAGAGGCTCTCAATCACAGATGGGGGAAAGTCAGGAAAGAATTCCTGGAAGAATGATCCCAGAGAAAAGTAAGTCTGGGGGCACCTGGGTAGCTCAATTGGTTAAGCAACCGACTCTTGATTTTGGCTCAGGTCATGATCACAGGGTCTTGAGATTGAGCCCTGAGTTGGGGCTCTGTACTGGGTGTGGAGCCTGCTTAAGATTCTCTCTCTCCCTCTCCCTCTCCCTCTGCCCCTCCCCGCTCCCCTCCCCTCTCAAAAAAACAGTAAGTCTCAAAGAATAATTTAGTTCAACATGAGAATACTGGAAGAAATAGAGTTTCAGAAAGAGGGAACAGCATGGGTAAAGACAGGAAGACTTGGAATAGAACAACATATGCTTGCCTGGCCTACAGCTTTGGGGTAGAGTGTGTGCTGGAGAGGCAGAGACCAGATCATGGAGGGTCTCATTTTTGGATTAATTCTTCAAAGCAACCCAGGGGCTCTGAACCACTTCAGACAGGCTAGTGAACATGGTGCAATTTGATTTTTGTGTTAGAAAGCCCACTCTGAGGGATGCATGGGTGGCTCAGTCTGTTAAACGGCTGCCTTCGGCTCAGGTCATGATTTCAGGGTCCTGTGATCGAGCCCCACATTAGGCTCCCTGTTCAGTGGGGAGCCTGCTTCTCCCTCTCCCTCTGCCCCTCTACCCCGCTTGTGAGCTCTTTCTCTCTGTCTCAAATAAATAAATAAAATCTGTAAAAATGAATAAAAAGAAATAAATAAAAAAATAAAGAAAATAAAGGATGTCCCCTGGATTGAAAAGAGATTCCCCTTCTACTGAAAGGAAGAGATCAAAAGAATTTAGCTAAGTGGTTCTGGCTCTAACTCCTTCACGAGATCGCAGTCAAGATGTTGGTCCGTGTTGCACTTAGGATAACTTGACTGAGGTAGAGGATCTGCTTCTGTGTTCCCTGCTTATGGGGGTGGTAAGACTGGAGAAGAAAAGGTCACAGGATGATTTTGGCAGATAGAACTAAGAGCAATTTTGAGACAAGATGTCTGTACTGCAAGTGTGACCCCCTGGGCCTGCGGGAATTGGGTGGGCAGGGACTCCAAATGTTCGAACAGAAATGGTTAAGCTGATGTCCCAATAATTAGAGAATACCACTCCATTGTTTGATAATGATTCCACCTTAGTAACCTTGAGATGATCTTGAGGGAAATCCTGAAAACAAGTAAGGTTAAGTTTACCATTAACTCTAGTTTTTTATCATTAAAATTATCTATGAAGATTTCATTTTGTCTGTGATACTCCCAATGACACTGTGGAAGGTAGCTTCTTAGTTCTGGAATGTTTATAAACTGGCAGCTTTGGTTGTACTCTTTATAGAGAAGATCTGGGAGATAGCCAGGCTGTTTGACATCCATATATTGAGCAATTTATTCACAAGAATTAGGGCACATGGGCTGCTTCTTCAATCAACTTCTGGAAAACTTTGCATTGTTTAAATGCAGCTCTTCTGTCCACTGTTGTTACATGATCCCGTCCCGGGTTCTCATTAGATCATTGATTATCTTTGTTTAAAAACTCTCCTTGCACTCATATAGGAGCACATGATAAACAACAATAAAATATTTTTCAGTTAGTTTGAAATGTAAATTCACTACTGATTCAGATCTTACAGTTGATGAAAAACTCTTACAACTTTACAGGCTTTTAAAGTTTATAACCTATCTGTGTTTTCAGCTTCTTCAGAGTTTTCCACATTTCTCTTTAAAATTCTTGAGTTTTATCTGAAGATCCCAAGTACCAAGTTCAGAGAAGAAGGAGATGGTCATTCATTCATGCATGCGTTCATTCATTTTATGAATGAATATTTTTTGAGAATATCCTGTGTGTCGGGTGCTGTTGTAGGAAACTACAAAAAAGTGCTGAACAAGGTGAGCCAGGTCCTTGTGCCTTGGAACTTACATTGCTGAGAGGGAGATAGACAATATACAATGGGATGAAGTGATCTAATGCATGTAAAGCACTTACCACATGGCCTGGCACATAATAAGTGCTCCATAAACTACTGTTATCATTATTTATTTTGACTGCTGTTATTAGATAGGTGCAGTTGGACTGTCTTTTTGGACCTTCACTATGTTGCCTTTGGGGCCAGGCTCACTGTAGTTGTTGTACTTTTAGATAAGGTCACTAAAGTCATCAGTCTCAGAAAATGCCTTGGTGTCTGGTATCAGGAGAATCTGTTTGAGAGGAAGTTCTGACCTGCCAATGTACCCTGAGTCTAAACTGAAGGAGGTATTGACAGTAATCACTTCCCATTGCCCTGCAGCCACATTTCCATCATCTAGAATGCATCATTAAGGTTTTTTCTTCACTGTTTCCCTTCATCATTAGTGTGATATGTCAAAACAGACACAGCATATCAATCATTTCTTGGAGGAATTCAATAGCAATTTTGTGAGTAATGAAAATGATTACCAGGTTGATAGCAAATTTACTATTGACAAACCATATGACAGTTGTGTCGCATAGTACAAGTGTTAAATGAACCTGAAAAGAAAGCTGAGATGCCAGTATAAGTAGCAATGGAAGATGAAAGTTTACTCATAAAACTGTGACATAGGATCAAACATTCTCATCCTTGTAAGTATTTAAGGATCTAGATGGGAAAATATCAACTAAGAGTTTCTAGAACATAGACTAGAACATGTAGCCTAATCTCTTAGTCATGGATACTAATATTAATAATAAGATACCTTGTTGAGTTTATCTGATACCTCAACTTGCATCTCTGTTTAACTTTTAATTTTACAATTTAGTTGTCCATTCAGTCATCAAGACTGTTAAATTTAAAAACAAATGTGGGGACTATTATGAAATTGTCATTTTTTTTATACAGTCAAGAAGGAACATTTAAGCTATTTTTATCTATTAACATCATCATTTAATGAAAGAAAGGGCAGTCTAAATACCAAAAAAGCAGGAAGGGAATGATCTCAGAATAAAAGACAGTTCCACAAATGAATAAAGTTAATTTTATAAAAAACTCTCCACACTTTATTTTTCTCATTTTCTAGGCACCCTGGGACAAGCTGTTACAGATTGGTACTAACCAAATATTATTTTTTAGTGATTTTATACAAACCCACTGTGCCTTCCTAGCATGCTTTGTGAGGACCAGTACCATAGTAAATTCTTCTCATTCTCCCTTGCCAGTGTCCACCTGCACTGGATTTAGAGAAAAGCCTCAATGTGATTGTAATATACCACACTTCACTATAGGAATATTCTACTAATAAGAGCTGTATGAAATCGGAAAGGATCACTTGTGCGTCAATAAGTTGTATGTCATTAGAGATTATCAGGCGAGGTTGAATGACTTGCCAGGAAGGACTGAAAGGGCATTTAAAAAGATCTGATCTTAATCTAGAAAACAGATATTGAGGAAAGAGTTAAAGTGTTAAGGCTTTATTTGGGAGATGCCAAACTAGGGCAGAGAGAGTGAGGAAAAGGGCCAGTGAGGCGAGGAGGGCTGTGAAGCAATGAGAAATCAGGTTTCATTTCACAAGAGACCTCAAAGAGACACAGTAGGGTGCTTCATAGTGAGTCTTTTTTTTGTGTAAGGGAATTTTCAGATGGGTTTAAAGAGAAACTGTGCCTAAATCAGTTTGTGGCAACAAAACAAATAGAGGAATCATAGGTCAAATTTGCTCTGTGGGTTAACTCCCCTGCACTTCTGACTTTTATCATCCAGCACCTCTAAAAGTTGCTCTGTGTCAAATCCCATGCCTTGTGTGTGATATCTGTCTACATCTGGAGGTGGTGGAAACAGCCAGTAACTCCATGTGTGGGGTTGGTCAACCATGTTGTTTTGAGGTGGCCAAAGGTGGGAGGCAGCTAGGACTCCTGAGCATGTGACTTGTTGCTCTCAGGTGGAAGAATCCTGTGGACACAAGCAGTGATTGCTGAAGTACACAGAGCAGCTGAGGGTCTGGGAGACAGATGTTTCTGAGGGATCCTGGGGAGGTATATAAAATTTGTGTCTGATATAGTTTTCATGTATAGAAAGTTGAACTAGATCCATGTTTTCCAATGTCTATTATGAGTACCATTTGTGGTATAGAAGATAATTTTAGTTGGATTGCGAATGAATAAATCTTAAATGTTAGGTGTTTGCTTTAATGTGTATTAGGACAAAATAACTAGTATTTTAACATAATATTATATGTTATATTATATTCAAAGCAAAAATGTAAATTTTCTCTTGAACGTAAACTTTAAAAAAATCCTTTATTTATTTATTTATTTAATTTATTTTTGAGAGAGCGAGAGAAAACATGTGAGCATGGGGGGGCAGGGGCAGAGGGAGAGGGAGAGAGAATCTTAAGCAGGCTCCAACCCCAGTGTTTAGCCCAATGTGGGGCTTGATCCCACAACCCTGAGATCATGACCTAAGCTCAGATTAAGAGTCAGATGCTTAACTGACTGAGCCACCTAGGCGCCTCTTGAATATAAACTTTTAAAAACAAAAATTAAGGTCAGTTGACAGTAAAATATTAAGTAAATCAGAATATTTATTATATGTAGATGTGACAAAAGTTGTTGCAGAATGATTAAAGTTTAGAAATACCACACCAGATGATTCTTCCAACTTCAGTGTCCATGATTTAATGAATGCTTATAGAACTTTGCCCTAGTGGTTATAATAGCTGCAAAGATATTGAAAACACTGGACTCCCTGTTCTCCAGTGTGTGAATTGATTTGGCTTGGATTTGATTTTAGAACCCAATACTTTTTCTGCTATAAATAAAGCTCTGCTAGCTTCCCAGTTTGGTTTTATAGTGCCCCATTTTCTTCTTTCATTAAATATTTATTTTCTCCAGTCCCTTAAAGTAGGGAAAAATAAGTAAGCCTAATAGTCATTTGTAGTGGTACTTATTTCTGCTCTCCATGCAGAAGCATTACCACTAACCAAGATAATTCATCTTCATCCTTCATTAGAGTGTGTTATTCACTGAAGTAGTTTATGGCCAAATAGAGTTGCTGGCCTTGCAGATTCTGTTTGGGGTGGTACTGAATCAAATGTGTTCTTGATGTCTAGATAAATCATGTCTTAGATTTTCTTGGTTGAATTTGTGTTAATTTCCAATTGGCAAGATAAATGAAACCTTACTAAAAAAAACATGTTAATATGTGGACACTCTGATTCACAAGGTTTCTCATTGAATGCATCTTACCTTAAATACATGCTTAAATGGATAATTAAAAGCTTTTATTCATCTCAACAAAACTAAAAGCCAAAATGTATGAAAAAATGAGAGCATATGTTTGATGACTGCAGTTTTAAAATTCTTATAGGAATGTAAAATAGAGACAGAAAAGCACTGCCAAGATAGAACTATTAAAAATCAAAAAGAACTGGATCTGGGACTTTTCTTTGTCAAGCTGTACCCTCCCTACAGACTACAGACAGTGCTTTCGATAACATAAAAAAAAAAAAAAAAAAAGATTTCAAGGATCCCATTCCAGCTTCTTTACAGGTGATTTTCATTTGTCCCTTAATGAAATTTTGACAGTGTGTTCTCTTGTTGACAATGCTGTAAGGGTAGCAATAATAACAGCCGTTATTTATTAAAACACCCATATACTAGATGCCAGTAGTACACATATTGTATGCATTACTTTATTTAGGTTTCTTGATAACTACATGAAATGGGTATTAGTAGTTCCATTTTAGAAAGAGGAAAATAAGACTAATTAACTTGTCTAAGGTGGCACAATTGGGATTTGAATTTGGTTTGTCTGTTTGCAAAGCCTGTATTTTTAATCATTGTGCTGTTTCTACAAAGACTATAGACAGAGAAAGCAAGAGTTGAATAGATCAACCTGAGATATATCACTCTGGTCATTGCCTAAAGTAAGCAAGAGATTGGAAAAGTGAGTAATAAGTAAGTAAAATATATAAAAAAAAGGATGCTGCCAATCCAGAGTGATCTTCCCTTTGAAAGATGACTTGAATGAGAATTCTTTGTAACTTTTTTGGGTAACTTTTCTTTTTCTTCTCATTACTCTTCTTGGATTGGAATGAATATTTAAGGAATCACTAACAACTCACCCATAATTACTCACTTTCTGTTTTAAATAGTCAAATCTGTCATGATGGATGAAATGTTAGGAAGATATAGCTCTGAAGAAACCCTGGATCCAGAAATTAAAGATGGACCCCATTTTTCTCCACTTCTTTGTTCAGGAATGTGTGAATAAATTGAGCTACTAAGATTTTGTGAGAATTAATGGATTATTTCAATTTTGACAACAGATATAAGATCAGAGTCCTAGGAAGGAGACATGGAAAGAACAGTTACTCTGAGAATGACTCCTAAAAAAAGACAGTAATATTAATAGATCCAAATTAAGATCAGTAGACTCTGATATTTCAGCTCCTTGGTAGTAATAATGGGAAAGGTAAATGGCAGTAATTATCATGTAGGCTGGAACTGGAGACACTTAGGTGTTCTGAGGAAAGTGAATTGGAAAAATAAAAGGTGGGGATATATAATCATAACTCTGTTTTTATATTTTGGATTTAGTTTGCTTACCTTAAGCTCTAATCATAATAGCTTGTGAATGAATATAGGAAAGACCAATAATAAATAATAATGTGCATATTTTGACACCGCAATTCCTCCATCTGAGAAGATGGCTTTATCATGGGGTCAGAAGAAACAGGGATTATAGAAATCAGAGGAGATAGGGGATTAGTCTGATGCTCAAGTAGGCCACATTCTTCTAGGAAATTGATGGGCTTAATTTGGGTACTACAGCTGGGACTTCACTGCACATGTCTTCTGGAGGTTGAATGTAAGGGTATGGAGGAAGCCTCATGGATTTTGGTAACAGGATGCCAGAAACTTTCCTTTTACAATACTAGGTTATAGCTTGTCCATAGGCTTAGGCTTTCTGAATCCAGTTTCTCAAAGTATGGTTCTTGGCCCAACTGTACCAAAACCTCCTGGGCTATTCACTAAAATTATAGATTTCTTGATCCCTAGTTTTGGAGGTTTGGCCAGAAATTTGCAGTTGCGAGTGTCTTAGGCCAGATTCCCTAGCAAACAGACTCTGAAACAAAGTTTAGTATTTGAAAATTTACTGGGGGATTACTCTGATACAGCACTTGTAAGGGAGTGAGGGGTGCAGAATTGGGTATAGTAACAGACAACTCAGGCAATCCTATGGGGAAGTTTGGAGCTAGGGCCCTTTAGACTTGCCAGGAACTGAGACAAAGGGACCAGGTCTTTGTATTTTTACATTGAACAATTATTGAATAGAGGCTAGGGAAGGAGTGCAGCTTTGGGTGAAGCAATTTCCTGTATAGCAAAGAACAATTGTAGTCATCCACATCAGTAGCCAGTACTCCTGTATTGAGTGCCTCAGTCCACAGCAACCACTATAGTCTATCCCTTGCACTTGTCAGATATATTTGTGTCATCTAGTAAGTTTCTTCCATTTGGCAAAACTTTCCCCAGGATTCTGGTTGGTCTGTTTTCTTGGGAAATTCATTAAGAGGAAGGTTAGTGAGATGAATTATAGCCTCTGCTACTGAAACTACACTTGAGACTGCAACAAACACTGATTATCTCCCTCCTCAACCTTCTATTTTAGATTACCATCAACTTGGCTAGCATCTCTATTGGTCTAGAGGGATTACTTGGTGGTGTGACTCAGACTGTCATCTCTGAGGGATCTGAATCTCTGGTTACTATATTCTTCTTAGGCTGTGATTGCTGTACTTGTCCATTTACTAGCAAAATTAGGAAGTGAAGTACAAGTAGATGCCCTGATGGATCACTAAGCTGCCAAATAATTCTTCTTGAACCCACTGTGTAATAGCAGCCCTACCTTTTTCTGAGGATCAGGGGTAATTATGGCTGCAGGTTCAAAAGTTCCTTCTGCTATCTCATACTGAAAGCTTTTGAGTAGTGTGACAAGTGAAGAACCAGTAGACTGGTTCTTAGACATCATGTACCCACTGCTACACATCTTTGCTTTGAAGTGTGTCCCTTAGTCTGAGGCAATATTTTGTAGTGAAATATTTTGGTGGTTCTAACACCCTAAATGCCTGAAGATAGTGGTGCTGGCTCAGGTAATCCTAGCAGGATAGGAGGAAAGGATTCAATGTAATCAACTTGCCATCAAGTGGCTGGCTGATCTCTGTAGGATATTGTGCTATACCAGGCCCTCAGTATTGGTCTCTGCTTCTCACAGGTTGGACATTCAGTGGCTATAGCTAGATCAGCCTTATTGAGAGGGAAATTGTGCTGCTGGGCTCATAGTTTCCATCTCTTTAACAATGGCAGTGGGGTAACTGATGATAGAGTCTGACTGATGTTAACTGGTGGAGTCATTTGGTCTATTTGATTGTTGTCTTTTTTTTTAATTAACATATAATGTATTGTTTGTTTCAGGGGGTCTGTGATTCATTGGTCTTACACGAGTCACAGCACTCACCATAGGACATACCTTCCCCAATGTCCATCACACAGCCACCCCATCCCTCCCACCCCCCTCCACTCCAGCAACCCTCAGTTTGTTTCCTGAGATTAAGAGTCTCTTATGTTTTGTCTCCCTCTCTGGTTTTGTCTTGTTTCATTTTTCCCTCCCTTCCCCTATGAGCCTCTATCTTGTTTCTCAAATTCTTCATATCAGTGAGAACATATAATTGTCTTTCTCTGATTGATTTATTTCTCTTAGCATAATACCCTCTAGTTCCATTCACGTCATTGCAGATGAAAGATTTCATTTTTGATGGCTGCATAATATTCCAGTGTTTTTTTTTAAAGTGGTTGCCCTCCATTAAGCATTACAATGCAATACAATTATTATTACCTTTTTGTGCCCACTCTTCTAGGTTCTTCCACAAGCTGTTTCCTACACCTTGTATCTCTGATCCTCAGATCTTTCTCCTTTGAGCTCCCTGACCAACCAGTCAAGCCATTCACCACTGCTCATAAGTTCATGTATATTCTTACCACTTGTATTCCAACAAAGTGGGTGACTAGGTACATACCCCGACTTGTACCCATTGAGAGGATTTTCCTCACTACTATCTTTCAGGTCACTCCTCAGGGGAATGACCTGAATGCAGCAGCCTCCCTCCTTCAGTTTGCTCACACATACTGAGCAGACCTATTTGTGAACCAAGCTCAGTTTTTTCCTTCATCAGCTGGTAATAAAGGTACCTTTCCCACCTTCCCCACCATAGTCATAGGTATGAGCTGTTAGAGAGTCACAAATACAATAATGATGAATGACATGGAATTCTGGACTACTGCTTTTGTACTTACTTCCACCTTCTGGCCTTATCCATGCTCAGTATCCTCCCTAGACTTAGATTGTTCTGTCTTACAACATATTGCTATTATGTCTACTTATGACTTGGTATATCTGACTATACGGACCTTATGATGGGCAGCTCTAGGTGTGTGGTCTTTTGATCTTCCAAGGTCAGAGATTACCTAG
The DNA here is from genome assembly GCF_964656455.1 of Halichoerus grypus. Taxonomy (NCBI): domain Eukaryota; kingdom Metazoa; phylum Chordata; class Mammalia; order Carnivora; family Phocidae; genus Halichoerus; species Halichoerus grypus. Next base: position 80,359,537 of record NC_135722.1, on the reverse strand, counting down.
AATTCAGCAACATACCAGACATTTTGAAAGATGTATAGTTGTTTTTTTTTGTTTGTTTGTTTGTTTGTTTGTTTTTTTGCTGAAGTTCTTGCACCAGATCTTTAGATCTATATTGTGATTGGAGATTGCCATAATAAAATTCACAAAGCATCGGGGCGCCTGGGTGGCTCAGTGGTTAAGCAACTGCCTTCGGCTCAGGTCATGATCCCGGAGTCCTGGGATCAAGTCCCACATTGGGCTCCCTGCTCGGCAGGGAGCCTGCTCCTCCCCCTGACCCTCTCCCCTCTCATGCTTTCTCTCTCAAATAAATAAATAAAATCTTTCAAAAAAAAAATTCACAAAGCAGCTTTTCCCATGGTAGAAGCCTCTCATCCCATAAGATCTGCTAAGAATTGTGGCCCGATTAGCAGAACTATTTGCATGACACCTGAACTTGATGCAGAACTGTTTCTTGTTCTGAGCCCACTTCAAAGCAGTATGCCTCTGTAGCACTTGGAAAATGGATTAAAACAGCATTTCTAAGTGTGGAATATCCTGTATCTAGAACATGCAAGGGCCTGCCAGATGATCGAGTTTCCTGCCTGGTGATGGGAGTTTTGAGGTGTAATAATTTTTCCTTTATTCTTGAGGCAATGTGCCAGCATGCCCCAAACCACTGGATCTCCCCATCCACCCGAATTTCAAAGATGTGGGCCCCTTTCCTGGAGTGCATGCTTCTTACCAATGACACTTCTTGCTCATCTGGTCTGATTACTATGATCTCATGAATGTAATGTACCAATTAAATGTTCTGTGGAATGTTCAATGATCCAGGACCCTTTGAACTATATTATGGCAGAGACTAGAAGAGTTAACATGACCTATGGGCACCACTGTAAATGCATTTTGTTGTTCATCTCACATGAGTGCTTTTGATCTTTCTTTTGGATGGGGATGGAAAAGATGGCATTGGCCAGATCAAGGGCAGCATACAATGTCCAAGGGGCTATGCTGATCTGCTGAAGCAGAAATACCACATTTGGCAAATCAGCTCAGTTGAAACTACCACTTTTTGAGTTTGCATTAATTTATTGTCATTTGCTAGCATCCAAAGATGTAACCTTGAGTCAGCCAACTCCCTTTGGCTGAGGGAAACTCCTGGAGAGAGACTCAGCTGTGAATTATCAGCAGCCAATACTCCTAGCAGCTGGAAGAATGAGTGCATCTATCCAGAAGGTGGAATCTGAGCAACACACACAGCATACACGACAGACAGACTTTTTTGATGATTCTTATACACAATAAAGTTTGAGTAGTCTCTTCAGGGAAAACACTCTGTATTCTTCAGCTGTGAATTTAAAATCTGTTTTCTTTGTATCATTGGAAAATGTCCAGTTTTGATTTATATTTCTCCTTTCAGTTTATTTTAGCCACCAATTTCTGTCTTCGTGTTTTTTGAAAAGTTTTTAAATTGTTATTTTAGAACTATTTTCTTTGTTTCAAATTTCAGTCATCGTTTTGTTCAGGAAAATCATCCAGGAGTTAAAAGTGAGCACAATTGAAATAGAAAAATTGGTATTCCCTATATTCAAAATAGACATAATGATTCTCACCTTAACACCCACCCCCACACACACCCACATGCACACTCCATATACACTACACGCACCCCTCCCCACACACCATATATGCATACATATCTTACATACCACATATACACATCAAACATACACATACACACACCTAGATAGTAATGCTTCATGTGCTATCCCACCCTACTTACCTTTCATTGTGTTTTGCAAAACACGTATAATCTAGATAAAACAAAATGAGAGGTTTTAAAAGGTGCTGGAAGACCTTTTTCTGGTTGTGATATTATTATTAATAATATAGAAGCTAGCTATTATTATGTGTAATGTTGCAGATTTAGATCCTATCAGCTAGTTCTTGTGAAAGGGGCACCTTTGCATAGCATAGTGGTTACTAGAATGCACATTAGATCCAGATTTCTTGGGTTATGGGTGCTAGTTATACCTTTTGTTTTTCTTTTCCGCCAAAAATAGCTTTTTGTAGGCAAGTAAGAGAAAAAAAGGAAGAAAAAGAAAAAAAAGAGAAAAATAAAAAGACATTATTTTGAAATTAACTCTAATTTAAATATAAAAATATCAACTATAAATTTCTTCACCTTTCCCATGAAATCAAGATATAGAATAGTTCTTTCACTCTCAAGTTTTCCCATGTCCTTTTATAATCAAGTCCTCCCCACATACCGAAATTCTGGCAACCACTGATTTATTGTCTGTCCCTATAGTTTCGCCTCTTCCAGAATGTCATATAAAAGAAATAATAAAAGCATAGCCTTTTGAGCCTGGTTTCTTTCACTTAACACAATGCATTTAAGATTTATCCATTTTGTTGCATGTATTAGCAGTCCATTCTTTTTTACTGCTGTGTTGTATTCTACTGTATGGATATGCCACAATTTATTTATTCATCAGTTGAAGGACTTTTTCCAGTTTTTGGTGATTATGGATAAAGGTGCTATCAGCATTTGTGCATGGGATTTTGTGTGAGCATAAGTTTTTATTTACTTAAGTAAATACCTAGGGATGGAACTGCTAGGTCATACTGTAAGTGTAGATTTAACTTTATAAAAATATGCCCAACTATTTTCCAAGGTGGTTGTACCATTTTGCACCCTTCCTTTGGCCCCAGCAATGCTATCCTTTGTGTCCTGTGTCCTTGCCATCACTTGGTAGTGTCTCTATTTCAATTTTTTCAACTCTAATAGGTGGGTAGTGGCATCTCACTGTGGTTTTAATTTGAATTTTTCCTACAGCTAGTGATGTTTTAATGCACAGTTAGAGAATCTGACTTTGAATCTCTGTTCTGCCACTTTCTAGTTGAGTCACCTTCAATAGGTTATCCAAACTCTCAAAGCTTCCATTTTCTCAGATAGACGAAAATATACTTCATTTCACAGCAGTGATATGCAGTTAAATGTGAAAATTATGTAAAGGACTATATAATGTCCGGTATATAATAAATATTCAATAAATGTGTGTGTTCATTAGTTTTCTCAACTAATTCTGTTCTCAAAATTCCATCTTTTAAAAACAACACTGTCAGACACTGTAAAATACACATGGACCCAGGTAGACCCAAGCAGCCATTTGGTCATGTCCTAATAAGTGTTTCAGGCCCTACTTAGATAGGTACATGTTGCCCAATAGACTCTCAAAGTTTCAAGCCTAAGAAAAGGCACTTGCAGCCAATATGAGTGAGTTTGTGTTTTACCTGAAGCATTATGTGTTCTCTGTTCTTGTCTTTCTAGATAATGAAAGATGCATTAATGGTACCAATTACAAAGTGTGAATTTGATTTATAGCACTTTGTTACTTTCTCTGTTAGTCGCCAAGCAATAGGAAAATCCACACACAGCAATCTAAAGACAATTTAGACTGAAATGGTTCTTTGCAATTTAGGCATTTAATTAGGGTTTTAAAGCTTAATTAAAAAGTTAAATCATTTGTCTTTATTTCTGAAACAATGCTATTGTAGATGGTTCAATTATGTAAAATAAAACGTAATAAGATATGTATTTCCTTGTCTGAAGTTTTAGCATCATTCACACATAACAGCACAGCCCCATAAAATGTATTTGAGAAGACAGAACAAAATTGAAATATGGAGCCATTAAGTAGGTATTGAAAGTAACTTCTGGTTTGTAGAGTTGTTTTTCTCTCCCTTGTTTCATGGTCCTTGCAACATATGAATTTTTCCTTCAAAAATGTAAATGATGAGAAAAAAAGATTTTAAGTGTTTAGCTACAATTCCATCCAAAATGCATACAAAATGATAGAATGAAACTTCTCATCAATCTTCAGTTATTTAGCACTGGGAAAGAAACTGCTTGTTTCTGAGTAACCAGAAACATTCTTCAGATACATAAATGTACGTTCTAATTTTTAAGGAACTCTAACTAAGCCTCCCACTAACCTAGGCCCTGGACCTTTCTATTTCTGCAGATTCTTGGTTCATCCCTCCCTTTTCACATGTTCTAAGGATTTAGTCTGTTTTTTTTCTCAAAGCAACCTTGATTTCGTGGGTGTCTTTTGCCTCACTGTCCTCCAAGTCAACCTGGAAAGGAGCCTTAGAATTGTTGCTAATTCCTTTCTTTCCTTTGTACTAAGTGGCAAGATTTTGGAATCAGTTTTAGATTCAAATGCCTGTTCTAATCGTCCTACTGATCCTTATAGTAAGTGCTTTGTTATCATCAAGTTGGAAGGATGAATCCAATATCAGTGGTCTCAAATGCCTAAAGACTAAAAACTTTAGCTTCAAGTAGAATTAATTTTATGGTCACCAAAGTACAAATTTTCTTACCACTCTGAGCTCTTTGAGGATACAATCTTATTTACTTTGTATATCTTTATCTCTAGTGCCCTGCACTCTGCCTAATAAATGTTTGCTCTTGAATGAAAGTAGTAGGTATTTCTTGGGAATTTTTTAAAAAAAGGGGTGACATGATCAGATGTATACTTGGAAAGTTAATCTGTTGGATTAGTTTGGATTAATTTAGGTTGGAGTGAGGTGGCAAGTGACTGAAGTTGGAGGTTAGAAGACCCAGAGTAAGAGTGGAGAAATGGGCATAAATGATCTTATTAGAGGTGTTTGACTTTGAATGGCTGAAGAAAATGTAATGTTGTTGTCTTTGTTGCGTTGTTGGTGGTAGCAGAACTTTTATTAGATAGAGGAGACTTATATGTTTGAAACCAGTGGGGAAATGGCTTAAATATATATAAGAGTGAGACTGAAGGTAGAAAAGAGAGTGGGGGAAAAGTATGAAGTGAGTTCTGAAGGAGTCTTGAAAATGAATAGGCATGTCTTCTGTGAAAAGGAGAAAGTATAAGTTAGGTTAGAAAAAATGTTGAGGGCTGTGTGTGTGTGTGTGTGTGTGTGTGTGTGTGTGTGTGTAGAGACTGGGGGAGGAGGAACTGTTGGAAGTTGAGGTAATTGGTGTCAAATGGCCTAGATCAGTGGCTGCACATTAGAATCACTTGGGGAGTTTTAAAAAAATACTGATATGTAGATTCCATGTTAGGCCAATTAAAGTACAGCCTCTCAGGGGTGGAACCCAGACCCCAGTATTTTTAAACACTCCCAAGGTGAGTCGAATATGCAGCCACAGTTGAAAGCTGCTGGCCTATATTTTCTTAGTAACATGGCAAGAATGCTTCCTGCTGTGAGCAAGGGAAGTAGTGTAAGAATAAGACACAGAAGAGGGATTATTTAAGTGACTGGGAAAACTTAAAGGGGAGTCAATAAACTATACTGAAAATATTTTGAGGAGTCAGAAGATCCAAATTTCATCAAGTGGTTTGAAGCATAGAAGATCCAACCAGTGTGGCATTGTAATGGTCTGTTGAAATGCTTCACATCTAAGAAGGAGGGAAAATGAATATTAGGGTCATTCTGGTTAGGGATTGTCATTGCTAATAACTTCCAAATCATATTTGACATCAGAATAACATGAGAACTTTAGAAAAATCCAAATTCCAGGACCTTACCCCCAGTGAGCTTCTTTCAGTGGATCAGGAGATCTGGATTGGAACTGGCAATCTGCAATTTTAAGCAACACCCTGGTAACTGGGGCATCCAGGGCAATTGAAGTTTGGGAACAACTGAAATAGAGGGTAGAGAGAATGTCAAGGAAGAGTAGGGGGGAAACTGTGATTATAGTGCATGTATGGCTGAAATAACAGACCCTGAGACTGACCTGGGTAAGGAGGCAAGTAGATTCAGAAAAGCATGGAAGAATAACAAGCTGAGGAGGAGGTAAAGAGGTAAATCATAATAGGATGCTGCAATGGATTGAGAGCTTGTGTACCCACAAAAGTGATATATTGAAATCCTAACCCCAGGGTGATGGTATTAGGAGGTGGAGCTTTTGGGCAGCAATCGGTCATGAGGATGGAGCCCTCATGAATGAGGTTAGTACCCTTACATAAAAAAGGATTCCAAGAGCTCCCTTGTTCTCTTCCCATCATCTAAGGATATAATGAGAAGTCAGCAGTCTGCAACCTGGGAGAGGGCTTTCATTAGAACCTGACCATACTGGTATACTCTGATCTCAAACTTCCAGCCTTCAGAACTGTAAGACATAAATTTCTATTTTTTATAAACCACTCAGTATTTTGTTATAGCAGCCCAAACTGACTAAGACAGGCACAGAAGAGGATTGCTGGCAGAAGGTGAAGGGAGGATTTAGAGACAATGAGGTATTCTCACAAAAACAGTGTCTAGAGACTGTGGTCAGAGAGGAAAATTCCAAGTATTTGATCTTGGATTTTATCTTATATCTCCTTGTTTCAAACCTGTCCTTCTTACCTGAGATAGAAAAAGGAGCCCAAGAAAACTGAGGAGGGTACTGTATTAGTTTTCCAGAGCTATTGTAGAAATACCATAGATTGGTTGACATCTATGTCAACAGACATTTATTTCTCATAGTTCCAGAGGCTGGGAAGCCCAAGATCAAGGTGCCACATGGGTAGGTTTGTAGTGAGAGCTCTCCTCCTGGCTTGTAGATGGACACCTTTTCACTCTGTTCTTACATTGTTGGGGCAGGGGCGGAGGAAGAAGAGAGAGAGTACTCTCTGTGTCTCTTCTTATAAGGACACTAATCCTATCACATTAGGGATCATCCCTTATGGCCTCATTTAACCTTAATTACTTCCTTAGAGGTCCCATCTGCATATATAGCCACATTGGGAATTAGGGCTTCAACATATGAATTTTGGGAGGACACAAACATTTAGTCTATAACATAAGGGGGCACAGTTCAGCCTATAAGAGGCATATAGTGATGAAGCTCTCTGCTGAAAGAAAAGAAAAACACAAATATGCTTTTTCTTTGGCTGATTGGAAATCAAGGCAAATTTTCCAATAGTCTCATAGCTCAAGCCTAGGTTAGAGATGGTGAGCATATGTGAAACAGGCTCCCGCAGCAGTCCTACCATGATTGCTAGCTCTTGACCTGGTCCTGTATCAGGGACTGCTGTCGGTGTGCACTGCCTCCTATCTGCATTAGGAATGATGGACCTGGCTCGATAGCACAAACCAATTTCCTTTTGGAACCTGCATGGGAAAACAAGTTTGGGTTGCTAGCATCATAATGTTTAGTACCCAAATGAGAACTTTTATAGAGAAATTATAACTTATGTTGTTTATTGATTGGATATTCTTATCAAAACTGTCAAGAAGTGTAGGGAAGGAAAAGAGATTTTAGGGATCTGAGCTATCAATGGTATTTTAGTGACTTGAGTTTGATATTAATTATTCTCCTGCTTGTTTCCTGAATACTGGAGGAGAAAAATATTCTCATTATCACCTCTCAGAGTTTATTCCAGAAGCTTCCTGGAACCACAGCTGTGTAGAAATTTGATGTAGGCCCAGAAGTGCCATAGTTTTATCTTAAAAGCTTCCTTAAAAAAACAAAGCAAAACAAAACACAAAACTCTATTGAGGTATAATCTGCATGCCATAAAACTCACTCATTTTAAGTGTACAATTTAATGATTTTTAGTAATTTTACTGAGTTGTTCAGCCATCATCATGATGCAGTTTTAGAACATTTCCGTCACTCCAACAAGATCCATCCTCCCTTTAACAGTTAATCCCCATTCTCACCCCAGCCCTAGGCAACCACCTATATGCATTCTGTCCTATAGATTTACCTAAAGCCTTGTGCTAGTGTTCTTTCTGAGCTCAATGACTGAAGGCTAATTTACCATAGAATTGTCTCATGGCTTGCAAAGCTCTCTCTTAAGGTCAGCATGTGTCTTCTATTTCAAGCCACTGTAAAGGACATATCTGGTACAGATGTCCCATCTATTTTGAGTCTAAACTGTGTTTTTCCACTGTGATTCTGATAAATTTGATGAAAGCAGGCCTGCCAGGCATCTTCTGCAAGAAATTAAAACTCATCCTAGGAAAAAGAGATTCTGTGACATCACAAAATCTGCCTCTCACATTTGTCTCCTGACTCCGTTTCCCTATGTACCAATCTAAAACTGGATTATCTTGATTACTTGAATAACATAAGAGGGTATTAACATATAAAATTTGAACATTCCATTCCATCTAATGCTCCCTGTCCCCTTTGTTATGTGCTATGCAATTAAAAAAAATTTCTACTTACTGGATATACACCAACACAATAAAAAATTACAGGATGGCTTTTTCTTCAAATCTCCTAAGTTAGGTTTCTAGGGTAATTCTTGTAATGGTTTTTAAAGTGAATTTAGTTATCAGGTTAATTTAATAATATTGGGAAAAAGTCTAATAGTCAACTTTGTTCTGATATATTCTTTCTTTTGCTAAAGGTTAAGTTATGCATTTACTTAACCTAGCAGCTTGTCCATTGTTTTATAGATAATTATTACTTTAGAGATCCTTGATTCAGTCAAGACTGTCAGATAATGTAAAGAAAGTGTGGAGAGTCTACTTGTTAGAAGTGAATTATCATTTCTTATTTCTAAGGACTGACAACCTTTTATTATTTCTAACATCTACCATGGGACAAATGGGTAGTTTAAGAAAATTGATTTTATTACTCTGGAAATGGAAGCCTATTATTTTCATTTCAGTAATTTCACCAAATGATCATCACATTTAAATGTTTTTTTTTTTTTTTTTCCCCTAAGTGAGTTCTTTCCATCTATCCTTTATGTTCTTCAGTAGTTTATTGCAAGTATGCTATGGGAGAAGGCAGAGATAATGAATGCTGTGGTTCAAAAGGACATGAACTTTTCTAAACTGTACAATTGAAACATGAAATAGTAAACATAAATCATACAATTAATTGTATGCTGTCAAAATGAGACTGTAATGTTATTTAAAATATTCCTTTATCTATGTTCAAAGCATTTCTAAGAGCCTGGGACCACACACCGTTTATAATCTTTTCTCTTTCTTACCCTACTTTTCACACAGGTTAATTTTATTCATGTACTTTTTCCACATTGTTTATTAAAATGTTTCTGATTATACCAACCACATCAGCATTCATAGCTCATAAAGCCAAGACAAGTACAATACTTAAACATGAACAATAACAAAATCATGTGAAGATGAATGCAGAGACTGGGGTACTCTATATACAAGCGAAGGAACACCAAAGATTGCCAGCAAACCACCAGAAGGCAGGAGAGGGTCATGGATCAGATTCTTCCTCACAGCCCTCAGAAGGAACCAATCCTGCAGACACCTTGATCTCAAACTTTAGCCTCCAGAACTGTGAGACACTATATTTCTGTTAAGCCATCCAGTTGTGGTGCTTTGTTATGACAGCCCTAGAAAATTAATACACCAGGCTTTTATTAACCTGCTTGTGCCTCAGTTTCCTCATACATAAAGTGATAGTGATAATAATATTTACCTTCTAAGTTTTTATGAACATCAAATGAACTAATGAATATAAATAAAGTGCTTAGAAGTGTGCCTGCCACATAGAGGCAAAGGACAAACATTACTAGCTGATTGAATCAACAACCATTCCCATTTCCTTCTTTGCTAAATACTAAATAACATCCTATTTGTAAGATGGGTTTTCTGCTTATTTGAAGATCAGTAATTTCCTACTGATATAAGGGGAACAGAAAACAGATTTTTTTGGCTTAGCATGATGGAAGTCATAGGTTATAAGAAAGAAGATAAACCAAAATGCCTAGTTTCAGAAAGTTAAAGATCCCCCGCTCAACCCAGGAGATTAGTTTTTGTTGTTGTTGTTTTGGTTTTTTGTTTTTGTTTTTTTTTGAGAGGGAGAGAGATAGCGAGAGCACACAGAGTAGGAGCAGAAGGAAAGAAAGAGGGAGAATCTTTTTTTAAAAAATTTTATTGTTATGTTAATCACCATACATTACATCATTAGTTTTTGATGTAGTCTTCCATGATTCATTGTTTGTGCATAACACCCAGTGCTCCATGAAAAAGGTGCCCTCTTTAATACCCATCACCAGGCTAACCCATCCTCCCACCCCCCTCCCCTCTAGAACCCTCAGTTTGTTTTTCAGAGTCCATTGTCTCTCATGGTTCGTCTCCCCCTCTGATTCCCCCCCTTCATTCTTCCCCTCCTCTATCTTCTTCTTTTGTTTTTTTTCTTAACATATATTGCATTATTTGTTTCAGAGGTACAGATCTGTGATTCAAGTCTTGCACAATTCACAGCGCTCACCATAGCTCATACGAGAGAGGGAGAATCTTAAGCGGGCTCCATGCCCAGTGCTGTGTGGAGTTGACGCAGGGCTCCACACAAGGCTCGATGCAGGGCTTGATCTCATGACCCTGAGATCATGACCTAAATGTAAATCAAGAGTCCAATGCCTAACCAACTGAGCCACCCAGGCACCCCAAGAGATTACAGTTTTAAAAGAAGGAATAATGATTCAAAGTGTGTAAGAGGCCAAATGTCAATACTTTTAGAAAAAGGGAGCAGAGTTTTTAGACACACGAGTGTGAACCAAAGCATGGAATATTTTAGATAGCCAAATTCCTTCATCCTCTATGATTATCTTCATAAAGCTGTTTTAAATGGAAATGTTACATTACTGTGCTTTAACTATTTCTGAGTTAGTATACCAGTTTATCTTAACTCAAAGTTGAGTAGGCCTTGAGTAATGAAATACTATTTGGGTTCACTTTGTCCAGAAGGAGATTAACAGTCAAGATTATGGGAGGAATAAGTCTCAAAATGATGTTGCAGTTGGTAGGAGTGAGGGATATATTAGGCAACCTGGGGGAGAACTTGGTAGCTGAGGATTGGAGGTAGAGTGAAGGCATAAGGATTGGAAGAAAAGAAAAAGAGAAAAAGCCTTATATAATACAGCAGATTCTTCTTATGAGTTCTGTTATTTAGGATACCTTAATTTTTTTGAGCCTGAGCGTATTAGTTTCCAAGAGCTGCCATAACAAAATACCACAAACTAGGTGGCTTAAAACAAGGGAAATTATTCTTTCACTATTCTGGAGGCCAGAGTCTGCCCACGATGTGGGTAGGACTGTGCTCTCTGTGAAGGCTCTAAGGAGGATCTGTCCTTATCTTTACATAGCTTCTTGTGGTTGCCAGCAATCTTTGGCATTCCTTGGCTTGTAGACATCACTCTAATCATTGCCTCTGTCATCACATGACAGACTCCTTTTCTGTGTGTCTGAATCCAAATTTCTTCCTTCTTATAAGAACACCAATCATTGTTTAGAGCCCACCCTAATCCAGTGTGACCTCATCCTAACTTGATTACATCTGCAAAGAACTTATTTCCAAATAAATTCACATTCACAGATTTTGGGTACATATGTATTTTGGGGGATACCACTTAACCCATACAGTCAGTTTGTTCACCATAAAAATAAAGCATTATAATATACACTCATGCTTCAGTTCCTTCATCTTTAAAATGGAGAAGATAAGAGTTTCCCTGAAGGTCATTGTGAGAAGATGTTTGTTGTTCTTTAGCTTCCCATTTTATCTTCTTTGCAATACCCTGATTTCCTCTGGAGGAATTATTGCTTCCTCAGTGAACTGAGTTTAGTGGCTTGGTAATCATGGGCCCACTCTTCCTTTGCTGATGGGCATATTTGTGATGCAATGAATATCAATTGGATGGGTCCTTTGGAAGTCTAATCTTGACCACAAGAATAAAAAGACTAAAATGGATGGAATCTGCTGTATGATGGTTAAGAGCACAGATTTTAGAGACAACTCATCTATATTTGAATCTCGACTCTATCACTTACCAACTGTGTCGCTTTAGGATATATTTAGCCTGCCTATGCCTCTGTTTCCTCATGTATATAATGAGAATGATAATAGTACCTATTTCATCCAGTGCCAGCTACTGTGCTTGGCGTTATGTATGCATCAGTGAATAAAACACACATTGTTTCTGCCTTTGTGGAGCTTTTAAACTTTGAGAGAGATAGACACCAAACACAGAAAAATGAATATTTATTACAAATTGTGTTATGTGAATATGTGTTATGTAAAATAATGGCAATTTAGTACATAGTTAGCAACATGTCAGTATGAGTATTTACTCATTTATTTTGGTAGCAGTGTTCTGACCACAAATTATTGCTGTAGTTTCTGATTCCTAGTTCTCTAGAGATATCTTTGCTTCTGTTCATTTCTGAGCTTGGTTTTTTTTTTTTTTTTTTTTTTTAAAGATTTTATTTATTTTCTTGACAGAGAGAGACATAGCGAGAGCAGGAACACAAGCAGGGGGAGTGGGAGAGGGAGAAGCAGGCTTCCCGCAGAGCGGGGAGCCCGATGTGGGACTCGATCCCAGGACCCTGGGATCATGACCTGAGCCGAAGGCAGACGCTTAACGACTGAGCCACCCAGGCGCCCCTGAGCTTGGTTTTTTGCCCATTGATGCTGAGAACTTCAGTATACTTCCCCTAAACTTCCTATTGCTTAATTTAGTCAGAGCCGGTTTCCATTGCTGGCAACCTGAGAACTCTAACTGATACAGTATTTCTTCATTGGATTGCTGTAAGGATTAGTAAGACTATCTATATTAAGCATGTACATTTTCAATTCACATTAATTCTGGGAGGGGTGACCTGGGTATATTGAAAACAGAAAGGATAGAGTCAGATGAGAGTGAGCTGATAAATAGAAGTAAACAGAAAAACATTAGCAAATGAATTTAGTGTAGTGGAGACCCAGAGGACTGGAATGGTGATATAGGAGGACTAGCTTTCATATAGAGGGTCAAAAGTCTCAGAGTGGTTGACAGGTCAATCGGAGAAACTCACAGATTTGAGGACTTGAACGGAATACATTAAAGGTATTGTTTTACTGTGGACAGTATTGCCCCAAAAGATTTAACCTAATATACGCAGTCATGTTCAGAAGCAGACCCTTCATTTTTTTGTATTACCTGAGGAAGCATTCTATAAAAACAACCTTTAAAGAAAATTGTCTTTGTTCTTGGAATAAAGGACTACACAAGGAAAACTAATAAAGAATGGCAGCGCCATTTGTTTGACATCAATCCATGTAGACTTATTATTCTAAGGTGTAAAGGTATATATACATTTTAAAGCCAGGAGGAAAGGTAATATTGTGCTGATAGATGCAATATCATAAATATGCTCATGCATATTCATATGTTGCCAATTATTCTTTTGAAGCTGTGTAAATTATGCATTTAAAAATGAAGAACTGAAAACAGGATACACAAGGAAAACTTTAAAGCATTCTGAGATAAAAATTGAATGAAAGAGGATTACTGCAAAAGCTCTTTTTCCATCATTTCTTCTATTCCATTTCTAATCACCAAATCCTACTCAGTCCCTTTAACTACCCCCATATGGCAATTATCCTGTCGACATCAGGAAAACAGGAGTACTCCAGCCCTTATTTGTTCCCAGTGCCAAGCTCAGACATGGCTCTTGAAGATAAACTCCTATCCTGAATTAAAGGGTTGACACCATATTCAGCTGTAACACTTTCTACCGTGCCATCAGCTAATCAACATTCATTCATTTATTCCACAAGTCTTTATGAAGTCTGTATTATTTTTGCCTGGTATTGTCCTTGATACTGAGTAAGCATGGTAAGTAAATACAGTTATTGTACATACAGAGCTTTCAAGCTTATCAGGAAGACAGACAGTAAAAAGAGAAAAAAAGAAATATATATATATATATTTTTTGTTTTTTTCTTTTTTTTAAATTTTATTATGTTATGTTAATCACCATACATTACATCATTAGTTTTTGATGTAGTGTTCCATGATTCATTGTTTGCATAAAGGAATATATATTAAGTCGTGCTGTGTGCTATGAAGAAAATGAAAAGGAGGTGAGTAGGGATGTGGAGCAAGGAATGGGGTGGTGCTGGAGAGGATGGGCATATTTAGTCGAGGTCTACTTGGAGGTAAAGCCTTCTTTGTAAAGTGAAGAATGCAGTGAGTGAGACCTCGTCTCAGGCTTCAGGAAGATCATTCCTAGATATCGAAAAGGCAATTAAGTTGTCTGTGGCTGGGATGCTGAGATCTGTGTGTGTGCCACCAGCTACTGGAGTTGGAGCATTTCTTGGGTTGGTGGCTCCTGCACATTTTTTTTTAACAGTTTTCCAGTCCTCTGTTTTAATGAAGGGACAACTTGAGGCTAGTGGAATCAGTAGAGGTTTGGGACTTAGTTTCTTGGTCCTCCAATGGCTATGTTTCTTAGGGGAGACATCCTGACTGGAAACCCTGTGGCAATGGTCCTAGTCCTCAGGGTTTTGGTGCCTCCCTCATCTGTCCTTTCTAGTGTCATTTGCCTACTGACGCCTTGTCTGTCCTGGGCTCCAGAGATAACAAACTTCCGGCCTTCCTGTGGGCTTTCCTTATGTGTTCCAGGTAACCCTTCTTATCCCCTGAAGTCTTAGCCTCTTCCCCATGCCAGTGTTCTGTTGGCCTTATTTCTCCTCATTAAAAAATAAAATAAAATAAAAAGTTTAAAAAGGTAATTATCATTAGACAGAAAGTGCTAAGTTAGTTATTAATAAAAATTAGGGCAGAGGACACAGAAAGCACTTCCAGAAACTGAGAGACAAGAGTATAATGAATAATTCTGGTATCTGGAGGTAAGCATCAGGAAACATTCTCCCCAATATACCCCCACCTTCTGCATCCTGCCCTGAGGATCCTAATTGGTAGGTTTCTCATGCTTGATTTTAGGTCTCTGGCTCGATTTCACAGAATCCTGGAGGTTTAAAAGTTGGCACATACTTTAAAAGTAATTGTAATTTCTTAAATTGTGGTACATTACATCAGTAACTCTCCTGTACCCTCCTTCCCCTTTCAAGGCTCTGATTGGAATTAAACTTTATACAGAGGTAGATTAGATAGAAGAAAGAGGAGTCCATTTTCAAGGATGCAGCCTAGAGAGAGTAAGGTGTTACTGAGACCACCTGCACATACATAAGACAGAACCTCATTAAGGTCTCTTATGGAAACTTTTAAGATTTGACTGGTGGGTGTGGAGATCCGTTTTGGGGCTGCTCAAGTGCATTGCTTATTAAACCTCTCACCTACTAATTTGGATTGGCTTGCCTCTGTCTCCCCTTGCCCTCTGCTTTATGGGACTCAATTTCAGATTCCACCTGGGAAGCTACTGACGTTTTAAGACAACAAATATCAGGGGCACCTGGGTGGCTCAGTTGGTGAAGTGTCTGCCTTCAGCCCAGGGCATGATCTCAGGGTCCTGGGATTGAGCCTCGCATCGGGATCTTTGCTCAGCAGGGAGTCTGCTTCTCCCTCTCTTTCTGCCCCTGCCCTCGACTTGTGCTCTTTCTACCAAATAAGTTAAATCTTAAAAAAAAGACAACAAATATCAAGTCTGTCCCTCCATTACATTGAAGTTTATAGTCTAATTTCTAAAGCTTCAGTAAAGAGGAAGCACCCATGTGGAAGTAGATGGATGGGCAGCAGTAGAACATAAACAGAAGAAAAGTGCTCTCTAGAGAATGTTGCCCTACACCAAGAACTTCATTTGTCCTTTTCTGTGGTGGGTAAATCTGTAAAGTGAGAAGGGTTCATAAGCACTCCTACTCTCATTCTACCCATATATATTGGTCTCACTCAACCAACTCCCTTGGCTCTGATTCCATGTTCACCAAGGAACCATGTGACTATAACTTAGTTTCTCAAATAGATCTGCCTGTAGTGAGAGAATGTTTTGTCATACCAACAGATACATTTCAGATGAACATAGCAGTAATGTTTCTTACTGCAAATGAACAAATAGGGTCCCCGTTTGTACTTCGGTCAGTTGTGAGTTTGGTTTTCTGGAGTCATTTTTCCCTGCACCTAATCAGCTTTATGACAAGGTTGTATTAAATGTACCGCACTTTCAAAGCTAGGATTAGACCTGTAGCCCCCAGTTTCCCTAACTTCCTTGTAGTGCAAATCTTTTTAACTTTAACACATAGATGTTCAGAGGATGATGGAAAAGTCTTTGGGTCTTTGGGTGTTTGTTGTGGAGACAGAATTTGGGTGTTTGTTGTGGAGACCTTGTGGTCTTTATGAGTGTGCATGTAAAGGAAAAACTCCAACCTCATAGAAGATGGTAAGGAGTAAACCTGCCACCACTCCATAAATGATTAGACAATGGATAAGAGCAAGACAGTTTAAATCTCACAGCACAAGAAAAAACATCCGGTTCCCCTCCCTTCAAGTCCCACGGGGAGAGGCAATGAGCCCAGATGGATGCTACGCATGTGGTAAATTGCATTGTCCTTGAAGTTTGGCACACTCAGAAATAATGTGCATGGACTCTCAGGGCCTATGGAGGACTGCCTTCCCTGACAGTGCATACTCCAAAGAAATAGGGGAGAGAAAGGAATTCCAAGAAGGCAAATAGGTGTGCAAATCTTGTGAAGTGGAGTTAGCATCTGCCAGTTTAGCTGCAGTAGAGGGTCACTAAGAGAAATCAGAAGACACAGCCAGAAAAGAAACTTGGGATCAGATTCTAAGGTATTATAACCAGCTAGAGGGTTCTACATTTCCAAAGAGTGCTAGAGGATCACTCTATGGAGTCTTAAAGCAGATTCTAGTGGTCTTATACTCCAATCTCCTTATTATATAAAGAGGAAATGAGCACAGGAAGATGTCTGATATTGCTGTAATCACACAGGAAGCAATTCTAATTTCTGAAAGATAATAATTGGTTAATTCATAGTAGTAATATAATTCACAGTATTATTTTTAACAACACAATTTTTCCAAAATGAGTGTCTGAAGTCCACCTAGTTGAAGATTTAAGAATCTGTAGAGGTTCTGAGAAATAAAGATGTTTATTCTCTTCCTCCTTAACTCTACTCCTATGTTCTGGGACTGGCTACATATCTTTCCTGAGATAGGCAGCACTCAGACTTACAATGATTTTGTGTGGCTAAAGCTTTGGGCTATGTTGAAGTCCTTGGATAGAATTGCATGGGCTTCCCCAACCCCAGTCTTCTGTGGGCCACAGGCCACATGGAATGCCCTGATGGAGCTGAGGGACGAGGATTGGGAAGGCAGAGGATGAGAATTCTGGCTCTCCCGACCCCAAGAGGCAGTTGACAGCTTATCTTTGCACCATTGGCTCATGAACCAAGAAGCCGCTTTGTCAAATCTCACTACCTGTAAGATTCCAACACCAGACCTGAGTCCTAATGAGAAAAATGCCTGCCCATCCCAACCAGAGAGGGCTGAATTAGAGTCAATAATTAGAACATGTGCCAGTAAAATAGGATTACAAAAGGATGAAAAGAACAGAGCATAAGGAGCTCACAGACATGATCTTCTAGTATTCTAGTAGTCTCTTCATACCTAGTAGGATATGAATGAGCAATCTGATCACAAAAAATATCACATGAACAGTAGGACTGATTTCCTGCCTATTAGAGTATAAACATCTATTAGGTCAGGGACCTGTCACTGTGGCCACTACTATATCCCTGAAGCATCAAACATACTGCCTGACACATACTAAATAATCAGTAAAAGTGTTTGAGTGAATAGTTAAATGAAGGGCCACCACTCTATCTTTTTTTCCAGTTTTATTGAGATATAATTGACATGCATCACTGTATAAGTTTAAGGTATAGATCATAAAGGCTTGACTTACATATATTGTGAAATTATTGCTGCAATAAGTTTAGTTAGCATCTATCATCTCACACAGTTCCAATAAAAAGAAAAAACAACAAATTTTTTCCTTGTTATAAGGACTCAGGATTTGCTCTCATAACAACTTTCATATATATCATATAGCCGTGTTAACTATAGTCATCATGTTGTATATTATATCCCTAATACTTATTTGTCTTATAACTGGGAAGTTGTACCTTTTAACCACCTTCCTCCAATTCCCCCTTCCCCTACACTACCTCTGATTACTACAGATCTGATTTATTTTCCCGTAACTTTTTTTTAAGATTCCACACATAAGTAAGATCATACAGTATTTGTCTTTCTCTGTTTTACTTTTTTTTTTTACTTACCATAATGCCTTCAAGTGTCATCCATGTTGTCATAAATTCCAAGATTTCCTTTTTTTTAATGGCTGAATAACATTCCTTTGTGTATATATACCACAACTTTATCCATTTACTTATCGCTGGATGCTTAGATTATTTCCATATCTTGGCTATTGTAAAAAGTGCTGCTATGAACATCAGGGTGCAGATATCTTTTGGTTTTGTTTCTTTTGGATAGATTCCCAGAAGTGGAATTGCTAGATCATTTGGTGATTCTATTTTAATTTTTTGAGGATCCTCCGTACCGTCTTCCACAGTGGCTGTATCAGTTTGCCTGTACAGGGCATTGCCTGTGCATTGCCAACAATGCACAAGGATTCTCCTTTCTCCACATTCTCACCAGCATTTGTTATCTCTTATCTTTTTGATGATGGCCACTCTAACAGGGTGAGGTGATGGACCATTGTGGTTTTAACTTGCATGTCTGTAATGATGAGTGCTGTTGAGCATCTCTTCATGTAACTATTGGCCACTTGTTTATCTTTTTCTGAAGACTGTCCACTTATGTCTTTTGCCCATTTTAAAATTGCATTATCATTATTATTTTTTGCTATTAAGTGTATGAGTTCTTTATATATTTCAGATGTTAACTGCTTATCAGATATATGGTATACAATTCTGTAGTTGTCTTTTCATTTTGTTGATTTTTTTTTCTGTATGAGACTTTTAGTTTGATGTAGTCCTACTTGTTTATTTTTTATTTTAATGCTTGTACTTTAGGTGTCATATCCAAAAATTATTGCCACAACCAAGTTATGGATTCTCCCCCTATGTTTTCTTCTAGAAGTTTCGTGGTTTCAGGTCATACATTTAAGTTTTTAACCCATTTTTGAGTTAAATTTTGTTAGTCTACTACTTTTTCAGGGTAATACTCTCAGTTGCCTTTTGTGTCTTCTATTTCATTTAAAACACCCACAACCTAGGGCGCCTGGGTGGCTCAGTTGGTTAAGCGACTGCCTTCGGCTCAGGTCATGATCCTGGAGTCCCTGGATTGAGTCCCGCATCGGGCTCCCTGCTCGGCAGGGAGCCTGCTTCTCCCTCTGACCCTCCCCCCCTCTCATGTGCTCTCTCTCTCTCATTCTCTCTGTCTCAAATAAATAAATAAAATCTTTAAAAAAAAAAAAAATAAAACACCCACAACCTATTCCTATGGTGATAGTGCCACTATCACTTCTACAGGGAATTTTCCTAGAAAAATAATTCTAACTGTGGAGTTCACTGCTATAGTTCCTGGTTTCTTAAGCAAACTCTAAGGAAACATTGACAAAATTTGTAGCAACTCCACTTGTCAACCTGAATGCCCCAAGGTTATTTTTCTTGCATGGGGATTAGCAAAGTTTGCAAAATCTGTACAAAATCTCCATTACAAATGAACCCAGTCTGGCCAGAGGGACCTGAGAAGCCCAGGAGGAACACATACACATTTTTTTAAACATTTAGCATCATATCTATTTTCTAAGTAGACAAGACATACAGACATTGAGCCATTTCTCAACATGCCTCAGAAAGGGCAGAATATAGTCCATTTGATCAGATCAGTGATCACATTTAAAATTATATAGACAGTCAGCATTTGGTTTCAAGGCAAAACTTTAAGAAAAAACTAGATGTTAGCTTTCAGGAAAGAAATGAGAAACAAATAGAGATATAGGCCTTGGCAGTCAGAACCTTAGATGTTTAAGTAATAGCATTCATTTCTGTCAGCTTTACCACCCTTTCGATATTCTTTTCTTTTACTGTGATTTCATCCTTCTGAGGGATCTGGTTTTCCATTACTGTTGTTTTGATTTAGCCACAATCTCTATTTAAGGTCTTTCTGACCTATAATTTAAAGTCAGCGTGAATAAAAATAAATTTGGGATTAGTTTTTGGAGCAGTTTCAGAATGTGTGATTTAGATACATCTAACATTTATTATCTATTAGGTGCCAGGTAACTGCTTAGAATTGGGAATAAAAGGGTCAGTGAGACAGACATAGCCCTTGCCCTCCGAGAATTTCTAATTTAGTAAGAATAAGGCATACAGTTTGCAATGACACATTGAGATATGGTCTGTGACAGTGAAAGTCACAGTGGAAGATAGGGAGGACAGCCTAGAGAAAGTGGATTATGAATTGAAGTTGAGGAGGATTTAGGTGAAGGAGGAGGGGTATATGTGGGGCAGGGGCATTAACAGGGACATTATGCACAAAAATGCAGAGGAAAAAGTGGCACATTGGGGGAACAAATCTAGGAGATTAAGTGGATAAACCACCACATGAGATTATGGATTCTGGGCTCTGTACAAAAACATTAGATGGGGGTGGATGTAAAAATCCAGCCAACACTTTTCTCTCCAAGCCTTTCACTCTCACATGAGGCTGAATTTGCTCTGAGAAAGGGATATCTAATCTGCACTGAAGTATCGTTTGGGCTAACTGTGGTCCTATAAAATGGTAGGTTGGGTCCAGATTATGAAGGATTTTGTAAGTTTGGGACCTGAGTGCTGAGAGTAGTGGTGGGAGCAAAAGGGGGAATTCATTCCTCCAAGCAGGAGAATTACAGATCAGATATGCATTTTAGAAAGAACACTAATTCTCCTCCTGGAGGGTGATTTAGATGGGAGGCAGAGAGGTAGATGGGAAGACTACAGTAATATCCCAGAGAAAAGGAAAGGGGGACCTAAACTTGGCAAGGGTGACATGGAGGGAAGTTACTGGTGCTTGATTGGGATTTGGAGGCCTGGAGAAGGTGAAGGGATAAGTACTATGTCCAGGATAGAGCGCTGAGCAACTGAGTTGACTGTGCTGTTTCTGGAGATAGGAGAGCAGTTGAATGGAGATACACTGACTTCAGGTTTGGACACAATTGAACTTTAGTTGTATATGGTGCATCTGGCTTGCACGTAGTTGGATATGTGCATCAGCAGCTCAGGAAAAGATTGGCCTGCAGATACATATTAGGGTGTTATCAAAATAATAGATAAGATTACCCAGGGGAAGGGTGTAGAGTTAAAAGAGAAGTGGGAGCAGAATGGAATCCTGAGAGACTGTAATGTTTAAAAGATAAATAGAGAAAAATTACCTGTAAAAGATACTGAAAAATAACAGCCCAGTAGACTTCCAGGACAGGTGTGTTGTCACAGAACTCAAGAAATTGAAAGGTTTAAGGAGGAGAAAGTTTAATTAGGTAAAGACTAAAACCTGTTTATAAAAGTTATTATTCAGTGGACTAGATTGGAATGGGAAGATGTGAAGCAGGATAAGATAGAAAAGCACTGCAAATACAGTACAATGGAAAATGAATCATCAGTCTATTTCAATATGGAAACTTAACTATTGGATTATTCTCCTTTTTCTTCTACATTAGAAAGACAGAGGGTTCCAAACCATTGGAAGGAGAATGACAAACACATCTTCCAAAATAATGGAATGAAAATATTTTTTCTCTTCCAATGAATTTTGATGATTAAGTCCTCCCTGTCCTCAAAGAAAAGGTAAGAAAGGTTAGGTTTTTTTTTTTCCAAACTTTTATTTAAATTCCAGTTGGTTAACATACAGTGTAATATTAGTTTCAGTTGTAAAATTTAGTGAGTCATCACTTACATATGACACCCAGTGTTCATCACTATTAGTGCCCTCCTTAACCCATCAGCCATTTGGGTTAAGGTAACTCCTCTCCGGTAACCCTCAGTTTGTTCTCTATGGTTAAGAAACTGTTTCTTGGTTGCCCCCTCCTTTTTTTAATATGTTCATCTGTTTTGTTTCTTAAGTTCCACATATGAGTGAAATCATACAGTATTTGTCTTTCTTTGAATTATTTCACTTAGCATAATGCTCTCTAGCTCCATCCATGTTGCAAATGGCAAGAGTTATTTTTTTTCATGACTGAGTAATATTACATGGTGTAAATATACCACAATTTGTTTATCCATTCTTCAGTTGATGGACGTTTGGGCTTTTCCCATAATTTGGCTATTGTTGATAATGCTGCTATAAACATCAGGGTGCATGGATCCCTTTGAATTAGTATTTTTGTATCCTTTGGGTAAATACCTAGTAGTGCAATTGCCGGGTTGTAGGGTAGTTCTACTTTTAACTTTTTGAGTAACTTTCATACTGTTTTCGACAGTGGCTGAAACAATTTGCATTCCCACCAACAGTGCAAGAGGGTTCCCCTTTTTCCACGTTTCCTGTGTTGTTAATTTTAGCCATTCTGACTGGTGTGAGGTGATATCTCGTTGTAGTTTTGATTTGTATTTCCCTGATGATGAGTGATGTTGAGCATCTTTTCATGTACCTATTAGCCATCTGTATGTCTTCTTTGGAAAAATGTTTATTCATGTCTTCTGCCCATCTCTTAACTAGATTATTTATTTTTTTAAGTGTTGAGTTGGGTAAGTTCTTCATAGATTTTAGATACTAAACCTTTATCAGATGTGTCATTTGGAAATATCTTCTCCCATTCTGTGGGTTGACTTTTAGTTTTGGTGATTGTTTCCTTTGTTGTGCAGAAGCATTTTATTTTAATGAAGTCACGTTACTTTACTTTTGCTTTTGTTTCCCTCGCCTCAAGAGACATATCTCTTAAGATGTTGCTTTGGCCAATGTCAAAGAGGTTACTGCCTGTGTTGTCTTCTAAAAACCATTTTAATGGTTTCCTGTCTCACATTTAGGTCTTTCATCTATTTTGAATGTATTTTTGTGTATGGTGTAAGAAAGTGGTCCAGTTTCATTCAACTGTGTGTTGCTGTCCAGTTTTTCTAACACCTTTTGTTGAAGATACTGTCTTTATTCCATTGGATATTATTTCTGCATTGTTGAAGATTAATTGACCATAAGATTATGGGTTCATTTCTGGGTTTTCTTTTCTATTGATCTATGTGTGTTTTTTTGTGCCAGTATCATACTGTCTTGATGACTACAACTTTGGAATATAACTTGAAATGTGGAATTGTGATGCCTCCAGCTTTGCTCTTCTTTTTCAAGATTGCTTTGGCTATTCAGGGTCTTTTGTGGTTCCATATAAAATTTAAGATTGTTTTGTTCAGCTCTGTGAAAAATGCTGTTGGCATTTTGATAGGGATTGCATTAAATTTGTAGATTGTTTTGGATAGTATAGACATTTTTAACAATATTTATTTTTCCAATTCATGATCATGGCATGTTTTTCCATTTCTCTGTGTTATATTCATTTTCTTTCATAAGCATTTTATAGTGTTCAGAATACAGATGTCTTACCTCTTTGGTTAGGTTTATTCCTAGATTTCTTATGGGTTTTGGTGCAATTATAAATGGGATCAATTCCTTGATTTCTCTTTCTCCTGCTTCCTTATTGGTATATAGAAATGCAACAGATTTCTGTATGTTGATTTTGTATCCTGTGACTTTACTGAATTCATTTATCAGTTCTAGCAGTTTTTTGGAGGAGTCTTTGAGTCTTTAGGATTTTCTATATAGTATCATGTCATCTGCAATAGTGAAAGTTTGACATCCTTACCAATTTGGATGCCTTTTGTTTCTTTTTGTTGTCTGATTTTGGTGGCTAAGACTTCTAGCAGTATGTTAAATAACAGTGGTGAGAGTGGACATCTCTGTCTTGTTCCTGATTGTGGAGGAAAATGTCTCAGTTTTCCCCACTGAGGATGATATTAGCTGTGTTTTTTTTTTTTTTTTTTTTTTTTTTTTTAATGGCCTTTATGATGTTGAGGTATGTTCCCTCAATCCCCACTTTGTTGGGGGTTTTTATCACGAATGGGTGCTATACTTTGTCAAATGCTTTCTCTCATATGGTTCTTATCCTTTCTTTCTTTTTTTTTTTTTTAAGATTTTATTTATTTGCGAGAGACAGAGAACATGAGAGGGAAGAGGGTCAGAGGGAGAAGCAGACTCCCTGCTCAGCAGGGAGCCCGATGTGGGACTCGATCCCGGGATTCCAGGATCATGACCGGAGCCGAAGGCAGTCGCTTAACCAACTGAGCCACCCAGGCGCCCCATGGTTCTTATCCTTTTTTTTATTAACGTGGTGTATCATGTTGATTGATGCATGAATATTGAACCATCCTTGCAGCCCAGGAATAAATCCCACTTGATTGTGGGGAATGATTTGATTTGTTGGTGTTTTGTGGAGAATATTTGCATTCATGTTCATCAGGGATATTGTCCTATAGTTCTCTTTTTTTAGTGGAGTCTTTGTCTAGTTTTGGAATCAGGATAATGCTGGCCTCACTGAATGAGTTTGGAGGTTTTCCTTCCATTTCTATTTTTTGGAATAGTTTGAGAAGAATAGGTATTAACTCTTCTTTAAATGTTTGGTAGAATTCCCCTAGGGAGCCATCTGGCCCTGGACTTTTGTTTGTTGGGAGATTTTTAATTACTGATTAATTTTCTCTGCTGATTACCAATCTGTTCAAGTTTCCTATTTATTCCTGTTTCAGTTTTGGTAGTTTATGTTTCTAGGAATTTGTCCATTTCTTCTAGATTATACAGTTTATTGGCATATAATTTTTCATAATATTCTCTTATAATTATATATACTTCTGTGGTGCTGGTTGTTATTTCTCCTCTCTCATTTGTGATTTTATTTATTTGGATCCTTTCTCTTTTCTTTTTGATAAGTCTGGCTAGGGGCTTTTCAATTTTATTAATTTTTTCAAAGAACCAGCTCCTGGTTTCATTGATCTATTCTACTGTTTTCTTAGTTTCTGTATCATCTATTTCTGCTCTAATCTTTATTATTTCCCTTCTTCTGCTGGCTTTAGGCTTCATTTGTTCTTCTTTTTCTAGTTGCTGTAGGTGTAAGGTTAGATTATTTGAGACTTTTCTTGCCTCTTGAGGTAGGCCTTTATTGTTATATACTTCCCTCTTAGAACTGCCTTTGCTACATCCCAAAGATTTTGGACTATTGTGTTTTCATTTTCATTTGTTTCCATGTATTTTTTATACTTCTTTAATTTTCTGGTTGATCCATTCATTCTTTAATAGGATGTTCTTTAACCTTCAAGTATTTGTGGTCTTTCCACATTTTTTTCTTGTAGTTGACTTCAAGTTTTGTAACGCTGTGGTCAGAAAAGATGCATGGTATGATCTCAATCTTTTTGTACTTGCTGAGGCCTGATTTGTGACCTAGTATGTGATCTATTCTGGAGAGGGTCCCATGTGCATTTTAAAAGAATGTGTACTCTGCTGCTTTAGAATGCAATATTCTGAATATATTTGTTAAGTCCATCTGGTCTGGTGTGTCATTCAAAGTCATTGTTTCCTTGTTGATTTACTGCTTAGATGATGTGTTCATTGCTGGAAGTGGGGTGTTAAAATCCCCAACTATTATTGTATTATTATCAATGAGTTTCTTTATGTTTACTATTAATTTCTTTATGTATTTGGGTGCTCCCAAGTTGGGAGCATAAATATTTGTAATTGTTAGGTCTTCTTGTTTGATAGTCCCCTTTATTATGATATAGTGCCCTTCTTCATCTCTTGTAACAGTCTTTGGCTTAAAATTTAGCTTGTCTGATAAAAGTATTGCTAATCCAGCTTTTTATTTTGACTTCCATTTGTATGATAAATATTTCTCCATTCCCTCAATTTCAATCTGCAGGTGTCTTTAGGTCTAAAATGAGCCTCTTGTAGGTAGCATATAGATGGATCTTGTTTTTTATCCATTCTGACACCTTATGTCTTTTGGTTAGAGCCTTTAGTCCATTTACATTCAGAGTAATTGATAGGTATGAATTTAATGCCATTTTATTACTTGTTTTTTTTTTCATTTCTGGAGATTTTCTCTGTTCCTTTAGAGTCTTTGTCACTTTTGGTCTTTCCTGCCCACTCATAGAGCTCCCTTTAATATATCTCACAGTGCTGGTTTAGTATTTATGACTCCTTTAGTTTTTGTTTGTCTGGAAAAGTCTTTATCTCTCCTTCTGTTCTGAATGAGAGCCTTGCTGGATAGAGTGTTTTTGGCTGAAGATTCTTCCCATTCATCATGTTACTCCCTTTTGGCTTGCCAAATTTTTGAGGAGAGATCTGCTACTAGCCTTATGGGTCTTCCTTTGTAATTTAGGGACTTCTTTTGTCTTGCTACTTTCAGGACTTTTTCTTTTTCACTATATTTTGCAAATTTAACTATAATGTGTCTTGGCGTTGACCTACTTTTGTTGATTTTTATGGGAGGTCTCCGTGCCTCCTGGATTTGGATGTCTATTTCTTTCCCCAGATTAAGGAAGTTTTCAGCTATTATTTCCTCAAATAAACCTCTTCCCCTTTTCTCTCTCTTCTTCTGAGACTCCTATGGCATGAATGTTATTACGTTTAATGGAGTCACTGAGTTCCCTAAGCTACTCTCATGATCCATAATTTTTCTTTCTCTCTTTTGCTCAGCTTCATTATTTTCCATAATTCTATCTTCTATATCACTTATTTGTTCCTCTGCTTCTTTCATCCTTGTGGTCATTACATCTAGTCAGTTTTGAATCTCAGATATTGCATTTTTCATTTCCGCCTGATTGTTTTTTAGCTCTTTTATCTCTGTGGTAAGGGTCTCACCTGATGTCTTCCATGCTTTTCCCAAACCCAGTGAGTATCCTTATAATTGTTTTAAATTCCCCATCAGGCATATTACTAACTGTTTTGTTTAGATCTCTGGCCATGACCTTTTCTTGTTCCTTCTTTTGGGATGAATTCCTCCATCTTGGCATTTTGTCTAGGTGTCTGTCTTCTCTGTGTTAGAAAAGCCTGTTATGTCTTTTGTTCCTGAGAATAATGGCTTTATGAAGAATAGGTCATATAGTGTCCAGGACCTGGCACTTTAAGGAGTGTCTCTGGTGTCTGTTGTATGCACTCAGGTTAGTCATCTGTGCAGAGGTTCTACTTGCCTGCAGTGGGTAGTGTTTGGACTTTGGCTAGAGTGTGATGAGTTTTAACTAGTTGTGCTTTGGTCTGCTTATTAAATGAGACCTGATGCTACTTCCACTGGAACTGAAGGCTTATAGAACTCTATGGTTGGTGGATGTGGTGGGTGTAGAAGGTTCTGTTGGTCTTCTGAAGAAGGGGCCTGTTGCACTATTCCTTAGGCATAGTTTCTAGAAAAAAGCAGTACCAGCAAAGCACGGGGTGGGGAGAGGGGGGAGCATGGTGTAATCAGGTTAGGCATCCAGTGTTGGTGCTGTGCTATTTACTGAAGTTGGTTTATGTTGAGGAGCAGGAGCTGGGAAATGGCACTAGCCAGCTCCTTTGTCCCTGGAGAGGGGACTCAGTATTTGCTGCTCTCAGTGCTTGCTGCTTCACACTCCCTGGAGAGCGAATAATTTTCCTTTCTGCATCCCGGGCATTTTTCAGATTCTTGTTTTCATGCTGTCTGCCTCTGGGTTGCTTGTCTGTCTGGAGCAGTGCACTGCACATTGGGCTCTATCTTAGAGAAGCCTGCTGACTTTTAATATTCCAAACTTTAGGGACCTAGTGTGGCAGGTAGCTGCACTGGTCTCCTGGGGGAGGGTCTTGCCACACTGGGACAGATGTAGATTTGACCAAGAAGGGCAGACGTGTCAGAGTGCAGGGGTGTGGGATTTGGAGCAAAGCAGGCTAAGCAGCCAGTTTCTGATTTAGTGGCCCTCAGCAGGTGTCTCTGCATATATGCTGTGGGGCAGGGAAGGGAAATGGTGCCTGCTGGTTCCTTTGTCCCCCGAGAGGTGACTCTGTGAAATTCACCTCTCACAGATGCACTCCCAGAAGAAGGAACAGTCTCTCCTTGTGCACTTTAGGTGATCTTCAGATTGTGCCTTTGGCCCCTCGGTTTCTTACCTGCCTTCTTTCCAGAAGTAGGGCAGACCCCTCAGGGCTGTATCCTAGCCAAGTCTCAGACTTCTAAAACTCCAGTCTTTGAGCCTGGTGGACTGCAAAATCTCACAAAAATCAGTCCCTCTCATTTTCCAAGCCAATGGCTTTGGGAAAGTGTTCTTATTGTACATTTCCCTGTACACTCTTCTCTCTCTCCCCTTCTCTGTGACCAGGGCTCCCTCCTATCCATAGCACCTGTAATCTGTTTCTCCCCCAAACCATGTCTCTACACTTCTTACCTTCCTCGATGTGGCCTCTTCTCTTCCTGTAGTTGTGCAGTTTGTTCTGTCAGTCCTCAGGTTGATTTCTTGGGTATTCAGAATGATTTGATAGTTATCTAGCTGTGTTCAAGAGATGAGGCATGCCCAGGGTCCTCCTATGATACCACCAACTTAGCTCCAAGTTTTTGGTTTCTAATGATCTTAGTTTTGATTTTCATGGGCCACTGAGATCTAATCAGAGAAAAAGACAAGACTAGGGCTGTTTTGGGACGAAGATAAAAGAAGATGTAGGGACGATGATGAAGAAAAGGTGGTAGGCAGATGGACCTGGGAAATCAATTTCATGGAAGTTCTGTTCTTTTGGTGAATCAGGTGAATGAACCTAGAGGACCTCTTCCAGGGCCATTGTTCATGTGCCTAGGAATCATCAGCAGTGATATCACCCAGAGCATGAGGACTCAGGCTTGTCTGCTACTCTTCAGTCTCCTTGCAGAAGGAGACTGCCACTGCAGCCTGCCTAGAGCTGTGAAGTTTTGCCCAGGTTCATAAAACAATGTCCACCCTTCATGCCCCAAGAAACCCACAAACTCAAAGAGGGCATCTCATCTAGCAGGGATATGATGGAGATACATTCCTGAACCTATGTTAGGCAAGAAAGGGAAGCAACTGTTGCACACAGTAGATTGGAGACACATGAGCTGGGATATTCAGTGACACCCCTGTCATGATAGTGTGAAGTAAGCATGAGGTAAGGGTGGGGTGCCTACAGGCCTTGTGGGGAAACCAGAAGGCAAGTATGGATTGGAGATAAATTATGAAGGAAGAACAGGGCATTATGACTGATAAAGCATGTGGTCTAAGGGAGAGCAGTCTCTAAGAGAACTCCTAGTATTAAATCCTGTGTGATTAGAAAAATGTTTTAGAAACACCTGGAAATTTCTTTTTGTGCATCCTCTTTGGGATGTATGTTGTCAAGGCCAAAGGGGAAATTTGAGCTGCCTTGGAACTCAACTATTTGGAGCATCCTTCCTATTATTTAGCTAGTAATAGGACACTCTCAGCAGTGTAAGTAAGCCTTGGTATTTAACATTTGCTTGTCTTCACTCACCAATTGTTTCTGAAAAGAGATGAATGAGACCAGGCTTCTATCACCAACTTGCTACTTACGTACTTCTTGTTAATGAAGTAACTTGGTACCTGCTTGCACAAGGAGGGTCAGATTCTGAAACCCTAGTGGTGATACAACAACCCACATTTTAGAGACACAGAATAAGATAGTGGGCAGTAATAGTTAAGAGTGTGGCTCCCTCAGCAGAATTAAACTCAGACCCCAGCTCTGTGGTTTAACTGGTTTGATGCCTCAGCAAGCCATTCAATGTCTCTATGTCTCTGTTTCCTCATTTGTAAGTAAGTTTTTTAGGAGGATTAAATATGATAGTGTATGAGGTGTTGAGCACTCCACCTGGCTTATGACAAAGGCTTAGTAAATATTAATTGTTATTAATTATGGAGTTGCTTTAATACAGTATATATTAAAAGTCTAGGGGCCCCCATCCCATTAAAATCTCCAAACCCATCATGCTCGTATTTGGTTTTGGGTTTCCCACTATCTTCTCACTTTCTTTTCTTGAATTACATATTCAATATGTATATACATTTTAAATTACATATTCAATAATATTTATTGAGCATTTATTATGCTCAAACTAAAACAAGATAATGTATTGAATAATATTTTAGAATCCTATATTTACTTTATCTCCTTCAAGCTTCAAACTACTCTTGGCAGTTGACAATATCCTGAGCATTTTATACCTGATAACCATAAAAACTTAGAGAAATTAAGTGGCTTGACCAAGGTTATACAGAGATTAATTGTCAGAGCTGAGATTCAATACAATTTGTCTGAAGCCAAGTCTCACTATACCAACTTGACTTTCCTGATGTCACTGTGGGAGGTGAGGAGAAATTTAAGTCTCTCTTTAAGTTTGACTAAATGATGGTTTGAATACTTCTTTGAAAAAAAAATTCAAATTATTTTGACATCATGTGGAAATAATATAAGTCATAAAGAGCTGTGTTTTGATAACAGTTTTCAAATTTTGATTTTGGTTCTTTAGAATAGGTTGCTATAGTGAGAACAGCTTTTGTCCATCTCTATTTCCCATGGATACTCAATTTTGTCCAGGTATTTATCCTGGCTCCACAAAGCCACGTGCTTTGGGGGGAGTGGACCCTGCCCCATCTCCAGAGGTTGGCCTGGTTGGTCTAAGGGGGGAAATCTAATTGCATTTGCTAGTAAATAGTTCAGCACTGGAGAAATGTGACTTTATTCAGGCTCTGACTTGAGGACAGATTTGGCTCTCCAAGACCCAGAAAATAATAATAAAAACATCATGAAGAATATAGGGTATAGAGCAAAATTTTGCAAAAATTATAAATGACAATGTATAAAAATGATTTTTAAAGGTGCTTCTTATGGATCATGTGTTTTTATCTAATATCTTTTAATAGAATAAGTTACTGGTACCCTTTATAAGTTAAAATTGACTTGTTGAATATTTCCAAACTTTGCCATCAGTTTAGAATTTGTTTTTTATTTTTCTCCTTTAAATGAGAACTTGTTGAAAGGTTATGGTAAGTCCTTGCTCCCTCATCTCAGCTGGACTGTGCTCTCAGCTTTTACATCAAGCATGGCTACTGCTTGGGCCCATAGTTAGAGATGACAACCCTTTTGTCAGATGTAAACTGTCTTCTGGTCCAGGGAATAGTAACTGTGAGGGTTCTGTTAATAAAAGTCGTTAGTTTAGCCCGTTATTGTGGAATGATGTTTTCATGGAGTACTTATTTTCAACATTCAAGAAATCAGTAACATTGTCATTTTAATAGCTTCTTTTTATGGCAGATGCCATAAGCATATTTCCTTCCCCTTCTAGCACACTGCCTATTATGCAGATACAACTTCAACCAAGCAAAGTTGTAAGAGGTATAAATAATAATTTTGCATTTTTCTCATAGGACCAGTGACAAAATGCTAATTTGGAACCTGGCAAACTTGGCTTGCTTGTTAGAAAATTTTAGAATAATGTGCCCCTTTACTGCAATTCATGCCATATATTTTATTTTATATGGCAAATCCCCAAATGAGTAAATGACTTGTGCTTCTCCTAATGCTATTTTCTGGAAGACAGGAAACTTATGCATGGCAGAGGCAGAAATTTAGTGTTGCTTTCACTGACTGAATCCTATTTTTCATTTATATATTCCTACCATCTTAGGTTGAAATGATGTTATTTCTACAAGTGTGTCTATATGATGACCCAAGATATCACCTCTGATGTTTCATGAACCACTTTATTCCATGAGATTTAAGTGCCTGTATTTTAGCAAGTACAGATAGACCTGGATATTGGTAGTTGCTGAGAATTTTGTGCATATTGGAATACTTGCATTAAATTTACTCTTTTCCAAAGTGGAATTGTGTTATGTTCTGATTCATATAAAATTATTTCAAATATTGAGGAAATAATCCACATTCAAAGGCTAAATAGAACAAAGTGGAAGTCTGGTAATTCCACCTCTAAAACTCCTATTTGGGTTCAAAATTCTTTTTCCTTTTTTTTATTATGTACAGTTAGCCAGCATATAATACCTCATAAGTTTTTGTTGTAGTGTTCAACGATTCATTAGTGGCATATAACACCCAGTGCTCATCCCAACACGTGAAAAATCATTTTTCAACAAAGATTTCCTGAGCACCAGTTGTATGTCAGGCACTCCTCTAGGCACTGGGATAACAACTGGGGAGGGAACAAAGCCCATATTCTCTTGTAGCTTATATTCTAGTTATAAGAGAAAGACGATACATTATTAAGGGTACCTGGGTGGCTCAGTTGGTTAAGTGTCTGACTTTGGCTCAGGTTGTGATCTCCGGGTCCTGGGATCAAGCCCCGTGTCTGGTTCCATGCTCAGTGGAGAGTCTGCTTGTCCCTCTCCCTCTGTTCTTCCTTCTGCTCCTCCCCCTGCTCATTGTGCTCTCTCTCTCTCTCAAATAAATAAATAAATAATATTAAAAAAGAGAGAAAGATGATATATTAGTAAACTCATAAATACATGGCACCTGTGCTTTGGAAAAGGTAAACAATTAGAAAGTGGCGATTTGTGGAAAGGTGTTGTTAACTTATATGGAGTAATCAGAGAAGGCCTCTTTGGTAAGGGGACACGTAAAATGAACAATAAGAAGTAGATTTGACAACTGAGGGGGACTGATAGCTGGTATACACAGGTGTAGCCTACCAGTTTTTTAGTGTTGATTGGTCCCTGTTCCATACTTGTTTAATATACTGAAAATTCCTCCTGAGCATGATGGTATTAAAAAAAGGAGCAAAAGGTATTAAAAATTTTTGACAAGAATATTTCTTTAGAAGACAGAGCGAGCAGTTGCTAAATTCTTCAAGGAACAAGGGGAATGAGTTGGAGGTATGGGTATGAATGCAACAAAGAAGGACAATGATGGTATGGTTTAATAGCTTGAACTTCACAATGCCTTAAGTGTTTTAGAGAGGAGGCCAAGACAACAATCCTTGAGTGGCAATGGGGAATAAAGTAGACAGCTTCACCACCTCTTAAACCCAGTGAAACAAGTGGTGTGGGAGAGAAAAGATGCCACTTGAGTTGGCTACATGCAAAGAAGCATCCTTAGAGGACAGCAGATTTCTGTTAGGATTGGAGGGAATATTTGTAGAAGTTAAGGATAAAAGGTGTTCTGTCAATGACAGGTAGAGAGCCTTAGAGAGTATAGTAGATGGTTGGAGAGATCAGTGAGTGGTAGAACCTTCGGTCAGATTAAGGAGATATACAGATCCATGTGAATGAGAGCCCAGGCAATGGGACATCAATAAGGATTGCTTAGGGTTGAGTGTGATGTTTCCTGAAGGCTTATCACAACGAAGGTGGGGAAGATGGAAAATGGTACCTTTCTAGGCAAGGCATAATTCCCTGGATTCCTGGTTCAGTTATGATAATGGTGAAATGAAGGCAGAATATGCACTGTGGCATCTGTAGGATGAGAGAGAGAGACACTCTGTGAACTCTGTTCAATGCCATATAGTGGGCACCCCACAATCAATTAGTCAAATAAGTTCCATATCTCTGCTTCAATTATCCACACAATACCAAAATTGTGAAATTGTGAAAGAGCTGATCATGAGGAACCACCCTTTCCGGACAAGTGAAGTTAATCATTTAGCACCTTTGCTTTATATATCAGGTTCAAGAGCATCTGGGGAAAAGAAGAAAGAGCATTATACAGTAGAAGAGTCAGTGGAATGGATTTTAATCCCAATGGTGCAGGGCAGTGGTTTCTCAGGTTAACCAGGGATTGCATAAATGAAGAAACAAATGTGGCCAAGACCACAAATCACATAGTGGCACACATGGGACCAGATCCTGGAGACATGGAATCTTGACTTTTGTGTTCCTTTGATATCTGGACCAACGATCTCTCTAAAGCTTTGTCAAATATCTTCCATTTGCCTGTTGGTTTGCAACCTTGGGAATTTCTCTGGTGAAATTTGAACTGGCCCCTGACATGAAAGGCAAGGAGAGACTGAAGAAAGAAGCAGACCACTCCAGATTGGTAGGTTGCAGATTTAATAAACAAAGGAATTTAAGAGACAGTCTTGAGTGCCCACAAGACAAGTAGATCTATGCACCCACCTGTTGGAAACTTAAAAGTTGACATAGAGACCTTAACTGTGTTCATTCATGTGTACCATCCAGGTGGTTTCAAGAACATATTGCTCTCTCAAGGCTGCATCCTGGAAAATAGCTCCCACTCTGGGAAAGTGAGTGGAACATATATTCTAAGGACAGGAGATGGGATAAGGAGCTTCTGATTGCCCAGGTCATTTAAGGGTGGTCAACCAAAGGTCGTGTCCTCTCGATGACCTTCTCCAACATTATCTTCAAACTATTTCTATAACCACAGGAAGATAAAACCACAGAGGTTGAGAAGGCTAAGCCTCAGGGCATTCTGTGGAGAGCAGTCAACAGATTTGAGTCCCTCTCCTAACAAACTCTGTTCTGAGCTCTGGGATGAAAGTCAGCAAATTGAAGATTAATTTGACACTTGCTTAGTAGATACTGTATTTCTTTCCTTCTTAGTTTCCTCAAGTGCCAAATGAATGGATAGGAGCAAATAGTCTCCAAAATTTCTTTTTTTTTTTTTTTAAAGATTTTATTTATTTATTTGACAGAGAGAGACACAGCAAGAGAGGGAACACAAGCAGGGGGAGTGGGAGAGGGAGAAGCAGGCTTCCCGCCGAACAGGGAGCCCGATACGGGACTCGATCCCAGGACCCTGGGATCATGACCTGAGCTGAAGGCAGACGCTTAACGACTGAGCCACCCAGGCGCCCCCTCCAAAATTTCTTTAACCTGAACTGTAGATAACCCTCTGGAAATCTTAGGAGTACAGAAAAAGATCTTCAGCCTTGCAGATGATGGACCAATAAGCATCTCTGAAGTATTTTACTGAAAGTGGGCCTTGAGTGGCATCCTATGAGAAAAAGAATTCTCAAAGAGTTATACCCATTTGTTGGAATTTTATTCATACATAGGTGTCAACACAAGTAGTTCATATGCACCTTAAGAATAAGAAATAACACATTCCCTATGGGTTTAACTTTTTTAGTTTTATTTCATGAAGGAGACAAAGGCAGTTTACTTATTCTGCAATTACCATAGGTGGAAAGCTATCAATAAAATTCTGTGCTTTCCCCAATGGTTATGCAATCCTAATAATTAAATCTACACATCTGCTAAATAACAGCAGATTCAAAGTCTAGCAATTTACATAGAAGAAAACAGATGTCTTTCTGGTATAATCTCTTCACTTTCATCATGAGTGCTGTGAACACTGCACACCCCGCAGTGATTAATCTATCAAAATACTCTACTCCATTTACTCCATTTTATTACATCCTGTGTCACAGGAGATGGAGCAGCTGTTTCTGGATAGAAAGCAAAGAACTGGTACAAAATAAAACATCCTCTGAATAGGTGCAGCAAACCAATGTTCTTGAATTATTAGAAAAGAGAAAACAAGTACTTACAATAGGGTGATTTTCTGAAACTCCAGTGGAACTACTGTCTCTATCAATGGCATGAGCAGTGAATGATCTGACACATACAATGGATAGGTGCATTTTTCCCTTCACTAAAAATACTTTTCAATGGAATCCTTTCCTTTGGAGTCAAAAATCCAAATTCATATCCTTTGTTAAACACAGTAATTTGGTTTAAAAAGCAGATTTTTTTTCCTAATTAACTTGCCATCAAGTAAAACCCCATCTTAAGGAGAAAATACAATATGTGAGATCATGCAAAGTTCTGGAAACTTGTGTTGAGAAGTTTGGGTAGAAAAAAAAGCATTTATTATTTCAGATAAATTTATTCAGCTATGAAAAATGTTATGAAACAGAACATTGAAAATTTGTTAGGATGAGTTATCAAATGGATTTTCATTGCTGAAAATGAGATATAGAAAGGATAGCAAATGGAGAAATTTTTAAAATATACATATTTTTAATTCATTCTTAGGAGAAAAAAGAAATATTTCACCAGACAAGCAACTCTTAACTTTTGTGGGAGTAAGAATCCCTTAAATGCTAAAACCCCCAGATATTCTCATTCAGAGAATCTGTGATAAAGTTCAGGAATCTAAATTTTTAAGATGTTGCTAGTTAATTCTGATGCAGGTCATATTTGTACTATTCTGAGAAACACTGTCTAGATAATTGCTCAGATAAACATTTAACAGTACTATGTATCATGTAGTATGTGCACATAGTAAGCACTCAACATATGTTTGCTGAATGCATGGAACAAGTAAGAACTCTATCTTTGAAGTTAGACATCTGTATTTAGGTCCCAGTTCTTCCTTTTGCTTTTTCATTTTGGGTTGAATATTCTCTCTCAGCCTCAGTTTTCTTATCTATAAAATGAATACACACATACTTAACCTTCCAGGGTTATCTAGAAGGTTTATGATTAATGATTAAATTCCCAGAAATATTTGTCTACACTTTCTACTTTCAATTCCTTTCCTCTAATTCTTTCTTAAATTCATATTGGGTTCTGTCCCCATTACACTATGAAAACTCTGCTCTTGTTTGGGTTACAAATGACCACCATATTGTTGAATCTAATGCTCAAGACTCAGTCTTCATCTTACTTGACCTATTAACAGAATTTGCACAATTACTCTGTTTCCTCTTCAATAGAATTTCTTTACATATGCTCTAAGATCACATTTTCATGTTTTTTTTTCCTACCTCACTATTGTTCCTTCTTAGTTTCCTTTGCTCCCTTCTTCTCTTATACTTGATCTATTGGTACTGGAGTACTCCAGGGCTCAATCCTTGGTCATCTTTTTTATCTACATTCACTCTCTGGCTTTAGATACCACATCTGATGACTATCAAGTTTATATCTCTAGTCTGCACTTTTCTCCTGAACATATCAGAATCACATATCACATATCAAACTGTCTAACCAAATCACTTTGATATCTAGAAGACACCTGGGATTTGGCATGGCTAAAACTGAATAGCTGATTTCTCCTCCAGTCCCCAAAACCTAGTCCTTCTTCATTTTGGCTGATGATAACTTTATCTTCATAATTGCTAAGGACAAAAAACCTTGGCATCACACTCGATTCCTCTCTTTATCTCAAATTCAAATCTGATCCATTAGGAAATCTGTATGGTTCTTTTATTTCTTACCACTTCCAGTGTTATCATTGTGATGTGAGCTACCATGATCTTTGGCTTGAAATACCTACCTAATTTCCCTACTTCCACCTTTATCTCCTTATTTGTCTATTCTTTACAAAGTGACAAGAGCAATCCTTTTAAAATATGGGTCTGATCATATTATTCCTTTGGTCAAAACCATTCAGTGGCTTCCCATCTCACACAGGGAAAAAGCCAAGTTCTCATGATCTACAAGGCTCTATGATATGGTCTCCATTTCTCCTCTAACCTTATTTCCTCATCTCTATTCCCATCCATCCCAACTGGTCTCTTTGTTGTTCCTAAAACTAACATGACTGCGCTGACTATTCCATCTACTTGAAACACCTTCCTCCAGGTATTCTTATTGATTTCTTCCTAACCTTTGACAAGTCTTTGCTCAAAAGTCATCTGTTTAATGAGACCTCTCTTGATTAAAACTATAACCTCTACCTTTTCCCTTACTCTCCCTATCTCCCTTCCCATTTTATTTTTATATATAGCATGTATCACTCCCTATA
The DNA here is from genome assembly GCF_964656455.1 of Halichoerus grypus. Taxonomy (NCBI): domain Eukaryota; kingdom Metazoa; phylum Chordata; class Mammalia; order Carnivora; family Phocidae; genus Halichoerus; species Halichoerus grypus. The sequence continues at coordinate 80,322,137 of NC_135722.1, read as the reverse complement.
CTATATGCTTTACTTATTATTTCTATTGTTAATAAAGACAATTTGAAAATAATTTCATTTAATATATAACTGATTTTTTCTCTTTCTTCAAATTGATTATAATAGGTAACATGTAGAAAGGGCTCACAATGTGCTAAACTTTACGCTTTACATATACCACCTTTTTAAATATTTATGAATGACCATATAGAAGGTATAATTATTATCATTCCTATTTTGCAGGTGAGGAATATGATGCATAGAGAGGTCAAGTGACTTGCTCAAAGTCACACAGTTATTAAACTTTGGAATTGGGACTCAAGAACAAGGAGCCTTCTGCAGACTCTGCTTTCACAATGCCTTAGGCAAATAATCCCTTGGAGACACATAATTACTCAGTGACTGGTTGTGTTCAAAATACTGGTTGTTTGATAGCTTAAAATTACTTTTAAACAGATGTGTGTAAGATGTGGTTGGCCCTTGATTCACTTTTCAGATAGTCCATATCATCTTCTCTTTTCTCTGTTCCTATAACTTATCTTTTAAATTGCTAAGTATTTATCTCTATTTCTTACATTTTGACTGCTAGAGGCTAATTAAGTGCATGCCCTATCTGAGAAAAATTTTTATAAGTGTGTTATAGGCCTATTGAGTGCTTCCAGCTTGGTCCATTTTCTTTTCTTCTCTAAAAATAACAGCTTGGCATCAAACAAGCTTACAAGGAGACCCAGATGGTGAATAGTAATTTTAATAGATACATTGTTCAGTTTTAAAAAGATATCAGTCTGGTCATTAATGAAAGTCAGGAAATTGCTTTACTGTAGTGAAGTACTGTCAAAAGACCATTTATAAATTTTAAGGATACTACTTTTTCAATTAAATTTAAATATTATAATGAATGAAGAGAAAGGCTCACCCACTCATAATTATAAGAACTCATATAAACACAAAAGTAAAAAAAAAACCCATGAAGATTATCAAAGTATTTGTAATTGCGATGAGTAGAAACCTCAAGAGTGCAATGTAAAGTGTCAGCGCTAAATGACTGCCATTATATTTTAACCTAGTTTGCCTGTGTTATTTTTAATCTTTTGACTTATATTGTGGAGGTGTGTTATATACTAAAGACCAAATCTTTTATTGAGTTCAAATTCTGATTGAGGTCATCAGTGATTATGGGAGTACTCATAAATAATATTCCCCATTTTCTGGGTTGAGGTTAGGATTTTGAGAGTCCATTAATAATGGTTATTTTTTTATATTCACTATACCTGGATAGAATCAAGGTTAGATTGTCCTAAAGAAGATAGGAAAAAAAAAAGTGCACTGACTTTGGGATAACCTGGAGAAAGTTAATGGAAAGACTATGGTCAAAGTACTGAAAACTGAATAATTAACTATAAAAACTATAGACTTATTTTGATTTTTAGCTTTAGTTTTTAAAAATTATTTTGGAACTTGAAGTCACCTCTGTGAGTATGTAATTATACTCTGTGGTGTGACATGTGACATCTGATGGCTCTTTTTATCGATGTATGAATATATGCAAACTTTTTAGGCAGTTATTTTCTTTGGGTAGATTATTCAGTATTGTCTGAAAAATGGATGATATAGTGAACCCGAGAATATGAATTCATAGATAAAACTGGGTTCTAATGAGTTATATATACTATTGTGCAATGGATAATGTTTTTGCCCACTTGACATTTATTTATTCCTGTTTTCCTTCTTCTAATGGAACCTTAGTTTGAATATCCACCTCATTCTTCTACTACAGGGAAAGCTTATTCTATTCCAGGGAAGGTAGATTCTCATTAGTCTAAACTATTTAGTATACGATCTTCCTCTGAAGACTGCTAGAAACTCAAGGGTTGATACAAGACTTATTTTGACCATTCAGGTTGTAGAAAGGGATGTGTATTCCCCAAGTGTGGGAGAGGTCTTTCTTTTTCCTGTTTAATATGAACAAGAAAGCATGAAGTTCTAAAGGTAAATATAGCAACTTGGAATTATGAGCGATAACTCAGGATGAAGCTGGCACTGATGGTAGTTGAGTAGAGGGAAAGACAGAATCTGTATCTTTGATAATAGAACTGATCTGTCTGATTGAACTGGACAAATAGAACCATACCTCTGTTGCTTCCATTGATGTAGATAATCAATATCCTCATTGTATTAACCAGTTTGAGGTTTTACTACATGCTGTATTTGCAGCTTGTCTTAGTCAGCTTGGGCTGTTATAACAAAACAGCACAGACTAGGTGGCTTAAACAACAGATTATTTCTTTCTCACAGTTCTGGAGGCTGGCAAGTCCAACAGTAGGATGCTAGTAGACAAGAAGAGGGCCCTCTTTCTGGCTAGCACATGGCTGCGTTCTTACTGCTCCTCACATGCTGACAAGAGAAGCTCTGGTGCCTCTTTCTTTTTCCTTTAAGGGTTCTAATCCCATCGTAGGGGACCCAATCTTCATGACTTCATCTAAATCTAAATACCTCCCAAAGGTCCTACCTCCTAATAGCATCACAATGGGGTTTAATATAAATTTTGGAGAGGCACATTCAGTCCATCACATTCTGTTTCTGGCTCCCCAAATTCATCTTCTTGTCACATACAAAATACATTCAATCCATGTCAATAGCCTTAAAAATCTGTACTTGTTCCAGTATCAACTCTAAAGTCCAAAGTCTAGAGTTTTATCTAAATATATCTGAATTAGATCTAAGTGCAACTCTGGGGCACCTAGCTGACTCAGTCTGTAGAGCATGCAACTCTAGATCCCAAGGTCATGAGTTTGAGCCCCACATTGGGAGTGGAGCCTACTTTAAAAATTAAAAAAAAGAAAAAAAAGATATAAGTGCAACTGGAGGGATGATTCATCCTGAGGGAAAATTCCTCTCCAGCAATTAATCTGTGAGAACAGATAAGTTATGCACTTCCCAAATACAATGATAGGCATTATTACTTCAAAAGGAAGAACTTAAGGCTGGAGAACAATCCTCTTTGGTTCAACGCTCTTCCTTCAGGACCCACTGAAGTGGCAATCTTGCCCCTGCATCTCTGCCTGGTGGGGGTCATGCCTCCAAGACTCTGCTGGGCTGGGTTCAGTCCCCCAAGGCTCCTGGTAGCCATGCCCCCCAAGCTACAGGGAAGTTGCCTTCTAGCCTGTTGAAGTTGAGGTGATAGCCACACACTTAGAAACCAAGGAGGGAGTTCTGATAATCTTTGAATTGCCTCAGGGGTCATTCTTCCCTTGTCTTGAAGAATAGAGCATGTTTGCAGCTGAATAGCTCTATAATCTGGTCCTGTAGCATCTAAAGAAGTTTGACAGTTTTCATTCATGCTGTAGACTGAGTATTTGTGTCTCCTTAAAATTTATATGGGGCACCTGGGTGGCTCAGTCAGTAAAGCATCTGCCTTTGGCTCAGGTTATGATCTAAGGGTCCTGGGATTGAGTCCCAAATTGGGCTCCCTGCTCAGTGGGGAGTCTGCTTTTTCCCTCTGCCTCTGCCCATCCCCCCTGCTTATGCTCTCTCTCTCTCTCTCTCATGCTCTCTCTCAAATAAATTAAGAAAATCTTTAAAAAAAATTATATGTTGGGAGGAGGAAGGAAAGATGGTGGAAGAGTAGGAGAACCTTGTTTCATTTGGTCCCTTAAATTCAGCTAGATATCTATCAAATTGTTCTGAATACCTGTGAATTCAACCTGAGATCTAAGAAAAGAATTGTTACAATTCTACAAATAGAAAAGCAACCATTTTTTGCAAGGCAGGAGGTGCAGAGACGTGAATCTGAGGGAATATATTGGAAGATAAATCATGGAGGAGGAAGCCTCCTTAAGCCAGCTACCAGAAAGTGATATAGCATCTGAACACAAAATCAGAACTTTTAGAGTCTGGTCCAGTGAGAGACATCCCTGACTGAAAGGTGCTCACGTGGCAAAGCGGGGCAGAATCCTAGGTGGGAGAGTGTGGTTTCAGGATCCCTAGGGTCACAGAAAGAATGGGGATGCCTGGGTGTGGCAAAGTTCTCAAGCATTGGAGTGGGGAAGCAGGCTACAATTAGTGTGCCTAAGAGTGGTCTCTCACCTAGGAGTTGCCATAAACCACAAACTGTGGTGCCACTGGGGGACTGTTCTCCAAGCAGGGGCCCAGCAAGTGACAACTGCTGGGAAACCCTGCTCCTTCCCTGGGAGGAGCAGCATGGGTACCTGCAGGATTGGGCAAATGCTCCCAGAGCAGGGGCCCAGCAAGCAGCAGGGCCACTGTGAGACACCTCTCCCTCCTTGGGAGGACTGGTGTGGGTGTGCACTGTAGGAGTCTGTGGAGTTTAGTGCACATGAAAGGGATGGACTGACTTTCCCTGAGGGTGCACTGAAGAGTGGGGTTCATGATCATTCAGCTCCATAGCTGGAGATCTGGGGCCTGCCATTATTTTTATTTTTTTTTTTCTTATCCTCTAAGGCAGGGCAAAAAGCCTTCAAGGAACAAAAGCCACATAGAGCAACCCAAAGCAGCTTACACTGAGCCCTGGCCCCTGGAAGGGGTGGTGAAACTCTGCCCAGGCAAAGACACCTGAGAATCAGTGCAACAGGCCCCTTCCCCAAAAGACCAGCAGCATCCTCAGGTGAATACCAAGTTTGCAGATCACTCAGAACCAAACAACTCCTGTACTAGGGAAAGTATTATATAGAATTAGAGATTTTTTTCTCATGAGTCTTTAGTCTTTCAGTTTAAAATTTTCTTTTTCTTTTTTTTCCCTTTTCAACTAGTTTCTTATTTTATCAACTCTTTGTTTTTAAGTCATTTTGTAATTTTCATTTTTACATTTAAATTTTATAGATATATTCTTCATTTTTCACTTCCTTTCACTATATTCCATTTTATTTTTTTATATATATATACATATATAAATTTTGCTTTCTTAACAATTTGCAGATTTAGTGTCTTCTAACAAACAGATGAAAATACACCCAGGATGGAGTGGATCACCCTGTTTTGTCCACCTGTGAGATTATATTCTCTCCCCCCCCTTTTTTTCCTTTTTCTTCTTTTTTGGTTTCTGACTTCTTCTGATTTGTCTAGTGTGTATTTCACTTGGGTCGTGGTTGATATTTTTGATTTTGTTCTCTCCTTCATCAATTCTTCTCTGGGCAAAATGACTAGAAGGAGTAATTCACAACAAAAGAAAGAACCAGAGGTAATACTCTCTGCCACAGACCTAATGGATATGGATATAAATAAAATGTCAGAGCTGGAATTCAGGACAACAATTATAAAGTTATTAGCTGGGCTTGAAAAAAAGCATAAAAGACAATAGAGAATCCCTTAGTATAGAAATAAAATCTAATCAGGCCAAAATTAAAAATGCTTTAACTGAGATGCAGTCTAAAATGGATGCTCTAATGACTAGAGTAAATGAGGGAGAAAAGAGAGTCAGTGACATAGAAGACAAGATGATGGAAAGGAGGAAAGCTGAGGAAAAGAGAAAAACAACTAACAGGCTATGAGGGGAGTCTTCGAGAAATCAGTGATACCATAAAATGAAATGATATTAGAATTATTGGGGTCCCAGAGGAAGAAGAAAGAGAGAGAGGGACAGAAGGTATATTTGAGAAAATCATAGCTGAGAACTTCCCTAATTTGGGGAATGAAACAGGCATTCAAGTCCAGGAGGCACAGAGAGCCCCCCTCAAAATCAGTAAAAATAGATCAGCACCCTGAAATATAATAGTGAAGCTTGAAAATTTCAGAGATAAAGAGAAAATCATGAAAGCAGCTTGAGACAGAAGGTCTTTAACTTACAGGGGTAGGAACATTAGATTGGCATCAGGCCTATTCACAGGGACCTGGCAGGCCAGAAAGGGCTGGCATGATATATTCAGGGTATTAAATGAGAAAAACATGCAGCAAAGAATACTTTATCCAGCAAGGCTGTCATTCAGAATGGAAGGAGAGATAAAGAGCTTCCAGGACAAACAGAAACTAAAAGAATTTGTGACCACTAGACCAGCCCTGCAAGAAATATTAAAAGGGATCCTGTAAACAAAGAGAGAACCCAAAATTAACATAGACCAGAAAGAAACAGAGACAATCTACAGAAACAGGGACTTTGCAGACAATACAATGTCACCAAATTCATACCTTTTAATAGTTACTCTGAATATAAATGGGTTAAATGCTCCAATCAAGACACAGGGTATCAGATTGGATAAAAAAGCAAGACCCATCCTTATGCTGTCTACAAGAGACTCATTTTAGACCCAAAGACACCTCCAGATTGAAAGTGAAGGGTGGAGAACTATTTATCACGCTATTGGACCTCAAAAGAAAACTGGGATAGCAATCCTTATATCAGACAAATTAGATTTTAAACAAAAAACTGTAGTAAAGGATGAAGAGGGACACTATATCATACTTAAAGGGTCTATCCAACAAGACGATCTAATAATTATAAATATTTATGTTCCACATGGGAGTGGCCAATTATATAAACCAATTAATAACCAAAATTAAAGAAACGCATTGATAATAATACAATAGTAGTAGGGGACTTCAACACCCCATTCATAGCAATGGACAGATCATCTAAGCAGAAGATCAACAAGGAAACAAGGGCATTGAATGACATACTGGACCAGATGGACTTCACAGATATATATACAGAGCATTTCATCTGAAAGCAACAGAATACACATTCTTCTCTAGTGCACATGAAACTTTCTCTAGAATAGATCACATACTGGGTCACAAATCAGGTCTCAACAGTACCAAAAGATTGGGGTTATTCCCTGCATATTTTCAGACCACAACACTTTGAAACTTGAACTCAATCACAAGAGGAAATTGGAAGGAACTCAAACACTTGGAGGTTAAAGAGCATCCTACTAAAGAATGAATGGGTCAACCAGGAAATTAAAGAAGAATTAAAAATAATTCATGGAAACAAATAAAAATGAAAACACAACTGATCAAAACTTTGGGATATGGCAAAGGAGGTCCTAAGTGAGAAGTACATAGCAATACAAGCCTTTCTCAAAAAATTAGAAAAGTCTCAAATACACAAGCTAACCTGACACCTAAAGGAGCTGGAGAAAGAACAGCAAATAAAGCCTAAACCAAGCAGGAGAAGAGAAATAATAAATATTAGAGCAGAAATCAATGAACTAGAAACCAAAAAACCAGTAGAACAGAACAATGAAACTAGAAGCTGGTTCTTTCAAAGAATTAATAAGATCGATAAACCCCTAGCCAGACCTATCAAAAAGAAAAGAGAAAGAATCCCAATTAATAAAATCATAAATGAAATAGGAGAGATCATTACCAATGCCAAGGAAATACAATTTTAAGAACATATTATGAGCAACTCTATGCCAACAAATTAGGAAATCTGGCAGAAATGGATACATTCCTGGAAACTTATAAACTACCAAAACTGAAACAGGAAGAAATAGAAAACCTGAACAGACCCATAACCAGCAAAGAAATTGAATCAGTAATCAAAAATCTCCCAACAAATAAGAGTCCAGGGCTGGATGGCTTCCCAGGGCAATTCTACCAAACATTTAAAGAAGAACTAATACCTATTCTTCTGAAGCTGATTCAATATAAAGAAAGGGAAGGAAAACTCCCAAACTCATTCTATGAGGCCAACATTACTTTGATCCCCAAACCAGACAAAGACCCCACCAAAAAGGAGAATTACAGACCAATATCCCCGATGAACATGGATGCCAAAATTCTCACCAAGATACTAGCCAATAGGATCCAACAGTACATTAAAAGGATTATTCCTGGGCTGCAAGGGTAGGTCAACATTTGCAAATCAAATCAATCAACATGATACATCACATTAATAAAAGAAAGGACAAGAACCATATGATCCTTCCAATTGATGCAGAAAAAGCATTTGACAAAATACAGCATCCTTTCTTGATTACAACTCTCCACAGTGTAGGGATAGAGGGAACATACCTCAATATCATAAAAGCCATCTGAAAAGCCCACAGAGAGTATCATTCTAAATGGGGAAAAACTGAAAGCTTTTCCCCTAAGGTCAGGAACACAACACACTGATGTCCATTCTCACCACTGTTCAACATCATACTAGAAGTCTTAGCCTCAGCCATCAGACAACAAAAATAAGTAAATGGCATTGAAATTGCAAAGAAGTCAAACTCTCACTCTATGCATGATACTTGATGTGGAAAATCCAAAAGACTCCATCCCAAAATTGCTAGAACTCTTACAGGAATTCAGCAACATGGCAAGTTATTAAATCAATGCACAGAAATCAGTTGCATTTCTATACACTAATAATGAGACAGAAGAAAGAGAAATTACGGAATCGATCCCATTTACAATTGCACCAACAACCATAAGATACCTAGGAATAAACCTAACCAAAGAGGTAAACGGTATGTACTCTAAAATCGACAGAACACTTATGAAAGAAATTGAGGAAGACACAAAGAAATGGAAAAACATTCTGTGCTCATGGATTAGAAGAATAAATATTGTGAAAATGTCTATGCTACCCAGAGCAATCTACACATTCAATGCAATCCCTATACAAAATACCACCGACATTTTTCACAGAGCTGAAACAAACAATCCTAAAATTTGTATGGAATCAGAAAAGACCCAGAATAGCCAGGGGAATGTTGAAAAAGAAAACCAAAGCTGGTGGCATCACAATGCCTGACTTCAAGCCATACTACAAAGCTGTGATCATCAAGGCAGCATGGTCCTGGCACAAAAACAGACACATAGATCAATGGAACAAAATAAAGAGCCCAGACAGGGACCCTCAACTCTATGGTCAATTAATCTTTGAGAAAGCAGAAAAGAATATCCAATGGAAAAAACCATTGTTGAAGAGACCGTCTCTTCAACAAATGGTGCTGCAAAAATTGGACAGCCACATGTAAAAGAATGAAACTGGACATTTTCTTACACCATACACAAAGATAAATTCAAAATGGATGAAAGACTTAAGTGTGAGACAGGAATCCATCAAAATCTTAGAGGAGAACACAGGCAGCAACCTTTCTGACCTCGGCCACAGCAACTTCTTGCTAGATACATCTCCTGAAGCAAGAGAAACAAAAGCAAAAATGAACTATTGGGATCAAGATAAAAAGCTTCTGCACAGCAAAGGAAATAGTTAACAAAACTAAAAAGAAACCTACAGAAAAGGAGAAGATATTCACAAATGACATATCAGATAAAGGGCTGGTGTCCAAGATATATAAAGAACTTATGAAACTCAACACCCAAAAAACAAATAACCCAGCCAAGAAAAGGACAGAAGACATGAACAGACATTTCTCCAAAGAAGACATACAAATGGCCAAGAGACATATGAAAAAATGCTCCAAATCATTTGCCATCAGGGAAATACAAATCAAAACCACAATGAGATACCACCTCACACCAGTCAGAATGGCTGAAATTAACAAGACAGGAAACAACAAATGTTGGTTAGGATGTGGAGAAAGAGGAACCCTCTTACATTGTTGGTGGGAAAGCAAGCTGATACAGCCACTCTGGAAAACAGTATGGAGGTTCCTCAAGAAGTTAAAAATAGAGCTACCCTATGACACAGCATTACTAGGTATTTATCCCGAAGATACAAATGTATTGATCCAAAGGGGCACCTGCACCCCAATGTTTATAGCAGCAATGTACACAGTAGCCAAACTGTGGAAAGAGCCAAGATATCCATCAATAGATGACTGGATAAAGAAGATGTGGTTCATATATACAATGGATATTACTCAGCCATCAGAAAGGATGAATACTTAGCATTTACATCGTAATGTGGATGGAACTGGAGGGTATTATGCTGAGTGAAATAAGTCAGTCAGAGAAAGACAATTATCATATGGTTTCACTCAGATGTGGAATATAAGAAACAGTGCATAGGATCATAAGGGAAGGGAGGGAAAACTGAATGGGAAGTTATCAGAGAGGGAGAAAAACCATGAGAGACTCTTAACTGTAGGAAACAGAGGATTTCTGGAGGGGAGGTGTGTAGGGGGATGGAGTATGTGAGTGATGGGCATTAAGGAGGGCATGTGATGTGATGAGCACTGGGTGTTATACACAACTGATGAATTATTGAACACTACATCTGAATGTAATGATGTTCTATATGCTGGCTAATTTAATTTAAATACAAAAATAAAATAAAATTTATATGTTGAAACTTAATTCTCAATGTGATGGTATTTGGAAGTGGGGGCCTTTGAGCAGTGATCATGACTGTGGAGTCCTCATGATGAGATTAGTGTCCTTATGAAAGGGACCCCACAGAGAGCTCCCTCTCGCCTTTTGCCACGTGAGGTTATAGTGAAAAGACAGATGTCTATGAACTAGGAAGCAGGCCCTCACCAGACACTACATCTGTTGGTGACTTGATCTTAGACTTCCCACCCTCCGGAACTAAGAAATAAATTTGTATTGTTTATAAGACACCAAGACTATGGTATTCTGTTCTAGCAGTGCAAACTGACTAAGACACTTCATTTTGTCCCATTTATTTCCCCTTCAGTTCAAACTGGCAGTGTTTCCACTGGGATGACTGATTAGGTCTGTGGTTCACATCTATGCTAATCTTATCAAATGGTTGTTCAGCCACACTCTTGGTATTCTTTGAAATATGGATAGGCTGAGAATTTTCCAAATCTTTAAGTTCTGGTTTCTTTTTGCTTCACAATTCTTTCTTAAATTTATTTCTTTCTTCTTGAAATTTACTATAAGCAATCAGAAAGAAACTAGCAAATCCTTCAACACTCTGCTTAGAAATTCCCTCAGCTCAATAATATAATTTTATCAAATGTCTACCTTCTACAAAATGCTAGAACATGAACACAATTCAGCCAAGTCTTTCGCTACTTTATAACAAGGATCAAATTTTCTCCATTGTCCAGTTACATGTTCTTCATTTCCATCCAAGACCTCACCAGAATGGCTTTCACTATCCATATTTCTCCCAACATTCTGTTCATGATTATTTATGTATTCTCTAAGAAGATGGAAACTTTCTGTATAGCTCTCCTCTTTTCTTTCTGAGGTCTCACCAGAATCACCTTTAACAGTCTCTTCACAGAAATCTCTACTTTTTCTAGCATGTCTCTCAAAACTATTCCAGCCTCTCTCCATTACCCAAAGCCACTTCTACATTTTTAGGTATTTGTTAGAGCAGCACCTCACTTCTCAAAACTGATTTCTGCTTTTGCTTGGGCTGCTATAACAAAATAACATAGACTGAGTGTCTTAGACAACAGACATGTATTTTGTCACAATTCTGGAGACTGGAAGCCTGAGATCAGGGTAACAGCATAGTTGGGTTCTGGTATGAGCCTTCTTCCTGGCTTGCAGATACCACTTTCACACTATGTGCTCACATGGCTTTTACTCAGTATGTGCACATGGAAAAGGAGAGGAAGAGGGAGAAGAAGAGGGAGAGGAAAAGGGAGAGGGGGAAAGAAAGAAAGAGAAAGAGGGAGGGAGAAGGAGAGAGAGAGAGAGAGAGGTCTTCCTCTTATAAAGGCACTAATACCCTCATGGAGATTCCATTCTCATTACCTCTTCTAAACCTAATTATCTCCCAAAATAATTACAGTGGAGGTTAGGACTTCAAAATATGAATTTTGGGAGGATGCAATTCAATGCATAACACAACTAAAACATTATAATTGTTACAAAATTAAAACTTACATGTTAAAATTATAACTGATATCTCCCTGGCCAACAAAGATCAACTTATAGTTTGTTTTGATTCTTATTCTGCAGTTTATGGTGGCCTAAAGCCTCCCCTTTAGATTTCTGCAAATATCTCGGAGGCCTAATATTGTTGCTTTTATCTCAGAGGCCTAATAGTGTTGCTTTTCTGGCTAAACAGCCTTCTGGTTAAGTAAATGCATAATGTTTACCACACCATATTGATCCACATGAAATGTTATGTCTTTTTGGTCTTTCCACAAAAGAATCCATTTACCATGAATTATAGACTTTAATGATCTTATATAGACTTTGATAAAGCTTTTATAGAAGGGATGGAAAAGGAAGTTACATTGCAGCCATACAAACAACTTTAACCAATATTTTATAGTTTTTGACAAGTAGTTTTTGTCCTTGGGAGATGTATGGTAAGTACATGCAAGTATATTGTTTGAGTGCATGTGAGTGTGTGTGTGTGTGTGTGTGTGTGTTAGTATGTAGTGCTTCGTCCATTAGTTACCTACTAGAAAAGATTGGTCATATTAAACACATTCATATGCAGTTCATTAACAAAGTTTGAGAATGTGACCTTATTTGGAGGGTGCCTTCATCAGCTTGGGTTGCCATAACAAAATACCGTAGATTGGGTAGCTTAAAAACAGACATTTATTCCTCAGAATTCCGGAGGCTGGAAACCCAAAATCCCAAAATGCCAGCTGATTCAGTTCTTGGCAAGAACACGTTTCCTGGTTTCTCTCTTTATCTTCACATGGTGGAGAGAAAGAGAGCTTTGTTCTCTTTTCCTCTTCTAATAAGGACATTAATCCCACTCTCATGACCTCGTCTAAACCTCATTACTTTCCAAAGGCCCAACTTCCAAGTGCCATCACATTAGGGATTAGGGCTTTATGACATGAATTTTCTGGGGACATAAATATTCAGTCCATAACAGAGGGCTTATGATTTGATTTGAAACTTGGATTTCCAAAGCCACCCACCGTTGTCTGCATGACCTGAGATGTCATGACCATCATTAATCATCCTGTTGGAGGTCCCTCTACTACCCACTGCCCCAGAATTATTATAGACTGCATTCAAAAGATTTGGAGAAGAGTTCTGCCTGGTTTGGGGGACGGGGACAGGGAATGGATTCTGGAGTAAGATAAATCTTTTTTGCAAGGAATGGAGTTCTCTGGAAGGTAGAAGACGTCTGCTTGGGGAAATTTAGATGAAGGAACACTTGGAGGCAAAAAAGCTAGGAGTAGAAAATAATTTGTATCTTTGTAGGCTTGGCCAGTGGTTTTCCAGAGAATAAAAGGGAAGAATGCTGCACACTGTCCTCTCTCGCTAGTACTTGTAGAGAGGGGATGGTGTCCAAATAAGAGTCTGTGTCCACGAGTTCCAGATGAAGAGGAGCAGCAGAGAGGTGGCCCATGGCTAAGCCACGGGAAACTGCTGCCCCAGAGGAGCTTCTGAGTGGACAGCTTGGGAGAGACTTAAAGAAAGCTTCACTTTTTAGGGTATTTTAAAGGAAGTTGAACCTTGAAATGAGGGGTGGGGGTGGGGATGGATATCAGTACTTGTGTTACATTTATATGTAACCTGGGTGTGTCAGGATTCCTTCCCATTTTAGGTCCTGAAGCAGAGGATTTTGCAAACTTATATGAGGTAAGTTTTACGGTGACCAACATTCAGAGTTTTCTTTGTAACCCTTCAAAGAAAGGAAGGAAGGGATACTTTAAATCATTCTAACCTGCAATGCAAGTTTTTCCCTTGGAAAGCTGCCCATCTCCTCACAGGAGGTATTGCAAACTTGAATGCCACCTGAGCTTTGCTGAGAAGCACACTGAGGATGTCTCTAGTAGACCAAGGTTCAGTAAACCATTTTTTGAAAGATCTAAATAGTAAGTTTTTTTAGGCTTTATGAGCCATACTCTCTCTGATGCAATACAACTCTGTTGATGTAGCAGAAAATAGCTGTAGACAATATATAAATAAATGACTATGGTTGTGTTCCAATAAAACTTTATTTATGGGCACTGACATCTGAGTTTCATGTAATTTTCATGTCACATGACATTGTTTTAAAAAGTATATTTTTGAGGGGCGCCTGGGTGGCTCAGCTTGTTCTGCCTTCAGCTCAAGTCATGATCTTAAGGTCCCGGGATTGAGCCTGGCATTGAGCCCTGTACATGGAGCCCTGCAAGGGGCTCCATGCTCAGTGGGGAGTCTGCTTCTCCCTCTTCCCTTGCTCATGCTTTCTATCAAATAAATAAATAAAATCTTTAATATATATATACATATATATATATTTCAACATTAAAAAATGTAAACAGAATTTTTAGCTTGTGTGCCACACAAAAATAGGCTGCAGAATGGAGTTGGGCCCTAGGTCATTGTTTGCTGACTCCTGTACTAGACATAACAAATGACAGAGGACAGTGGACCTTTCTCCTGTGAAAAAGGGTGAATGCCAGTCTCTTAGTACCAGTTCAGCCTCTTCACATTTGAAAGCAGCTTCTCTTAACTAAATGACCTGTAGAGTATGTCCTTCTCACAAAGACAAGGATTAATTTTCCTCTGAGAAAACACAGGCTGGTCTGGTAATAAGGAAAGGACATTTTTCCGTGCCTTTTTTCTTTCTTTTTTTTTTTTTTTTATTTTGTCCTTTGTGAACAACAGACGGCCCCATTATTATGCTGAGAAGCATTTTGCTCTTTCTCACCAGACCTAAAACTTGGCTCAATCACAACAAAAACCATGCTGGTTGTCAATGGTTGTTCTTTTTGGCACTAGAAGGAATGGTGCCAACTATGATTAAATTATTTTGATTATTGGCTTCCCACTGATGGAGAAAATGAGAGATGATTCTTGCCAGTTCATCCCTTTGCATATAAAATTGTTTCTGCAAAAATAGCATTATATTGAAAATGTTGCTTTGTAGCCTATTTAAGAAAAAAACCACTTGATAACATAGCCAACATTTCCTCATAATATTGATAACATTATTTTAAATGGCCATGCACTATTTCATGGGTGTTAAATAATTTGGTCAGATTCTGTATTGTTGCCTTTTAAGTAGTTGCCAATCTTGTAACATTATAAAAAATTGTGTAATGAAATTTCTTTTAGGTAAATCCTTGTGCAGCTTCACAGTTATTTTTTTTTAGGATGAGTTCCCAGAAATGGATTTGCTTGAGGAAGCATATATTGAAGTCTTCTGATAAGTGTCACAAAAATACACTCTAAAAAGACACCTCAATCAATTTATATTCTCCTCAGCAATACATGAAAGTATCAATTTCTGTGTACTCTTGCCATTAAAATTTTAATTTGGGGGAAACATGAATACTTAAATAAAACTTTCTATTTATATATATCTTTCTCAATATTGAGAATATTTAATGGGATAGGGACATTGTCTTCTTGATTTTTTATTTTCAATTCTTAGCACAATGCCTGGAATATAGCAAATATTCAATAAATACAGAAAACAGACAATATTGTCAATATCTAGGCATGTACTTCACATACTTCCTTCAATTTTTCAGACTGGTTACTTTGTTACAAAATATGATCTCATTAAATTTGTGAGATCTGCTTTTTCAAAGCTATCCTTATTGTATACTTTTTTCTAAATATGGCTTAAAATGTAGAAGAAAAATGAAATAATTATATGGTTTCAATTCTCTCTTTAGAGAGAATCTTTTGCTTCTATGACCTTTATGCTGCTGTTAACATTTCTTTCTCTTTATTTAAAATCCAATTATGTAGATTATTGGATCAAGGAAATATATCTTTTATTTGGGATATGTGTATATCCAAAGACTTAGAAATCTTTTCATTTTTTGGATACTTAACACAGGTTGGATAACAGCAAAAATAAATGACCTTGGACAGATCATAAATAGAAATATCTTTGTTGTTGATTGAGTGTAATTAAGATTTTGCTATTGGAATAGTAGTTGCAGCTGTGCATTCAAATGAAGAAATGCCTGCAAGGGCAAGATTCTCTCTTTAGATTGATACCCTACTGCTACTTGATTGTCTCAGTTGACTTATAGACCCTGTAGTGTTCAGTAAAATAATTGTCTATTTACACAGACAAAGCAATTTCTGACTCCAAGGTCACTTGCAGTTCATAGAGAAGAGAACTTTTGAAGTTTTACAGAAACAACACTCAGGTGAGAGCCATGGGAAAGAATAACTGATTCTCTAGGCAGAACACTTCTATGAGATCCCCCAATTCTGTTAGGAGTTTGTAGACTTAAAATGTTCATCTCATCTCACTAAAGAAGGCATTGTTGTTTTGTTAACTGATGTTTTGCAGGCATAAAAAAACAGTACCTGGTCTTTTTTGACCACAGTGGTATGAAACTAGCATCAATAGCAGGAGGAAAGCTGAAAAATCTACAAATATGTGGAAATTAAACAACATATTCCTGAACAAGTGGGTCAAAGAAGAGATCAAAAAGGAAATCAGGGGTGCCTGGGTGGTTTGGTTGGTTAAGCCACTGCCTTCAGCTCAGGTCATGATCCTGGAGTCCCGGGATCGAGTCCCGCATCGAGCTCCCTGCTTCGTGGGGAGTCTGCCTCTCCCTCTGACCCTAACCCCTCTTGTGCTCTCTCTTTCACTCTCTCTCTCTCTCAAATAAATAAAATAAAATCTTAGAAAAAAAAAGGAAATAAAAAAATACCTTGAAATAAATGAAAATGGAAACACAAAATTCCAAACTTATGGGATGCTGCAGAAGCAGTACTAAGAGGGAAGTTCGTAGCTATAAAACCCTACATTCAGAAAAAAAGAAAAATCTCAAAAAAACCCCAATAGCTTACCTTCATAACTCAAGGAACTGGAAAGTAAGAACAAACTAAGACCAAATTAGCAGAAGAAAGGAAATAACAAAGGCCAGAGGGCACTCTTTTTTAGTAGCTAGCCTTATTTAGGAAGCTTGATATTCTAATACTGGTCTCCTGGAGGTTGTAGCTTTCTACAAGATCACTTTGGTTTTAGCCTCAAGGAATAATGGAAAAGGTCCAGAATTCAAATACAAACACCAAAAGTTTTTTCTTAAGTGTGTAGCAAGTTCATTTTATGTCAAAACTATTTCATTCTAATGTGGTATTATTTATAGTTTTTATCATTCCACTTTGCTAGAATATTCATACACTTTGCTGCAAAGATATTAAAGTGTTTGATTACGGGCCGCCCTAGACCCTGTGGGGGATGTTACATAATTATGATAAAATCATGAATTATATTTCTAATATCTGAAAAATTATGAATTCTGAAAAACGTGTAGTCTTAGGTTTTAGGACTCTGGATTGGACCTTTGTTGGCTTCCTTGGAATATCATCTCTTAGCTTAAAGTACAAGACTGAGAACTAGAATCATAAGATAGGAAGATATAAATTTTAAGTTTAGAAAAGCCTTATTTGCTTTCCCACTCTAACTTACTCCCATCCTCCAAATGTGGACATACTGAATTGCCCATGATAATAATAGGACTTTTAGAACATATGGTTGGTATTGGCTCCTTCTGAACTAAAGCTGTGCTTGATATCAGCTGGAGCTGGGGGAAGTGAGGTTAGGTTTAAGGCATCATCCAGAAACAATTCTGTCATTGGAACAAAACACTGCATCTCTGGAGTCTGTACAAGACTATTTTTATGTAGTCTTCTTTTTCTTTTCCTACTTCCAGAAGAAGGGACATCCTGCTTTCTAGTCCATCATCACCAAGGTTAATTCATTGTAAATCAAGGAAAAATTCCTTGCATTCATTTACTTTGGTAACCCAGGCATTAGAAATTTAGACTCACTTTTGATTGGCTGAACTATTAATTCAGCTCTTGAAACAAATCTTAAATTAATATCTGGGCAATCTCTAATTCAATGACTTAAAATCATACATAGGAAACATTATCAGCTTAATACCTGGTATTTCAAAAGGATCATGACAACATTTTTTAGAAAGTTATTTTAGTTTTTGAACCTCAATTTTCTTATTTGTAAATGGTGTGAATAATTATAATCCACCTTCAAGTTGTTGTAAAGAATAAATGAATTAATATATAGTAAGATATTGAAATAATGCCTGGCACATATGATAGATGATGAATCACATTTCTGACACCTTCCAAACTTGTCAGATTTGTCTTTAGCGTAAAGTTACTTCTCCAAAAGGACTTTTTTGATGTCTTATTGTGCCAGTGAGTAAGGTTAGATCTGACTAAGGAATTGCACTGTGTTTTTGACCATATATCTCAGATGATTCCTCCTTATATTTGTGTACTGATATTCTGTTTACAAGGTTTCATATATGTAATTACATGTGATCCTTACTACATGGTAAAAAGGGTCTTTACCTCTCAGATGAAGGAACTGAGGGCTGGACCAGTTGAGTAATTTGTATAACTAAGTCATTACAACACAGAATCTGGAACCCTTTAGCCTTATGGCTCCAAGTCCTGGGTCATGCATTTCTTTCTCTATTCTCTCTTTTCATAAAAGAATGAATGTTGATAAATGCCAATTACCTAAAACTTAAGGAGGTTGTGGTATACTATGTACCTTGAAATAAAATTCTAAATATTTTCCCAGTAATCATCCCAAGTAAATTCTTATATTAGGAAGTTATAGTAATTTCCATCCCATTAAAGCCATCATAGGAGGGAAGAGTTTATTTTTGTTATGGAAAATGAACCCCTGCAAGACAATATAAAGCATGGTGATAAACACAAATCTGATAGCTCTATTCATCAATACCAGTCTTTTGGTAAACTCTTCAATCTGAAGGGAAGAAAAGTTTTATTTTTCTTAAAGAACTATTTTTTGGAATTTATATTATTGATTTTTCCTCTAGCCACAAAATGAGTCTAAGTAGCATCTCATAAAACAGAATTTATGTGTGTAGATACACTGTGGGGTTTTGCCTCTTATGCCTGTGCTCAGAGGCAAAGGTACCTTAAAATTATTAACAAGAATTTATGGACTTCCTGCCCTGAGCACATCCATCAAATGCTCCAGCCCAGCAGTGCATCACCCTGGTGAAATAAGGTAGCTGACCAAATGAATGTTTTGCTTTACACTGTTTTCCTAAGGATGCCTCAAATAGACTACTTTTTCTATTACTGTGTTATAAAGTCTTTACTGAAGGACACTCAAAATTCCTTTTAGGATGTAGCTCTGGAAACAGAGAATGGAAGTTTTACTAATGTAGAGAGGCTTAATGTTAGATGTGATGTCAAAATAAACTAATTTTGAAAAGTAAAACTCATATGTTTTTCAGGGTCATTCTGCTGTAATTTTTGCTTACTAAGCTATCTCTCCAACTCATTATTAATTCTTTGAGGACAAGTATTAGGTCTTATTGATCTCTGTATTCACAGATCCTAGCACAGAACCTGGCACAGAGTGAATATTTAGGAAATACTTGCTGAATGGTTATAGTCCAAAAAACCCTCCAGGATTTGATAAAGCTTCTTATTTTTATCTTATTTTTAAAAGTGATTATAGGAGTGCCTGGGTGGGTGGCTCAGTTGGTTAAGTGTCTGCCTTCAGCTTAGGTCATGATCTCTGGGTCCTGGGATTGAGCCCCGAGTTGGGCTTCCTAATCAGCAGGAAGTCAGCTTCTCTCTCTCCCTCTGCCCTCTCTACTGCTCCTTCTCTCTCTCTCAAATAAATACCTAAAATCTTTTTAAAAAGTGATTATAATATTATTTCTTTGTACAGCAAAGAATGCAAAGTAAGGTCCTGAGGAGGGCAAGGTAAGAGAGAAATATTGATCCAAAGTATATGTAGGATTCTGTTAGGTCACAGAGAAGTATTTAACCCAGCTTGGGTAAAAAGGTGTGTGTGTGTGTGTATATGTTGCCTCCTGAACTTGAGTTTTGAAGGATATAGAGTCACTTGCCAGATATAGAAGGTAGAAAGTTGTATCTCACGGTGGGAACAGCAAAAACAAAGAGGGGCAATTTAGCACAATGAAGGAGACCCTCTGCTTTCTTGTGGTTTCTCTCCCTCCCCACTCCTTTATATTATTTTCTCATCTATTCATCTAATCTTCAAGCATTTTGTATGTGTTTTATCTCAAACATTTCTATAGTCTTTCTTATTCTTAGTTTTTTGTCATAATTCATATTTTCTAATCCTTAATTTCCTTTGTTACATTTTATTTAATGGGTTTTAGCTTTTAACAATAATCTTTTATGTCCTATACTTTTATGACTTTTGATCCACTAATCCAGTTGACTTTTATCTTTAATTTCACCTATTTATCCTATTACTTAAAAACTCCTAATCTCTTATCTTTATTTATATTCACGTGCTCATTCTTCATTTCTAATTTCTATTTTTCTCCTAACCCACTCTCAATTTCAGTTTTAATCCTTCCTAACTTTGTCATCCACTCTTTGTTTTTTTAATATTATTTTTCCATATCTCTTAACATCTTGCTTTAGTTTTGTTTGCCTTCAGAGTGACAGCAGGAAGCGTGGCCATGAGGGTGACAGCAAGGACATACCCATTTACTGGGGAGCCTGGCAGCTTCCTTGCCTGCTGTAGTGACCCCACTCCAAACTCAATGCACTATCACCCCCACTTTCATATGCATCCTCTTCCTGCAATCCCAGATGTCTCACCTGTCAGTAAATGCTAGACTGGAGTCCCAAACTCACTGATGTTCATCTACTGATCACTTCACTTAAAGAAATCATTTCTCTATGAACTGAAATGTCTGTGAACACTGTTCAGTTTAACATCTCTAAGTGCAAAGTTTTCTGTCATCTGGCCAGCAGTAAAACTCTCATGTACTGTAAGCAGTAGACTCACCCTCAGGTCCTTTCAGGTGTGAAAATGTGAAGCCTTATGTTCAATGGGAGAAATGAAGTTGTGCATTAGGGGTGTGCTCTTTGGGCTGCAGAGCTTAACCAGAAAAGGATGCCCAGAATAAAGTGGAGTGGTGTCATCCTGAGAGCTGCAGAATGAAGTCTTCCACCTGAAACCATGCCCTATAGGATTAATGAGGTTCAAACTAGTAGAAAATTTAAAGCTTGTTTTTCAGAGATCTCTTTCTCTGTAATCAGCTATTGTTTCTTCTCAGACTCCATTAATAAATCCATTAGTCTCTCTGCACAAGCCCGGACTCCAGGTCGACTGATATGGTTCGGCCTGTGAACAAATAAGACCTGCCATTCCTTACCCGAGATAAGAGCCCAAGACCCCATCTAGTTTATGCCCATAACCCCCTTTCCTTGCCCTAAGATAACCTCCTGATGTTAGAGACTAAATTTTGCTTTGTTTTGATGTTAAGTCTCTACCCCAAAGTGAACATGGCATATATGTTACATATATGTTTGCTCAGTGTATATGCTCCATCTTTTCTCATGAATAGACATGTTTCCCAGCCCTTTTGCATCAATATGTATGTAATCTCAACCCCTACATTTATAAAAAAACTTGTTCTAACCTCAGTTATGAAGACAGATTTGGGAATGCTCCCCTGTCTTCTTGTTGAGCTACCCTTTATAAAACTTCCTCTGCTTCAAACCTGGTGACTTAGAGAGTGGCTTACTGTGCATCAGACACATGAATCTGATTTCAGAGTTAAGTAACACAACCACTGCTTCCATGCCCTGCTTTTGTTCATTGTCCCCAGGCACTGCCTTGCTGTGTGTTGGGATTGGATCACAGAGAGGAATGGAATGAAAGAGAAAATAATAGACTCTTAACCTACATGAGTCTGACTTGCAGTGCCTCTTCTAGATCTGTCATTTTGCTTTTATAAAAGCTCTTTTCTTCATAAAGTTAATTTTCTTTGATTTCCTTGAGATTTTGTGTGTGTGTGTCTTATTTAAGATACGCATATCTACTCCAAAGTTATAGAGATAACCTATATTTTCTTCTAAAAGTTCTAAAGGTGTAAAGTCACAGAACTTCAGAGAAAACTCTTTTGTCAAAACTAGCACCCTGATAGGGAAAAAGTGGAACCTGACACTTAGGATATCTGAGTAGATGTACTTGAAATCTTGAATTCCTAAATTCTCCTGAATCCTTTTGGCCTACAAAAATGGCCCATTCATCCCTTTGAAGATACAGCCCCCCTCCTTGCTTGGAGACTATGCAAAGTCCTCCAAAGAGGCCAATGCCTTGTCAGTCCTTCTCCTCGGGAACTGACCTCACTTCTCCTGACCGCCATACCATAATAATGTAAAATCTTAGCATAAACTAACTAGGGAAATGTTAGGACTGCTAAGGGTAAGAGATTATACACTAAAAAAGCTATAAAACTGGCAACAAGAAAAGTTAACTCTGAGGGTGCTGGACACTGGGGGGCAATTATAAAGCTGGTTAAGAGAACAGTGTCAATCTAGAGCATTCTATGCATTGAATTCCGGGCTTGGGCTATGGGTGATTGCTGTACCATGTTGCTGAGATGGCTCTTCAATACTTGGAAAAAGCAATAATTCTCTTAAATAAAATAGAGATGCCAGAACTGCTATGGATAACTGTGAAGGAAGCAATCAAAAGTCTCAGAGCACTGGACATGCTCAATTGGGCCCATTTTGCTGACAGTTTTCCTTAGGAGGGCCCAAAGATTACTCCATTTTCCAAGGTGGTAAGGAATGTACTAGTGAGGGGACCAACATGGTGAAAAACTCAGGAGAGGTTCATATGGTTGGAGATGCTATTATAGTAGGGATCTCCTTAGTAATAAAGGGTGGAGAGTGATAGGAACCTGGAATAATAGAGGACAGGTAGCAACACTTCATTTTCATAACCAAGGTGGGCCTAATCACCATAATGGACAGCAAGGTGAGAATGGCAAGTAGGGAGTCATGACTTGAGGGTTACATGAAGATGACTCAGAGAACATGGTTTTCCTAGAAGCAGGATAGATGTGCAGTCAATAAGGGTACTGCTTCACATATATAATCAAAATAAATCATGAGGCATAAACAGCTGAGGTGAGTCTTCCCAATGATAAATCAATGATTCCTTTACCAATTTCCAGACATGAGCCAGTTTTCATACTCAGAATTACAATGAGTGATCATATCCTTTGAGGAAGGACCCTGCAACGTCATGGCAAACTCTCCCAGTTTTCCCCAAAGGGATTTAGTCATATACATAGGTAATTGTTCACTGGGGAAAGTGAATAATTTTGAGAGCTGCTGTATACAGGGTCATAGCTGATGCAAAGGACTGGGAATTCAAATCACTCTCATGGCATTCCTGTTAGAGTAGGAGTACTATGTCTTATTTCTCATAAAGGGGTTTTAGATAGTAGGAAGGGAAAAATGAAGGGGGGGAAATCGGAGGGGGAGACGAACCATGAGAGACTATGGACTCTGAGAAACAAACTGAGGGTTCTAGAGGGGAGGGGAGTGGGGGGATGTGTTAGCCTGGTGATGGGTATTAAAGAGGGCACATATTGAATGGAGCACTGGGTGTTATATGCAAACAATGAATCAAGGAACACTACATCAAAACTAATGATGTCATGTATGGTAATTAACATAACATAATAAAATAAAATAAAATAAAAACTTAAAGATTGAGAAGTGAAAAAAAAAATTACCGGTCTCACAATTTTGTGTTTTAACTGTTCAGTCTAGTACATTTATATTAATAAATCATAACAAATCATTACTGATATACTTGCATTCATTTTTACTATTTTATTTTGCACTATTTAGTTCTGTTTTTTCCCCTAATTTTTAATTCTTTTCTTCTTTTGCCTATTTCTCAGTCAAATAGTTTCTACCTTGTCCCTTTTTTCCCTATATATTTCAGAAGCAATAAACTCTATGTATCTTCTCAAGAGTTAGCCTAGACATTTTAGTATGCATATGCTAAAATGTTTAAATAATTTTACCTTCATCTTTTTTAAAAAATTTTTTATTGTTATGTTAATCCCCATACATTACATCATTAGTTTTAGATGTAGTGTTCCATGATTCATTGTTTGTGCATAACACCCAGTGCTCCATGCAGAACGTGCCCTCCTCAATACCCATCACCAGGCTAACCCATCCTCCCACCCCCCTCCCCTCTAGAACCCTCAGTTTGTTTTTCAGAGTCCATCGTCTCTCATGGTTTGTCTCCCCCTCCGATTTCCCCCCCTTCATTCTTCCCCTCCTGCTACCTTCTTCTTTTTTTTTTTTTTCTTAACATATATTGCATTATTTGTTTCAGAGGTACAGATCTGTGATTCAACAGTCTTGCACAATTCACATCGCTTACCAGAACACATACCCTCCCCAGTGTCTATCACCCAGTCACCCCATCCCTCCCACCCCAACCCCCACTCCAGCAACCCTCAGTTTGTTTCCTGAGATTAAGAATTCCTCATATCAGTGAGGTCATATGATACATGTCTTTCTCTGTTTGACTTATTTTGCTCAGCATAATACCCTCCAGTTCCATCCATGTCGTTGCAAATGGCAAGATCTCATTCCTTTTGATGGCTGCATAATATTCCATTGTATATATATACCACATCTTCTTTATCCATTCTTCTGTCGATGGACATCTTGGCTCTTTCCACAGTTTGGCTATTGTGGACATTGCTGCTATAAACATCGGGGTGCATGTACCCTTTCGGATACCTACTTTTATATCTTTGGGGTAAATACCCAGTAGTGCAATTGCTGGATCATATGGTAGCTCTATTTTCAACTTTTTGAGGAACCTCCATACTGTTTTCCAGAGTGGCTGCACCAGCTTGCATTCCCACCAACAGTGTAGGAGGGTTCCCCTTTCTCCGCATCCCCGCCAACATCTGTCATTTCCTGACTTGTTAATTTTAGCCATTCTGACTGGTGTGAGGTGGTATCTCATTGAGGTTTTGATTTGGATTTCCCTGATGCCGAGCGATATTGAGCACTTTTTCATGTGTCTGTTGGCCATTTAGATGTCTTCTTTGGAAAAATGTCTGTTCATGTCTTCTGCCCATTTCTTGATTGGATTCTTTGTTCTTTGGGTGTTGAGTTTGATGAGTTCTTTATAGATTTTGGATACTAGCCCTTTATCTGATATGTTGTTTGCAAATATCTTCTCCCATTCTGTCGGTTGTCTTTTGGTTTTGTTGACTGTTTCCTTTGCTTTGCAAAAGCTTTTTATCTTGATGAAGTCCCAATAGTTCATTTTTGCCCTTGCTTCCCTTGCCTTTGGTGATGTTTCTAGGAAGAAGTTGCTGCGGCTGAGGTCGAAGAGGTTGCTGCCTGTGTTCTCCTTTAGGATTTTGATGGACTCCTGTCTCACATTGAGGTCTTTCAACCATTTGGAGTCTATTTTTGTGTGTGGTGTAAGGAAATGGTCCAGTTTCATTCTTCTGCATGTGGCTGTCCAGTTTTCCCAACACCATTTGTTGAAGAGACTGTCTTTTTTCCATTGGACATTCTTTCCTGCTTTGTCAAAGATCAGTTGACCATAGAGTTGAGGGTCCATTTCTGGGCTCTCTATTCTGTTCCATTGATCTATGTGCCTGTTTTTGTGCCAGTACCATACTGTCTTGATGATGACAGCTTTGTAATAGAGCTGGAAGTCCGGAATTGTGATGCCGCCAGCTTTGCTTTTCTTTCTTAACATTCTCTGGCTATTCGGGGTCTTTTCTGGTTCCATACAAATTTTAGGATTATTTGTTCCATTTCTTTGAAAAAAGTGGATGGTATTTTGATGGGGATTGCGTTGAATGTGTAGATTGCTCTAGGTAGCATTGACATCTTCACAATATTTGTTCTTCCAATCCATGAGCATGGAACGTTTTTCCATTTCTTTGTGTCTTCCTCTATTTCTTTCATGAGTATTTTATAGTTTTCTGAGTACAGATCCTTTGCCTCTTTGGTTAGATTTATTCCTAGGTATCTTATGGTTTTGGTGCAATTGTAAATGGGATCAACTCCTTAATTTCTCTTTCTTCTGTCTTGTTGTTGATGTATAGGAATGCCACTGACTTCTGTGCATTGATTTTATATCCTGCCACTTGACTGAATTCCTGTATGAGTTCTAGCAGTTTTGGGGTGGAGTCTTTTGGGTTTTCCACATAAAGTATCATATCATCTGTAAGGAGCGAGAGTTTGACTTCTTCTTTTCCGATTTGGATGCCTTTTATTTCTTTTTGTTGTCTGACTGCTGTGGCTAGGACTTCCAATACTATGTTGAATAGCAGTGGTGATAGTGGACATGCCTGCCGCGTTCCTGACCTTAGGGGGAAAGCTCTCATTTTTTCCCCATTGAGAATGATATTCGCTGTAGGTTTTTCATAGATGGCTTTTATGATATTGAGGTATGTACCCTCTATGCCTATACTCTGAAGAGTTTTGATCAAGAAAGGATGCTGTACTTTGTCAAATGCTTTTTCTGCATCTATTGAAAGGATCATGTGATTCTTGTTCTTTCTTATGTTAATGTATTGTATCATGTTGATTGATTTGCGGATGTTGAACCAACCTTGCAGCCCAGGGATAAATCCCACTTGGTCGTGGTGAATAATCCTTGTAATGTACTGTTGGATCCTATTGGCTAGTATTTTGGTGAGAATTTTTACATCCATGTTCGTCAGGGATATTGGTCTGTAATTCTCCTTTTTGATGGGGTCTTTGTCTGGTTTTGGGATCAAGGTAATGCTGGCCTCATAAAATGAGTTTGGAAGTTTTCCTTCCATTTCTATTTTTTGGAACAGTTTCAGAAGAATAGGTATTAATTCTTCTTGAAATGTTTGGTAGAATTCCCCTGGGAAGCCATCTGGCCCTGGGCTTTTGTGTTTTGGGAGATTTTTGATGACTGCTTCAATTTCCTTAGTGGTTATAGGTCTGTTCAGGTTTTCTATTTCTTCCTGGTTCAGTTTTGGTAGTTGATACATCTCTAGGAATGCATCCATTTCTTCCAGGTTATCTAATTTGCTGGCATAGAGTTGCTCATAATATGTTCTTATAATTGTTTGTATTTCTTTGGTGTTGGTTGTGATCTCTCCTCTTTCATTCACGATTTTGTTGATTTGGGTCATTTCTCTTCTCTTTTTGATAAGTCTGGCCAGGGGTTTATCAATCTTGTTAATTCTTTCAAAGAACCAGCTCCTAGTTTCGTTGATCTGTTCTACTGTTCTTTTGGTTTCTATTTCATTGATTTCTGCTCTGATCTTTATTATTTCTCTTCTCCTGCTGGGTTTAGGCTTTATTTGCTGTTCTTTCTCCAGCTCCTTTAGGTGTAGGGTTAGGTTGTGTACTTGAGACCTTTCTTGTTTCTTGAGAAAGGCTTGTATTGCTATATACTTTCCTCTTAGGACTGCCTTTGCTGCATCCCAAAGATTTTGAATAGTTGTGTTTTCATTTTCATTGGTTTCCATGAATTGTTTTAATTCTTCTTTAATTTCCTGGTTGACCCATACATTCTTCAGTAGGATGCTCTTTAGCCTCCATGTATTTGAGTTCTTTCCGACTTTCCTCTTGTGATTGAGTTCTAGTTTCAAAGCATTGTGGTCTGAAAATAGGCAGGGAATGATCCCAATCTTTTGGTACCTGTTGAGACCTGATTTATGACCTAGGATGTGATCTATTCTGGAGAATGTTCCATGGGCACTAGAGAAGAATGTGTATTCCTTTGCTTTGGGATGGAATGTTCTGAATATGTCTGTGAAGTCCATTTGGTCCAGTGTGTCATTTAAAGTCTTTATTTCCTTGTTGATCTTTTGCTTAGACGATCTGTCCATTTCAGTGAGGGGGGTGTTAAAGTCCCCCACTATTATTGTATTGTTGTCGATGTGTTTCTTTGCTTTTGTTGTCAATTGCCTTATATAATTGGCTGCTCCCATGTTAGGGGCATAGATATTTACAATTGTTAGATCTTCTTGTTGGATAGACCCTTTAAGTAGGATATAGTGTCCTTCCTCATCTTTTATTACAGTCTTTCATTTAAAATCTAATTTGTCTGATATAAGGATTGCCACCCAGCTTTCTTTTGGTGTCCATTAGCATGGTAAATGGTTTTCCACCCCCTCACTTTCAATCTGGGGGTGTCTTTGGTTCTAAAATGAGTCTCTTACAGACAGCACATCGATGGGTCTTGTTATTTAATCCAATCTGATAGCCTGTGTCTTTTGATTGGGGCATTTAGCCCATTTACATTCAGGGTAACTATTGAAAGATATGAATTTAGTGCCATTGTATTGGCTGTAAGGTGACTGTTACTGTATAGTGTCTGTGTTCCTTTCTGGTCTATGTTGCTTTTAGGCTCTCTCTTTGCTTAGAGGACCCCTTTCAAGATTTCTTTTAGGGCTGGTTTCGTGTTTGCAAATTCCTTTAGTTTTTGTTTGTCCTGGAAGCTTTTTATCTCTCCTTCAATTTTCAATGACAGCCTAGCTGGATATAGTATTCTTGGCTGCATATTTTTCTCATTTAGTGCTCTGAATATATCCTGCCAGTCCTTTCTGGCCTGCCAGGTCTCTGTGGATAAGTCTGTTGCCAATCTAATGTTTCTACCATTGTAGGTTACAGATCTCTTCTCCTGAGCTGCTTTCAGGATTTTCTCTTTATCTCTGAGACTCGTAAGTTTTACTATTAGATGTCGGGGTGTTGAGCTATTTTTATTGACTTTGAGAGGGGTTCTCTGTGCTTCCTGGATTTTGATGCCTGTTTCCTTCCCCAAATTAGGGAAGTTCTCTGCTATAATTTGCTCCATTATATCTTCTGCCCCCCTCTCTCTTTCTTCTTCTTCTGGGATCCCAATTATTCTAATGTTGTTTCGTCTTATGGTATCGCTTTTCTCTCAAATTCTGCCCTTGTGATCCAGTAGTTGTTTATCTCTCTTTTTCTCAGCTTCTTTATTTTCCATCATTTGGTCTTCTATCTCACTGATTCTTTCTTCTGCCTCATTTATCCTAGCAGTTAGCACCCCCATTTTTGATTGCACCTCATTAATAGCCTTTTTGATTTCGACTTGGTTAGATTTTAGTTCTTTTACTTCTCCAGAAAGGGTTTCTCTAATAACTTCCATGCCTTTTTCAAAACCAGCTAGTATCTTTAAAGTGATGATTCTGAACTCTAGATCTGACATCGTACTAATGTCCGTATTGAGTAGGTCCCTGGCAGTCGGTACTACCTCTTGTTCTTTTTGTTGAGGTGGTTTTTTCCGTCTTGTCATTTTGCCCAGAGGAGAATAGATTAATGAGAGAACAAATGCTAGCAGGGTAACAATGTCCCCAGAAAATATACTCTAAACAAATCAGAAAAGGCCTGAAGCAGTGGGAAAAGAAAGGGAAAGAGAGAAAAAAGAAAAAGAAAAAAAAAAAAAGAAAAAGAAAAAGATAAAGATAAAAACAAACAAAAACAGAACAAAACAAAACAAAAAAACTGAATGTGATCAAATATGATCAGGGTGGTATATAGATCAGTGCCACACCCTAGATTTTGGGTGTATTTTGGAGTGTTAGAAGAAAGTGCCTCCCAAAATTTTAAAGAAAGAAAAACTTATATATGTACAAAAATAAGGGTTGAAATGATGAAGGGATGGAATATGACTGTAAAGATGGAAATTATATAAAATTTTATAAAAGGAATTGATAAGAAGTTGTTTGGAAAAAGAAAGAAGAGGATTTAAAAAAAAAAGAAAAAAAAAGGGAGAGAATGTGATCAGGCAAGGGAGTAGAAAAAAACCATACACTAGGGATTTAGGGTATATTTTGATCTGTTAGAAGAAACTATCTCAAAATTTTAAAGAGAGAACAACTTATATATATATATATATGCCAAAAATACGGGTAACTACTATGAAGGGATAGAATATGACTCTAAAAATGAAAAATAAAAATGGTTTTTAAAAAAGGGATTGATAAGATGTTGGTTGAAAAAGGGAAAAAGAAAAATTCAAAAAAAAAAAAGAAAAAAAGACAGTTAAAAAAAAATTAACTTTGAAAGACTAAAGAATCACGGTAAAAAAAGCCATGAATTCTATGTGCAGTATTCCCGTAGCGCTGGAGTTCTGCCATTCTCATTGATCGGTAAACTTGGTCTTGGCTGGCTGTTCTTGCTGATCTTCTGGGGGAGGGGCCTGTTGCCGTGGTTTCCAAATGTCTTTGCTGGAGGCGGAATTGCCCTGCCCTTGCCAGGTCCGGGCTAAGTAATCTGCTCGGGTTTGCTCTCTGGAGCTTTTGTTTCCTGCAAGCTTTCCGTACAGCTTTGGAGGCCGAGAGTGAAAATGGCGGCCTCCCAATCTCCGCCTCGGAGGAGCCGAGAACTCGGGGCCCCTCTCCTCAGTGAGCCCCCAGAGAAAAGCCGTCAGTCAGTCCCATCTCCCCGGTCTCCGGCCGCACTCCGTGCTCACCCGGCCTGTGACTGCGCGTTTCTCTGGCACCCGACCCCGGGTGGAGTCTCCAAACCCAGCAGATTCCTGTGGTGCGCTCCCGCGCCGCTCCTCCTGGGGAAGGAAGGGGAGTCTCCCCAGATCTGCCGCTTGTTGGGTCCCTGCTGGAGGAGCAGGGGACCGACTGTGCCACAGATCATGGTTTACGGCAACCCCGAGCTGAGAGCCCACGCCTGGGCTCCATCTCTGCAGCCGGCTTCCCTGTTCCGATACCTGGGAGCTCTGCCGCACTCAGGCACCCCCGGTCTTTCTATGACCCCGAGGGTCCTGAGACCACACTGTCCCATGAGGGTTCCACCCCCCACTCAGCCACCGGAGTGACGTCCCTCGGTGGAGCAGACTTCTAAAAGTTCCGATTTTGTGCTCCGCGGCTCTATCACTTGCCAGAAGTGGCCGACGGAGGCCTCTCCCCCGCCGTCTATTCTCCCGAATATCGCCTCGGATTCACTTCTCCACACGTCCTACCTTCCAGAAAGTGGTTGCTTTTCTGTTCAGAGAGTTGTTGCTATCCTTTTCTTCGATCTCCTGTTGAGTTTGTAGGTGTTCAGAATGGTTTGATCCCTATCCAGCTGAATTCCTGAGAGGAGACGGAATCCAGGTCTCCTACTCCTCCGCCATCTTGCTCCGCCCCCAATTTTACCTTCATCTTAAAACAACTTAAAACATTTTAACTCATCTTGCTTTCTCCAATTATACATTTTCTCCCCTAGGATTTTAGTTCTTTCTGTTTTTTTTAAAGTTCACTATCAATGTTCATTTACACTTATCCACACATTTAAAATTTTCTTTCTTCACCATTGCTCTTCTTAGACCTCCTTTCTAGAATGTTCTCTTTTAGGAGTCCACATTTAAAAAGTTTCTTTAGGGAGGATCTGTTGGTAGTAAATTCTCAGTTTTGCACAGAAATGTCAGTTCCTGTTCTTGAACCGTGTATTTCCTGGGCATCCCATGCTATGCATGAGTATGTGCACACACACAATTTTTAATCCCAGATTTTCACTTAGGATTATAATGTGATATGAACATTATATATGCTCCCAAATAATCTCAAAAATGATTTAGTGGCTGTTTAATATTCTATTTTATGGATAAACTATTTAAATCATCTCCAAATATTTATTATGTAGGTAGTTTCCAGCTTTTTACCAATATAATACTGTAGCAAACATTCTTGTACATAAATCTTTGTCTTCATTTTTGAATGTTTCCATAGGGAATACTACTAGAAGTAGAATTTCTGGGTCAGGATATCTCAGCCTTATCAATTCAATTTAATTTTATTCATCCCCCCCATCATACATCTCCAATGAGGCTCTGGAATCACTGTTTAAATTAAAAAAAAATTTACTTACGTTAAAGTAAAACCTGCATATGATTAAAACATCAAATAGTGTAGAAGGATTTAAAATGAGAAGGAACAGACCTCTATTCTATATCTTCCCTGGAAGAGTTTTTAATTTTTTTGGTAGTAATTCTAGTTACATCAACACTTCAAAATAGTTTGTATGTTCTGGTTCAGCACTAGTGCATATCTTTCCACTTTATAAATGAAGATTTTAGCACCCTCACACTTTGCTCCCTCTCTTCTTTTTCCAACCATCTCCCACTTTTTGCTTGCTATAAACCTACATTTATATTTTCAAGATTAATAAGCTATTCATTCTGTTTTGTAACCATAGCCAAAATATTCTAGACACTGGTCATGACTGTATAAATGTCGCTTGCTGTACAACTAAGCAGTGTGCTATGATATACTGCTTTCCCTTGGTTTTCCACCTCTTTCACTGTGCCTTTCTTCTCAGTTTTTTTTTTTTTTTTCATTGCCTTTATCCTGTGTCTAAATATTGGGGGACCTCAGAGTTAATTCCTTAGTCTTCCATCTATTCTCCTACTCACCTGACTTTCTTCCTAGGTGATTCCATCCAGCACCATAGATTTAATTCTGTCCAAATGCTAATGAATCCCAAGTGCTAAATGAATCCTTTTAGCCTTTACTTCATCCTGAGCTCTTGGCTTGACATATTGACATATTTCATTTTTACCGGTCATTTTCAACTTAATGTGTTTAAATGCAGTTTTTAATTTTGTTCTGAAACTATTCCTCAACCTCTCTTTCCCTCTTCAGTGAATGGTATCACTCTTCACTTAGTTGATCAAGATGAAACATAGTAGTAGTTATCTTGATGTCTCCTTTTTTCTTACCTTTTTTCTTATCTGTTACACCAACAAAATACACAGTCTGTGTATATCTCTCTCTCTCAACTGCTACCAACTATCATTTATTGCCTCAATAATTGCACTAGCCTTGTAACTGGTAGGGACCTTTTAAAATCCAATTTTCATATAGCAGAGTTCTCTTTTTAAAATATAAATCAGATCATTTAATTCTCTTGAGTTAAGACTTTTTTCCCCAAAGATTTATTTATTTATTTGAGAGAGAGAGAGAGCCCACACACATGGGGGAGAGGAGCAGAGGGAGAGGGAGTGGGAGAGAGAGAATCACAAGCAGATTCCCCACTGAGCTTTGAGCCTGATGCAGGGCTTGATGTGGGGCTCAATGCAACGCTGAATCCCATGACCTTGAGATCATGACCTGAGCTGAAATCAAGTGTTGGGAGCTTAACTGACTAGCCACCCAGGCACCCCTGGAATTAAGACTCCTGCTAGTTTCTTAGGCTAACATCTCAATTCTTTATGATGGTGTACAAGATTTTCCTTCCCTATCTCTCTGGCCTCATCTTTTGCCAACTTCCCTAAGCTATATTTCCTATCTGAATATTCCTCTAAAGAAATGTCAGCTGAAAATTATAAGAAAAACTATTTGAGGTATTTCTTCCAAAAAGGCAAAGATATGATAGGGAATTGTTTAAAGGAAACTAGTCAACTCAACTCAACCGTTTACATTATTATTTGCTATGTTAGGTTTCTCTAAAGATGAATTGGGCAGAACCTTAGGGAGTTCATTATCTGGTGTGGAAGACAGATCTTTTAATAACCCTAAATAAAAGGTTTATGTAATATTGTGAAAGTTGTTAGAACTGAGTATAAACTTCTAAAAAAGATGAAGAAAAAATTTTTTTTTGTTTATTAGTTTCAAAGAAAAACAGAAAAAAAGGATAAAGGGTGAAATCGGTAAGCATATTTTCAGCAATTGACTCCTTATGCTATTTATGAAATTCCTATGTTTGAGAGGAGGAAAATTTGAGGTGGGCCCTGAAACATAGGTAGGAGTTCACTGGCAAGGCAAGGAAGGGAATCTCATTTCATGGAGAAGACATAGCAGATGTCATGGTATCAAGGTGAAGAAATCTGAATTTTTATTTATATAAGGATTTTTATTTATTCATTTGTCAGAGAGAGAGAACACAACAGGGAGAGGGACAGAGAGAGAAGCAGGCTCCCCACTGAGCAAGGAGGCTGATGCGGGACTCCATCCTGGGACCCGGGGATCATGACCTGAGCCGAAGGCAGACACTTAACTGACTGAGCCACCCAGGCATCCTGAAATCTGAATATTTTTGGAGTATTGGAGTACTGGTAATGCTGAGTTAGTTTAGAAAGACTCAGAGTTCTGTTCCTTAAACAACTGGCTGGATATTAAAGTCATCAAATGGGATAAAGAAGGCAAGAGAAAGGGTAAGTTTGGTGGGGAAAATAGTTTTCAACATATAGTTTGAAGTAGTTGAGTGCCAGACATACATATTTGGAGATGTGTGATAAAGGGTACTTTTTAAATTTTGTTTTTAAGATTTTATTTATTTATTTGACAGAGAGAGAGAGAGAGATAGCAAGCACAAGCAGGGGGAGAGGGAGAAGCAGACTCCCCACTGAGCAGAGAGCCTGATTTGGGATTAGATCCCAGCACCCTGGGATCATGACCTGAGCCAAGGCAGACACTTAACAGACTGAGCCACCCAGCCACACACACCCCTCCCCCCCCAGGGTACTATTTTTAGAGTAACCTTATCAAACTAACACAGAGCGATTTTAGGAAGAAATCCTATTTCTCACTGCTAAGACTCTAGCATTTAGCTTCTCTGAGAATAAAGGGTTTAGTTACATCAAATATTAAGTGAACTTGAACCAGTTCTGGAGATCATTACATTTGCAGTTTTAAAGAAGGTTTCTTATTAGAAGTAGAGATTTGTAGTTAATTTTCTGAATATTTAGATATGTTTCTCAGGTTTCAGCACACTCAAAAGGTCATTACATATTTGTCTTTTAACTCTTCATCTCTACTATAATCATATGCTATAATTTATTAATGGAAAATTTTAGCTATTAAATAAGAATCATTCAAAAAGGAGTTGCTAATTTAATTTAAATTATGTGTTTGTATTTGGAAAGGCCATAAATATATTTTCAGTTTTTTAAATTGGTAAATTTCTTTTTTTTAGGTGAAAAAATTACAAATCAGATAAAATCTACAATTACTATTGAAATAATTTCATTGCTTGGGAAGTGTTGAATCCTCCTTCACAGTGAGTGTTTAAGCTTTGGTGGGTGTGCCAGTTATCAATTTATTGCCTCTCAGCTCCACATTCACTCTCACATTTTGCTCTTCAACTTGCTCTGCAGTAATGGGTAGAATTCCTTAAACCACTTCTTTACTGCGAGCATAATGTTAAGCTTCCTCAGTAGAGGGCGCTGCAAGGATATTGCAGGAGGATGGGACGTCTCATGGATCCAGAGACTACACCTTTGGTCAGCGGTGTGTGAGGTTATCCAGTGATGCCTTGCCCAGCCATGCAGATGGACCACATGGTTCCTCTGAGATTGTAGTCCTGATCCAGCCTGTCAGTAACCTTTCTGTGGCTCTCCCAACATGGAAAACACCTGTTCCAGACCTCCTGCCCACAATGGCACCTTGACTTCCTCTGTATGCATGCTAGCCCACTGGCTGGAGCTCCTCTGTGCCTCAAAAAGTTATTTCATTTGCCCAGTTACTGTGGACCAGCTCTGGTTTGGGCAACACAGAGAACTTTCCCACCATCTAGTGGATTGCAACCATAGCTCTTCTGACAAGGTCTGAATCCTCGCCTTGGGGGTGGGTACCTTCATCCAGGTTTGTCTTTATTCAGGTATTTTCTGCCAGTCCTACAGAGTTTTCTTTACATCTTATAGTATCTACTTTATTATTGCTTAATGATTCTTTATAATAAAATTCTTTTTATATTATGTTATGGTTTCTGCCTCCTGCATGGACCAAGATTGAAACAGTTGGGAAACAAAATTTGGGGAACAATACAGAAAGTATTTAAGCATTAGATTCTTTGAGAAAGAGTTGATTTGAATGATTGTTTCTACCTTCTTCTCATACTAAGCCTATGTGTTTTTCTGAGTTTCCCTTTTAAAATAATGGAATTAAATCTTGCTTTGAGAGAAGCATGGCTGGCAGTTGATAATAGCTTTATTTATTGTGGCCGCAGAAATCATCTGCACTAATGATAATTAATTTGAGAGAATTAGAGGTTTGATTTATTTAATGAACCTACAGGTAATTGTGAATTTCTTTACTAATGACATTAGGGAAATGAGGTCTGTTAACATTTAAAATAGTGTGTAATGGATATGTATGTCCTTTGAAAGAAGAAAATCTTACATTCTCATCAATTCCCTTACATTTGAAATAAATGTTTTAGTTTATACTTTTTCTAATTACTAGAGCCTTGTCTGCAGACGTGATGTGATTAAATTGGCATAGGATTTATTTGTTTACTTTGGCCTCCTTCAAAACATATGAGAAGAGTATAAGCTGAATTTAAATAATTGAGCTGCTACTATGTGCCAGGTGACTATATTTTATTTGATGCTTGTATCAATTATCTATTGCTG
The DNA here is from genome assembly GCF_964656455.1 of Halichoerus grypus. NCBI lineage: Eukaryota > Metazoa > Chordata > Mammalia > Carnivora > Phocidae > Halichoerus > Halichoerus grypus. The sequence continues at coordinate 80,286,241 of NC_135722.1, read as the reverse complement.
TAATAATGCTGAACAAAATGCTCCCCACAAAACAGTGTTTTAAAACAATAATCAAATATTTAGGTCATAGATCTTTGGTGCTTTTGGCTGGACGAGCAGGATGTGGTCTTGGCTAATTTTGGTTATCTATCTGGGAGTTGACTAGGTGTTGAATGACCTAGGATAGATTTAACAATGGTTACTCAACTCTGTTCCATTTGTTTTGAATTGTTCTAGAAGGTACTGAGCATACTCTCAAATGGAGTATGGTCCATTTGAGGCTCTCTGTTTACATGCCTCTGTAAGCAGGGCTGGAACCATGTACACTGGTTACATGGCAGTACATCTGGTCCCCAAATGTTTATATTTTTTTATATGAAAGCATTGATTAACAGAAATGAGAGGCCCAAAGAAATCTTTTTACTTTTAATTTTCACTTATTTAACCTAGTATAGTGGCTAGGAGTGTGAATTCTTGACAATAGACTGCCTGAATCCAAATCTCACTTTCAACATTTACTGGCTATTGTCCCTGGGGTGAGTTATTTAAACCTTGTGTATCTTACTGACCTGTAACCAAAGAATAAGAGTATTACCTACTGCATAGTGTTATTAAGGGATTAATTCTCTTAATATATGTAAAGCTAGAATGCTGCATGCTATGTAGTAAAATACTATAAACTGTTTGCTACCAGAAAACAATTACAATAACCTTTTCTTGTTTAATGTATGAGTTCTATTAAAAATAACATTCTTCCAGTTTTATTGAGAAATAATTGGCATACATGTCTGTGTAAGTTTAATGCATACAGCTTGATGGCTTGACTTACATATAATGTGAAATGATTATTGGAATAGGTTCCTCTAACATCCATCATCTCATACAGATATAAAGAAAAGAAAGAAGAAAAGAAAAAAGATTTTCTCCTTGTGATGAGTCTTCTTCAGACTTACTCTTTTAATAATTTTCCTATATATCATACAGCAGTATTAACTATAGTCATCATGTTGTATATTACATCCCTAGTACTTATTTATCTTTGTAACTGGAAATTTGTACTTTTTGACCACCTTTAGATGCTCTGATGCTGGGCTCATAAATATTTACAGTTGTCATACCTTTTTGATGGATTGACCCCTTTATCATTGACCTTCTTGGTCTTTTTTTACCATTTTTATAAAGTGTATTTTGTCTGATATAAGTATAGTTACCCTTGCTTTTTTCTTTTTTTTTTTTTTTTTTGGTTACCATCTGCTTGAAATGACTTTTTCCATCCCTTCACTCTCAAGGACTCTCTACATATGTCCTTAAGGCTATAGTGAGTCTTTTGTAGGCAGCATATTGTTGGAACTTCTTGTTGCTGTTGTTGTTTAAATCCACTTAGCCATTCTATGTCTTTTGATTAGATAATTTAATCTGTTTATATTTAAGGTATTATTGATAAGTAAGGACTTAATATTGCCATTTTGTTAATTGTTTTCTAGTTGTTTTTTAGATCCATTTTTACTTGTTTCTTATCCTGCTGTCTTTTTTGTGTTTTGATGTCTTTTGTTATCAGTATGCCTTGCATTTTTTACCATGTTCATTTGTATAATTGCTACAGGTTTTTTTCTTGTGGTTACCATGAAACAGCTTCACTGGGAATAATATTTTTGGATGACCATTTTTTTTCTTTCAATATAATGAAAATATTATCCCATTCTCTCCTGATCTGCAATGTTTGTTGAGAAATCCACCAATAGTCTTATGGGGGTTCCCTTGTATGTAACTTCTCTCTTTTCCCTTACTGTTCTTACAATTATTTCTTTGTCTTTGACTTTGGACTGATCATAATGTGTCTCAGTGTAGCCCTATTCAGATTCAAACTATTTGGAGTCTTTTGGGACTTGAGCTGAATGCTCATTTCTCTCCCTAGGAGAGAACTCAGGAAGTTTTCAGCCATTATTGCTTTAAATATACTTTCTGCCCCTTTCTTTTCTCTTCTCCTTCTGGAATGACCTTAAGGTGAATATTGTTTCTTTTCATTGTATCCTATAAGTCTCATAGGCTTTCTTCACTCTCTTTTATTCTTTTTTCTTTTTGCTCCTCTGACTGTATAATTTCTAATGTCCTATCCTCCAGGTCATTGATTCTTACTTCCGCATGGTCAAGTCTGCTTTTGAAACTCTGTATTAAATTCTTCAGTTTAGTTATTGTATTTTTCACCTAGAGAATTTCTGTTTGGTGTTTTTTGATGGTCTCCATGGCTTTCTCGAATTTCTCACTTTGTTCATGCATTGTTTTTCTAATTTAATTTAGTTGTTTGTGTGTTCTTGAAGTTCATTAAACTTTAAGAGGATTATTCTGAATTCTTTGTTTGACAGTTCTTAGATCTCCATTTCTTTAAGATCAGTTATTAGACTTTATTAGTTTACTTCGGTGGTGTCATATTTGCCTGGCTTTTAATGATACCTCATTCCTTACATTAGTATCTGTGCATTTGAGTAATTGGGTTCCTCTGCCAGATTTTACATTGCTTTGGCAGAGATGAATCTTCATCAGTCAGCCCAGGGTGGGTTTCTGGGCATATCTTCTGGTAATGTTCTTGGGTAGGTAGGGCCGGCTATTGTGGTCAATTTTGTGGTGAGCCAGCTGTTTGAGGTCTGAGGATGGGAATGGGGAGGGTGTCTCACTAGCTGAGAACAGGTAGATAGGACTTCTGTCTTGGTTCTCCACCCAAGTGAGCTATTGGATGGGCTCCATGGTTGTCTGGATTCTCTAGTCAGGCCTGGCAGGAAGGAGCAGGATGGAACCAGGGCCTGTATAGCTCATTGTTTGGGGACCTAAATCAGGCAAGAGTGTGCACTGAATTTCCTGGTCTTGTGAGACTACCGATTTTGCTCTGCAGATGGGGAAAGCCATAGGCTGTGCTCTCTGTTTACGTGCCTCTCTAAGCAGGGCTGGAACCATGTACACTGGTTACATGGGCAGGTGGGAGGTGGTATTTAGTAATGAGATGGGCTGCACATTAGCCCCAAAAAACCAAAGGAGGCAAAGAAAAATCCTCCAAATCCACACAAGGTGAAAAGGGGACCCAGAAAGCCAGGAGAGGTGAGGCTGTTTCCTCCCAAACCAGGTGCAGTGAAGGGAAGGCTCCAAAGAAAGGTGACCAGAATAAAGACCAAGGGGCAAGACCGAGCAAGGCCAAGAAGGCCTCCCAATAGCCAGACAAGGCCACGCAGGCCCTTCACAGTGCCACTGGCCCCAGTGGGAAGTCAAAGATCAAAGGCAGAAGAAGCAACCAAGATGGCGAGGCCCACAGAAAACAAAAGCTAGGTGTCAGAGTTCAAAATTCATGATCCCCAAGGGCAAGAACATTGTTGCTTCTCCAGACAAAAAGAAAGAAAACAATGTCCCTAAAGAAGTGGTTGCCCAAGCCAAGGCTGCTCTTCTCGTAGGGGTGGTGGGTCTAAGAAGTTGCCTGAACCCCTGGCCAGGAAGATAGAAGCCTCCAAGGGCCTGAGAAAGCCTGTCATGCCCACCAAGGCCTCATCTTCCAAATTGGCCAGTAATAAGGCAGAAACTGAAAGCTAGAGCTGGGGTGGAGAGAGACTGAGACTCTGCTTGAGTTTTTATTCCTCAACAAACCATCACTCTATTATTTCATTATAACCTATTTATCTATAAAGCCATCTCCCCCAAAAAGGATACGTATCTCTAAGGCTGGTAAAACTCTTTCTTCATTATCTTAACTCAGGCTAACTTGTGCCCCAAGTTCCCTAGCTGAACAAGTCCACTGGTTTTTCTCTGCAAGCTGTCAGCTCTTCCACTCCTCTCTTGGCTGAAGCACCACAGGGCCACACAGCTTCCAGGTGTTCTTGCCAGCCCTCCTGGTCAGATGGGGCTGGGAGCCACACTCTGAGTGGGTGAGGCTATATCTCAGCCCCCTTGCCTAGGTTTGAAAAGGAGGGCTACTCCAGGCAACTCCTAATTTCCCAACAGCTCTCCAGTTGGGGTGGGTGGCTGGGAGATACCCATGGCCTTAGCAATGAATTGATGACTCTGCCTGTGCATACCATGGAAATCCTCCACACCTGGTACTGGCTTTGTCCTGGGGGTGATCAGCTCTACCCACCCACCTTTCAGCTTGAGCATTGAGTTACATGGCTTCCAGGTGCTCCCACCAGCCCCTAAGGTCAGATATAGCCAGGAGACACTTTCCACAACTGGTGAGGTTGTGCCTTAGCTCCCTGACTAGATAAACTGGTCTCTAAGGCTCGAAAAACTACTTGTTTAAGAATCTGAATTGAGGAGATCTGCATCCTGCCAAGTTCCTTGTCAGATAGTGCCTCCAAAGTGGTTCTCAGAGGAACAAAACTGCTGGTTGTGATGACTAGTTGGGCACAGCAGATATAAATGCAGGATCTGCTAAGACCCTCCCCACTTCTCCATTGTAGTCAGATTTCCTGTGGTTGAGCCCCACAGATTCCCCTGCAATCCATATGGGGTTTGGTAGTGTAGTGGCTTCCACAAAGCAATCCACAATGCTGAGGTCTGGTTGTCTCCCCTGGGTTCTCTTTTCCACTAGAGAAGGTAGAGGTTCAGGGGAGACCTCTCCTCAGAGTGCTGCACTGGCCTGGGGGTGGGGTGCAATGTGTTCAACTTGTAGCTGCTTCTCTTACCCTTCTAATTCAGTCTGTCTGAGTCTCTGGGATGCAGGGGCATGCTTCAGCCTCACCCTCGTGATCTAGGGATTCTCTCAGTGGTATATTGTTCTTGAATGGTTGTTAGTTTTTCTTGTGAGGGGTGCAAAGTCAGGAACCCTGCCTATTTTGCCAACTTGGTCAGGAGGTATACAACATAATTCTTCTTTGATAGGAGACATTACCTGATGATTGGGGGAGTGAGCAAGCTAAATAGTTTGGTTAACAGTATATCACTCATTAACTGGTATTCTGTTGCAGGAGGCCAAATACTCCACTAATAAATTCTCAAGTATTAATTAAAAAATATATATATATATATATTTTAAAGATTTTATTTATTTATTTGAGACAGAGAGAGAGAGAGCACAAGGAGGGGCAGAGGGAGAAGCAGACTCCCTGCTGAGCAGGGAACCTGGTGCAGGGCTCGATCCCAGGACCCTGAGATCATGACCTGAGCCGAAGGCAGTCACTTAACCGACTGAGCCATCCAGGCACCCCTAATTTATATTTTTTTAAATAAAATTGTAGTATTTCAAATCTCAATTTTCTATAACTATATGTTAATGAAGGGATAGGCCTATAGATTCAATTAGCTACTTCGACTATTTTCTTTTCTTTTCTTTTTTTTTTAAAGATTTTATTTACTTATTTGCCAGAGAGAAAGTGGGAATGAGAGACAGAGAGCACATAAGCACGGGAAGTGGCAGGCAGAGTGAGAAGCAGACTCCCAGCAGAGCAGGGAGCCTGATGTGGGACTTGATCCCCGGACCCTGGGATCATGACCTGAGCCAAAGGCAGACGCTTAACTGACTGAACCACCCAGGCATCTCTGGACTATTTTCCAAGCATCAAACTGATTCTTCAATTTATAGTTTGTCTCCTTCCCAAACCCACTTAACACACTGAAGTTAGATTCAGGTTCTGAAAAACAATTTTGTCATGTTATTCCACTATTCAAGTCTTCATTAGTTCTCTGTGACCTGAAGGGCAATATTCCAACTCCTTGTATTCTAGCATACAAAACAGTCCACAGAATGATTGTCTCATTTCCCACAATTTTTTTTATCATGACTTGCATATTCCCAGCACCATTATTTTGCTCACACCTGTTTCCCAACATGAATTTCTCCTTCCATTTTGTCCACTTAAGGAATCTTTATGTTAGTATTTGTTGCCTGTGGGTATGTGTCTGTTTTTTTGATTTATCACTTTTCCACATTATCTATTGATTTTCTGTTAGGGAGGATAAAAACTTGTTTTTAATATAGTTTTGTTACAATTATTGGCAAAATAATAATTAGTTGTTAAATCTTTATACTATGCTTATACAAATGTTACTCACTGTTGAGTGTTACCGTGGTTATGCTTCCTTTCCCTGAATATAAAAATAATTTCCTTGCTCATTCATTTGCATAGTTTTCTTTGTACCCATTACTAATTCTTCTCATACCTTTTAGGAGCTTCATGGTATAATTTTCCAAAGTCCACTTCTGATCCTCAATCAATTTTAATTTACTTTTCCTTCTGAAACAAACCTTCAGTTCTCCGGTGTAAGTGGATTGTTCCTTGTGCCTGATGAACAGCTTTTACCTTAAACCTCTCTTTGCTGCCTTTCTTTAAATTCCCTCTGCTATTCTCCTAGGTAGGGAGGGCCCTGGTCACTAAGATTCTAAGTAATTTGTTTCTATATGCTTCTTTAGCATGAAGTTTGAGGGTGAATAAAATTTCCTATAACTTTAAAGATCCTTGGTTGCTAAATTCTGATAAAGGAAGATTTTACTGCATAAATTTAGTATGTTTCAAAAATTGTGAACACAACTTTCATTTAACAAAAAGACATTAGCTGAAAGTGAGTTTTAAACATTTCATTAAAAAAGGAATTTGGAACTTGTAATTCTTCAGAGTTTTTAGATGGAGGAAGTAACTTCTGTTTTCTATAACCCTTTGTCCTCATATTACATAATTTTCCTTGTGGTAAAGATGAGATAGATCCTGTATTGACTTTAATGACTAGTAGCTAAAAGAAGCAATCATAAAATCCAATGAACAAAGGTAAGATTACTGTGGGACAGTTTCCTCTCCAGATCACTTAAAAGGATTAATAAAAAGAATATTTACTACCTACAGTTGTATCACCTTAGCCATGGATGGGCTGACTTTAACTTTTTATGAGAGTACGAAATTCATTTTTCACCTTTAAGTCCCTTAAGTTGTCCCCATTGTACAATGAAATAGCTGAGGGATGAAATGTGTTCAGAATCAGTATTTGTGTGTGTATGTATTATATGACGAAAGAGGAAGTAAGTGAGGTTTTTCTAAATGGTTTAAGTGCCCGACCATTATTTCTCACTTTGTCAGTTTTCAATAGCAGACTAATGAGGGTAATGTGGGTTTGGGGAAAAAAAGTATGGAAAACGCATGTGTTTCTGTTTCTAAATCAATCAGTGTTATTTTATCTTTTGTGTGCTGTTCCTAGAGATGCTTTTATCCTATAAAGAGATCTTTAAAGTGAAACTTTGTAGAAGCAATTCTAATTTTTTCTATCTCATGGTCTGCTGCAAATCAGTAGCATTTTGTGGTATTTCCCCCTCCCTGTCTTCCTCCTTCCCTGCCTTCCTTCATATCCACCCTGCCCTTTATTTTCATTTAACAAATATTTGTAGAGGTTCTACTATGTGCCAGGTGATATTCTATATGTTAGGGATATAATGGAGAGCAAGAAATGTCATTGACTCCAGGATTTTTATATTCATTTAGAGGTAAGGTAGAAGATTAGAGTGGTCAGGCTTCAGAGAGGTCCATCAATTTTCCCTAAAGCAAAAATACTAGTGGCCATTGTCTGGACACCTCAAAAATTTTTTGGTCTGAAAATATCCATCTGACAGTTGAGAAATTTTTTGAAGCTTCTATTCCTTGACTTAGATGACATTAAAATATCTTCATTCTCTTGTGGACTCTAAGGGATAATGCTGAGCTTTCTGATTTTCTGTTCTATATGCTTTTGGATGGATCATCTCACACTCAGTATAATTATATAGGGACTTATCTTTCCCTTAAACTAGCATTTCTTCCAGAGCTTTCTATTTTTGCCACTCCTCCCCATCACTAAGACTTGAAATTCCTTGCAGTTTTACTGGAATCATCCTTGATTCTCTATTTATCTTACCAGTTTATTTTTATTCATTCACCAAATCCTGACAATTTTTCTTTCATTTGTCTGTTCTTTATCTCATCACATCTATAGTATCTCTATAACTAGCCTTTTAGTTGGTATGTCTCTGCATCCAATTAGAACTTTTTCTGCCACTAAATCCCGGCAGAAGTCCTCCTTCCTAAAGAAATTATCCAAATCTACTCATGTTTAATTTCATGATCTCATCATTCGGTTGTATTTCTTCAGTTTTGACTTCGAACAGACCCAGGAATATGGTCTCTTAATATCAAACATTGACATATATTCACTTATCTTCCCAGTAACCAAACTCTGGCCACATGCCCAAGATCAGCCTAATCTTCCAACATTCTGACTCTCTGACACACCTAAGAATTTCTGTGTGGCTCCTGCTTTCTTGTCTTATCATTAACTATTAACTCTAGTCTTATCCTATGAAAGTACAAGTTGCATGTTTTACAGGCAGATACGCTTTTTGATCCAATAGAGTATAGAGTATAGATTCGAAGGACTTGCCATGATGGTAGGTTAGGGAGTAATTCTGAATGGCTCAATCCTTGAATAAATTGCAGAGTTACAAAAATAAGTGTGAGTATTGTAGTGGTAGCTGCAATTCAAGCAGTCATCTTCTAGGCATAGTGTAGAAGGCACTCATGGCTGTGACCTGATCTTTACACTACCTTCCCCAGAGAGAAAAACAATTTACTACTCATGAATTTATTTACTATCCAACATATACTATGTGTTAAGCAGGTTGGTAGAGGCTTGACTTACAAGAGGAATAAGGTCTAGTCCCTTTAAAGCAGCCTAATATCTAGGAGAAGAAAGGAGAGACATACATATACATAATTAAAATACATACTTCATAAGATTATTTCAGGGAGTAAATGAATAGATATATTTAAAAGTCTTAAAAAGGTGCCTGGCAAATAGAACACACTATGTAAAGTTTGCTATTAATTTTACAGTGAGCTTTAATTATGTTCAAGTGCTAGGGGACTATAGAGTTTCCTTTGCATGTAATGTTTGTTCATTCACAGATTCTCATGAGGTTCCAACTAGGACTTTACACAACTGGTTCCATGTTTATTCATTCAAAAATACTAATTTAGCATTTTTTTATAAGCTAAGACTGTGCTAGGCACAAGGGAAAAAAGAAAAATAAGATCCTCAGCTTCAAGGTGCTTACATTTCTATTTGTCTAACATTTGAGTAATGGAAACATTTGAATAATTGGACTCTCTACACTCCCTGATTTTTTCTGCCAGTGATAAATAAATGTGGGCATTTGGATTCTGCTCAAAATAAAGAAAAATGCAGTCAAATTACTAGAGAATGTCTTGGGCCTGAACACATTTAGTTAAGTATTCTGTACTACCTGCATTTACATGATTGCTGCAGGATGAACCATGTTTCAAATGTAACACCAAATCCTAAAAGAGCCAGATCATCAGAGAGGATGTATTTTCAATTATCACAGGCTTTATTATGAAGTATATTTTTCTAAATCCTTAGAAAATTGGTGACCCATAAATGGCTAATTTTAATTAAGTAGAATATCCTAACTTAATTCATAAGATGTAGAGGAAAAAGGATGAAATCTGAAATCAGAAGACAAAGGTTCGATCCTAGTTTTATCATTTTCTAGCCATGTGGCTTTGAGTAAATCATTTATCCCTTTCATTTGTGAAGTAAGGTGAGTAAATACCTTACAAGGTTGATGAGAGGATTATGATTAATATTATATTCAAGAACTCTTACTAAAACAGCAGGAACATAGTAAATGTTAGCCACAGTTTAAAAGGGGGTGGCTGTATATGGGTAGGCATATTTAACCAGGCTGTGTATATATGTATGTGTGACCATTTCTAATTTGTATTACTTCACCTGATTCCACAGAGAATTTGAGAGTACTATTTCTTTGATATGTTACAAACTATTTTGCACATTTTTCTTGATGTTGGCTACCGGTGGGGGCTGTGTTTACTTTGTCTTTTATTATTTAAGTTACGGAAAAAGCCATGTTCACATGTATTCAGTGGATACACAATAAATTCACAAAGAGCATGAATTCTTGGATACTGTGAGGTGTCCAGCATACAGGGAAATTCCAGTGGTTTCTAAATAACTCATCTGGGCTAGACATTAATATGCTTCAGCTTCTTGGAGGTCAGTCGTCTATTATAATAATGGCCACGGGGTATTCCTTCATCTCTATTTTATGCAACCTTTCTTAATACCCTTGCAACAGTGAATTGTCATGTGACATGCTCTAGGAGAGATTTGATATCAATTTGTCAAGCATGATTTAGGAATAATGAAATCCATTTCACCGAAATGTGGTGGTAGGGATGGCAAGCAATAGATGAGATGTTACGCTAGAGGTTCCTTCTAACTCCACTTATTCCTTGACTTACTAAACAAGAACATTTCCTCTGTGAATTATATTGAAGGCTAGCACTTCCCTTAGCAGCTGTAGGACTCCCATCAAAATAATTTAATGATGAAAATGAAGCTGGCCTAATTGAATTCAGTATGAACTCAGAGTCATCACCTTAGGGTGGGTTTAGCCCTTATCACTTAATATTCTGCTCAGCAGTTTGGCTTTGTCGCAAAGCCAGAGCTGTTGTCATTGTGGGTTTTAAGCTTAGAAAATTTTTTTTTCTCTTTAATACAGTGAATTGGAAGCTGGGCATATGCCTGGAATTGAGATAAATGTAGGCACTCACCTTCACCACTTAGGAGCTTTTAAAGTCTGACATCCCATTAGCATGTAAAAATCAACTCAGCAGGTCTCAATAAAGCTGATTTCAAAACTGAAAGTCGATTTTTGGCTTTTCCTTCGAAGGTTCATGTTCCTTATTTAAAGAACTAAACCAGACACCCCACCCTATTCTCCTTAGGAAGTAGTTTTAATGAGTATCAGTAGGTTTCCTAAGTCTCTGACATGGAATTTACTTTAAATTGATTTTTAAAAATTGGATTGGAAGCGCTAAGGACAGAATTCCCCAACTCACCCTGCTGTGAAATACTATGCTCACCTGCCCATTGTCTGATCCTGCTTCATTTAACAACAATGTTTTAAGGGCTAAGATGCACAGTTCCATTTCATTTCACTGGGTCTCTGAAAGACAATCTAATGTTAAAATTGGCCCATTATCTAGACTGGTTTAATTTGTGCCTTAAAATGACTTTGGAAATAAGTTTTGATTAAAAAGTTACAGCAGTGATGCATTTTCAGTATCACAAAGCAAAACTTATTTGAAGAAGTTACTCCTGCATGCCAGATTGAGCAGAAGCCTTAATTCCCCTCAGTAACTGTGTAGGCAAAAAAGAAATTAGGAGCCTGGTGAATAAACAGGAAGCCATAAAAATCACAGACATCTTTGCTATCTGTCTTGTTTTTCCATCGAATGAATTGTGCAGTCAAAAATTACAACCACGATCGAATGTAAGTATTTTAAGAATGAATACAGACATCTTTTTTTCTGAAATAACTATTAACAACCAAGAACATATGCTTCGGTGAATACTTTTAGTTGAATCATAAACTGCATTTCCAACAACTGACTTTTTGAAGCCAGTTGAGACAACTACATGGAGGATGTTAAAGCAAATCAAACTCTCACAGAGCCCATCTGTGCTTCCTAGTGAGTCTCCAGCTACTGCTTTTCTCCAGTTACTGTAAGCTGTGCATTTGCTGCCTTATAAAGGGATGCCCTGTTCTTGTCTTCCAAATGTGAGAATTAGTCCTTTAAAAATTAAGGGGAAAAATAAAAGCTTTCTTTGTTCTTTGAAACTGGGCTGAGGGAGTGTATTCTGTCATGGAGAAGTTGCTGAAGATTTTGAAGTTTGCAAAAACTTAATTTCTTGTATTACTGGATGGTTGCTATTGGCAATGATGGATCTGTCCTATACTAGGAGGCTTAGGGAGCTGGCCTGCATCTGTTCGCTTGTGCTGTTATGATGAAGTGTCTTCTGAAGACCCAGGGCCCTTCCTCTTCAAGATGAGTGGACTTCTTGACATATTGGCCATCTAGGGTTCTTATAAAATTTTAAAAGACTGAAGGACTACTTTCTTGATAGTGCGGGGAGGCAATTAATCTAAGTCAGCATGGGGGCTAGTAAAAAAAAATCAGATTTTAATTATAGTGCAAATATCTATGACAATTATATGTAGGAGTCAAATTATCCTTATAGTTAATACAACTTTGTGAAATGGTTAAAAGTTGAGAAATGCCTATAAACCTGCCCCTAATATTTGCATGGGTAAAGGTAAAATTGAAGCTGTTTCTGCGACCTATGACTCCCTTACCCTCTTCCTGCTTTTCTTCAAACCTTGGCTCTGCTTCACACTTGGATGTCTGAGCTTTATCCACAGCCCTACCCTTCAGCCAACAGCAGCTTCTGACCTTCTCCCCATGCCTAGAGGGGCACACACCAGCACTGTGGTCTGTGCTTGAGAACATGGAGCTGCAGAAGGAAACATGCAGGCCCTGGAAGTGGATGTGACAGCATTTGGGCAAGTATGTTTAGGGTTCAGAGTACCTGGAGTATTGTTTAGAATGGAAGGGTAGAAGAGGGTTGTGGGCATTGGGAGAGTGATGGGGAAAAGGCATCAGGAAGGGCTCCAGGTAGGAATGTTCAATTGGTCCCACAGATTTCTTGTATTATAGGGGGTAAAAGACTGGAAAAAGGTCAGAGGGAAGCTTTCTGAAACCTGGGGCTTAGAGCAGGAGTGGCAATTGTTTGGTTCCATGGCTGCAACTGCCTCCTTAAAAATTTCTCATTGTTACCAGATTAACAAAGTAAATCTTTCACCATATGGCCTTCTCTCCAGTGTGTTCTTCCTAATGTCCATCGTATCTTAATCTCCAGTGACCTTAAAACTCTTGGTGTTCCATCAAGATATATGGCCCTTCATTCTTTGTGTCATTTCCTGTGTTGTTTCCTCTTTGGGAAAAACCTTTTCATACCTAAAAAGCTCCTAATAATTCTTGAAAACTTGGCTCACATGTCACGAATTCTGTGAAAGCTTTTCTGGCTTCCTCAGAAAGATTTAATTGCATCCTCTTTTTGGTGCCAAAGTCCTTTGTTTGTATCCTTATTATAGCACATATATTGTATTTTAATTATTTATTTTCTTTCTTTCCCTCTCTTTCCTGTCTCCTTGAGTCTTTAGTATCCAGGAAAGTACCTGGCATATCATAAGTACACAATAATATTTGTTAGCTTGTGGTTCCATAGTGTAGTGGTTATCACGTCTGCTTTACACAATAATATTTGTTGAGTTGATTAGTTCATTGGACTGACACTTCTCCTATCTTACTAGGAAGTATACTTAAGATTTCCTGCCTAAAGCATGTCTTGCCTCCATTTTTATGTCTCCACCCCATTGACATCTTGTTTCCTAATTTCTATACCCCTCCCAGATCTACTCTGATATCTCTTTTCTGCCTTGTTCCTGCATTCATTTTAGGTTCCCAGTCAAATTTTGTCTTGTTGCCTAATATGATTTTGCTATTTGTGTTCTCATGAGAAATGAGATAGGATTGAATTGATAAAGTCAGGCCAGCTAATGGAAGAAATTTTAATGGCCTATCTAATGGATATATTATAATAGGGAAGTAACGTAGTGAAGACATATTTGAGAAAGATTGATTTGACTGGTTGATCTTGACATAGGTTGATGTAGCAAAGGGATCCACAGGTATATACCTTTCAGAGTTGCTTTTGGTGATGAAAAAAAAGTTTCCTCCCAGAACCAAAGAATTTCAGAGCTGATTGGGTTTTAAAAATCATCAATTCCTACCCCTTTATTTAATAGTGGAGAAAACTAAAGCGCCAAGATGACAACAGTCTATAGTGATTGAGACACAATTAAGACCTAGGCCAGTTGAGTCCCAATTCGTTATCTTTAAATTTTTCAATGCTATTCAGATCCAAATGTATTTGTATTATATCTGATTTAATACGCTGATTTGGGTATTTTTCTTTTTTGACCAAGCTTGAAGCTACCTGCATAGTTCAGTCATTTATTTATGATTTTTTAAATATTAATATTAATGATGACATAATGACAAACATTGTGGTAAGCCCTGAGGATATAAAGACAAATAACTTTCTTGCCCTAAGAAGGCTCACAGTCTGGTGGAGGGGAAAATCACACAATAGAGGGAGGGATTATGTTTAACTCAGCTTGGAAGATGGACAATGAGGCAGATTTTCATAAGAATATGATGTCATATTTGGGTCTTAAATGATGCTTACACTTTTGGCACTAAAGGGAACGAACAAGGTCAGGTAGCTGACAGGGCATAAGTTTAAATCCCTGCCTTAAGCAATTGACTTAGGTTATCTGAGTCTCAGTTTCATCATGTGTTAAGTGATAATAATAATACTTACTGGACAGGGTTCTTATAAAGATTAAATGGGATAAAGCATGTGAAATCCTCTTTTGGATGCCTTTCCTTTCCAGAGAAAGGTATTCTCTGATCCAAGACACTGTGAACGAAATGATCAGGTAGATGTTGGGGCCTGAGGCAATTCTCAGTCACTCTGCTCTCCTTCCCAAGTTCTGGTCCATATAAGAAAGAGGAAATAGACATGGAAGTTAGGAACAATTTGAAATATCAGTTTTATTACTGACATTTTAATACTGATATTTAAACCTGGATTGGAAAGCTCTGTTGTAGCACAGCTAGAAAACTGCAAACTCTCTTCAGATTCAGAATCTGAAAAGTGGCATATTTAAATTTTAATGGAAATCAACTAAAGATAATATGATGAAATGAAAACAATCAGGAAGGGCAGCAAGGGATATATATGCATATTTTGGAATGAATTGGCCACTTGGTACTTGTGGTACTGTCAGCAAATATTTTATTTTCTTCCCTTGTTGTACCCTTCTTTGAGAGAGTTTTATACATCTCTGTCCTACTAAACTTAGAAGTTGACAATGAAGTATGGGAGGAAGTGACATAGAATCTTTAAAAGCCAGCGTGGGGTTTACCATATTTTTCTTCTCTCTGCCACCATGACAAACAATATTCCAGACAGAGGCTGCTCCATATGCTTGGGTCCTAGAGTGAAAATAATGTGTAGCAGAGCAGTGGCTGACCCCTGATAGATATACATGTGCGTTATAAATCACTAAGATTAGGTTATTTGTTATTGCAGCAAAACATAGCCTGGCCTCACTGATCAGTAGTTGTTAAATCATACCATGTAAGCAATTATTATTTAACTCAATAGGTCAAGCTTCTCTGTTAAATCTATACTTGTCCTTATTTTGTGGGTTTGAAGGGGAGTTCCATATAAAGTTGTTCAGTTCATTGTTTCTGAGATTTTGTACATTAAGGATTGTACACGGCTACTCCCCATCCATCAAAACAATAAACTGTGATGTGAATGAATATTTAATTTTTTTTCTACTTCATCTAATTTTTTGAAATTATTTTTCATGCTTTTCTGTATTTAAATTTTCTGTCCTAATGTACAACATGTAAATTTGTGAGATTTATGCTGTAGATTTTTGCCTATGACTTTTACTGACCAAAGGCAAGGATCACATCTACTATCTGCTGTGTCCCTGCCTTTGTTACGCCAAAGTAACTGCTAGAAAAAGAAAAATGTAGTCAAATGAAATTAAGCATCCAGCAATTTTTAGAAAAAGTCCTGATTTTGGAAGTTTGAATGTAATCATCCTACTAATAGTACATTACAGTTGTTTAATATAAATTTGCACAATTAATAAATAATAATGATACAAAATAGCTCTTATAACTAGATTGGATTAAAAAATAGAGATAGGGTTAATCTTGTCACCTTCAACATAAAAAAGCAAATTTTTGCATCACTTCTGTAATTTATAATATTGCTAAACACAGAACCTGTCTGTTGGTAAATAAGTCCACCCCCTAACCAATAATAGCAATTGACCTTCAATTGTTCAAGATGCTGTGAGTAAATGCAAATGAAATGGGAAAGGCATATTTTCTTCTTGATAAAATTAAATCTGAGATAAGATCATTTACATGGAGGCAATGTGATCATTTGCAAATGGCATAAATACAGCAATCTATATATAGGAAGTTGCCAGCAGGATTCAGAATTAATGGTAGGAAGTATTAAATGGGAAAAGGATTAATATGATATTATAAAATGAATGAAAAATGATCTAAGTTGGCCTCTGTATTGTCACTACATTCAAATTATATCTGAAAGACTGTATTACTATAATTAGGGAAAATCCCAATGGAAATTAGCAAACTCAGTATAATGTAAATGTTTTTTAATGACTATAGAGATCTTGTAAGTGATATTCTCATTAATGCTACTACCATGTAGACTAACACTTCTTGTGACACTCAACAAGATCAAAGTTCTGCGAGGATTATTTCATTTAAATTTTAGTCTGTGAGGAATAATAAGGCAAGACAATTAAGGACAACACACCCTGATGTAGGCATAAGTGCCATTAGCTACTATACTTATAAATCACTCTCAAAGAAGAACATTCTTTTACCTTGCAAAGTTTGCATAATTTGAAGCTGTGCTATCTGGTGGATCTTTCTGTGATGATGGAAATATCCTCTATCTGCACTATCCATTGCAGTAGCCATGAACCACATGTGGTTATTGAGCCAAACATGGCCATTGAAATATAGCTGGTGCAACTGAACAACTGATTTTAAATTAAATTCTAATTAAACTTTAATTAATTAGAATTTAATTTAAAATCGGCACATGTGGTTCCAGTCTACTCTATTGGACAGTGTAGTCTAGAGATATCTCTTATACAAGTTTTAGATTAAGATAATTGCCCACTCATCTTGTGTCATCTTTCCAAATCAGTTCTGCCCAAAGTGGTCAGATTTAAAAGAAAATCAGACCTTATTTGTTTAAGTAAAAAATACTACCAGCCACATGTTCAAGTATATCCCATGTCCCAGACATGGTTAAATGATTTCCATGGATGCTGACATTTAATTCTTGAAATAACCTAATGATTTTCATTTATCCAGACATCTCCATCATAGGCCTTATGATCCTATTCCTTCCCTATCATGGCCCTTGCTTTGGCAAAAGGGACTTGACTGGGAATCCAACTCTCTCTGAAGCTCTTCTCTTTCAGTTAAGTCCTGTGACTGATTTTCTGTGTCTGTCCTCTGGCTGCAGGAGATGAGAATCTTTTTAAATGCTGCCCTCTGACACTCACATTTTGCTTTAAATTGTTGATTAATAGACTTGAACCTATCTACCAAATTTCATAGTCCTTATAATTGCTGTTTCTCCCTCACCTCTCAAACCCCAAACATAGTACCAGCTAATGCTACCCTTTTGCCTGTGTTCCTTTGCCGTCCACAAAAGAGGAAAGTCTTAGCAGTTGCACCTTTACAGCATGCCATGAACTATAAATACAACACTTATCATCACTGGTAGGTCCTCATTGCCATCCAGCCAGTGAATGAATCACTCCAGAATTCCAATCAAAGTGTCTGCTCTTAGAACCACTTCAAGTGCCAGCTATGTTGAGTAAAATACCTTGAAATAGAACCTGAGATGAAGATCTTAGTTCAAGTGATTCATTGGAGGAAGAGGTAAGTGAGCAAAACAGGACTAAACAGGAGGAAAACTAAGCAAAAATGCAGTCTTAGCTGGAGATGGCTTCATTCTTACCCCTCAGGAAAGCTCTGGCACACCTATTGTACCACAGAGTTTGTCCCACCTTGAATGAAGAGGCTGGCCTTTTATATTTCCTTGCTTTTCCTTTGTTCCCAGTAATAAGTGAGGTCTGCACTGGGGAGCCAGGGGAGTTTCCTTCTCTAGTGACGATAATAGCTGTGAGTTGTTTTCAACCAACATTCACAGCAGCTGGGGTTGGGGTTGAGGGTGTATGTATATACACTAAATAGTAAAAGTGTTATGAAAAAGACACCAACAGCATCCACTATAGTAAGAATGGCATAGGCATATGTGCTTCCTTGGTAGAGCTGAAGGCTTAACCACAGGCTGAGAACTAAATGCTGCCTGCACAGCATGATCTTTACACCCCATCACATGGTCATGTTCATTCAGTCATTCATTCCAGAGATGATTAGGGAGACCCATATGTTGTGGGACTAACCCGGCCTCTGGGAATAGAGTAATGATTAAATTTACAGATAGTGAGCAATAGATTTATAAGTAGATGATTACAGGAAAATGTGAATAGGTGCTCTCAATGTGATGTGAATCTGTGCAAGCAGAGAAGGGAGAGACTAGGAATGGGGAATTTTAAAAAGTTCATGAAGAAGTTGAAATGTGAACTAGAACTTGAGAGATGATGAAGAATTTCTCAGGCAAATTTCCCTAGTTACATAACAGTCAGGTCCCTCAATACTAATATATAAACAATGGCTTTTAATTCTAGCAGGATTTAGGGGAATGCTTGGATTAAGATCTTACAAAGGCTATAGGATATGATCCTCCTGTTCCAGTGGTCTGTATTCAATACTCTAATTCTATAATGCAGTGTGTTCCTTTATTGACTTGAGCAGAGATTATTAGACTTCTATTTGCTCAGCATTAGTATTCAAAGGCACCTCCTGTGAACCAAAGGCCATTTTACACAAGAAATTCATGCCTATAACATATAGGTGGGTGATGCCTCAGCTTCCCATCAAAGGAAGGTAATTTGAACAATGAACGTTTATTTCTCATGAATCTCATGGACTTAGCTGAGAGGCAACAGAATTCCAGTGTGATGGATTCTCTCCTCAGAGTTTGAGGTGGAGGTTTGTCACAGACAAAGAAAAACTATTATCAATCCATTTAAAAAAATCAATTGTGAGATTGAATATAAAATAGCTTCTATAGTAGTATGCTTTGAGAGTTCCTTCTGCAGTTAGCTATTTATTATTCTCAGACATCTCTTTCCCATTTTCACTAACAGGGTGGCTGATTGGATTTGTTCATTAAATGGGCAAAGTCAAAGTCCATCTTTTGAAAGCACTGTTAGAGTTAATTGGGGAGTACATGAAGGCTTGAAACTGGTAACTCAACTTTAAAAATGAACATTGTTCATGAGATGTTCTTTGTAGAGCAAACAGATGAATGCAGATAGTAAAGCAAAATTATATATTTTCCTCTTTCTGTTTCTGGTGTACCTGGAACACTTTACCTTATTTTCTTTTAGTTTAATTTATTATTATTATTTCTTTTAATGAGACTCATCTCCTAGGACTGACTCAGGGACTCATAGATTAAGGCATATTAAGAAATTATTATAACCATAATGCTAACTGTTTCTTTCAAAAATAGGATAATACTGCTATATGCTAACTGACAAAATAATAAGGGTTTTCTGCTAGCTTTATAAAATCTTAGATATCCTTCACATGTCTCAGCTAAAGTATCACTGATGAGAAAACATCTTGGGTGTACTAGCTGCTGTCTTATAGGACATGAAATGTACTTTGAACCAATAACTATATGTGTTGCCTCCCTCAATTTTTAAGTTTTTAATATGTGGAATGGAGATTATGCCTTTTACCATTTTACCTAATGACCACTCTTTAATATTTTGCTTCCCCTTTCT
Organism: Halichoerus grypus; assembly: GCF_964656455.1. Lineage (NCBI taxonomy): Eukaryota > Metazoa > Chordata > Mammalia > Carnivora > Phocidae > Halichoerus > Halichoerus grypus. Next base: position 80,266,824 of record NC_135722.1, on the reverse strand, counting down.
GAGACCTTGGAAGTGGCCTTCCCTTCTGAGTCTTATTTGATGGTTCTTCCTCATCCTCCTAACCTCTGAATTTTGAAGTGCCTGAAGGCTACTAAATCTTTTGCTCTCTTTTCTCCTTTAGCTACTTTCAATTCCAAGGTATTCTCATTTAGTCTTATAGTTAATATTTCCTAAATGTTGATAATGTACAAATACATATTTTTAGCCCTGATTTCTAGACCTCTCTTGAGCACTAGACTTTATATCAAATAGTCCCTTTGGCATTCCTACTTGGACATTTAATAGTCACCTAAAACTTAGCATGTCTAAAATTGAACTCTTAATTCTTAACTTCTCTAAACAATCTACCGCCCCAGTCTTTATCTAGTTAATGGCATAGTAGCTCAGGATGAAAATCTGGTAGTTATCCTTGATTCCTCTCTTTTCCTCACACTTTTTATAGAATTCATGAGCATTACTGCTTCTACCTTGAAAATATATCTGACATGTAACTTCTTTTCCCAATTCCAGTCTGTGTCAACATTACTTCTCATTTGAACTACTCTAATAGACTTTTCTATGCTTCCACATTTGCCACCACCCTCTACAATCTATTTTTATAGAACAACCAGAGTAAGTCCTTAAAAGCATAATTCTGTTTCACTCCTTTTTTTCAAACTCTTTATAATAGGATGTTAAAAGTGTTTTAGCTGAGTCAATAGCCATCAGATAGCAAAGGGAGTTGGATGACAGAGAACCATTAGATATTTCAAAATAGAGAGCAAGCAGTTACAGGATTTTAATATACATTACCTACATCAAGTGTAAAAATTTGAGACAAGAAGACTCATGAAAAGGATTTTTGAAGAGGCATGAAGAGAACTTGGCTATGAGTGCCCCACTTCCAATTATCTAATGAGGGTACTTCAATAAGACCATTCAGAGATCTTAATTTGTGATGCCTACAGACTTGAGTGAAATTGTAGAGTTGGTTTTTGTTTTTGTTTTTTTTTTTTTTAACTCCCAGCTGAGAAATTTAAAGGGCTGGAGTTGGGTAGCCAAGCTGCTGATGCTGGAGTTAAGCTCACTGCTTTGGGTTTGGTCTATGCATGCAGAATTCAATACTGTAAAGGATTTGTGTGTGTTTCACATACACCAGATGTAGACCACATAGGAGAGAAACCTGTCCTTAAGCTATTTTAAATCTTTCCCAATAGCATTACAATGAGTAATGATGAGATTGAGGGGGAAATAACTAGCTAGAGGAAAATACACATCTCACAATACAGAAATTGGAATCAAATATACCTAGTGTGTTCTCTGAACGCATGGAAGTGTCAATGAGATAAAGAATGAGCTTTTTTTTTTTTTGCATTTTTAAAAATTTTATTATGTTATGTTAATCACCATACATTACATCATTATTTTTTGATGTAGTGTTCATTCATTGTTTGCATATAACACCCAGTGCTCCATTCAATATGTGCCCTCTTTAATACCCATCACCAGGCTAACCCATCCCCTCACCCCCCTCCCCTCTAGAACCTGCTAAGCTCAGAGACCAGAAAGTCATTTTACATTAGTGCTAGTTCAGTAAGAAGTGTTCTTGTTTTTTCCTTCCCAGGACCACCTCTTTGAACATGGTAGGGTCAGAAGCACATGTTATAAAAAATGGAAGGGAGGAGGGAGTTAAAGCTGTAAATCAGAAGAAAAGAGGAGAAAAACTCTGACAACCTTCTTGAACCATAGATTTCTCATTTACCAAAGGCCCCAACCAAGGATGAAGAAGATTTTTAACTTTATCATCATCATCATTATTATTATTATGATCATCTTCATCATCCCAGCATTATTGATATCTATATCTATATCTATCTATCTATCTATCTATCTATATGATTGTATTGGCTATTCTAGGTCTTTTGCCTTACCATATAAACTTCAGAATCAGTTTGTCAATATCCATGAAATAATTCACTGGAATTTTGATTGAGATTGTATTGAATCTATAAATCAATTTGGGATGAACTGACATTTTGACAATATTGAGTATTCCTGTCATACCTCTCCATTTATTTTGTTCTTTGACTTTTTCTTCAGGTTTTTGTAGTTTTCCTCAAATAAATCTTATACATATTTGTTTGATTTATGCCTAAATATTTCATTTTTTGGGGTGCTAATGTAAATGTTATTGTGTTTTGAATCATAAATTCCACTTGTTTATTGCTGGTATATAGAAAGGGTGTTTAATCTTGGGTATTAACCTTATATCCTGCAAACCTGCTATAATAGCATATTAGTTCTAGGAGTTTTTCATTGGTTATTTCAGATTTTCTGCATAGACAACCATGTCATGTGTGAATAAAGACAATTTAAATTTTTCTTTCTTAATATGTATACTTTTTTAAAATTTATTTTTTTATTATGTTATGTTAATATGTATACTTTTATTTCCTTTTCTTGTCTTATTGCATTAACTAGGACTTCCAGTACAATGTTGAAAAGGAGTGGTGAGAGGAAGCATCCTTGCCTTGTTCTCAATCTTAGGGAAAATCTTCTAGTGTCTCACCATTAAATATGATGTTAACTGTAGATTTTTTGGTAGATATTCTTTATCAAGTTGAAGAAGTTATTCTATTTCTTATTTCACTGAGAGTTTTTATAATGAATAGATGTTGGACTTTGTCAAATGCTACTTCTGTATCTATTGATAAGATCATATGATTTTTCTTTCCAGTTTGTTAATATGATGAATTACATTAATTGATTAGTGAATGTTGAACCAGCCATACATACCTAGGATAAATCCCACTTGTCATGGTGTATAATTCCTTTTATATATTGTTGCTTTTCATTTGCTAATATTTTGCTGAATATTTTTACATCTGTGTTCATGAATGATATTGGTCTATAGTTTTCTTACAATATTTTTGTCTGATTTTGAATTAAGGCTATGCTAGCCTCATAGAATGAATTTGGAAATATTTCCTTAGCTTCTATCCTCTGGAAGTGATTATAGAGAATTGGTAAAATTTCTTCCTTCAATGTTTAGTAGAATTCACCATTGAACCCATCTGGGCCTGGTGCTTTCTGTTTTAACATGCTATTAATCATTGATTTGATATCTTTAATAGAAATAGGCCTATTCAGATTGTCTATTTCTTCTTGTATGCACTTCAGAAAATTACATTTTTCAAAGAATTGCTCCACTTCATCAAGGTCATCAAATTTGTGGGTATAGAGCTGTTCATAGTATTCCTTTATTATAACTTTAATGTTCATAAGATCTATAGTGATGTTACCTCTCTCATTTCTGATATTAATAATTGTATCCTTTCTCTTTTTTTTCTTAGTTATCCTGAGTGGAGGCTTATTGATTTTATTGATATTTTCAAAAAATGAGCTTTTGGCTTTGTTGATTTTTCTCTATTGATTTCCTGTTTTTGATTTTATTGATTTCTGCTGTAATTCTTATTATATATTTAAAAAATTTTTTGCTTATTTTGGATTTACTTTGCTTTTCCTCTTCTAGTTTTCTAATGCAAAAACTTAGATTACTGATTTTAGATCCCTATTCTTTTCTAATATATGCATTCAATGCTATAAGTTTTTCTCTAAGCACTGCTTTTGCTGCATCCAACAAATTTTAATAGGTTGTATTTTCATTTTCATTTAGTTAAAATATTTTTAAATTCACTTGAGATTTTTTTCTTTGCTGCATGTGTATTATTTAATATCCATGTATTTTAGGGCTTTGAGTTATCTTTGTTATTGTTCCTAGTTTAATTCCATTGTAGGCTGAAAGAAAGACATTGTACGATTTCTATTCTTTTAAATTTGTCCAGGTGTGTTTTATGGCCCAGAATGTGGTCCATCTTGGAGCTTGAGAAGAATGTGTATTCTGCTGTTCTTGGATCATCATCTATTCTCTAGATGTTAATTACATCTAATTGATTGATGATACTGTTGAGTTCTACTATGTCCTAACTGATTTATCTGCATGCTTGATCTATCCATTACTGATAAAGAGGTGTTGAAGTCTCTAACTATGATAGTGAATTCATCTGTTTCTCCTTGCAGTTTTTTTTGTTTTTGCCTCATGTAGTTTGATGTTGTGTTATTAGGTGCACATCTATTCTTTTTAAAGTTTTTTTGTTCTTCTTATTTTTTATTTCCTTCCTTCCTTCTTCTTTTCCTCTGCAATGTTTTAAAGTAAATCTCTGCCATCATATCACTTCACCTTTTTCTAGAAAAATTACCTAAAATAATGACAATACACTATCAAATCTAGCAAAATTAGTATATCATATTTTATCTGGTCCATACCGCATTTCCCCTGGTTATTTAACAAATATCATTTATTGTAAATGCTACTTGAATCAGAATTTGAACAATGTCTTTGTAATTTATTAAATCTCTTATGTTTCATTTAAATGGGAACCCCCATTCCTCACCTATTTTTTTAGTGATATCTATGAAATAAAATGGCTCATTATGCTGAAGAGTGTCCCACATTCCATATTTGGCCACATTAATTCTTTATGGCCTCATAAACAGATTTTTCTATTTCCCTTGATTTCTGCAACTGATAGATATAGAAGTTGATTAAATTCAGGATTGTTTTATGAAGAATACTTTATAGTGGTATTATATATTTCATATTACATATGAGGTGATCAACAGCATATGACTGTCTCACTTGCAGTGATGCTAAAATTAATTAGTAAATTCGGATCGTGAATTCCAAATCTTATTTATTCTCCATGTTTCACTGGGAACATTTTCAAGGTGGACCCTATGTCCATTTACCATGACACCATTTGTCTTTTTAACTTCTTTGCTTTCTGGCACTACTAGATGATGCAGGCTTATCTTGTGTAATTCTTTCCTCAGGCCTCAAATCAACTATTTCTTCAGGGAGCCATGGTTCCCTTTAATAAATAATAGGGACTGTCTCAGGCCAGGTTCTCTAGTAAATAGATTTTGGTGCAATCTCAGGGTAGCATGAGTAAAGGAAATAGAAAGTGAGGCAGGAAAGAATGGGAAGCAAGGTAAGATGATATATACTCAGTTTATTGCCTTATGCTAAGTTTGATGGGGCCACATCCTTGCCAAATACATCTGCATGGCCATGTGGGATGTCTCTAGATAGGCTGTATGAAGAAATTATTGTGGCGGACACCTATAGGAAAGAAAAGAGGGGAGTAAATTCATCTGTTTGGTTCCATCTATCTTTTATTTCCCATTAGTCAAAGTTCACCCCCTGGGAATTAGCTTTTTGCACTTCTGTTCTGCATCATTCAATATTTTTAAGACTTAGTTGGGAAACCAGATCCTATGCCCTGAACTATGACATTTGATCTGCATACAAAAGTTGTGAGAAGCACCAGTGCCCTTAGAAGTATGCCTGCTTGGCCTGGCTTTGAGAGGGTGAAGGTATTGGTTGGTCCCATGCCTTGGAATTGAGGGGACCTGAAGGAAGTTAGTCAGTTGGGTGGCAGATGAGGTGGAGCAAGCATCCCAGGGTCTAGAAGGCAGATGAGGCCAAGAGAATCAGGAGAGGTACATAAAATATATTTGATATAGAAATATGTCAATTTTGCAGTATAATTTTAAACACTGAGATTTATTCCTTCAATCTGAAAAGAATCATCCTTTAGCAAAAAGATATTACTCTTAGAAAGTAAAACCTCAGGGGCGCCTGGGTGGCTCAGTCGTTAAGCGTCTGCCTTCGGCTCAGGTCATGATCCCAGGGTCCTGGGATCGAGCCCCGCATCGGGCTCCCTGCTCCACGGGAAGCCTGCTTCTCCCTCTCCCATTTCCCCTGCTTGTATTCCCTCTCTCGCTGTGTCTCTCTCTGTCAAATAAATAAATAAAATCTTTAAAAAAAAAAAGAAAGTAAAACCTCAGCTGTATGAGTTAGGATACTGCTGGAAAGCACACGCCATTGCCATCACATTCCATTAGCTGGAACTCAGTTATTTGTTCATACCTAAATTAAAGAGAGGCTGGGAAGTGTGGTTTAGTTGTAATCCTGGGGAGAGGAAGAAGCAGGCTTGGTGAGTCAGTTTCTGCCACTTAGGTAATGTCTAGCATTGGAATATTTCTTTTCTTTTTTTGCTTTTTTTTTTTTTTTTTTAAAGATTCTATTTATTTATTTGACAGAGAGACACAGTGAGAGAGGGAACACAAGCGGGGGAGTGGGAGAGGAGAAGCAGGCTTCCCATGGAGCAGGGAGCCTGATGTGGGGCTCGATCCTAGGACCCTGGGATCATGACCTGAGCTGAAGGCAGATGCTTAATGACTGAGCCACCCAGGTGCCCCATAACATTGGAATATTTCTAAAATATTGTGTTGATGTTCTCTTAAGTAGTTGTTGGTTCTTGTTAGAGGTTAATTTGTAATATGCCACAAAGATTACTGATGAGGGGATCCAGATGTTTGGCCAGATGTAGAATTTTTCCTGATAACTGTCATGAATTTAATTCAAAATTAGAAAAAAAAAAATCTTTATTCGATAGGAAATTTGTCATCTCAAAATATTTGTGTTCTGCTATAACTGAATCACATATTGATAAATCTTGGGTTGCTAACTTCTTTTACTATAGTCTAACATTCAGGTCAAGAAGATATTGCTGCCTTTCTATAATGTTGGCAATGGCAATGTAAGCCATGCTTAATTTGCTTATTAAAACTACAGTTCAATTTTATGTGGTGGAAACCACCAGGTATTTAGTGAATTTTATTTGCATCCATTTAATGTAATTCAATGTAAAATTTATTCTTGCACATTTATAAATAACTAACAATATATATTTTACAAAGATGACTCAGTATTATTAACTGCTACATAAATATTAGAAAATGAAGTAGAACACATGAATGTGGCATGTTATAATGTTTTTCTGAGAACTAAAGTTTTTTATTGAAAGCACAGAAAATTAAAATAGGCCTTATTTGGTGTCAAGTTTCCCTTTTTCATTAAAAGTTATCTTAAGGGATGGTAAAGATCAAGACAGAGATATGTCTGTAGTCCCTGTTAAAAGGTTTTAGTTGTATTTCACAGGTGACTATTTCTGCCAAGGAATCTAAAACAGACTTTTTCAACTTCTTCTTATGGAAAATATTAAACTTACACAAATGTTCACAATAGTATAATAAATGTCTACTAACATATCATTCAACTTCAACAGTAACCATTGTTCCATTCTTGTTTCATATATTCTCCTCAAATTTTATTTTAATTGAATATTTTAAGGCAAATTCAGATATTGAATATTTTAAGGCAAATACCAGATATCATATCAATTTTACCTGTATATATTTCTGTATGTATCTCTGATAAAGACTTTTTTAAAAAGTAACTGTTAGTACCATTATCGTTTCCTCTTCTTCTTCTAATATCCAGTCCACATTCAAATTTTCCACATGGTCTCAAAGTTGTTTGTTTACAATTGGTTTGTTTCAATTAAGGTCCACACATTACATTCTGCTGATATTCCTTCTCAGGCTATTTTAATGTGTTAAGAGTTCCTTTCCCTGCTTTAAATCTGCATACCATTTATTTGGGAAGACCTGAATCTTTTGTCCTGTAGAATATACCACATTCAGGATTTAGATGATTTCTTCCTGTAGTATTATTTAGGTTCTTTTATTCTCCAGTATTTCCTAACCAGTGGTTAAGCCTACAGTTTTGTTTTGTTTGTTTTTAATTTTTACTTAAATTCCAGTTAGTTAACATTCAGTGTAATATTATTTTCAGGGCTAAAGTTTTGATAAACTCAGGTTCATGATAAAAATTTTATAGCAAGAATATTTAAGAGGTAGTGCTGTTTACCACCTATTCTATCATATTAATGTCTCTGTGTCTCCTTTTCAGTGATGTTAAAATCAGTGGGTTCAGATGATGGCAGTCTGAAATTTCTATTGTGCTGCTCTTCATCAGCATTTTAACTAATGATTTTAACATTTACCAAGAATCATTGCCCGAGTAAAATTTTTTAATTCTATCATTCCTCTTGCATTTATTACCTGTGATTCTTTTATCACAGCTAATAGTAGAGCTATTCTTCATCAACTATTTGATTATCCTGAGACACAATTCTTTTTTTTTTTTTCTGAGACACAATTCTTACAGGAAAGGCAGAATACTCAATTCTTGCCCTTTTTAAATTTTTATAACAATTCTCAGAATAATGAATTTTGCATTTAGCAAAGATAACCAGTGATTTGTGTGTAAATTAGTATGAAATCATAGATTTGTAGATATTACATGTGTTTCTATCCATTGATGTCATTGTTCTTTTTGAGCTCAAGGTATTCCATCTTTGCTAGTGGGAGATGTTTAAGTCTCCACTTAAATGACAGTCTTTATAAATACAGTAAGAAGTCCCAGGTTCATCTCATACGTTTCCTACCTGAGACCTTAAATCAGCCATTTCTCCAAGAAATTTCCTTTTAATGATAAATGGAATTTGGAGACCACGTTTTGTGTGCTATTTATTTATTTGTATTATTTTTCCATTAAGGGTGTTCATTGCTCTTCTAGACTTTTGTAGAACAAAGCTAAGAATAGGTTATTTATAAGAAAAAGGTTAAATGAACTATGAATTCATACTGATATTTCTAAATAAAAGTTTACAGGTTTTATTTAAATTAATTTTACAGATGTATCTTGAAAATTCACTCTTCTAATACTTTAACATTTATATTCATATATTGGCTAATTAAAACACAATTATACTAGTTATGTTATTCACAAGATAAATGAATGTAGTTCAAGATTTCTTTTTGGGGTGTGTGTGTGTGTGTGTGTGTGTATGTGTGTTATCCTTGGTATGTGTCTCATTAGGAATGTACTGTCAAAATACTGACTTGAAATACTTATCTATATGGTTGTAATTCTTCTATAAAGAGAAACTTTAACTTATCAAACATTTGGTCAACATATAGTTAGTTTCAATATATTCTATTTATTCTTGTTTTTTGAGGTTGCTTTGTTTTTACCTTTTAATTTAATTTTTAATTTAATGTAAAACATTTATGTAGTTCCAAAGTCAAAACTAGGAAATAAGTACATAGAGAAAGAGCTTGGTTGCCTATTTGTTCCTATATCCCATTCTCTCCCTCCTTAATAGGCAACAATTTTTATTAGTCTGTAGTTTATTCTTCCATTATTTCTTTTAGAGAGCATTAGCAAATAAATGCATTTTTCCACTTCTTATACCAAAGGAAGCATATATTCATTGTTTTGCACCTTGTTTATTCCCTTAATATTACATATTTTTGCTAGTCTATCTTAGGGATAGATACCTAGACATGTGATTGCTCGGTCAAAGGGTAAATCCATGCAAAATTTTACTAGTTATTGCCAAATTCCCTTCAGTAAGGTTGTATCATTTTTTGTTTGAGGAGATTTTGAAAATAAGATTCCCTAGTCTCTGACCTACTGAATCAGAACTCTGAGATTTGGGTTCCCAGGTGATTTAGATAATCACCTAGGTGTAGGAAACCTGTTTTACAGGAAAATTTTAGGGCCAACGTGAAATTAAATCCAATTAATTGCTCACTTGATATGTCCTAGGTATTGTGATATGTACCAATGAAAGAAATCCTAAGATGAATATAATATAGTCTCCCTTGGAGGATCCATAGCTTAGAGAGTAGAGGGGAAACATTCATAAGCAAATCATTGTAAAATCATGTGATTGCTGGTATAACAGAAATTTATACATGGTGCTAAGGGAGCACAAAGAGTGAATAACTCTATGAGAATTATACCTAGGATAGACTGGGACAGACTGTTTCTAATAAAAGCATAATTATGCATTTAACAAACTCTTTATAAAACTCATTGATGGTCTCCTTTCCTGAGAAGAAATAAATCATGAGTCTAACCCTAAATTTATCCCATTTGTTTTTTCTTCTCTGTTTGGTTTATTCTTTGACTTGGCTTCCACTTTTTGAATTGAAATTAACATGGACATCTATGGAGATTTTTGAACCTAAAATCATAACAGCATGCAAAGTACTAACATTGTGATATTTTCAGCATGAAAACACCACCATAATCATGATCATACTGTAGTCTGCATGAAATAAAGTCATTCATGTAGCTGACAGGAGAGAAGATAAAAGTCAATAAAAAGAGAATTATTTATTAAAAAGATCTAATGTTACAAGAACAGTACACAGAACTATTATTTGACTGTGCCTTCCACATGATATATACCATTATATATAGTATATATACAGATTGTATACAATATATTTAACGGTTTGACATGAAGTCCACAGTACCTTTATTTGGATATGCAAAACATTCACTTTTCATGAAATTTTTAATTATGAGGAGTGTTTTTTCCTTCATAGTTCAATTGACATTATACAAAAATACAGTCTCTTTAGTGATTTAAGACTGTGTGGTTACTATCCCATCCAAAAAAAAGCTCACTCAGTACTGCAGCTGAAAAAGAATGTACCTTGATAAGGAATGCTGTTCTGTTTTTTACAAAGTAACAAGTATGTAATACATAAGTACGTAAACATTTAAAACCTTTTTTATAGGTTTATGATGCAAAATACATATTCTGTGCAGGCTGAGTAAAAACATCGCTTATCTCTGATTCCTGTTAAGAAGACATCAGACATTCTACATGTAAATATTCTATCAGATGTGTACCATCCATCAACTAGTGGGGAATCTTGGTTTATTTTAATTAGCCATATATTGACATATTTATTGGGCTTTGTTTTGTAAGAGATTCAGTAATAACTTGATTCTTAAAGTCCTTCACTACATCTAGTATAAAACATCATGGAAAACAAAGAAAATGATTTATAATATGAAGTAAAAATTATTGTCTATTCTTTAATATTCTTGTTGCATCTTTTTTTTTCAGATGCACAATTTCTTTCTGCAAACTACACCACACTCATGAGAGTTCATATTTTGCCTGCTAAATCGTTCGTATCCATCTATCTGCAAAGTCCAGCTTCTCCCACTCCGAAGGAGGTGCTCAAAGAAGGCCACTTGGTTGTTATTATTCACAGGCTTCAATATTCACCATCTGTCATAATTTACCATAATAATCTGTTAACTAAAAATAGTCTTTTAAATCACTTCTCATTTGTTTAGGGGTGTCTTGGACATAATTCCTCCCAAACAGAACGAGTAACCAACTTAAATTGTTGTGCTGTGGCCCTGAAACCAATCTTTTAGATATTCAGAACAGAAATTCCAATATGTCCTGATTCTATAGGGATTAACCTCTAGAGCCAACAGTGTGAGCTAAATATTGTTTCATTTTGCTTGCTGTTAAGGATGCTCCAAACAGAATTAACAGGCTTAGGTTTTAGAAAAGAAAAGAAACTACTTTTTGTTTTCATATTAATATCATCTGTAAAACTAGTTTCTCCAAGCTCTTTTTTGGCATTTGACTTTGCAATAACTATCCCTTCAGGCATCCTTCTTGGGTGTTATGTGAACTGTGGCAGGCGGAACTTCTATATATCATCAAGCAGAAAACTGTCACTTCAGTATCCAACTGTCTCGAGTCACTTTGGTTCATGGTGACTCTCCAAAATAGCAAATGGAGAACATTTCCCAAGGAGTGTATGGCTAGTTAGACTAGCTGAGGCCCTGTACTGAGGCCATGTTTCCAGAACTTAATTAAAAAATCAATTTATTCAAGAGGTCCTTTTTATTTTAATAGTTGGTAACATTTTACAAGTGGTATGTGATGCATGGACGTGTTTAAAAAATCAAAATTCATTTGTTATGCTTGAAAAATTTTAATTCACAGCCTATATATGTATGCATAATTATTTGCACAACAGATTTTAATTGTCCTTAAAATTGTTGCCAATTAGAAGAAAACCATGAACTTAATTCAACATCTATTTTGGCAGTAGGTGGGAAAACGGGAAAGCTCTGTCCTGTATTCATTTTGTTTTCAAGTTAGCACCCTTCGCAGCATATCAGTGACTGCAGTTTTTAGTGAACATATTTTTTTGTGACTTTAATCTTTTGTTATTAAAAATAAACATTTATTATATTTGCAGCTAGATAACATAGTAATTAATGAAAAACCATAGCACTTAAATTCATCTGGACTCTCTATTTACCTTGCATTAATGTGAATGGCTTATTCCCTACCCTAATAACTTGCTCTAGGGATGCATATAGAATAGCATATTGACAAATTTTGCTATTTCACTATGCAATAACACAATATTTTTCAAAAAAAACTTTTGTGTACTCATTCTATAATGGATCACACAACTGAAGTATTTTTTTTCATATCTTCTACCAGCCTGTTAATTGGGATACTTAACCAAAGGGAAAATGAAAAACAGTAGACTCAGAATCTTTAGCAAACTTTTCATTCTCAGTTTTGTATTTGTGTTTGAAACAATCTGCTAGAGACCACTTACTTAACAAATGGATGGCACACACTCAGGGTCATCATATATAAAATCAAATTCCAACATATTAAAAAAGTAAAGAATACATTTGACAGAAATTACCTTTGCTTACAAAAAATTCATTACATACAATCTGCATATTTTATTGGAACAAGAACTGTCCTCTCCATTTACAAAACCAAAGAGAAACCTGATGGATAAGTAATATTCCCCCCAACCTCCTGTAAGTGCACCATATGTAGTCCCAAATTTTTAAAGCTCATCTCAGGGTCCTGGGTCTCCACTTACACTACACTCTATTCACCGCTATTTTCAAGCTAAAGCAAAGCAAAGCAAGGTAAGTCTGCAGTTTTCACCAAGAGGTTGAAGGAATCATCAATGCCAAGAGCAATGTTACCGATGATGAAGATGGGGAGAGTGTGTGGAGGGTCGACTGGGCACTAGTGATTTTCCCACCTGTGAAAATAGAGAAGCATTAAATGGAGCTAATTATTTTGATTTTGCTTGAGCATAGAGTTGTTTTTAGGTATGTAAGACAAAGGAGTGCAACATGGGTTTGTTTCTGATGAGAGTGTACTTATAAAACAAGACGTTGTATGGGGCTCCCAGAAATTATATGGAAGTCAGAATTCTATATGGAATACTGTGTTAAAAGGCTATGTCACATTTAAAAAAAACACATCTACTCAGGAGATTTAGTGTAATTTTCACCAATGATAGAAAACATCTCAAATTCCAGGTATGAATGATAAAATGATTTCTATAGTGTATTGTTCAGGAAAGGGGGAACAAGAATAATTAGCAAAAGTTTGTGGCAATAAGAATTCATAATTCAATTACTTCAGTCAATGTTTGAATTTGATAATAATAAAATTATTTAAATTACTTAATTTACTTATGGGTTCTCCATTGATTTGTTTCTGTTGAGCAGGCTTAAATTCTAGATTCTCATACCAAACTTGGCAAAGGAAGGAGAGCCATCTTTCATTACTCTTACCTATACCCAGGAGAAATTATTCCTTCTTGGGAACAAAATATTGTATGCAGTTAATGTATTAAGGTGGCTGTTTGATTAAACACACTGATCTGAACAGACTAGTTTGAAGTAGTTTTGATAGCTCCACATAACAAGCTCCACACAAACTAAGTACTACCCTTAGACCTAACTCCAGTTAATGGTTCCTCAAGTTTGAAGTATGATCATCATGATCGATATTTAATGAATGCTTACTAAATGCAATGCACTGTACTGAGCCCTTTATACATATTATCTTATTCAATCCTCACAACAGTAAGTAACGTTTTTTCCCCCTGTTGCAGATGAGGGAACTGGAGCTTAGATAATAGGACTTGCTTAAAGTCATCGAGATGGAATTAGTGGAGACAGATGCTCTTACGATTGGCCTTAATTAAAACCTTAATGATAGGGCGCCTGGGTGGCTCAGTTGGTTAAGCGACTGCCTTCGGCTCAGGTCATGATCCTGGAGTCCCTGGATCGAGTCCCGCATCGGGCTCCCTGCTCGGCGGGGAGTCTGCTTCTCCCTCTGACCCTCCCCCCCTCTCATGTGCTCTCTCTCGTTCTCTCTCTCTCAAATAAATAAATAAAATCTTAAAAAAAAAAAAAAAAAAAACCTTAATGATAGATTAATCATAAAATAAAGGTACCACCCAATTTTTGGAATCACCCTTTTGTCAAGTTATCTTCTCCGTCAAGAGTTGAGTGTTAATGGGATCTGGTTGTGATTTTTGTTATGGAAATAGTGTCCAAATTTTTTCTCCAGATGTTAATTTAAGAGCTGGGGGGTCATTTGTTTGGTAACACACACACCACACACATAGCAGCAGCAGCGGCAAATCTTTCCTTTGAAAATTTTTATATCTAAGGCACTAATAGAACTTTAACCAACATATTGGAGAATGTAGCTTGTATTTCACCTTGTACAAAAGGAATTATTGTGAAGTGCATGGCCGCATGTGAACTATAAGAAAGGCATGATGACAAAGCTTCACTGGAGTGGTATGTGCATTCTTAATAAATAAAAACTGTGAAAACATCTTTTCTATTTACATCCTTACTATTTACTTGAGTCCTTTAAATTGACTAGCATGACACTTTTACAAAAACATCTCATTTTCAGGATGCTAAGTAGGGATTATATCTCAAATTTCACAAAGAATCCACAAAACAAAAACATTATTTTGGTATAGCAAATCAAAACAAAACACAAACAACAACACTGGACTAAGTTCTAGTCCCAGCTGCAAAACCAACTAGCTATTTCACTTGAGCGAGTCCTTGAACTTCTTAGGGCTTTTGGGTTTTGGAAAATGATAAGGATGAAACCAGTTGTTGTTCATTTTCTATAGGTCTGAGATAGACAATATTAAGAGTTTTCATTTTATTAAAACTCAGAAAATGGATTGCACTAGCCATTATTTTTTAACTAAAACATAAAAGTTGACAATTTGTTTTTCATAGAATAGAAGTTGAAACACAGTGGGAGAATCAATGTTTTTATAAATACTTTCAAACTTGGGACTAATATTGTCCAGATGATATTTTATAATCTGGTTGTCTTAGACTTGACAGGAACCTTGAGGAGTCAGAGAATAATAGAATACTTAGAAGTTTGCTAGAAGGATAAAATAAGATAATATATGAAAAATACCTAATGTAATGCCAAGAACATGATCATGGGTCAATAAATGCTCATTGTATCGTTGTTTTTAGAAATTTGAGACTTATGGTGCAAGCAGAGAGTTGCCATCTTTTTCGCTTTTCAGAAATAATCTTTAGTCTTTCAAGGTGCTCTTGAAAATTTAACACCCGCATCTGAACAGTTCAATTGTAGTAATCAATGTAGAGACATTATTACCTCTCTTGCTCTTGAAGCTATACTTTTATAAATGAATCATAAAGTATATTAGGTTTTAGTGTGGCCACAATGTATTTAAATTCTTAGGTTTTTTCACCTGAATTTCTGAAAAATGTCAGATTTCCTATATTTTATGTTTTTTATTTTTAACTTTTCATTTAGAAATAATTTTAGATGCACCAAGAAGTTGTAAAAATAAAGCAAAGAATTCATCCAGATTTCTTAAATGTTTGTTTCATCATTGTTGTGTTATTATTCTCTCTATAAATACATATATTTTTCCTGAGTCACTTGAAAGTAAGTTGCAGACATGATGTACATTTACCTCTAAATACTTTAATGTAGAGTTCTTAAAAATAAGACATTTTCTTATATAGCCACAGTACAATTTTTTAAGAAAAGGAAATTATTGATATATATGTTATCTAATCTGCAGACATTATTCAAATTTTATCAACTCTCCTAATTATATCCTTTATCTCACCTTATATTTTTATGTAAGAATTTACTTGTCAAATATTATGTAAATAGCTTTTCCTCAAAGCTTCAGTCTAATTATTTTCTTCCTTATATTTGCCATCTATCCCACTTTGTGGCATCAAAAAATATCATATGCAATGCTTCTGGTCTTAATCCAAATTGATAAATATGTTGAATGCAACAAAGCCACATGCAGAGTCCTACAGGATATCACTGGATACTTCCCTTTAGGCTGACAATTCTGCTTGAGAATGATTACTCAATAAATAAGCTCATAATTGCCCATTAATTAAATGCACATTCTTAGGCAAGTTACTTAAATTTTCTCCTTAAAATATGAATAATGTCATCTACTTCATATAATTATTACTAAGACTAAATAAGATGATGTGTAAGACTTATGACCAATCCTAACACATAATAAGGGCTCAGTAAAAGCTAGAAATTATTAATACTGCTAATAAAAACTATGAGGCACAAATAAGTTCCAGTGATCTAATGTACAGCATCGTGATTATAGTTAATAATACTGTAGTACACACTTGAAAGTTGCTAAGGGAGTAAATTTTAAATGTTCTTACTACAAAAAGAAATGGCAGTTATGTGACATGATGAAGGTGTTAGCTAATGCTATGGTGGTAATAATTTTGCAGTATATAAGTGTATCAAATCAACAAGTTGTATACCTTAAACCTACAAAAGGTTGCATGTCATTTATATCTCAATAAACCTGGAAAACAAACAAAAAATGATACTCAATAGAATTTACAATTTACTCTGAAATCAATAAAGATGATCCAAATTTAATTTTAAGAAGCAGTTCCTTTAAGCTCTTCTGTACCCCATTCTCCACTTTTTAATGATAAAGGTAATCAAGGTAATAGAGAAATAAGTATGTTAAAGTTGTGCACTGGCAGTTTAAAAGCAATATTACAAAGCCCAAATGGCCAGCAAGGTGCTGCTTGAGACCAGGATGGGCAAGGGAATTTCCCCAAAATAAGCACATTCTAATGAAACATTCTGATGAAAAATCCTTTCTAGATTTATAGAAATTCTGCAATTATGGACATAAGGGCAACATTCTTATTAATTGGAGGATGGTATGGAAATCAGAGTGAGAAATGAGACCCTTCCAAAGTTTTCTTTTTTTTTTTTTTTTTTTTTTTTAAGATTTTATTTATTTATTTGAGAGAGAGAATGAGAGACAGAGAGCACGAGAGGGAAGAGGGTCAGAGGGAGAAGCAGACTCCCCGCTGAGCAGGGAGCCCGATGTGGGACTCGATCCCGGGACTCCAGGATCATGACCTGAGCCGAAGGCAGTCGCTTAACCAACTGAGCCACCCAGGCGCCCGCTTCCAAAGTTTTCATCCATGCAATCCATCATATTAATTTTGGTGAGGTTTACACTATTTAACATTGTTGGTGGTCATCAAATTAAGCCTATTATGTCAAAACTTACCTGAATAGGATGGTACCCTGATTTGGGAACTAGCTGTCCCATCCCCTCCTTCACTGTATGCTCGAACTTCAATAATATAGACTCCAGCATCCGGCAGTGGTACTACTGCTTGAGGTTTCTGTGTTTCAATAACTTGACTGTTGCTGTGCCCCTCTTGCCTATAAAAAACCTGGAAATAATAACAGAGATTTAAACATTTCATATTCACATGAAGATTCCAAATCTTTATTGATTGACTACCGTATGTCACATTTTGAGCTAAGGAAGCCTATGGCTTTGACAGATATGTAAGTAAATGCAATATATGTGCTATATGGAGCAGTGGAAGTGTACATAAGATGCTATGGAAATATAGGGAGAGTATGTGCTATGGTGAGCACTGTGAATTGTGTAAAACTGATGAATCACAGACCCGTACCCCTGAAACAAATAATACATTATATGTTAATAAAAAAAAAGAAAAAAAAGATGCTATGGAAATATAGGAGAAAGAGTTTAATTCTGTCTGTGGGTTAGGAAAGGCTTTTCAGAAGAGGTCATGCCTGAGTTAAGTATCTGAAGATGAATGGAGTTCACCAGATGGAGAAAAGGATGAGAATTCTAGGAAAAGATAAGAAAAACGAAAATACACCTAAGCAATGAGAAACCATAACATTAGGGTATGGAATAGACAGAAGACATACGGGGATGGGGATACATGAGACTAGAGCAGCAGGTAGTGAGGGGGCATATCACTAAAGTCTTTTATTCTAGGTTATTGGAATGAATAGTATCCTGAGGGAGTACTCACAGCTGTCATCTTCAAATTCAAAGGACTAAAGAGATAGTTCGTTAAATATATCAACAATAAATATTTAACAATGTAGGAAATCACTGAAAAGTTAAAATTTTAGTGTTTCTATTTACTTCTGTGGTTGTTTGCTTTTCTGTGAACTGGCATTTAGATATTTTGGATAGTAAAGTCTTTTTGACACCTGTCCATTGTACTAGAATAGAACATGTATTCATGGCAAATGGTTTCAGAATTACAAATTAGAACATAGAATTATCCTGGGGTGCCTGGGTGGTTCAGTTGGTTAAGCATCTGCCTTTGGCTCAGGTCATGATCCCAGGATTGAGTCCCATATCAGGCTCCTTGCTCAGCAGGGAGCCTGCTTCTCCCTCAGCCTGCCACTCCCCCTGCTTGTTCTCTCTCTCTTGCTCTCTTGCTCACTTGCTCTCTCAAGTAAATAAATAAAAATCTTTTAAAAAAGGACATAGAATTATCCTATGTTTACAAATCAGAAAGCACAGATCACAGGAATTATGCAATTTATACAAGATCATGTGGCTAGTTAGGGAAGAAATTGCATTAGAAGGTTAAAATTCTGATGATCAGTTAAGAGCTGCTTCAGAACTATATTATTTTGTTTCTACTTACAGATCTGGATTCAAAACAATCTCCTACAAACAAAATAAAACAAAACACAATCTCCATATTTCTTTCTGGGCAAATTTGGTTCCATTATAGGACCTGGTGCATGGTAAACTTAAGAGAAATCTACTTCTGTTGCCATCATTGTTCATGGTCAATGGTCAGTATTTCAATTGCATCATAAAAGATACCTTAGGAAGTTAGATAAAAATTTATGTTTTTTCTTATAAAAATGTGTTTTGAGCTTGAACTAACCTACAGAGAGGGGAAAAAAAAAAACTTTAATAGAGCATTCTTGTCATATATTGAAGCCTGTCTGTACTTGATCCTCCCTTTTGCATTCTGGTAATAAATGGTCCCTCCCTTTCACTTTTCTTTCACAGATTTAAATTTACTTCAGGGTGTCAGAAGAGAAGTAACTTCTCTCTAAAAGTACTTAGCATGTACAGTAATTGTATGTATTGAAATACTTATAGGGAAGCCATAGCCTCAATGTAGTTGCAAAGTGATAAGAGTATCATCAAATATTTACTGGGCATATCATGTGGGCCAGGCACAGTGCTATATATTGGAGATTCATAACAGAACAAGACCACATGTTCCTGCTCTCATGGCACCTACAATATAATAATGGGGACAGATACCAATGCAGGGAAGTGTAATAGGAAATGTATTTGGTGATATAGCAATGCACAGAGTAATACTTGATCAAGATTTGGGGAATCAGAAACACTTCTCGGAGCATGCCCACAGCAGGTTCTTTCAGCTTAAAAAATGACAATTGTATCAGAATTTATGTTTCTTATTTTGACTGTAGCAGTGTAATGAATTAGAATTCTGATCATCCACTTGAGGTAATTAGAAAGCAAATTTATGGCAATGGGGAAGTATGTAAATTGGTGAGGATTGGCAGGGGAGTGACTATTTTAGAGGACATTGTTATTATGGTTCAATAAATTACAATTCTTATGACAAAGAAAAATGCAACTAGTAATGCATATCTAATGTTGCTGTAAAATCCAGAGTTGAAGAAAAATTTGTGGATCAGTTGAGATTTAGAAACAAAAGGTAAAAGCAGGAAAAATACCAGTTAATAGTAGCAAAAGGAGTTTGAGATTAAATGTGGCTTTTACCAGTACATCCAGGGAGATATGATGTTATGAGTCAGTAAGTAGGTATACTAAGTGAAAAGATACATTAAATTAATGGTTAGTCTTAGGTGCTTGAGAGAATCTTGGCTCATTTTAAAATCCTGATTTAGTAAAGATGGATGAGTATGAGAAATATGAGAAGGTTAAGGAGTTATCAAGACATGTCAGAAATAGTTATTGATAATAAGGAGTCCAGAGAGTACTGTGAGAATCTGGACATTTACAAAATGGTGGTTGTGATGACAGCTATCTTTAGGCATAAAGGAAATTGTATTTTCAATACTATCCTCAAATTCTACTTAACAAGCTGGGAAGAATGAATTATCCAAATAAGTGATTCTAAACAAAAAATTAATGTGGTACTGCAATTCTGAAAGGCATGATCTGGAAACAGCTAGTCTATATTGATGGTAACACAGTAATGGTGTGAGCAGGCTTAAATATATAACAATAAATTTTTGCTGGTTTTACCCATGAGTGCCCCTGAGAAGGATGGATTCTATTAAAGGGAAGGCCAAGTCAGCAGCTGAGCATCTTGGGATCTTAGGAATAGTCAACAGGGACATCTGCTCTTCATAATGGAAAGTGAGGAATCTGAAGCCCCACTAACAATAGGAGAGTGAGAAGTCAGCAAGATGATAGAAGCAAGATGAAAAGAAGTTGGGGAAGCATAAGAACCAGTGAGAAGCCACTGACTGGAGGATGGCCAAAAGCACTTTTAAGAACAGGACTTTCTATGGGCAATTTTCAGATATTTGCTTGTATGGTATGCTTTTCATTCTACCTGCTCCTGCCAACATTTCTATCAAGTCTACTTTCTACGTGTATATATTTGATATTATATAAGCCATTTTTGTTTTATTTTTAAAAAATATTTTATCATAAAAAATTTCAAGGAAAATCACATGTAAGAGGATAGTATAACTCATTATATATGAGTCATTTTAATTTGTGGGTATCACAAGAAAGAGGCTGAATCCCATACATGGAGTGAATATAAGATGAAGGAACAGCTGCAAGATACAGGAAATCAATGAGACTAGAAGGGCCAAAGACATTAAGCTCCCTCGAGAAGCTGGATAAATATAGAGGTGGTCTTCAGAATTCTGTAGGGTGTGGAATAAAATATCAACCCAAGCGTACATATATCTCAGGAGTCTGGAAGGCCCTGATATCTAAGTTGAATAAGTAAACAAAAATTTCTGTCTACATTGATGGAACACATAATAACCAGTAAACTTTGAGCCTGATTTTTCCCCTACTCTCCCTGGCTCTGTAAACAGGCAGAAAGTAGAGGTAAGGGGGAAAGATATATGGAGAAAGGGTTGTATATCTAGGAAAGGATACTTTTTAGTTGTAGCCTAGAAAACAAGACCTTATTTTTTTTGGTATGTAGCCTGAGGCATTGTCCTGAATTCCTTCTGCTTGTTTTTTTTTTTTTTTTTTTTTCCTGAATGGATAAAAGTTTCACTCAGTGGGAAAGGGAATATTTGCACAAGTGAAAGTATAGCTCCTGGGCATTTAATATTTATTTTCCCTTTTACTTGGGCTTAAATCTACATGAGAAGAATAAGGTGGAGATAAGATGGTTGTTTCACTTTATAATCTTGGTAAACTTCTTTCATAATATAAAGAAAAAATTTCTTCATTCTCAAGATTATTAAGGAGAATTATGGCTGAATATGCTTTAGTACACAGCTTTGTTATTGGCATTGGTATTTCTTTAGGAATGCCAGTAACAGATGTGCCAAAATTAAAGACTCTAGATACAGACTCCACACTAGAGGAATTAAAAAATGAAATTTTCTTCATTGAAAAGCATTTATTTGGGAAAAATATATTAAATTAGAAAAAACTTATTTGAAGTTTTTGCTCCATTTTCCCCATCACTTATAAATAATATATTAATAATATAGGTGGCTTTTTCCGATTTGGGAAATGTAACAAAACAAGAGAAAGGAATAATAATGGACTTGAAGGAGTTATAAATATACTAAATAAACTCCCAAATTTGACTTAACTTTTCAAATGGGGAGTTATTTTATTTGAGTGAGAATAATTTGTAGCCGTATCTTCAAGAGACAATCTTTTCCTAACGTTCTTCTGGTTCTTCAAGCTTCTAATTCTCTTACTTTTTAATGAAAGCTGTGATGTCTTGAAATTATTGCTATTAAATCTGGACTTGTTAAACAAAATCCCAAGAAGTTCAGGATCTCTTGGATGATCTCAAAAAGCAGTAAGAAATTTCACAACTAGGTAATACTTAAAATTTAACTGAATGGATTTAATTTAATTTAATTTTTTTTTTTTTAAAGATTTTATTTATTTATTTGACAGAGAGAGACACAGCGAGAGAGAGAGAGCACAAGCAGGGGGAGTGGGAGAGGGAGAAGCAGGCTTCCCGCCGAGAAGGGAGCCCGATGCGGGGCTTGATCCCAGGACCCTGGGATCATGACCTGAGCTGAAGGCAGACGCTTAACGACTGAGCCACCCAGGTGCCCCTGAATGGATTTAATTTTAATATGTCTCCTCTGATACAACCATTTATGGCTTGATTCCATCCTTCTTCCACTATATTCTTGGTCATTTTTGAGGTCCCTGATAAGATTTATGATGAGGAGACCTCCTTCATCTAATGAACACCTTGTACAAAATTTCTCATCATATCTTTCTCTGTTAACATTTTGTCCTTATATATGTTGACACTTCAATCTCTGAAATTATGTAAGGAATTAAGATCCATGCTTCTTAGAAAATGGATTGGTTGAATGTCAAATTCCACTATTTTATCTTACTCTTTTTGTTATTTTTAAAGAATGAGTTCAATCCTGTATTTAGTATCCTAACTATAAGAAAAGAGTTGAGTGTATTATTTATGGACCAAGTCTGGAGAACAAATCTATTTTTCTCCATATTTATCACTTTTCAATCATTTTTACAATCTGGAAAACTTCTAGATGAAGACTTTTCTGAGTTCATCTACTTTGGACTTAATATAAAAGGTGAAAAACACAGTCTTTGCATTTTAAACCTCAGGCATTGACTCCAAGTTTCCTATTCTCAAACTTACATACCATGTACATTTCTAGTGATCTCTTTTGCTTATAAAAGTAAAGTAACTTGGCAAAAACAAAGAGTAAAAACAAATTTACTTCTCTTTTTGATATTACAATTAATTGTGGAAGCTTTCTCTTACCCTATTAAGCAGGAAGTCCTCTACCTCAAATTGCCTCATGGATAGAGAAATAGTGTGCTGACTTGTACCTACTTTTGTTAATCTTTTGTGACTGCCGTATGCTATTGTGCTTAAGAGGTGGCCCACTGTTATACTGGTATTCTTGGCCCAGTGGTTAGGGCACTCTTGGTCTGGCAATAATTTGGGGGGATATAGTAGAACTCAAAGAGGTTTTTTTCCTCTGAGTTTCATGCTCAGCCTTGGCCACTCCATACTTGGGTGAACCTCCATCCAAATGGTACAGCTCTTTAGCTGCAGTGCAGATCCTTGCCTAGGCTGGAGGAGTTTTCCACAAAGTCATGCTCAAAAGGGGGCTACAAGCTTGTGTTCTCTGGGTTACAACCCTGTAGTTTTAAATTTGCAGCTATTGTTTCTAATCACATTCCTGGCCCCTTGTGCCTGTGTCAGGAGGAGTTTTCATCCTTAGCTACCTGCTCTGTGAAAACCAGACTTTCCCAGGAGAATCCAGGCTCTGTGTTAGTCCTTTTACCCTCATGGGGCCCTTTGTGACATTTCCGCCAATAGGTCTCTCATTGGGGATTATCCTGTCCATCAGAAGTTCTAATAAGATTAGTCGCAAAAGAACAAGCTTTGAGGTCTCACTCCATTTGTTATCAGCAGACTCCTTTCTTAAGAACGAGCTCTTTCTTCTCAAGGACATAAGGAAGTATAACCATTTTAAGGAAGTAAAAGAAAAAAAAATCATCTATCAATGTGTACCTACTTGTCATTAACTTATATAACTAAGATGGAACATGCTAGTGATTCTTCCCCTAGCAAGAAGGTATTCCAAGGTAACTTCTGCTGTCTTCATTTAGACAGAACTGGCAGGCAACTTTCAAACAAAGATCAGTTCCTTTTGTTAAAATTTTCACCTAACTAGATATTCTCTTCTCAAAACAATTAGAATAAATAGTAGCTATTTTTAAATGAGCACCTTCTATATGCTAATAGCTATAAGCTATTTTACATAAATTATCTTATTTAATCCATAAAACAATCCTGCATGATAGATATTATTTTATTGTTATTTTTGCCATTTTGAAGTTAAGAAAATGAGACTCAGAGAGATTAAGCAACTTGCTCAGAGTTACACAACTAGGATTTGAATGAAAGTCTGACTCAGAAGCCAGTGTTCTTTTCCCACTACACTTAACAAATGGGAAGGCCATGCTGGAAAAACACACATCTGATAATATACACTTATGAGTAATTGCATAATATACTTCTAGCTGGATTAAATTAATTAATTTATTCATCCATTCTAGAAACATTGGGGATAAAGTGATGAGAAAGAATTTCTGCCGTCAATCACATATAGTCTGGTTGGGGAAACAACCACATATAAAGAGGAAGAACAGTGACAGAGATAGATGGGGTAATTGTGAGCAAAAAGAAGGATTACCGTGCTTGGGAACCCTATGCCCAACCTCACATATTCTTCAGGTCTTATTACCTGAGAGGTGCCTTACGCTGACTGTTTCTTTCAGATGGCCATATGCTTTCATGTAGCTCTAACTTGTTTTCTACTTTGCCTCTCTAGTTTGGGAGTTTGGTTGCCATAGTCCTAATGATATTAGATTGGTTCTTGGAAGGTATATCACCATTTATGGCCATACTGCTACATCTAATTATCAAAGGTATATTTGCCTTAGAGGAAAAGTTGTAAGGACATGGTTATTTGGGTAAGGGCATAGAAGAAGAAGGCAAAGGGAGGGGTATAAAAAATGGCTCACCTGCCCTCCCCCAAAAGATCAAATTCAATATCTCTGAGGATTAGAACAGATTTCAGTATGTATGTTTGAGTAATGAGGGTGTCTGCCATCCATACTAATTATAGTCTGTAAGAAATAATATAATTTGTGTCTTAAAATATGATTAATGGGAATTACTTACCTTAAAAATATATTTCATTTATAACTTTTTAAGTTTTTACCTTCAGAATTTTAGCACTTTATATACAAAATATTGTGTTACCATTTCTGATAATTGAAAAGCCACATAGATGATGATTTTCAGTCTAAATATTATTAAAATGCTTAAAATTTCTGATATAAATAATCTTCAGTGTATGGTTCTGTATGGAGTTTAAGACAATAAGAGAATCTGATGAAAAAAGAATTTGAAATTCAAACAAATCAATACATAGATCACATATATTTTAAAATTAGAGACAAAGTTGTTTTTCAAAAACAAACCAAATGTTTTCATATTTCCAGCTCTCTTGCTGGCACATTTCAGGATGACTGTATGTGAAATGCTATGTCTATTTTGGAGCTTGCTATCTCTCCATGGACTCTTTCTTAACCCAGTGTGCTGGCCTTAGCATTTCTTCTTCTTTTTTTGCTAATGGTCTTTCCACCCAAGTTAAATTATCCAGTCTTTGTCATCTGCCAGGAAAATTTGTCTTCAGGGAGAAAATGCTACGACTCTCTCCTTAAGTTCTGCTGGTCCTGACACTGCTTCACGGAGCCATCTTCATTCTGTATTCAAATTGTTGCTGCTTTTCCTATTCATTCCCTTCCTATGCCTTGAGCAGTTAAAACTGATTTTGATTGCCTTGGCTTACCTATTGTGGGAGGCTTTCTTCTAAGTTATAGGTAGAAAATGATTGGGAAAAACAGGTATGCTAATGGCCTTTTATGCCTTATAATTGTACATCCTCATAATAACAATTTTTAAGATGAGTGTCTATACAAGAGAGTGAAGAAACATACTGACCTTGTAGCCCATGACTTCAGATTCATTGGCTAATGGTCTGACTGGTTCCCAGCCCAGAGAAAGCTGAGAGCCTTGCTGTTCCCACCTGAGATTGCTGGGTGCTTGACTAGGGGCTGCAAAATAAAAAGTGAAAGTGAACAGACAAGGAGTCTTAAATACATTTCTTCACTTAAATCTTTGTATTTCAATCTTTTCTTGTGTGTAATAGTTGGCTGGCACCATAGGCTTCTTTCCAGCTGGAGTCAGATAAGGAGGGTTTTTGCTCCAGAGTGTCATTTTAATAGCTACTCTACCGAGCTTTTGAACCAGAATCCTTTTATCTTCCTTCCTGTGTCAAAATCGCTTGGCCTTATTTCACAGGAAGATAACCTTTATCTACTGTGAATGCAAAATTTTCTGAGCTAGTTTTGGAATTCAGATCTAAGCATTCAAGCGAGACTATGAATCAAAACTCCCCTTCAACTCTCCTTATTTTGTACCTCACAGGGCTTTCAGAAATGTTAAAAGATGTTTCCCTTTTGTCTGAAACAAACAAAAATCCCAGGTCACTTACGGGATTTCTTGGTGGTTGCACTCACTTCACTGCTAGGTGGCCCATATCCAGCTCCATTATAAGCCCTCACTGTGAAGTGATATAAAGTATTTCCTTCTAATCCTGTCACAATGACAGAGGACTCATTCCCTCTAGTTTTGACTGTTTCTGCAGCATCTTCTTGTTCCATGTCTTTCCGATAACCAACCTGTCAACAAATTATTAAATGACAGATTAATTTTGAAGTTTCTTCCATACTTGTGATTGTTTAGTTTTCCTAAAGCCCTAAGAAATCACTCTTGTATCATCCAATTAACAGGTACTACCAACAAGGCAAAATCAGTCTTAGTCACTGCCTGATTTGCATCTGTGTGCATCTTAGCAGTACTCAACAGAGCAACAAAAGGTGCTACCTTCTAGCCTGGTAGCATGAGTTGCTTGGAAAAGAGTCCAAAACACATCCTGACGTTAAGGAAGAATCATTCAAAGAAATTGAAGAAATGCTCTTCTCTTATATGTTATCAGAAACTTTTACCTTTCAAAGCCATGGAGCTTTGAATGAATTTTTGAGAAAGAGACATGAACAATATTTCCTTCTGGGCTCCACATAAAGGTAGAGTCATATAAGCTGTATGGGTTTAATAGAGAAGAGGTGACAGAGAACATTCATGATACCTGGGAGTGGTCTAAATGTAGACCTATCACATTGCTAGGATATGGGAGGGAGGCAGAAAGGAACTTTTCCGTCAAAGCACAATTTATGCATTGAGATGATCTTTCCTGATTATAAGCTCATGGTGATGCTGTCATACCAAACTTGAACCCTTTGTGAGTTTAAGTAACTGTTTTTGTGTAACAGTATTTAAGTGGTTAAAAGAGTAGTTTTTACTCCTCTACTTACTTACTGTGGTAAAAGTAATGGAACAGTAGTTGCCCCCCTCCCATTAATTACTGTGGTGAAAGAAGTGGATCACCGTACCCATTTCATCCTCCTTCAAGTGCTTTGTTTACTGTAGAGGCTAAGAAGCCAAACACCACATTTTCCAGAGGCTTTCAACTAAGGTTGCTGCTACACAGGGTAGGCAGTGAGGGGTTTTTGTTTGTTATTTGAAATATTCTGGAGCATGCCTAAGACTGCCATTTCCAGCTATAGCCAGAGGAAGTCATTATAGGCTCTTGTGTCTCGGAAAAAAAACAAAACAGAACATTTGAGTCACCACATCAAATTAAAAGGCCTCTGCCAGCCTAGGTGCTGGCTGAAGGCAAAGGGAATAAGAAATGGGTAGACGAGGAAGGAAGTTAAAAATTGTAACTGCAACTTTATGAAATGAAGACTATAATAGCAATACTTGCTTCCAGGTACAGTTTTGTGTATACGTATTAATGACTTGGGCCCCTTCCTTTTTCTGATGTTTTATACAGTGTCGTAGGTAGGTAACTCTCTAATGTAGTTCATTAGAGGAAGAATAAACTTTCACCCTGAGATGGACAGATTTACTGATGGAACTTTCTTTGACTTTCCTGCTTAGGGAAAGGGTCAGTACATTTTCATTTGTAAAAGTGATCTTTGTACCGTATCAGTATGGAACACGGTTGTTGCTTATTGTTGCTTATGAGGGTTGTTGAGTGGGGAAAAGGAAGTGTATGTATGTTGAGTAACCAAAGACAAATGGTACATTAGTGTTCAACATCCATTTCACTCTCATTCCAGTTATCTCTCTGTACTGAAGAGGATGGAGAGCTAAAAATCTTATTTCTAAGGTTCCTTTGCAGTTACGACTCAATGTGTTGTAGCTTCAGCCAGTCAGATGAATATGCCTGAGATTTGAAAGTAAAAGTGAGATGGAGATTGAACTTCTGCTTCTGCATTTCTGCTGGTAAGCACATTCATGGAGTCATTATTTTTCCTTCCTGCCCGGCCCCCAAAGGCGCATTAGTAAGTGACTCATTGTCTAACCATTAGCTTTATGAGAGCCGAGAATCAGGGCACAGGACATCCATTTTGTTGGTGCAAATCGTAGTTTGCATGGTGGGATTCTGGAACTGGCAACAACAGTGGAGGTCTACA
This sequence comes from Halichoerus grypus, assembly GCF_964656455.1. Lineage (NCBI taxonomy): Eukaryota > Metazoa > Chordata > Mammalia > Carnivora > Phocidae > Halichoerus > Halichoerus grypus. Next base: position 80,238,483 of record NC_135722.1, on the reverse strand, counting down.
GATCACAGCAGCTTCCTGAATGTGGCACCATCCTGATTATAGTGGCTTCTTTAAACATAGCAATGGAGTATGCTTCTGGGCCTGGTGGCTTAGAAGACATCTTCCTTTGTGTTGGTTCTATAGTTTGACTTTAAGAGTCATTCTTGATCTTTCAGGTCACCCTGAAGTCTGTTAATTTAAGTTGATAATTTTGTAAAACATTTAATAACAATAATATTTCTTAAACTATTTAGAGTAATTTAGTTCTTTGAGACTAACCCCTATCTGATACATCTACACAAATCTCATATATCTTTGTATATATCTATCTCTTTATTTTCTTTAAAGGCTAAAAAGACAATCAAATTCCTATTTCTCATCTCTGTCTCTTCACAGATTTGAACTGGTATACAGCTGAGTGACTGAATTTCAAATATCTGTTTGATTAAGCTGGAATCCTTTAAAATCCTAACTTTTATATGATGAGCTTAACTTGCTTCATCTTTGAGAATATTTTAAGTGAATAAATCTAAGTTATTTTCAAAGTACAAAATTGGCTGAGATGTCATGAGATGAACAAACACATATCTTTCCTTTCCAGTGATATGTCTGATTCCCACTTCTCTGTTTTAATTTTGTTTAATTGGTTAGATTATTTAAATTAATTAAATATATGTATTTGAGGGAAACAAGTATGATTAAATTCAATGAATGTTGATACAGATTTGATACAGATTTCACTATAAATTTTGACTTCTAAATATTTAATGTTTAATGTTCTGATTAATCACCATAAAATTAAACATCCTAATGAAAGATAAAATGTTTCTTAACTAACTGCTTGTAAAAAAGAAAAGAAAAACAAAACCAAATTCCAGCTGAAATCTACACAGTGTATTCTGAAGTATGCTTCAGGTAAAAAATGTTCTTGTTAAAAAAAACAACTTTAACTGAGGGTACTCATTTAAAATAAAGCATATCAGGGGTGGGTGGGTGGGGGCGATGGGTGAAATATGTGAAGGGGATTAAGAGTACACTTACGATGAGCATTGAGTAATGATATATAGAATTGCTGAATCACTATATTGTACGCCTAAAACTAATATAACACTGTATGTTAACTATACTGGAATTAAAATAAAAAGCTTTAATTAAAAAAAGCAATAAAAAAATAAAACCTACAGAGAAATGTAAAAAAAAATTCACACATTCTCTTTCTAGCATGTTTAAAAAAAAAAAAGAACAAGAGTTGTTACTTTCACAGTGAAATGATAATTATTTGCCCCCCACCTTTTTTTTTTTGGTTGGGAGAAAGGGTAAAACAAAAACAAAAATATTTGGAGTTTAACATTATGCTTCTTTCATGATTCTTAAATTAAAGTAATACAGTATTCACAAGTCACACACACCTTCTAAAATTGAGACTTCTTCATTCATTTTCTCCCCCATGATTCAGTTTCCATCCGGATGATATATTTCATCAAAGCATACACTTTGAACTCTATATGAGATCACTTGAAATTAGGTTAAAAATGTTTAAAAAGATATAAATATCTAAAACTGGAAGCATAGATAACCTACTATTTTATCACCTTCAGATAATTGTCTTTTGTATGTGTCTGTGTATTTCTTCCTATATTTTCATTACATATATTTAATATAATTATGTACCTATAATTTTATGTCCTACTTTTATTCTCTAACATTAGAGTTACACATAAGTATTTTCTCATTTTTCAAAGTGATATTCTATCATATGTCTGTATACCAAATAATATTTAACCAGTGTTCTATTGTGGAACATTTGGGTAGCTTCCAACTAATGTTTTTTAAATTAAAATGTTGCTATGAATGTCTTCATTTGTATTGTTTTCTACATATTGGATTAATTCCCCAGGGTAGAATCCCACACAGGAGATTATGGGGTCTAAAGTAACGAAAATTGTTATGCTTTTTGATACAAAAAATGTCACACTGGTTTTCAAATAGTTTGTACAAATTTTCATTTCCAAAAAAAGTTTATGAATCTAAGATATACCATACTATTGCAAGCTCTAGGTAGATAATGGGTTTGGAGCCAGAAGGTCTATATTTGAAACTTACTTTTTTTTATCTGTAAGCTATATATAATGGGACAAGTTACTTGACCATTGAATTTCTATACTCTTTTTATAAAACAGGCAAAATACTACTTACCTCAATTTCATGAATCATTTTTAAACTGCTCCCCTATTGTCACTAAACTACTTGAACTATTTTTTCTTGATGTTTTAATATTTCTGATTTTTCTTATTTGTAAGTCTATTAGTATCCTGTTTTTGATATTCTTCATATTATTTTGATTGTCCAATTTCGTCTCTTAAAAACTCTATTTAAAATTATAATAACATGTGATGTTATTAGTGGCAGGCAGGAAACATGTCTTCTGAGTCAGCCAATACCTGTAAGAGTATAGATTTGAACCTAAATTTACAGGGTGGCTCTTTCTGGTAAAAATCCATTTTTTTTATCCAAAGTTGACTCTCCAGGATAATTACAATTTTAACTATGCAGATAGTATAGTTGATTTTTTGGTGTGATGGTTCTAAGATACATATGTCACACACAATCCAGTTATTTTACCTGAAGTTGCAGAATCTAAAATCTAAATCCATGATTTTTGCCGTTTGCAGTAGATGGTTACTGGATGAGTTGTGAACTTTCCCCTACTTCTCAGTTTTCATACAGTTTTATATATATATGTGTATATATACACATATATATATACACATATATATATACATATATATATAATTATATTTATAACTGTATTTATAAATATATATTATGAGAATATATATAATATATATAACTATATATTATATATATAATCAGTGAATTATATATATAATTAGTGAAGAAGTCTCCTTAATATTTTATGTTCTCCTGATTTTTGCTACCTGTTAGATTTTAAAAACACAACATTTTTTCTTAGTTCTTGAAGTCACTTATTTCTATTTAATTGTACTTAGTGATCACTGCTCATTCAATATTGTACTCCTTGAATTTAATAAACATAGCTCTATTTTCTGTTGTTATTTAATGCTGCAAAAGAGTAATTGATTTTTTGCATCTTTGAAAGTAACTTATTCTTTCTTCTAGGGAGCTTAGAGGTTTTTTGTTTGTTTTTAAAATCTAAATGCATATTGAAATGTAAATATTTTATCAGGGCTTTAATTCTTAAAAGTTATTAATTCAATTATTCATTCAAAAAATTTTTGAATATATATTATTTACCAAGAACTATGCCTGCAGGCAACTGGGGACTAATGGAGTCAAAAAAGACATAGCATAGGCCAGAACACAGAGGACTTTCAGAGCAGTGACACTATTCTGTAGAGTATTATAATGGTGAATATATGTCATTATACATTTGTCAAAACCCTTAGAGATGTCCAACACCAAGAATGAACCCTAATTTAAACTCTGGACTGTGAGTGGTGATGATGTGTCAATGTAGGTTCATTGATTATAACAAATGTACCACTCTGATGGGGTGTGTTGATAGTGGGGGAGGTGGTGAGTGTGTAGGGACAGGGATTTGTGGGAATTCTCTTTATTTTCTGCTAAAATTTGCTGTGGACCTAAAACTGCTTATTTTTTTTAAAGTTTTATTAATTGAAAAAAATAATAGCTAAAATAGTTATTGAATGAATAACCCACACAAACATAAAATTGTGATTCTGACAAGCTACTTATTGCTAGAGATCTACAATTTGGGGTAAGTCTCAGTGGAGAGAGGCTGGTCAAGGAAGGCTTCACTAAGAGAGGTAGTTGAGCACTGGCAGAAAGACTAGGAGCTAAGCAGGCAAAGAGGGAGGGAAGGCAGAAGAATAGTGTGTGCAGTCTGGAAAGGAGAATGATATATATGCAGGCCTGAAAAAAGTCCAGTTAGGCTGATGTGGAAATTGATGGTGAATATGGCTTAATTTGATCCTACAGACAAAGGATGGAGCTAGATCTTGTAGTTGTCTGTGTTAAGGAGTTAGGAACATTTATAACACATTGAAGGATTTTGAGCAGGGGTGAGGGTGGGAGTGTGCATTTGTTTTTTGACAAGATATACCCAGCTGTCCAAAGTTTTTTTGTTTTTTTAAAGCACATAAATCAGATGGCTCCCTTGTTAAAAACTTTCCATATTGCAGTTAGAATAAATTCCAAACTCCTCATCATGGTTTCCAAGGCCTTACCTGATATGCTCTCTGTGTCCTTCTCCAACCTCATTTTACATCCTACCTCACTTTCTTGCCATCTTCCAGAAAAATGGGTCTCAGACATTCACTCACATTCATAATTGAATTTCTAGTGCCATGTCTCTAGAAGCTCTTTTCATAGCTCTTTTTCTCTAAATGGCTATCTCCTTTGGTTCAGCTTACCTGAGAAGCCTCCCTTGACCACTTCTCTAAAGAAACCATCTCTCTTTTATGCCATTCTGAGTTTTGTAACAATCACTTGTAATTATGAAATTACATGAAGCTATCCTAATTTATCTGTTTGTTTGTATAAAGCACCAAGGTGGCAATGGTTGCAATATGGAGAAGAGATTGGAAAGAGGCTAGAGTAGATATAGGAGAGCAGTTGGAAGGCATTGAGAGTCTGGCTAAGAAACGAGGATAGCCTGAACTAGGGTTATAGTGGTGGATGTAGGGACACATATGGGGTCAAGCAATATTTAGAAATTAAAATCAACAGACTGGTGATAGATTAGTTATGGGCATGCCAAGAGGGCGTTGTTAAGACTTTAATATTTCCTGAAACTCTGTGGTATGTATTTTGGTTACTTTGAGTTTGGACTGCTTGTTTATGTTGGATTTTTTTCTTTGTTGTTGTTAGTGCTTTTGCTCTGTATATTTGGTCTTCTGACAGGTTATCTATTGCTTATAGACCAAATTTCCTTTGTCCTTCATGTCTACTATCTTCTCTCTCACCTTAAATTTTCCTATTCATTAACTTTATATTCCGGGATTACTTCTCAAGTTTGTACTCTGAAGCACTGGTTTAAATATTTAGTAGTATCAAATTTGCATTTTATTGCTTCTAATGAATATTTTATTTTATTTACTTTTTTTTTTTTTTTAGTGCATTCTCTTCATATTTTGGATCTCTCTTTAAATATAGAAGAAATACTCTCCTTTTTCTCATCGGTATCTAGACTCATATGTTTAAAATTTTTCTTCTGATTTACAAGAAAATCTCTTATAGGGAAAGGAATTCATACTGAGGCTTACCATTTGTTTTATTCTTTCAGAGAGTTTTATTCTGTTTAATCATCCTTGAATTTTACCTAACTGATCTTTAATGGTGTTATAAAAAGGAATTAAGGTTTATTTGAATGGGAAGACATCCATCTCTAAACCGTATATTCCAGACCAGTGGCCTATGCTGTGCAGATAGGTGCTAGATTATTGGTTGTTAGTACAAGGCTCCACTCATATTCTCCAAGCAACACAAAGAAATCTACCCAGGCCTGATCTGAGAGACAGAGCTTCATGTGTGTGACTGTAGTTTGTTTCACTGAAGGAAAAGATAAAGGGGAAGGAGTCCAGAGGCTATTTCATTGCTTGCTTGAACCTAGAAAATGGGATTTTGAGGCTGGGTCATTGCACAAAGATGAAAATAAAGAAAAACCTAAAAATGCTGCTAATAATTTTGTTTCATACCTCTCATTGCAATTGCAATAAGGATTTTCTCTTTTCTTATGGTTTCATGGTTACTTTAAGAGAAATCAAGAAAAGCTAGTTTTATGTGCTTCCATTCAATTCACTGTCACTTCTAAATTCAAAAGTTGTAACTAATATAAACTGAGAGTTAGGAGGTAGATATTTCACTTCTAGCCTGCTTCTCTAGTAATTCCTCACCTTCAGATAAACTTTGAAATGCTATGACATTTTCTCTAATAATGCTTAAATTGTCTTTTACATTCCTTTTTTTTCTCACATAACACCTAATTTTAGCCATGTCCTTCTACTGAGAGCTTCAAAATCTTATATATTAGGAACACACTTCCCATGGAAGATGAATTTGTTTCAGTCAAGAATGTCTTTGCTTGCCTCAATTTAGTTGATCTCCAGCTTCCTAATCTCCTGAGTTTAGCACTAGGTATAGTTATTAAATTGGCTATTTGCAATCAATGCTCTGAGATACACTAGCAGTCGGTATTATTAGATTGCAGACATATTAGCTGTTTTGTGTCCAACAGTAATTTTACTATAAAGAATGCAATTCAGGGTGCCTGGGTGGCTCAGATGGTTAAGCGTCTGCCTTCTGCTCAGGTCATGATCCCAGGGTCCTGGGATCGAGTCCCACATTGGGCTCCCTGCTAGGCGAGGAGCCTGCTTCTCCCTCTGCCTCTGACTCTCTGTCTCTCTCTTATGAATAAATAAATAAAAAAAAATTTAAAAAAAAGAATGCAATTCAATGAATCACATAAGATAAATAAACAATGCTTAGTTAAACTTTTGAATATTTATGAGGCTGTTCAACAGTGATTAGGGGATATGAGGTGAGGAGGTATAAAATACAGCAAGAACATAACAATGGATATAATTTACTGAATAAATCTGTATTTATTTTTCCTAGAAGCTGTCACTACTATCTAAAGAAAATATACTAAAGAAGATGGGCTATAAATATAATTGAATTTGTTCTTAATGCATGTAGTTCAGTGCAGGTCTTTTACGAATGTTTGTTCCCTTCCCTTCTTTACTCAAATGTTGTAAAATACAGCATGTTGAATAAAGAAAATTTGGGGAATATTTTATTATAACTAATGTGCAAATGTGTTTGTGAGACGAGCTGTAAATATAAGTCTCTTAATACAAACTAATTAAATGAAAGAATAAAAGTTTTTATATGAAAGTTAATACTTTTAGGTGGAAGAACATTAATCTTTAAAAATTTATTATGTATTTCACCACATATAAGGTGCTAGGAATGCAGAATTTGGAGATGTATAGTTTTAATGTATGCATTAGAACAGACAAAAAGCCAAAATTCAGTGATATGTCCATCTTAAGGAGCTTGAAAAAGAACAGTACATTGTAAACCTAAATAAACTAGAAAGAAGGGTATGATATAGATAAGAGCAGTACTTAATGAACTGAAAATAAATACAGATAAAGAAAATGAATAAAGCCAAAGTTAATTCTTTGAAAAGATCAAAAAAAATTTGTAAATCTCTTTTGATCAGGAGTGAGCAGAGAAAGAGTGCGAGGGAGAGGTTAGAGGATATACAAATTATTGGTAGAAATGAACACCATGGATCTTAGAGAGATATATTAAAGACAATGATAGAAATAAATGGTGGCGAAGAAAAGTGATCATGTAAATCCCGCCCTAGATGAGAACTGAAAAATCTTGGCAAGCATCCAAAAGCAGACAGCCACTGCAGGAGAGTTTACTCTGGAAACCTGAAACTGCAACAGGTAAGTTATAGCTTTTTTGTTTGAAAATATGACTATGGTGCCAGAATGTGACTGCAGCCTTGCCAGCTGGAGAAACAAAGGATCGAATTGAATGTAAGGGAACTGCAAAAAGAGTAAGACTGAAAATCCCAGTGTAAACACTGCTCAACTTCTTGGCTAAAAGATAAACTCTGCTTGCTCAGGGAGAATAATTAGGAGAGTGGGTTTAAATGTAGGCAGCAACGAAGAAAATCTACCCAAAAACAGCTGCATTGGGTGGGATTTTTGAGTTTGCTGTTGTTTAAACTGAGTGCATTTTTCAACATGAATGTCCTCAGGAAGCAGAAAAGTGGCAATTTTTAAAAGCATATATTTTAGAGATTTATTATAAAAAGGTGTTGTGTGAAATAATGTAATTGCTGAGATTTGCTTCAAAATAATATAGAAGAATTGATTAAAGGGCATTGTATGTAAAATGTTATCCATTTGTTCATAATGGTTGAAGGTGAGTGTTGAGTACATAGAAATTTACTATACTTCCTTGTATATTTCACATATTTTTCATGTTACAAAGTTAAAAGAAATATAATTTAAAAATAAAGATCACAGTTACAATCGAATCAAAACAATAAAACAGGCATTAATCTAAGAAAAGATTTGTAAGACCTATATTGATAAAGATCAAAGAAAACAAACAAACAAAAAAACACAGGGATATACAATAATCATTGATAATTCTTCCAAAATTGTCTATATAGGCAGCTCTATTCATAACAGACCCAAACTGGAAACAACCCTAATGTCCATCAATGATAGATAAATAAATTGTGGTATACTCATACAATACAGTTTGGGAGAAAGCATGTAACAATACAAATAAATCTTACTAATATAATGTTGAGTAAAAAATGCAAGACATAAAAGGCTCCATATAATTCCAAAAACTATGAAAACGAATCAGAATGCAGGATACTGGTTTTTGGGAGGGTATGAATAAGGATAGTGGCTGTAGTAAACACAAGGTAGGTCTCTGGTTTGTTTTTTTTTTTATGCTCCTATTTTTTTTTATTTTATTATGTTATGTTAATCACCATACATTACATCATTAGTTTTTGATGTAGCGTTCCATGATTCATTGTTTGTGCATAACACCCAGTGCTCCATGCAGTACGTGCCCTCTTTAATACCCATCATCAGGCTAACCCATCCCCCCAGCCCCCTCCCCTCTAGAACCTTCAGTTTGTTTTTCAGAGTCCATAGTCTCTCATGGTTCGTCTCCCCCTCCGATTTCTCCCCCCTTCATTTTTCCCTTCCTGCTATCTTCTTTTTTTTTTTTTTAACATATAATATATTATTTGTTTCAGAGGTATCAGGGAAATCCAAATCAAAACCTCAATGAGATACCACCTCACACCAGTCAGAATGACTAAAATTAACAAGTTAGGAAACGACAGATGTTGGCGGGGATGCAGAGAAAGGGGAACCCTCCTACACCGTTGGTGGGAATGCAAGCTGGTGCAGTCACTCTGGAAAACAGTATGGAGTTTCCTCAAAAAGTTGAAAATCGAGCTACCACACAACCCAGCAATTGCACTACTGGGTATTTACCCCAAAGATACAAATGTAGGGATCTGAAGGGGTATGTGCACCCCAATGTTTATAGCAGCAATGTCCACAATAGCCAAACTGTGGAAAGAGCCAAGATGTCCATCGACAGATGAATGGATAAAGAAAAGGTGGTGTATATATACAATGGAATATTATGCAGCCATCAAAAGGAATGAACTCTTGCCATTTGCAGCGACGTGGATGGAACTGGAGGGTGTTATGCTGAGCGAAATAAGTCAATCAGAGCAAGACATGTATCATATGACCTCACTGATATGAGTAATTCTTAATCTCAGGAAACAAACAGGGTTGCTGGAGTGCTGGGGGGTGGGACTGATGGGGTGGCTGGGTGATAGACACTAGGGAGGGTATGTGCTATGGTGAGCGCTGTGAATTGTGTGAGACAGTTGAATCGCAGACCTGTTTGTAGTTTTTAGTAATGTTTTGTTTCATGACCTGAACTATAGTTATGTGGATATGTTTACTTAGTGGTAACTCATTGAACTGTACATTTATTATTTGTGCTCTTTTCTATATACAGATTTAAAAAATTGTCCTTTTGAAAATAAAGTGTCAGTCATTTAGTAATTAGCAGTCAATTAGTAATAAGTATTTTTATAATGCTATGTCTTTTGTAAAGCTTCCTTTTGTATGTATGTGTTCAAGTACTTTATAACATTTCTCAATTTCATAGTCTGGTAAGCAAAACCATGGCTGTATCTATCTCTTCAACACTCATTGAGTTAGTACCTCGAGATCACAAGTACACTGTCAGGTGTTAAGATAAAACCCACTGCTCAAAAGAAAGAAGAATGTGTTGCAATTTGGTCATTCTCAAATGGGTCATTCTAAGAGAATGTCAACAAAAATGTTCCAAGTATTTGTTAAATTAAATGGGTTGATGTCTACATTTGCGGTTTCATTCTTCGTATGCATATTTTGTGTGTACAAATGTCTGGTATGTAATAGAGAGTGAGACTGTGGATGGATGTATGATGAGCTCAGGATGGCTGGATTTAGGAATGAGAAAACTCCTGTTTAGAGGTGCTATAGTGAATTCAGATTTGTGTAAAAGAGTAAAAAAATGGGAAATAACTATGAATATGATAAAAGATATCAATATCCTTTCAGTCTTTTATGTGTATAAAGCAATATATTCACGCAAATACTCTAATATTCTTGAAAATGAAATGGTTTATGTAAAAATTTTAGTAAAACAATTGTGAAAAATGGTTTGGATTAGAGCATTTTTTTCCATGAAGCAATCTATCTAGAAGCAAATAAACAGAAGCACAGTACATTGAGTGATTTATTGCTCTCCAAAAATTCTATAGTTGCCTTTCAATAGGACAGGAAGGAAGGAGTTAAGCAACTGAAATGTTACTTTTTCAATTTCCTTTGATCTGCTGATTTTTGAAAAACATAAATAGTTTTAGTTAGTCTCCCAATCTATGAAAATAACCTAAGAAGGAAATCTAATGATAGGGACATGAAAGCTATTTGATTTAAATCAGAGTCTGCAGAATTTCAGAAAAAGAAGAGAAGAATTGGCTTTTTTTTTTTTTACTGTTTAGTTTTTAATCTTATTTTTAGATAGTCATAATAGAAAGCCAAAGAGAATCTGTAAAACAGCTGTTACCCACATACCATATGGAAAATAAAATAGCCTTTGTTTTAGCCCTTTGGTGACTGGCTTCATTTTGGCTTCTTTTCCCTCTTTAATTTATATTTGAAATTCCATTTTTCACCACACGCACACATACTCACCCACCCCCTGCTATTCAAATTAAATGCAATCTGCCTGGCATGAGTTATTCTCAGACAAGAGTAGACCTATGTTTTTGTCTTCTGCTCTGATGATTAGAGTCAGATCATAAATTACACAGCAATCTCATACCTTCTCCTCTTAAGAAATCCCCCCACAACTTATTTTATTGAACAAGACTCAATTGTTGTCTTTTCAGTGCAATCAGTAACTCAAAATGGCTTTAGTGACATGTCTAAAATGAACTTCTTACTTACATATCCTCTGAAAGGTTGAAGATAAACACATGCAAGTCTTGAACATAGCCCAGGAAAAGAAGTCGTTAGGGGTGACTTTAGTGAGAATTGTAAAATGGGACAAGTTGTTTTGTCTTTCATTTTTCTTAATAATAAGCATCAAAAAGTTCAGAATTGAAACTAGGACACTGTGTACTCCTTGCTACAAAAATACATTGTTGCTTATTGTTGAAATGAATCTAGCCATTAAAAGACAAAAATACAGTTAATAATACTGTTACAAAAAGGATACAAAAAATATAAGCACCATAAATTTAGTAATCCTGGGGGATTTTGTTTCACAGGCAGAATATACAACACAATATTTTTTAAAATTATGTCCAGAAAAAAATTCTTTTTATGTTATTCAGTAAATACATATTTTATGTATTGATTTATTATTTTACTCAGGAAAATTGAACACATCTTAGGGACAGATATATGCTCACACAAACAGAAAATGATACCCATATAGGGCACTGGCATGGGTTTATCCTCATTAACGTTTCTTGAGAGAATCAGGATGCTAAGGAATCCTGAAGAATTATAGGCATAGTAATTGTGTTGTTCCAGTGTCTTTCTCTCTCTCTTTGGTTTACTTAAATTTCCCATAAACATTTTTTAATCTTAGATTGTGAGCTTTTTGAAAGCAGGGACTATATCTTATTAATTTTTGTATTTCTGCTGTCTGGCACATTGCCAATAATAAATGCTTGATGAGTGAAGGAATGAAAAAAATGAATCATCCAACATTCCATTATCACACACTTTCCTTCATCCTTCTGCCTGATCTGGAAACATCAGACAAAAGATGATAAAATTTGGCCTTATCTTTCTTTACTTCCCCTTCTTGCCAGGCTGTCTTCTGCTCTGATTTTGTATGCACATCAACATTCTAGTTTTCTCAGAAAAGCTTGAGAGTTTCTGCTTTAGGACTCAAGCATTACCATTCACAAGACATTGAATGCTGGTGGATTCATAAATTCAAAACTGAACCTAATAATTTACTTGCATAGGCCAATGACAGGGATGATAATCCAGATGGGACAGTCATGGTCATTCATGAATCAAAGTTGTTCAATAAATATAGCCCATGTTCAATTTTCAATCATGTTGCATGTCAAAAGCTAGAATTTCACGTATCTCAATGTCAACACTTTCTACATTTAGTCTACACAAGCCATGAAGTCTGAAGCCACTGCTATGCAGTTAACCAAAATTCCTAATGGGTGGTTCTAAGAGAATGTCAACAACGTTGTTCAAATATCTAAAATACAATTAGATGGGTTAGCGTCTACATCTATGATTTCATATTCATTCTTATTTCCTCAGATGGTCATTTTTTATAAGGTAGTGCTAGATTTGCAGAAGGCATCTTAAAAGCTTGTTGAAAATAAAAGACCACTTTTTTCTTTTGATAGCAGAGTCCTAATCTAGCCTAATTGTGACATTTAAAAATGCCCGTGGGTAAAATGTCCTGAAGCCCTTTACCATTAATTACAGTCTTTTTTGGTGGGTTAGGGGATGTCATCGTTCTTTCTCTATTTTTATGCATAGCTATTCCTACCATTTCAATTCGCATGACCATTCTATTAAATAAGGCAATTAGTAAATTTAATAACCAAAATTAGTTTGAATTGAATTAAATGGTTAATGTATTCATAGTGTTAAGTTTGTTGCAGATGAACATAGTTTAAGTAAAAATGCTTGGTTCATTATTTTTTAAAACAATTAAGATGTAATGGAGGCTGCCTTGTAAAAGGCAAAAAATGCCAAATGTGAGTTAATTATTAACAGATGGTATCAGGGGAAGCCTCCTATTGAAATTCTATAGCTGCTCCGTAGGGCTAGGTACATCAGGGGAAAGAATGTCAAGGTCAAGTCATCCAGCAAAAGCAGCTATCTGTAGTTAGGTCAAGACCTCAGGTTAGGATTAAAAAACAAATACCAAAAAACAAAAACGAAAGAAATAGAATCTTCCTTGCTAGACTGTGAACTTCATAAGGGCAGGGACTCTATTTTACTTATTGTTTTACCCCACACATATCACCAAAACATAGCCACTCAATAAATATTAGGCGAATCAATAAATGGGATTCAGATGAAACATACAGACAGTCATATCAGGGATTCAAGATCCAAATCTGACTGTCAATCTAGGTCATAGAATCAGGCTGCAAGTCAGCTGAGAAACAGAGTGAGAAGGAGAGCACAATGAGAGGGATTTGGGTCAGAAGGTAAGTAAGGATATAAGGGCCTTTAGGACTTTATTGCCCATAATGAGGTCTGTCTTGTCTCTAAATGATCCTTGCTTAAGCATAGAATCCCATGATTAGTAGAAGAGAAAATACAAAGATTTCAGAGTCACGTAAGCCACCTACAGGTTTAAGTTTGATTATTTATTAAGAAAAATGCATGGAGGCGTTATCATTAGTATGTATTCTAGAGATACAATTCATCAATATTAAAATTGTAGGGAAGTATGTACTTGACAGGAACCATATTCTAGATGGAAATAAATCTGTGCACATGACTTCAGAAATGATTTATTTCTCATTTACCTCCCCTGTTTCTCCTGGTATATCAAAGGAAATTTCCCATATGAAAGCCTCACCTTGACTTCTTTTAGCTGCTTTTGTCTGAGGTGAAGATAGTTTTCTGCAGTAATTAATTAGACCCACTTACTATAATCTTTGAGTAGTGCAAAAACAAAGTCAGGTATTGTCTTAACCATTTTTGATACCAACATTGGAGCATTGTGATTCTCATGCATATCAAAACATCTTGGTATCCTGACAAGACTTAGCTGATTCCACAGCAAATAAAGTTGTTGCTGTATTGAGAGCTCTGAATTGAAGTGTTTTTTTTTTTTGTTTGTTTGTTTGTTTTTTTTAAAATCAGCTCTTTCAGTTTCTGTGGCACCTATCACACCTCTCCCAAACTGATCTTTCCTTGCCAGTCTCCTTGCCAATTTTTCCTCTTCAGCTAAATTTTGTTTTATTTGTTTATTTATTTATTTATTATTTATTTGTTTACTATTCATTTATATTATTGAAGTAGAACTGACATACAATGCTATATTAGTTGCAGGTGTACAATATATTGATTGATTCAACAATTCTGTACATTAGTCAATGCTCACCATTTGTCACTATACAACATTATTACAATAATTTTTACTATATTCCCTATGCTGTACTTTTCATCACCATGACTCATGTATTTTATAATTGGAAGTTTTTACCTCTTAATCCCCTTTATCTATTTCACCCATCCCTCTAACCACTTATCCTCTGGTGACTACCAGTTTGTTCTCCGTATTTAAGAGTCTGCTTAATTGTTTGTTAGTTTGCTTTTTTAAATTCCACAATATAAGTGAAATCATATGGTATTTGTCTTTCTCTAATTTTACTTAATAACTTCTAAGTCCACCCATGTTGTCACAAATGGCAAGATCTCATTCTTTTTTAATGGCTGAGGAATATTTCATTAATATTTCATATACTTTCAAGTTTTTTTTTTTCCTTTGGGTAAATACCCAGAAGTGGAATTATTGGATTATATAGTATTTCTCTTTTTAATTTTTTGAGAAACCTCCATACTATTTTCCACAGCGATTGCAACAATTACATTCTCATTAACAGTGCATAAGGGTTCTCTTTTTTTCTACATCCTCACCAACACTTGTTATCTCTTGTCTTTTTGGTACTAGCCATCTGACTGTGTGCGGTGATATCTCATTGTGGTTTTGATTTGTATTTCCCTAATGAGTGACGTTAGGCATCTTTTCATGTGTCTCTTGGCCGTCTGGATGTCTTCTTTGGAAAAATGTCTATTTAGGTCCTCTGCCCATTTTTAAATGAAACTGTGTGTGTGTGAGTGTTTGTGTGTGGGTGTGTGTTGAATAAATTCTTTATATATTTTGGATAGTAACCCCTTATTAGGTATATTTTTGCAAATGTCTTTTCCCATTCATTAGATTTCATTTTGTTTTGTTGATGGTTTCTTTTGCTGTGGAGAAACTTTCTATTTTGGTTTAGTCCTAACAGTTTATTTTTGCTTTTGTTTCTCTTTCCTAAGGAGACATATCTATAAATATGTTGTTAAGGGTGATGTCCAAGAGATTACCACTATGTTTTCTTTTAGCAGTTTTATGGTTTCAGGTCTTACATTTAGGTCTTTAGTCCATTTTGAGTTTATTTTTGTGTATGATTAAGAAAGTGATGTGGTTGGGGCGCCTGGGTGGCTCAGCCGTTAGGCGTCTGCCTTCGGCTCAGGTCATGGTCCCGGGGTCCTGGGATCGAGCCCCGCATCGGGCTCCCTGCTCTGCGGGAAGCCTGCTTCTCCCTCTCCCACTCCCCCTGCTTGTGTTCCCTCTCTCGCTGTGTCTCTCTCTGTCAAATAAATAAATAAAATCTTTAAAAAAAAAAAAAAGAAAGTGATGTGGTTTCATTCTATTACATGTAGCTGTCCAGTTTTCTGTCTTTTCCCCATTGGCTATTCTTGCCTCCTTTGTCGTAGATTTATTAACCATTTATGTGTGGGCTAACGTCTAGGCTTTCTATCCTCTTTGATTGATCTTTTTGTCTATTTTTTGTGTCAGTAACATACTCTTTTGATTACTGTAGCCCTATAGTATACCTTGAAATCTGGGAATGTGATACCTTCAGCTTTGTACTCCTTTCTCAAGATTGCTTTGGTTATATGAGGTCTTTTGTGATTTCATATAATTTTTAAGATTATTTGTTCTAGTTCTGTAAAAAATGTTCTTGATATTTTGATAGGGATTGCGTAGAATCAGTAGATTACATTTTAATGATATTAATTCTTCCAATCCAAGAACATGGTGTAACTTCCCATTTATTTGTGTTGTCTTCAATTTCTTTCATCATTTATAGTTTTCAGAGTATAGGTCTTTCACCTTGGTTAAATTTATTCCTAGGTATTTTATTCTTTTGGTGCAATTGTGAGATTATTTCCTTAATTTCTCTTTCTGTTACTTTATTATTAGTATGTAGAAGTGCAACAGACTTACATTAATTCTGTATCCTGCAACTTTACTGAATTCATTTATTACATCTAACAGTTTTTTGGCAGCTTTTAACTTTTCTATATGTAGTATCATGTCATCTGCAAATAGTGACAGTTTTACTTCTTCCTTATCAATTTGGATGACTTTTATTTCTTTTTGTTGTCTGATTGCTATGACTAGGCTTCCAGTACTATATTGAAAAAAATTGGTGAGAGTGGATATCTTTGTCTTGCTCCTGATCTTAGAGAAAAAGCTTTCAGTTTTTTTTTACCATTGAGTATAATGTTAGCTCTGGGTTTGTCATATATAGCCTTTATTATGTTGAGGTATATTCCCACTAAACCTACTTTGTTGAGCGTTTTATCATGAATGCATGTGTTTTGTCAGATGATTTTTCTGCATCTGTTGAAGTGATCATAGGTTTTTTATTCTTCCTTTTGTTAATGTGATGTATCACACTGATTGATTTGCTTATATCAAACCACCCTTGTAACCCTGAAGTAAATCCCACTTGATCGTGGTGAATGATTTTTTTAAAAAGTATTTTTGAATTCACTTTGCTAAAATTTGGGAGTTTTCCATCTATGTTTATCAGATATTGGCCTGTAGTTTTTAAAAAAGAATTCTTTTTTGTAGTGTCTTTGTCTGTTTTTGGAGTCAGGGTAATGTTGACTGAATAGAATGAATTTGGAAGTTTTCCTTCTTCTCCTAGCTTTTGTTATAGTTTGGGAAGTATAAGTATTAACTCTTCTTTAAATGTTTGGTAGAATTCACCTATGGAGCCATTTGGTCCTGGACTTTTGTTTGTTGGGAGTATTTTGATTATTGATTCAATTCCATTACTATTAATCAGTCTGTTCAAATTTTCTATTTCTTCCTGATTTAAGTTTGGAAGATTGTATGTCTCTAGGAATTTATCTATTTCTTCTGCTTTTTCCAATTTGTTAGCATATAATTTTTCATAATATTCTCTTATAATTCTTTGCATTTCTTTGATATTGGCTGTTATTTTCCCTCCTTTATTTCTGATTTTATTTATTTGAGCATCTCTCTTTTCTTCCTTGATGAGTCTTGCTAATGGCTGATCAGCTTTGTTTGTCTTTTCAAATATACAGCTTTTGGAAGATGGTAGAGGAGTAGGAGACCTGGATCTCATCTGGTCCCAGGAATTCAGCTGGATAGGGATCAAACCATTCTAAACACCTATGAACTCAACAGGAGATTGAAGAAAAGAATAGCAACAACTCTCTGAACAGAAAAGCAACCACTTTCTGGAAGGTAGGACGTGTGGAGAAGGGAATCCAAGGCGATATTCGGGAGGATAGATGGCGGGGGAGGGGGACTCCGTCAGCTGCTTCTGGCAAGTGATAGAGCCCAGAGCACAAAATCAGAACTTTTAGAAGTCGGCTCTGCTGAGGGACATCACTCCAGTAGCTAAGCAGGGGTTGGAACCCTCACTGGGACAGTGTGGTCTCAGGACCCTCGGGGTCACAGAAAGACCAGGGGTGCCTGAGTGCGGCAGAGCTCCCAGGTATCAGAGCGGGGAAGCCAGCTGCAGAGACGGAGTTGAGGAGTGGGCTCTCAGCTCGGGGTTGCCATAAACTGTGATCGGCAGCACAGTCAGGCCACTGCTCTTCCAGTAGGGACCCAACAAGCAGCAGATCTGGGGAGACTCCCCTTCCTCCCGTAGGAGGAACGGCATGGGAGCGCACTGCAGGGATCTGCTGGGTTTGGAGACTCCACATGGGGTCAGGTGCCAGATATAGAAATGCTTGGTGACAGGCCGGGTGAGCATGGAGTACGGCCGGAGACCGGGGAGATGGGAGTGATTGACTGCTTTTCTCTGGGGGCTCACTGAGTAGTGGGGCCCTGAGTTCACGGCTCCTCTGGGGTGGAGATTGGGAGGCCGCCATTTTCACTCTTGTCCTCCAAAGCTGTATAGAAAGCTTGCAGGGAACAAAAGCTACAGAGACCAAACCTGAGTAGATTACTTAGCCCGGACCGGCAAGGGCGGGACAATTCTGCCTCTGGCAAAGACATTTGGGAACCATGGCAACAGGCCCCTCCCCCCAGAAGATCAGCAAAAACAGCCAGCCAACACCAAGTTTACCGATCAATGAGAATGGCAGAACTCCAGCCTAGGGGAATACTGTACATAGAACTCATGACTTTTTCCCCATGATTCTTTAGTCTTTCAAAGTTAAATTTTTTTTAACTCTCTTTTCCTTTCTTTCTTTCTTTTTTTTGAATATTTCTTTTTTCTTTTTTTTCCCTTTTTCAACCAACATCTTATCAATCCCTTTATTAAAAACTCTTTTTTATTTTTCATTTTTAGAGTCATATTCTCTCCGTTCATAGTAGTTAACCTTATTTTTTGTATATATATATAAGTTGTTCTCTCTTTAAAATTTTGGGATACAGTTTCTTCTAACAGACCAAAATATACCCTAAATCTCTAGTGTATGGCTTTGTTCTAGTCTCCTGCCTGATCACATTCTTAACCGTTTTAATTTTTTTAAAATTTTCTTATTTATTCAACAAACTTCTTACCAGTTCCATTTATAAAATCTTTTATAATTTTCATCTTTACAGTTATATTCCATCCCTTCATTGTATTAACCCTTATTTTTGTACATATATAAGTTTTTCTTTCTTTAAAATTTTGGGAGACACTTTCTTCTCACAGACCAAAATATGCCCAAAATCTAGTGTGTGGCACTGATCTATACACCAGCCTGATCATATTTGATCATATTCGATCATATTCTGGTATTTTGTTTTGTTTTTTTTTGTTGTTGGTTTTTTAAATCTTTTTCTTTTTCTTTTTTCTTTCTTTCCCTTTCTTTTCCCCTGGTTTGAGGTCTTTTCTGATTTGTTTAGTGTATATTTTATGGGGACATTGTTACCCTGTTAGCATTTTGTTCTCTCATTCATCTATTCTCCTCTGGACAAAATGACAAGATGGAAAAAATCACATCAACAAAAAGAACAAGAGGCAGTACCGACTGCTAGGGGCCTAATCAATATGGACATTAGTAAGATGTTGGAACTAGAGTTCAGAATGATGATTTTAAAGATACTAGCTGGGCTTGAAAAATCATGGAAGTTATTAGAGAAACCCTTTCTGGAGAAATAAAAGAACTAAAATCTAACCAAGTTGAAATCAAAAAGGCTATTAATGAGGTGCAATAAAAAATGGAGGCTCTAACTGCTAGGATAAATGAGGCAGAAGAGAGAATCAGTGATATAAAGACCAAATGATGGAAAATAAAGAAGCTGAGAAAAAGAGAGATAAACAACTACTGGATCATGAGGGCAGAATTTGAGAGATAAGTGATACCATAAGATGAAACAATATTAAAATAACTGGGATCCCAGAAGAAGAAGAAAGAGAGAGAGAAGCAAAAACTATATTGGAGCAAATTATAGTAAGGAACTTCCCTAATTTGGGAAGGAAACAGGCATCAAAATCCAGGAGGCACAAAGAACCACTCTCAAAATCAATAAAAATAGGTCAACACCCGGACATCTAACAGTAAAACTTACGAGTCTCAGAGACAAAGAGAAAATCCTGAAAGCAGCTTGGGAGAAGAGATCTGTAACCTACAATAGTAGAAACATTAGATTAGCAACAGACCTATCCACAGAGACCTGGCAGGCCAGAAAGGACTGGCATGATATCTTAAGAGCACTAAATGAGAAAAATATGCAGCCAAGAATACTATATCTAGCTAGGCTGTCATTGAAAATAGAATGAGAGATAAAATGCTTCCAGGACAAACAAAAACTAAAGGAATTTACAAATACGAAACCAGCCCTAAAAGGAATCTTGAAAGGGGTCCTCTAAGCAAAGAGAGAGCCTAAAAGCAACATAAACCAGAAAGGAACACAGACACTATACAGTAACAGTCACCTTATAGGCAATACAATGGCACTAAATTCATATCTTTCAATAGTTACCCTGAATGTAAATGGCCTAATGCCCCAATCAAAAGGCACAGATTGGATTAAAAAACAAGACCCATCAATATGCTGTCTGCAAGAGACTCATTTTAGACCCAAAGACACCCCCAGATTTAAAGTGAGGGGGTGGAAAACCATTTACCATGCTAATGGACACCAAAAGAAAGCTGGGGTGGCAATCCTTATATCAGACAAATTAGATTTTAAACCAAAGTCTCTAATAAGAGATGAGAAAGGACACTATATCCTACTTAAAGGGTCTATCCAACAAGAAGATCTAACAATTGTAAATATCTATGCCCCTAACAAGGGAGCAGCCAATTATATAAGTCAATTAACAACAAAAGCAAAGAAACACATCGACAATAATACAATAATAGTGGGGGACTTTAACACCCCCTTCACTGAAATGGACAGATCATCTAAAGAAAAGATCAACAAGGAAATAAAGACTCTAAGTGACAAACTGGACCAAATGGACTTCACAGATATATTCAGAACATTCCATCCGAAAGCAACAGAATACACACTCTTCTCTAGTGCCCATGGAACATTCTCCAGAATAGGTCACATACTAGGTCACAAATCAGGTCTCAACAGGTACCAAAAGATTGGGATCACTCCCTACGTATTTTCAGACCACAGTGCTTTGAAACTAGAACTCAATCACAAGAGGAAAGTCAGAAAGAACTCAAATACATGGAGGCTAAAGAGCATCCTACTAAAGAATGAATGGGTCAAACAGAAAATTAAAGAAGAATTAAAACCATTCATGCAACAAATGAAAATGAAAACACAACTGTTCAAAATCTTTGGGATGCAGCCAAGGCAGTCCTAAGAGGAAAGTATATAGCAATACAAGCCTTTCTCAAGAAACAAGAAAGGTCTCAAGTACACAACCTAACCCTACACCTAAAGGAGCTGGAGAAAGAACAGCAAATAAAGCCTAAACCCAGCAGGAGAAGAGAAATAATAAAGATCAGAGCAGAAATCAATGAAATAGAAACCAAAAGAACAGTAGAACAGATCAATGAAACTAGGACTGGTTCTTTGAAAGAATTAACAAGATTGATAAACCCCTGGCCAGACTTATCAAAAAGAAAAGGGAAAGGGCTCCCAAAAATAAAATCATGAATGAAAGAGGAGAGAACACCAACACCAAAGAAATACAAAAAATTATAAGAACATATTATGAGAAACTATATGCCAACAAATTAGATAATCTGGAAGAAATGCACACATTCCTAGAGATGTATCAACTACCAAAACTGAACCAGGAAGAAATAGAAAACCTGAACAGTCCTAAAACCGCGAAAGAAATTGAAGCAGTCATCAAAAATCTCCCAACAAACAAGAGCCCAGGGCCAGATGGCTTCCCAAGGGAATTTTGCAAAACATTTAAAGAAGAATTAATACCTATTCTTCTGAAACTGTTCCAAAAAATAGAAATGGAAGGAAAACTTCCAAACTCATTTTATGAAACCACCATTACCTTGATCCCAAAACTGACAAAGACCCCATCAAAAAGGAGAATTCCAGACCAATATCCTTGATAAACATGGATGCAAAAATTCTCACCAAAATACTAGCCAATAGGATCCAACAGTACATTAAAAGGATTATTCACCACGATTAAGTGGGATTTATTGCTGGGCTGCAAGGTTGCTTCAACATCCACAAATCAATCAATGTGATACACTACATTAATAAAAGAAAGAACAAGAACGATATGATCCTCTCAATAGATGCAGAAAAAGCATCTGACAAAGTACAGCATCCTTTCTTGATCAAAACTCTTCAGAGTATAGGGATAGAAGGTACATACCTCAATATCATAAAAGCCATCTATGAAAAACCCACAGCAAATATCATTCTCAATGGGGAAAAACTGAGAGCTTTCCCCCTAAGGTCAGGAATGCGGCAGGGATGTCCACTATCACCACTGCTATTCAACATAGTACTAGAAGCCCTAGCCACAGCAGTCAGACAACAAAAAGAAATAAAAGGCATCTGAACTGGCAAAGAAGAAGTCAAACTCTCACTCTTTGCAGATGATATGATACTTTATGTGGAAAACTCAAAAGATCCCACCCCAAAACTGCTAGAACTCATTCAAGACTTCAGTAAAGTGGCAGGATATAAAACCAATGCACAGAAGTCAATGGCATTCCTATACACTAACAACAAGACAGAAGAAAGAGAAATTCAGGAGTCAATCCCATTTACAATTGCACCCAAAACAATAAGATACCTAGGAACAAATCTAACCAAAGAGGCAAAGAATCTGTACTCATAA
This sequence comes from Halichoerus grypus, assembly GCF_964656455.1. Classification (NCBI taxonomy): domain Eukaryota; kingdom Metazoa; phylum Chordata; class Mammalia; order Carnivora; family Phocidae; genus Halichoerus; species Halichoerus grypus. The sequence goes on along the minus strand of NC_135722.1, from coordinate 80,216,123 downwards.
AACTATAAAATACTCATGAAAGAAATTGAGGAAGACACAAAGAAATGGAAAAACGTTCCATGCTCATGGATTGGAAAAACAAATATTGTGAAGATATCAATGTTACCTAGAGCAATCTACACATTCAATGCAATCCCTATCAAAATACCATCCACTTTTTTCAAAGAAATGGAACAAATAATCCTAAAAGTTGTATGGAACCAGGAAAGACCCCAAATAGCCTGAGGAATGTTGAAAAAGAAAAGCAAACCTGGCAGCATCACAATTCCGGACTTTAACCTCTATTACAAAGCTGTCATCATCAAGACAGTATGGTACTGGCACAAAAACAAACACATAGATCAATGGAACAGAATAGAGAGCCCAGAAATGGACCCACAAGTCTATGGTCAACTAATCTTTGACAAAGCAGGAAAGAATGTCCAATGGAAAAAAGACAGTCTCTTCAACAAATGGTTTTGGGAAAATTGGACAGCCATATGCAGAAGAATGAAACTGGACCATTTCCTTACACCACACACAAAAATAGACTCCAAATGGTTGAAAGACGTACATGTGAGACAGGAGTCCATCAACATCCTAAAGGAGAACACAGGCAGCAACCTTTTCGACCTCAGCCACAGCAACTTCTTCCTAGAAACATCGCCAAAGGCAAGGGAAGCAAGGGCAAAAATGAACTATTGGGACTTCATCCAGATAAAAAGCTTTTGCACAGCAAAAGAAACAGTCATCAAAACCAAAAGACAACCGACAGAATGGGAGAAGATATTTGCAAATTACATATCAGATAAAGGGCTAGTATCCAAAATCTATAAAGAACTTATCAAACTCAACACCCAAAGAACAAATGATGGATCAAGAAATCGTCAGAAGACATGAACAGACATTTTTCCAAAGAAGACATCCAAATCACCAACACACACATGAAAAAGTGCTCAACATCGCTCGGCATCAGGGAAATCCAAATCAAAACCTCAATGAGATACCACCTCACGCCAGTCAGAATAGCTATTAACAAGTCAGGAAATGACAGATGTTGGCGGGTATGCGGAGAAAGGGGAACCCCCCTACACTATTGGTAGGAATGCAAGCTGGTGCAGCCACTCTGGAAAACAGTATGGAGGTTCCTCAAAAAGTTGAAAATCGAGCTACCCTCTGACCCAGCAATTGCACTACTGGGTATTTACCCCAAAGATACAAATTAGGGATCTGAAGGGGTACATGCACCCCAATGTTTATAGCAGCAATGTCCACAATAGCCAAACTATGGAAAGAGCCAAGATGCCCATTGACAGATGAATGGATAAAGTAGAAGTGGTATATATATACAATGGAATATTATGCAGCCATGAAAAGCAATGAAATCTTGCCATTTGCAATGACGTGGATGGAACTGGAGGGCGTTATGCTGAGCAGAATAAGTCAATCAGAGAGAGACATGTATCATATGACCTCACTGATATGAGGATTTTTTAATCTCAGGAAACAAACTGAGGGTTGCTGGAGTGGTAGGGGATGCGAGGGATGGGGTGGCTGGGTGATACACTTTGGAGAGGGTATGTGCTATGATGAGGACTGTGAATTGTGTAAAACTGTTGAATCACAGAACTGTAACTCTGAAACAAGTAATACATTATATGTTAAAAAAGAAGATAGCAGGAGGGGAAGAATGAAGGGGGGGAAATTGGAGGGGGAGATGAACTATGAGAGACTATGGCCTCTGAGAAACAAACTGAGGGTTCTAGACAGGAGGGGGGTGGGGGGATGAGTGGGGGGATGGGTTAGCCTGGTGGTGGGTATTAAAGAGGGCATGTTCTGCATGGAGCACTGGGTGTTATACACAAACAATGAATCATGGACTACTACATCAAAAACTAATGATGTAATGTATGGTGATTAATGTAACATAAGAATAAATAAAAAAATAAAAAAACCCAAATATACAGCTTTTGGTTTCATTGATATTTTCTATTATTTTTTCATCTCTGTTTCATTTATTTCCCCTATAATCTTTATTTTTACCTTCCTTTTACTAACTTTGGGCTTTGTTATTTTTCTAGCCCTTTTAGGTGTAAGGTTGGGTTGTTTATTTGAGATATTTCTTGTTTCTTGAGATAAGTGTGTATCACTATAAGCCTTCCTCTTAGAATTGCTTTTTCTATGTCTCAAAGATTTAAGACCACCAAGTTTTCACTTTTATTTGTCTCAATGTATTTTAAAATTTCCTCTTTCATTTCTTCATTAACACATTTGTTGTTTAGTAGCATATTGTTTAGCCTTCATGCATTTGTGTTTTTTTTTATTTTTTTTCTTGTAATAGATTTCTAGTTTCATACTGTTGTGGTCAGAAAAGATGCATGATATGACTTCAATATTCTTAAATGGACTGAGATTTGTTCTGTGGCTTAGTATGTGATCTATCCTAGAGAATATCCCCTGCACACTAGAAAAGAACTTGTGAAATGTTCTCCGTATATCTGTTATATCTATCTGGTCTAAGGTGTTTTTCAAAGCCACTATTTCCTTGTTGATTTTCTATCTGGATGATCTATCCATTGATGTACATGCGTTAAAGTCCTCTTCTACTATTGTGTTACTGTCAGTTTCTCCTTTTATGTTTGTTAATATGTGCTAGATGTATTTAGGTGCTCCTATGTTGGTATATAGGTATTTACAATTGTTATATCCTCTGGTTGAATTGTAATGGCCATCTTTGTCTGTTGCTACAATCTTTGTTTTAAAGTCTATTTTGTCCAATAGAAGTATGGCTACTCCATATTTCTTTTGCTCCCAATTGCATGGTGTAAGTGTTTTCATCCCTTAACTTCTAGTCTGTACTTGTCTTTAGGTCTGAAGTGAATCTCTTTTAGGCAGCATAATAAATGGGTCTTACTTTGTTATCCCTTAAGTCACACTATGTCTTTTGATTTGGAGCATTTGTCCATTCATATTTAAAGTAATGATTGGAGAGATATGTACTTATTGGCACTTTGTTAATTGTTTTCTGGTTGTTTTTGCAGTCATTTTATGTTCCTTCTTCTCTTGCTTTCTTTTTTTTTTTTTTTGGTTTGATGGCTTTCTTTAGTGTTATGCTCTCTTTATTTTGTGTGTATCGATTATAGGTTTTTGATTTCTGGTTGCCATTGACTTCTAACTTAACATCTTATGTGTACAGTAGTCAATATTAGTTTGATAGTCAATTAAGAACAAACACATTCTAAAAGCACTAAATTTTTACTCCCCTCTCCATGTTTTATGTGTATGATATCATATTTTACATATTTTTATCTTATACAACCTGTACTAATTTTTGTAGATGTAATTTATTTTATTACTTTTGTGTTTTAACCTCCAAACTGGCTTCATAAGTGATTAATCTACTATCTTTACTATATGTTCGGTTTTACCTCTGAGATTTTTTTCTTTTATAATTTTCTTACTTCTACTTATGACTTTTTTTTTCCACTTAAAAAATTCCCTTTAACATTTCTTATAAGGCTGATTTGGTGGTCATGAACTCCTTTAACTTTTGTTTGTGTGGGAAACTCTTTATCTTGCCTATTCTGAGTGATAATCTTGCTGTGTAGAATATTTTTGATTGTAGATTTTTTTCCTTTCAGAACTTTAATATATCATACTACTCCCTTCTGGTCTGAAGTTTCTGCTGAAAAATCAGCTGATAGCATTATGGGGTTTCCCTTGTCTGTAACTGTTTCTTTATTCTTTGTTGCTTTTAAAATTATCTCTTTATCATTAATTTTTGCTAGTTTAATTATTACATGTCTTAGTGTGGACCTTCTTGGGTTCTTCTTGTTAGGAGCTCTGTGTGTTTCCTATAACTGGATGTCTTCTTCTTTCCCCAGATTAGGGACATTTTCAGCTATTGTTTCTTCAGATAAGTTTTCTTCCCTCTTCTCTCTCTCTTCTTCTTCTGGGATCCCTATAATGTGAATGTTATTATGTTTGATGTTGTTGCAGAGTTCTCTTAACCTATTTTTATTTTTAGTTATTCTTATTGCTGTTCAGCTTGGGTGCATTCCATTGCTCTGTCTTCCAGATCACTGATCCATTCTTCTGCATCCTCTAATCTGGCCTTGATTCCCTCTACAGTATTCTTCATTTCAGTTTTTGAATTCTTCAGTTCTGCTGGTTCTTTTTTATATTTTTCTTTGTTGAAGTTCTCACTGAGACTCTCTACTTTTTTCTCAAGTCCAGTGAGTATCTTTATGACCATTACTTTGAATTCTTTATTAGGAATATTGCTTATCATCATTTCATTTAGCTCTTTTACTGTGATTTTGTTGTGTTCTTTCATTTGGGGCATATTCCTCTCTCTATTCATTTTGTCTAACTTTCTATGTTTCTTTTTATATACCAGGTAGATTGGCTATGTCTTTTGGTTTTGAAAGTCATGGCCTGTATAGAAGAGGTACTGTAGTAAAATATGTACAGAATACAGTGCAGTTCCACATGGACACCAGAACCAGATGCTCCAGAGGTTTCTCCCGTGTGAGCTTCTGTGGCTGAGCTGCAATTGCCTGCAGCCCAGCCAGCTGCAATGACCTGCTTTGTCTGCTGTGGGCACACTGGGCAGAGTTTGCTACCCAATCTGTTGAGAGGCTTGGATGCAGCTGTAACAGGTTCTTGGTGAGTAGGGTCATCAGTCTACCTAGATGTTTGCAATTAGCCTCTTTGCCACAGCTGCAGGTGGGCACCAATGGACAGGGCTTACATTCTGCAGAGCATCTAGGAGGTCCTGCTGCAGGAACTACTGGCATGCTGGTGTGTGTGGTTACCCTCCCTCCCCAGGGCAGGAGTTACTTTGGAGTGGTGCCTTCCAGGCCAGGGCTGCCTGCTGGGTGTGGTGGGGCAGGAGCTACTTTGGAGGTACACCTATCAAGGCAGGCAGATTGGATGGGGTGGGTCCACAGGGGACACTGCACAGGAGGAAAAGGTCATGTGGTGCTAGCAAGGTAAATGGAGAATGTTAGCGTTGGTTCTTGCAAGTGTCTGGCTACCTAGACTGGGGGAGGGGAAAGAAAACTTCACCCACCAGCACTTTTGTTCCTGAAGACATCTCCTGCAGATCTCTAATCCTCTTGTGCATGTTCTAAGATTAGTCAATAAATCTCCTTCACATATATCCAAGGCACTTTTCAAACTGCTGCTTCTATGCTGTGTCTGGGGCTGAGTTATTTAGTATGCTGGCTTGTTAAATGTGGGGACTTGGTTTCCTATCATGCTCCAGCTGTTCAGGAGTTAAGGCCGTTGATTTTTAAAGCTCTTGGTGTGAAGTCTCACTGGTTTTCAAAGTCAAATGGTATGGGAGCTCATCTTCCCAGTGCAGGTTTCCAGTGCTGGGGGTGCCTGGTGTGGGGTCTGTCTCACTTCTCCATGCTTGTGATGTCTCTCTTGTTTGTGGTTAGTTGCACTGGGGTTCCCAAGTGTGTCTTCAACATTCCTACCCTTTCAGATGTGGTCTTCTCTTTAAGATTAGCTATAGAAGGTCTGTTCTGTCAGTCTTTAGGTCATTTTCAGAGTTAGTTGTACAAATGTAGCTGTTACATTGGTGTGTCCATGGGTGAATTTGGGATTCTCCTACTCTGCCATCTTCCTTCCTTCCCTGCTAAACTTCTAAATGCGGAGTGTGCCAGGACACAGCTTAGCCCCTTCTCACTCCTTCTCCTATCCTTTTTTTTTTTTTTTCCCTCTCCTCTCCTCTGGAAATTTTTTCCTTTAGGTGGTTTCATCTTGCAGCATGTCTTTGAATACCTCCTCTATGACTGCCATTTTAATGTTTTTATCCTGATCTCTTAGACTCCAAACCCATATATCCTGTTTCCTACCTGACTTATCCTCCTAAATTTCTAACAGGCATGTTAAATTTAAATTAACCAAAACAGAACTCTTAATTTCCCACCTTCAAATCTGTTCTTTGTCCTATTGTCTAGTTTCTCCTTTTTTTTTTTTTTGAAAAATGGCACTGCCATTCATTCATTTGACCAAACCAGTGATGCAGAAATCATTTCTCTTCCCTCCATATCTGATGAGTCAGCAAATCCTGTCAGCTCTGTGTCTGAAATATATTTACTTCTCTCTTACTCCACTGCTATGACCTTAGTTTAACTCACCATCATTTCTTACTTGGATTATTGCAAGAGCCTCTTAACTTCTACTCCTGACTTTTCTTCCTTCCTCCTTTCATTCTTTACATAAGAACAACTAAAGTGGTGTTTAAAAAAATGTAAATCAGAAATTCTCAGTCCTCTCTTTAAATTTCCACAATGTATTTTCATTGCATTTGAAAGAAAATGAAAACGCTGTAATCCATATATCCCTACATAATCTTGTCTCAGCCCACTACTTTCTACTTTTAATTCCACTCACACCGTTGTTCACTAAGATCCAGTTGCTCTACTTCTTTCTTTTCCTTAAAGGAACCAGGTGTGTTCTACCTTTAAACTTCTATATGTATTGTTATTTAAGCTTATTTTACTTGTTTGCTTATTTCTTTTATTTTTATTTGTATTCTCCCATTAGGATTCTACATTCATAAGAGCAGAACCTTTTCTATCTCATTCACACATTTCAATTCAGGAAAAACAATGGAGGTGCTTGAAAACACAGTCTCTGCTATTTTCAAAATGGCACATAGTGCCTTTATAGTAACTAGCTCTTTCAAACATTGCAGGTAAAGTTGGAATTATGGCTAGAAAATGATTGGTAGAACTGATATGGTAAGTACATACAATTTGAAACCAATCCCATGAGTTTGGTGACAGATAAATAGTTATTGTCACCATGCTCAAAATTCTACCACTAGTAAATTTAGCTAGGATTGTGGTTGGGATAGAATAGAGGACAGAGGTAGTTGTGAGATAAAATATTAAACTTTAGTAGGTTACTATATTTTAGTAATATTTAGTCAGTGAGATCTTTTAGTAAGTGAAAAAAAGAAAAAAAGGTGAAGAGATGAGAGGAGTTAAGTTCTAGGGTGGATAAGGTGAAGGAGATCTCTCCTTAAAGGGGTAAAGAGAACAGAGAAGAGAGGGTGGCAGAAATGCTTATAAGCCCTATTTATTTCATATTTATTTTTAAATCTACATGCAACTATCCAGTTATGAGATAGTATAAATAACCATTAATGTCATACTTGGCCACTGAATTATAAAAGTTTTCATTTTCTGATTATAAAAAGTATACATTTAATTTTCCAATATATAAAAAATTAAAAAATAAATATATAAATATAAATATATATACCAAATAAATATAAATATACACCAAATAAATAAATTTGGTAATAAGATGACATTTTTTCACTTATTTTTATTATTTCCTTTCTTCTACTGGCTTGGGGCTTTGTTCTTTTCTTGCTCTTTTGTGTGTAAGGTTAGGTTTTTGAGAATTTTCTTATTTTGTGAAGTAGGCCTGTATTGCTAAATCTTCCCTCTGAGGACAATTTTTGATGCATCCCAAAGATTTTGGACCCTTGTGTGTTTATTTTCATTTGTATCCATGTAATTTTCGATTTCCTCTTTGATTTCTTGGTTGACCCAATCATTGTTCCATAGCATGTTATTTAGCCTCCATGTATTTGTGTTCTTTCCAGATTTTTTCTTGTGATTTCTTATGTTGTGGTTAGAAAGGATGCATGATATGATATCAATCTTTTGGAATTCATTGAGACTTATTTTGTTGCCTAACATGTGATCTATTCTAGAAAATGTTTCATGTATACTTGAAAATGTGCACTTCTGCTCTTTCTGGTTGGAATGTTCTGAATATATTTGTTAGATCCATCTGGTCCAATGTGTAATTTAGAGCTGCTGTTTCCTTGTTGATTTTCTGTCTGGATGACCTATCCATCGAGGTAGATGGGGTGTAAAGTCCCCTACTATTATTGTATTACTGTCACTTTCTTCCTTTATGTCTGTTAATAGTTGCTTTATGTATTTAAGTTCTTCTGTGTTGGGTGCATAAGTATTTACAATTGTTATATTCTCTTGTTGAATTGTTCCCTTTATCATTATGTAGTGTCCTTCTTTGTCTCTTGTTTTAAACTCTATTTTGTCTGATAGAAGTACTGCTACCTCTTTTTTCTTTTTGCTCCAATTTGCATGGTATAAATTTTCTCAGCCCTTCACTTTCAATCTGCATGTGTCCTTAGGTCTGAAGTGAGTCTCTTGTAGGCAGCATATAGATGGTTCTTGTTTTTTTCTCAATCTTTTTGATTGGAACATTTAGTCCATTCACATTTAAAGTAACTGTTGAGGGGTATGTGCTTATTGGCACTTTGTTAATTGTTTTCTGGTTGCCTTTGAAGTTCTTCTCTATTCCTTTCTTCTCTTGTGGTTTGATGGGTTTTTTTAGTGTTATGCTTGGATTTCTTGCTCTCTATTTTTTGTTTATCTATTGTAAGTTTTTTGATTTGACAAGATGCCATGTTTTTAAAAATAACTTATAAGGCACTATAAAATAGTATAAAGGTTACTGTGCCCATGGATTCTGTGTTTCTAAGTATAAAAATAGTTGTCAGATTTGTGTTAATTTATTTGAAGTTTAAAATGCAATCATTGTGATGATTATTTCAGAATTTGGTTTATTCCTATTAACATTCTATTTTTAAGGATATTCCAGTTTTTTGGATACATTTCCATTTTAAATGATACACATTTAGCAACAATGTTGTGCTCTGACCCTCTTGAGTGTTACTCTTGAGTGGTCTTGCTTTTAATCTCTAGTCAAGCCTTGATCACAGCATTCCATAAAACTCTCACCAAGGTCACTAGGATCTCTACATGGCCATATATGTTTTGCAATCTCAGGCTTCTTCTTTCTGAATTTCTCAGAAGCATTTTACCCAGGAGAGCAATTCTTCTCTTAGCTTCTGAATTTCTTCCTTGTCTCCCTTCATTTCTTTGGCCAGACTCCCTTTCTTTCTTGAGTTCCAAATCGTCAGGCATCATAGGGCTCAATTCTGAAACATCTTTATCAACATTCAGTGATCTCAGCCAGTATATATATAAAGGCCATTTATATACTGATGATTCCTTGGAGTTAAATCTCCATCTCTACCCTTTCTCTTAGCATAAGACCTACTTGACAACTCTTTTTGGAAATAAGAGTCTCATAAAATTAAACACATTTAAACCAGAATCTGTAATTTTTTTTTCACTAACATCCACTCTTTTTTCGAGTTTCTCATCTATGTGAATGACATGTTATTCGCTCAGTTTCTTGGGTGAAAAACTCTGGAATTATCTTTGATTCCTTTCTTTTTCTTAGTTCACACTGAATTCATTTTCAAATTCCATCATACATCCATACAAAATATATGTTAAAAAGTCCCTTCTTTTTGATTTCACTGTGATTGCTCCAGTCAAAAGCAACTTCATGGTCTGGGGTGCCTGGGTGTCTCAGTTAGTGTCCAACTCATGATTTCAGCTCAGGTTGTGATCTTATGGGCTGTGGGACTGAGCCCTGCATCAGGCTCTGTGCTCAGCAGGGAGTTTGCTTGAGATTCTCTCCCTCTGCCTCAGCCCCTCCCCCCCAACTCACTTGTTCTCTCTCTCTCCCTCTCTCTAAAATAAATAAATAAATTAAAAAAAAAGTTCATTGTCACCTAGGTTGGAACAACTGCCTTTCTTTGTTCTCCCTGAGATCTAGTCTAGAGTCTATTCTTGACCCTCTAGACGAAGAGTCTTTGAAAATATAAGTCAGATACTGACTTGACTCTTCCTGTTCAAAATCTTCTAATGCCTTCTCCTCATACTTGGGATAAAATCCAGATTCCTTTCTGTGGTTCACAAAACCCCATATAATCTGGTCCTTGTCTTGGTGTTCTTTCCACCATTTTCCTACCACCCTCTCTGTTGTTCACTGCTATCTCACCCAAATCACTCCCTTCATGTTCTTTGAACAAGGCCAGCATGCTGTTACTTTAGAGACTTTGAGTTTGCTGTTCTCTCTGCCTCTTTCACATTCGGTCATGTTTCAATTCAAATGTCACAACCTCAAAAAAGGTGACTTTTCATACCTTTATAAATAGCGCACTCTTTCACTCTCTACCTTCTTATTCAGGTTTATTTTTCTACACAGTATTTATCATAATTGAAATTATATCCCACATTTATTTGTTAGTTTGTTTGTTATTTGCCTTCACTAATTCAATATGAAATTCATGAGGACAGAGACTTCACTTTGCTCATTGTTTTATCCTTAGCATCTAGCTTAGTGTCTGGTAGGTACTTAGTGAGTCTTCAATAAATGTTTGTTGACTTAATGAATGAATTATTTATATTTACAAGGAGAAGAATTGTGCACAAATATAAATCTTAGGTGATGTTTGGACCTCCAAGAGAGCTTTTATTACAAGTGAGTTGCAGTGGGAATGTGAATGTCATGCAGAAAAAAAAAAAATGAGTGTGGCTGGCTGTGTGAGAGAAGCACCACTCTGAGATGTGGGAGCCTAGATCCCTCACTCTTCTGTTTACCAGGATACACTTTGTGACCTTTCTAACAGTATGCACACCAGATGTTTTTATTCAGAATTCTAGGTTAGTCTACACTTATGTAGCTGTTTTAGGTTAGGCTCCCTAGAAGCAGAGATTGAGACAGAGATTTGAGTGCATGTGATTTATTTTGAGAGCGCTTGCAGGTAAACCTGTAAAGAAGGGAGGCGAGAAGAAGGAAGGAGAGGGAGATGAGAAGGATTGTGGTCTCAGTAATCAATTCAGCCTTGCCCTGATGCACACAGCAAAGGCTCTACATCATAAAACGTACCATGAAGTTGTTTTCTTCTTTAGTCAAGTGACCAGTGTCAGTCAGTCATTGGCTTTGGGTTGCCTGATTGTGGGAAGGGAATTTTTCAGGTAAAGCAGCACCCCTCAGTGAAGGACAGTTCTCCAAAGGGGAAACTGAGAACCATAAGCAGCCAACACTTGTGGAAGCTAGGGAAAGTGCACTGGTCCCCTGAAGGGGAGCAGGGTAGGCTACCCCAATGTCTTCCACAGTGGTATTAAAAGGGACTGATTATGAAGCATAGATACTCATTCATTCAAAAAATATTTATTGTAGCTCTCATGAGCCAAGTACTACCAGTTGCTGAGATTCATTGGTGAATAGATATAGTCCTGCAGCATGGATCGGGAGATGAGAAGATATTAATCAAATAAACATGTAATCATGATAAGACACATACTGAATTATGACCACCATATAATGAATCAAAGCAATATTATAGAAACAAATCCATGATATCGTACAGATAATGGTTTCTTAGACATGGTCCTGCTGTAACTCTTAAGAAAGATTTTGTGAATTCTTTATCATAGAAATCATTATCTAATGCTAGCAGTCTATTAATCAAATATTTCTCAGGCTTATTTGAAAACTCAAATAGAATTAAAAAAATGTGTTTTCAGTCTGAAACCATGTTGGTGTACAAGTCTTATACTTGGTCACTATTTAAGTTTAAAGGGAACTAAGGTCTTGTGTACGATGCTAATTACTTTTTGTCTTTTAGAAATTATCCCCCAAAATCCTATCACTTACTGGCCAACACAAAAAGTAGGGATCTTCAATTTGTGGAATATTCAAGTTCATAGACTATGTATGATCCTCTCGTTCGTGTGGAGGCTAAAATTTCACTGAAGTCTTTGAAATGTTATGAAATTTTCACCATTATAAGGCTGACATAACCGTGTTTGAAAATAGCAAAATTTAAAGGACAAAAAGTCATTTAAATAAATAGGTATAGATCATCAAGTCCAAGCAAATTTTGAGAAGTCAGTATAGGAGTTAAGATCTGCCAAGAGAGTATAATAGGAAAACTTGTTTCATACATTAAATTATTAGAAGGAAATACACAAAAACATTTTTCCACAAAAACATTTTTAGGGGCACCTGGGTGGCTCAGTCATTAAGCTTCTGCCTTCGGCTCAGGTCATGATCCTAGAGTCCTGGGATCGAGCCCCACATTGGGCTCCCTGCTCAGCTGGAAGCCTGCTTCTCCCTCTCCCGCTCCCCCTGCTTGTGTTCCCTCTCTCACTGTATCTCTCTCTGTCAAATAAGTAAATAAAATCTTTAAAAAACAAAACAAAACATTTTTAACCACCAGAAAAATGGATATCAGTAAATATCCACCTGTAACTCCTGATTTTTATCTAAAGGTCTATTTTCATGTCCTTAAAAAAATTCTTTACATGGTACCATGGAAACTACTGTACTAAAAAAATAAGCCAGCTAATGAACATGTCAGTAAAATAGTATATTTTTCTTTCTTTGCCACAGAACAAAAATTTCAAAAGAATATAATTCTGTTGAAGTGTCACCAAACCATTTCTTTAGGAGAATGCAGTGGCAGCAGAAATAACAAGGCTTATTTTCAATAATTCTATTCATACCTCAAATCCCTGTGGTCTTCCTAGACTCTCTTTAATATGTTTCCATGCAACAAGAATCTCTGACACAGACACACTTGTAGCCTTGACATCTGTGGGAGCAGCACTGGGTTCTGTATAAAGGAAAATGGAAATAATAAACTGTGATGGTAGCAAGTTATGTCTATCAAAGCATTGCACCTGAATCTGTCAGGTGTTACTTCCTTCTACCTTATTTTTTAAATGAAGTGCTATGGTAGCTATGAAAAACACAACAAGATAAAAAGATGATCTTTTTGGATTTCTATACCTGGGTCAAATCTCATCAATACTTTACCAATGACAAATGACAAATTTAGCAAGACAAGCAAAGATATTTATCCTTGGATTAACCAGGACATTTCTGGAGAAGTTAAGTTGTCTGACTTAAACTGTCTGCCAGTCTAACATAATGATCAAAAGCATGGACTAGAGAATCAGCCTTGGCTATTTTGATGCTGTTGTCTTTTGCCTTCAAAAAATTTATTTATTTACCTTTAGGCAAGTTGCTTTGCCTTTTCCTATGCTCCAGTTCCCTCATCTGTAATATGGGCATAATAAGAGTACTTATCTCAGAGGTTTTTAAGGTTAGTTTTAGCTGGAATAAGAGATATAAAATATTTAGCACAGTGCTTGGCACTTAAAACATTCATTCACAAAATATCACTTATTATTATTTTATTTTATTTTTTACTTCTTCTAGGCATAAATAGAGTAAAAATTTCATTAGTTTTTGTTGTTGTTGTTGTTCTAACCACAAAACTACATTTCCATGTAGAATATGACATGAATCATGATATTTAAAAGGCATACATTGACTTTTAAGACAGGTATGGACTGAAAAGGAGAGTCTCTGAAGGTCTTAGTCCTATTGCTCAAAAAGTACATTTTCATTTGTTCCTACACTTAGTGACCTTTCTCACTATTTTTTCCAAATACACCATGGCTGACTGGCATCCTTCAAGATGTACACTTTATTTGAGGTTGCACTGTATGTGAGGAACAAAATACTTTCAGCTTTGACATTGCTGAATCATAAATACTATGTCACAAACACACGTTAAATGAAATGGCAGAATAAAGGCCATACTTTAGTTCAAACAGTTCTGTACAAAGTCAATTTAAAAAATCTACCACATAAAAATTGTAGAGACTTTAATACTAACCCCATATCACTGGTAAGACATCAGATTAATCTATTGAAAATGTTTTTGTTTGTTTGTTAAGATTCAGGGAGCCATATGTCAAAGCCAAGAGTTGTATGTAACATATTTAAAAAGCATTATTAGAGATATTAAAGGAATTATAACCATTTTCTGAGATCTTCCTTTTTTCTAATGAAACGTAGTCACACATCTACCTGGAGAAACTTTATATATTACTAAGTGAAAATTATCAATGAAAAACATCTACCCTTGTTACTGTAAAAGAAACCCAGGAAAAACTTCTCCAACGGTACATATTTGTACCGAGCGATGATTTTCTTTTGATAAAACTCAAAATCACATGCTATAATTGTGTTAATTCTAAGTGCTTTAGTAAATTCACATTAATCTTTACATAGGAGCTGACATTAATTCCAGCCATGGTATAAAGTATAATTTCTCATTCTGTCACCTTTTGAATATATTTTTTTCAATTTTTAAATAGCATTTTCTTTTTTTTTATTATTATTATGTTCAATTAGCCAGGATATAGTACATCATTAGTTCTTGATGTAGTGTTCAATGATTCATTAGTTGCATATAACACCCAGTGCTCATCACCACACGTGCCCTCCTTAATACCCATCACCTGGTTACCCCATCCCCCTACCCCCCTTCCTTCTGTAACCCTCAGTTTGGTTCCCAGAGTCCAGAGTCTCTCATGGTTTGTCTCCCTCTCTGATTTCTTCCCATTCAGTTTTCCTTCCGTCCCCTGTGGTCCTCTGCGCTATTCCTTATGTTCCACATATGAGTGAAACCATATGATAATTGTCTTTCTCTGCTTGACTTACTTCACTTAGCATAACCTTTTGAATATTTTTTATTATTTTCTTTTGCTCAATGGTTTCCCTCACTCTACTTTCCAACTTACTATTATCTGGCATCTACGTGATTTAAAAAAAAAAATTCTGGGGAAAGCTTCTATTTCATACTAGAATTCTGATCACCAGACTTGCAACAAGATTTTTTTCATTGCTACTTAATAGGAGTTAAAATTCTTGATTTTGCAAGTAAATGAAAGGAAATGCTGATGTTCTTAAGGTATGTACAACCTGATCTCCAGGATTTAAGGTACGATTTATTTCAAAGACAGCCACACTTTGGGTATCATTTGTTATTCACAAGCAGTTTTGCTTATCTACTTCAATGAATGCATTGCAGAGATTTGTGTGTCGCATACCTTCTTTCAGCTTTTTTATTATTGAAGCAATTACATCTTTGTCAAAGAAGATTGCAGGGAGATAAATAACTTTAGAAGCACAAAACAGTGGTTGGGTAGAAGTCCTTCTATCCCTGTTTATCTCTAGAGAAAGGAATAATTTCTCTTTCAGCTTTCTGTAGCACTGCACAACCTTAAGTGCTTCTCAAATAGAAATAAGAAAGTTTTAAAAAATAAAGTTTTTTAAAAAAGAAAAAATATTCAGAAACCTATTTCCTAAACAAGCACCCGGAATTTCTATTTAAAAGCTCTGAGGATTTTAAATCAGGATCAGACCCAAACAGACATTTCACAGATGCATTCTTAGGGGCTAATTGAATGAAGGTAGATGAATCAAACAAGAACTGAAGAGTCATTTTTATTTGTTTCACCTTCTGGATGTAAATAGTATCAGAAGTAAACCCAGGTTGATCTAAATTAGAAATTTCAGCATGTAAAAAAAGTGATCTCAGTCAGTTTACTTCCGGAAGTTTCAGCATGTATTGTTATAGCCATGGATTGAAAGGTTTTTTTTGTAAGCAAAAGTAACTGTCTAGATCACAGAATTGTAGTTTGGATTGGAACTAGCTGTTCTGTTTGGGTATCCCATTGTAACTGAGTAATGGAAGGTAACTAAAAAGAATTTTAAAAAGTCACTTGGATCAAAGGTCATAAATGGATGGTCAGTGGGTGTTTAGTCATGTTTTGTATGACCCAATAATGAATTAATTTATTTTAACATTTCATATAAAAATAAGAATTTCTGACTTCTTTAGGAAAAAAATTGGTGATACAAAGCCTGAATTCGTGGGTGTTGCTAGTTGAGAATTAGCAGTTGGTCCCATTAGTCAGGGCATATTCTTTTAGGTTTGCCAGAGTCCCTACCACTACCTATTATCTCACACTGGGACTACTTCACTTATTTATATCTCTTACCTGACCTCTATAGGCTTTTGAGTTATGGACGTATGTTTTAGATCCATGTTCTCATTTTGCAGATGAAAATGTGACATGTACACAGGTTGATATATCCAAACTCTGCTTCTGGCTCTGAAAGAACCCCAGCTAGAACTCAGGTCTCAAGTACTCTTTCCTCTGTGTTTTTACATGGGTACCAAGGCAGCATATTTCTTAGAATCAGTTTTGAGACCCAGAAGAGATTTTGGAGGGAACATAGAGTTCATTTTCTTGCTGCTCAATTACTTCCAAATAACTGACAGAGGAACAGATTGGAATACAATTAGAAACAAACAACAACAAACAGATGAGGGGAACAACCAAAGGTGATAATAATTACCATTTATTGAGGATTTGATATGTGCCTAGTGTTATTCAAAATTCTTTACATGAATTCATTAATCCTTCAAGAACCCTATTATTAATCACTATTTCTGCCGATAAATTGAAAGGCAGAGTCAAGCAACTTGCCCAAGGTCACACAGCTGCTAGAAGGTGGAGAGAGGATTTCAACAAGGCAATCAGGTCCTAAGTACCATGCTGTTCCACTTCTGTGCACACATCTATGTTTACACACCTAATGCTTTTCCTTGTGCTCCTGCTTTCTTTTCTTCTTGCCCTACCACACCTAACTTCTCTCAAGAATATTGATGTTGGGGTCCCTACTTGGGCTCTCTAAGTCTTGTCAGAAGCCACCTAAACCCCTGTCATCTCCTATTTAACTCTACTTACTATCAGCTCCTTTTATTCCTGTTTCATGGAATTTTTAATAATGTTGAACCACAGCTGCACTGCTTTTCATAGATCCTGTATATTCAGGTATTTCTAAAATTCTCCTGATCTGTAAATCATAGGGTGTTTCCTGCCACTCTCACTTCTGTTATACTCAGGTAATTTTGATGAAAATTCAGGGACTTATTTCAGAGACTGTACTAGTGGTATGTCTAATAGATTCAAAGACTTAAAAAAGATTTCTTTTTTTTTCTTTTACTTATGATGATATTAATTAGGCCATGGCTAACTCCTTCACTCCAGTCTTGGGATATAAAGTGGACAAGCTGATTGATAGATTTCAGTTTCTGTCAGATTAAAAATTTTGAACAGCATTACCATGTTCATGAATTTAGATGATACATTTATATTAAGTGACTTAGCAGCTGGAGTTCTCCAAGTAATATGGGGGGATGTGCTTGTAATATTGATTATACATCTGACTTCCCAGGAGGGGTGGGCAACAGCATTAATCAAAGCAGAGTTTAATAAACTCCTTGGGAGAAAGGGTTATGGTTTCATTATTTAAAAATTCAGTGAAGACAGCTGTAGTTGAACTTTTACAGGCATTAATCCAAATGGATCATCTGGCAAAGACAGGAAATTATTCCTTGTATTTTACAACTAATATGCCAATTTATTAATTTTCAAGTTCACATAAATCCCACTGAGTTCAGTTTCAGCTAGGAATTGATCTGGAGAATAACACCTCATGAATGTTGGGTTTTAATTTGAGCTGTAGTAGCTCCATTTGCGAGGAGATAATTGCATATCATTTTCTGCAAATGAGGAGAGACTTCTTGATTTTAATAAAAATAAAAGCAGCATAATTTTTACATACAAGGCAAAAGCCAAATAAACTAGAGAAAGCTAAGGCTTATCACAAATGAATAAATCTTTCAAACTATAATTAATCTATATCGAATTTCCCTCTATTTTTCTATTATATGTAATTGAATGCTCAGGTTCTTTTCCTTTCAAAACTATAGTAACAAGAACTAAGTGGAAAAGGATATAAGTTTGACTAAAAAGTATTTCTAGATATATAGAAGTGAAAGCCAATTGGATTTTTCATATTTAAAAAAATCTACCATGCATTATAAATCACTATGTTACAACTTTGCTATCATTTAAAAAAATTAGAATTGTTTCAGAATGAGGGTATTGTATAGGATTATAGCATACCGTAGAGATTTGAAGTCAAATCAAGATGAGAATGCACATAATTCTTGCCTGGTTTAAAATGTATAGATAATTGATACATGTGCAAGGTGCATGGAAGGGTTATCTAGAGTCATTCAAGGTTACTTCTGTTGTGGAAATCTTGAAAGATTTCCAAGGCTCAAGAGCATTAGCAGAAGAATAATTTTGGAGCTTTTCTGAAAATATTCTAGGGCAGCTGTCCACTTCAGAGTCACAAGAGTCAAGGTCATTTCCCAAGTGATTTATCAAGTATCAATATTATAAATGAGTTATTTTACTAAAAGATCACTTTCAAAATTTTCCCTATAATAATGTAATTCTCACTCTCATCCCAATTGACTTTCTTGAGAGGAAAAGAAAGGGATGGAAGGTATAAGGAATGCACATAACCAATTATAGAAGTGTGCTCTGAATGTGAATGTCATCCATCATCGATCTGCCACTGGGAAATGGTTGAGAACTAGTATTGTAAGGTTTGTCTTGAAGTCCTCGCTTTTTTCCAAACAACATGAGCTCTGGTGGCACATGTTTTCTTCCTGACTTGGTGTTAGCTGTGAAAAGATGGCTTCTCCATGGTACTCCAGGCAGCTAGCTAGTCATGTTGATATGAAGAGGAAGAAATATGCCCGTGAACAGAGACAGAATGCCAGCCCCAGTACTCTTGTTCTTTATTTTGTCAAAGAATATGGTGGGTTTTTGAGGTGATAAGCAAGTGGACTAGGTTAATGGAAGAACAAAGGTGCAGAATTTGTCTTATGGAGAACTACAGTCTCAGTCAGATCAGTTGGGCTTTGGGCAAGAATATGATGACAAAGGCACACTTTGAATCTGTATGAATGTCTTCAGACATAGAGGAGTGGAACTTGCACTGACATGAGTAGAATATATTATTTTACCAGTTCATTACAGTCCTTGACTCTTTTAAAAAATGTTTTAATATTCAAAATGTTCACTTCTTTTAAAGTAAAGCAATTTTCCTATCTAGGAAAATTAAAATTTAGAGTATTTAAAATTATAGAATAAATTGATAAACTTTCAGATTCAGATTTTTAATGGCTTCTGGAGATGTTCTAGTTCAGGACTTTCATTTTTAAAGTGGAGGAAGATAAGGTTCAGAGAGGTGGATAAATTGCAAAATTTTAGTCAGTGTGAGCAGATTGAAACTCTGCCCATTTCAGGCAAATGCTCTTCTTTTCCATTGTCTTACCTTTCCTAGTTACACAATTTAATGATGCTAAAACTTTACTCTTATTTACACATAAAGTTCCAAATTAGTCAATTTAACTAGTGAGCAAATGCCAAATATATGTTTTAATTTTGTTGTCAGAACAAAAGCAGGGGTGCCTGGGTAGCTCAGTCAGTTAAGCGTCTGCCTTTGGCTCAGGTCATGATCTTGGGGTCCTGGGATCCAGGCCCACATTGGGCTCCTTGCTCCGCAGGGAGTCTGCTTCTCCCTCTCCCTCTCCTCCCACTCCTGCTCTCTCCCTCTCTCCCTCTCGCTCTCAAATAAATAAATAAATATTTTAAAAAATTGAAAAAAAGAACAAAAGCAGACTATCTAGATTTAATTTGCTTGGTATCATTTATATGTCAATCTACCAAAATAAATGAAGTGTTACTATGATTATAGCAATGACCTCGGTGCCTTTAAAAGAAGATATGCATATTTCCTATCTAGCTTGAAAGTGTAATCTCCAAAGGCAAGCTATTTCAAGTCTAAAGAAACACAGTATAAACAACGCACAGTGATTGTGATAATTTAATTTCAAAGCGAAGGTTGACAAGGAATGTACAAATCTTGATTTATTAAAGTCAGCACTGGTGTTACTATACAAAGCATGTTCACAAACCTCTCCAATTTACCTTATGTAACCTTTGGGGTTATGTGCTTGATAATTAGGTCGACGAAATGTTAAAGCAACCAGAAGATGCATTTCCTGAATAAAATATATACTTCAAAATAGATTTTTACAGTAACAAATAGTGTAAAGTATGATTATATATAATATAGTAAAATGACAAAATATTATTATTATATACACTCCTGATGAGACAGTATAGGGTAGTGGTTAAAAGCATGAGCTTTGGAGTCATACAGATGTGGGTTCAAATCCCAGTTCTGTCACTTACTATAGTTACTTACAACTCTCTCACTTACTGGTATGAATTGGAGCATGTTACTTTACTTCTCTGAGCCTCAGCTTCCTGAAAAGTAGATTGGGGTTTGAGATTTCTACCTCATATTTGATTGTAAGAGTTAAATTAAATAATATAAGTAATATGGTATCTCTGCTGTATCTGGAAACACATCAGACACTTGAGATGCTAAGTTCCTGGGTATCTCACTGGAACACCTATGATTCCTAGCTATTACTTAATTCTTCACTTTCCTGATGATTATTACACTAGAATAAACTTTCTGCTTCTGCTTCAGAATTTGGCTCTATATTAAAAAACCTCAAGGCAACTTGTATTGAAAAACTGCAACTTACATAAATCAAATACTATCTTTGTGCTTCAATATTCAAATGACCTTATTTATTTTCTCCCCCTGCCCACGCCATGTAGCTCATAGTACCCAACAGATAATTCTCTTAAGTTATTTAAATAAGTCACACAAGTGGGTACAAAAAAGTATCAAAGTTCCAGTTTATCTTAATAATGTTTATTAGGTCAAAATAGTGTTACCTTTGGTGGAACATTTTCTCAATCATTTGTCAAATTTAGGGAATATGAGGCATTGTTTTTGCTAGCAGGGCCAGTTGAAATTCTGCACTTGAATAGAGGAAAGACTAAGAGAAAAAACTCACCTTAGGGGATTAGATCTATCATACTATCTCTTTCAGAAAATTGCATTTTTGTATGAAGCTGAGTTCACACTTCAGCACTACCACCTGACTATAACCATAAATAAGTCACAGTTTTACAGTTTACTCATTTGTAAAATGGGTATACTGCTTAGTAAGTCCTGCCTACTTAGTAGTTTTATCTTGAGAATTAAATGTAGTTATGCATATGAAAACAGCATGTTAGAGAAAAATCAAGGATTTAATGATTAGATAGACTCGGGTTTAATTCTCAGTTACAAGGTGTGTAAACTTTAGCAAGTTTCTTAACTTTTTAACTTCAATTTCTTTCTCTATAATGGGGATAATAATGACTATTAGAAAAGATTTTCATGAGAATTTCATGATGTCATATGTGAAAAATTTCCAACAGAAAGCCCTGTCTGATACTTCTTTATCAGTATGATGTTTTGTGTATGAGGTTAGTAATAAATATTTATTGGTCACATAAATGGAGTATTTATTTAAATTTATTTCACATACATTTAACTTTAGTGGGTTAAAATATAATATTGTGTAAATTTAAAAAGTAAGAATGATTGGGTAAATGTCCATCCAGAGGAAAGAATACACTATAGATGTTATTAATATTGTTATTATCATGAAAATATATTTGCCATATATTGTTAAGGAGTGAAGAACATAAAGCAACACGTGTGAAATGCTCAATTTTTTTTAAATAAAAAATTATTTGGAAAAAATATATCTAAAAAGTATAATGAAAATATGGATTCGTTTTATTTTCTTTTGGTATATCTGTATTTTCTGATATGTGTGCAATAATGTCTCATCGATATAACATCCATATATCATCCATAATAAAATGTGGAATGTAAATAATAAAGATAAAGAAACTGACCTCCTTCAGCTGAGCAGATAACCACAATCTGACTGAAAGGTCCATCTCCTTTATTGTTATAAACGCCAACCTTCACTTCAAAGGGAGTGAGAGGAGGAACACTTTCATCTCGATAAATGAATTTTGAAGCTTCAGAGGATGTCACCATTTTTTCCTTCCAGCCACGTGTTCCATTGGGCCTGAAAGCCACAATATAGCCAAAGCCTTCCCCATTCTGAAACTCTTCAGATACTGGCTAAAGAAGAAAAATGCAATTAATTATCAGCAAAATAACTGATTAAAAAAGCCACTTCTTCCAAACTTCATTTTATTTTTTTAATTATGGATAACCAGAGAAAAGGAGACTTTCAAGTCTGTAATGCTACCCTGGAAGCCAATATAACACAATCACTTAGTAGTCTTTGGAAACTTAAAAGGGGTTAAAAGTAAAAGATAAAAATTTAAATAATATCAGTTGGTATTTAAGAAGAGTATCAAGGGTACTGAAAATTCTTGAAGTGAAACAAATTTAAACCATTTAGTCATGTATATGAAAATGAACATTCCACACTAGAATGTAGCATGTTGGGGAAAACTGTCATATGGTCTGGTGGTCAGAAAAATCTGTTGCTAGAAATGCTCTGCAGAGCCCTTTGTGCAGAAAAAACAGGAAATATTAATGTAAGACCTTTTTTATAGTGTTTTCTTTTTCATCTGCTTTTGTGTTCTACTAATGTGAAAAAATTAGAAAAGAATATTTGTTCAAGTAATTGTTATACTATATGCTTACATTTAAATGTGTTAAACAAGCACAAACTCTACAGCATAGAAAGGAGTAATTGTGATTGACTACTTAGTCAAAGGAGCAGTCACCAACCGCTACCTAGCATGATGCTTGACACATAGATACCCAATAAATACTTGTTGAAACATGTTTTTTTTTTCTTTTGAGTTTTAATTTGAGGAAAAACTGTATTGAGTAGAGGAAGAGAGACAAAGCCTATTATATCAAAGTTTTATAGACTAAGCTTTTATATCCCACCAAAATTCATATAATGAAATCCTAACCCCCAGTGTGATGGTATTAAGAGGTGAGGACTTTGGTAGGTTATTAGATTATGAGGACAGAGCCCTTATAATGGGAGTAGTGACCCTCTAGCCCCTCTGTGAGGGTACAGTGAGAAAATAGCCATCTGTTAACCATTTAACTCTTATAACCAAATATGAGGTAGAAATCTCAACCAGATGGCTCTCACCAGACTGGGATCTGTTGGTGACTTGATCTTAAATTTCTAGGCTCCAGAACTGTAAGAAATACATTTCTGTCATTCATAAGTCACCCCTAGGCCATGGTATTCTTGTTTTAGCAGCTGGGGCTAAGACATGAAGCTACTAGGGAAGGAAGTTCTCTTTAGAGAGATTTGACCTTAGTGAAGTTCAGGTATTGGGAAGTTAATTCCTCTGCAGAAGTCAAAAATTAGAAATAAATTTTTATTGAAGAAGAGAGGGATGGACAGAATAGCAGAACAGAGTATATGCTCATGGAAGATTTCTTACTGGGAAATGTTTTTCTGTACATTTGATCATTGTTTTAGAGACTCTTGGGGATTTGTTCACTTTATTCCAGTAGACACATTTCATCTCCTTTACATTTTCATGTTCTAGGGCACAATTCTGTGAGCTACATGTTATGTTTGATAATAAGGTAATCTAACATCAATGAAAGGAGAGTGGCTTCATGGGAAATAAATGTATCTCTCACACCCCTCTTCCCTGCCTCCTTTATAGAAGAAACTTCAGAGAACACATGGAGAGAGAGACAAGAGAACACAAAGTCCCAATTCTACTGCTGATTAGGAAGAGTACTTAAACTGTGCCTCAGTTTCATAATTTTTAAAATGAGGAAAAATTATTATCCTTACTAATAGGGCTGCCTTATGGGTTAAATGAGATAACCCAGGCACTGTGCCACAAAAGCACTGGTGGTCATTTCCTTCCTCCCCAATGGTTTTAGCAAGGGTGCTATTTAATTGTGAAATAATTAAATGTCAAACTAAACCAAACAAACATCTGAAGTAGTTTGTGAGAGGATGTGTTTTAATTATTCAAACTTTATTCTGAGATAACCTATATGACAGGAAGACATACTTTAGACTTGGAGAAAAGTCAACTGGGGCTGGGTATGGAATGAGACAGGTTCATGTTGGCAATACTCATCTGAGTAATATATGGTCAAAGTATTTCTTAACCTCATTTAAGCAGAAATTATTCAGTCTCTCTGTACCAAATACAGATCCTATATATGTAGCCTTATTTCCTAAGGAATCAACAAGTTCTGACATCTAAGTACAGGCTTTCTTACCTCCCAGGCTATGACTAGCTCATGCCTTCTTCCACTTCTTCCACTTACATTGGTGGGTGCTGTCTTTGGCACTGTGGATTAAAATGGACCAGAGTGAGGACAATAAATAAATATTTAATTTAAGAGCCCCGTAAGAACACATTATGACCCTACTCAGGTTCTGTAAAATCCCAAAACAAACGATCAAAATTTGTTTGAAGTTAGAGTGGCCATATTCAATATTAATTAAACAAAATGTTTGTGACAGATATCCTGCTTTCAAATCCATGTGGGAGAGTTTGATATATATTTTTCATGGCTACATAATACATTACCAAACCAATGCTCATGTAAATGCTCTGTGGTAGTAAGGCTGAAATCACAATAACGCTAAAGTTAAGGACATCTACTAATGGTTAAATTTCATTCTACAAATTGTCTCCTTTCTAATGATGTGACTCTTCTGTGGTCTCAGGGCTTGCAGAGCTCCGAGAAAGTCCACAGGTTGACTTAGTACTGTTTTATCAGAACCCCCAAATTTAAAGAAATTTGACAACAGTTCCATAGATGAGAACCTATTTAAATAAATAAACATTAAAAAAACTATCAAGAATGAATCTCTTTGCAAACTACAAAATATATAAGCACCCAGTGAAACTTTTTCAAATGAATAACTATTAAAGAATAAATGTCTCAAAAGAATAAATTTCTCCTTCACTGCACCAAACCAGAAAATCTGCAGTTGAAAGGGAACATTTTCAAATGAAGAACTGTTAAATGAAGAAAATTATTAAAAGAAATCATTTTCCAGGCTATCAGTCTGCATTAACAATTTTACACTTCAGCGTTGCCTTTATATCCTTGCATATAGTTTTTAAGTGATATTGATATACTCATAAACAATAAATTTCCTCCCATATATTAC